>NC_047095.1:91283411-92497786 GCF_902459505.1 Geotrypetes seraphini
TGAAACTTTCTCCACCTGATTGGCAGCTTTCATGTCTTCCCGGATGATTACTCCTAAGTCCCGTTCTGCTACAATTCTTGTTAGGTTTTCACCATTCAGGGTGTATGTTCTGCATGGATTTCCGCTACCAAGGTGCATCACCTTACATTTTTTGGCATTAAAATCCAGCTGTCAAGTACTGGACATTGTTCCAATAAAAGCAGGTCCTGCGTCATAGTGTTGGACATGGTTGCACTGCCTGGTTCTGCTGTGTTGCCCACAACGTTGCATAGTTTAGCGTTATTGGCAAATAATGTACGGTAATTTTGCCACTAAGTCCCTGAGGCAGATCCCTTATAAAGATATTAAATAGTATGGCCCAAGACTGAGCCCTGTGGTACTCCACTGGTCACTTCCGATGTTTTTGAGGGAATGCCGTTTACCATTACCCTTTGAAGTCTGCCGCTAAGCCAGTCTTCTACTCATGTAGTCAGTGTTACTCCTAGGCCCATTGCATTCATTTTGTTCAATAACTTACAGTGTGGGACACTATCAAAGGCCTTACTGAAGTCCAAATACACGATGTCTAGGGACTCTCCCCCATCCAGTTTCTTTGTTACCCAGTCAAAGAAGCTTATCAGATTGGATTGACAAGATCTTCCCTTCGTGCTGATGTGGGTCCCTTAATTTTTTGTCATCCAGAATTGTGTCCAATCTGTTTTTTATCAATGTTTCCATGAGTTTACTCACCGGTCTGTAATTTTCAGCCCTGACCTGCATCCTTTTTTGTGGAGTGGAATAACGTTAGCAGTTTTCCAGTTCAGGGGTACTTTTCCTTTGCGTAGGGAAAGATTGAAAAGCTCAGCTAACGGTTCTGCCAGGACGTCTCTCTTTTCCTGAAGTATTCTGAGGTGTAGATTATCCGGGCCCATAGCTTTGTTTACTTTTAGCTTTGATAGTTCGTGGTAGACATTGCTCACGGTAAATTCAAGGTCCCGGAATGGGTCCTCTGAGCACCCATGTGTCTGTAGCTGAGGACCGGACCCTGGTGCTTTGCAGGTGAAAACTGAGCAGAAGTGGTTATTGAGTAGTTCTGCTTTGTCTGCATTTGAGTCTATGAAGTTTCCGTCAGGTTTCTTTAGGCGCACGATACTGCTTGTGGTTTTTTTTTCCTGTACTATTCAGGCAGTGTTGAGATGGCCGTTAAGAATTTTCTGCTGTATTACGCATAAAGAGGGCAGCTGTTAGCTGTTACCTATATTTAGGTACCCAGAAGGGGGGTCTCTGAAAAATTAACATGCCCAGTTTATGCCCCCTCACCACCCCCAAAGTAGGAGCACCCCTACTCCTCCCCAAAGTAGGAGTTCACCCCCTCATCCCCCCACTCCCTCAAGGTAGGAGCATCCTCCCCCCACACCTCTTGAAAAGTTTGCCGGCACAAGCATCATCATCCACCTCCTGTTCGTACCAGCCTCAGCTCCCTTTTGATGTCACGTCCTGGTCCTGCAACTAGGAAGTGACATCAGAAGGGAGCCAAGGCTGGCCGAGCAGGAGGTAGACGATGCTGCTCGCGCTGGAACTTTGCAAGAAGTATGCGGTGGGGGGCAGAGAGGCTTTGGCTTGGGGGAGGAATGGAGAGGAAGAGATGTGGGGGGTGAGGTGGAGAAGAAGAGAGGCACCGTCACGAGGTGAAGCATTAGCTGGGGGGGGAGAAGAATGATTCATTGTGGCTGCTGTGGAGAGGACAATTCATTGCGGCTGTTTCATTGCAGCTGTGATGAAAACCCCCGCAATGAATCTGCTGTAATAAATCATCCCATTCCACCCAGAAAGTGCAAATGTGGCATCTATTCTAAAAGGAAAGTAGGGGCCAACTTTCTATTATAGAATACTAGTATAACAGGTAAAAGTCAATTTAGATGCTAGCATTTAGGCCAAACCTAGAGCTGGTGTAGATGTCTACTTTGTAGTTCACTGGGACTGCCCAGTTTTCTATGTTTGTGAACTGCATTGATCTGCGAGGTTTTGCGGTCTAGAAATGTAATGTAATGCTAGGTTCTGGAGATAACATATGTAAGAACATAAGAATTGCCACTGCTGGGTCAAACCAGTGGTCCATCGTGCCTAGCAGTCTGCTCACATGGCGGCACTTAAGTCAAAGACCAGTGCCCTAACTGAGACCAGCCTTACCTGCATACGTTCCGGTTCGGCAGGAACTTGTCTAACTTTGTCTTGAATCCCTACAGGGTTTTTCCCCTATGACAGACTCCGGAAGAGCGTTCCAGTTTTCTAACACTCTCTGGGTGAAGAAGAACTTCCTTACGTTTGTACGGAATCTATCCCCTTTTAACTTTAGAGAGTGCTCTCTCATTCTCTACCTTGGAGAGGATGAACAACCTGTCTTTATCTACTAAGTCTATTCCCTTCATTATCTTGAATGTTTCGATCATGTCCCCTCTCAGCCTCCTCTTTTCAAGGGAGAAGAGGCCCAGTTTCTCAAATCTCTCGCTGTACGGCAACTCCTCCAGCCCCTTAACCATTTTAGTCGCTCTTCTCAGGACCCTTTCGAGTAGTACCGTGTCCTTCTTCATGTATGGCGACCAGTGCTGGACGCAATACTCCAGGTGAGGGCGCACCATGGCCTGGTACAGCGGCATGATGACCTTCTCCGATCTGTTCGTGATCCCCTTCTTAATCATTCCTAGCATTCTGTTTGCCCTTTTTGCCGCCACCACACATTGCGCGGACGGCTTAATTTACTTGTCGACCAGTACTCCCAAGTCTCTTTCCTGGGGGGTCTCTCTGAGTACTGCACTAGACATTCTGTATTCGTTATACATGCCGCTCAGACTCTGCCCATGTATATGCCCAACTGTGAATTGCAGATATGAGCACAGTTACAGAGTAGCACTTAGCTAATATTTATGTACATATGTGCATGCATACCTGTGTATATGCCAGTGTTCTGGTCACTTTGTAGAATTGCTCCCATAAAAGGTGATTCTATAACTGAAGACATGCTGAAAGCACACAGAAAAGCAGAAATGTGCATCTTTGTGACTGTGCAACGCTGCATGTATCTGGTAGCGCTATAGAAATAATAATAAGTAGTAGTAGTAATTACAGTAACTAGTTACTACTAGTTACTACCCAGCACTGGTTGAGGAGAAGTCTGGGGAAGTAGAGTGGTCCTTAAGGGATTGTGAGAGAGACTGGCAAGGTGAGACATTTTGTTACCTGCTTGTCTGAGGTAAGTCAACCTCTTGCACTGAATCTACACTATGTGGACTTTGTTCTGTGGTCTGGCTAGGACCAGATCGTGTCATTTGACTAAGATAAAGACTGTTGCAACCTGTGTTTGGGGTGTGGCAGCCATTGGCCACAAACAGTATGTTTCCTTCCCCTGAGCTTGTTAAGTAACAGGGCTTAGCTTTCTGAACTAATAAAGAGTTTTTGTTGCACCTTTCATGTGTGTGCATAAGATTAACCCGCAAATCTGCTCAGGCTATTACAATGTCATAGTAAAACCAATGAAGGCTGTCTGTGGGCTTAGAGCAGGGGTCTGCAACCTTTAAGACATAAAGAGCCACTTGGACCCGTTTTCGAAAAGAAAAAAAAACTTGGAGCCGCAAAACCATTATAAAACAAATCTAACACTGCATATATTGTTTCTTATCTTAATGCTATATACAGGATCACTAAATTGAAAATAAAATCATTTTTCCTACCTTTGCTATTTGGTGATTTCATGAGTCTCTGGTTGCACTTTCTTCTTCTGACTGTGCATCCAATCTTTCTTCCTTTCTTTCAGCCTCCTGTATGTTTCCTCTCCTCCAGACCTCATTCTCTCCCCCAACTTTTTCTTTCTGTCTCCCTGTTCCCCCTTCTTTCTGTCTCTGTCTGCCCCCTTTCTTTCTTTCTCCGTGCCCTCCCCCAAGCCACTCGGTTTGCTGCCACCGCCATCGGGGAATAGCCCCCAAGCCACCGCCGTCCCAAGCTTTCCCTGCAGAAGCATCGCGCTGACCAGCATTCCGCTCCCTGACGTCAATTCTGACGTAGGAGAGGAAGTTCCGGGCCAACAAGGCATTTCTCCTCATTCCATCCAGCCTGAGCCCCATCTCTCCTTGATCCAGCATTTCCCTTCTGTGTCTGTCAGAATTACCATTCCACCTATTTTCCAGCATCACCCTTCTTTGTGTCCATCTCACCTATATCCCTATCTCACCACTTTTTCAGAATCTTCATTTGTCTCTATCCTTGTCTTTACCCCATGTTCACCATTTGCCCTTTCAATGTCTTTATCCCCCCCCACACACTTTTTCAGCATTACTTCTATGTCTCTATTTCACCTCCTCTTCATGTCCCCTCTGTATCTCTATCCTTATTCAGTAGGTCCTGCTTACCCTTTCTCTTCTTTGTGTCACTATCTCCATTTTCAGCTTTCCCCCCTTTTCCTTTGTTAATGCACCCTGTAGCCAGAATCTTTCCACCCTCCCTCCACTCCGGCCCAGCCCAGTATGAAATATTTCCTTTTGTTTCCCCTCTCTCTTTCTCTCTCTCTTCTGCTCCCTCACCCACGAGTCCTGCATCTGGCCCTCTCCCTTCTACCTGCACCTGGCAAAACCCCCCTGCTCCGCGGCTCTCTTAAGCAACTCATCAGCAGCGGTGATCAAGACAAGCTGCCGACATCGAGGCCTTCCCTCTACGAGTCCCGCCTTTGTGGAAAAAGGAAGTTGAAACAAGCAGGACTCGCAGAGGGTAGGCCCCGACGTCAGAAGCTTGTGTCGATCGCTGCTGCTGAGTTTCCGAAGAGAGCCGCGGAGCAGGGGATGTGGCCGGAAGCAGGTAGAAGGGAGATAGGAAGGCTGTAGATCTCCGGAGCATGACACCGACCCCGGCCAGGATGATTTCTTTTTTCAGGCGTGCACCTTACAAGTCCGGCGTCGCGGCGGGAAATAGCCATGCTGAGCAGTGAGCTCAGCACTACACAGATGAAAGCCTTGCTTGCTGATTGGTCCGGCGGCACGGCGGGGCGGGGCCGCCGGACCAATCAGCAAGCAAGGCTTTCATCTGTGTATGTGCTGAGCTCACTGCTCAGCATGGCTATTTCCCGACGCGACGCCGGACTTGTAAGCTGCATGCCTGCTGACACACTACTGGAGCCGCAGCAAAGGTGGAAAAGAGCCGCATGCGGCTCTGGAGCCGCGGGTTGCCGACCCCCGGCTTAGAGGATTGATTTAGGGCAGAGATTTGTGCAATACTCTAATAAGGAAATCCACCATCCCTAGGACAATGACTTAGAGGTGTTTAGCGCATCGGTATATAAAATCTACCACATATACATATGCAAATGGTGAAATACAGAGCTATGTGTATATCAGAATCATTACATATACATTTTGTGTGTTGCCCCCTTACATTGTTCCCTGCAGCAAGGAAATTTTAGGTTATTTGGGAGCCATTAACAAGATACTGTAAAGATTGAAATTAATGCATAGAATAAATATTAATTTTTTCCCTTTTGTTCATACACATCCAGGGTGGGGTGGGGGTGGGTGGGAATATTTTATTATTTCTTTTGCTTATGATTAATTGTTGGGTATAAGGGAGGGGAGATATTTGATGAGAGCTATAATTTGATGATATATTAAGTGATGTTAAAGTATAAAATGATTGTGTTTTGTGTTACACTTACTGTGAGTTAAAAAAAAACCAATAAATATTTGTTTATGGCTCTATTGCTTTATCTTCAGAAACATATCACATATTTATAAATGGCTCAGCTTTTGCTGGATCTTTTATAACATAGTGATCTAGTTCAGTGGTCTCAAACTCAAACCCTTTGCAGGACCACATTTTGGTTTTGTAATTGCCGCTACTGGGTCAGACCAGTGGTCCATCGCGCCCAGCAGTCCGCTCCTGTGGCGGCCCTTAGGTCAAAGACCAATGCCTTAACTGAGACTAGCCCTACCTGCGTACGTTCCGGTGTAGCCGGAACTTGTCTAACTTTGTCTTGAATCCCTGAAGGGTGTTTTCCCCTATAACAGCCTCTGGAAGAGTGTTCCAGTTTTCCACCACTCTCTGGGTGAAGAAGAACTTCCTTATGTTTGTACGGAATCTATCCCCTTTTAACTTTAGAGAGTGCCCTCTCGTTCTCTCTACCTTGGAGAGGGTGAACAACCTGTCTATCTATTAAGTCTATTCCTTCATTATCTTGAATGTTTCGATCGTGTCCCCTCTCAGCCTCCTCCTTATAGTTTATAAATCTTTCCTTTTGGCTAAGTCTTAATGATAATATTGTAATTTATAGCTAAAGAGACATATACGAGGGCCTCAAAATAGTACCTGGCGGGCCACATGTGGTTCCCGGGCCGCGAGTTTGAGACCACTAGTCTAATGTGATACATGCAGACAGAAACTGTCTGTGTATGGCCGTTTGTTGGGGGATGGGCTGGGGAGGGCTTCAGTGGCTGGGAGGGTGTAGATAGGCTGGAGTAGGTTTTAACAGAGATTTCGGCAGTTGGAACCCAAGCACAGTACCGGGTAGAGCTTTGGATTCTTGCCCAGAAATAGCTAAGAAGAAAATTAAAAAATTTTAATTGAATCAGGTTGGACAGACTGGATGGACCATTCGGGTCTTTATCTGCTGTCATCTACTATGTTACTATGTTAAACGGCTGTAGCTACCTATACAACATATTCAAACTGATTTTCTAAATCCTCTTGCCCACAAGCTGTCTTTAATCAGTCTTTGCAGCACTGTAGTAAGAAATGAGGAAATCTGCTAATAACAGTGGCAGGCTACACCCTGTTTATGTGCAGATAACATGTTTCAGCTTAGGCCAAAGAAAATGATAAAGGCTGCAGTTCTGAAATCCTGTGGCATTTCCTTCTGAAAATGTAGGCCCAGCTAGTACTACAGGTAATTCAGCATTCATAGACAGCACAACTCTGCGCCCTTTGGTTGTCTTCTGGCTTTTCTCTCCTCTGCTCTGGTCTGCCCCTTTGTATCTGAGCAAAAGTTATCAGTATAGTTATTTTATTCACAGAAGGAGAAGCTGATTTTCAGTCTTTGATTTTACCTGGATATTGTAGTGTTTTGTTCAGAGTGGTTTGTAAGTTGTTGTTGTTTTTAACATTGTTTAGCAAATATAATTGGTGTGTAAATGATTTTAAATGTTTGAAAATTCAGAAGTCTAGAAAAAATTTGCCTTAACAATAACATTACATTACATAGAAAATATGCTTATTTGGGTCATATAAGGGTCCTTTTACTACTACTATTAATTATTTCTATAGCGCTACCAGACGCATGCAGCGCTGCACAGAGTCACAAAGAATAAGAAAACAGTTTCTGCTCGAAAGAGCTTACAATCTAAACAGGCAAGACAGACAACTAGGATGTCATGGATACAGTTAAGGCAGTGGTCTCAATTCCCCCCCCCCCCAACAACAACAACAACAAAAAGGCAAGCTGAACTGTGGAACACACTCTAACCTCCTCTTCTATTAAACTGCACTAGCAGTTTCTAGCGCAGGGGGGCCACGCTGAATGGCCCGCGCTGCTTCCGACGCTAATAGAGTTCCTGTGAGCGTCAGGAGCAGTGCGGGTCATTCAGCGCGGCTCTCTGCGCTAAAAACTGCTAGTGCAGTTTAATAGAAGAGGAGGTTAGAGTGTGTTCCACAGTTCAGCTTGCCTTGTTGTTGTTGTTGTTGGGGGGAATTTGGATTCAGTTTTAACTTGCTGTGTACAGCCATACTGTAATTTGGATTTAGAAAATGCCTTTTTTTTGCTGACTCAAAACAGTGAGGTGTGAAATCCAGTTGACTGTTGGAAATGCACATGTATGAGGAACAACCTCTCCCTTAGTACAGGCAGCGTCCCGTTGGACTGGAGGACGGCTAACGTCATTCCACTCCACAAGAAAGGCTCAAAGATGGAGACAGCAAACTACAGACCAGTGAGTCTAACATCGATAGTGAGCAAACTAATGGAAACTCTAATCAAACACCAATTAGATAAGATCCTGGATGAGGAGAATCTACGGGATCCCCGACAACATGGATTTACTAAGGGGAGATCCTGCCAATCCAACCTGATCAGCTTCTTTGACTGGGTAACGGGGAAGCTGGATATTGGGGAGTCCCTGGACATCGTGTACCTGGACTTTAGCAAAGCATTCGATAGCGTACCACACCGCAGGTTACTGAGCAAGATGAGTTCTATAGGATTAGGTAACACATTGACGAAATGGGTTGGGAGCTGGCTTGGAGGTAGGCTCCAAAGGGTGGTGGTGAACGGCACCCCCTCCGAAATGATGGAGGTGATTAGTGGAGTACCACAGGGCTCAGTCTTGGGCCCAATCCTATTCAACATCTTTATAAGAGACTTGGCAGAAGGGCTTCGAGGTAAAATAACATTATTCGCCGATGACGCCAAACTGAGTAATGTAGTGGGCAAATGCACAACAGACGAAGATTCAGTGCCCGACAACATGATGCACGACCTACTCCTACTGGAGCGATGGTCTAGGACATGGCAACTCAACTTCAATGCCAAAAAATGCAAAGTTATGCACCTGGGCAGCCAGAATCCATGCAAGTCTTATACCCTTAATGGCGAGATCCTAGCAAAAACGGTAGCAGAACGAGACTTGGGGGTAATCGTCAGTGAGGACATGAAGTCTGCCAATCAAGTGGAGCAGGCTTCGTCCAAGACAAGACAAATCATGGGCTGCATAGGAAGGGGTTTCGTCAGTCGTAAGGCGGACGTCATTATGCCATTGTATAGATCCATGGTGAGGCCCCACCTGGAATACTGTGTGCAATTCTGGAGGCCACATTATCGCAAGGATGTGCTGAGACTGGAGTCGGTGCAAAGAATGGCCACCCGGATGGTCTCGGGACTCAAGGATCTACCATACGAAAAACGGCTTGACAAATTACAGCTATACTCGCTCGAGGAGCGCAGAGAGAGGGGGGACATGATCGAGATGTTCAAGTATCTTATCCCAGGACAAGCAGGCATGATATTCTCACATGTGGGTGACGTCATCTACGGAGCCCCAGCGCGGACAGCTTTTCAAGCAAACTTGCTAGAAGTTTCAAGTTTGCACACTGCACCACGCACGTGCATGCCTTCTCGCCCACTAGAGGGCGCATCCCACCTCGTGGTCCTCAGTTCAATTTTTTCCGCGGAGCCAGAAAGCCCTGTGGATCTGAGCTCCAGTTGTATTGCCTTCTAGCTGCCGCGTTTCGTTGTTTTCTTTGATTGTTGTTCGATTCGCGGTGCTGCTTTCTTTTTTCCTTCGTAAAAAAAAAAAAAAAAAAAATATTTTATTTTTCGTTAGGCTCCGGGGGCTCCCGGAAGCCGTGGCCGCGGGACGTCGGTCGTTCCCGGCCTTCTTTTTCGTTGATGTCCCGTCCTGTTACGGGATTTAAGAAGTGCAGCCGGTGTGAGAGGTTACTTTCCATCACTGACCCTCACCGGTGGTGCATTGTCTGTCTTGGGCCGGATCATCCGACAGCTTCGTGTGATCGCTGTGCGACTTTTCAAAACAGAGCCCTCCGTCGCCGTAAGGCCAGAATGGCGGAATTGTTCGCCGTGGACGCGCCGCCCAAGGCCTCGACGTCGGCCTCGGCCCCGGCCTTGACCTCGGCCTCGGCGTCCTCGGGGGCCTCGGCTTCGCCTCGGCCCTCGTCTTCGAAGGCGTCTTCAGGAAAACCGGCTTCGGGTAAGTCCTCTGTTCCATCCCCTTCAGCAAAGAAGCCGACCTCGACTTCGCACACCCCGAGGGAATACTCGAGACCGAGGTCACCCTCCAGGGAGTGTGCTCCGGACTCGGAACTCCCCACCTTCGTGGGGATTCCGGCCTTCCAGGACCTCCTTCGAGCCCTGATTTCATCGGAGCTGTCGGGGGCCCTGGAAGTGTTGCAGCGGGCTGCGGTTCCGGCGGCCTCGACCTCGGCCGGGGCGCCCTCGGCCTCGGAGGCTCCGGCCTCGGCTCCCTCGACCTCGGGAGCCCCGGCCTCGGTGACCTCGGTCTCGGGTACTGTGGCCCCCTTAACCTCGGTCCCGGCCCTGCCCTCGACCTCGACCTCGGGGGGGCCGCCTGAGCGGAGTGTGAGGCCCAAGGAAAAGTTGCGCAGAGTGCGCCGTATTTCCTCCTCCTCCTCGGGGTCTTCCCGGGATGCCTCGCCCTCGACGCGACCTCGGACGGGGCGCCGATCGAGGAAGTCTAAGCGGCCGCGGGGCTCGCCTCGGAGGCACGATCGTTCCTCGCCGCTCGGGGGCGAGGCGCTGCAGGTGTCGGAGTTACGCCTCGACAATCCGAGGCTCCTCCGTTCACCTCATGGGAAGTCTTCCCATGCCGCCTCGCCGAGGAAGTGGGAGAGTGTCCCCCGGACCCCGGGGTCCTCACCCAAGGTTTCTGCGAGGCGGAGAATTTTTCCTTCCCCCTCGAGGGCCTTGGAGAGGGGATCCTGGGACTCGGGGTCAGTAAGGGATCCTCATTATTCCCATGAGGCCTCTCCCCTCTCCTCGGTGGGGAGGTCGAGAACCCCGTCTCCCCCGGCCAGGCCGTCCTCTTTTACGTCCTTTGTTCAGGACATGGCCCGAGCCCTGGGGTTAGACCTAATGGTCGGTTCTCAATATTCCAAAGAATTTTTGGAGGAGCAGGACCTTCCCACTCCTCCTAGAGAGGTGCCTAGGCTCCCCCTCAACAGAGTCCTTCTACAGACCTGGTTGAAGAACTTGTCGAACCCTCTTACAGTCACGTCTGTGCCTTCCAAAATGGAAGCGAAGTATAGGACGGTGCCCCCTAAAGGGTTCGAAAAGGCGCAGCTCTCCCACCAGTCTCTTCTGGTGGAGTCTGCCCTTAAGAAATCACAGCCCTCACGGGTTTCTGCGGCGGTTCCACCCGGCAGGGAGGGGCGGACCCTGGACAAGTTTGGCCGTCGCCTCTATTCAAATTCCCTGATGGCCACCAGGGTTCTAAATTATGCCTTCACCTTTTCCTCCTATTTGCGTGGCATGGTGAAGGACCTTCCTCAATATCGAGACTCCTTACCGGACTCCCAAAGGGCAGGATTCGATAAGTTTATGTCCAACCTGTCTCAATTGCGGTTGTACCTATTTCATGCGGTGTATGACGCATTTGAGCTGGTTTCGAGGGTGTCGGCCTTCGCAGTGGCCATGCGCCGCCTGGCCTGGCTTCGCACCCTCGACATGGACCCAAACCTGCAGGAACGTCTTGCAGACTTGCCTTGTGTGGGGTCCGAGTTATTTGACGAGTCCTTAGATGCGGCGACCAAGCGGTTGTCGGAGCAGGAGCGCTCGTTAGCATCCCTGGTCCGCCCCAAACCTAGGCCCCCGCCGCAGAAACCTTTCCGTCCTCCGCCGCGCCGATATCCTCAGAAGTCGACCCCGGCTTTTTCGAGGCCACCTCCGAGGCGTCCGTCTCAGAGAGGCAGAGGGGGACAAACCCAAGCCCCGGCGCAGGGTCCTTCTAAGCCTGCGCCTTCCTTTTGACGGGCTGAGCGGACGGGGCGGGTTCCCCTCCGCGAAATCACAGGAATCCCTTCCTATCGGGGGGCGTCTTCGGTTCTTCCGGGAGGCATGGACCGAGATAACCTCAGACGCTTGGGTGCTCCGGATCGTCTCCGAGGGCTACTCGCTCAACTTTGTGTCCTCGCCACCGGACCATCCCCCAAGTCTAGCCTCTTGCAATCGATCGCAGCTACCGACCCTTCTGGCCGAGGCCAGGTCCCTATTGGTGCTTCGGGCGGTCGAACCGGTCCCCAAGGACCAGCGGGGTACGGGGTTTTACTCCCGTTACTTTTTGGTCCCAAAAAAGACCGGGGACCTGCGCCCCATACTGGACCTCAGGAAGCTCAACAAATTCCTGGTCCGGGAGAAGTTTCGAATGCTGTCTCTCCCGGTTTTATATCCCCTCTTGGAGGAAGGGGACTGGATGTGCTCCCTCGACTTGAAGGAAGCATATACCCATGTTCCGGTGCACCCCGCCTTCCGAAGATTTTTACGATTCCAGGTGGGGGACCTACACCTCCAGTACAGGGTCCTACCCTTCGGTCTGGCCGCGTCCCCACGAGTCTTCACGAAGTGCATGGTGGTGGTTGCGGCAGCCCTGAGGTCTCGTGGGCTTCATGTGTTCCCTTACCTGGACGATTGGCTCATCAAAGCCCCGACCAGGGAGGGGGTTATCTCAGCGACCCGACAGTCTATTGCCTTCCTGCAAAGCCTCGGGTTCGAGATAAACTTTCCAAAATCTCAGTTGAGCCCGGCTCAGTCTCTTCAATTTATAGGTGCGGTGCTGGACACGGTGCGCCTGCGCTCCTACCTCCCGCCCCAACGGTTGGAAGCCTTGGTGCGGATGGGCCGTCAGGTCTCTCAACTGTCGGTGGTGTCGGCCCAGCGCATGATGATGCTGCTCGGCCATATGGCATCGACGGTTCACGTCACTCCGTTTGCAAGGCTGCATCTGAGGATTCCTCAGTGGACCCTCGCTTCCCAGTGGCGTCAGGAGTACGATCCGGTGTCTCGCCTCATTTCGGTGACTCCGCTTTTGCGGAAATCGCTGCGTTGGTGGACAGACTCTTCAAATCTGTCCATGGGTCTACTGTTTCTCACCCCTCCTTTTCGCAAGGTTCTGACCACAGACTCCTCGGAGTACGCGTGGGGAGCCCACCTCGACGGTCTTCGCACGCAGGGCCTGTGGTCTGCCGAGGACCGTCGGTGTCACATCAACGTGCTAGAGCTTCGGGCCATCTTTCTAGCACTTCGAGCTTTCGTTCACATATTGCAGAATCGGGTTGTCCTCGTCCGCACGGACAATCAAGTGGCAATGTACTATGTGAACAAGCAGGGTGGAACGGGGTCTTGGCCCCTCTGCTCGGAGGCTCTTCGCCTTTGGGAGTGGGCGGTCTCCCGGAACATCTTCCTTCGGGCGGTCTACATCCAAGGAGAACTGAATTGTCTGGCAGACAAACTCAGTCGACTTCTGCAACCGCACGAGTGGACTCTACACTCCGCAGTTCTGCGCGAGGTTTTCGCTCGCTGGGGAACGCCACAGGTGGATCTGTTTGCCTCTCCGGAGACCCACAAACTGCCCCTGTATTGTTCTCGGATGTACTCGCGGGACCGTCTGGAGGCCGATGCCTTTCTTCTCGATTGGGAGGGGAGGTTCCTGTATGCGTTCCCTCCCTTTCCTCTGATCATGCGAACGTTAGTACATCTCAAATCGTCCACGGCCACGATGATTCTCATTGCACCTCGGTGGCCGCGTCAGCACTGGTTCTCCCTGCTGCTTCAGCTCAGTGCCAGGGAGCCTCTTCTTCTGCCTGTGTTTCCTTCTCTGCTGTCTCAGAGTCAAGGATCCATGTTACATCCCAATCTGCAGTCCTTGCACCTGACAGCTTGGTTTCTTGCTCCCGAACTCCTCCGGATCTGTCTCAATCAGTGAGGGAGGTATTGGAAGCCTCACGCAAGATTTCGACGAGGCTTTGTTATTCGCAGAAATGGACCAGGTTTTCCACCTGGTGTTCGTCTTTTCACCTGGATCCGGTATCGGTTCCGGTTTCCTCGGTTTTGGACTATTTATTCCATCTGTCGCACTCTGGCCTGAAAACCACTTCGGTGCGTGTTCATCTTAGTGCTATTTCTGCTTTCCACCAACATCTGGATGGACGCCCTCTGTCGCTCCATCCTTTGGTAACACGCTTCATGAAAGGGTTACTCAGGGTTTGTCCCCCTCTTAAGCCTCCTTCTGTCGTGTGGAATTTGAATGTGGTTTTAGCTCAACTGATGAAACCCCCTTTTGAGCCACTCAACGAGTCTCTCTTGAAATTTCTGACTTGGAAGGTGGTGTTTCTGATTGCCCTCACCTCCGCTAGGCGGATTGGGGAGTTGCAAGCCTTGGTTGCGGACCCTCCTTTCACTGTCTTCCATCATGACAAGGTGGTTCTCCGCACCCATCCTAAGTTTGTACCTAAAGTTGTTTCTGATTTTCACCTCAATCAGTCCATTGTCCTTCCTGTGTTCTTTCCTAAGCCCCACTCCCATCCTGGCGAGACGGCGCTTCACACGCTTGACTGTAAGAGGGCGTTGGCATATTACCTTCAACGCACCAGGTCTCATCGGAAGGTTCCTCAATTGTTTTTGTCCTTCGATCCCAATCGATTAGGGCATCCAGTTTCCAAGCGCACTCTGTCTAACTGGTTGGCTGCTTGCATTTCCTTTTGCTATGCTCAGGCTGGACTTCCGCCCCCGGGTCGAGTCACGGGGCATAAGGTCCGAGCGATGGCAGCTTCGATAGCTTTCCTCCGATCCACTCCTATGGAGGACATATGTAAAGCTGCCACTTGGTCTTCGGTTCATACGTTCACCTCTCATTACTGTCTGGACACTTTATCCAGGAGTGACGGCCGGTTTGGCCAGTCAGTTTTGCAAAATCTGTTTTCCTAAATTGCCATCCTCCCACCTGCCCTTTTTTTTTGGTTGGCTTGGAGGTCACCCACATGTGAGAATATCATGCCTGCTTGTCCTGGGATAAAGCACAGTTACTTACCGTAACAGGTGTTATCCAGGGACAGCAGGCATATATTCTCACAACCCGCCCGCCTCCCCGGGGATGGCTTCTTTGCTAGTTATGGAACTGAGGACCACGAGGTGGGATGCGCCCTCTAGTGGGCGAGAAGGCATGCACGTGCGTGGTGCAGTGTGCAAACTTGAAACTTCTAGCAAGTTTGCTTGAAAAGCTGTCCGCGCTGGGGCTCCGTAGATGACGTCACCCACATGTGAGAATATATGCCTGCTGTCCCTGGATAACACCTGTTACGGTAAGTAACTGTGCTTTACGGGCCGCATCGAGGCGGAGGAAGATATCTTCTTTTTCAAGGGTCCCACGACAACAAGAGGGCATCCGTTGAAAATCAGGGGCGGGAAACTACGAGGTGACACCAGGAAATTCTTTTTCACTGAAAGAGTGGTTGATCGCTGGAATAGTCTTCCACTACAGGTGATTGAGGCCAGCAGCGTGCCTGATTTTAAGGCCAAATGGGATCGGCACATGGGATCTATTCACAGGGCAAAGGTAGGGGAGGGACATTAAGGTGGGCAGACTAGATGGGCCGTGGGCCCTTATCTGCCGTCTATTTCTATGTTTCTATGTAACATTTTGTATGTAACTGAACTTTCCATGTACTAATAAATTAACTCTAAGAAATATGATGGTAGAAGACTTTCATTCTTAATATGTGGATTTTGGTTAAACTCACCAAAATAGATCTGAGCCATTTGGTTTTGGAAACTGTAAAGGTCAATATTTGCTTATCTAAACGCCTGAAAGAAGGCCTACTAATTTAGGGTTTCTTTTACAAAGCCGACATGGGCCAGCGCGGTAAATGAGCCAAAACCCATAGGCAATTAATGGCTTTAGAGCATTTGCCGTACAACTCTTGCTTGTGTGGCTTTGTAAAAAAAAGCTCTTAGGTAGGACTATTGAATACACATCCTAAATTTAAACAGAGGACAGTGAGGAACTCCAGAGCGATTTGTGTCGGTTAGAAAAATGGGCGGAGAAATGGCAGATGAAGTTCAACGTGGAGAAATGCAAGGTAATGCATTTAGGCAGTAAAAATAAGGAATACGAGTACAGAATGTCAGGTGCAACTCTGTGAAAAAGTGAACAAGAAAAGGATCTGGGTGTACTGATAGATAGGACCCTGAAGCCGTCGGCACAATGCGCGGCAGCGGCAAATAAGGCAAATAGAATGTTGGGCATGATAAAGAAAGGAATCTCGAGTAGATCGGAGAAAGTTATAATGCCGCTTTATAGGGCAATGGTCAGACCCCACTTGGAATACTGCGTCCAACATTGGTCTCCCTACTTAAAGAAGGATATAAAACTGCTGGAGAGGGTGCAGAGACGAGCAACTAAACTAGTGAAGGGTATGGAGAAACTGGAATATGAGGATCGACTTAAAACACTGGGATTGTTCTCCCTTGAGAAAAGGAGACTGCGTGGGGATATGATCGAAACCTTCAAAATACTGAAAGGAATCGACAAAATAGAGCAGAAAAAACTATTTACATTGTCCAATTTGACACGGACAAGAGGACATGAAATGAAGCTAAGGGGGGGCAAATTCAGGACTAATATCAGGAAGTTCTGCTTCACACAGAGAGTGGTTGACATCTGGAATACTCTCCCAGGGGAGATTATTGCGGAATCGACAGTCCTAGGCTTCAAAAGCAAACTAGATGCATATCTCCTTGAGAGAGGCATATAAAGATATGGTTGGCTATAAAATAAGCCAGGTGTATACCTAGCAGGGCCTCCGCGTGTGCGGATCGCCGGACTTGATGGACCGAAGGTCTGATCCGGAGATGGCGCTTCTTATGTTCTTATGTCTGTTAGGACTACTCTTTGTGCTGTCCACCTAAATGGATATAGTTATTCAGATAATGGTTGAATACTGTTATTTATACAGATAAATTTAGGCCTTACCTCTGAAACACCTTTTAATCCAGCCTTACTGGAGGTAGATCTTTTTAGATGAATTTGATCAGTTTCTTTGACTGGGGAATAGAGATTTTGACTTGGGAGAGTACTGGATGTGCAAATAAGATTTCAGCAAGGCTTTTGACACTGTTCCACTTAAGTGACTCATAAACTGATTGTAGAAATTGAGCTATTTTGCGGAATGCTAGTGACCTGGATTGGCCACGTTTGGAAACCAAATACTGGGCTAGATGGACCGTTGGTTTGGCCCAGTACAGCTATTTTTTATGTTCTTATGTTTTTTTCACACAATAACTCCAAAAAAATACTGCAAAAAGATACTAAATAGAAACCACATGAAGCAGTGAAAAGTCTAATAGACTCTTTGAGCGACCCAATCTGTCTAAAGCACCAAATATTTAGTCCAAAATATAATATGTGAAGGAGGGGTCCTCAGTGTGAAGGATAAGCGAAGGGAAAAGATTCTCCAGCGCTTTACACACAATGGAGAAGATATAATAACCTCCACCTGCACACCATCACTGGACCCCCTCCGGAGTGCTCAAATTAATCACACAACAGTGAATGAAATAATCACGTGATAAATTAATCACAACATTACAGTGCTAAAGTAAAGACAGAGTAGGATGCTCTGAGCGTTTTTTTCAGCACTTATCTGAGTGATATTATGGAAGTGATGCCAGAAAAAGTTTGCCTTTTTGTGGATGATACCAAAATCTGTAATGGAGTAGACACTATGAAAGATGTGGATGACATGAGGAAGGTTCTAGTGAAGCTTGAGTAATAGTATAGAATTATGGCAGCTAAGTTTCAAGTTTTATTTATATTTGATTAATCGCTTAATTAAAATTGTTTCTAAGTGAATTACAATATATAAAAGTAACATATAATTAAACATAATATTAAAATAAGAAATAACATATAAGATATTATAAAACTAGCAATTTATACAATGAATACAATAAAAAAAAAATTAAAAAAAGGAGGATTTACATAATAAGTATATATGATGGGCTAATAAATTTATACAATGATGAAAAAGATATAAACATAAAAAAGGAAGAATTAGGAAAAAAGCGTGGAAAAGAAGAAGAAAGGGAAAGAGGAAGAGCTCAAAAGTAATTTATAAGTTGAAAGCATCCTTAAATAAAAAGCATTTTAAATTCTTTTTAAAATCGCTTAAGTTATTTTCATCTCTTAAATGTAAAGGTAATGAATTCCAGAGTTGCGGCGCTGATACAGAGAACATATCTTGTCGGCGGGTTCCAATAATTTTTAAGGAGGGAATCGTTAAGAGTTTATGGTTGGTTGATCGAAGAGAACGTGAGGTACTAAGATTTAATACCAAAAAATTCAGGGTCTTGCATTTGAACTGCAAAAACCCAATGGAATAGTAGAGTGCAGAGTGTGAAGTTCTGTGCACAAATGGAGAGCAGTATCTTGGGTGATCATATCTAATGATCTTAAGGTGGTGAAACAAGTAGAAAAGTCAACAGCAGAAGCCAGAAGCACGCTTGGGTAGAAAGGGAGAGGAATGGCCATCAGGAAAAAGAAGGTGATAGTGCCTTTGTATAAGTCTTTAGTGAGACCTCATTTGGAGTACAGCATGCAGTTGAGGGGCTTGCACCTTCAAAAGGACATAAACAGAATGGAGTGGATCCAGAAAGTGGCTATTGATGTGTTTTTTTTCATAAAGCAAATAGGAGCTAACTTAGAAATCCTATGTATAGTTCAGAAGAAAAACAAGAGGGAGGAGATATGATGGACACATTGAAATCAGGGTGGATATGATTTAAATCACTAGTCAGAAAAACTTGATTTAAATCATGGTTTTCTGTATTCACTGCCACTCAGTACTGCCCAAAAAAGGAATATTTGCTTGTTTCAACTTTATATTCCTTCATAACAACTGTATCAAAATGCTGGTAACATGCTGTAATAATAACAAATATATTTTGCTCAAATATGACAGTTCCTCAAGGCAGTCTTTAAGAGATATGATGAAATAAAAACATTTACCAACCTGAAGATCCTGCCTGTTGAAAACATTCCTTTTGTCAACCTCATCAAAAGCACTTCCCATGGTGTGTCATTTGGGCCATCAGTCCTTGTATTTCTTTGTTGCAGTGTTTGCATTTTGCATACAAGCTGCCTTACACATAGGTAGAGGAACTTCATTAAAATATTCATAAACTAGGTCCTTTACGACCTGCTGCCATTATAGGTTTTCTCCTCCAAGGAGAGAATATGATAAACCTCAGGCTATAAGCACAAAGATCCCAAAACTTGTGGAGTATTCTATTCAAAAGGTTTCACCTTAATTTTTACTGCTTGCCCCTCCTTCCTCACATTTAGCTCCTTGTTCAGATATATAAACTTAGCACTCGAGAGGTAAGGGGTTGATTCCGTGTGCATTGATTTGCAAAGGAAAAATGGGGCTAAGGTCTTTTTCTCACCTTTGTATATTTGTAAAACAATTTTGCTATGAAGAAGCAGCATCTTATCCCTGCAATCACAAATTCACAGTTTTGAGAAATACAAAACTAAGCATCTGTGATATCTTCTAGAGGGAAAAATTGCCTGTGACATTATGAATGGATTAATAATAATAACTTTATTTTTTCTATACCGCCATAATCTTGCGACTTCTAGGCGGTTTACAGTGAAAGAGAGCGAATCACAAGGTGAGAACAAGTAGGAAGTCACTGAGTAATCAGTGTTTACAGGCTACAAATAGGTTACAGTATAATCTTAAGCATTTTACATCAAAGAGGCTGGATGGTCAGTGAATTACAAATACAGGAGGTGAGGGAGACATTGAATAGTCAAGAGTAGAACAGAATATATTTGTGAAGAGTGTGGTGTCAATGTAAAGAGAAAAGGTTTTGGTATGGGGGGCGTTGTCTGGCTGGGAAATAAATCTATTGAATAGAGCGGTCTTGATATCTTTCCGAAAGGCGCCATAGGTCTGCCTGGTTTTGTCGGTGAAGTTGCCTAGCCAGGTTTGCTTGAAACTTAAAAGTTCTATCCAGAAAGGTTCTGTATTTGCAACCTATGATCTTCAGGTAGGCAAAGAGGTTGCGATTAGAGAATGATATGGGGAAAAAAATCTGTCCCTGTCCCCGGCCCACCATCCTCTGCACCGCCCCGTCACCGCCATTCCCTTCACCGCCCTGTTACCATCACCGCCATCCCTTTCACCGCCCCGTCACCGCCACTGACATCCCATTCACCGCCCCGTCACCGTCCCCGCTGCATCCATATAAGCCTTAGTACTGTAATATTTAGCTTATTCCTTTCTTATAAATCAAAGTTCCTGCTGCTGAACTAGAGAAAGAGATGTTCAGCTGGCAGGGCTTTGTTTATAAATTTTTATCAACACAACTAATATGCTATTTTATCCCAAAGCAAAAAATAAATAAATAAATAGAATTTTCTTTTTCTACTTTTGTTGTCTGGTTTCTGCTTTCCACATCTTCTCATTCAATTCCTTCCATCCACTGTGTGTCTTCTCTCTGCGTCTTCCATTTGCTATTACTGTGCCTCTCCCTTCACTCCCCCCCCAATTGGTCTAGCACCCATCTTCTTCCCTCCGCTCCCCCATAGTCTGGCATCTGTCTTCTTCCCACTCTGTCTTCCACATTTCCCTTCGGGGTCTGTTCCTCTCCACCCTCCTTCAATGTCTGTTCTATTCCTTTCCACCACCACCCTTCCCTCCCTCCTTTACCATCTGTTCCTTTCTACCACCCTTCAGCTCCTCTCGCATGGCCTATCTATCTACCTTCCTCTCTCTTATTTTCGTGGCACGTTACAATGTCATTTGTGCAAGCCACTGGAGCCTGCGAGCTCGGTCCCTGTCCCATCCCCACAATCCATCTCGCTTCTGTGCTCCTATTTTCCCCATTTCTAATATCTCCCCTATGTATCTGCCATTGCCCCCCCCTGTGTCCATATACCATCCCCATGGCATGTCCCCTTTATGTCTCTGTCCCTATGCCCCATGCACATAATTTCCCCTCTTTCTGTTACCTTCCTGTGTCCAGATTTCCCCTATCTTCCTCTTCCATACCAGTATGTCTCTTCTTTTCAACCCCATCTAGCTTTTTTCCTTTTCTTCCTCCCCCTCCTGCTTCTAGCATCTGGCTCACCTGCCTGTCCTTCCCTTTCTTTCCTGCTGTGGGTTTTTCTTTCCGTCTTCATCTCCTTGGCCCAGAATCCTTTTCCCTTTCACTCCCTCCTTCCAGTTTGAGCCGGGAACACGCACGATCGCACGGTCCCCGCAGCCCCCACCTGCCTGCCCAATCGATCCTAGTGTTTAGCCAGCTCTCTCCCTTCTCCTCACCTTAGTTTGCAGACTTTCTTTTTCGGCGACCTGCACGCTTTCCCAAAGAGCCGCGCACGCGCGGCTGCTCAGTGTTCAATCTTCTGCTCTGCTGCAACTTCCTGTTTCTGGTTGCGTCAGAGCAGAAGATTCAACACTGAGCAGCCGCGGGTGCGCGGCTCTTTGATAGCGTGCGAGTCGTCGAAAAAGAAAACCTACAAACTAAGATGAGGAGAAGGGAGAGAGCTAGCTAAACATTAAGATCGATTGGGCAGGTGGGTGGGGGCTGCGGGGACCGCGCGATCCTTGATGTCTCATTGCGGAGACAAGACCATTCACCGCTCCACGGGGCGGTGAATGGCCTTGTTCCCGTCCCCGCAGCCACTGCTAGTTTTCATTCCCCGTTTCGGCGGGTTACCCGCAGCTAAACGTGGCTAGCTGCGGGTAACCGCCACCGTGTCATTCTCTAGTTGCAATTTCTGGTTGTCCTTGTGGGGGTGAAAAGTTCGAAGTGAGGTAATAGGTAAATTGGGGCCATTCCCCACACCAGTTTATAGCAAAAACAGAAAAACTTGAATAAAGTCCGTGCCTCAATTGGCAACCAGTGCAGCAGTTTATAATAGGGGCTAAAGTGGTCACTTTTCTTTAGTCCGAATATTAGTATGACGGCCGTGTTTTGCACTATCCTTAATTTTCTCAAAGTTTTTTTGGGAGTGCCCACATAGATGATATTGCAGTAGTCTAAGGTGGATAGGATCAGTGACTGATCCAGTAGTCTAAAAGATGGAGGGTCGAAATATTTTTTTATGGTTTTTAATTCCTTTAACAAAAAATTTAAACATTGCATGAGTATGTAGCCTCATGCTACACAATTAAAAACTAATCCTTATTTCATGATGAATAACTTTTTGGACTATAATGTATCTTAAATAGAAAACTATTTTTGGATAGATTTTTCCTCAGAAAAGCATTTTATTTATTTTTAATCCAATTTAAATTTAAAAAAATCATATTAACACCCCCCCAAAAAAATCATTGATTTTTATCCACCCTGATTTAAATTTCTCCATGGTATAAATACACAGGAGGTGGACCTCTCGTGTGAAAGAAAACTCTGGAATGATGGCTCTTAGTTTCGGTTTTGAAACATGATAAACACTGATAATAAAAACGCGAGACTGGACATCAAAATTTAAAGGAGTGAGCTGTTCAGATTTTATAAAACTCCAGCAATATATAATCATCTGTCGAAAAACAAAATTCAACAATTTATATAATGTATTTACCATGTATTTCTTAAATCTTTTTACTTAATTTAAAATGCTGTTTCACCAGAGCCCTCTGATCTCCCTCCCCCATCAAGCCCCCCCTCTATAATCCTTGTGTAGGTAGGCCCCCCTGGTGATCCAGTTGGGAGATTCAACTGGGACAGGATATTCATTGACACTGCCCAGCTTTGTGCCACTGAATATCAGCCATTGGTTGGCTAGAGGCGATTTAAGTGGGCCAGAGACTTATCAGTAGTTTAGTGAGTTGGGGAAGAAGTGGGGAGAGGAAGTGTCTTTCTTTCCTAGCCAACAGCAGTGGGGCACGTTGACACATCCTGCCCAGAAAAGAGAGGCACCATCCAGTGCCTGAGTACAGTACAATATATAGATAGATAGATGTTTGTTATATGAACTGGTCAGGTGTGACTGTGATACAGTTATTTAAAACTTCTTTCCAGATTCTAAAGCTGTCGCATTGTCCCTGCAGGTGTAATCAGATGTATAGAGCACCAAGGGACTGCAGTCGTGTAATGGAGGACAGGTCTTCATTATGCAAGGTTAGTGGGCCATCTGATTCTGTGGCCACATTAAACAGTGAAGAATTTGTTGTGGTGCCCCAGCGAACAGATGATGACGAGAAACCTCAACTCCAGGTACATATTTTTTAAATTCTTTTTTTTTCTCTGTGGATTTATCGTGAATAGTAAATATTCCATGAGGTCTAACATATATTTTGTTTTTATTTTAGTTTAGTTTACTGATATCATTACTTAAACACAAAGGGGGTGGGGGGTAATTCTATAAAGTTGATGCTAATATTTAAATGCCAGCTATGTACATAAATATTTAGAATATTAGCATATACTTGTGTACATGCCAATATGCTTCGTAAATCTTATTATTGTAACAATGCACATATCTGTAATAGTGCAAAGTTTGTGCATACACATTGGCTTCAGCATATATTTATATGCACAACTTAACAGAATACTGTAAGTTACATGCATATCCTCCGATTATGCTAATTTTCTCTATATAGGCCTAGAATGAGTGACTGTTTTTCTCACTGTACACACCTTTTAGGGAGATCTTTTGGCATAATTGTTCGTCTTAGTGGTTAGTGTGCTGGAAATGCTGCTTTAAACGCTGAATCAGTGCTTTAGTTATAGAGTTACTCTTCACCTTTATGCCAAGTTGGGCTCTAGATAGGCTGACACATGAGTGACTAATAGAGAAGCAAATGAGACCACAAGTAAGAAAGTGTGCAGGATTCCAAAGAGGATATAACATCCTTGCAGGGGATAATGCAGTATTGGCAAAAGGTATTGGGCTGGGGAGATAATGGTGCAAGGTTTTTTTCAAATTGCACACACAAGCAGAAAAATTGATGCAAAAAAATCAATTTGCTGAAACCTGGTGGGTAAATACCAGCATCCAACTGTTGGCCTTTGTGCGTAAAAATGAGGCTAATCTACGAAGGTCATTTCATAAATAATGCACACTATTTTTTTTAAATTTACGTTTTATTTTTTTTCAAGTATTTCTTTACAATCCTTCAATATAGTCTCCCTGCTTTGCAATGACCGAGTCCCAACATCCGGGAAGCTTCATTATTCCATCCAAGACACCGTTTTTGATCAGTTGCCGAATAGCTTGGGTACTGGCAGAAGAAAGCTCTTCTAGAGATACAAAACAATGTCCTCGCATAGGTTGTTTCAACTTTGGAAAAAGATCGAAGTCTGATGGACTCAAGTCTGCACTGTAGGGAGCATAAGGTAACACCTCCCAGCCATATTTACATAGTTTTTCAATGATGAGTAGAGCTCCATTTTCCAGAAAACCAAAAAATCAAAAGTCAAAAAAGAATGATTTTTGCTTATGATCATGAAGGCATCATCATCACAGACAAAGTTCCATGTGGAAGAAGTGTCACAGCAGTGTAGTATCATGATTTTTTGCAAAAAATGCGCAGAAAAATGCACAAAACTCGACCTCAGTTGCTCTTGGCTGGGCCACTCATTCTTCACGACAACGCTTGCCCGCACATAGGGAATGTTGTCATTGAAAAACTACGCAAATACGGCTGGGAGGTGTTAACTCATGCTCCCTATAGTCCAGACATGAGTCCACCGGACTTCAACCTTTTTCCAAAGTTGAAACAACCTATGCATGGACATCGTTTTGTATCTCTGGAAGAGCTTTCTTCCGTCAGTACCCGAGCCATTTGGCAACTGAAAAAAATGGTGTCTTGGATAGTATAATGAAGCTTCCCAGATGTTGGTACTCAGTCATTGCAAAACAGGGAGACTATATTGAAGGATTGTAAAGAAATACAGTGGAACCTTCGTTTATGATGTGGTATATGAGCATAATTCATTCCAGAAGCATGCTCGTAAACCAATTTACTCATATATCAAAGCGAGTTTCCCCATAGGATGTAAGGAAAACTCGCTTGATTCGTTCCACCTCCTCCCCCCTTCCCGTGGCCACCAGCGCTGCTCTACCTTACTCCCCCCACCGAGGCCACCGGCGCTGCTCCACCTTATCCCCCCTGAGGCCACCGGCACTGTTCCACCCCCCCCCCCCCGCGATCTGGCATCTGCCCCCCCGCGATCCGGCATCCCTCGCTCGCATCGCCCCCAACCCCTCCGGCCGCGATCTGGCATTCCCCACTCACCCACCCACCCACCAAAACATATTCTCTTACCCCTATCTGGCACTGGCACCAGCACCAATACACAGGACATGCCGGTGCTGATGCCTGAAAATCTTCCCTCTTCCTTGTGCTGGGCTTTGAGCATCTTTCTCCGACCTGCACTAAATGCCCCGCGCTGCTCTCGACGCTCATAGGCTCCCTGCGCTAAAACCGCTATTGTGGTTTAGTAAAAGAGGGCCATAGTGCCAAATATAGACAGCAGATATAAATTCTCAAAATGGACATATTATGATCACTAAAATGAAAATAAAACAATTTTTCCTACCTTTGTTTGGTGATTTAATGAGTCTCTGGTTGCACTTTTTTCTTCTGACTATGCATCCAATATTTCTTCCCTTCTTTCAGCCTCTTGTATGCTTCCTCTCCTGCAGACCTCATTCCCTCCCCCAATTTTTTCTTCCTCTCTCCCTGCCCCCTCCCCTTTCTTTCTTTCTTCCTGCCCCTTCTTTTTTTCTGTCTCCCCTTTCTTTCCTTATTTCTATTTCCATTCTTTCTTTCTGTCCAACTTCCCCCTTTTTTTCTTTCTTTCTGTTTCCCTTCTTTCTTTTTGTCTCCCTGTCCCCCTTTTCTTTCTGTTTCCCTTCTTTCTTTCTGTCTCCCTGTCCCCCCTTTCTTTCTTTCTGTTTCCCTTCTTTCTGTCTCCCTTCCTGCCCCCTTTCTTTCTCCCTGTCCTTCCCCAAGTCACCGCCGCCATCGGGGAACAGGCCCCCAAACTGCCCGCCACCGAGTTATGAGCTCTCCCTGGTTCCCGACACGGTAAACAGAAACGCCGGGCTGACCAGCGTTCCCCCTCGATGTCAATTCTGATGTTGGAGAGGAAGTTCCGGGCCAGCCATGCAGCGATTGGGTGGCCCTGAACTTCCTCTCCAACATCAGAATTGATGTCAAGTGGGGGGAAGCTGGTCGGTCCGGAGCTTCTGTTTACCGCGTCAGGAAGCAGGTAGAATGCGAAGGTAATGCGAGTCTATCACAAAGCCCAGGATGGGCTCTGCGATCGACTCGCGTTGCCTTCGCTATTGACCTTTTGGGTACCCCTGCTCTAACCATTCCACTAATTTTAGGTAAAAACTACTGACTTACATTATACCTAAATAGAACATAGAGATGGATTCCAAGTAGTCTGGAGCACAGGGTATTAATCTACTAGAATTACTCAGTTATTTTTATCATATTGTGTTAGCTGCATATTTTTTTGTAAGAGAGTAAACCTTAAAACAGAGCTTCCCAAACTGTGGGTTGTGACCTGGGCAGGTGTTCTATAGGACGTCCTTGTCCTGTGCTGTTGGGGTGGCTCATGCTTTCTACAGCTGCACAAATTGGGATTGCAGCTGTTGAAAGATTAGTGAGCCCTAACTTAAAACATCCGTGGAGATGATGTGGTATATAAACTTAAGGTTTAGTTTAGTTTAGTTTAATACACCCATTGTAAAACTAAACAAGCCAGAATAGTACAGATCAATCCTACACAGTCAATCCTAACAGAAAACCATGTCTTTTCGAACACACAGAACACAGAAAACACCTTTGCCTAGTATGTAATCACAAACTAACTCCTCCCCCTTTTCCAAAACTGTAGTGTGGTTTTTAGCCATGGTGGTAACAGCTGAGATGCCAATGCTAAAAAACGCTCTACAGTTTTGTAAGTGGGGAGATAGAATAAAAATACGTAGACAAAGGTTAAACTGAAGCACCAAGAAGCTGGACTCTGCATACAATGCAACATCACAGAAACAGAGATGCATCTCACCTAAAGCAAATAAATAAATATAATTTTTTTCTACCTTGTCTTCTCTGGTTTCTGCTTTCCTCATCTTTTTGTCACTCTCTTCCTTTCATCCACTGTCTACCCTCTCTCTGCCCCTTCTATATGGCATCTTCTCTCTTTCTATTCCCGTTCTAGAAACTTTATGCATCCCCCTTCCATTTCTCTCTTCACCCCCTGGCGTCCATCTTCCTCCCTTCCCTCCTCCAATGGTCTGGCATCTCTCCTCTCCTCTTCTTCCCTTCCCTCTCCCACACCCACATGGTCTGACATTTCACTCTCTCCTCTCCCTTCCCCCCACTTCCATCAGCATCTGCCCCCTTTCTCTCCCTCCAACCCAATTCCATGCAGTATCCTTCCACCCTTATGTCTCTTTCCCTGCAGTTCCATCATAATCTGCCCCTTTCTTTCCCTCCACCACCCTGACCCCCATTCTCACCCTTCACCATGATTCCATACCACCCTGACCCCCCCTTTGTCACCTTCACCATGATTCCATACCACCCTGACCCCCCCTTTGTCACCCTCCACACCCTTCCATACCACCCTGACCCCCTTTGTCATCCTTCACCATGATTCCATACCACCCTGACCCCCCTTTGTCACCCTTCAGCATGATTCCATACCACCCTGACTCCCTTTCTCATCCTCCACACCCTTCCATACCACCATGACCCCCCTTTGTCACCCTTCACCATGATTCCATACCACCCTGACCCCCCCTTTGTCACCCTTCAGCATGATTCCATACCACCCTGACTCCCTTTCTCACCCTCCACACCTTTCCATGCCACTCTGACCTCCTTTCACCACCCTACTATGCTCCTTTCTTTCTCCATCCCAAAGGTCCCATGATGACTGCTTCTGCTCCAGATGGAAGAGGTAAGTGATGTCGGAGGGGGCTGGGCCGGCAGACGCAGTTAGTTGCGGCAAGATCCCCCCCCCCAACATCACTTACCTCTTCCACCTCTTCCGGAACAGAGGTGGTAGACGGCACAGTCATTGCGGGACCTTCGTTCACTTCAGCATGGCTGCTCTAAGTATGGCAGCCGCGCTGAGGTGCCGTTTGGAGCAGCGTGGGAGGTTCCGGATCCGGCTGGCTGTGCACCCCCTTGGAGCGTGCACCCGGGGCAGACCTCCCCCCCTTTGGTACGCCACTGATTCAGATGCAGAGCTACTGGTACTTCATGCCAGGTTCCTCTGTCCATTTAAGCAATAATCTCACAGAATCATCATTTTTATAAAATATGCACATACAGTTTATGCAGAGTACACATAGTGCTCCTTTTACTAAGGTGCGCTAGCGTTTTTAGCACATGCAGGAAATTACCATGTGCTACGTTTCTAGAGCTAATGCCAGCTCAATGCTGGCATTAAGGTCAAGCGTGCGCGGCAATGTAGTGCGGGCTATTCCGCGCATTAAAACCCTAGCGCACCTTAGTAAAAGGAGCCTATAGACATTTACCCCTTCTTTGGAGCAGGTATAAATTTCTGTAAGAGCATTTACATGTTACTGTAGATGGTTATAAAGGCACATGGATGCCTGTATTCCCTTTATAAATTACCACAAAGTAGCATCTTATATATCAATTAATTAATTTTTAAAAATTTATATTCCACTTTTAAAAGGAAAGCAGATTACAATAAAAACACACAAATAATGCTATGATAAAACATACATAACAATATCCAATTATAAGCGGGGGATAGCAAATTTACATATCCACACAATAATTCCATCCCTCCAAGGATTATACAGTATTTTCTATTAAGTTGTACCTTTAGAGGTAGAGAATGTCACAGTGAGAAAATTCATCACTGTTCCTGTCCCTGCGAATAACCGCGGGAAACCATCTCCATGACATTCTTTAAGGAGAGAGGGCAGAATGGGCACAACCACTGACCCGCAAGCCTTGCATTAAAGAATGCTGTTGTAGATGGACTGAGGTTGAGATAAACACTAAAGAATGACACGGGATTGTTATCCACGGGGACGGGGATGGTGATGAATTTTGTCACTGTGTATTTCTAATCTAATCTAATCTAAACCTTAAGTTTATATACCGCATCATCTCCATGAGAATGGAGCTCGACACGGTTTACAAGAACTTAAACTAGTGGGTAGAGAAGAAGAAAAAGGATTACATGAACTTATGTGTAGAAGGGGGGAGAGAAAGGGGGGAAGGATAGAGCTACAATTTGCTGAAAAGCCAGGTTTTCAGTTGTTTGCGGAATAACTGAAGGGAGCTCAGGTTCCGCAGCGGGGTGGTGAGGTCGTTCCAAAGACCTGTGATTTTGAAGAGAAGGGATTTTCCCAGTTTGCCTGAATAGTGGATGCCGCGTGGAGAGGGGAAGGCTAGTTTAAGCCTTTGGGCAGTTCTGGAGGAGTCAGGACTGGAGGAGTTGAAAGACAGTGGGATAAGAGGAGGCAGGATTCCGTGAATGATCTTGAAAGCCAGGCAGGAACATTTGAAATGGATTCTGGAGATTATTGGAAGCCAGTGAAGTTTGGCAAGGAGTGGGGAGGCATGGTCAGACTTGCGTTTTGAAAAGATCAGTTTGGCTGCAGTATTCTGGATTAGCTGGAGTCTTAGAATACTTTTTTTTGATAGATTTAAGTAGATGGCTCAAGTAGATTTCTCAAGTGCATCTAGGTTAAAATGGTTTCACAACTAGGTATACAGTACCATCTGATGACGAAGATTCTTTTCCAGAAAGGTTCCTAGATTTTTGCTTTTATGCATGCACCCGGCTATAAAATTACTCCCTATCAGTCAGATCTATGTTTGAAAGGAGTAGAACATGAAGTTTTTATTGCTGCTTAAATAAAAATACAATAAAATAATCTCACCTTGTAGTGTTAGAGGCTGGATTATTGATGAAAGTCTTCAAAAAAAATCTCTGGTTTTCTTCATACAGATAGTTTCAAATGGAGATGAACATTTGGAAAAAGCCATGGAAGAGATACTGAAGGATTCGGAAAACGCTGAAAACAATAATGCGCCTGATTGTAAAAATGCTAGTGAGTCCTTTGATGGTGATTCACCTGAAAACACTTCATTCAGTTACAATCGCAATCCTCTGCAATTAATTCTGGACCCCTCTAGAACAGGTACAGAAAATGTGTGAAACCAGTTTTAATTTGGTTTATGCAAAATGCTTTAAGCTGTAGTTCCTGAGGACAAACATGACTTAAAGGTCTCGCAGATGAGTAATGTCATCTGGAGGAGTTTGACATAGTAAAAAATGTAGAACAACAAAAGAGCAAATAGTTGTCTACGGGCAATGATGAACCACAGAGAATCTGCTTAAAGAGTGATAATGTAGAATTTATAGAATGACCTGACTTGGACAATGTTTCAGCTTTTGCCTGCATCAGCGGTCAGAGTATGGTGATCTCAAATGTAGATAATGATTGCGACATTGGTTGATGAAATCAATGCCTGAGGGTTGGTAAGTAATTTAGGACTATGAACATGATCTCTTTCCCTAAGAAGCATAGTATACAAGCAGTAAGCTTAGTTAGTGTACTTTGCTTCTTAAGCATGAAATATACAGTACAGTGGTACCTCGGAATCTGAACTTAATCCGTTTCAGAACCCCATTCGAGTTCCAAAACATTCGAGTTCCAAGCCAATTTTTCCCCATTGAAAATAATAGAAACTGGATTAATCCGTTCCTTGGTCCCACAAACTCAGCAAGATCGGGCCCTCCCCTGGCAGAGACAGCAAGATCGGGCCCCCACCGGCATAAGCAGCAAGACCGTCAACGGCAACCGTAAGCGGTGCTCAGCCCAAAGCTTTCCTCTGACAGGAAGCTGCATCAGAGGGGAAGCTTTGGACTGAGCAATGCTTGCAGTTCCCGTACGTTCGGATTCCAAAGCAGCGTTCGGATTCCGGGGAAAAATTTAATTTAAAAATAGTTTGGATTCCAAGTTGTTTGAGTTCTGGGGAGTTCGGATTACGAAGTACCACTGTATTTCATGTTGGGTCATTCAGTAAACTCTGTTTTCACTTATCAAGCACAAGCTACTTAGAATTTAATTTCCTATCCAAAGTACCGTGGTCAGACCACCTACTCCTAGAATTCACCACATTCTGGAAAGAGCTATCAATAACCAAACCAACCCCCCCCCCTCCCACCGAGTAGCCTCTTATGATAGAAACAAAGTAGCCCCTGAATCATATTGGAATGAAATAGATAACTCATTACTATCTCTCCCTATCCCTGACCAAGATTTCCTGGACCACTGGAAAACAATCAGTGAGCAAATCCTAAACAAACTAGCCCCACTCAAATGCCACAATGGAATCTAAAGATCAGAGAAGTGGGTTGACTCAGCACTTATGCCCTTAAAAAAAGCTTGCAGACAAGCTGAGTTCTACTGGCGTAAACACCCCTCCCCAGAAAACAAGACTAAGGCCTAGATTCTTAAAAATCCACATTAAAAAATGACAGGCTGCTATCGCAGCCATTCTGTTAGCCAATTTAGAAAAGCAAGTCATTCTCCAAAAAACGCTCATATAAATAAGGTTGGTGGGGAGACTTGCTAAATTTGCATGTGCCCATCGCTGGTGATAGCGATGGGCACATGTGCCAAAAAAAAACAACAAAAATAAAAAAAACAAAACACAACAGTGGGAGAGAGACCCATTCTTTCCCATCTGACACACAACACCCCCCGCTGCAGTGGGAGGGGTGCTCTCTCTCTCCTGATGCCAAGCGAACCCCCCTCCCCAGCAGCGGGAGAGATGCCCATTCTTTCTCGTTGCCACACAACACCCTCCCCTGCAGCGGGAGAGATGCCCGCTCTCTCCCGCAGCCAAGCGAACTCCCCTCCTGCAGCGGGAGAGATACCCATTTTCTCCCACTGCATCACAACATCCTCCCCTGCCTCCGACCTCTCTCCCCCATACCTTTAATTAGATGACTGACTGGAGGGATGCCTACTCCCTCTGGCCAGCTGGCCCACCTCTTCCAAATTGGGCCTTCCCCTCCCTGGTACATCCTGGGATGCATCAGGGGAGGGGCCTGGGGCTTTGATTGGCCCAGGTTGTTTAAGGCCCCTTCCATAGGGGCCATCTAATTAAAAGTATGGGGAAGAGGAGTTGGAGGCGGGAAGGGGGGTTTTGTGATGCAGCGGAAGAGAATGGGTATCTCTCCCACTGCAGGGGGGCGGTTCGCTTGGCAGTGGAAGGAAGAAGGCATCTCTCCTGCTGCTCAGGGGGATCATATGCGGCTTTTCTAGCAGTCTTTGACACTGCCATGCCAGGGTTTTAAACAGTGCTGTCACTGTACTGGCACTCCTGGACCAGTTACTGATTTTTTTCACCAAAAGCTGATGCTGCTGTTAGAAAATGGCTTGGTGATTTTTAAGAATCAAACAATTAATTAAAAAAAGAATAAAAGGCACTGTCATATAAACATCATAATATTGTAGAAACAAATTAGTAAGCTTATACCAATATTAACAAGGTAGTATGTAAGTATAAGTCTAGTAATGCATAGCAAGTAAGTCAAAGGTTATCCGAAATTCAGCTAAGGAAAGCTTAAGGTAGTTTACAGTACTGAAGTAGTGGTGACCAAATCTTGTCAAAATTTGCTAATGCACCCATGTTTATAGCTGTGACCTTTTCAAACTTGGCATATGTGCAGACAATATTCACCATGTATTATAAGAAAGTTGTAACAAGTCTTTCCAGCAACTAAGTATAAGTTTTAACCCTATTAATAGCAAACATTTGAGCAATTTGGCTTTATGTTGTTCAAGTGAAGATTTTATACTATGTTGTTGTTAAGTGCCATTGACTCGTGCTCGAGTCCTAGAGACTTGATACTATAAGCACTCAAAATGATAATAGAATAAGTTAAAGATTTGTCAGTGATTAATATAGAGCTAATCTTTTGCCCAACTTTCAACCCAAAAAGTTGTAATTGTGGACAATAATAAATCATGTGGTCAAACATACCAATTGTAGATTCACAAGACCAATATTAGTTGGATTTATACTGTCAAGCTTAGACAGTTTATAAGGGGTCCAATATGCCTTGTGTATGAGAAAATATGCAGATTGTATGACTGCCAAGGATCTCAGAGATTTAAAGATAGATAACCAAATCAACAAACTGTTCTCAGTATTAGATAACACAAACAAGATCACAAATGGCGACAACCTCTCTATTCCAACAGCCTCAGAACTAGCTAACTATTTTAAAATAAGACCAGCTAGACTCACCGCAACAGATCCACCTTTGGAAATACCAGCAAACAGATCTTGGAACAATTTTGAAGTAGTTAAATTCAAAGACACAAAATGGCTTCTTTTAAAATACTCCCAAGCATCCTGAAGCCTTGATATCAGCATACCTTACCTGATCAAAGCAGCCACCCCAACAACCATAGGAAAAATAACCCAGTGGCTCAACCATCACCTAAAAGCTGGTCTTTTCCCCAAATCAGGAGAAGGAATTATCTTAACGCCCATTCCCAAAAACCCAAAACTCAGCCCTTCTGTGGTAACCAATTATCAGCCAGTAACTTCCATCCCACTATTTATCAAAATTATGGAAAGATATGTCACAAAACAACTTGAATGCTACTACGCTTCAATATCCTCCACCCTTAACAATTGGGATTCAGGAAGAATCACAGCACTGAGATGGTAGTCGCAGTACCTTCTTCAGATACATTAGCGACAGGAAAAAGAACACAAACGGGATAGTATGCCTTAGAACGCCAGACGGGAATTATGTGGAAACTGACTCCGATAAAGCCAAACTACTGAATGATTACTTCTGTTCAGTCTTTACCTGCGAGGCACCAGGGCACGGGCCTCGGCTGGATGCAAAGCAAAGCATGGATGACCCATTTCAGAAGTTTGAGTTCATACCAGCTGATGTTTACAAAGAACTGTCAAGACTCAAGGTGAACAAAGCCATGGGACTGGACAATCTGCACCCAAGAGTGCTCAGAGAGCTATGCGATGTTTTGGCGGAACCGTTAGCCATGATCTTCAATCTCTCCCTAAGTACGGGGAGAGTCCCCCTGGACTGGAAAACTGCCAATGTTGTTCCTCTGCACAAAAAGGGTTGCAGAGCGGAGGCTGCGAATTACAGACCAGTAAGTCTCACATCAATAGTGTGTAAACTCATGGAAACTCTACTTAAAGGGAAATTAGACACGATATTGGATGAGGGGAATCTGAGGGATCCCTGTCAACATGGATTCACTAGGGGCAGGTCATGCCAATCCAACCTTATCAGCTTCTTTGACTGGGTGACAGGAAAGCTAGACTCGGGAGAGTCTCTGGACATAGTGTACTTAGATTTCAGTAAAGCGTTTGACAGTGTCCCACACCGTAGACTATTAAACAAGATGAAATCGATGGGGTTAGGTGAGAAACTAACGGCATGGGTCAATGATTGGCTGAGTGGAAGACTTCAGAGGGTGGTGGTCAATGGCACCCTCTCTAAGACATCGGAGGTGACTAGCGGAGTGCCGCAGGGATCAGTCCTGGGACCATCCCTTTTTAACATATTCATAAGGGACTTGACCCGAGGGCTTCAGGGAAAAGTAGCGCTGTTTGCCAACGACACCAAACTGTGTAATATAGTAGGTGAAAGCGATCTCACGGATGGTATGGCGCAGGATCTCAACATGGCAGCTGGGCTTCAACGCAAAGAAGTGTAAGGTGATGCATCTCGGCAGCAGAAATCCATGCAGAACATACACCTTGAATGGAGAAACACTAGCTACGACCTCAGAAGAATGGGACTTGGGAGTAATCATCAGTGCAGACATGAAGGCTGCCAAACAAGTGGAGAAGGCCTCATCCAAGGCAAGGCGGATGATGGGATGTATCAATAGAAGCTTCGTCAGTCGTAAACCTGAAGTCATAATGCCACTGTACAGAACCATGGTGAGACCTCATCTGGAGTACTGTGTGCAATTCTGGAGGCCACATTACCGTAAAGATATACTTTGAGCTGAGTCAGTCCAGCGAATGGCCACTAGGATGGTCTCCGGACTCAAGGGTCTCTCATACGAGGAAAGACTGGGCAAGTTGCAGCTCTACTCTCTGGAGGAGCGCAGGGAGAGGGGTGACATGATTGAGACATTTAAGTACGTCACAGGTCGTGTCGAGGTGGAAAACGACATATTCTTTCCTAAGGGACCTTCAGTCACAAGAGGGCACCCGCTCAAACTCAGAGGAGGGAGATTTGGTGGTGACACCAGGAAGTACTTCTTTACAGAAAGGGTGGTGGATCACTGGAACAAACTACCGGTGCAGGTGATCAAGGCCACTAGCGTGCTCGACTTTAAGAATAAATGGGACATCCACGTGGAATCTCTACGTAGGTCGAGTAGTACTCTGACTTAATGGGGTGGGACAGTAGAGTGGGCAGACTTGATGGGCTATAGCCCTTTTCTGCCGTCATCTTTCTATGTTTCTATGTTCTATGTTTCTACTAATAACATACGGCAAAGAAATCAAAGCAAGGATCAAAACAAATCATAATACAATTTGACCTAATTAGTGCATTTGACCTAGTAGATTTTGATTAAATGTCTGAGATCTTCAGAGATTTCAGATTTAGCAGCCCAGTCCTCTCCTAGTTCTAAGGCTTCCTAACCACTCAGAAATATGCTGTACATAAGGATGGTGAACTTTCTGACAGCTGGAACCCTCCCAGCGGAGTCCCCCAAGGATCTCCACTTTCACCATCAGTGTTTAACCTTCTAATACAATCCTTGGGAGCCAACTAGATCATGCAGAAATAAAACATTTCACCTATGCAGATGACATAATGATCATGCTACCTGTAAAGGCTGCATTAGTCAACACCCTCACCTCTGTCAAAAAATGTGTCCACATCATAGAAAACTAGACCTCAACCCATTGCCTCAAACTAAATAGGAACAAAACCAAATTCCTTTGTCTAGGACCCTCAACTGACCCATGCTGCACTCCAAGGATTATAGTAGATGATATAGACTTTCCATTAAAACTACAATCCCGAATTTTAGGAGTAGGAATTGATAACCAATAATAAAAAAAATCTTCCTTATGATAATTTCCTTATGATTTCCTTATGATGATAAGATCCATCAGAAAATACTTCAAAACAGAGGCTTTCCAAATTTTAGTGCAATCCCTAATCCTATCTCGACTGTAATTAAAACTAGTTCTTTGCTCTAAAGCATTATCGCATCTACAACTGGTTCAGAATGCAGCAGTAAGACCCATAAACAGACTTTGGAAATCAGAACACCTACAGCCCTACTATATGAAACTACATTGGCTGCTCATAACCACAAGGATCCAGTTTAAATTAAGCATCACTGGCAGGCAATGCCCCAACTACCTGCAGCAAACGAGGTGGCCATCCTACTCCAGGGTGCTTCCAACAGATAATCTACCAGAAATCTTTTTCACTTAAAATACCCAGCATGCAACAATATAAAGTCTACCAAATTACCCTGTCCTTCAGTATCAATTAGCAAAATGCTGGAACCAACTATCACTTACACTATGATCTTGTGACCACTATCTCAGGTTCAGAAAACTTCTAAAAGGATTTTCATACCAAGACAGTGAGCCAACCCTGAAGTAACTGAAATGGTAATTGTAAAAGCCCATTTCTAAACTGTCTAATGCAACATCTGGTATATAATGATGAGCCAATGATGACCTACTTGAACTTGTAACTATGGCCTAACTGTATTAATAATTGTACTGAGCTACCTATACTAGCAACTCTATTGAATGTCTGTGTCAAAATATCCATTGTAACTTCCTGGATAACCAACCCAACCTCTAGTAATGTAATCCGACCTTGAACTGAATAGGTAAAGATGGCATAGAAAATCTGATTAACAGTTCATGTGGTTTATCATTGACAGCTATCTCTTTTCTCTTTAAGGTGTTCTTTTTTAATGTCCCTCTCTCTTCATTGCACATGGTAAAAAGTGTAACAAGTTCTCAGATTTTTATATTTAAACATTTTTATTGAAATGAATGTCCAACAATAAACAAGCAATGCGTTTACACAACACTGTAAAATCATTTTCACCCACACAAAAATCCCTCATCCTCTCCCCTTCCGAGCTCTGAAATTTCTTTAGAACATTCCAGCCAGTATATCAACAATTAAATTTTTTTAAAATACTAAAAGTGAGTAAAAAATTGTGTTAACCACATAACAATTGCCTTATATTATGCCCCTTCTCTTAGTTACCTTACTTAAGTTTTCTGCAAATTTACCCCCTCCCCCACCTTTTTTTTTCAAAATCACAATTAACAGTTTTTTTTAGCACAGGCCGACTCACTGAATGCTCTAAGAATATAAGAATTGCCGCTGCTGGGTCAGACTGGTGGTCCATCATGCCCAGCAGTCCACTAATGCGGCGGCCCTCTGGTCGAAGACCAGCATCCTAACAGACTAGCCCTATCTGTGAACGTTCTGGTTCAGCAAGAACTTGTTTAACTTTGTCTTCAATCCCTGGAGGGTGTTCTTCCCTATGACAGACTTCGGAAGAGCGTTCCAGTTTTCTACCACTGTATGGATGAAGAAGAATTTCCTTATGTTCGTAAGGAATCTATCCCCTTTCAATTTTAGAGAGTGCCCTCTCATTCTCCCTACCTTGGAGAGAGTGAACAACCTGTCCTTATTTACTAAGTCTATTCCCTTCAGTACCTTGAATGTTTCAATCATGTCCCCTCTCAATCTCCTCTGTTCGAGGGAAAAGAGGCTCAGTTTCTCTAATCTTTCGCTGTACCGCAATTCCTCCAGCCCCTTAACCATCGTAGTTACTCTTCTCTGGACCCTTTTGAGTAGTACCGTGTCCTTCATGTATGGCGACCAGTGCTGGACGCCGTACTCTAGGTGAGGGTGCACCATAGCCCGGTACAACGGCATGATAACCTTCTCCAATCTGTTCGTGATTCCCTTCTTTATCATTCCTAGCATTCTGTTTGCCCTTTCGACGATGCCACACATTGCGCGGACAGCTTCATCGACTTGTCGATCATAACTCCCAAGTCTCTTTCCTGGGAGGTCTCTCCAAGTACTGCCCCTTACATCCTGTATTCGTGCATGAGATTTTTGTTACCTACATGCATCACTTTACACTTATCCACGTTGAACCTCATCTGTCAAGTTGATGCCCATTCCTCTAGCCTGATATGTCACGTTGCAGATCTTTGCAATCCCCCTGTGTCTTCACTACTCTGAATAACTTCGTATCATCTGCAAATTGAATCACCTCACTCATTGTACCAATGTCCAGATCATTTATAAAGATGTTGAAGAGCATGGGTCCAAGCACCGAGCCCTACAGCACCCCACTGGTGACGCTCTTCCAGTCCGAGTATTGCCCATTTATCCGCACTCTCTGTTTCCTATGCTCCAGCCAGTTTTTAATCCACGTGAGTATTTCACCCTCGATTCCATGGCTCGCAATTTTCCAAAGTAGTCGTTCATGTAGAACCTTGTCAAACACCTTCTGAAAATCCAGATATACAATGTCGACCAGGTCACCCTTGTCTATCTGCCTGTTTACTCCCTCAAAGAAGTGCAGCAAGTTCGTCAAACATGATCTGCCTTTGCTAAAACCGTGCTGACTGGTCCTCATCAGCCCATGTCCGTCAAGGTGATCAGTGATGCTGTCCTTTATCAGCACCTCTCCCATTTTCCCCGGTACTGTAGTTTTCCGGATCGCCCCTCGATCCTTTCTTGAAGATCGGTGTAACATTCGCCACCTTCCAGTCTTCTGGAATCTTTCCGGATTTGATCGCAGATTGGCTATTAGTTGAAGCAGTTCAGCTATGGTCCCTTTCAGTTCCTTGATGACCCTTGGATGGATGCCATTCGGTCCCGGGGATTTATCGCTCTTAAGCCTATCAATCTGCCTACACACCTCCTCTAGACTGACCATCAATCCTGTCAGCTTTCCGTCTTCGTTTCCAGCATATAGCCTGATGGGTTCCGGTATACACAGACGCAAAAAATGTGTTCAGTTTGTCGGCGATTGCTTTGTCCTCTTTTAGCGCTCCCTTTATTCCATGGTCATCCAACGGTCCCACAGCTTCCTTCGCGGGTCGTTTCCCCTTGATATATCAAAAGAACGGCTTGAAGTTTTTCGCCTCCTTGACTATTTTTTCCTCATAGTCTCTTTTGGCCCCTTTTACCGCCCTATGGCACTTCCGTCGATGTTGTTTGTGCTTGTTCCAGTTTTTGATCTTTTCCATTCCTGCTTCTGATAATCTGAATGTTGGGAGCAGTGCAGAGCATTCAGAACACTGACCTGTGCCAAAATATGCTATCGTGGTTTTGTTCAAGTTTCCCTTTTTACAAAGCTGTGGTAAAGGTTTCTACCATGGGCTGGTGAGGTAAATGCTCCGACGCTCATAGGAATTCTATGAGCGTCAAAGCATTTACCTCACCAGCCTGTGTAGAAACCTTTACCAAGGCTTAGTAACAGCCAGCATTAATTTCTACCCCTCCCCCCCCCTTTTTAGCAAGCTGTACTAGAGGTTTTTAGTGTGGGCAAGCAAGGTAAATTCTCCGACGCTCATAGGAATTTTATGAGCGTTGGAGCATTTACTGTACTGGCCTGCGCTAAAAACCTCTTGTGCAGCTTGATCAAAAGGGCCCTAAATGAGCAGAAAATTTTTCTTTAATTTGTGTCCTAGACTTGCACTAGCATACAGAGTGGCATTTATTGCAGCCAGTCTGATTTTGCATCAACATTTTTCACTCAAGGTTCAAGAAAAAAAAGATCCGAGTAGATTACAAGAAGGGCAAATGGTGCTGATATGGTTGGTGCATAGCATGCTAGGAGCTGGATCGCAAGGTCTCTAGCTTTGTCAAGTGACAGATGATGACAGCTAGAGGTCTTTGTGGCTGTCAAGGAAAAGGGAGAAGCACTTTGGCTTGAGTAAATCTGATCCAGGTGCATCAGAATCATCAACCTCGGAGAACAGAGGCACTACACCAGATGCTTGGGGTCTGTCAGTGTCATTGCAACATCTATCTCCTTTGATAATGAATGTTGTTTTTTTTAACTTTATTTAGTTTTTAATGCCAACAAAAAGTGCAATACAATTTACATACAAATAATAATAATCAAATAAGCACTTATAAACAATCAAAATCTATACAAAAGATAAAAATTCCCTCCCCCACCCATCATTACCATCAGAAATAATACAAAAACAAAAGATATAGCCCCCCCTCCCGCTCCCACCCCTCTGGATGTGTGGATGCAATACAATGGAAAATAAAGATAAAGGGCAACTATAACAAATCTACAAAAGACGTCAATGGACCCCCAAACCAATTTGAATATCTTATTATGCCCCTGCAAGTCAGCATTCATTATAAGTTAAGCATAATGAATGTTGACAAAGGCCATCAGGGCTGACCATCATTCAACTTCTAGCAGGATCCAATAATAATAATAATAATAAGGGCTTGAAATTTACTCACATGGTGTGCAAACATGAGGGCTATGAGGAAAACGACTTTTCACCTGAGTAGTTTCAGAGAACAAGATGTAAGTGGCTCAAAATGAGATTTCATATGCCACAGGAGGAAGTTTTGGTAGGTAGTTTTATGTAGAATAGGCCTTTCATGAAATGGGCTGCTAAGGGATGTGCAGAAAGTGGTTTGTTGTCTAGGCGGAAATAAAATGTACTAATAGCACTGAGATACACTCTAACCAAACTGGTTTTTAGGCCAGAATTAGGTAGAGAAGGTGGTCGAGGATGGACGGAAGTAGAAATGAGAAGGACTCCAGGGAATGTAATGGACATCAGGAAGAGAAATGTGTCCACTTGAAGTGATAACAGTGCTGAATGGAAGGTTTCCAAGATGCTTCAATCAGGACATCCAGCAGCGATTACCAAAGGGAAGGAAATGTCCAAGTCTAAAAAGAAGGGCATCCTTGGACCTGTTTTAATAATGTCTAGAGCAGTGTTTTTCAACCGCTGTTCCGCGGCACACTAGTGTGCCGCGAAATGTTGCCTGGTGTGCCGTACAGTGCAGACATTGATTAGGCCTCAGGCCGGGTCCCGCACGCGCTCCCATGAGACTCCCCCGGTCCCCGCTGCTGTTCAGTTTCGATCTTCTGCTCTGACGCAACCGGAAACAGGAAGTTGCAGCAGAGCAGAAGATTGAACACTGAGCAGCCGCGCATGCGCGGCTCTTTGGGAAAGCGTGCATGTCGCCGAAAAACAAAACCTACAAACTAAGGTGAGGCGAAGGGAGAGAGCTGGCTAAACAGTAAGATCGATTGGGCAGGCGAGTGGTGGCTGCGGGGACCGTGCGATCGCTCGTGTTCCCAGCTCAAATTGGAAGGAGGGAGTGAAAGGGAAAAGGATTCTGGGCCAAGGGGATGAAGACGGAAAGAAAAACCCACAGCGGGAAAGAAAGGGAAGGATAGGCAGGTGAGCCAGATGCTAGAAGCAGGGGGGGGGAAGAAAGAGGGAAGAAAGCTAGATGGGGTTGAAAAGAAGAGACACACTGGTATGGAAGAGGAAGATAGGGGAAATCTGGACACAGGAAGGTAACAGAAAGAGGAGAAATTATGTGCATGGGGCATAGGGACAGAGACATAAAGGGGACATGCCATGGGGATGGTATATGGACACAGGGGGGGGCAATGAGAGATACATAGGGGAGATATTAGAAATGGAGAAAATAGGAGCACAGAAACGAGATGGTTTGTGGGGATGGGACAGGGACCTAGCTCGCAGGCTCCAGTGGCTTGCACAAATTACATTGTAACGTGCCATGAAAATAAGAGGGAGGAAGGTAGATAGATAAGCCATGTGAGAGGAGCTGAAGGGTAGTAGAAAGGAACAGATGGTAAAGGAGGGAGGGAAGGGTGGTGGTGGAAAGGAATAGGACAGACATTGAAGGAGGGTGGAGAGGAACAGACCCCGAAGGGAAATGTGGAAGACAGAGTGGGAAGAAGACAGATGCCAGACTATGGGGGAGCGGAGGGAAGAAGATGGGTGCTAGACCAATTGGGGGTGTGTGAAGGGAGAGGCACAGTAACAGCAAATGGAAGACGTAGAGAGAAGACACACAGTGGATGGAAGGAATTGAATGAGAAGATGTGGAAAGCAGAAACCAGACAACAAAGGTAGAAAAAAAAATTATATTTATTTTTTGCTTTAGGATAAAATAGTATATTAGTTGTGTTGATAAAAATTTATAAACAAAGCTCTGCCATCTGAACATCTCTTTCTCTAGTTCAGCGGCAGGAACTTTGATTTATAAGAAAGGAATAAGCTAAATATTACAGTACTAAGGCTTATATGGATGCAGCGGGGACGGTGACGGGGCGGTGAATGGGCTGTGAAAGGGATGGCGGTGATGGTGACGGGGCGGTGAAGGGAACGGCTGTTGACGAAGAGCTACGTGTGTGTCTTTCTTCGATTCCAGCCAGAATATCAGCTTTGTGTTCAGCCAAACAGGCCCAGGTTTCGCACTGAATAAAGTATTTTATAATTTTTCACTATTCTGTTTACTTAATATTTCATAATAAAGTAATTATAAAATACTTTCTTTGTGTTTATTTGATTCCTATTCAAGAGAATTACTTTATATATAGTCAATATAGGCACAGAGTTAAATTTTTTAACATTTTCTAATGGTGGTGTGTCTCGTGATTTTTTTCATGAAACAAGTGTGCCTTTGCCCAAAAAAGGTTGAAAAACACTGGTCTAGAGTACAAAAAGGTGCTCTGATTGAGAAACAGGTCACTGGAGGGATTAAGTCATGACACCTCCTTAATCTCCCAGTGCTTGCTGTACCCCTCTCCTCTGAAAATGAAACTGGGAAGGAATACCAGGCTGTGTGACAGTTTCAAGTATTATGAACAACGCGGTGCACAGATGTCCATTTTATGTATTTTCGAAAAGGAAATCTTGATCTATTTCCTGTTCAAAAATGCATGTGAGATGAATGTCTGTTTGGGATGTTCTGACATAGACATTCTTAACCTGGTCTTTATTCAAGGACACGGTGAGCGAGATGCAAAATCTGTATATCCCCACATATAGAAAAGGATGCAAAAAGAGCCGAAGAAAAGACCCGGCGTGGATAACTAAAGAAGTAAAGAAAGCGATAGGAGATAAGAAGAATTCATTCTGGAAATGGAAAAAGGACAAAACCGAGGAGAACTGGAAAGAGCACAGGAAGCATCAAAAAGAATGTTAGAAGAGCAAAAAGAGAATATGAAGAGAGGCTAGCCAGGGAAGCACGTAATTTCAAACTGTTCTTCAGATATATTAAAGGGAAGCAGTCAGCTAGGGAGGAGGTGGGATCGCTGGATGAAGGAGATAGGAAAGGAGTGGTGAAGGAGGAAAAAGAAGTAGCGGATAGACTAAACATGTTATTTTCGTCAGTATTTACAAAAGAGGACACATCCAACATGCCGGAACCTGAAAAAATCTTCAAAGGAGATCAAGCAGAAAAATTAACATCCATGGAGGTAAGCCTTGAAGACGTACACAAGCAGATAGATAGATTAAAAAATGACAAATCTCCGGGCCCGGACAGAATCCACCCTAGGGTATTGAAAGAACTACAGGAGGAAATAGCAGAACTACTACAGCAGGTTTTTGGGTTGTTTTTTTTCCCAATCTTTATTCATTTTTACATCTTACAACAAGTGTATCAATAAATTGACAATTGAAATTAAGTACATCACTTGAATTTCTTTCATATTTAACAGTAATACATAAAAATTTAACCCCTACCCTCCCACCCTTACCATAACATATGTATTATTTTTAAAAAAATTTTTTTAAACGTATACAATAAGTGAAATGCAGAGTAAATTAATCATTTTACAATATAGACGTTACTTAAAATTCATACTTATTAATACCCTCCCCTCACCCACCAAAGCTTTTCCAACCATTTCCAACCTTATTTATTTACCTCCCATCCCTCCCCCCCTGGATGTGCATATTATCTTATGACAAACCATAACTATAGAGGTTCTACAAAGGACGTTTATGGGCCCCAAATTAATTTAAAATTTTCATTATTCTCTAATATGGCAGCATTCATTTTCTCATATTTATATATTATATATATTATATATATATATTTATTTATATATTTGCCCACCAAAATGTAAAGTTGAGGCGATCCCAATTTTTCCAATTTCGTGTAATCAGTTGTATAGCTGTACTTGTCATAATTAAAATGAGACATCTTTTATGTTTATCTAGGGGATCTTTAATATGCAAAATAGTACCGCAAATTATTATTTCATAAGTTAAAAGAATCTCAGAATTTAAAATATTATTAATTTTTCCACAAATTGATTTCCAAAAAATCAGAATTCTAGGGCAGTAAAACAATAGATGGTCTAATGTTCCTATGTCAAGGTGACAGTGCCAGCATCTATTAGATCTAGAATTATCTAGATGTAACAAAAAGAACCAAGTTTGTTTCATAGATGCTGACGCCATACACCTCATCCTCCAAGACCAAATACGTGGCCATCGAGATGCAGAAATATGCTTAATCTCAATGCTCCAAATATCCCTAAGAGCATTTTTGGGTTTCTTATTCATAAGTTCAGATATTAATTTATACCACTTGGTGGCTTGACGCCCTAGCATTTCTGCTTGAAAACAGAGGAATTGCAGGCTATACAAATTTTTAAAATTACGCATTCCAGGTGTCCACCACCCTTTGGGTGAAGAAGAACTTCCTAGTATTGGTTCTGAATCCATCCCCTCTTAATTTTTCCGAATGCCCTCTCGTTCTTGTAGTTTTTGAAAGTTTGAAGAATCTTTCCCTCTCCACTTTCTCTATGCCCTTCATGATCTTGTAAGTCTCTATCATGTCCCCTCTAAGTCTCCTTCCCAGTTTCATTTTCAGAGGAGAGAGAGGGGTACAGCAACCACTGGGAGATTAAGAAGGTGTCATGACTTAATCCCTCCAGTGACCTGCTTCTCAATCAGAGCACCTTTTTGTACCTTAGACATGATTAAAACAGGATGCCCTTCTTTTTAGACATTAAATTACCCAGTTATGCTAAGGATAATAACATTATTTTGGATACTTGGAAGACCCTGAGATGCATAAATAAATTAACTGAAATTCCTATAGAGAAATCTTTGTGTCAATCGCTATGGCTCAACTCCAAGATACAAATAGATGATTCAAAAATTGCATGGAAAGATTGGATGCAAGCAGGCATAGGAACATTAGAGGATGTTATTTCAAATGGAAAACTGATTGATTTTTCACGGTTGCAACAATCTTTTGGGATCTCAAAATTTCAATTTTATAAATGGTTGCAACTATTACAGCAGGTTTGTAATCTATCCCTGAAAACAGGCGTGATCCCAGAGGATTGGAAGATAGCAAATATTACACCCATCTTTAAAAAAGAATCAAGAGGTTACCCGGGGAACTACAGACCGGTAAGTTTGACTTCGATTCCAGGGAAAATGGCGGAAGCGCTGATAAAAAACAGCATTGATGAGCATCTAGAAAGGAATAAACTGATGAAAACAAGCCAACATGGCTTCTGCAAGGGAAGATCGTGCCTAACGAACTTATGGCACTTCTTCGAAGGAATTAACAAACGGATGGACAAAGTGGACCCCATAGACATCTTATACTTAGATTTCCAAAAAGCCTTTGACAAGGTACCCCATGAACGCCTACTACGGAAACTGAAGAACCATGGGGTGGAAGGAGACGTACATAGATGGATCAAAAATTGGTTGGTGGGTAGGAAGCAAAGGGTAGGAGTGAAGGGCCACTACTCTGACTGGAGGAGGGTCACAAGTGGTGTTCCGCAGGGATCGGTACTCGGAACTCTGCTGTTCAATGTATTTATAAATGATCTGGAAACAGGGATAAAGTGCGAAGTAATAAAATTCGCAGACGACACCAAACTATTTAGTGGAAATGGAGACAAACTAAATCGAGAGAAAATTTAGAGAAATATAAAGAACAAATGCAGTACTATAAAAACAAAATAAATTTAGCAAAAAAACATACTACTCTAACAAAATAGCCAGTGCTAAAAAGTCATCCGCCCTCTTTGCAATATTAAAAAAATCTCTAAGCTCCAAAAAGTATTGAAGATCCATCGTTAGAAATCAAACCTAGTGCCCAAAATCTCGCTGATTATTTTGTAAATAAGATAAATAAAATTAGAGACTGCATCAACCCAAAAACTAACCCCAACATAGACGAAGAACAAATACAAACAATACCTATCTCCAAATGTGCCAATTAGAATATTCCAACTTCAGAAGATCTTAAAAAACTTTTTCAAAGCATCAATATTAAGGGCACAGACATTAATTCAATTTCTCCATCTTTTCTAAAAAGGTATTTCTATTTTTTTGGTCCTTTTATTCAGAGAATGATAGAAACTAGTCTAACAACAGGACTCATACCAAAAGAATGGAAAGAGGCAATCATCCGACCAATTATAAAAAACCCAAAAGAATCAATAGCAACCGAATCAAACTACCGACCCATAGCCAATCTTCCCTTTCTTGCCAAATTAATAGAAAAAGTTGTTTTTACTCATATAACCAACTTTATAGAAAAAACTCACACATTACATCCCAATCAGACAGGATTTAGATCAAACCATTCAACAGAACATTCTATGATAAGACTCACGACTAATATACAGTACCACTTAGATCATCATAAATCTGTCCTTCTGGTTTCACTTGATTTATCTGCGGCATTTGATACCATAGACCATCATCTACTCATCAAAAGATTATCTTCAATTGGTGTTTCCGACCAAGTATTAAATTGGTTTAAATCATATTTTCAAGATCGTTCAGCTAAAGTCATCTTTAATAATTCATCATCTAACAACTTCAACAATTCCTTCGGAATTCCGCAAGGTTCAATTCTTTCTCCACTTTTATTTAAAGTCTTTTTATCACCTCCTAACCCTCAGTTAGTCTATTGAATTTTCTTCATTTGCATATGCAGATAGCATCCAACTTTTTTACCCTTTATACTCAACAGACCCAAATGAGATAATAACTATAAATAACAAATTAAAACAAATAAGCCAATGGCTTAAGGACAATATGTTGGCCCTGAACGCAAAAAAATCTTCTGTAATGTTTTTCCCATGGAAAAATGATCTTAAATTTTCATCGTAGATACTCCCTAAATAACATCCCTCTTCAAATAGTAACTACAACAAAAATATTGGGAGTAACATTAGATCAGGAGCTCTCTTATCATAACCAAATCAGTTCAGTAGTTAAAAATTGCTTTTACAAGTTACGTCTCATCCGATCATTATCAAAAGTTTTAAAACCTGAAGCTCTCAACATTCTAATCCACTCATTAATAATTTCCAGGCTAGATCTTTGCAATACTTTATACCATGGCATAACCAATAAAGAAATAAGAAGGCTACAGATAATAGAAAATACAGCAATAAAAATTATTACAAACTCAAAAAATATGATCACGTTACACCACTTTTACAAGCTGCACATTGGCTACCAATCACACATAGAATAACTTTCAAAATCATACTGTTATCCTTTAAAATTCAACAACCGCATGCTCCGATATTTCTGGATCGTCTTTTAATACCGTATTCTCCATTTAGGGCACTTAGATCAACACATTTATTAACTATTCCTTCTCTAAAAATAATAGGGACCAGGAAATCTACTATTTTCTTGGTCATAGCACCTCAGCTTTGGAACAGTTTACCACTATACCTACGTAATAAACCTTCCTTAGATAAATTCAAGCGCTCCTTAAAAGCTTTGGGAGTAATAATAAAAATTAAAAAAAGTCTAAAAAGTGTCCTAAATGGCTACTTGGACGATCAAAAAGCCTGATCGTCCAAGTACCCATAACCAAAGCTGGTTTTTAGACGTATCTAAAAACAGCTTAGGCCTTTCCCCTGCCTCTAGACGCACAGAGAGAAAAGAGGTGTGTTTAGAGGAGGGGAAAGGGCGGGCAGTGGGCGGGAGCTGGGCCGACCTACACCTAGGCGTACAACAGGTATAACCAAAACATTTACAGTTTGCCTAGTCGGCACTTAGACCTTTTGACTTAGACGTAGTCAAACTAGGTCTAAGTGCCGAAAAAGGGGCTGCTGAGCTGATGGCCGCTGGCGCCATCAGTTCAGCGGCCCGGCAACCTACCCACGGCAACCATCATGGCAGGAGAGATGCCTCATCTCCCCTACCGCGATGCCATCACTCCTCTACCATCACTCGCGGCAGTTCCGGTAGAGGAGTGATGGCATTGTGGTAGGGGAGATGAGGCATCTCTCCTGCCGTGATCCATCACCCCCCATCGCAATTAACATCGGGCCAGGAGAGAGCCCAAGCTCTCCTGGCCCGCGGCAACCCCCGACTCGTTCGGGCCAGGAGGGAGCCCAAGCCCTCCTGGCCCCGGCGATTACCCCCTCCCACTTTCAATCGGGCCAGGAGGGAGCACAAGCCCTCCTGGCCCAGACGACCACCCCCCTGTGACTCGTTCGGGCCAGGAGGGAGCCCAAGCCTTCCTGGCCCCGGCGACCCCCTACCCCCACCCCACACTACATTACGGGCAGGAGGGATCCCAGGCCCTCCTGCCCTTGATGCAACCCCCCCTTCCCCCAATGACCGCCCCCCCCAGAACCCTCGATCGCCACCCCAGCCGACCCGTGACCCCCTGGCCAACCCCACAACCCCCATACCTCTTTTCAAGTTAGCCGGACAAACGGGTGCCAAACCCGCATGTCCGGCAGGCAGCCAACAACAGAATGGGGCTGGATTGGCCCAGCCGTCCCAAAGCCCCGCCCAGAGGTGGGGCCTAAGGTGCCTGGGCCAATCAGAATAGGCCCGGGAGCCTTAGGCCCCTCCTGGGGGCAGGTTGGGCCCATGTGCCTCAGGCCCCACCCCCAGGAGGGGCCTAAGGCTCCCGGGCCTATTCTGGACCAATCGGGGCCTTAGGCTCCTCCCTGGTGCATCCCATTGTGAAGAGGCGGGCCTGGCAGATGGAGGTAGTAGGCATCCCTCTGGCCCGCCATATTTCAAAAGATATGGGCGATTGGTTTGGGGGAAGGGGGTCGAGTCAAGGGTCATGGGTTCAAGGGAGCCTGCTGGCAGGAGAGAGTGGGCATCCCTCCTGCCTATCGCAGTTGGGGGGGTTTGTTTTGGGGTTTCCAGCAGGAGGGAGTGGGCATACCTCCTGCTGGAGGACTTCAAGGGGGGGTTTGGGGTGGCGGCAGGAGGAATTGGTCATCCCTCCTGCAGTGGACAGTGTCAGGGAGGGGGGGTTGCTACTGCTGCTCAGCGTCAATGTGATTCTCTAACAGCGCCTGTGACGTGGGCACCGGTTAGAGAATCGGGGTGGTTAGGCAGGGTTAGGCATCTGTTACTTAGGGCAGATGCAATTTTTTTATAGCACAGGTGTCAAACTGAAGGCCCGCGGTTCGAATCCGGCCCGCCTGGCCGTTTTATGCAGCCTGTGGTGCGATGCAGCATTTTCATCGCCGCCCCCGGTGTTATCTTCTGGCCGGGTCCCTCTTCCTCACTGCCTCAGTGTGCACAAAACCGCTGGCAGCGGCTCCTACGCGCGTCCTACACCTCCTCTGATCCTGCGACCAAGAGAATGCTTCTGGATGAGGCGCGGGGTTATACTCTATGCGGAGTCTTGAACCTTAGGGTTTCGTTTGTATATATTAGTACTTTTAGTTTTTAGTCCCATATTTGCATAGGGGTTATCTGTGTTCTGATAGGAATGAATGTTGAGAAGCATACAGTGTGCTTTGTGTAGTTTAATTTTGTGGTTAACCATTATGTGTTGTTAATAAGATTATATTGTGTGTGTGTGTATATATGAAAAATGAATGGAAAAAATGGTGTTACAATTAGTACTATTATGGGTGCGGGGTCTGAGGCAGAGATTGGGCGGAGTCTGGCCCGCGACTTAGCCTGTGTTTTGGATTTCGGCCCCTTAATGTGAGTTCGACAGCCCTGCTGTATAGGATGCCGGTGTGCGATTCTCAGCTGCTTCTTAGGGAGCTGCAGAAACCAGCGTCCTATACAGAATTTCCCCCAAAGAATAAAATACTTGTTACACTGTTGGAATAGTACTCATTAATGAAATGTTTACAACTGAAGGTGTGATAGGCAGGGATAATATGGGTAAGGGTTTGGAAAATGCAAAAGTTTGAACCATTGTTTATTACTTTGACTCCATGTAGTTTTCTGCTTATTGGTTCAGTAAAAATTGTTTAAACATAAGAAGGTGGACTCTGTCTGCACAGTTCAGAAGGCTCTTCAAATCCTAAAAAGTCTCCTGGAGTGTCATTTTTATTTGACGAACTTTACGTATATTATGAACTTGTACCCACAATTTTAAGTAATTTGAAAATCCAATTATAAATGTAAAATTGTTTACCATGCTTAACTTAATGCTCACAGGTGCTAAACTTTTGGAAATATACACAATTAAAACTATCATTAGTTGGTGCAGATCTTTTAGAAGACGTGACCATGCCCACAAGGGGGCTTCTCTTCCAATAAAAAGTGTCCCTGAGAAGTTATTTTAAATCCTCTGAAACACCATTTAAACTATTTTTTTTGTATTTATTTAAGTGAGTTTTAATTTCCATGGTAAGACCAGAAATGCCAAGCAGCAAAAGTGTGTAATTTTTGAAGCTGGCAGCTAAGCAGCTGGATGATTGCTTTATGACTGATACTAGGGTAAAGAGAAAGGTGGCATGGCCATCTTTCTGGGGAAGAGAGTAGGTTTCCTATGTGCGGAGGTGGAAGCAGTTAGAAAAAGGACATATGTGTGTGTTAGAAGGAGGGCACAGGGGATGGGCTTACCAGGTTTGGGCGGGAAGTGTTTTTACATTGATAAGTTTGACTTGGGGAAGGGGATGGGGGCTCAATTGGGGAGATTTTAATTTAGTTTTAGATTATGATTTAGATAATAATAATAATAATTATTTCTTATATACCGCCAAAGCCATAGTAGTTCGAGGCGGTTTACAACGAAGAAGGGCTGGACAATCAGCGAAAATGGTACAATGTTACAATCAGATAAAATTAGGTGGTAGAGAAAAAAATGATACAACAGAGAGAAAAAAATGGTACAACTGAGAGAAAAAATGGTACAAACAGAAAGAAAGATGGGTACAATTATGGCAATGAAATGGTACAGTGAAGAAGGTCAAGACAATCTGCGTAAAGGACATAGAGAGATAGAGGGCCAGGGTGGGCATAGGGTCTTAGGGTATGAATCGGGTGAAAAGATTAGTTTTTAGTAGTTTCCTGAAGTTTAAGTAGGATGAAGAGCGTGAGATGATGTGGGCCAGACAGTTATTGTGATGACCTGCTTGGAAGGCAAGAGTTCTATTTAGATATCTTTTGTAACGGCAGGTCCTTAGGGTAGGGTAGCTAAACAGGTGGGTTCTACATGTGAGTTTGGATGGGCGATAGGGAAATGTCCTGGTAAACTGGTAGAAAGTCAAAAAGAGTTAGGAATTATGGATGTTTGGGGGTGGCCGGGCATGCCCTCGTATTTGGTCCCCCATGGTTTTTATTCCAGGTTGAATATTTGGTGGATAGGAGATGAGTATCTAAGGATGCTATAGGGATGTGGCATAGGGCATATAGCAATATTAGACCACATTCCATTTTATATAGAGAGAATGAGATGGAGTGGGGAAGAAGGGAAGAGTGAGATGGTCATTCTTCAGAATAGATGAATTTAGTTTCTAAGTATGTCAGGGAATTAGGAGGAAGCCGGAGGAATATCTGGAATTCAGTAATACAATTGAAGTAGAGATAGGTAGAGGTCTGCACGGGAATGGGGATTACAGGAATCCCGCGGGAATAAGATGTGTGATACCATGTGGATAATACGTGAAGCAAATACCAATACAGAAAACACCCACACATATACTTATAAAAAACCTCTTACAAGTGTTAGTAGTGCTCAGAACCAATTGAATGGTGTTTAAAGATTACGATGCAAAATATCTGTGCCATTGAAAAAAAGAAAAAAAAACCCCAAGCAGACCTGTCGATAACACAGTTGCCAACAGGTCTACAGCAATCAGGTTTTAGGATCGGTAAAACTCGATGCTAACTAGCCAAGCAATGTAAGTAATCAACTGCTTGGCTATTTTGCATGGCCGGATTGGATAAATGGGCAATTGTGAGGAAAAACACACGGTGGGTCGTTTAGTGGATTGGGTCAGTTAGCAGTGATTGTTGCTAAACCTGTGAAAACAGGTTTAGCAACGATCGCTGACTTTAGTGAATCTAGCCCTTAGTGTACAATAATGCAAATGCGCTAACTGGTCAACACAGGAATGCCCAATCTCCATCCTTGACAACTCTCCTAAAAATAAGAAAAATTGTTTCGTGCTTGGTTAATATGTACAGGTTGCAAAGTTATCACAGGATGCTAGAGTGCAACTCCGGTACTCCATTTTTTATTTTTTTTTGCTGTATTAGGTGCAGGTTAGTTTCTAATATAGAAGAATCCTTATCTTTTCTGCATTTTATTGATATCTATTTGACATCTTAATGGAGATTAGAAATGAGTCCATGTGTGTTAGATTTTAGAAAAGAATTCTTCCGCAGTTTCAGAGAGGAGTAAATTTTCCAGTTATATAACACATTTTTCAAGGCAAGAGCAAACATTATGCGAAAGAGCTTGGCCCCATGCTAAATATGAAAAGACAAATGCAGAGAAATCAGGTACTTTCCCATCACATCACCTCACTTGGTCACCGCTGTAGTCTTATTGTAATGTTTAATATAGTACCTGTCCAGTTTAGTATATATAGGGCTCCTTTTCCTAAGGTGCGTTAGGGCCTTAATGCGCAGAATAGTGTGCGCTAAATTGCCCCGCGTGCTAGACCTTAATGCCAGCATTGAGCTAGCATTATTCTAGAAGCATACCGCGCGGTTTAGCGTGTGGTAATTTTGTGCGTGTGCTAAAAATGCTAGCGCACCTTAGTAAAAGGAGCCCATAGTTCCTCAATCTGTACTTGAAAATGTATATAATTATCATTTATTTATATTGTGTTGCATCCATATACGTCCTTCTTGCTTATACTGGTTGCATATATTATTATGGTTGTATCAGTATCAGACTATACTTCCAGTGAGTGTGAAAGACCCGATATGGGGTGTCAGATATGACCAATAAAAGCAGAACGCTTCAACGGTCTGTCAATTCTTCATACATCCCCAATCGTTATAACTTAGTGATGTCTTTATATATTTTTTCAGTATAATTTATACTTTTTATACTCTTTATACTTTTTATTAAAAAAATTTTCCTTTTTACGTTTTTCCGTGCATATATCTTAAAAATATGTTAAATTTAAAGAACTTATCTTCGTTCCATTATGGGTGATAGTAGTGATTAACTTGTGTTCCTGCGTTCAAGTCAACGCTCCCCTCTGCCAACGCGTTTCGCTGATCTTTATCAAGGCTGGGGGCACTGCATAGTTGTAACTTCCTAGTTGTGCTGTCAAGCGGCATCCAAAAAAAAATAGCACAACTAGGAAGTTACAACTATGTAGTGCCCCCAGCCTTGATAAAGATCAGCGAAACGCGTTGGCAGAGGGGAGCGTTGACTTGAACGCAGAAACACAAGTTAATCACTACTATCACCCATAATGGAACGAAGATAAGTTCTTTAAATTTAACATATTTTTAAGATATATGCACGGAAAAACGTAAAAAGGAAAATTTTTTTAATAAAAAGTATAAATTATACTGAAAAAATATATAAAAACATCACTAAGTTATAACGATTGGGGATGTATGAAGAATTGACAGACCGTTGAAGCGTTCTGCTTTTATTGGTCATATCTGACACCCCATATCGGGTCTTTCACACTCACTGGAAGTATAGTCTTTTACCAATTTGAGTTTGGTTTAAATTTAACGTCTGAGAGGATGTATCAGTATCAGCCTTATTGTGTGCAGCTGTTTATAGTAATATACTGTTCTCTTATTTGAAAACAAATAAAACTTTTTGAACTGAAAAAAAAAAAAAAAAGAGAGAGGAGTGAATTATGATTTAACACAGAAACTGTAAATTATGTGGTGGTGGCACTGTTGCATTGCTATAATTCAAAGTAAGAATTATTTTTGTTGTTCTTTAAGACCATGTCCAGTCTTTTAAAAAGGATAACAACTCTATTATTATCTTGTTTTCAGAAATCTCTGTACCTAGAACACCTTCTCCTTCAAGTGAACCCCCAGAAGAAGACAGTGTTTTGTTTAATAAACTGACATATTTAGGATGTATGAAAGTTTCTGCCCCTCGCAATGAATCAGAAGCTCTCCGAGCAATGGCAACCTTAAGATCTGAAAGTGTGGCTCCCATTCCTGTAACTCTATATGTACCAAATGTTCCAGAAGGCTCTGTCAGGTGGGTTGAATTTTATTTGATTGGATTTCAGATCTTGCCTGAACTGGTCCAAGATCTATTTTCTGGGGGTAACTGTTTATTTAAAACATTAATATTCTGCTTTAAATCCCAAAAAGATTACAATAAGAACATAAATAAAATTAGCATGACACAACAATAATCAAATGTACAAATGACTATACTATGCCCCTCTTCTACAAAACCGCGCTATCAGTTTCTAGCATGGGGAGCAGCACTGAATGGCCTGCGCTGCTCCCAATGCTATATGTCACTGTGCCATTACTTCAACTGTCATAAGGTTGCACAAAATAAAAAGTTTTCAAAAATTTTCTAAACTGAGAGGCAGTGGCCCAAATTCTGATATAAACAGGAAGTTTATTCCCTAATAGCGGTCCCACCAGTGAAAAGGCACATGTTTCCACATAATGGAAATATGAAACAGATGGTATAACAAGCTGTCTAGACATTTCAGATTGCAATATAAAATGGCATTAACCTTTACATGCTAATTATGCACATATATGATTAGAGCAATGGCACATACATATGTAAATGCCAACTACAAGGGTCATTTCATAAATAATGCACACTTTTTTAATTTACATATTTGTTTTTTTTAAGTATTTCTTTACAATCCTTCAATATAGTCTCCCTGCTTTGCAATGACCTGAGTCCCAACGTCCGGGAAGCTTCATTATTCCATCCAAGACATCGTTTTGTTCAATTGCCGAATGGCTCGGGTACTGGCAGAAAAAATCTCTTCCAGAGATGCAAAACAATGTCTACGCATAGGTTGTTTCAACTTTGGAAAAAGGTCAAAGTCTGGTGGACTCATGTCTGGACTGTAGGGAGCATGAGGTAACACCTCCCAGCTGTATTCGTGTAATGTGTTATCAAATGGGAAAATGCTTGATTTTTCACAACTACAACAATTATTTGGCATTGCAAAGTCTCAAGTATATAAATGGTTAAAATTTTAAAAAACAGTATAACTTGCCGGGCCTCTGCTTCCAGACAGATTTGCTAGGGCATCAGGCAGCCAAGTGGTATAAATTGATATTTTAATATTTGAACAAGAAACCTAAGACTAGTCTAAGAGACATTTGGAGCATTGAGACTAAGAAGCAGATTTCTGCTACTCAATGGCCACGGATTTAGACTTGGAGGATGAGTTGTACAGCGTCAGCATCTATGAGACAAACTTGGTTGTTTTTTTTTTATATAGAATTTTCTGGACCCCTGTTCATTTGCAAAAGGTAGATAGTTCTAAGTCTAATAGATGCTGGCACTGTCATCTTGATATAGGGACACTGGATCATTTACTGTTCTATTGTCCCTTGGTACTTAAATTTTGGAGATCCATATGGGGTCAAATCAATATGATATTGGAAGCTCCATTGTCGTATGATGTAGCGTTGTTTGGAACATTATTAAAGCCCAAGAGTCCAATAACTGCAAATAAGAATAGATTACTGCTCATCGTGACAGGAGTTGCTATCCAGCTTATTATGAAAAACTGGGACAGGAAAAACTATAACTTTTGGTGGGAAACCTTGTGCCAGATTTATAAGTTTTAACATATAAATTCAATACAATTGGGACACTATAATAATTTCAAAGAAATTTGGGATCCATTAACAAAATTTTGTTTGACCTAATCATTAGTATTACCCTTTGATTTCTGTATGAGTGTTTTTGCACATCCAGGAAGGGTGGGTGGGAGGGTGGGGAGGGGGGATATGTACTTATTATATCATTTGCTTGTATTGAGTGCTGTTTATTGTGCTAATTGTTTGATAATCTGTTGCACTTTATGTTGGCTTTTAAAACACATAAAGATATATTTTAAAAAAAAGTCTGGGGGGATGTTGTCGGGAGGGGGGTGCCACGACTTTTAAAAAATGGGGAAAGATCTGTGCCCATTAAAAAAATAATAAAGTAAAAAAGTCTTACTGCCCCGAATAGTCCTGACTAGAGGGTCCATCTAGAAACCCATCCACCCTTCTTATGTATGACCAGCCATAACCTGCTGGATGGGTTCTGGTTGGCCCATGTTTGTCACCTGGGCACGACTGAAGAGAATCAGCACCAGGCTGAACTCAGTTTGGGTTTGGTTGGTGGAGAGGAAGGCAGAAAAGAGAAGATTTCCTGGTTGGTGTGCACATCTCTGTGAAGAGAAGGACTAAATTGTCTGTGATGCTTATGGACTGTGGCCCCAAATGCTCTAAATATACTGTGTCTTTAATGTTCATTTATAAACCAGTTCTAACCAGTTTAGGGCTTGTTTTACAAAGCCGCGCTAGCAGCTGCTGCGTGGCAACGGCCCCAAAGCCCTTTAAATCTCTATGGGCTTCGGAGCCATTACTGCGCTGCAGCCATTAGCGCGGCTTTGTAAAACAGGCCCTCAGTGTACAATTATTTTAACTTCCGCTGCCCGGTATTTTCCGTGCCCCTTAGCAGTCTCTGAAAATAGTATGGAAATGAAGTACAATGAGCTCATCTTGGACCATTCTCTAACTTTTGAAGATCAAATTGATTCTCAGGTTAAAAAATGTTTTTTCACATTGTGGAAACTTTGCACTATTAAAAGCAACTTTGATTTCTCATCCTTCAGATTGATAGTCCAGTCTCTGGTCCTAAGTACCTTAAATTATTGTAACATCATATATTTGGGATTTTACAAGAAAATTATTAAGAGACTAAAAGTTATTCAGAATGGGGCAGTCCGCCTTATTTTTGGCTTGAAAAAATTAGATCATGTAAGACCTTATTATAAAAAGCTACACTGGTTGCCAGTGAAGACCAGAGTTATGTTCAAATTTGCCTGTTTATGTTAAACGCTGACAGGTTATGCTCCAAACTATCTCTTAAATCACTTTAATCTAGCTAGCACTACTGGTCGTACACATAGAACTTACTTATTTACCATCCCAACCCTGAAGGGTTATATTTATAAGAGATTTTTAGATAGGACTTTATCATTTCAAGCTGGCAAATGGAGCAAAAGATTGAGTGACCTCATTGTAAAAGCTTTTTCCTATCAAACGTTTAGAAGATCAGTTAAGACCTATCTATTTGACAAATTTGTTTAATTTTACACTCTTGATAATGTATTTATCAGAATGTTTGATGTAATTTCGCTGTTTGTATGCAGTCTTTTTTTTTGCTGTAAACCGCTCTGAACTGCCATGATATTGCGGTATATAAAAATAAAGTTATTATTATTATTATTAATAAAATGAGTACTCCGGGTGATGCTCAAAATGAAGCGCCAACCTTTAATGCTCCAAAATTACCGGCAGGTCTGGAGGTGATAGTAGTGTTGAACTGCATATGTTAAAAGCATATACCAGCAGGTCTGGGGCTGCCGATTGCATAAGACAGGGGTGTCCAATGTCGGTCCTCGAGGGCCGCAATCCAGTCGGGTTTTCAGGATTTCCCCAATGAATATGCATGAGATCTATTAGCATACAATGAAAGCAGTGCATGCAAATAGACCTCATGTATATTCATTGGGGAAATCCTGAAAATCCGACTGGACTGCGGCCCTCGAGGACCGACATTGGACACCCCTGGCATAAGAGGTGGAAGTTAAAAAAAAAAAAAAAGTATGGGATACATGCATCATACTTTTATAGGGGGGCTCCAAAAAAAAGCATATATATTGTGCTATATATGTGTGTAAAAATGCATCTCAGGCACGTTTGTTAAAACAGTATACCATGTTGATTACATGGTGTAAATTTTAAAGAATATATATTTACATGATTCTCTGTCCCCAATGTCAGTTATGATGTGTGTCTGTGATGCACTGCAGGAAGGCATGCCTATGATTTGTGTGCCCATGACGTAGCTTTTCATGGCGCATGCACATGCTTGTCTCTTTCTATGAACTATTCTGTGCGTATGTCAGTTGCTTTCTCCGTCAATTAAATGAATGGTAATTCTGCAGACCTCATTTGCATGCAAGTTTGTTTGCAAAGTTCTTGTTTGTTTAGAAATGGGAAAATCTACCGCCACTACAACAGCTCACAGGATTTTAACGGAGACTTTAGAGCATCAGGGCCCATGTCTTTATGTGCTAAGGTATCTGAACCAATCAGGGTCTTAGGCCCCTCCCAATGCATCCCAGGATGCAGCAGGAACGGGCAGGCCTGTCATTTTGAATAGGCGTGCCTGCCAACAGGAGGGAGTAGACATCACGCCTGTTGATCTTCAATTTAAAGGTATGGGGGGAGGGGCTGGCAGCAGGAGGGAGTGGGCAACTCTTCTGCTGATCTTCAAGTTTATTTAAAATTTGATTAATCACATAATCATGAATTCAAGGCAATGCACAATGCTAAAATAATTTACAGCAACATACAAGGGACCAATTCAAATACCATAGACATGATTGTTTGTGTATCTGTTTTATCATGTTTTTACTAAATTATGTATGTAAATTATGTAAACAGTTTAGTTTTAAACGGTATAGAATTTTTTTTAAATAAATAAAATAAGGAAGGTAGTGATCGAAATACAATAATTGATACAAAATGAGACAGTTAAGGAAAATTACAAAAGGATGGGTTTAAAATGAGTCAAAAATCTTGAAAGGGCTGAAAGAAATCAGGAGACTGAACTAGAGTTCCCAATCCTAATTTGAAAGGTCTAGCAGTCAAAAGCATCTTTAAAAAGAAAGCATTTTAACTTGCACTTAAATCTATCTATATTTCATTCTTCCCTTAAATAAATGGGCAAGGAATTCCACAATTGAGGAGCTGTGACCGAAAAAATGTATTGTCTACATGTATTGATGATTTTAAGTGAAGGAACAGTCAGTAGGTGTTGATGGTTAGACCGAAGTACTCTAGTGGAGGCGCATGGAATTAAAACCCTATGAGATTTGTAAAGCCACGCCTTAAGGGATAGCAGACATATTTTATAGGTTATTTGGTGCAACACCGTAAGCCAGTGAGATTTTTTTGAGGAGCGGTGAAACATGGTCGAATTTCTTTGCTTTCATAACAATTTTGCTAGAAGTATTGTAGGCATCTAATCTCCTTTTGAACAATACCCTTAAATAGGGAGGTTACAATAGTCGATTTTAGAGATGACCAATGAATGGATCAATATGTTAAGTGATTTGGGTTCTAACTATTTGGAAACCAAACAAATTTGCCATAGTCTGAAAAATGTTGATTTAACTATAATGCTGATATGTTCATGATAAGACAGTCTCTGATCAAATACAACCCCTAAAATTTTAATAGTGGTAATTGCCTGAAGAGTAATACCTTTAAGAGTGATGGGGGAGTCAAATTTAAGTCCTTCTTTCCATGGGAAGAACATTACATTTGACTTGGTAACATTGAGAGCAAGTCTATTGGTATTGAGCCATTGATGAATTTGTTTTAGTTTCTCGGTGATATAAAAAGCTTCCAGAGGGTGTCTAGAAGGTGTAAAATCTGGATATCATCTGCATAAGCAAATGCATTAAATCTAATGGATTGGCAGAGAGTCATGAAAAGAGCAAGAAAGATATTGAACGGAAGTGGCAAGAGGATGGACTCTTGAGGAATTCCATAGTTTGTGGAGATTTTTCCTGAGGTGGTGTTATTGAATGAAACAGTAGCGGACCGGTTAGTGAAATAGAAGTGAAACCAAGCAAGAACCTGGTCCGTGATACCAATTGCTTCAAATCGTTAGAGGAGAAGGTCATGATCCACAGTGTCAAAGGCGGAAGAGAGATCCAGTTAGATGGTATTGCGGTATACAAGAATAAAGTTATTATTATTATTATTATTATTATTAAGAGCACAGACTTATGACGATCCAAATGGTAAAGAATAATGGTAGACGTACCTATCGAGAATATTCCATGGAATGATATTGCCTAAAGCCTGTCTGGTTTGGATATAGAATATTTATTTTTTCTTTGAATTCTGAGATCTGGTTGAATTCGAACTTCTCTGTTACCTTTGCTAAAAATGGGATCACGCTTTTTGATTTTTGAAGTTATTTTTCTCCTGTGTAGTTTTGAAAAATGCGATCATGACAATGGGTCTATAGTTTTATTTTTCATTTGGATTGATTTTGTGATCTTTAATTATTGGCTGGATGATTGCTTCCTTCCAAGGTGAGGGGGAAGGGTCAGGGGTGTGGGGGGGTCCAGATGGCCAATGTTGGGGGGGCTGTCGGGGGGGGAGGGGTGTCCCAGCACAACGTTGTTGTTTTTTTTTTTTAAATGGGGACTGATATTGTATGTGTGTAACACACACAGCATCCATGCCCATTTTTTAAAAAGCTGCTGTTCGGCGTTTTTCAATCCTACTGGCACCTTCAGATCTTTCAGAGATTTGTAGTGTTAAAAAAATGGTGCTTCATTTTGTGCATCATCTGGGCATCAATTGGAGTGCTCGATTATTGGAGGCTGCTGCAAACCACGGAAAAGACCATGATTAGTCATTTTGGGCATTGATAGCTGAAATACTTCAAGGCTAAACAGGTTAAAACTGGTTTAGCATCAGTCATTAAAGGCATGGTGAGTTTTGAGCATATGGGCCAAAATTGTTACATTTGTGAAGCAATATGTTCATTATTCACTTTGATGAATAGATTTGCTGCTTGGTGTACCAGTTTTAAGATTTTTAAAAATTGTGTGTATGCATGTGCTTTCGCAATTGTACCATATATACTCAAATATAAACTAGGATTTTGGGGCCAAAAATATGGCCCAAAAGTAGGGGTCCTGGTTTATATTCAGGCCGACGCCCCCCTCCCAGACTTATTACAGGCCACTGCCAGGTTCTCCACCCTGGCCTCCCTCCCTGCCCTGTCCGTCGTACCTCCTCTACCAATCCCTGGTGGTCCAGAGGTGCAGCAGGCAGGAGCGAGCTTTTCGCGGTTCTGCCACGCTGCTAACCTGGTCGGTGGCTACCATGAGTCCTGTTTTCTTCATCTGCTGAGCGGCACTGAGCAGGAGTGTGATAAGCGGCTTCCTGACTGGCTGTTTTGACGTCCAAGAAAACGTTTTTGATTATTGGCACTTGGACGTCCTGGCGATTAGGACCGACTTAGGCAGTACATTTTAGCTCTTTGATTATGAGCTCCTTAGTTTATATCCTCCTCTCATTTATTCTATCAAATCATTTTTGATCATTAGAGGAACACGTGATTAGTCATATTTAGTTAATCCTTGAAAAAGCTTGCAAAAAGAGTTATTGATTTTGCAATTTGAGGTAAAAATAGGATTTAAATGCGTAATTTGAAACTGATGTCATACATAAAGAAATGGTGAACTCAAAAAATTTAGTTGAATACATTTTTAAATCCATATGGAAAAGAAATCTAAAAGGTATTTTCATGCACACAGAATTGAGATGGAGTTTCCCTTGAAGCAATAGTAACAAACTCTAAATGGATGAGTATTAAGGAGGTAATTCTTTAGAACGTTGCCTAAAGTTAGGTAGCAGATATATGCACAAATCTTTATATTTTTATTTTTAGAAGATAAAAGTAATGATGCAGAACATGATGCAGAACATTGTAGACAATTGCATTGGTAAAAACTTCTCAGTATATTTATTTATGTATTCATTCAATTTTCTATGCTGTTCTCCCAGGGGAGCTCTGAACAGTTTCAGGTACTCGAGCATTTTTCTCTATCTGTCCCAGTGGGGCAATGGGGAGATTAAGTGACTTACCCAGGGTCACAAGGAGCAGCATGGGTTGAACCCACAACCTCAGGGTGCTTAGACGTACTAGTCATTTATACATATATGTCAGTGGTCTCAAACTCAAACCCTTTGCAGGGCCACATTTTGGATTTGTAGGTACTTGGAGGGCCGCAGAAAAAATAGTTAATGTCTTATTAAAGAAATAACAATTTTGCATGAGGTAAAACTCTTCATAGTTTATAAATCTTTCCTTCTGGCCAAGTCTTAATAATAATATTGTCATTTATAGGAAAAGAGACCTATGATCAAGAAACTGTTTTATTTTATTTTTGTGATTATGATAGACATACTGAGGGCCTCAAAATAGTACCTGACAGGCCGCATGTGGCCCCCGGGCCACAAGTTTGAGACCACTGATATATGTGAACACATAAACATGTAAATGAAGATAATCTGGCTACTCATGACTCTGTGAATACCTGCACATCTCTGGTAGCACACACTTTGCTGGTGGGCATTTATATGGGTGGAGTCTGGGCAGAGCACACCCTTATATGCATAACCTGTAGAATACTAAAAGTTATGCATATATTTCCTGAGCCTGTGCACAAACTTTTACATGAGCTTTATGACTGGCATAAGCACTTGTGCCTAACCACATCCTCTTGTGGATGTATTCTAGAAAGAAAGGAAATTAGGTGCCTATTTTCCTTTATAGAATACTCTCTAATTAGGCGATGTCTAGGTACCTAGATATAGACTTCTGCTCCCCCTCCCCCTTTTTGTAGAATCACTAATGTTTGAAAGTTGCATGGGCTTTTACAATATAATTTACCTTAGAAAATAACTACCAAAGGCACTCATACGAGAGTGTGCATTTGCCTTGCAAGAAAACAGTTTTATTTATTCACTCCTAGCAGAATTTTGCACAACTGTGCAATGCAGAATTTGCAGAGAATAATCACTGCCGGTGACATCTACGGGAGCTTGCCACTTGCTCTGCAGGCTTCCCTCTACCACGTTCCCACCCTTGATAATGTCGCGTCCGCTTTCTTCAGGCAGGACCATGGTAGAGGGAAGCCTGTAGAGCTGGCAGCAGGTTGCCTCAGGAATTGGCGTTGCTGAGATACTGCTGGATTGGGGACAATGTGACGAGTCAGAAATGCTGGATGGGGGGACAGAGGTGAGAGGTGCTGGCTTGGGGGCAGGGGTGAGAGGTGTGGGCTGGGGGGCAGGGAGGGCAGGGGTGAGAGAGGTGCTGGCTGATGGGGCATGGGTAAGAGAGGTGCAGGCTGGGGGCAGGAGTAGAAGTGCAGGCTGGGGGGAACAGGGCTGTGAGGTTTTGGCTGGGGGGCGGCATGGGTGAGAGAGGGGCTGGCTGGGGGGCATGGGTGAGAGAGGTGCTAGCTAGGGGCAGGGCTGAGAGGTGCTTTCTTGGGGGAAGGCAGGGGTGAGAGAGGTACCTGCTGGGGGAGATAGGAGTGAGAGGTGCCAGCTGGGGAGGACAGGGTTGAGAGAGGTGCTGGGGGGGACAGGGGTGAGAGATGCTGGCGGGGGGGCAGGGGTGAGAGAGGTACCTGCTGGGGGTTACAGGGTTGAGAGGTGCCGATTGAGGAGGGACAGGGATGAGAGAGATGTGCCGGCTGGGAGGGGAAGGAATGCGGGAGGTGCTGGCTGGGGGGGGGCATGGGTTTGAGAGGTGCAGACTGGGGGGCATGGGTGAGAGGGCTGCTGGCTCAATAAGGATAGAGAGAAGACAGAGCTAGCTAGGGATGAATGGGGAAAGAGATGCTAGGAGGGTGGGAGGGGGTAGGGTGAGAGGTCAGAGATGTTGGCTGGAGCAATAGTGAGACGGATGAGTGAGAGATGTAGGTTTGAGGGGGTAGGGAAGAGAGGCTGGCTGAGGAGTGGAAGATCCTGTACACTGAGAGGCACAGAAACGGAGAAGAGATCCTAGATGGGGACTGAGCATAGAGACAGGGACACTGAAACAATACTGGGCATGGAGAGGGACAAACATGGAGAAGAATGCTTGAGGGGGAGACAGCATTGAGACATGCACAAAGAATGATTGCTAGACACAGGAACATTGCTTGAAAAGGAGTGATTCTGACAGAGGGGATGATGGGTGCAGGGAGGAGAAGCTAAGGATAGAGACCGGGGTGGGGGTGGGGGGTGGGGGGGAACAGATGCTGGACAGGACAGATAGAGACAAAAATATTGTTTAAATGTTGTCAAATAAACTTGCAGAATTTTGAAATTTTTTCCACAGAATTCTACCAGGAGTGTTTGTTAACCCCAAACTGTTTCACTTAAAGCTCCTTTGAGGAGCCTATGTTTAGTATTCATTGCACTTTTTTTTTTCTCTATTCAGAATAATAGATCAATCCAACAATGTGGAGATTGCCTCATTTCCAATCTACAAGGTGTTGTTTTGTGTCCGAGGACATGATGGTACAGCAGAGGGAAACTGCTTTGCTTTCACTGAGAACTATCTTGGTACCGAGGAATTCCAGATTCATATTTTCTGCTGCGAGATAAAGGAAGCAGTAAGTATAATAGAATAATAATAGTAATTTGTTTTAGAAGAGGACAATATATTTAGCATTAAATCATTTCTCTGCATTAAAGGATGTTAAATGTAGAGAAGCAACAGTTTAGAATGTTTGACTACTTAATTTATAGGTATTCATCTCTTAATTTATAGGTATTCATCTCAGAATTGTGCAAGGCTAGTTCTCCCTTAGGTATAGCTTCTGATGGATTGTAACAGAAAGAAACAAAACAAAAAAGAAACAATAGGGCCTGCAGTAAAGGAACACGACAGAAAACCAAAACAAAACTGCATGGAAAATGGACAGGGTGCAGGAATTCATTGAAATAACAAAAATTAAAAAAATACATAAGCAATGTAAAATACATCCAAAAGACTGGTCCTAATATTCATGTGGATCGGACCTGACACGGTCCGTGTTTCAAAGAAACACTTCTTCCTCAGGGGTCCCAGTGTTAAATATTGAACTAAGTACTGGGCAGACTTGCACGGTCTGTGTCTGTATATGGCCGTTTGGGGGAGGATAGGCTGGAGAGGGCTTCAATGGCTGGGAGGGTTTAGATGGGATGGAGTAGGTTTTAATGGAGATTTCGGCAGTTGGATCCCAAGCACAGTACCGGGTAGAGCTTTGGATTCTTGCCCAGAAATAGCTAAGAGAAAAAAATTTAAATTGAATCAGGTTGGGCAGACTGGATGGACCTTTTGGGTCTTTATTTGCCGTCATCTACTATGTTACTATGTTATAAATAGATTATCAGAAAACCAGATTGGATGGACTAAACAAAATCAACACTAGGCGTGAAAATCTCCTGTGTAAAGCACTGCACTATGGATGGATTGTAGGAATATTCTCCATTGGAAACATAATGAGAAGCACTTAGGACATTAGACCCCTTTAAAGTAAGCCCAGGTCAACGTTCTCTTATTTTTAAGGGATAATAATAATAACAGTTTATATACTGCAGGACCGTGAAGTTCTATGCGGTTTACAATGATTAAAAAATGCTACAAATTGAGTAGAACTGACAAGTTAAAATTAGTGAATAACAGCTCTAGAGATCAGATTAATGTGGGAAAGGTATAAATCAGTTGCCTAAGTACTTCAGGAACAGATATGTTTTTAGGTGTCTCCTAAATCCCCCATAAGTATTAGCAAGCATAAGTAATTGTTCCAGGTCTTTACCCCATAATACTACTTGATATGAGAGAAGATGTTGCTAAACTACTAAACTAAACTAAACCTTGGGTTTATATACCGCACCATCTCCACGAATGCGGAGCTCGGCACGGTTTACAGGAAGAAAGATGAGAGAGGAACTACAGTGGAGAGATTAAAGAGTTAGGTGTAAAGGGGGAAGGTGAGAGGCCTAAGAGGGGGGAAGTGTTACAGTTTTGAGAATAGCCAGGTTTTTAGGTGTTTGCGGAAGAGTTGGAGGGAGCTTGAGGTTCGGAGAGGGGAGGTGAGGTTATTCCAGATCTCAGTGATTCTAAAGAATTATAGTGAAAGAGAACATACTCAAAATATTTTAGACAAATCAATGACTACATTTTTTTCTTTTTCTTCAGGTCAGCAGAATTTTGTATAGCTTCTTTACTGCATTCAAACGCTCTTCCAAGCAGGCAGCAGATGTGAAGGACTCTGTTCTCCCTGCACCGGACAGTGATGTGTTCACTTTCACTGTCTCTTTGGAAGTCAGAGAAGATGACAGCAAAGGAAATTTTAGGTAAAGAGAAAATCAGTAGGTTAAGAATTAACACTCAAATTAGCTGATGACAAGCAGCCACTTTACAAAAATAAGAGCAGTGGTTTTCATAAGTGTGTGTTCTTTGATTTCTGGGTCCTATGCAGTGGCGTAGGAAGGGGTGGGGGTCTGTCCTGGGCACAGTCTTCTTAAGGCCGTGGCACCTCTCTTCCTCTCACCCTCCCACCCACCCCCACTCCTCTCCTTGCCATGCGCATGTGCCCTTTGACTACCCCCATACCTTTTTTAGCTTCCCTGGTGTAAGGTTGCTGCCTGCATTGGCATCGGCGCATTCTCAGACATCATTTCCGGGACCTGCACCTAGGAAATGACGTTAAAGGGCGAGCCGACACCGACGTGGGCGTGCTGCTCATGCTGGAGAAGTTAAAAAGGGGGCAGGGGAGGGGTGCTACTTCCCCAGGCACCGCTCACCCTTACTAGACCACTGATCCTATGTGCTCCCTGAGCAGTTTGTTTTCAAATCGCTTCACCTCTCTCTTTTTTAACCCTTTAATTGCTAGATGGTGAAATGGATGCTTTACATAGCTTTATGTTGAACGAGAGCAACAGTGCCATCCATGTATTAGGCATTGGGAGATGCAGATCTCCCATTAGAGCCTTAGAAGACACATGTTGCCTCTGAGCAACAATGCCAAATAAAGGGTTAATTTCCTACCAGATGGACTGTAGAAGCTTCAGGAAGCTTGACAAACCATTACCAATTGTGATTCTTTGTTTCATTTGAAGTTTATTATTTCATCATGGTAGATGTGAAAGATGTGATAGCTATTCTTGGGATCTTTTTAAACATTCATCAGTGTGCTGACAGATTACACAGGTCATTCAGTTCTGTGCATAGTTCACTAAGGACCCTTGACGCAGGCAGATGCCAAAACATGACAGTCTCGGGTCTTTTCAATAAACCGGTTCTTCAGTAAGAACATAAGTATTGCTGCTGCTGGGTCAGACCAGTGGTCCATCATGCCCAGCAGTCCGCTCACGCAGCGGCCCTCTGGTCAAAGACCAGCACCCTAACTAAGACTAGCCCTACCAGCGTACGTCCTTGTTCATTATGAACTTGTCTAACTCTGTCTTGAATCCCTGGAGGGTGTTTTCCCCTATGACAGACTCCGGAAGAGCGTTCCAATTTTCTACCACTCTCTGGGTGAAGAAGAATTTACTTATGTTCATATGGAATCTATCCCATTTCAGCTTTAGAGAGTGCCCTCTTGTTCTCCCTACCTTGGAGAGGGTGAACAACCTGTCCTTATCTACTAAGTCTATTCCCTTCAGTACCTTGAATGTTTCGATCATGTCCCCTCTCAATCTCCTCTGTTCGAGGGAGAAAAGACCCAGTTTCTCTAATCTTTCAATGTACGGCAACTCCTCCAGTGAATTGGTTCTTGTGACATCCTTTTCTCCCTTTGGCTGTCTAACTTTTCTTCTCCTACGTGATGTTCTGTGTTTTGTTTTTCTCTGAGTTATTGCAGAGTGACAAGACGATGCTTACATTTACATAACCTGGGGGCCTAGTTTGGACAGAGCATGGATAGAATCACAAAAAGGACACGTAGATTATAAAACTATGTACCTTACATGTGTATTTCCACTGTGTATGTTTACACATTTGCAGGGGCAGGTGTAAATGTACACAATTGCATTTTAGTCATGATTGTGCATTTAGCAGGTAATTCTTTGTATGTGCATACATGCCAAATAACACACATATCTTACACGTGCATATTTTTAAAGTAGCAATGCATATGAGTGGACCCTGGGTGGAGCATGGACATAGGTGCTTGTTTATGTGCGTGACTTTAGAATATACATGTGTCACTGGCCCTTAGGCACACACACGTATGCCAGCTCTATGGCTGATATAAGTGCTTATGCCTAAGTGCATATTTATTTATTCTATACCAGGGGTGCCCACACTTTTTGGGCTTGCGAGCTACTTTTAAAATGACCAAGGCAAAATGATCTACCAACAAAATTTTTTTTAAAAAAAACAAAGCACACTATACGCTGAGAAAATGTTAATTATCATTCCTATTCCAGGTTTTTTTCAAAGAGGTCAAGGCAGATGACTCTATGCACTGTCACCTCAGTAACAACCATACAAAAATAGACAAATATACACCCCTTCCCTTTTTACTAAACCACAATAGCAGTTTTTAGCGCAGGGAGCTGCGCTGAATGCCCAGCACTGCTCTTGATGCTCATTGGCTCCTTGCGCTAAAATCTGCTATTGTGGTTTAGTAAAAGGGGGGCCATAGTGCAAAATATAGACAGCAGATATAAATTCAGACAAATTTTGATCACTAAATTTAAAATAAAATCATTTTTCCTACCTTGTTGTCTGGTGATTTCATGAGTCTCTGGTTGCACTTTCTTCTTCTGACTGTGCATCCGATATTTCTTCCCTTCTTTTAGCCTGTATGCTTCCTCTCCTCCAGACCTCATTCCCTCCCTAAACTTTTTCTTGCTCTCTCCCGGCCCTTTCTTTCTCTCTCTCTTCATGCCTCCTTTCCTTCCTACTCAACCCCATGGCCTGCCATCTCTCTCCTTTCCTTCTATCTCTTCCTCCCCTGCCATGCTCTGGCATCTCCTCTCCTTCCTTTCTCTCTGGTCTGGCATCTGTCTTCTTAATTTCCCATCCCTCCCTCCATGTCCTGGCATCTTTTTCCTCTCCTTCTCTTCTATCTCTCCCTCCCCCCTCCATTATCTGGCATTTTCTCTCCTTCCTTGCCCCTGGTCTGGCATCTGTCTCCTTCCCTTCTCTCTCCTTCCATGGTCTGGTTTCTCTTTTCCTTCCCTTCTCTTGGAAGCCTGTGGCATTTACTGTGCGTCTGCTGCCGCCTCCATGTTTGCTAGACCGGCTGGAGGTAAAGGGCGGCATCACCCCACAGTTATAATGTCCGGTTTGGGCCTCTCAGACTTGCCGGCTAGTGGCCAAGCAATATAGATGCATTATAATATTTTTTGTTTTATTTTTTATCCCTACTTGCCCTGCCTTTTGGAGAAGCCCCAGTGAATGAACGGACGCAGCCACTTGCCTTCTCTGGCTCTGGGGATGCTGGAGCGGGAGAAGGTGACAGAAAAATATGTGGGGAGAATGGCACTCACCCATTTATGTTCGGCGGTGCTCTCCTCGGGGGCGGACACGAACGGAAACGTTCCACGGGGGAGGGAAGGCGACGCTCAGAGCATGGCTGCCACGTCCTGCCCCTTCGGCAGTCCAAATACTTGCCGCTGTGGCCGTGCGGGACGCGTCTGTGGCTGCAGCCAGCTACCAGAGTGTCGCGCCCCAAGGCCGGAGTTTGCACGCATTGTTAGAGGAACTGAACCCAGGCAGGGGGGGGGCGGGCTCTAACACTGCTCGCGCCGGCTTCCCTTCTGAAACAGGAATGACATAACTTCCTGTTTCGAAGAAGGGAAGCCAGTGCACGCAGTGTTAAAGCCCCGCAGTCGGGGGTCACGTGATGTCGAGCTGCTGAGCAGACGTCGGTGGGGTAAGCTCCCGATCCCGTTCCCACCATCGGCGATTATTGACCCCTGAACGCCGCGATTTTGTCGCTGTATTTTGGCGCTGGAATTGGTGTGACTCTCTCACAGTGTTTTCCTGCAATCGGGGCTTTATGACAAGCAAGCTGCCGCGCCGGGAGAGGGATCGCGGTCGCGCGAGTGATTCCAAGATGGCCGACCGCGAGTCTCCTCCGCCGCTCCCGGCGCCGACCGCGTGGGTGTCCGAAATAGTGGCCGAAGTGAAACTACTATTGGAGGGATCCCTGACCACGAAACTGCAACCTATCGTGGACAAATTAGATTCTGTGGACACTCGGCTGGAAACGCTGCAGGGAGAGTTTGCATCCTATCAGCAACGTCTCACCACTTTGGAGGATAGAGTTCAACAACGTGAAGGGGACCATCAACAACTGCGAGCTCAGCTTGTCGCTATGGAAGCAAAGGTGGAGGACCTTGAGAATCGGTCTCGTCGGGGGAATCTGCGACTGGTAGGCTTACCTGAATCAGTGAAGGATGGTGAGCTCCATTCCTTTCTGGAATCTTGGCTGCAGCACTCTTTAACCTTATCTGAAGCACATGGTCCCCTGAGAATTGAACGCGCTCATCGTTTGGGCCCGCTGGGAGCACCAGGCTCGCGAGCTCGAACTGTCATCCTTAAGTTGTTGAACTCTGCCCATAAGCAAGAGATTCTGCGAGCCATTCGCACTTCGGGCCCCCTGCTGTATGACAATTCCAGGGTGTTATGTTTCCAGGACTATTCCCCAGCTCTACAAGCCAAACGGAAGGAGTTTACACCCATCTGCTCCCAGCTGTTTCGGATGAAAATTTCTTTTGCCTTGCTGTATCCTGCACGTCTGAGGATCCGACATGCTGGTCAGACTCACTTCTTTATGGTGGCGGCTGAAGCGCTTCGCTTCTTGCAATCCTTGCAGGCCCCAGACCCTGCTCCTTGATAGCCCATTGGTTCTTTTCAGCTGGAGTTCCACTGGTCTATATATACCTCCTCTGTCTGATGTGTCCTGGAAGCCTTGATGCCTGACGGCCAGCTCCCGTGGTGGTCGGCTCTGGGCAGTACTTATTTTGAGGGCTGACAGACCTTGATGTGGTGCAGGCGCGATGGACCGATCTGGACTTCCTTCGGACAATATTCTTTCTTATCCTTCCTGGACTGTGTGGATGATTGGGAGGGGAGTGCATGTTTCTGTTGAGTTGGATGGAGTGTTTTGTATATAGGGAGCGATTCTCCCTTCCCGAGTGACTGTATGATTGAGGGATTAGCGTGGATGGGTAAGACAGGGAGGGAGTATTTGAGTGTTGGGTAGTGGGGGTTGATGGTACCTATGGAGGCTCCGTTGAGCATTTGCTTGTTGATTCATATTGCATTATTTCCTGATTGGTGGTTGCCCAAATTTAATGCCTAGTCTGTTATTGGGCATCGGGCGAGGTGTGGTTGGGTTTGTTTCTGTATTGTTTGGGGTGGATTCTGGGGTGCATTGCATTTTTTTGAATGCCTATAGATGGGGTTGCTTTGACTTGGCGAGGGTTGTTTCTTGTACATATTGTCTGCTAGGGGGGGGGGTTGGGAGCTACTTCACAGGGCCCTTGGACCACTAGTGGGTCACAAGAGGGATGGGGAGGGGATGGTGGGAGGAAGGGGCGGGTGGGTGGGTGGGTATGTGGGGTTTTCTTTTTGTTTTTCTCTTTCTACTTCTTTTTTTTTCTCTCTTCCCTTTTCTTTTGTTTATTTTTGTGTGTTCCTGGTGCCCTACAGATGGCCTTTTGTCTGGTGGTGGAAGCTCGGGTCTGGATTGAGGTCCTGGGAGCTGGTCGCTGGCTGGGACGGCCTCGCTCTCGGTTCTCTTTTTGGATTTTTGCCTGTCCTTTGTCTTTCTAATTTCACTTATGAAGCCTCTTAGATGTATTTCCTGGAATATAAATGGGGTCACTTCACCTATTAAACGACAAAAAATTTTGAGAGCCTTGAACCGTCAGAGAGCTGATCTTGTCTTCTTGCAGGAGACGCATTTGTCAGCGGCAGAGCATGCTAAACTCCAGACTTGGTGGGTTGGTCAACATTTGGGAGCACCGGCGAACAACCGTAAGGCGGGAGTTCTGATTTTGATTCGGAAGGGGTTGCCCTTTGTCCTTCAACAGCAGTGGGCGGATCCTGGGGGACGGTATATCATTGCTAAGGCGCTCCTTCATCGTCAGCCTGTGATTCTTTGTAATGTTTACGCTCCTAACAGCTATGACTCTCGGTTTTTCTCCTCGCTTATTCGCCTTCTTGGTCAACATTCTGATATTCCTTTATTGGTGGGAGGGGACTTCAATTGTGTTCATGACCCTTTGTTGGATAAATCACTTCCTACTCCCCAGGATAGGGTGCATCCTACTAGGGGTATTTCTTTACTTTGCTCATCGTTGGATGTTCTTGATGTCTGGCGGACGCTTCATCCAGGTGAGCGTGATTATACTCACATTTCTAGGGCTCATGCCTCTTTATCCCGGATTGATTACTGGTTGACTTCTAGCTCTTTGTTTTCTCGGATTGAATCGGCCACGATTGGTTCCTTTGATGTCTCTGATCACACCATGATTTTGTTGACCTTGCATTTGGATGTCTCTTCCCCGGGCTCCTTCCGCTGGCGATTTCCGCTCCGTTTGTATAAGGATCCGAAGTTTCAGGAGTTTCTGCTTCGGAAATGGTCTGACTATCAACATCATAATATGGAACATCGGGCTGACTCTACTCTCTTCTGGGAGGCTGCGAAAGCGGTGCTGCGCGGTGAGATCATGTCATATTCCAGCCATCAAAGACGTGCTCGAGATAGGGAGATTTTACACTTGGAACGTAGGGTAGGTGACCTACGTCGGCTTTACGGTCAATCTCACACTTCCTCTTTGCGTTCTCAGCTCTTGGCCTCCCAGTGCAAGCTTCAGGAATTGTTGCATGCTAGAACGGTCAAGTCGCTTGCTTATTATAGGTATCAACTTTTTCGCCATGGGAACCAACGTGGGACGCTCTTGGCAAGGGTGGTCCGTCGGTCAGCGGGTCGTACTCCTGTCCTCCAACTTCGCTCAGATGGGGGGGCCATGGTCCGGACGGATGCCGAGATCAACGCGGTGTTCTATGAATACTATAGGCAACTTTATTCACAACAATCTGATTTAATGGATGGCGCGGCCTATTTAGATGGCCTTTCCCTTCCGGGTCTGTCTGCTCAGGCAGTGGTGCATCTTAATGCCCCTATCACGGCTGAGGAGGTAGCAAGAGTAATACAGAATGGGTCGTTGCTGAAGGCCCCCGGGCCGGATGGTTTCCGGATGGAATTCTATAAACTCCTCCATCCCACCATAGCACCTGTACTGGCTGAGACCTTCACGGCCGCTGTCCAGCGGGGTACCCTTCCGGATTCTCTCTCCTCAGCTCAAATAGTCGTGCTGTTGAAGCCTAATAGGGATGCTGCCCTTTCTTCTTCTTACCGTCCTATCTCACTGTTGAATGTGGAGGCCAAGATGTTTGCCAAGGTTTTGGCTAATCGATTGGCTTGTGTTCTTCCTGATTTGATTGCTTCCCCTCAGGTGGGATTTGTGCAGGGGCGTACTAGTGTGAAAAACATTAGATCCATACTGGCTTCTTTGGAATTTGTGGAGAGGACCCGTCTTCCTTCCCTATTGGTCAGCTTTGATGCGGAAAAAGCCTTTGACCGTGTTTCTTGGAACTTTTTATTTGCGGTTTTAACTCGGTATGGCATAACAGGGTTTTTTCAGGATGCGATTCGGGTGCTTTATCATTCACCTACAGCCTTCGTTTGGGTCAATGGCCATAGTTCTCCTCTGTTCCCCATCCGTCGTGGTACGCGTCAGGGATGTCCCCTTTCTCCATTGCTCTTTGCTCTGTCGTTAGACCCCTTGATCCGTGATATTCAGCTTAATAGAGCTATTTCAGGTATTCGAATTGGTTCTTCCGAATTCAAGATCTCGGCTTTTGCGGATGCTCTCTTGGTTCATATTTCAGATCCCATTGTATCTCTTTCCAATATGATGGCCACTTTTCAGGAATATGGAGATTATTCTGGTTTTAAGCTTAATCTTGACAAATCTTTAGCGTTGGCCACGTCCTCGTCGTTACGGGACTCTTGGCCTGGGCCCTTCCCGCTTCAATGGGCTTCCTCTTCGTTTCGTTACTTAGGGATCTTGTTGACGCCTTGTACTTCGGCGTTATATCGCGTCAACATTGATTCTTTGTTCTGTTCCTCGACTGAGTATTTTGCTCGTTGGTCTCCTCTTCCACTGTCTTTATTAGGCAGGATCCATTTGTTTAACATGATCCTTTTTCCAAAATGGCTTTATACTTTGCAGTTACTTCCTTTGTGGCTTTTGAAACGGGATATTACTAAATTGCATTCTATGCTTTCTAGATTCTGCTGGGGGGGTCGACGACCACGGGTGGCGTTGCGTTACCTGTTTGGCTCGTGGGGAAGCGGGGGACTGGGGTTACCGCAGTTCCGGTTATACAATGCGGCCTGTTTGTTGCGTTACCTGGGGGAGTGGCTTTCGGATCGCCAGGATTTTACTCCGAAACCCTATGAGAAGGATTTTTTTGCCCCTTGGCATATTTTGTCCTTGGTGCAGTCGCCTCGTTCTGCCTTACCGGTGCCATTTAGGGGAAGTGTGTTGTTACACTCTCTACGCGTCATCTGGTCTTATGTATTGCATTCTTGGAATGGTACTCCCTCGACTACTAGATACTTACCTATTCAGGGGAATCTGCAATTTAGCCCTGGTAGTGAGAATGCTTGTTTTCGTAAACTGGCATCTCGGGATTATACGCTGCTTGCTCATGTTCTCCAGGCTGATGGCTCTTTAATGTCCTGGGATGTTCTAGTCCGGTCTGGAATTTTTTCTGTGGGTGACTTTTTTGCGTTTCGGCAACTTCATCATTATATTCAATCTCTCCCCCGAGCCGCTTTGGCGTTTCCTATTGAGGACAGATTCGCGACACTACTGGATCCCTATTTGGAGACTGGGTTTACGGTTTCAGGTCTTTATAAAGATCTCCAGCGTTGGTTAGGTCCGGCTGATCGTGCTGCACTCCAAGCTCGCTGGTGTCAAGATTTGGGGATGGCTCAGGACGCTTTGGATCTCCCTTCCTTAATTTCCAGAATTCCAGGAGTGTCTGTTAATGCAGATCTCCGGGAGTGTCAATTTAGGGTGATTCTTCGCGGCTATTTTACGAAAAGTCAGTTATATTATTCAGGTTATACGGATTCTCCGTTGTGTCCCAAGTGTCTCCAGCAACCCCACTCGTTTATTCATGCCTTTTGGTCCTGTGTGAAAATTAAACTCTTCTGGAGACAGGTTTTATCTTATGTGGAGTGCATTTTTGGTAAGGCACTCCCCCTTTCTGCAGCTGGTCTCCTGCTGGATAAATATGAGGCCTTTTGTTTATCTGATTCGGGTCAGCGGCAGTTTATGAGACGGGTGGGTGTCTTGGGGAAGAAGGTGATTCTGGCTGTTTGGATTGGAGATACCTTGCCCTCCTTCTGGGCTTGGAGGAATCGTTTGCATGCTCTGCTGCTGTTGGAGCGGAAGGATGCGTCTTTTAGCCTGCGAAGAAAACGCCAATTTCTGCGGATCTGGGATTCTTATCTTTTTTCATTATCACCACGGGCTCGAAGTGATATCCTGAATTTATTGTAATCCTCTCTGGGCCCCGAGCTTGTTGTATTTTTGTGAGGGCACCAGGTGCACCTTCTGTTCTTCCCCCCCTTTTTTTTTTTTTTTTCTCTTTCTTTTCTTCTTTCTCTCTTCTCAGTGTTGGAGTTTAGCTTTTCTCTTTGGCAGTGGGTTATCTGAGTCCAAGCCTACTGCACTAGGGTTCTTCTACTTTTCAGATCAGGGAGTTTGGGGTGGGGTGGGGGTAGGGTGGGTGGGGTGTTGAATCCGATCTCATGTATCTGATTATTTTCTTTGTAATTGTGATTCTTGTTTGTTGGTTTGTGTTTTTGTATTATTTGATAATAAAAATTGATTCAACATAAAGCCCCGCAGTCTGAGTTCAATTTGCTTGTGGGCAAGAGGGCAGTGAGTGAGTGGAAGGGAGGGAAGCTGTCTTCACCAGGTAATCGGGGAGAAGAAGGCTGATTGGCAGGTAGATTTTGAAAGCAACGCGAGTCTATCACGGAGCCTGGGATGGGCTCTGTGATCGACTCACGTTGCCTTCCTGAGCTACCGGTCGATCGCGATCGACGTATTGGGCACCCCTGTTCTATACCATTCTTAGAACGGTTTACATGAATCTATTCAGGTACTCAAGCATTTTTCCCTGTCTGTCTCGGCGGGCTTACAGTCTGGGCAAGTCTGACAAAGATGGCAAAATAAAGTTTACAAAGCATAGTAAAAATATAATATGACAAAACATGGTATGGTGAGGCTTAGCATGGCTAGCATGATTCAGCAAAACAGAACATGATAAGTATAGTATTACATAGCATGGCTAACATAGTATAACATGACTAAAAAAATGGTTAGACAAGCATTCATGACAAGACATAGCATGGATGATGTGGAATGGTAACATTGTAGCAACTATGGTATTAGAGATTGCAGCAAGCCCAACAAAATTTGGTAAACAAGGTTTATAGTAGGACAAGGATGGCAAACAGTATGTGGTAGAACATTGGATGGCAAAACATGGCATGGTCAGATATAGAATGAAGCACATCAGTGTTTGAGACTCAAGACAGTGGAGAAACGAGCCCTTTGTCAGAAGGTCTGAGGAATTTGAGTTGGCACGCTCATGGGTCAAGAGTAGAGGTTTTTATTGCCTTTCTGAGGTTCAGTAGACCACCTAATGATCTTATGTGGATAGGTAGTTCCAGGTAGGTAGTGCAAGCAAGATCTTTTCTGGGTGTTCTCAAGGCGGAGGGTGCATTCTGAGGGAGCAAGTAATCTCTTTTCTTCTTGTGAGTGAAGCGGTCCAGTGAGTAGGGCAGAAGTTTGGAGGCCATATAGGCCAGTATTATGTCATGGAAGAATGTGTAGGCCATTACTGGGCCTTTGAATATACATTGTTTTTCAATCAGCTGCCAGTGAGCAGCACGTAACGCCGGGGCGATCGGGTCTTGTATGTGGAGGTTCTTCAGGAGTCAGAGGGCGACATTTTGTACTCATTGTAGTTGACAGAGGTTTTTTGTAGTAAGGCCATTTAGGAGCACTAGTATTCTGTAAAGGAAAGTAGATGCTTTATAGAATATGCTTCTATATATAGGTGCACAGTTAATAGAATTGCTTCCTTATCACTTTTGGGAGGCGAGATGGAGCTGCATTGTGCAGTTTCTTTGAGACTGTTGTATAAATACATACAGGTACCAAAGCATCTTTATGAATATAGTTTCAAAATAGGCACCTGCTTGGCCTCTTAGCCTTATCTTCTTTCTTTATTGATCTGCTAATAATTTAATTTAAATATTTATAATCTGCCTTTTCATCCATGTAGGGCATACAAAAGTGATCACAAAATGTCATTGCAATTACATAGCATATAAAAAATGCATAATAAAATAAAATGGAATCTAATCTAATCTGCAATTTTTATGTTGCTCTATGGCTAACGGGGTTCAAGGCGACTTAAAATTCAAGGGAGTTAAAATGTGATTAGGAATAATAGCAGTTATAAAGCAAACATACTAAGTGGAAATCATCTAATTATGATGTAGCCGGCTATTACAAGAATATATAGAGAAGACAGCAGATAAACAGAACAGTGGATTAATTTATGATCCATTAGTATGTTTATGTTTATTAAAATTAAAACACATATTCAATTAAAAAAAAAAAAGAACGTAACGTCTAGGAAAGACCTATGCATTTATACAGAAGAAAAGAAAAGGGCATACCTTCTAAAAACCTATCATGATCACATTAGTAACATTGTTAAATCAACTTTTTACAGACTTTGTCAAATCCGTTCAGTTTCAAAATTTCTATGTCCAAAGTCTCTTAACATATTACCGTATTTTCACGCAAATAACACGCACCCGTATAAAACGCGCACACGAATATAGCGCGCAGAAATCACGATGATTTGCACAAAAACTTTGATATACCGCGCTCACGGGTATACCGCGCATGCTGCCCGACGCTCCTTTCGCCCGCCCTGACTTTCCGTGCGCTGTCCCGACTCTCCGTTCACCCCCCCTGACTTCCGTGCACTGTCCCCCCTTGAAGGTCTGTCCCCATCCTGAAAGCCTGATGCCCCCCCCCCGACGTCCGATACATCCCTCCCCCCCCCCCGAAGGACCGCCGACTCCCCAACAATATCGGGCCCGGAGGGAGCCCAAATCCTCCTGGCCACGGCGACCCCCTAACCCCACCCCGCACTACATTACGGGCAGGAGGGATCCCAGGCCCTCCTGCCCTCGACGCAAACCCCCCTCCCCCCCAAGAACCTCCGACCGCCCCCCAGCCGACCCGCGCTCCCCCTGGCGACCCCCACGACCCCCCCACCCCCCTTCCCCGTACCTTTGGTAGTTGGGCCAGAAGGGAGCCCAAACCCTCCTGGCCACGGCGACCCCCTAACCCCACCCCGCACTACATTACGGGCAGGAGGGATCCCAGGCCCTCCTGCCCTCGACGCAAACCCCCCTCCCCCCCAAGAACCTCCGACCGCCCCCCAGCCGACCCGCGATCCCCCTGGCGACCCCCACGACCCCCCCACCCCCCTTCCCCGTACCTTTGGTAGTTGGGCCAGAAGGGAGCCCAAACCCTCCTGGCCACGGCGACCCCCTAACCCCACCCCGCACTACATTACGGGCAGGAGGGATCCCAGGCCCTCCTGCCCTCGACGCAAACCCCCCTCCCCCCCACCCCCGACCGCCCCCCAGCCGACCCGCGATCCCCCTGGCGACCCCCACGACCCCCCCCACCCCCCTTCCCCGTACCTTTAGTAGTTGGCCGGACAGACGGGAGCCAAACCCGCCTGTCCGGCAGGCAGCCAACGAAGGAATGAGGCCGGATTGGCCCATCCATCCTAAAGCTCCGCCTACTCACCAGTCGGGTTGGGCCCATGTGCCTCAGGCCGCGCCCCCAGGTGGGACCTAAGGCTCCAGGGCCTATTCTGATTGGCCCACGCGCCTTAGGCCCCACCAGTAGGCGGAGCTTTAGGATGGATGGGCCAATCCGGCCTCATTCCTTCGTTGGCTGCCTGCCGGACAGGCGGGTTTGGCTCCCGTCTGTCCGGCCAACTACTAAAGGTACGGGGAAGGGGGGTGGGGGGGTCGTGGGGGTCGCCAGGGGGATCGCGGGTCGGCTGGGGGGCGGTCGGAGGTTCTTGGGGGGGAGGGGGGTTTGCGTCGAGGGCAGGAGGGCCTGGGATCCCTCCTGCCCGTAATGTAGTGCGGGGTGGGGTTAGGGGGTCGCCGTGGCCAGGAGGGTTTGGGCTCCCTTCTGGCCCAACTACCAAAGGTACGGGGAAGGGGGGTGGGGGGGTCGTGGGGGTCGCCAGGGGGATCGCGGGTCGGCTGGGGGGCGGTCGGAGGTTCTTGGGGGGGAGGGGGGTTTGCGTCGAGGGCAGGAGGGCCTGGGATCCCTCCTGCCCGTAATGTAGTGCGGGGTGGGGTTAGGGGGTCGCCGTGGCCAGGAGGGTTTGGGCTCCCTTCTGGCCCGATATTGTTGGGAAGTCGGCGGTCGTTCGGGGTGGGGGTGCGAGTGGTCCTGCCGGGGGGGGGGGATGTATCGGACGTCGGGGAGTCGGCCGGGCAAGAGGGCTTGGGCTCCCTCTTGCTCCGATCGTGGATGCGGGTGTGGGTGGGAGCGCGTGCGAGCGGTCGTTCGGGGTGGGGGTGCGAGCGGTCCTGCTGGGGGGGTGAATCGGGCGTCGGGCGGGGTGGGAACTATGTTTTAAAACTTTGGTATACCGCGCTCACGCATATAACGCGCGAGGGGTATGCGCGGTAGGTAAAAACGCGTATAACGCGCGCGTTATATGCGTGAAAATACGGTAATTCACTCCTTGGTTATTTCAAAAATCGATTATTGCAATGCCCTATTCAAGGGAATAGCCCAAAATGACGTTTACAGATCATCCAAAATGCTTCAATTAAACTTATAATGAAAGCTAAGAAATTCAATCACATGATTCCCTTTCTTAAGAAAGCGCATTGGCTCCCAGTCGCGTACCGTATAACGTATAAATTAAGTTTGCTTACCTTCAAATCTTTGCTATACAAAACTCCGGCCTTCATTTACAAATCTTTGATTCCCTATACCTCAACTAGACTACTGAGGTCCAATGATCAACATTTACTAGTTATTCCCTCACTTAAAATTATTAATACACGGTGTCATTTCATCTTTTCTGTTACAGCTCCTCAAACATGGAATTCCCTCCCTATTCACTTAAGGGTAGAAAAAAATTTGGATAAATTTAAGAGCAAACTAAAAAGCTTTCTTTTTAAGGATGCATTTGATAATTAGAAAGCTTGATTAGGAGTTTCATTCCAATTCCATAACTTCTCTGAAGTTCATTGTTCTCTCCCTTCCTATTGTTTTTTTTTTTTTTTTTTCCATAATTGTCTTCTCTTCTATCAACAATTTGTATTTCTCTTCCCATCCTTTCCTCTTGTTTTTAATATGTTTACAAAGTTAGTCTTCAATATGTTTTGTAAGGTTTAGTTCTTTGTTTTGTTGCCCCCTTAATTTTGTAATTTTACTGATATGTTCATCGATTAGAATTTTGAATAAGCGATTAATCAAATTTATAATAAATTTGAAACTTTACTTGAAAAAAAAAACCCCCACTCCATAAGAAATACATTGATAATAACTTCTTAATAAATAGTTAGGCACCAATGGATCATCTAAAAACAACAAATTTGATAGTCTGAGATATCGTTAATAGTCTTCACTTCTAGTGATTCAGAAAAACAGGTCTTAAGATGATGGTGAAATACTGTGTTATCTTAAATTCCCGAGGCAATCCAGTCCGTAAAGATGGAGCAGCACCTGAGAAATATCTCTGATTTGTCCTAAGTCAGACAGTGCCTGCAAATGCAAGAGCAAAATTTCTAGTTTGAAATACTCTGAAAGCCAGACACAAGATTTAAAACTTTACTTGTTCAGTAGGTAGCCAATTAAAAGCTGGTAGGATTGGAGAGAGTCAGTCGAAATATTAACTGTGAGTTACTAACTTAACTGTTTTATTTTCAACCCTTTAAAATCAATCAATAGCATTTTTAGGAAGGCTTAAATAATAGCATTAATTAAAGTGTTAATACTACTGCATTTTAGTCTAGGTCTTATCAACCACCCCTGCAATTTGTTGTTGAATGAACAGTTTAGGTTTTACATGATATCTAGGCTTTTAACTCTTTAAAATAAAGTTATTATTATTATTATTATTATTCAACATTTTCATGTCTTCTGGCTTAGGACTATTGGTCATCCTAAAGGATACAAAGCCACTTATTTATTTCTGTATAGTAGGTGTTCTATAGGGACAGGAGGACATCCATTCTCACATACCTTTAACCTCAAATCAATAACTTCTATAGACAAGTTTAAGAAAAATCTGAAAACATCTTTTCTCTGATGCATATTCTCAGGTTTAATGGGTAATGTAGTATGAAAAACAGAAGAAATTTCCCAATGTTATTTCCCTCCCTTATTTTTCTATTAATTTTTTGAAGTTTTTTCCCCGAACCTTAATCTCACATTTTATGTTGGTTTTATTATTTACAATGTATTGTTATTACAACCTGTTTTAGATTGTAAGACATCCTGAAGGTTCCCCCTAGGGCAGGATATAACATTTTTAATAAACTTGGAAACTTAGATATCATTGACAGAGCCTAGTATGGATTGTCTATAATGTCACCCTCTGATGTTCACATGTGAGATTGTGATGTTATGTAATGTATTTATAACCTGCTTTCTCCTGGTAAGGTCCAAAGTGAAGTCACAGTTAATAGCGAATAGCTCTAAGAATATTACAAAAGAATTATGATTACAATATTATAACTTTAGATTAAGTATTTATGAAAAAGAAATGATTTCAGTTTTCTTTGAAAAAGATAATAAGAAAGTTTTAACTGGATAAAAGTGAGCTCCAAATTTTAAAAGATAAAATAGAATAAACTTTCTAAAAATCGTGTTTTACTCCTAGACCTGAAAATGTTGGAAAACAGAGAAAACCCCATTTCATTGTTCGGCTTGCTTGACCTATTCGAGGAATCTTTTAAGCAATAATAGAACTATTAGAAGACTGCCCAAATAATATTTTGTTTAGTAGAAACAATTTTATTGGTGAAGCAGTGCAGTGATACCACAATACAATCAAAAACACCAAGATAACAATAAAACATATGAAGAAATATAACAGAAGTAATAAGCTGCACATCACCGGTTTTAATGTTTAAACTTACCCACTCCTCCACCTATCCCCATCCCTACACCTTCCCTGCCCCCCCCCCCCATAACTTGAAACCCCCCAATAATACAGTGTAGGATTCCTGGCACAAAAGTAGATAAAACAACTTAAGCAAAATCCTGAGGAGACTTGTTCTGTAGAACTCCCCAGACTAAATTAGGCCAGGGATTCCCAGCCTGTGCAAAATATTGAACAACCACATTACCTCCCTCTCTAATGTTTTCCTGAAGTGGTATAGCATGGAAAATAAATTAACAAAAAACATTTTTTTTGGGGGGAGGGGTAAGATTAAGAAATATGTCATGTGAAATCCCCAAACTGAGTGTGTGATTACGTGTCCGTGGTGCCAGTGACTGGATGTAAGCTCCCCATATAGAATAAAATTGCTTCTGGCATTTATAAGCAAATCGCTTCTCCTGTAATTCCAATAGAAGCAGTTCATGTAATTGATTATGCCTGTGCCAATGAGAAGGAACAGAATACTGCTTTCAGTGTTGCAAAAAATACTACTTTTCCAGGATACAAGATTTCATTGCCCAAATTCGACCACCACTAGACCTCAGTCCTAAGGCTAGGCTTTGTCCTAAAATGATTCCCTCAGGGGAAAATTGTACAATACGTTATAAAATGTGTTCTAAGTATCTTATAATAGTTCTCAAAAAAAGAGGACTTGTACACAACCCCAGAATGCATGAAAAAAAAAGTGTTCACCTTCAATTCTACAGTTTAAACAGATAGATGACTTAGGAATGTTTCATCAGGGCAAATCTATACTGGGAGACATGTGCACACAAAATAACTCTATCCCCCTCTTCTACGAAACTGCGCTAGCAGTTTCTAGCACAGGGAGCTAGAGCTCTATGAGCGTCGGGAGCAGCGTGGCTCTGCGTAGAAGAGGTGATATATATATTTCATTTGTGAAGTTCTGCACTATCCACCCATGTAGGTATTTGTATAGTGAGCGCAAAGTGGATGCTCTGATAGTAAGTTCTGTTCCAGAGAGGAGTCCTTTGCCCTGAAGCAGCCCACCGGTGAAGCACAAAACTAGCTACCGTCAGCAGTGGACTTAGGAGACAGCATGAAGTGCATGCAATCATTAGCAAGACATAAACAACTTGAGCAAAGATAAGTTTTTTCCTTGCTTGGATATGACAAATTGTTACAATACAGCACTTAAAGTTTGAACTGAGATAATGGTTGCTGTTGAAACACTTGAATTGTTCAATTGTTAGCATTTGTCTAGCATTTGCAGCATACAAGGATTTGAGGCTTTTTCTTCCTTTAATGTTATTTACACAATCATGGTGAAGATCACAGTTTTTTCATATTTTGATCAGGTTTAAATACTTTAAGACTTTAAGCATCTGACAAGAGAGGTATATTTGGTGGAGGTTTGTTAGTACATGCTGAGCTTTAAAAAAGGCCCTTTAGTGATCCTCCTTGAAGCCCGTCCCTCCTGAGAGATGATCAGTAAAACAGGAGGGTGAACACCAACTTTGAGTCAATCATTAATAAGTTACAGTCTTGAGGCACCGAAGAAGTACTTACAAGGTTGTTTTAACTACCCCTCCCTCTCTTTCTGGCCATTTTAGATTGATGCAAAATATTATATCCTAATGGGCAAAAGTGAACTATAATTTGATACTCTATCTTTAAACCACATTTTGATGATGATAAAATGTGTTCTGTCTATCTTATCTGTCTGTCTTGTCTATCTGCTGTCCATCCAGGGAAAAGCCTACAGGCTTTAGCTGCAGGCTAAGCCAAGTCACTGCAGAAAAGCCCAGTAGCAATACTAAACAGATTAGGCACAAAGCTTATTTGACCTTAAGGGAGAAGCCTACTAGCCCTGGTAAGAAGAAAGCACAGATTGGGGGTGAGTTGGAAGTAGCTTCACCTGATAATACCACAGGGAAATTATTAGCAAAGGCAAGCAGGCTGATCAAGGCTCAGCTAATCAGAGCCCTAGCTAGACCTGCAGCTGTAGGTAAAATGAGAGCCCTGAACCCAGAGAGAGGAGGGACAGCATGAGCAGAGACAGCTGACAGCAAAACAGACTCCACTTGCAAGCATAGAGTCAGTCCTATCTCAGCCCTGAAGCCTGGGAGCAAAAGCCCTGTGACCTCAACAGTTCAAGCTGCCAGTTTAAGGAGACAGCTGGCTGCAAAACTCTTCACACCCAGGTTGCCATAGAGGTCAGACCAGGAGCCCATTCGTACAGAAGAAGAGTTAGACCTTGTTTCTGTAACTGGGGAGAGTGTTAATGAGCCAGATGGGGATGTGTATATGAGGGATGAGGAATCAGATTTAACATGCTTGTCAGATACTAAATAAATGCAGTGGGAAGAGGAATCTGTAATATAAAGTTTGATAGTGTCAATAAGAACTCTGCTTTAAAACTGCTGATAAGCAAAGCTAAAGCATTTGCCAAACATTTCACTTCCAAGCCATATAGACTACTGTGGGGGAAGGGAAGTCCTTTCTTCTTAATTAAAGCACAAGTTCAGCCATGCTAAGGCAGGAATTAAAAGCATACTAAGAACTGTTTGTGCCAAATCACTGCCTAAAGTATGCTTAAAGACTACATAAAGAATCCAGGAAAGAACTGATATGTATGAAACTGTATTATGAACTATGTTTTGTAACAGCTGAAACTGATAAAGTGGATTCTACTTTTTGATTTTGATTTCATGAGCTTGAACTGACGGGATGTGAAGTGATAACACCCAGTGTATGTTTGCTTGCATATCCCTGAAATTGGGATTGCATAAAAAAGCTTTATTTTTGAACCCAATGTTTTGGGTTTCATTTTCAAATGGTGTAATTATCATTTTGACCACTCTAGAGAACTGCTCGGCTGGGTACAGTGATGAGGATTGAGGCCTGCCTATTGCTGATCTCAACTTCCTGTCAATATATATATACTAGTATTTTAGCCCGTTACATTAACGAGTGCTAGAATATATGTCAGTCTGTCTTTATTTCTGTCTCTCTTTCCCTCCCGCTGTCTTTTTATGTCTGTCTCTCTCCCTGGCCCCCTTTATCTGTCTGTCTTTCTGTGTCTCTCCCTGCCCCTGTGTCTTTCTTCTTTTCTTTCTGTCTCCCTTCCTCCCGCTGTCTATCTTTCTTTCTATCTCTCCCTGCCTCCTATGCAGCAGCATTTCTCTCCCCCCACTTCCCTGTGCAGCAGCCACAGCAGCAGCATTCCCTCCCCCTCCATTTCCCTCTCCCCACACCACTTCCTTGTGCACCAGCAGCGTTTCCCCTACCTCCCCTTTCTCTTCCCGTGGTCTGGCCGGCTCCCTTAATGTCCCCCCTTCCTGCGGTCCCGACAAACCTGCCGATTCCAGCAGCGTGTGCAGCACTCTACACATGCTGCTTCGGGGTCTTCTACTGCCCTGATTTACTATGGCACGTCCCTGATGACATCATCAGAGACGCGGCAGAGCAAATCAGGGCAGTAGAAGGCCCCAAAGCAGCGTGTTGTTCTGCAAGTTGTTAGATCACATGCCTCGGAGAACAAAAAGGCAACCAGGCCAAAACAGCCGACTGCAGATAAATTCAGCTGCTAATCCCAAAAGTTCCTGCCATGGCAAGCTTTAATATACAGTAGGCACATACCATCATCAACAATGGCCTCTCCAAACCTCTGTCCTACCACTAATGCTCAAATTCATAATACCGTATGGAGCCCTTCAACAAATATTCCTGGTAGAATTATGTGCTATTGTGCAATGCAGAATTTGTGCAGAATTCCCCAGGGATGCAGAATTACCTGAAGTCTGCACAGATTTTTGTGTTGGATCAGCACTCCATTGCTGCGGCCCAAATCAGTGCAGGTAACATCTTTGGGCAGCCTATGTAGGCTCTGCAGGCTTCCTTCTACCACGGTCCCACCCTCGATGCCGCATCTTTCTTTAGCAGGACCGTGCTAGAGGGAAGCCTGCAGAGCTGGCAGCAGGTTGCCATTAATTGGAATTGTCGTCACAGAGGTAGTAGACAGGAATGCTGGATTGGGGACAATGGGGAGTGTGAAAGGTGCTGGCTAAGGGAAATATGTGAGGTCTGTCCAGATTTTAGTGGCGGGTTGGCAATCCCTCGCTGTGGCCTGAATCGCTGTCAGCAACATCTTCAGGCAGCCTGTGTGGGTTCTGCAGGCTAAGGGAGCCATGTATCTGTCTCGCAGCTGGCTTGCCGGCTCCGGCCAGCCAAAGTTCATTTTTTTAGTTCAAAGCCGACGCTGCGTCTCCTCTCTCGATTCCCGCCAGAGTCAGAAGTCTTCTCCAACTCTGGTGAGGTTCAATAGAGGAGCCACGGCGGGGGCTTTGAATAACAAAATGAACTTTGTCTGGCCGGAGCCGGCAAGCCTGCTGTGAGACAGAGAGATGCGTGGTAAGCGCGCATGCGCACTCTGCCGGCCACGGAACTACAGATCAGGCAACACGGCATTAAGAGTGCGCATGCACGCTTAGCGTTTTATTATTATTATTATATATATATATATATATATATATATATATACATCTCCAAAGTTAAATTATGTAAATAGTCAATGTTTTATTTATTTATTTTATTTTATTTTAGACCTGATGGGCCGCCGCGGGAGCGGACCGCTGGGCGCGATGGACCTCTGGTCTGACCCAGTGGAGGCAACTTCTTATGTTCTTATTTATATAGTCTAAGTGGTTTACATTCAGGTACTCAAGCACATTTCCTTCTCTGTTCTGGTGGGCCCACACTCTTCCTAATGTACCTGGGGCAATGGGAGATTAAGTGACTTACCCCGGGTCACAAGGAGCAACATGAGATTTGAACCCATAACCTCAGGTTGCTGAGGCTGTAATTCTAACCACTTACAACACATGGGTTAATATAGGAACAATTCAACAACCTCTTGTGTATTGGTATCTGTATTTAGGGATTTCAGCAACTGGTAAAAACCAAGGTAGCCTGTTTCTCTGTTCCCATCCTCTATAAGAAAATTATGGAAATGGAAAATAAAATCCCTATTATCCTACCTAATACTGGATACATGACCATTCTGCAGGCCCCAGATCTAGACTGGCATTAGAGAATGACACGGTGGCGGTATACCCGCGGCTACCGCGTTTAGCCGTGGGTAACCCGCCAAAAACGGGGAATGAAAATTAGCAGCCTCTGCGGGGTCGGGGACAAGGCCATCACCGCCCCGTGGAGCGGTGAATGGTCTTGTCACCGCAGTGAGGCATAAAGGATCGTGCGGTCCCTGCAGCCCCCACCCGCCCACCCGCACGCCGGCTCGATCGTTTAACCAGCTTCCTCTCTCCATCTCACCTTAGTTTGCCGGCTTTCTTTTTCGGCGACCGGAACGCTTTCAAAAGAGCCGCGCACGCGTGGCTGCTCAGTATTCAATCTTCTGCTCTGACCCAACCGGAAACAGGAAGTTGCAGCAGAGCAGAAGATTGAACTTTGAGCAGCCGCGCGTACGTGGCTCTTTGAAAGCGTGCCGGTCGCCGAAAAAGAAAACCGGCAAACTAAGGAGAGCTAGACAGCAGTAGCGTACCAAGGGGGGGGGGGCGGGAGGGGCGAAAAAGATAATGGCGCCAGGCCTTGGAGCACTGAGGCAGACCGTTTCTCCCCCCTCCCAGCCGAACACCCGCTGACCCTCCTATCTCTCCCCCCCCCAAGTGAACCTTTCCGACCCTCCCAGCGGAAGCAGCAAACCTCCCTCCAGTAGCGTCGGCTTTCTCCTCCCTCTGCCGCATCACTGATGACGTCATCAGTGACGCGGCAGAGGGAGGAGAAAGCAGTGAAGGAGGTTTGCTGCTCTCGCTGGGAGGGTCGGAAAGGTTCATGGGGGGGAGATAGGAGGGATCAGCGGGGGTTCGGCTGGGAGGGGGGAGAAGCGGTCTTCCTCGGTGCTCCGTTACCTTCTTCGGGCAGCAGCAGCGTTTACAATTCGCTGCTGTTGCCGGCTTCAGGCCTTGTTCTCTGCCGGGTCCTGCCTACTTCCTGTTTTCATGAAGACAGGACCCGACAGAGAGGAAGGCCTGAAGCGGGCAACAGCAGTGAATTGTGAATGCTGCTGCTGCCCGATGAAGTTCAGGACATCGGGGAAGTATCAGGGAGAAATCGGCTGCTGGCTTGGGGGTGAGGGTAGGGAAAGAATCGTGGAAGTGGAGAAATTGGCACGATGGCTTTGTGGGGGCTAGGGGGAGAGAGAAAGAAAGGCAGAAATAAAGAGGGGGGCCAGAGGGAGAGAGAAAGAAAGGCAGAAATAAAGAGGGGGTCAAGGGGGAGAGAAAGAAAGGCAGAAAGAAAGAGGAGGGCCAGGGGGAGAGAGAAAGAAAGAGGGGGGGGGCAGGAGAAGAAAGAAGAAGGACCAGAGACTCATGAAATCACCAGACAAAAAGGTAGGAAAAATGATTTTATTTTCAACTTAGTGATCAAAATGTGTCCGTTTTGAGAATTTATATCTGCTGTCTATATTTTGCACTATGGCCCCCTTTTACTAAAACGCGAGCACCGTGGGGCATTCAGCGCAGCTCCCTGCGCTAAAAACCGCTATCGCAGTTTAGTAAAAAGGGAGGGGGAATATTTGTCTATTTTTGTATAGTTGTTACTGAGGTGACATTGCATAAAGCCATCTGCCTTGACCTCTTTGAAAACCCGCGGTATATAAATGATAATTAACATTTTCTCTGCGTACAGCGTGCTTTGTGTTTTTAAAATTTTATTGTTGGTAGATCATTTTGACTTGGCCACAAAGGTAAGGGGGAGGGAGGGAGGGGAGCTGCTGAAAGACATCTAGTAATCCTTGCAGGCTTGACTGTGCAGGGAATTATTTTTGTAAAATCATGTTTTGTTATGTGACTGGCATTATCTAGACTTTAATTTCTATGAATGAATAGAATGAAAATGATATAAAATTACTTGCTTGCGGGGAACGCGTGTTCCGGCTCACACAAGGAAGGAGGGGGTGAAAGGGAAAAAGTTTCTCTTCCTTGGAAAAAGATTCTGAAGTGACCTCATCAAAGAAGACCAGCACCAAATGTACAAGAAATCCCTTAAACAATGTCAAAAGAGCCCAAAATAGAAAACTGCTACTGCCTTGAGACTCCATTATTGAAGGAATCAACTTGAAATCACAGAAGAGACAGGAAAAGGTTAAATGCCTCATGGAATCCTCAGGTACAAAACACAAACCAAATTGTGAATGAAATCAGAGCAGACAGTAAGAATTATAAAATTGATGTCATTATCCATCTGGAAAAAAAGGCATACTAGAAATAATGCCTCAGCAATACAATTTTCAGAAGTTCTATTTGCTCATGGTAAGGGAGAAGAGAGACTGCTAGTGATGGTGGGGGGACTGATAGAAGATATGAAAGAAGGGTGGTAGAAAGGAACAGATGGTAAAGGAGGGAGGGAAGGGTGGTGGTGGAAAGGAATAGAACAGACATTGAAAGAGGGTAGAGAGGAACAGATCCTGAAAGGAAATGTGGAAGGCAGAGTGGGGAGAAGACGCTGGAAGGGAAGAAGACAGATGCCAGACTATGGGGGAGCGGAGGGAAGAAGATGGGTGCTAGACGGGGACGGTGACGGGGCGATGAATGGGATGGCAGTGGCGGTAACGGGGCGGTGAAAGGGATGGCGGTGACGGTGACGGGGCGGTGAAGGGAACGGCGGTGACGGGGCGGTGCAGAGGATGGTGGGCCAGGGACGGTGCAGTGACGGGGACAGATTTTTCCCCCGTGTCATTCTCTAACTGGCATTCTCTCGCAACACCCGAATCCGAACAGTATTATCTCTACTCGTCTAAACAACAGAATCCGGACAATATTATCTCTATTCGTCTAAACAACCTATCACTATCTACTATCTACTACCAATTTATCCTGGAAAAGTCCAGAACAACAATTGTAACTTAACGCATTCTTGTTTATATGTACTGCAATGCTACTGGAAATGTCCAGTCTTCTAACTTGTAATCCGCTTAGAACCGCAAGGCACAAGCGGAATAGAAATCACTAATGTAATGTAATGTAATGTAATATATCACTAGTTCACTGATGAGAGCTTCCTTCCTTCCTCAGACATGGATTTCCTTCTGTTGTGGGGAGTCTCATGTACTCCAATGTGGAGAGCAGCAGCATTAAACATCCATAACCTCAAGGGAGTATTATATTGTCAACCCATGTACAATTCAGTTTTCAACACAAGAAATTTCATTATAATATTGTCACTGTAAGATCTAACATTAACCAATATATTAAAATTTATTTTTAGAAGTGCTCAGACCACTCTTTTAAAAATATATTATTTACCCCCCAAACAGTAGCGCGGTTTGTAGCGCCAGCCACGATGATAGCTCCAAATCTCATAGGAATTCTATGAGCGTCGGAGCTGTTACCGCCCTGATTGGCGCTAAAAACCTTGCTACGGTTTTATAAAAGGGGGGGGAAGATTAATGTTAGATTTTTATAGTAACGATATTATTATGAAACTTAAGCCTATTACATTAATGGGTGCTAGAATAGATGTGGTAATCTTATAAACCTCTTTACTCAACATTTAGATGGGACTAGATTATAATAATAATAACTTTATTTTGGTATACCGCAATACCACAAGCAGTTCAGAGCGGTTTACAGAGGAAGAGACTGTACACAGGCAGCAATGTTAGAGAAGAAAAAAACTTTCAAATTACATTGGTAAGCCGAGAGTAGTTAGGTATATCCGGAAATGTTTCAGAGATATTACAAGGCAGGAAGGAGTCAGAGAAATTTATCAAAGAGATAGGTTTTAATTGATTTCCTGAAGGATTAGTAGGAGGGTGAATTGGAAATGAGGGTGGTTAGACATTTATTCTATTTGCCTGCTTGAAATACCAGTGATCTATCAAGGAATCTATTGTAGGTACAGCCCTTCAGGGAGAGGAAGGCGAACAGATAGGCATTATGTGTGCAAATGGTGCCTGGAAATTCAAAATGGTGCGACAGATAGATTGGGGATGAACCAGTTATGGTTTTGAAGCAGAGGTAGGCAAACTTAAAGATGACCCTTGCCTCCATCGGTAACCAGTGTAGTTTTCTGTAATACGGGCTTATATGATCTGATTTTTTGAGACCATAGATGAAACGGATGGCAGTATTCTGAATGATTCTCAGTTGTTTGATGGTTTTCTTAAAGGAACCCAGGTATGTGATATTGCAATAATCTAAGGTGCTTAAGATTAGAGATTGAACCAGCAATCGAAAAAAGAGGAAGTCAAAATAGTGTTTGATGGTACGAAGTTTCCAGAGGGTGCCAAAGCATTTTTTAACTTGAGCATTAGTATGGTCTTCAAAAGTCAGGCATCAGTCTAGGATGACTCCAAGAATTTTTGATGGTAGAGTTGATTGGGTAAGTTAACCTGTTTAATTTCAAGGAGGTGTTCGTTAGTTTGTGGTTGGGACTCGCCAGGAAAAGCTTGGTTTTTTCTGGGTTCAGTTTTAGTTTGAATTGTGTAGTTCATTGTTCTACCTTAGTGAGAATAGATGAGGTGAATTAACCCCCTCTTCTATTAAACTGCGCTAGCAGTTTTTAGCGCAGAGAGCCGCACTGAATGGCCCGTGCTGCTCCCGATGCTCATAGAGTTCCTATGAGTGTTGGGAGCAGCGCGGGCCATTCAGTGCGGCTCCCTGCGCTAGAAACTACTATCGCAGTTTCGTAGAAGAGGGAATAAGTATTGCTTTCTGAGATCATCATGACTTTATCTCCTTTCTTTGTCTCACTCTGGTCTCAAATCTACTTCTATCAGAGTCCATCTCAGTGCCATTACTGCTTTTCATGAGCCAGTTCACGGAAAACCTCTCACTGCTCATCCTTTGGTTTCCAGATTCATGTGGGGTCTTTTCAATGTGAAACCACCTCTCAAGCCCCCTCCTGTGGTCTGGGATCTTAATGTGGTTCTTTCCGCCTTAATGAAGCCTCCTTTTGAACCCCTAGCCACAGCTCATTTCAAATTTCTCACTTGGAAAGTGATCTTCCTTATTGCTCTCACCTCTGCCAGGAGGGTCAGTGAGCTACATGCACTAGTTGCCGATCCACCTTTCACATTCTTTCACCATGACAAGGTGGTTCTGCATACACATCCAAAGTTTCTTTCTAAGGTTGTCTCTGACTTTCATCTTAACCAGTCCATTGTCCTGCCTGTATTCTTCTCGAAACCTCATTCTCATCCTGGAGAACAGGCTTTGCATACTTTGGACTGTAAGCGTGCTTTGGCTTACTACTTAGAGCGCACTAAACCTCACAGATCATCTCCCCAACTTTTTCTCTCTTTTGATCCTAATAAGTTGGGTCATCCTGTTTCTAAACGTACGTTATCCAATTGGCTTTCTGCTTGCATATCGTTCTGTTATGCTCAGACCGGACTGTCACGGCCCATAAGGTTAGAACTATGGCAGCGTCTGTAGCTTTCCTCAGATCAACTCCTATTGAGGAAATCTGCAAGGCTGCTACTTGGTCCTCAGTTCATACTTTTACATCTCATTATTGTCTGGATGCATTTTCCAGACGGGATGGACACTTCGGCCAATCTGTTTTGCAAAATTTATTTTCATAGCGGCCAACCTTCCCTCCATCCCTCTTTTTGTTAGCTTGGAGGTCACCCATCAGTCAAGAATATGCTGCCTGCTTGTCCTGGGATAAAGCACAGTTACTTACCGTAACAGGTGTTATCCAGGGACAGCAGGCAGATATTCTTGCGTCCCACCCACCTCCCCGGGATGGCTTCTTAGCAGGCTTATCTTAACTGGGGACCACGCGCCTCCGTCGGGCGGGAAGGCACTCGCGCACGTGTGGTGCGGTCTAACTAGAACTTTCTAAGTTCTTAGAGTGCAATCACTCTAAAATTGTCCGTACTGGGGCTCCGTCGGTGCCGTCACCCATCAGTCAAGAATATCTGCCTGCTGTCCCTGGATAACACCTGTTACGGTAAGTAACTGTGCTTTCTGAGATCATCATGACTTTCTGTCAATAAAAGTGGGGAGGGGGAGACAAGTACTTTTAAATATGACATATCCTTTATAATTCTGAAATATGAAGCCAGAATGTTTGGCATGGCTTCTGAGCTTTTTTTTTTTTGTTGTTGTATTTTTTTCATTTACATTCAAATAATTTTTATTGAACTGCACAAAGGAATTTTTGAACTGCACATTCAGCCAAGTTGTTCACAATTTGCCCACAATCCTATCCCATAATATCCTGCTCCGCATCCATCCCCACAACTAGAAATTAATCCAATTAAGTGAGGTATAGCCTCGAAAAAATCTGCAAAAAAGGTACATTTTCAAATTAATATTTTTACTAAGCTACCCCCCTCCTTACACTGCACCTCTTATCACTCATATAATAGTTATCTAAACTAAACTAAAGCTTAACTTTATATACTGGGTCATCAACCTAAGGAAACTCGACTCGGTTTACAACAATTAGATAAAAACTAACAAAAGTTTACAATGATTAAATAAAAACTAAAGAAAGTAATAGCAAAAGTTTCAAAGAGATTAGTTTTCAAAATATTTAGCAAAAATAAATGTTTGGTTTTTTTTTTGAAATTTATGGAAATATTGGAAAGAACTGGGGCTCCTCAGAATTAAGGGGAGTTCATGCCATAGTTGAGAAAGTTTAAAAGCCAGAGATTGACTGAAGATCTTAATTCCTTTAATTCCTTTTCTAGAAGGAAGGGAGAGTTTGAATTGTTGGATGCCTCTTGCAAAGGAAAATCTGTAAGCATTCTCATAATAAGGGAACGAAGGAAATAAAAATGTCATATAAAATTTTGAAAGAGATGCAGGCACATTTGAATTGAATTCTAAGATAAACCAGGAGCCAATGAAGACTCAGGAGCAAAGGGAAGAAGAAAAAAGGAAAAACTGAAAACTTCTCTTTAGAACTGTTATATAATGTTACAAATATGTAAGATTCTGGGAGTTGATATCTTAATCTTCTTAATCATATCTTTTTCCTCTCAATTCACCTCACCCCCCCTCACTAAATCCACATATTCTTTAGCACAAGAGGTTTGTAATCTTATAACCTCTTGTAATACCCAGTCTCCTTACCCTTTCTTACCCCACTTTTTCCACGAATTTACAATATTTCCTTATTTCAAATTTGTCTCTTAAGATGATCATTGTATAAATGACATATGTGCCAAGTGAGCCCATTATCATTAAAGATAGTGCTGCAAAATTGACTTATGCCCAGAAAAGAGAGAGCTCAGTAATCCTTTACCCAGAAGGAAAAGACTGGCTTCAGATTTGTTTGTTTCTTTTCTGATCTGCTCCTTTCTTTGCATTGTGGATAATAATCCATATCCCTGCCCCTGTGAACCACTTTCAGCTAGCTGCCTTATTGATAAAATTTATATACTTATTTTTTATATATATACTTTCACTAAGATTACCATCTTGGATCCTCTGTATGGGACTTTAAAATTGATTAAGCAGAAGAATTATTTTCATATTATTATTTTAGTTTCTTCATTGTGTATTAGTTGGTTGTCTTGATCATACACTGTACAAGAAGTTATTCTTGATAATTTGTTTAATAAAATGATAAATAATTAAAAAAAATAAAATAATCCATATCCTTGACTGGTAGGGCCTTTTTGTAGTCTGCTGTTTAACTGATTTGTACAGATTTTGTACTTGTCAGCATCAGTGACTGGTGTCCATTGTTACTGAATTCACAGCTGCTGGGATCCATTCAGTGCCAGAATCTATAGACACCGTTTTAAATTATCCTTTTTTTTTCTATCTTTCACACTAGTATCTTAACAACCTACCTCCTTCCCACCCTTCTTCTGTTCAAATTATTGTAATGATGCCAATTGTTAAATAACAATTTAATGCAATAAATTACAGATTATTTGTGTTGTTTTCTATTAACTGGGAACTGTCAGTCTCATGAGAGACAAGCAATTCTCATCATGTTACAGTAGAGGGCATTATGCTATGTTAAACCTGCCAGAAAATATGGCCAATTTGTAGATCGTGATGTAGATGGGTTGGCTCTAGTTTAGACTTGCCTTTGGCTTGAAGCTGTTAGATGAAGAATTTGAGAGGTGAGACTAAGTTCCCACAGGAATTGTGTGCAGATTGTAATATCCAGTTTTAGCACATAATAAATGATAAATGAATTTATTTGGCTGGGGATTTTGAAGACCACAAATATGCTTGGCCAGAGCTGTCGAACTAAGCAGATGTAGCCTGTCTTGAGAGAGAGAAAGTATATGCATCATTGCACTTTAATTTTGTTAAGAAATACTGTAATCCTGCTGAAAAGAGCATTGAAGTTTTGTCCTTGTAACTAGGCTTTTGTCTATCCAGGCCTCCTGAAGCACTGATTTAAATTCTGCTCTGAAAGGCAAGCATTTGTGGATTTGTCAGAATTTACATTTTAATGGAGATGTTTCAAAGCCCTTTGAAAAGTGTTTCTCGAAAGATATACTAGGTTTTGCATTGGGAAGATAAGTGTTTTTGTCTGCACCTAAATATAGAAAGCTTTCAGCATTAACAACACAGATTTTCATACAAAACCCTTTGGAAAGTACAGTACAGTGGAACACTTATTTACAACAAATTTGGGTTACGTATTATTTGTAGACAGGGAAGGGAAAGGGCATTATCTCGGAGATATTTCAGCAACATTAGAATTGGATCATTTTGGAAAAATTCTTGTATATTTTTTAAGTTCAGTGACATTGCAATCTTAATTAATGTCTAAAATCTCAGCTTTATTGATATATTTTCATTAAAATACTTTTTTTCCTTTTATAATTTAATAAAGTGCTCAGTGAAATAATTCATGCATTGGTAACTTGCTACAGCAGTTAATCTTAGGCCATCTTGGGGGGTAATTGAAACTTAAAGGAGTCAAGTTTACAGCACTACAGCACTTTTGCACAAGTTCACTTTTATAATTTATCCAGTGGTTATGGACAAAATCCAACCTAAAGAGAGACTATAAACAAGTGTGTTACTTATTTATGGGTTGGTAAAAGGCAATGAAGATCAAGATGGCCTAAGATTAACCGCTGTAGCAAGTTACCAATGCATGAATTATTTCACTGAGCACTTTATTAAATTATAAAAGGAAAAAAAGTATTTTAATGAAAATATATCAATAAAGCTGAGATTTTAGACATTAATTTGATTATAACATCCAGCAATATAAGTAATAACTCCCAAATTTTGAGATTGCAATCTTAATAACACTAGGTAGTTTTATCTATATTGTAAGCAGGTATTATTATGATACCCTTCTACTGTATATCACTATACTGTATATTGTATATCAATGTTCTTTTCATGCCCAGTCTAAGTTTCCCATATCAGATATAGATTCTGTCCTCTGCCATTGGCTTTGTAGGCTGGAATTTTTTGGTTAATAGATACAAATGTTGACTTACTTTTCCATTGTTGGTTTGCACGCAGATACAAACAACTCAGATTCATTTTAATTTATCATTGAGATACTTGCATGGGTATACCATTATTACATAAGAACATAAGAATAGCCGTACTGGGTTAGACCAGTGGTCCATCTAGCCCAGTATCCCGTCTTCACGGAGGCCAATCCAAGTCACAAGTACCTGGCAAACACCCAAATACTGTGTTTCCCTGAAAATAAGACCTACCCTGAAAATAAGCCCTAATATGATTTTTAAAGATGCTCCTAATATAAGCCATACCCCCAAAATAAGCCCTAGTTAAGATCAACCACCGAAGCCACCCCGACACTCTCCGACTCCATCCCTGACACTAGTGCTGCCTGATTTGCTAGTCATTTCTCCCTTCCTCTCCTCCACCCTAATTCTTCCTTTTTCCTTTCTCTCTTCCCTATGTGCAGCATCTTTCCTCTCCCTTGTGCAGCAGCTCCAAGGCCTCCAAAAACAGTGGCAGCATTCTGAACGGGCTGCTTCGCAGTCGTCCCCGCTGGGAAAGGCCTTCCTTCTGCTGTGTCTTTCTTTCTGTCCCTCCCTCCCATTCCTCTATGCAGCGGAACCCCACTGGCCCTCCCACCGTGAGCTTGACATACCTCCACTTTGAAGCCTCCACAACAACATCGGCGGCAGCGCTCTAAATGGGCTGCTTCGCAGCCTTCTCCACCAGGTTCTTCCCTCTGCCGCATCAATGATAATGTCATCAGTGATGAGGCAGAGGGAAGGCCTCTGGCAGGGAAGGCCACAAAGCAGCCCATTTAGAGCACTGCCTCCGTTGCTTTGTTTTAGAGGCTTCGGAGTGGAGGTATGTCAGGCTCACGGTGGGAGGGCCGGTGGGGTTCCACTGCACAGAGGGAGGGAGGGATAGAAAGACACTGCAGAGGGAAGGCCCAACCCAGGCAGGGCAAGGCTGTGAAGCAGCCCGTTCAGAGCGCTGCCGCTGTTTTTAGAGGCCTCGGAGCTGCTGCACAAGGCGATGGGAGAGAGGCGAGGAAAGATGCTGCATGGAGGTGAGAGAGAAAGGAAAGAGGAAGAATTGGGGTTATTTCCCAAAAATAAGCCCTAGTGCGTTTTTTGGAGCACAAATTAATATAAGACCCTTTCTTAGTAGCAGCTCTATTTTGATATGTGAGGGTCTATGTACTGCAAAAGCGGGGCCTTTTTACTAAGCTATGTTTAGCATGTGGGTTTCCCATGTACTAAGACAGTGGTCTCAAACCCTTTGCAGGGCCACATTTTGGATTTGAAGGAACTTGGAGAGCCTCAGAAAAAAATAGTTAATGTCTTATTAAAGAAATGATAATTTTGCATGAGGCAAAACTCTATAGTTTATAAATCTTTCCTTTTGGCTAAGTCTTAATAATAATATTGTAATTTATAGCTAAAGAGACATATGATCAAGAAACTGTTTTATTTTACTTTTGTGATTATGATAAACATACCGAGGGCCTCAAAATAGTACCTGGCGGGCTGCGAGTTTGAGACCACTGCATTAAGGCCACTTTTAGCATAGCTGTAAAATTACTACACTACCCATATTGTCCCAGGACAAGCAGGCATGATATTCTCACATATGGGTGACGTCATCTACGGAGCCCCAGCGCGGACAGCTTTTCAAGCAAACTTGATTGAAGTTTCAAGTTTGCACACTGCACCACGCATGTGCTAGCCTTCTCGCCCACTAGAGGGCGCATCCCCACCTCGTGGTCCTCAGTTCAATTTCATCCGCGGAGCCAGAAGCCCTGTGGAAAATTGTGCTCGTGTTTGCCTTCTGTCGCCGCGGCTGTGTACGGATTTTCGACGCGGTCACTGCGTTTTCTACTGTTTCTTTCCTTGTTTTCTTCGTTTTTCAAAAAAAAAAAAAAGTGTTTTTTCCGATCGCTCCGGGGGCTCCCGGTAGCCGTGGCCGAGGAACCTCGTCTGTTCCCGGCCTCGTTTTGGGCCCATGTCCCGGCCCGTAACGGGATTTAAAAAGTGTGGTCGGTGTGACCGACTTTTGTCGATCACAGACCCTCACAGGTGCTGTTTAAGGTGCTTGGGGCCCCAACACCCGACAACATCGTGTGCTAAGTGTGCCACCTTCCAGAAAAGGGCTCTCACACGCCGCAAGGCCCGCATGGCGGAACTTTTCGCCATCGAGACCCCGACGGGGAAGGCCTCGAGTTCGGCCTCGGCTTCGGCCCCGGCCTCGACCTCGGCCTCGACCTCGGCATCGGGTCCCTCTGCTCCACCTTCGCTGCCCTTGAAGCCGGTTGCCTCGTCCAAACAGGCCTCGGGTAAGTCTCCACTTCCCTCCTCAGCTCCAGGATCAACCAGGAAGCCATCCTCGGGCTCTTCGACGGCGGGGGGGGGGGTCGGCCTCCGCCCAGCCCAAGGTGTCTAAGTCGATAGCCCCGAGGGAATACTCGAGACCGAGGTCGCCCTCTGAGGAGCATCGACAGGTGTTGCCGCCGGGGCTGTCGATCCCGGCATTCCAGGACTTGCTCCGGGCGTTAATCGCCTCGGAGCTGTCCGGGGCCATTGAGCACCTGCAGCAGGCTTCGGCCTCGACTGCTTCGGTCTCGGCGGCCCCGCAGGTGGCGACCTCGGCCTCGGGTACCGGGGCTTCGGCTCCCGAGGCACCCTCGGCCTCGGCCTCGGCGTTCCCCTTGGACCCGACCTTGATGGGACAGCCTGAGTGTAGAGTGCAGTCCCGGGACAAGCTGCGCCGGGTGCGAAGGATCTCGTCTACCTCGTCCTCGAGGTCCTCGCGGGGTTCCTCGCCTTCGGGCAAGCCTCGGGCGAGGCGCCGGCCGAAAAAGGCCAAGCGGTCTCGGGCCTCGCCTCGGAGGCGCGGTCGGTCGACGCCGTCCGGGGGCGAGACCTTACGGGTCGAGGAACTCCGCCTGGATAACCCAACTCTTTTGTGGTCCCCGATCGGGCAGAGTTCCCGTGCCTCCTCGCCGGGGCGGAAGGGACGGGCCTCGATTCCCCGCACCCCGGGGGGTTCCCCCAGGGGTTCTTCCAGGTGGGCTCGCTCCCCGACCCCTTCGAGGTCACGGGACCGTGCCTCGTGGGGATCGGGATCCGGTAGGGAGCCGAGGTACTCCCTCGAGGCCTCTCCCTTCGGCTCGGCGGGGAGATCTCGGACACCCTCCCCGCCTGCAAGAACTTCTTCTTTTTCAAAGTTCGTGCATGATATGGCGAGGGCTTTGGGGGTGGACCTGTTGGCGGGTTCCCATTATACTAAAGAATTTTTGGAGGAGCAGGATCTTCCTACTCCCCCACGGGAATCCCCCCGCCTCCCGCTGAACAAGGTCCTCCATCAGACCTTTCTACGGAATTTGGAAGCCCCTCTTACAGTCGCGGTAGTGCCCACCAAGATGGAATCAAAATACCGGACTATTCCTCCTAAGGGATTTGACAAGGGGCAACTCTTGCACCAATCGCTCCTGGTGGAGTCTGCGCTTAAGAGGTCGCAACCTTCAAGGGTGTCTGCTGCGGTCCCTCCTGGGAGGGAGGGTCGGACCCTCGATAAATTTGGCCGTCGCCTCTATGCAAATTCTCTGATGGCGACGAGGGTCCTTAATTACGCCTTCTCGTATTCGTCATACTTACGGGCTATGGTGAAGGACCTTCCCGGCTTCCAGGAGGTGATCCCGGACTCCCATAGGGTTCGCTTCGACACCTTTATGTCGAATCTTTCCCAACTGCGCCTATACCTATTCCATGTGGTATACGACGCATTTGAACTCGCCTCGAGGGTATCTGCCTGTGCGGTGGCTATGCGCCGGCTGGCGTGGCTCCGTACCCTCGAGATGGACCCCAATCTGCAGGAGCGCTTGGCGAATTTGCCCTGCGTGGGGTCGGAGTTGTTCGACGACTCCTTGGAGGCGGCGACCAAGAGGCTTTCGGACCAAGAGCGCTCCCTAGCCTCCCTGGTGCGCCCCAAGCCTAAGGCCACGCCGCAAAGGGCTTTTCGGCAGCCCCCTAGGCGGTACCCCCAGAAAACGACGCCGGCCTTTTCGAGACCTCCTCCCCGCCGTCCACCCCAACAGGGCAGGGGAGGCCCTTCCAAGCCCGCTACGCAGGGAGCGTCCAAGCCTGCTCCGTCCTTTTGACGGGATGGGCGGTTGGGGGCGGGCCCCCATCGCAAATTCGCCGCACCCTCTCCCCATCGGGGGTCGACTCAGGTTTTTTTCCAGGGCTTGGACAGAAATCACGTCCGACGCATGGGTGCTCCGGACCGTCTCAGAGGGCTATTCACTCAACTTTGCCGGGCAGCCTCCAGACATGCCACCCGGGGCTTGCCCGCCCAATCGGAGCCAGTTGGCCCTTCTCCAGGACGAAGCCAGGGCCTTGTTGAGCCTCCGGGCAGTCGAATTGGTGCCTCGCGACCAGAGGGGCCGGGGGTTTTACTCCCGTTACTTTTTGGTCCCAAAGAAGACTGGGGACTTGCGCCCCATTTTAGACCTCCGGAAGCTCAACAAGTTCCTGGTCCGGGAGAAGTTCCGTATGTTATCGCTTCCGATTTTATATCCTCTGCTGGAGGAGGGGGATTGGATGTGCTCCCTGGACTTGAAGGAAGCGTATACCCATGTTCCGGTGCATCCCGCTTTTCGCAAGTTCTTAAGATTCCAAGTGGGAGAGATACACCTCCAGTACCGGGTCCTCCCTTTCGGCCTGGCCTCGTCCCCTCGAGTGTTCACAAAGTGTATGGTGGTGGTCGCGGCTGCCCTGCGCTCGCGGGGGCTGCAGGTCTTTCCCTACCTGGACGATTGGCTGATCAAGGCCCCGACCAGGGAGGGAGTTATTTCAGCGATCCAACAGACTATCTCACTTCTTCAGGGTCTAGGGTTCGAAGTGAACTTTCCCAAGTCTCACTTGTGCCCGACTCAATCCCTCCAGTTTATAGGAGCTGTGCTGGACACGGTTCTCCTCCGTGCGTTCCTCCCCCCTCCACGGTTGGAGGCCCTGCTTTGATTGAGTCGTCAGGTCTCGCTGATGCCTGTTGTATCGGCTCAGCGCATGATGGTTCTTCTGGGCCACATGGCATCGACGGTCCAGGTGACGCCGTTCGCCCGATTGCATCTGAGGCTTCCTCAGTGGACTTTGGCCTCGCAGTGGCGTCAGGATCGCGACCCAATATCTCGTCCAATAACGGTGACTCCTTCTTTGAGACGCTCGCTCCGTTGGTGGACCAACTCTTCCAATCTTTCCGGGGGTTTGCTCTTTCGCGTTCCTCCGCATCGCAAAGTCCTGACCACAGACTCTTCGGAGTATGCGTGGGGGGCACATCTCGACGGTCTTCAAACGCAGGGTCTATGGTCGGCCGAGGACCGTCTTTGTCACATCAATGTGTTGGAGCTTCGTGCCATTTTCCTGGCTGCTCGAGCTTTCTGTCACCTCCTACACGATCAAGTAGTGCTCGTAAGGATGGACAACCAGGTGGCCATGTATTATGTAAACAAGCAAGGGGGGACGGGCTCTTGGCCTCTGTGCCAGGAAGCCCTGCGCCTTTGGGAATGGGCAATCTCTCAGAACATATTCCTGCGTGCGGTTTACATTCAGGGAGAGAGGAACTGTCTGGCAGACAAACTCAGTCGTCTTCTCCAGCCGCACGAGTGGTCGCTGAACTCCCGGGTTCTACGCGAGGTCTTCGACCGCTGGGGGACTCCTCAGGTGGATCTGTTTGCCTCACCGGAGACTCACAAACTGCCCCTCTACTGTTCTCGGATGTACTCCCGGGACCGTCTCGAGGCCGATGCCTTTCTTCTCGACTGGGAGGGGAGGTTCCTTTATGCGTTCCCTCCTTTTCCTCTGATCTTGAGAACGCTGGTGCATCTCAAATCGACCGGAGCCACTATGATTCTCATTGCGCCTCGTTGGCCCAGACAGCACTGGTTTTCCCTGCTTCTTCAACTCAGTGTCAGGGAACCTCTGCTTCTGCCTGTCTTTCCCTCTCTGCTGTCTCAGAGTCGGGGTTCGCTGTTACATCCCAATCTTCAGTCTTTACATCTGACCGCTTGGTTCCTTTCCCCTTGACTTCGGTTCCTGTTTCTCAGTCAGTGAGGGAGATTTTGGAGGCCTCGCGAAAAGTCTCGACTAGGCTTTGTTATTCCCAGAAGTGGACCAGATTTTCATCCTGGTGCTCCTCGAACCATCTGGACCCGAGTTCGGTTCCCGTGTCTTCGGTGCTGGAATATCTGTTGCATCTGTCGAATTCTGGTCTGAAGACGACTTCCATTCGAGTGCATCTCAGTGCCATTGCGGCATTCCATCGACATCTCGAGGGTCGTTCCCTCTCTCTTCATCCTCTGGTTTCTCGTTTCATGAGGGGTCTTGTGAATGTCCATCCTCCTCTGAAACCTCCTCCTGTAATTTGGGATCTTAATGTGGTCTTAGCTCAACTGATGAAGCCGCCTTTTGAGCCTATCGACAAATCTCATCTTAAGTTTCTAACTTGGAAAGTAGTCTTTTTGATTGAGCTCACGTCCGCTCGTCGGATTAGCGAGCTGCAGTCTTTGGTTGCGGATCCTCCTTTCACTGTGTTTCATCATGACAAGGTGGTTCTTCGCACCCATCCTAAATTTTTGCCTAAGGTTGTGTCTGATTTCCACCTCAATCAGTCCATTGTTCTTCCGGTATTTTTTCCGAAGCCCCACTCTCATCCTGGTGAGGCGGCGCTTCACACGCTTGACTGTAAGAGGGCGTTGGCCTTTTATCTCCAACGTACCAAGTCTCATCGGAAGGTTCCTCAATTGTTTTTGTCCTTTGATCCTAATCGGGTAGGACACCCTGTTTCCAAGCGCACCTTGTCCAACTGGTTAGCTGCTTGTATTTCCTTTTGCTACGCTCAGGCTGGTCTCCCGCTCTCGGGTCGAGTCACGGGGCATAAGGTCCGAGCGATGGCAGCTTCGGTTGCTTTCCTCCGATCCACGCCTATGGAGGACATATGTAAAACTGCCACTTGGTCTTCGGTTCATAAGTTCACCTCTCACTACTGTCTGGACACTTTGTCCAGAAGCGACGGCCGGTTTGGCCAGTCGGTGTTACGTAACCTGTTTTCCTAAATTGCCATCCTCCCACCTGCCCTTTTTTGGTTGGCTTGGAGGTTACCCATATGTGAGAATATCATGCCTGCTTGTCCTGGGATAAAGCACAGTTACTTACCGTAACAGGTGTTATCCAGGGACAGCAGGCATATATTCTCACAACCCGCCCACCTCCCCGGGGATGGCTTCTTTGCTGGATATAGAACTGAGGACCACGAAGTGGGGATGCGCCCTCTAGTGGGCGAGAAGGCTAGCACATGCGTGGTGCAGTGTGCAAACTTGAAACTTCAATCAAGTTTGCTTGAAAAGCTGTCCGCGCTGGGGCTCCGTAGATGACGTCACCCATATGTGAGAATATATGCCTGCTGTCCCTGGATAACACCTGTTACGGTAAGTAACTGTGCTTTTCCTGCTAATGGCCATGTGCTAATTGAGAAATTTGTGCATGGCCATTATACTGAGCCTTTACTACAACCTATTTACTAGGTGGTAAAGGCTTATGTGCAAAGCATACACCAGTAGGTTAGCATGCAGTGATGTAGCTGTGCTAACCGATTAGTGTGGGATATGCCTACTCGCTGCCTCCGAACATACTCCCCCCCATGCTAAAAAATAAAGCTTATTTTTTAGCATGTGGGTAGTACACGTTGATTCTAAAACTACCATGGATACCTGGGCACATCCGTGTTGGTGGAATTTAACTTTCTGTAAGCATACATTATGGCTTACTGCAGTTTAGTAAAAGGGCCCCCTGGTGATTATATTCTGCTGGTCAAAAGAATTTCAGTCCCATTTAGTATACATTATTTCCACTGTTCTGACAGAGGTTGAAGAATCACTTTTTTGAATTACAATATACTTATATTGACACTTATATTGACAAGGTGTCTCCATTTATAACATTAGCCATTGCTTTATTTTATTTATTTAAACAATTTCTGTCATGTACTATTCTACCATTCTAGTTGCAGTTAAACATATACAATAATAAAAATGTACAAAATATAGAATAAACAAATCTACTACTACTAATCAATTCTATAGCGCTACTAGACATACTAGCACTGTACACATTCTTTGCATGTACTTCTTCTGTCCCTGGTGGGCTCACAATCAACGTTTTGTACCTGAAGGGTAGCTGACTTGCCCAAGGTCATATGGATCCACAGTGGGAACTTAACTCCATTCAACATGATCTCAGCCCACTGCATTTTTATTATTATTACTACTACTACTATTAGGGGATACAGTTAGCGGGGGTGGTAAGCTAATGGTTGGGTGTTGAGCAGAGGGGAGTAGGGTTAAGAGCTGAAGGCTAGCTCAAAAAGCTGAGATAGAAATGATAAGCTTTCACAGTCTGTTGGATGTTCGTAGTAAATGAGAGTTCGGAGATTGGAAGAAAGAGTTAAGTGGATGTAGTAGTCCTACTTGGCCAGTGTAAGAGCAGAATAAAAGGAGGAAGTTGGCATGTGTACAAGATTTAAGCCAAAGGCGCTTGGTGGCACAGGTACAGGAATGTAGGTAGCGGAAATTGGGAGTCAGCCAAGGCTAGAGTCTGGTGTGCCTGACAGATGGGAAACGGGGGGAGCAAGGATGTTCAGAGCAGAGTAGAGAATATAGTTGTACAACAAGTCAGCCTCTTCGACAGACTTGGATAGAATAGTGGAGATGAGGAGAGGTGAAATGGTAAAGTGGAAGGATCGAGGGCTCAAAGATTTTGAAACCTTGGTGATAACTGGGCATGCCTGAGGGGGAAGGTATGTATAGTAGAATCTCAGTTATCCAGCACACATGGGGATTGGTAGATACCGGATAACAGTTTTTCTGGTTAATTGAATGTGTGTTAGAAACCTAGTCTAACACACACTCAAATTCCCCCACCTCCCTCCCCAAAGCACAAGAGCGGCAGAAGTCCTGAGGCACAAAGCCCTCCTCCCTCCCTCAAGCCCTAAAGTAGCAGAAGCAGGCAGCGTTCCTGAGCCGTGGCATGAACCCCCTTGCTGCCTCCCTCCTTCCCTCCCTTCCTTACCTGAAGCACAGCAGTCAGCAGGAGGCAGCCTCAAAACAGGCCAGTCCTGGTAGAGCCTTTCCTCTGATGTGCTGGAAGTGACGAATTAGAGGAAAAGCCCTGCTGGGGCTGGCCATGAACAGCATGTGCCTCCTTCTGACCGCTGTGCTTAGGATAAGGAAGAGAGACGGAACGAGAGAGTTTGCGGCTCAGGATCGTCACTTGCTTCTGTCACTTTGGGGCTGGAGGGAGAGAGGAGGGCTTTGTGGCTCAGGACCGTTGCCATGCTGGTGCTTCGGGGTAGGAGGGGTGTTTGTAGTTATTTCAGGGCTTGAGGGAGAGAGGATTTGTGGCTCAGGATGCTGCTGCTAGTGCTTTGGAAGACATTTTTTTTCCACCGGTGATTTTTTTGCCGATTGTGTGAAAGTCCCGGTTAACTGAGACCCTGTTAACCAATACTCTACTGTAATTATGAAGGATATCACATGATAGTCAGAGATGGGGAGCCGTGAGGTGGAGAAATTAGAGAAAAAGCAGTTAGAGTCCTCATGGCGGATCTATGTCTCGGTTACAGTAAGCAGGTGGAGGGATTGGAAGATAGAGGTCATGAATGTAGGATAATTTGTTGGAGGCGGAGTGAACATTCCACAGGGCACATGAGAAAGGGAGAGAGGAGGACGGAAGGAGAAGATAGGAATAAGGTTGAAGCGGTTACACATGTGGGAAAGCAGATGGCATGGAGGGCCTGGATTGAGATTAATATACCCACAGTGAGCAGAAGGAGTAGGAGAGTGTGTCAAAGCAAAGGGGAAGTGTGTTAGCAATGATGAAGACAGAAGGTACTCCTAGAGAAAGGAGAAGGATGAATGGAAGCAAGGGAAAAATGTTTGAGCTTGAGAGTAGATAATAAGATGGCTGGAGAATGAAAAGGAGAAGAATAGTGATGGCTTGTGGAGTGGAGGGGGATAGGGAGGTAAGATTGGGTAGAGTGAGAATGAGCAGAAAGTGAATTGGAGCCATAGGGAGAGAAATAGAAAAATGAAGCAACCATAGAAAGGAAGTTTGGAGGTAAGAATAGGCAGATGCTCCTTGTTCACGCTCTTTCGTTGTGCACCGGTGGCTCATAGCAAGAGTTTGAGAGTCATAGCAAGTGCGGTTTTAAGTAGGTTTGTGAGGTCACCCGAGTGCTTGATTGGCAGTTAACAGGTGGGGCTATAGCCAGCAGTAGGTACCAGTCAGAAGCAGCAAGGGGTGGGGCAACAAGCAGCAAGAGAGGTAGAAGGTGGAGAGGTTGATCTGCAGTTTGTCCTGGAAGATTAAAATAATTAAAACAGCAAACCATCAACAGAAGGCTTTCACGAATGGGCTTTAAGCCATTTTCTTTACTGAATATGACAAACTGCTAAAGGGAACTTGTTCCATAATATAGCACCTTTTGCATTGAAAATTGAACAATTTACAGTACCCTTGTTGTTTTTTACCTAAACATTTTGATTTGTTTTATATTTTATAGCCCTGTGCCAAAGGACAGAGAGAAATTTTATTTCAAATTGAAACAAGGGATTGAGAAGAAAGTGGTGATTACAATCCAGCAAGTTTCAAACAAGGAATTAGTTATTGAACGGTAAGCAGTGTTTTCTTTTCAGTCTATCCAAATTTTCTCTCTTAGGAGGAAAGTTATCAATGTGGGCTACTTTCATGATATGATACCTATTTACTAATAACTGAATTAACAGTAAAATAACAAGTTGTAACATTATCCTACGTAGATAACTTCCTCTCTTAGTATCTGACTTTGATTATAAGGGATATATGTGACATAATTACCTAGAAGCCGTATTGCAATAATTTATAAGTTTGAGATACAATGCTTTATTTGTCATCTGAAACAGTGGGGCTAGGGGATCCATGTGAAGGTAGCCACCACTTGCATCAAATCTTAATTGTTTTAACTTATCCCTTCTTTTACAAAAGCCAGCAGCGTGGGCCTGTGCGGTAAATGCTCTGACGCCCATAGGAATTAAATGGGTGTCGAAGCATTTACTGTACGGCACTTGGCTGCACGGCTTTGTAAAAGGGGGCTTAATTTGGTATTTGGCAAAGGAGACTAGTAAAATTATGCAAGGTTAATGGTTGTGATTTTAATAAATCTTAGGAAGGTGGAACATTATCGCATATTAAGACCCCCATGGACCGCTATAAATGCCGGCTTTTCCTAATTATGACCGGGATAGCCATGCAAATGATTACTCGCAATTGGAAGAATTGAGAGCACCTTAATTTTCCTTTCTGGTGGGTGAGCTTATGCTTAACTTATAAGTATGAGAAAATGAATGCTGACTTGCTGGGGCATAATAAGATATTCGAATTGGTTTGGGGTCTATTGGCGTCTTTTGTAGATTTGTTATAATTGCCCTTTATCTTTATTTTCCGTTGTTTTGCACCCAAACATCCAGGGGGTGGGTGGGAGCGGGAGGGGGGGTATATCTTTTGTTTTGGTATTATTCCTGATGGTAATATTGGATGGGGGAGGGAATTTTATTTTTGTATAGATTCTGATTGTTTATAAGTGCTTATTTGATTATTATTATTATTTGTATGTAAATTGTATTGCACTTTTTGTTGGCATTAAAAACTAAATAAAGTTAAAAAAAAATAAATAAATGTTAGGAAGGGCAGATGCCAGCTCTTTGACTTCCCAGTAGTCATGACTGTGAAAGAGACTTGCTCAGTGGGTCAGATGGAGCTAACACAGAAAAGCAAATTTTTTAATACATTCCAACAGGTGGTGCTCTTGCCAAGCGAATTATTGTGTACTTTCCAAAACCATAGAATAAATAGAGTAATCTGGTTGCAATGCTGGCGTACATAGAAATAAAGATCAGTAGCTGCCTATTCATTGGCCTAATGTCTTGTTTTTGTGTCATCTGCATTTTGCTTGTTGACATTTGTCCATAAAACCTTCAGCAAATGACAAAGTACTATTTATGAAATTCAGCTTTTTATTTTTTGTTTAAAATGGTGTATTCTATTTTGTATTTGCATTAGAATAGATATATCCCAGTACCAGAATGAATGCATTGCAAAGTATGGATTAAATATAAGAATCTTGCCATTAAAAATATGAGTAGAATTGCCAGTAGCTCCCATATCAGTCTTCTGAGACTCCATGCCAGTCAGTTTTTAAGAATATTGGCAGTGAATATGCAGGAAGTGCATCTGCATTCACTGCCTTTGTTGAATATAAAAAAAAAAGATTTCATGTTTGTTGTTTTTGGACATTCTGAAAATCCGAAGGCTTGGGAGTCTTTGAGGGTGTCCTGCTTCTTTTTTTCAAGACCAGCCTCTATGCTTTTAATCCAATCACTTCACAGTAAGTCAACTGAAGTATATGTCAAAATATAGGTCCTGATTTTATAACAGGTCACTATGTCCAAAGTCCAAAAAGATAATAATTTCAAACTTATTTTATAAAGGCAACAGAAATCTATGGTGTCCTTTTACCGTATATTTTTGGGCCAAAAAAATGGGCCAAAAATGGGGGTCTTGGTTTATATTTGGGTCCTCAAGTCTGCGCTCTCCCCTACCCTCACATGGACCTGTTGCAGGCCTCCCACGGGTTTAACTTAAATCACGGTGGTCCAGGAGTGAGCCGGGACAGGAACGATCCTTCCTGCTGTTAATCACCTCTCCTCTCGCCTCCTGGACCTGTTGCAGGCCTCCTGCAGGCCTGCCTTAAGCCCTGGTGGTTCAGTGGTGAGCCGGGAAAGGAGCATTCTTTCCTGTGTCCTGTCCCAGCCAGCTGTTAACCGTCCCGCCTCCCAGACCTGTTGCAGGCCTCCCTTAAGCCCTGGTGGTCCAGTTGTGAGCTGGGACAGGAACAATCCTTCCTGCTTCCTATTCCGGCCAACTGTTAACCATCCCACTTCCTTCCACCTCCTGACCCCTCTCCCCTCCCACCCCTGACCCTTTTCCAACATACCTTTTGAACCCTGGTGGTCTAGCAGTGAAGTGGGGCAGAAGCGGAGCCACGATAAATGGCTGTGCAAGTTCCCAGGGCAATCTCGCAAGACCGTGAAAACTTGCGAGACTACCCCAGGAACTTGCACAGCGTTTTCTGATCCTGGCTCTGCACAGAGCAGGAATGAAGAAAAATTACTTCTGCCCCACTTCACTGGTAGACCATCAGGGTTCAAAAGGTATGTTGGAGAGGGGTCCAGGAAGCGGGGTGTTTAACAGCTGGCTGGGACAGGATGCGGGAAGGATCACTCCTGTCCTGGCTCACCGCTGAGCTGGAAGCCTTCTCTCTGACATCGCAACGTCAGAGGGAAAGTTTCCGGGTGAGCCGCGAGACATGTGAGGAGCCGCTTGCCCACAGCTTTGGCAACAGAAACAACTGTGGCAATGAGAAGGGAGCCGGCCAGAAGGTAAACACCTGGGGGCAGCAATTAGCAAAACGCCTCATCACCCTCAAGCCTGCGGCCCACGGGTTGGACACCCATGGTCTAGTGTAAGGTGCACAATCACCGCGGGCCACATAAAACGGCCCATGGACCTTGGGTTTGACACATATGGCCTAGGCACTCTTGTCAAACATTTGATTATCTCTGCAAGATGACTAAGTCTAGGTCGGCCCACATCCCACCCACATCCCACCCTAACCACTCCTCCAAAAACGCCCCTTTCAGCTCTGGGTGCACAGTGGGATTCAGAGGCCTAAAATGTCCCTGGATACATCCAAAAAGCCATTTTGATTATCGGTCTTTTAGATTGTCCAAGTGCCGACTTGGGCAGGTCTTTAGATGTAATTAGGCTACTGGGGTGGGAGAGGAGTATTGATTACTCAATGGAAAAACTTGAAAAAGTGAAGTTTGTTTTTGTTCTGCATTTTACTTGAGCGGAGTGTTAGTTGTTTGTTTTTTAGGCTTTGTTCCTGTAGTTCTATTTGTCTTACAGATTGCTACTTTTTGAAGAAGAACTGCTGCTGCTTTTTGTAATGCTCTGCTTTTTATTAGTAAAAGACTTTGTTGAATTAAAAGAAAAAAATTAAAAATATAGGTTTACTCCTTCTTCCCATCCTTACCACCAGGCCCAGGCCCAGCGCTCATACCCTTGTCTGTGGCGCACCCAGAAGACCAAGCTGTCTCCCCAGTAAAATCAAGGGGAGAGTGTTTGGCTCCAGGAGAGCATAGCTGCCATCCCAAAAGCCATTCTGGACAGCTGGACAGGGGGAACGCTATATTTCTTCCAAGGAAGATGGCCATTTGTAACTTCTGACCAGTAGGTTGTCCAACTTATCTGTCAATGTTATGTACTATGTTTGCGGGAATGCCTCCAAATTCCTTGCCAAGAACGTCTTATCTCAGTTCTTTGCACAAGAAAGTACTTGCAGAGGAGCTCTCCAACCTTACAGAGGCCAATGTATTCAAATCCATTCCACCAAGAGAAAAGGGAAGAGATTGTATTCCAAGTACTTCCTTGTGACCAAGAATATGAATGGGTAGGGGGAGGAAATCACATCTTGTCCTAGACATTAGGGTCTAGAATAAGGAACCTGATCAAAGAAAAGTTCAGGATGCTTCATGGGCACCCTTCGCTCCATGATTTTGGCAAACGATTGGCTGTGCTCTCTGAATTTAAAAATGCCTATCCTCACATTCAGATACTTCCCAGCCACAGGAAGTATCTCTGATTTTGTGTGGGAAAATGCAATTTCTAGTGCTGTGTCTTGCCATTTGGACTTGTGTGAGCTTGCAGAGTCTTTACCAAATATCTAGTGGTAGTCACAGTTTTGCTATTGAAGGAGGATGCTTAGGAGTCAATACATAGAACTATTAGGGTGTTAGAGCTACTGGGATAGTTGATCACAGTCCCTAAGTCCCACCTCCATCCAGTACAGCAATTGGAAATCATAGGATCCATGCTAAACACAGTACAAGCTTGGTCCTACTTGCTGCAGGTGAGGGAGGATACTTTTATTGTCATCACTGCTCAGGTCTGGAGCAGCCAGCAGGTCACAACTTGGTAGATATTAAGGCTGTTAGGCCACATTACCTTCACTGTCCACATTATGCCCATTGCACGTATCTCGATGGCCTTTGGCCAAGGGGAATCTAGTGCATGCCATCTGGATAAACATCCAGTTGTTTTACTCACTACTTTGGTGGACAATTCAATTCAAGTTTGATCCTGGTTCTGTCATTACAAATTCCTCTGCCCCTGGGGTGGGGAGCTCATAGTCTTCACAGTTGAGAATGACATGGGGACAAATTTGTCTCCCTCCCCACAGGAAATCAATTTCCCCTGTCCCGTCCCTATGAGCTTTGTCGCTGTCCCTGTCCCTGCCCTATTCCTGTAAGCTCTGCCTTAACTGCACAAGCCTCGAACACTTATGATTTTAAAGTGTTTGAGGCTTGTGCAGATGAGGGTAGAGCTTGTAAGAATGGGGATGCTGGGCTTGATAAACCTTCAGCCTGTCCCAGTATGTCAGTTCTTATGTAATGTTCTCATGTCATAGTTATTGGATGCTAGGGTCCACCTTAGGGAGTCAGTGCCCAAGAAAAAGATCTGGGTGTCATTGTAGACAATATGTTGAAACCTTCTGCCCAATGTGCACTGGCATCCAAAAAAGCAAACAAGATGCTAGGAATTATTAGAAAAAGGATGGTAAACATAAGAACATAAGAATTGCCGCTGTTGGGTCAGACCAGTGGTCCATCGTGCCCAGCAGTCCGCTCATGCGGCGGCCCTTGGTCAAAGACCAGCGCCCTAACTGAGACTAGCCCTACCTGCATATGTTCTGGTTCAGCAGGAACTTGTCTAACTTTGTCTTGAATCCCTGGAGGGTGTTTCCTCTACGACAGACTATGGAAGAGTGTTCCAGTTTTCTACCACTCTCTGAGTGAAGAAGAACTTCCTTACATTCATATGGAATCTATCCCCTTTCAATTTTAGAGAGTGCCTTCTCGTTCTCCCTACCTTGGAGAGGGTGAACAACCTGTCCTTATCTACTAAGTCTGTTCCCTTCAGTACTTTGAATGTTTTGATCATGTCCCCTCTCAATCTCCTCTATTTGAGGGAGAAAAGGCCCAGTTTCTCTAATCTTTCACTGTACGGCAACTCCTCCAACCCCTTAACCATCTTAGTCACTCTTCTCTGGACTCTTTCGAGTAATGCCGTGTCCTTCTTCATGTATGGCGACCAGTGCTGGACGCAGTACTCCAGGTGAGGGCACACCATGGCCCAGTACAGTGGCATGATAACCTTCTCCGATCTGTTCGTGATCCCCTTCTTTATCATTCCTAGCATTCTGTTTGCTCTTTTTGCCTCCTCCGCACATTGTGTGGATGGCTTCATCGACTTGTCGATCATAACTCTCAAGTCTCTTTCCTGGGAGGTCTCTCCAAGTACCGCCCTGGACATCCTGTATTCGTGCATGAGATTTTTGTTACCTACATGCATCACTTTACACTTATCCATATTGAACTTTATCTACCTCTGTATCGCTCCATGGTACAACCTCACCTTGAGTATTGCATTCAATTCTGGTCGCCGTATCTCAAAAAAAGATATAATGGAATTAGAAAATTTTCAAAGAAGAACGACCAAACATCAGAACCATGGATGCATTGGTAGACCACCTGAGGTCAACCTTTATTGAGGAGATCTGCAAGGCTGCAATGTGGTCCTCAGTTCACACATTCATATTTTACTACTGTTTTGAATACAATGCCCAGTGTGACAGCTGGTTTGGTCAGGCAGTATTATTTAATGTCTGGAATCCAAATCCACCCTCCTTTACACCTAGTCTGTACTTAGTTTCAGGTTGATTGGTTTCTTAGGCCTTGCTATTGCAAGTCCTAGCTGTCCTAGCATTGGGTTGTTTATTTATTTATTTTTACTAAGCCTGGTAAAAAGGGGATTTTGAGTTATGAGAATATTATGCCTACTTGTCCTCAAAGAAAGCCAAGTTATTTTCCTGTAGCAGGTGTTCTCCGAGGACTACAGGCCAATTATTCTCACAAACCCTTCTTCCTCCCTTTAGAGCTGGCTTTTCCAGCTCTGTTGTTATACTGCTGCTCCCACACATCCCACATCAGGTGGGATGCTACCAAAGGCCTCTTAAAGATACAGTACTCTGTGCAGCATCCACACTGGGTTTCATCAGATGACATCACCCAGTTGTAAGAATAATTGGCTTGCTATCCTTGGAGAACACCTTCTACAGGTAAATAAATTTGTTTTCTTTGTTTATATAGACTGTCGTAAAGGCCCCTCAAAAATAATGGGCCGAGCCCTTTAATCTGTATCAATTACTCTCATCATAGAAATATAGAAAATGATGGCAGAAAAGGGCCACGGCCCATCTAGTCTGCCCACACTAATGACCCACCCACCCCCTAACTTCCTTGATGAAGAGATCCCAGATGCCAATCCCATCTTTTCTTAAAATCTGGCACGCTACTGGCCTCAATTACCTGTAGTGGAAGATTATTCCAGCGATCAACCACCCTTTCGGTGAAGAAATATTTTCTGGTGTCGCCATGAAATTTCCCTCCCCTGATTTTCAACGGATGCCCTCTTGTTGCCGTGGGTCCGTGCTTCCCATTCTTCCTTGGAACTCTCTTTTTTTTCAGCAGAGGATGTACACATTGGCTTTTATTCACATCCATTTCATGCTTTAATCAGCCATTACTTCATTAAATACATAGAAAATTGTCATATTTTTTACATGTTCTATAAGAAACATTTGACTTACATTTATTTCATGATCAGTTAAGATTGTTAAAAGACAGTTTTTTGGTAGGATACTGCAAGTAGGCCCAAAGGAAGTGATATTAATCACTACATTTCTTGAAAAGACTGTGCAAATGTGCTTTTTTTTACTTCAACACTCAGAGGAACCAGTATGCAAATATGTTTAATTATATTTATTTCTAGAGTAATTTTGTAACTGCATGGATGCATACATTGTATGCATGTACATTTCCCTGTGTGAATTCTGGCAAATTTTCTAAATGAAAGCATGGGCATATCTCTGCTTTGAAAATGAGAACTGGGAATTTATGCACATATGATTATACCTGCTCCTTAGTATGCACATATTTCTTAGGTTAATTTATGTGCATATTACCACTACTTATTTCTAAAGTGTTATCAAACATTTACAGTGCTGTACAGAAACATAAATGTATAGTCCCTGCTCCATACATCTTACAATCCAGTGAAGACAAACATAGGCATATGAGAAACAAGAGATTCTAGTAGATTGTTAGAGAAAAGTGATCAAGATGTAAAAGCAACCTCAGAAAGGTGAGTTTTGAAGTCTGGTTTTGAATATGGTTAAAGAGAGAACATACTGCACCAATTCAGGAAATCTGTTCAGGTGAAACAGTGCAGCAAAGCTGAAAGTGTGAAAGTTAGCAAAGGAGAAGAGCATATATTTAATAAAGTATGCATATAAATGCTATCCCTCTCTAACCTTGTTCCAGATCCCTTCCCCTCAGTCTCTATAAACTTATGTTATACAGTACATTCTTTACCTACATGTTGGGAGGGCATTTGTTTCACCTATTTCATAAAGGCAGTATATGTACTTATGGTATATGCCTTTCAGTGGTATAGCTAAGGCTGAATGGATCCCCTATAACACAATCACTCCCAAGATAGTGTGTGTTTGGGGAGGAGAGGGTACATATTTCCCAAAACTGTTCCTAAATAAATAGGCTCCTTCTAGGTGAATTGGTATTGAGAAAAGGTTTAATTCTTTGGTGAGCTAATAATGCCTATAATTGAGCCCACATCACTTTGGATGAATGGATTCAAGATGTAGTACAGAATAGTTGTTCCTGGGAATTCTTCACTCCTGTTTTCATTGGGTCTGAATCCCTGAGAGTGGTTTTTAGAGGCCACTCTGTAAAAGGTTCTTTTTTTAATTTTTTTTTTCAAATTATCTTTTGAATGTCTAGAGCAGTGATTTCCAACCCTGTCCTGGAGGAACACCAGGCCAATCGGGTTTTCAGGCTAGCCCTAATGAATATGCTTGAGAGAGATTTGCATATGATGGAAGTGATAGGCATGCAAATTTGCTTCATGCATATTCATTAGGGCTAGCCTGAAAACCCAATTGGCCTGGTGTTCCTCCAGGACAGGGTTGGGAACCACTGGTCTAGAGGTGTGCTTGTTGTGATCTGAGGTGAGGGCTTGGGATTTGTGTGTTTGTCTGATGGGGTTTGCTATTTCAAAATGTCAATTGTGATGGGCATCCACCCATGGGGGTTTTTTTTTTTTGTATTGAGCAACATTTGTTGTCATAGTCTCCCATGCTATTTTCTGACTGCACTGTTTTATGTTTCTGATTATTCTGCTCCTGGTTGTATGTTCCTTTGCAAAAGGTTCTATGTGTGGGTGATTTCAGTCCTGGCAAATTTTCAGGGTCCTGGTCAGTATTCCATCCGTTTAGTGGTCCCAAAGAGGTTTAGTCCTTTTCAACCTATCCGTGATCTGATTGGCTTTTCCATGGATACCATCCAATGGAATATTTTAGCAATCAGGATGATTTATTTCATCCCTGCATTTCTCGGAGGCTTATTTACATGCTTCTGTTGAATGGAATGTGAAAGGTATTTTCACTTCTGGGGAAGTGCTTTCTGTTCTGAACTCTGCCCTTCACCCTTGCCAAGCTCCCGTATCTCTTCTCCAACAGGATGGTGGTAGTAGTGCCCTTGTTAGCAGTGTGGGCAGCACAGTCCATTGTAAGCTGGATGTTTGATGAGCTGATTTTGATTTTTATCAGTCAGAGTTTGAGAGTCATAGCAAGTGTTCGTGGTTCAGGTTGAGCTTGGGCTGCATAGTGGATCATATGAAGAGCAATCTGAATTCTTTTCAGGCTTTGGGGTTTTTGTACTTTTAGATCATTTTGTTGCCAGAGTTGGCAGGGTTTTTATAACATAGGAATGGATGAGAATGATACTAGCCCAGCTTCATATTTTCTCATGCTCAAAGCTTCTATAATATGAAATTATCTTTAAGTGCAAGGTTCATGAGTGACCTACTTGGAGTTGTGCCCTAGGGTGAAAACTCAATTGCAGTGTCTTCAATATTCCTGGATGACTCTTAGGGCTTCAGGATAATCTGCTTCTTCCATTCAAAGTAAGATGGATTATGACTTGGTGGGCTATCCTCAAATGTCTTGGAAGGGAATGAACTTAGAATCCTCCATTTGGACTAAGTTCACTATCTGGGTCAACTAGCTCAAGGATCTTGGTCCATGGGAGTGGTCTTGGGGGAACTGTGGAACTTCAGGCTAGAGAATGACACGGTGACAAAATTCATCACTGTTCCCATCCTGCGGGAAACCATCTCCATGTCATTCTTTAAGGTAGACTCATGAGTATGAATAGGCACAACCACTGACCCTCAAGCCTTGCATTGAAGAATGCTGGTGTAGAAAGTCTGAGGTTGAGATAGAAACTGAAGAATGACATGGGATTGTTTCCTGCGGTTATCCATGGAGACGGGAACAGTGATGAATTTTGTCACCGTGTCATTCTCTAGGGCTAGCCCTATTGCATTGTCTGCTTCTGAGGGAAGCACATTTTGAGTGCTCTGATGTCACAATGCTGATTTGTGTAAGGAAGTAAAGGGGAAGTGGAGCACAGTGTTGGCTCAGGAAGCAGACCTCTAGTTTTATTGGGTGAAGCACATTCTTCTGCACTTTTAAATAGTTTCCATAGCAGTAAGTCTGTTCCCAAGTGGGGGCTTATTCAAGTTGATCTCTTCTGCAGGACCACACTGGACCCTGAAGAATGGGTGCTAGCAACTTCAAGATTGGTCATTTCCTCAGCTGCTGGAAAGACCAGTGATCCAGCAACTCATTGCTCTTATTCACCCTTGGCCAAAGGTCATGCTGCTTTGTTTTTTCCTCTGTGGCCCTAACACATAGCATTTACAAAATATTAGATGATTATTTATTGACAATTTCACTTTCTTAAATTATGCTAGACAAATTAGAATCCTTCCAAGAAGTCTGTGGCTATGGTATGCTTATCTATGTGTATTTTTGGTTTTATGAGCAGAGAGAAACTGGGAATCTTTGTTCTCATTACTCTGGGTGTATTCCCTCCTTCCAAAGTTCCTGAGGAGGGCCTTTTGTGGCAGGAAGCTTTCATATGGCTCAATTTTCAGAGCAAAACCAAAAACCTCCTTTGTGAAAGTATTCCTGAATGAACTGCAACAGTCCCAGAATGTGAAAAAATATATATGATACTAAAGAATCAAACATTCAAGTCTAATTGTATTATTGTTTTATCTATTTTTATTTGTATTTGTTTTTTAAAGATTTGTTAAGGAGAAATTCAGTAGAAGGAACAAATCAACAGTTGTAGTGAATGAACCATGTGAGATGTACCCTCATGTCAAAAATCACTGGTCTGCTGCTACATCATCGTCCTCCGTATTGCATACATCTAGAGCAGGGGTCTCAAAGTCCCTCCTTGAGGGCCGCAATCCAGTCGGGTTTTCAGGATTTCTCTAATGAATATGCATTGAAAGCAGTGCAATGCACATAGATCTCATGCATATTCATTTTGGAAATCCTGAAAACCCTGATCTAGAGAGATATTTTTGGTGGAAGATCAGGAAAGCTGAAAATAGTTGAAATTTTTTAAATTCAACAGCTATATTGTCCATTTTCACAATTAAACAATAAAGAATAATAATTGCTGGAGTCACTTAGCTTTTAGAGCTGCATTTTGATTTCTCCTCTTTGTTACTTTGACATTAGGATTCAGGCAAGTGCCTTGTCTGCAACACTTCTTTATTATGAGACAGTATTATAGAAAAGTTGTGGTCCTTTGTGCTCATCTGCTGAAAGTGTGGCCTAAAGCCACATATCTCCACTGGCCTAGCAGGACTCAAGGAAAGGAAATTGACAGCTAGAATTACATTTCTTCTTTTTTGTTAGCTGTTTCAGTTTGTTTAAATGTAAGAATACTTTGTGGACAGCTTAAACGTACAGATATGCTCATAGCCCTACTAAAAACAGTCATGAAAAAGGGTCAAAAAGCATTTCATGTATTTGTGCAATTTGGACCCAACCAGGCAGCACATAAGTTATATACCGGTAAATTAATATCCATAGAATATAATAATGTTGTTTTGAAAAGCAACATGTGGCAAACATAGAAACTACAACTGCTTTAATTTTATTTGTTTCTAAACCACAATAAATAAAGCACCTAAAGCTGCCTGTCATAAATGAGTACATGCTAATGTACTAAATTATTTACTGGCTATGCACATTGTATTTAAAAATTTGTACAATTAGATCATCTGACCATAAGCCCCAAAATGTATGGCCCTATAGTTGTTTAATTGAAAGATTCCTTCTATTTCATTTTTTTAAAGTAGGACCTCTGCTTAAATAACTTGATGCATCCAATTGCCCTTGACACCCAAGACAACGAAAATTTGTGAGATAATAGCGTCAAGAGGCCTATGTCTCTGCTGGATACGGATGCATAAACCATTTGCTAAAACCTTTATAATTAAGTTAGAGGAGTACTTGACCAACTTGATTAACCCTGATCAGGCAGGTTCTATTCCAGGCAAACGTTCTGTTAATCACGTCCACAGCCTGCCTAATTTTTTGAATACACGCTGCTGCTTAAGATAGGCATGAATACCAGGAATATCTTGTCAGATGAAAAGTCATTAAATAACACTGAAGTTATTCTTTTTATATTGGTGAACTCAAGTTGCCTGCATGTAGAAGCTGTATTCTTTAAGACTAATCTGTGTGTCATGCTGAGCAGCAGGGACAGTGTTAGACATGCTAGGGCCCAGGCCAGAAATTAAGGAGGGGACCCCCAGTTTCTCTCTTCCCTGCCCCTCTCCAAATTTTCCCACCCACCAAATGTCCTTCTGTCCATCATCTTTCCCTTCCTCCTCCTTCCCTCCCTTCATTTAAAAATTTGCTGCTCCAGCAGAAACAGGAATTTACAGCAGAGGGGGGGTCACAGTGCGGTAGAGGAACAGTGCCAAAGAAGCCGTGAACAGCGCTAGAGAATTGCTGCCGTGCTAACGACCCCTTTACATTTTAAAAGGTAAGAGGGGCTTCAGAATGGGTTGGGGAGAAGGAAAGGGCATCCCAGCCCACAGGGGCCCCCAGGAGCTGAGGGGGCCCAGGACAGCTGACCTGTTTGCTCTCCCCCCTCCCCTAACACCAGCTCTGGTCAACAATAATTATTCCAATTTCTTTTGTTAGATTTGATAGGGTCAAACCTATGAATCATCATATTTTCTCTGTTGGTTCAAGGTGACTGTAGTGTAAAGGCAAGGATCAGCACTAGATTTGACTAATGTCATTATCAGATTACTGTTAGAGATTTTGATGATGCTAAGAACAGGAAAAATACATTCAGAATTATATAAATCATTTGCTTTTCTGATGATACTAATGATGGTAAAATAAAGTGATATTGGCCTTTTTAAAATCTTGCTTTTGTTGTTTTTGGTCTACATTCATTAGCAAGTCATATCAGTGAAGGCCGTTTTTAGTACTAAATTGTATGAAAAAGTAAAATAAAGGAATGATTGGATACAGTAATTTGAAAGGAATGAAATGGTACTGGTTGGATATCGATCCTGTAACCTATGTATATTATTATGTTAGCATATCTGTTTAAATACGTACTTAAAAAATGTTAATGCAGAAGAAACAAACTCTTTTTAAAGGAAAGGAAGCTGTAGAACCAAAGGACACAATATGAAGTTAAAGAGCGTTAGATTCTGGAGGAACATGAGAGAAAAGGGTTCCTGGAACGTTGTCCAAGGGGAGTTGGTAGAAACCGCAGTGACAGAAAGGTATGGGATAAACACAGAGGATCCCTTAATGGCTAGAGAATGGAGAGCAAACATGGAGTGAGTCGGCTCAAAACAGCAGCGGAATAACTTTTTTGCTTCTCTGAAGATTGGGGGGGGGGGGAAGAGAGTAACCTGCACGTAACAGTATTTACATTTTCAGCATTCTGGGCAGACTAGTTTTGTTTTGTTTTCTATAGGTAGCAGGGTTGATAAGGCTTATGTGTGGGTGATGTCAGCTTATATAAGCACATAAGCATTACCTCTGCTGAGTCAGACCATAGGTCCATCACGCCCAGCAGTCCGCTCCCGCGGTAGCCCCCCAGGTCAATGACCTGTAGTGATCTATTACTCTACTACTCTATTACTTTACAGCCTTCTGTACTGTATAGTAACCCTCTAATTGTACTCCTGGATCCCCTTTTCCTTCATGAACTCGTCCAATCCCCTTTTGAACCCCAAAGTTGTACTCTGCTCTTCCACCTCCTCTGGAAGCGTATTCCAGGTGTACATCACCCTCTGCGTGAAGAAGAACTTCCTAGCATTTGTTCTGAACCTATCTCCCTTCAATTTTTTTGAGTGCTCTCTAGTTTTTGTTGCCCCTGCTAGTCTGAAGAATCTGTCCCTCTCTACCTTCACTATACCCTTCATGATCACTGATGGCATCATGACAGAACTGCTTTCCCACAGCTCAGAAATTAGCACGAAGTTCTAAGCTTGCATGGCTCTTCCTGAACACAGCAGTTTCATCGGCTCTTCAACTTGGTTTCCAAAGTCAGTACAGAGGTAGGAGGGATTGTATGCTTTATCAATCCTGCTGGTTGTGGGAAATATGTTACAAGTGAGCAGCATTGCTTTTTCCACTGACAAGCAGGACCAAGTTATGCACACAAATAGGTGATTCCCAAAATTAGAGCTGCTGAATTGGATATTGCTTTTGTCTCTGGAGCAGCCTGCATAGTCAAATGCAAGAGGTAGCTCACAGTGGCTGGTACCACTTGATTAAAGGTATTGGCCTGCACTGATACTTAGGCCCAGATACACAAAACTCACTGTTATTTAATAGTAGTCACAAAACCAGTTTTAATTGTTTAGTAATGAAATATTGCATCTACCGATGCTCAAAATGGCAAATCGCAGCTTCCAATAATTGTATGTAAATACATTGTAATGAGCTCATCAGTATTAAAATGAGCACTCTGATCAATGCCCACATGATGCACAAAATGAAGCACCGATTTTTAATGCTCCAAAATCTCTGAAAAGTCTGGAGGTGCCGATAGTATTAAAAAAGCGCTGAATAGCAGCATTTTTTAATGGGCATAGATGATGTGTATGTGTTACACTCAATCTGTCCCTTTTCAAAATTAATTAAAGGCACTTCTGGTGATGTCATGGGGTTGAACAGATGCTGAGCAGCTCTGCTCTCTTCCTCGAGTCTCCTATCATCAGTTATAATCTGCGCTTTTGATCGAGACTTGGACCCCTGCATACCTGCTCACGGTACCTAGATAGTACACTATTTTGAACACTGACATGGTCTCCAAACCAGTCCACAAGGAGTGCGATCGGGGCAAGGCAACTGAAACCAAGATGACGTCAGTGCAAAATCCTTCTAGCCCGTCAGTCAGCTCCACGTGGACAGCAGAGATAATTGTGGAAGTCACAGCTGTGGTCAAAGCCGTAATAGATAAAAAGCTGCAACAATTATTTGATAAAATTGACACTGCCCATGAGCGTATTGACAGTATGGGCCTCAAAACTGTGCTCTCAGGTGAGTGCCCTGGAGGATCGGGTGCATCCGATGGAGTCATGCAGTAGTAGGATGGAAAAACAACTAGCCTTGCTGACCCAGAAAGTGGATTACTTGGAAAATTGGACCCGGAGGCATAATTTGCGCTTGGTGGGTCTCCTGGAGCGGATCATAGATGCAGAACTCATTGAGTTTCTGGAGACCTGGATCCCTAAATCGCTCTCTTTGGAGATTTGCCATGGGAAGTTCAGAGTGAAACGTGTACATCTTTTGAAGCCTAAAGGCCTAGAAGGCTCCTGGCCTGGAGTGATCATTTTCAAAATTCTGAATTTTGCCCACAAAATAGCAATTCTGGAGGCTATTCGGGTGGACAAAGGACTGCTGCATGAAAACAAGAGCATTCTATGTTTCCATGATTATTCCATTATGGTGGCGGCATGCAGGAGAGAATTTATGCCTATTTGTTTACGAAGAACATTAGATTTGTGCTTCTTTATCCTGTGTGTTTGCGGATTCATCAAGAGGGCCGTGTGCAAACTTTTGACTCTCCTCCAATAGCTCTCACCTTCATGAACACTTTAGGAATTGTGGTCCCACCAGAGGAGTGCTGGCCACAGATAGTATCTACTGAGGAGCCAGCTGGGGATTCTTGATTCCTAGATATTGGTCATGTTGCAATGCCGTTCGTTAGTGATGACTGTTTGGACGGCCAACTGGGTGATCTCAGCTTTATGGAGAATGTATTGTTAGTATGCTTGATGTGAATGAAGGGAGTTTGCATGTGGGTTGGGTGGGTGAGGGATGGGGACAAAGTGTTATGTCCATTTACTTATGGCGGTAGTCTTTGTTTGGTGGAGAATGACTACCTCAGAGTAGGGCTTTGAGTCCTATGGTGTATTTGCAATGGGGCTTGGAATGGGATGTGCACTGAGAAGTGGGACACTTGGAGAAATTAGTTGGGAATGTATTTTATATTTAAAATTTCAATACTGTCTAGCCCTAGGCGGTTTACATAAGATCAAACATTCATAATACTTAAATCAATACAAAAAGACAAATATCAGGATTAAATTCACAATAAATCTTCAATCAAGGTGAGTCAGACCTTGTAAAAAGCAGTTACAAACATTTTGTGTTTTTAAGAATTTTCTGAAAGTTCCTCTTATCAGCACATTTCCTTAACTGTCCTACCAGCAAACTCCAGAACTTTACCCCAGCACAACAAAAGGTCATTACACAAGTTTCTACATATTTTGGATTAACATTGCCCCTCAGCAAAGGTGAATTTTCAGAGCACAAAGATCTTTTTGGGTAGTAAACAGTCGTCCTTTCCTTGAAATAATCTGAAATTGTACCGTACAAAAATTGATGACAGATCACAATCTTGTATTGCACTCTAAATTTCACCAGCAGCCAGTGCAATTGTTGAAGATAAGGTATAATGTAATCATTTTAGGAGCTCCTGTGATCAGTCTGGCGGGGATTAATTTGTACAGGGACGGGAGGGAGAGGGGGGGGTTGGAAGGGTTAAGCGTTTCAATGTCGGGGTTTTTCTTTCTTGTGGTGGGGCCTTAGGTAGCTAGTCTTCAAAGTGATAGGTGTGGGGAGGGGTCCTGTGGAGGGTAAGGCGCTGGATCCCCACGACTTATGCCAGGATTCTGCAGATTAAATTAAACTAAACTAAACCTTAGGCTTATATACCGCATCTTCTCAATAACAGTAGAGCTCGGCACCGTTTGCAAGAAATTAGAAAGGAGAACAGATACAGTATGGATTTGGAATAGTATGGAGAGGAATGGAATTTACGACTTTGAAAATAGCCAAGTTTTCAAATGTTTTCAAAATGGTTGGAAAGAGCCCAGATCGCGCAGTTGAATAGGAAATTTATTCCATAGCTCAGTAATTTTGAAAAATAGAAACTTCCCTAGTTTGCCAATGTAGGTAAAGCCTTTCAATGTAGGAAAGGACAATTTGAATATTTGAGTAGATCTGGTAATGTCAGATCTTACAGAATTCCAGGACAAGGGAATTAAAGGAGGAAGGATGCCATGCAAGATCTTAAATGTTAAGCAGGCACATCAATAATAATAAAATACTAGAGGTGCATGCGCTCTTGAAAATTCATGAGTGCTGGCCCCTGAGGTGTGCTTCTGTGGCAACATTCTAAACCTCAGGGTGCATGCGGGGGCTGGAGGCGTGCGACTGTGCTCTCTCTCTCTCTCTCCTAACTTCCCGGCTCCAGCGGCGTAGGCAGCACCAGTGGCAGCAACCGAGTGGTGGACAGCAGCTCCGCTCCGGCCGTTGACCCTCCACAAACCTCCCGGCTCCAGCGGCGTAGGCAGCACTATAAACACGCTGCTTCGCGCCCTTCTACTGCCGATTTCCTCTGCCGTGTCTCTGATGACATCATCGGAGACAGACGCGGCAGAGGAAATCGGCAGTAGAAGGCCGCGAAGCAGCGTGTTTAAAGTGCTGCCTACGTGGCTGGAGCCGCGAGGTTTGTTGGCGGTGGGAGGGTCAGGAGCAGGCCGGATGGAGCAGGACAACGGCAGTAAAAGAAGGGGGAGGGGCCGAACGGAGCAGGGAAGAGAAGGGAAAGGGGGGTGGGGGAAAATGCTGCTACTGTTTCTGCACAGGAAAGGGGGGGATAGGAGGGAAATGCTGTTGCTGCTGCATAGGGAAGTGGGATGGAAATGCTGCTGCACAGGGAAATTGGGAAAAATGACAGACAGCGGGAGGGAGGGAGACAGAAAGAAAGAAAGACACAGGGGCAGGGAGAGGAACAGAAAGACAGACAGAGAAAGGGGGCCAGAGAGAGAGTCAGCGGGAGAGGGAAAGGGGGCTGCTTTAGGGGGAGGGGTGTGCTTGGGGCAAACAGCTTTGCTCTGGGGGGGAAGACAGAAGGGGCCATGGAGAGATAGGGAAAGGGGGCTGCTTTGGGGGGAGGGGTGTGCTGGGGGGAGATAGAAGGGGCCATGGAGAGATAGGGAAAGGGGGCTGCTTTGGGGGGAGGTGTGCTGGGGACCTACAGCTTTGCTCTGGGGTGGGAAGACAGAAGAGGGCCATGGAGAGACATTTGGGGTGGAGGTGGGTGCTGGGGGGGAGGGGGAGACAGAAGGATACAGACAGCGGCCAAGGAGAGAGAGATAAAGAAACACAGGCAGACAGACATCTATTCTAGCACCCGTTAATGTAACGGGCCTAAAGACCAGTTTAAAATAAACCCTGGAAATTATTGGAAGCCAATGAAGTTTTTGCAGGAGCAGAGAAACGTGATCAAATTTACTTTTTGCAAAAATCAGCCTAGCAGCAGTATTCTGGATCAGCTGAAGTCTTTGAAAGCTTTTCTTGGTCAAGTTTAAATAGACCAAATTACAATAATCCAGCCTCGAAAGGATGATTGGTTGAACAAGGACAGCAAAGTGTTGTTCATGGAAACAGAATCTCACTTTCCTCAACATATGGAGACTGAAAAAACATTTTTTTTACCAGAGAATTAAGATGGTCGTTGAATGAAAGTGTTGAATCTATAATGACACCCAGAACTTTACTTGAGAATTCAATCTGCAGTGAGGATCCTGAAGGCAACAGAATGGACAAAGGCAGCTGCTCTAATTTTGGGCCAAGCCAAAGTAACTTTGTTTTGGACTCGTTTAATTTCATTTATACAGTAAGGGCCCAAGACTGAATTTTTGTTATACATTCTATTATATTCCCAACGAGGTTAATAAGATTCAAGTCTATCTCAAGGAGAACAAAGATATTGTCTGCATACGTAAATAGTGTTTCGCAGGGGGATAAACGGAAAAGCTTCAAAGTAGTCATGTAGATGTTGAAAAGGATAGGTGATAAAGATGATCCCTGCAGGACTCCACATAAAGACTTCCAAGAGGATGACATGGTGCCATTCATATTAACAGTATATGAACAAGATTACCATTGTATGGAATGACTTTGGGTGAATCTTCTTTACGGGTATGCTTGTGGAATGTGGTGGGTATTAATTTGCCAGTTAAACAAACCCAAGATATTGCAAAGTTTGAAAAAACAGAGAATGCATATTGCTTGTCTCCAGGAAACCCATCTGTCAAATACTGAACATGAAAAATATGCCCCAAGCATGTTTAGTATGGATTTTTTCCAGCAGCTGATAAGTCTATATGCACCATTCCAACATCTCAGGTCAGTTTGGGCAGCTTTAGTGCCCATTGGGATTATGATGCTTTGGCGGAAGTTTGGAATTGGGACATTCCTCCTCAGGAACAGATCTTGGGAGATGGATTATGTCTTCTTATGAAACATCTTAAACATCTGACCTGATAATTGCTCTCCAAGAACAGCAGTATAAATTCCTCCTACGCTTATATATATATCTCTGTATCATGCCTATGTTTCTGGCTTTGCTTCTCATGCTCAATGTCCTAAATGTCAATCTACTCCTGTTAGTCTGCTTCATATGTTTTGGTCATGTGAGAGGATACAAACATTTTGGTCCTTTGTTGGATTATATTTACATAAAAGGATCCCCTTGAGGGCGGATGTTCTGCTTTTTTCCCAGGTTCACTCTCTGGGACTGTCAAGGGGGGGATTTGTTGTTGCAAAAAGCTTCTTTAACTGCTAGAATTATTTTACTGTGGAGACAATCTGAAACTCCTACTATCACTCTCTGGAGGAATGAAATGTTTACATTGTTAAAATTAGAATACATGGATGTAAAAAAGGGTACCCAGGTCAGTGGGTTTAAGGCCATCTGGGCCCGTGTTTGGGATGGTTTGCCACACAGAGCCCATAGTACTCTGCTGAATTCTTGACACTGGAGTGCTTGGGATGGGGTGGGTTGTTTTTGGTCTCAATTTGTATCTTTAAGTCTCCATGAAGAAACCATGTGGATGACTTTACATTGTCTGTTCTATTACTGAACGTGTTGTAATTTTTTTGTATTTGGAAAATTTAATTCAATAAAAACTTTAAAAAAAAATTTAATAAAAAAGTCATGCCTGGCCCCCAACATGAACAAAAAAAAAATTGGCAGAAGGGATGCCCACTCCCTCCTGCCTCAGCCACCCATGCCCTCCACGCTGTACCTCCCACGCCTCCCCTCCCCCGACTCATCCCCATACCTTATTCATAAGATCAGCAGGAGGGATGCCATTCCCTCCTTCCGGGAGACCTGCCTTTTCAAAATGGTGAGCCTTCCCCTTCCTGTGATATCTGACTCTACGTGGGTGTGATTAGATTGGAAGGGGCAGAATGAGGCTCATTTGAGTTATTGGCATCACTTTGGGCTCCTTTTACTAAGCTGCGCTAGCGGTTTTAGCGCGCGCTAGATACTAATGCTGGTGTTAGTTCTTGGCGCGTAGCGTGGGGTTAGCGCACGCAGCAATACAGCGTGTGCTAAAAACGCTAGCACACCCTAGTAAAAGGAGCCCTATGTGTGGTTTCATTACCTTATAAAACTCAGCTCGGTAGCCATCCAAACCAGTGGCCTTCAAATTTGAACTCTCTACAATAGCTAACACTGTGTCTGCTTCCTGTACAGGCACATTCAGATCATCCACTTGTGCCAGCATAAGATGTGGTATTTCTAGCCCATCCAAATATAAATCCCCAGGGAGACCCTTATCATGTGTGTGTATGTGGGGGGGACATATAATTTTTCGTGAAACTCATGAAATACTGCATGGATTGCCTCATCTTTCATAACTCAACCCTTCCTTTCATAACTCATAGTTAATATTTTCCATCGATACTCCCTTTGGGAAATCAATCAGCCTAACATTCTGCTGCTCTTTGACCATGAGCATAAAGATGATATTTATAATATATCATAATCTTAATCATTCTTTGATGAAGTTGTTCATTCAAAGTTGCCTATAATGAGATGAAAGATTGTTTATTAGTTAAACTTGGAATTTTCCTATATCTCTGCCTTGCAAAACTTAACTGGTGAGTCAAATGCATAGTTTCTTTGTTCCTCAGTTTTCGTATGTGGTTAGTATAACTAATAATTTCCCCTCGAAACACTATTTTCACAGCTTCCTGATACAGGACTGGATCCTCCACAAGTTTCAATTATGCAGTTGATAATCCTTCCAGATTCCTAAGGCTGATCTTCATACTTTTATCAAATGATGGTTGGCTGACTCTTTAAACAATGCTGGAAGCCCTAGGTCCTGTTCAAATGTAGACAGCAAACAGACTTGGGGTAGGGTGGGGGGTCTACCGGCAGGAAGGGTTGAGCACCTTCCTGCAAGCGATCATGGGTTCTGTGGGTAGGAGGGGTTGGGCACCCTCCTGCCGTGATCATCGTGGGGAGGGGTAGACTGGTGGCCGTAACCGCGGCCACTATACTAATCGCGGCAGGGAGATCTCTTGTTGCAATTAAGTATAGCAGCTGCATCTACTTACCATGTAGGCCAGCATTTTGCTGGCCTACATTGTAAGCGTCTCCCGCTCTACTAGGGAGACGCATAGGGCCGCCTAGGTTCACCTAAGGCTACTGCCTAGCCTTAGGTGGGCTTGCGGGCCTCCCTAGGCTCCCGGAGGTACCTTAAATATAGACGATCTTCCTGGGGAGCATTATTTTAGAAAATATGCCTCTCGATTGGCTGATTAGACAGCTGTAGGATGCCTATAGCTGCCTACAATCGGGATGCACTTAGCAGAATCGGGGCTTAAATCCCCCTCTTCCCACCCCCAGCCCAACCCTGTAAATCATACGAAAACATGTATGCAAACATTTAGGGCTCCTTTTACTAAGTTGTGGTAGCATTTTTAGCACGCGCTGAAGATTAGCGCTTACTAACCCCTGCGCTATGCGGAAAAACTAACGCCAGCTCTATGGAGGCATTAGCGTCTAGTGCACACTAAAACTGCTAGCGCAGCTTAGTAAAAGGAGCCCTTAGACTAGGAGATCACCATCCCCCCTCCCAAGCACCTTAATTTATCCCAAATTAACCCTCCATGTTCTGTAAAATATTAATAAGATTAAGTATAAAAACACAATGGCTTATAAATACCATACAATGTTAATTCATCTTAAGTAATTAATAAACAAAATACATTACCATTTATCATTAAATAGTTTCTTTTAAAGAACAAGACAAATCATACCTTCTAGGACACAGTTCTTCAACTGCCGGTCGGCGGACCGGTGACGGTCCGCAAAAAAATTTTGCCGGTCCGTGAAGGATTCAGACCCCGCTGGAGCAAAAGGTGCCGGCGTCAGCTGACGTGCAACTTCCTGTTGCCGGCACTATGCCGGCACTCCTGCCTGCCACCACCGACTTCTCCGCACCCCCAGAAAAGCAGCGGCAAGTCTGTGTGCTTTTAACTTCGGCACACAGCTGCCCCTAGGCAGTATTTTAGCGCGGTTTCATGAGGCAGCCTCGGGGCCTTTGGTAGGCCGTCCCACATCGCATCATCGAAGCGAGCCGGCCTACCAAAGGCCCCAAGGCTGCCTCATGAAACCGCGCTAAAATACTGCCTAGGGGCAGCTGTGTGCCGAAGTTAAAAGCACACAGAGCTGCCACTAGCCTACAAAGAGGAAACATTTGCTGGGGAGGGAAGGGAGTAGGGGTGCTCCTGGACAAGGGAGGGGAAGGGGCTACTGCTGGCAGGGGAGAAGGGAAAAGGAAGAGAGTTACTGTTGGATAAGGGGAGGAAGAAAGGGAGAAGGTACTGCTGGACAGGGGAGGAGGAACATTGGAAGGAAACAGCTGGCAGGGAGATTAGAGGAGGGGAAGGAGTCAGGGTGGAATGGAGACATCAGATGAGGGAAAGGGGAGAGACAGAGGAATGACAAGGTAGAGAGAGATTGATGCTGGGAAGGGGGGTCAGATGAAAAATAAGGAAAGAGGGACAAAGATGCTAGATCTGGTGTAGGAGAGAGGGGCATAGAAAGAACGCAGATACCATATGGGAGGGGGAGGAGTAGAGGGCAGACAGTGGATGGAAGAGGCAGATACTGGATTGACGAGACAGAGGGCAGACGCTGGATGGAAGAAAGTGAAAAGACGATGAAAGCAGAAACCAGAGACGACAAAAGGTAGAAAAAAATAATTTTATTTCTATCTTGTGATTAGAATATATCAGATTTAAAATATGTATCCTGCTAGAGCTGCTGTTAGACATAACTGGGGAGTGCAAAGCCCAGGCAGTGCGTCTTTAGCTTCCAGCTGGCTTAGGGCTCTCTCTTACCAGGAGGCAGTTGCCCTAGTTGCACTCCCCCTAACATCATTCCTGCCATGTGTGACTGCGGTATTCTGTTAGCATGATATTTGTGTAGCATTCTGTAATAATTTGGCTTATTCAGTTTTGTTGATAGTAGAGGAGATATATGTGAAGGGGAGGGGAGACGGGGGTTTTGTTGATCTTTGCCCTGTATTATTTATATTTATAAAATGACAATTGTACAGAATATTGTTTCTCTTTATACTATAATAAAATATATTCAATATAAAATCATAACTATTTGAGGCTTGTGCGGATGGGATCAGATGGTTAACGGGACTGAGCTCGCGGGGACAGGGCGGCAATGGGGTTTTTAAAAATTTCAGTCTTATTAGTTTGCCGGTCCACGAAATAATTATTTTATTTCCGCCGGTCCATAGGTGTAAAAAGGTTGAAGAACACTGTTCTAGGACATGAACATTTGCATGAAGAAAGTTAAAAAAATTAATAAAAATATAATTAATTTATTATGAACTTTACTCTACTAAGAATATCAAAATTAATGAGATTCTCTTAACTAATATCAACCATGTTCCCAGAAATTATCCAATAACAAAATGAATAGTCATAAATCATTATTTAATAATAAACACCCATAAAGAATCTATTGTTAAACATCATCAAATGGAAACTATAAGGAATAAATGACACCATTATAAAGGCTCGCTTCACCTTAATCATAGTTAAACTTATAAGTACACACCAAATTTAATAAAATGAAAATTCTGAATCCATAGAAAAAAATAAAATAAAGATTCTAGAGTTGAAGTTAATTCATTATATTTCCTTATAATAAATTAAACCCAAATCCCACTATATGCATATCACTATAAATACCTAAAATGTAAACAAATTCATAGAGAACAAGAATCTCCCAATGGATTAACAAGACCATTTTAAAAACATAAAATTTACTATTATGATCAGTTAATTAAATATAAAAACATATTTAAACTTTTTTTGTTTTTTAAACCAATAAAAAGCCTTTATTTCTGACATGTGATGCTCATACTTTTCCAACATGGTCTGCAGATCTTCCTGTTCTTTGAGGGTTTTCATTACTTCAAAATCATAATTTGATGCCTGGACAGTTGGAGAACAGAGGTTAGTGCGACTTCGAGTGGGATTTCGCCTTGGACTGGATCCTCTGCTTCGAAACATTTTAATCAGATTCTCTTTTGTGGTGAACCCTTTCTTATTCCAAAGTCACAACAAAAGAATCTAATTTAGGACACATCTCGCGGCATACCTGGAATCTGTGTTTCTGATACACTGCTATATAGTAACAGAGGATCCCTTGAATATATTTTTACACAATACTGTTCTCTCTTATTTCAGCAAGTTTATTGTGTATAAGTGGTTTTTAGTTTACAATGTATCAGCATGCTCTGCATCACTGTATTTTATATCAATGCTATGAAACTTGTCCAGATGCATAAAATTTTAGTGATTCTTTTTGATTGTGAATGACACCTTTTGTATTCTTGTCTTTCATAAAGAATCCTGGAACTTTTTTTCAGTACAATTAAGGGGGAATTCATCAAAGGATGCTAAGCGCAGTAGTGCGTGCAACCACATTAGCGCACGCTAGCCACTAAAGATGCCCCTTATATTCCTGTGGGCATCTTTAGCGGTTAGCATGCACTAATGTGCTTAATACCTTTTGATGAATTTCACCCTCAGTGTCCACATGGCAAGCACATTTGTGTTTCTTAGGTACACTTTGCTCAGCAAAAACATGCAACCTTGGGTTTGCTGGTTTGGAGCTAACCTCCGTTGATAAAGGATGCAGCACTTGTGACTCAGCAGTCTGGTGACTAGGCAGTTCCCTTTGGCAGAAGAGGCAGCTTCTGCAGGAGTACACTGGTACATTTCTTTCTTTATATGTACTGTAATTACCCTAAATACTTTTTCTGACAATTTGTCTTCCTTTCCTTGTTCTTTGGCTTTCCTCCTTGGTTTCTGCCTGGCTGCCTTCTCCTTATCTATACAAACAGTGAAGCAGACCTACTAGCTATTTAGCTATTGCCAAAACAATTCTCATGAGAATCTTGGTGAGAATGAGCTCCAGAAGGCCTTGAGCATGCGTGGATGCTCAAGGCTCAGCAGCAGACCGGTGGCAGGCACTTTTATCACCAGCGGTGCAGGGGTAAGGACAGGGCCAGTCGGGAAGGGGGGGGAAGAGGCGATAGAAACACCGGTGGACTCGGGGGGAGCAATACTGTTGGTTCCCGTGGTCGGGTCGGGTTGGGTGGGGGCTCGCAAATCGAGTCAATGCTCGGTTTACGAGTCAAAAGTTTGCTGAGTGTTTTGCTCATCTTGCAAAACACTCGTAAACCGAGGTTTGACTGTACAGTATATATTTTTAAGTTTGTGGACTAAATAAATTTTAGTTTTTCTTTTCCTTGCATTACTTTAAGTGATATCAGGTGTATTAAGTTTCTTGATTAATGATGTAAATCTGTATTCAAGTACTGAAGTGCTTGTTTAATAATTTGAAAAATTCAATAAATAAATAAATATATAAAAAAATTAACATGGCACAACTATTCTCATCTAGTACAGAATATCTCCTTACAACAGTGTCAGTGTTCTCCCCGAAATTTTTTCCAGCCGGGTGGCATGAAAAAGTAGCCGGGTGGGGCGGGATGGGGAAATTTGGTGGTGGGGAAAATTAACCCCCTCTTTTACTAAGGTGCGCTAGCATTTTTAGCGTGCGCAAACCCCTGTGTTACGTGGGAAAACTAGCGCCAACTCAATGCTGGCGTTAGCATCTAGCGCGCATGGTAATTCCTCTGCGCTCTAAGCGCACACTAAAACCACTATCGGAACTTAGTAAAAGGAGCCCTAAATGTATACTATTTTTATTAGTTAATTATTATTATTTTCCAATGCTCAATGTGACTTCCTTTTTTAAGGTTTGACACTTGTGCCAGAATATTTTTACTAAATTTAAGAAGTATTTGCCCTCTTTCAAATGGTATAGAGGTTTAAAAAAGGGAAAGGCATTAATGAAGTCATTAGGTTCAATCTAGCCATTTATTTCTGCATGAATTTAAACAACTAAAAAAAAAAGATAAATATAGCTCATCCAGTCATACAAGAAATGGCTCTACAGCAGGGGTGCCCACACTTTTTGGGCTTGTGAGCTACTTTTAAAATGACCAAGTCAAAATGATCTACCAACAATAAAATTTTTTAAAAAACACAAAGCACACTGTACGCAGAGAAAATGTTAATTATCATTTATATTATGCAGGTTTTCAAAGAGGTCAAGGCAAACGATTCTATGCAATGTCACCTCAGGAACAACTATACAAAAATAGACAAATATACCACCTCCCTTTTTACTAAATCGCAATACTGGTTTTCAGAGCAGTGAGATGCACTGAATGCCCTGCGCTGCTCTCAATGCTCATAGGCTCCCTGCGCTAAAAACCGCTATTGCGGTTTAGTAAAAGGGGGCCATAGTGCGAAATATAGACAGCAGATATAAATTCTTAAAACAAACACATTTTGATCACTAAACTGAAAATAAAATCATTTTTCCTACCTTTTTGTCTAGTGATTTCATGAGTCTTTGTTTGCACTTCCTTCTTCTGGCTATAAATCCAATATTTTTTTCTTTCTTCCCCTCCCCTTTTCTTTCTGTCTCTCTTTCTTTCTCTCTCCCCCTGCCCCCCCAAGCCATCGCGCCAATTTCTCCACTTCCCCGATTCTTTCCCTACCCCCTAAGCCACCATGCCGATTTCTCCCTGCTTCCACGAGCCAGACTAGGAATGTACAAGCGCCGGACTCACAAGATTTCACCTCTGATGTAAATTCTTATGTCGGAGAGGAAGTTCCAGGCCAGCCAGGCAGCGATTGGCTGGCCCAGAACTTCCTCTCTGATGTCAGAATTGACATCGGAGGTGAAGTCTTGTGAGTCCGGCGCTTGTACGCGCTTGGCCTGGCTCAGGGAGGCAGGAAGAAAATGATTGCCAGGCAATGCAATCGACTCACATTGCCTTTGCGATCTACTGGTCGATCGCGCTCGACCATTTGGGCACCCCTGCTGTTATGGTATCCTGTCCTGACCTGAGGAAAGGGGTTTAGTCCCCCCAAAACTGCCTTATTTCCATTTCCTATTTATAAACTTTAATCAATAGATACAATACTACTTGATTCTCCGTAAAGCAACAAAATTTTTTTTTCTACCTTTTGTCTTTTCTGCTTTAATCATCTTGTCTTCACTCTTCTTTCTAGCCAGCATCTGTCCGCTCTGTCTTCCATGCAGCATCAGCCCCTTCCATCCACTGTCCGCCCTCTCCCCGTTCCATATGGCATCTTCCCTCTTTTTATGCTCCTTCAATAAACTGTCTATCCTGTGCCCCTTCTCTTCTCCTTTGTACATGATTGATTTCAGCTCTGCCACCTCTCAATTTTTCTCTCTCTGTCAACACCCTGTCCCCTATGCTCTGTCAACTCTCTCTTCTCCTTTCTTTCCTTCGCACCCCACAGTCTGGTATCTTCCCTTCCCTGATTCTCTGGCATCTCACTTCTTTCCTTTTCTTCCATCTCTCCCTCCCCCTCCATGCTCCGACATCTTCTCCTTCCTTTCCCCCTTCCTTTTCCCTTGGTCTGGCATACTTTCCTCCTTCCCTCCAATCCCTGGCATCTCGTTTCATTTCCTCCCTCATCTTCTTTCTCCCTCCAGTTGGGTGCAGCAAGTCTCTCCCCCTCTGCTCCCTTTCCTCCTTCTGTCACCCAAGGCCTAGCTTCATGAACTTCTTCAGGCAGCAGCATTCACAATTCGCTGCTGTTGCCAGCTTCGGGCCTTCTTCTCTGTCAGGTCCTGCCTTCCTAGAAACAGAAGTAGGCAGGACCCGGCAGAGAGGAAGGCCTGAAGCTGGCAACAGCAGTGAATTGTAAATGCTGTTGCTAGCCGAAGAAGTTCATGACGCCAGGCCGAGCACCTGGGCAGACTGCTACTCTCCCCCCCCTTCCCCACGACCCTCGTATCTCTCCCTCCCTCCCATCATGAGACTCTAAACAGCACTGCTCTATAAGCAGGCTGCTTCCGGGCTTTCTCCTGCCGTGATTCCCTCTGGCACGTCACTGATGAGGGAAGGAGGGAGAGATAGGAGGGTCGGATCGGGTTTGGGGGGGGCGCCTGGGATGATGATAAGGCTGCTGCTGCTGCCAGCGAATCCAGCAAGGATGAAGCCCCAAAGCACAGCACTGGCGGGCTCCCTCTGACCATTTCAGGCCCTAGGCCTGTGCCTACTGGGCCTATCTTTTAATCCGGCCCTGCTTCCCCCCCTCCCCCCCATATGCCCTGACATCTCTCTCTTCCACTCCATGGTATGGTATCTCCTTTCCCTCCCTCCCATGGTCTTTGCATCTCTTTCCTCCTTTTCCTGATCTTCCCTCTCCCTCCCCAATTGGGTGCAGCAGCATTTCTCTTCCCCTCCCCCCATTGGGTACAGCAGTATCATCAGCATTTCTCTTTCCTCCCCCCAATTTGGTACAGCAGAAGCAGCATTTCTCTTCGCCCTCCTCCCTAATTGGGTGCAGCAGCATGACTCTTCCCCCTCCCCCTATTGGGTACAGCAGCAGCATCATCAGCATTTCTCTTAACCCTCCCCCCCAATTGGGTACAGCAGAAGCACCAGCATTTCTCTTCCCCCTTCCCCTCTAATTGGGTACAGCAGCATTTCTCCTCCCATTCACCCATCCCCCCCGTCTCACACACCCGGCAAATTTGCTACAGACAAAGGCAAGTTGCAAGTTTCCCTTTGTCGCTGACCTATCTCCCAAAGGTCAGCGACAGAGGGAAGCTTACAACTTGCTTCTCTTGCTTACTTCGGGCCTTTCTCATTGCCGGGTCCTGCCTTCGCGGAAACAGAAAGTAGGCAGGACCCTGCAGCGAGAAAGGCCTGAAGTAAGCAAGCGCAAGTAAGCTTCCCTCCGTGGCTGGCCTATCTCCCGCATGCTCCGGGGCTCTAATGGTCCGTGCCGGCTTCTCTTCCCTACCCCCCCCAACGTAACTTCCGGTTTCGGAGGGAAGTTGGGTTCGAGTTGCTTGCTGGTTTTTGTTTTGTTTAAAGTCCAGTGGGAGTCTTTCGGCGGCTCTTCAGGCTGCGCGTTAAGCAGTGGTGGCAGCAGGATTCGGCAGATGACAGCTGGGCGGTAATCTAAATTTGCTGGGCAGAGCGCCCAGCTAAAAAGCGCTGGGGAGAACACTGAGTGTCTCTCAAACTGTATGCCACAGCACAGTGGTGTGCCCTGAAGAGATTCCGCGTGTGCCATGAGAGATTCCAGAATTTTACATAGTTTTAAAAATTCTCTTCACAAGTATACTGTACACTCGAATAGATGACATGTACATCACGTATGCAAGAGTCTTTCAATGTTATGAGCATCTGTGTGCATAAGGATACAACCACCCAGACAAGCATCATTCTTTGACATGATTGGCCCTTGAAAACCAATGGCAAGTAATTTTGGTTTTATCTTGTATGCAGTGGTTATCCTAACTTGAGCAACAAAGAAACTAAGACTTTGTTACCATTTGGATCTTCTTATCTTTGTGAATTTGGATTTTCAGCTCTGACAGAAATAAAATTGAAAAAAAAGAGAACAACTGCAGATCTTAGATGATGAAATGTATGTTTGCTTGTCGACTATCAAGCCACGTTTTGAGTTAATTTGCACTCAAAAAAAGCTCATCCGTCAACATTGATTAGCAATTCTGTTCGATCTACTTTAGTTTCATCGTTGTTACAGTTACCCATACATAGCTTAAAAAAAGTTAAATCTCAAATTAAATTTTTTTGTTGGTTTAGCAATTTTATCATTTCAATTATAATGTGCCGCGAAAAACATTTGCTCCGTTCAGTGTGCCAGAGCTAAAAAAAAGTTTGGAGAGACACTTTCTTACAATATTAAGTCAGTTTCTTTCCCTAATTTCTTTCTCTAAATGCTTGTCTCTACAACACAAATAATCTAACTTTCAGAACAACTTCAGGTAGCTGATTCAAATATACCAGAAGTACTTGTTTCCTAGTCATTTTTAGATAGGTTTCTTTACGGTGTGAGTCTGATAGGTGAGTGACTGGGGGTATGTCTGGGGCTTAATTGGTGTGGTTAGTGTGGTATGTTTGTTGGCTGTTGGGCTGTTGGACTGACTGTGGGTGTGAGTGGGGAACGGGGTACTTATTTCCCAAAAAGGTTATTGCAGCCTTGCCTAGCTATCCTGGGGGGTGCCTTCTAGAGCACTAGTTTTGGTCCATGTCTTTGGAGGTTATACTTACCCAACTCCGAACTGTGATGCTGCTCTCTTTCCTCTTGAGGCCTGGCTTTTGTTGGTTGGTTTTTCTTTCTGCCCTTTACTGGTTGTCTCTGTATTGCCCCTCCAGGCTTATTTACACTGTGATAGTTTGCATTGTTGCTGGTTATTTTAAACCATGCCTCTGTTTTCTTGTTCTGGTTTTGGCTGCTATATCAATAAAAATTATTTAAAAAAAAGAATCCTGGAATGCAAATAATATGTAGGTCCGAGGAGGAGCCTAACTAAGATGGCGACCTGAAGAACTCGGAGGAACGCCGTCGGGTCTGTGAATCAACTATGGTGAAACACAAGTCAAAGACTCGGGTTTTCCCTTCGGAGCCCGGGTCTGGAGGAACTTTACCTGGCCCAATGGATTTTTTCGTCGAGCGACGCCCGGGTGGAATGCCGGAGGAGAGAGCCTTGGCTGGAGGCGCGGGTTTGACGGGGAACTCAGGAACCTCCTTTGAGGCAGTCAGCTTCTCCCCGGAGGAGCGCAGCACGCCAGTGCAGCCACGCCCATGTTCGTCGCTGAATGCGACGGGTGAGGCAAGTGAGGCGGCAGACTCAGAGGATAGTGAAGAAGGGGAAGATCAGGATGTCCAGAATGTCTTGACCGCCGGAGGAACACAACTGCCACAGCGTGAGATTGCGAGTTTGGTAGGGGATCATCAGAGTCAATCTCCAGAACAGCAAATTTCAGGTACTGTGAAAATTAAACCGTTTGCAATAGTTCCTTTGAAAAAACCAGCTGTGATAGATCTAAATTCAATTTGGGAAGCTATTTCCGAATTGCAGACCTCATTGGGAACTCAGATGCAAAATTTAACTTCTTACTGTTCTGGAATATTACTGGATACTACAAAATTACATCAAAGAGTCGATAAAATGGAGGCAGATGTCCTGCAACATAGACAAAATTTAGACACTTTGACTGCGCAAAATCAGCTATTAATGAAAGATAATGGGAATATTAATTTTAAACTTGAGATGCTGGAGAATGCGTCAAGAAGTAAAAATTTGAGGTTAATTAATTTTCCTAAATTGCAATTGGTCTCACCACTTGACCTGTTCAAAAAGTATCTCACTAAAGTTTTGAAAATACCACAAACATCTTACCCACCAGTGGTTAGAATTTATTACCTTCCAACTGGAAAGAAGAAAATGGCTGAAGAACAACAGGTCCCTGTGGAAGGAACTTTGGACGTACTAGATTTGACTAATATTTTAGAAAGATCAGACTCTGACCAGATAACTGTGGCTACGCTTTTTGTTCAACTAGCACTGGAATCTGATAGGGAGTGGTTACTGAAAATATTTTTTAAATTTAAAGATATAGAATTTATGAAGAATAAAATTAGAATGTATCCAGATGTATCTAGAGTAACCCAGAAAAAGAGGAAGCAATTCTTAATTCTCCGCCCCCAGGTGTTAAAATTGGGGGCAACGTTTGTACTTAGATTTCCTTGTAAATGTATAATTAATTTCCAGGGAACTAGATATGTATTTTTTGAATCTTCACAATTGTCAAGATTTATTTCAGCTAATGAGGTGTCTACTGCTGTTAACCCGAACAACTTGCAACAGGAAGGCTCTTAATTAGTGGGGCCCTAGGTGTGATTCAGGTCTATTCTTTGTTTACCTAAGAATGTTTAGAGAATTATAACTATACCGATTTTTCTTAAGCTCACTCCTCAAATATAGTGGACCAAATAACAGTACAATTGAAGACATTATCCAATGATTTAATTTTATTCTTACTTTTATGATATTTGAAATGTAACTGTTAAAATGTTGATTTTTGTTGATCATGAAAATGAAAATTAATAAACATTAAATGATAATTATTTAAATTACTTAATATTTCTTCAATTGTTCCTACTCCTATCTGTCATTTTTAAATCTAATGTAAACCGTCCAGATATTTGCTTGATGGTCGGTATATTAAAATCTAATAAACTTGAAACTTGATAAAAAAAAAAAAAAGAATCCTAGCGAGGGTATGTACAACAAATCCCTTTGTGCTCTCTCCGATCTTGTTATAGTGGAACAAGAGATCTGAAAGATACTGTAGCTCAGTGTATCACAAACTGTGTGCTGTGGCACACCAGTGTGCTTCCTAAGATTACTGGTGTGCCACAGCACACTGGGGAAGAGGAGAGGTGCCGGCGCCAGATGACTGTCTATAGGACGTGCCTCTCGCAAAGAGAGGCACGTCCTGTAAGCAATCTCCCGACGCCGGCACCTCTTCTCTCTGCCAGCCCTTCTCTCCAGTGTGGGTCTTTCTGCGCAAGGCCCGTTTGATGGGCCTTTGAACATGCGCGGACTGCGGTGCGCTGATGTCATGCATGTGCATGATGTCATCACACAGACGCCAGCGCACTTCCGGGTGTCTCGAGCTGGGGACACTAGGTTTAGTGTGTCACGGCTTGAAAAAGTTTGCGAGACACTGCTATAGATTGATCTCAGGCCCAGATCCTCCCCCAGTGAGACCTGACATACGTCCAGATCTTCTAAAGCAGTGACAGTGGCTGGCCAGCAGAGGCAGCGCTGTGAACAGGCTGCTCGAGGCCTGCCCTACTGGGGCCTTCCCTCTGATGTATAACTGGTGATGCAACAGAGGGAAGCTTTGGCAGGGCAGGCTGTGAGCAGCCTGTTCACAGAGCTGTCTCTGCCAGCTAGCCAGCACCACTGCTGCTTTAGGAGGTATGTCAGGTCTCACCAGGGAGATAGGAGGGATGGAAGGCTGCTGCACATGGGAGGAGAGAGAAGATAGGAAGAATTGGACATGGAATGGAGGAGAGGAAGGGAGAGATGCATCAAAGAGTAGCAAGGGGTGAGAGGAAGAAATCCTGCATATGATGGAGAGGAGGGAGACATGCATGAAGAAGAGGGAGAGGGAGAAATGTTGGACATAGGGTGGAGGGCAGGGGCAGATGGTGCATGGGAAGAGAAAAAGAAATATTGCACATGATAATGCAGGGGAGGAACAGAGAGATGCTGCATGGAGGAGCATAGAGAGGTTTGACCCATGGCTCACAAGGCAGGGAGAGAGAGAGATTGTAAACAGAAAGAAACAGAAATGTTGGATATGGCAGTGGAAGGGAAGGTACAGAGATGGAAGATGGATGCTGAGCACGGAGAAAGAAAACAGTGTCAAATGGGCAGATGACCCTGGTGAGTGAGTTAACAGAAGACAGACCAGAACCTGGGATCAACATGATTTGAATAATAAAATGACGAGACAACAAAAAGTAGAACAAATAATTTTATTTTCTATTTTGTGATTACAATATGTCAGATTTGAAATGTGTATCCTGCCAGAGGTGGTGTTAGACAGCAAACATGATCTAGGACCTAAAAGACAGAGGAAAAGCCTTCTTTGTTTATTTTGTTTATATCATAGCACCAGCGTGGGGTTGGAAAGGACAAAGGGGGGTGGGGTGGGTGAAGACGCTACAAAATAAACCTTCCAGGACATTTGAAAAAAGCGCCTGATGGGCGGGAAAAGCAAATTGAATCGAATCAAAAAAATCAATTTAATAGACTAAATCAAATTGAAATTTTTTTCCCTGAATCGGGGGCAGCACTATTGTTAACCTGTATTTTTGCTGTTTTGCTTATATTGTTGGCCTGTGAGTACTACTTCATGATCCATAGTAGCTAAAGCAAAGATGGCTTCTCAGGCACATCAGTATTATCTATCATGTTCTAATGAACTTTTTTTTCACCCTAGGTGTTTTGGAATGCTGCTAAGTCCGGGTCGAAATGTTAAAAACAGCGATATGCATTTACTGGATATGGTAATAATTATAAAGTTCTTTATATTTCAATATTATTTATGATCTAAAAGTTAGCACTTACAGTTCAACCCTGACCACAGAGACAGAAGAGAATAAACAATCATAAAAATAGTTTTACTTTCATTTCTTTAGCACAATTCTATTCCTTTGTACAAAATACATTCCTGTTTGTTTTTGCCAAGGGGCTCCTTTATTAAAATGCAGTATAAATTTTCACTTAACTGTGCATTGATGGCAAAGCCCATACAGTAAATGCATTTGTCTCTCATTTACCATAGGATAGACAGTTATCAGATGGGCATCATGTTAATATGCCTGGGTTGATAGCACGTGCCCACCATTTAACATGCTGTTAATAAGACAGTTATCTGTGGAGGTGCCATTCATTTCTGCACTTCCCTATCAGATCCCGTTCCTGTTCCACGCCCCCTCAATAAGATCCTCAACTCCCTACCAGTCTCCTCCCACATATCTCCAATCCATCCACTTCCAGGACTTACTTGGTGATCCAGTGACAATAAACGAGAGCAGCAGTCCTCTTTGCTTCTGCTCCATGTGGCACTGGCTTCAAAATACATTGCTGATCCCTATTAATAGTCTTACAGCACTATTTCTAGGGATCAGTCTTCCAATGCCCTTATATGGGTGGGGGTGTCTGGTGGATGGGGTGATGGGTTGAGAGCAGGTAGAAAGGAATTGGCGGGCAAGTTTTGGGGGTGATTGGCGAATCTAATTGGGTTGGACGGATCAACATTTCTAACCCCAAGCGGTATACAAAATACAAACATAGTTTGACATACAAAAATTAGAAACAAACACAGCATAACTTATCTAAAATTCATCTCAACCAGTACTTTAATCCAATTAGCTAAAAGCCTCCACAAACAGAGTTGTTTTCAAGACCTTCTTAAATGTCTGAAGATCAGGGAGTATCCTTAATGGTCCAATCAAATTATTTCATAATGCAGTGTATCGCAAACTGTGTGCTGTGGTACACTAGTGTGCCCTGGCAGATTCTAGGTGTGCCCTGAGATGGCGGCGAGGAGGAGAGATGCTGGCGCTGGCAGACTGCTTACAGGGCATGCCTCTTTGGGTGCCTCTCCTCTTCCCCGTGCCTCTGCTCTTTTTTCCTCACCTCTCCTTCTGCAGCACACACACACCCCTCAGCGGTAATAGAAGGCTCAGGACCACGGCCGGAGAACATCCGTGCATGCGCAGATGTCAACGTGATGACATCACACATGCGTGTGATGTTATCACATTGACATCCACGCGTTTCTGGGTGTCCATCCGCAGCCCCGAGATTGGTGTGCCGTAGTTTAAAAATGCCATAATGAAACACCTGCCACCAAAATTGCAGATGCTCTTGTATTTGCACAGAGTGCATGTAATAGCTCATCTGTTGCTAATTGCAATGCTCCCTCAGATCTTAAAGATCTGGTTGGTTGATATAAGCTTATCACTTGTGTCAAATACTGAGGGATCTTATAATGAATGACTTTAAAGATCAATACTAGAACTTTAAAGATATGTAATTTGACAAGTACCCAATGAAGCCATTTCAGCAATGGTTTAAATGTTCAAATCTGCTTCCATCACATATCAAAAGCTATTCCCAGATAAAGAACATTGCAGTAGTCCAGTCTTTGAACTACTATAGTTTGCACCACCAAATGAAAATCCTAAGAAGACAACATAGGCTTTAGTCTACTGAACAGATGCATGTGGAATAAAGCAGACTTGATCACTGCCAACACTTGATTTTTCATACTTAATGTTGAATCTAACCTGATTCCTAAAATCTTTAATTTCTTTTGCACTATAAATCTCATGTTATTAATCTCAATTTCAGACCACAGTGGATCTTCAATTCTACCATCCAACATTGCATCTGTTTTAGCTAGATTACATACTAATTTATGGTCAGGCATCCAAATATCTACAGCTTGTAAACACATTGCCAATTTCTCCTTCATTTCATTTTTCCAATCAGTCTTTGGAAAAAAATTGACATCATCGACATAAAAATGGTAGCCTACATTCAAATGCTGAAATACATTTCCCAAAGAAGGTATATAAAGATTGAAGAGTAATGCCGAGAGTGCAGACCCTTGTGTAACGCCCTTCCATATGGACACTATACAAGATATATGTCCATTACTCTTCACTCGTATTGATCAATCCTGAAAATATGAAACAAACCAGTCATACTCAGAACCTCCTATTCCCAACTCCATCAATAGAAACATGATGGCATCCTCTTGTCTCCTCCTTTCCCTAAGAGATCCCATGTGCCTGTCCCATGCTTTCTTGAATTCAGGCAGTCTTTGTCTCCACCACCTCTACTGGAAGATTATTCCACGTATCTATCACCCTTTCTGTAAAATTAAGATGCTTTATGAGTAGCTTTTGAAAGTTACAGACAACATAAAGAAGCTTACGGTATTTTACTCTGAAAAAAAATTAAAGCCAGTATGATTTTTTTAATATATAAAGAGCAAACTTTGTTGAAAGAAACATTGTGGCTTGGTAGGCATCAAAAATATTTTTGAAATATGGAGCGTCTTTTATTAACATACCAGGCAAAAAAGTGATTCTGTAATATCCACTGTACCCCTGGTGAAATTAATTATCAAGTGAACCATTAGATATATGAAACTAATATAGCTCATACATTTTACTCTAGAAATCTAAGTTCAAGCCTGCCTTAATTTACAAGTCATATCTAATCTGCAGTTGTTGGTGATATCTGTGCATTCCTTAGAGCATTGGTTCCCAACCCTGTCCTGGAAGACCACCAGGCCAATCGGGTTTTCAGGCTAGCCCTAATGAATATGCATGAGAGAGATTTGCATATAATGGAAGTGGCAGGCATGCAAATCTGCTCCATGCATATTCATTAGGGCTATCCTGAAAACCCGATTGGCCTGGTGGTCTTCCAGGACAGGGTTGGGAACCACTGCCTTAGAGGATATTGCATCTCATAGCCTTTGTACAATTAGGTATTGCTTATAGGATTTGCTCAAGGGAGGCCTTGTTCTATAACAGAATTGTTCTGGTAGAACTGTAAAGAGAAGCTCTACAATAGCAAATAGTGCATGTGCAGTGAATTCTGGGCTAACTGAAGAGGAGGCAGCTGAAGTGGAACATTTTTAGTAAAATGTTTAATCACACAGCCTTAGTTTGCATATGCGTGCTCAAATTGACGTAACAGACAAGTGATATTCTACATTCAATAAAATTTCCACTGGTTGATTTAGACATCTCACTTGCCTTTTCTGTTCGTGCGCTATATTTCAAGGCAAGATCTCTCTTTTTCTGTTTTGGTAATCGCAAGATTAATCACATAAAATGCCCTCTCACATTTCCTCCTGTGTAGTGCAATATATAGAAAGCATATGTAAATTCTCAAAACTTATATATTTCAATTACTAAAGTAATAATAAAATCAGTTATCTTCCCTGCATCTCTCACAATCCAGCAGTTTGCTCTCTTACACTCTCTCTCTCTCCCCCACATAGTCCTTCAGTTACCTTTTTTCCTGCCCCTTTTCTTCAGACAGTTCAAGCACATCTTCCTCTTCACCCTGTCCACACCTTTCTCTCTTCTCCCCCTCAGACCAATACTCTCCCTCTGCCTTTCCTCCCTCGAGTATAACACTTCTTCCTCAACCAGCCGCCCTTTCCCTCATGAGTCCAGCACCTTTTCCTCTGTGTCCCCCCTCCTCAGCCTTCCTTCTCTGACCTCCAGCTTTCAAAATCTTCTTTTTTGCCAGCAGCAACATTGGCAGCACTAACTTGCTGCCCAGGCTGCTTCGGAGCCTTTGCTGAGCCAGGTCCTGCACATAAATTACATTAGAGGGGTAGTACCTGGCTGAGGAAAGGCTCTGGGTCAGCGTGGGTAGCAAGTTTGGGTTGCCACTGCTGCCGCCGGCAAAGAAGAGGATTTTGAAAGCTGGAGGTGACAGGAATGGGGCTGAAGAGGGATGAAGAAAGAGGTGCTGGACTCATTGGGGTTGTGGCAGCAGGATGAGTGTTTCCAAAATGGAAAATGATGATAAAAATTCCCCCTAAAACAGTGCCGACCCCGTAACACACTTCCCAGGTGTTTGTGTGCCATGATACACCACACCAGTTGAGAACCATAGCTCTAACTCATGCCCTTCCTCTATAGTGTCCTGCCTGCAGAAAACAGGAACTTTTCCCAGAGGATGCCTATATAACACTACATGTGTCCTGTGTGCGCTGTTTTTCATGGGGATTATGACACAAGTGATATTTTTTGATTAGCAGCTAAGTACCTGCTTTTTTTTTGCCTTTAAATTCGCTTTGTTGGATCTGTGCCTGATGTGGTTTTTGAACTTGCCCTTCAACTTGAAAATTTCTGATTTTTCATTCTCTGAGTGAAGGTTGCTACCACAGACCTATGATTCACTGACTGTCTTGATATGATTTTTGGAAGTAGAGGTTTTTGAGCCCATGAAGCCGAACTGAGGCTTTTTTCTCCACTTTCTTTTTCATGTCTTTTTGGGGTATTTTGAGGTGTGAATGTGCTGTGGAGTGGTTCCTTTGAATATTATAGAGTTTATTGAAGGTCTATAGTTGCTTGCAGGGGTGTTCTTAATACTTTTTTCTATTTTTATCTTGCTATGTAAAATTCTCCGCATTCTTTTATACTGCATTTTATAATTTATGTATTTCTTTCCTTAGGTGCCTTCAATTGCTGTTTTGTAAATAACTTATACTGTTTGTATCTTATCCAATTGTTGTGAACCACCTAGAACTCCTGGGTATGGCGGTATATAAAAATACATTTTTTATTATTATTGTTTTTCTAGAGTATGAGTTTTGCTAATTTAATGATTGAACATACTCTTTCCTAGTATTCTGGTATTGTGACAGATATTATCCCCATTAAAATATCTGTGCCCATTACAACCCCCCCCCAACCCCCCCCAAAAAAAAAATATTAAAAAAAAATCTGTCAGAGATTTCAGAGCATTAAAGACCAGCGCTTCATTTTGCACATCATCTGGGCATTGATCGGAGTGCTCATTTCAATATTGATTAGCTCATTGTAATCCATTTACAAATGATTATCGGAGGCTGCTACAAACCATGGAAAAGACTGCGATTAGCCATTTTGGGCAGCAATAGCTGAAATACTTCAACGCTAATCTGGTTAAAACTGGTTTAGTGTCGATTGTTAAATGCACGGTGAATTTTGATCATATGGGCTTTATCAGTTGTTATAACAGCTCTCTATGAATAAATGTTGGCTTTGTAATTCTGTATCCCAAATGGCAGCATCTGTCCATCTCTACTATCTTATTTTATTAGATGGTTTTTAAACACATGCACATAAGAATGTAATTTCCCTTTTGATGTCCTTTTGCTTATTCATAGGAGTCCATGGGGAAAAATTGTGATGGGAGAGCATATGCTATTACTGGAATGTGGAATCCCAATGCACCAGCTTTTCAGGCACTTAATGAAGAAACTCCAAAAGGTAAAAGTATCTTTAAGTAAATCATTTTAATTTAAATGTCAATTGCATTCTATCCCAGCCAAAGCACCTGAATTGAGCTTCAAAATCACCTGGGCATTAGAGTTTGAAAACCTAGTACTTTTTTATTCCTGCTGTATAACATTTGCTAAGAAGATATTGCCCAAGAAAAGTATATAACTGACGCCGAACAGAGTTATTTCTGATAAGGGATTGTGCTTGGTTCTGGTTGCCATATCTAAAAAATAAGATATAGCAGAATTAGGAAAGGTTCAAAGACGAGCAACCAAAATGATAAAGAGTATGGGACTTCTCTCGTATGAGGAAAGAGGTTGGGGCCCTTCAGCTTGGAAAAGAGATGGTTGAGGGGATGTGATTGAGATCTACAGAATCCTGTCAAATGGGTTGTGGAGAAGGGTCTTGAAATCGGAGGCAATTTTATTGAAACTTTCTAGACAGATTGAAGGCAGCTATTAGGATAATTATTGGTAATATAACTGTATACTACTGTAATTTTAGTGACATGTTAGCTACTAACATTTAATTAGTGAAGGTGGTGCGAGGGTTTCATTGAACAATTATAGGGGGGGGTGCAAGAACCAAAAAAGTTAAGAACCCCTGTTCATGAGCATTCTTTCACTGTTGGATTTTTTTTGTTTCATTTTTTGCTTTGTATTACTCACATGTGCACACCCATGTATGTTTAGTTGGATACATTGGCTATGAATATAGTACTAATGCCTAATGGAATTTGATATTGCAGGAATTTTTGTTTTCAAAATTAAAATTAAAATCTCTATGAATGATTTAGCCTCACTTTTATCTAGCTGCGCTAGAGGTTTTTAGTGCGGGCTGACGAGGTAAGTGTTTCGATACTCACAGAATTCCTATGAGCATTGGAGCACTTATGTCGCCTGCCCATGCTAAAATCCTCTAGCGCAGCTTGATAAAAGAGAGTTAATTGGTTGCAAGAAAAGTTTTAAAAAATTATGCAAGCTCTAGGTACATCACATTTTATGATCTTGGTGAAAGAATTTTAGTCATGTGGAAGAAACAAAATCCTTAGGCCCCAATGCACAAAGGTTTCCTTGCAAGTAAGACTGAGTTCTAACCAGTCTTACTTGCAAGGAAACTCTCCTGCTGATGCACAAAGGGGTTCTCGGTGGCTGCTGCTACCAGTCGTCAGTAGCAGCTATTGAGAATTCTATGCTAATGCAGGGAAATGTGTTTTTTTTCCTGTACAGACTTTACCAACAGGGTCTGAGCTGACACTGACAGGAAAGTAAGGCTATGACAGCCCACCCTGCATGAAAAGGTCCCAACAACCATTAAAAAATTTTAAAAATCCCTCCTGTCCATGCCGCCCTGTCCCCTTCTCAATGCTGCACCCCAAGCCCCTGTGCTTTTTTTTTTCAAGATTGACAGGCGGGATGCCCACTTACTCCTGCCTCAGCCACTGCTGCCTTGGCCCCCCCCCCCCACAACCTCCCCCCATGCCTTTTAATGAAGACCGTCAGGAGAATGCTGATTCCTTCTTGTTGGCAGGCCTGCCTCTTCAAAATGGCAGGCCTTCCTCTTCCTGGTGCACTGGAAAGGGCCTAAGGCTCTGATTGGCTCAAACACTGAAGGCCCCCTGCTAAGACTCAAACCTAAGTTGATGGCACCTCACTGACTAAGGAGTGTGAATAATCTCTTCTGAAAAGCTCAAGTTTCAAGTTTATTAGGATTTTATATACCGCCTATCAAGGTTATCTAAGCGGTTTTTACAATCAGGTATTCAAGCATTTTCCCTCTCTGTCCCGGTGGGCTCACAATCTATCTAACGTACCTGGGGCTATGGAGGATTAAGTGACTTGCCCAGGGTCACAAGGAGCAGCACGGGGTTTGAACCCACAACCCCAGGGTGCTGAGGCTGTAGATCCAACCTTTGCACCACACACTCCTCCACACTCCTGTGTATTTATAGATTTAATATTCTACCAATTATGACCTGAACTTCAATTTTGCATTCCAGATAAACGAGTATATATGACTGTAGCTGTGGATATGGTGGTAACTGAGGTGGTGGAACCAGTGCGCTTTTTGCTGGAGACTGTTGTGCGTGTGTACCCAGCCAATGAACGCTTCTGGTATTTCAGCAGAAAAACATTTACAGAGACCTTTTACTTAAAGCTAAAACAGGTATGGAATAAACAGTTATGGATTAAATTGGATCTGAGTATACTGATATAATGATTCAAAATGTTGTGTGGTTGTGGCACCGAGGTACCCCCCTCCTCAAACCCAGTATGCACCCAAAAAGAGGGAGAAAAAGCCTCAGACTAATGTAGCAGTATAGAACCAAAGGGTACAAATCAAAACTGCTTTTGATACTTTCACTGGCAAAAAACTCCCTCACAGAACAGCTCAGGTTTAGAAAAGGGCAAAGTCACCCGGAGGCACATTCAAGGACTTAGCTGACAAAAGATGACTTGAGCTCCAGTGCTGTCACGTCTTCTCCAATCTTCCCAACAAGCGACCTTGTTTCACCAATGTTTGGCTCATCAGGGGAACAAACAATACAGCCTTGAAAAGTGCAGCCATGCTGAGACCAGCCCCAGCTGCATCCTCATATAATTTGTTAACACATCTGAGTATACTGCTATTTCTTATCTCTATTTACAAGAAGCTCAGATGCTCAGATTGTTATAATGCATTTCAAATCATGCCATGTTGGAGGAAGTGTATGAATATTAAGATAGAAGCATTGGAAATCATTGAGAAGGAAATAATTAAAATGTTGGAAATAGATGAGAGAAAGGGGCTCATAATCAAAACTTTAAAACATCCGCCTACCCTACCCCACATGATTTTTCAATGCTCTCTGCTTACGATATACTGGCAGAGAGTTTGGAGCACCATTTCCTCCATACTGAAGATCCATGAACTGTTAAATTTCAAAATGATTGTGCTAGAACAACAAGGTCTCACACAATCCTTAATGGAGCCCAATGCTCGCTTACTTAATATTCAACTGTTTCTGGCTATCCAGAACATCTTGTACTGCTGGAAGAATTTGTCTTAAGGTAGAATTCATAGTATGCTGGAGCACAGTTTACTAGCAAGTTTGAAAGTGTAATAGCAGAAAAACATCATTCCACTAGATCAGGGGTATCCAACCTTTTGGCTTCCCTGGGCCGCATTGACTGAAAAAAATGTTTCTGGGGCCACACAAACGCGCAAATGCTAAAGTAAGATAGAGGAGGGAGCCGGCAAGACGGTAAACACCCAGGGGCAGCAGAGGAAAACACTGCATCGCCCTCGACCGGGGCCGCACAAAATACTTCACAGGGCCGCAAGTTGGACACCCCTGCACTAGATCATTCCTTAAAATCTGGAGTCTGGTTCAATCTTATTGTAATTTAGACCACTGACAATCAGTATTTTAGATCATATGGTATAAAGATTTTACTGATCATCTTCTCTTAATGTAATTATTAAGTGATGCTCGTCGGAAGTACTCTTATATGCTTGTATGCAGGCAGAAATAACATTTACTGATAATGTATATGTTAGTCTTGTATATCAGTTATATATATTTTATACATATAATATGCATGATTTGCACAGTTGATTTGTTTATATTTTATTCAATAATTTTACACTGTCCCCCTTTTCTACGAAACCACGCTAGCAGTTTTTAGCATAGAGAACTGCACTGAATGTCCCGCGCTGCTCACGATGCTCATTGAATTCCTATGAGCATCAGGAGCAGCATGGGCCATTCAGCGCGGCTCTCTGCGCTAAAAAATGCTAGTGCAGTTTCGTAGAAGAGGGGGTTTGCTTATTTGTTTTATGAACTTAATAAAAATACTTGAACTTAAAAAGCACTTTGACATCCTAATAGACATGTTGTCCAAGTGCCGATAAACTGATTTTCTGGAAGTGTAATGAGATTTTTTATGCCACTGAATGCCACTGTGTGGCCAGAGCTGAAAGGGGCGTATCTGGAGGAGTATTTGGACAGGGCGGTATTTGGACAGGATGGGGGCAGACTTTGACCTATACGTCCTACAGGGATAATTGAATGGTTTATTAGACATCCTGGATGAAACTTAGATGTTGTGAGTTAGATGATGTGAAAACAGGTATAAGTGTCAAAAAGATATCCAAAATGACTAGATAACTGCTGCAGAGTCAAAGTAAAGACCCATACACACTCCCCCAGTGTTCACTGACCTTCTCACACCTGCACAAAGATCAGAATAAAAAAAATACATACCTGTCTCCAGAACATCAGCACTTGGTATAGGAAAACCTAGTAGAGCTGCACGCAGGTGTCTTAAATAGCCAGGGGAGGGAGGCTAGTGAACCATAGAGAGGAGTAGCAAGTCCCATAAGCCACTCTAACTACTATATTTATGGTGGAACATGTGAGGTCACCAAAACCCCCCCAAAACACTACTCTACTGCCGTATAGCTTCTACCCGCTGCCTTAAGGGCTATTGGGGTTGTAGACAGGTAGGTATAGTGGGTTTTGGGGGCTCACCATAACCTATAAGGGAGTTCTGGTGAGATTTTTATCTGGCCCCCTTTTTGTGACATTCACAGCAGTGCTCTGTAAGGTGCCCCCTGCTCTGTTGCCATGACTGGGTGGCCAGAAGATTGGCCCCTTCCCAGGTCCAAATGGTCTTGTTCTGGGTGTTTGGGACTTGGACAAAATTTTGGTCAAAAATGTGGTATACAGATAGATGTCCTGGCGGTCTGGGTGACCCAGTAGCCTGGATGTCCAGATAGACTATTAAAAAATATATATATTCTAGACGTATATTTTGAAAATGGATATTTTTCCACTGCTGACTTTGGGCGTCTAGTGCCATACGTTCAAATTGGACTTAAACATATATTTTGATTATGTCCCTCTAAGTGTCTACTGTAAAAGCAAATTTATTTTTTTCATGAAGAGATTCACCCAAAGTAGTTTTCAGTACATTGAATCATAACCAGGTACTCTTAACTATTTTCCCTATCTGTCCAGGCAGGCTCACAATCTAACTAGAATACCTAGGACAATGGATGGTTAATTGACTTGCCCAGAGTCATTAGGAACAGGTTGGGATCAAACTTGCAACTTCAGGGTGCTGAGGCAGCATCTCTAACCACTAGGTCACTTCTCTAGTCCAGGGGTAGGCAATTCCGATCCTCGAGAGCCGGAGCCAGGTCAGGTTTTCAGGATATCCACAATAAATATGCATGAGATAAATTTGCATCTCAAGGAGGCAGTGCATGCAAATCCATCTCATACATATTCATTGTGGATATCCTGAAAACCTGACCTGGCTCCGGCTCTCGAGGACTGGAATTGCCTACCCCTGCTCTAGTCCAATCATTTGTAAATATGCAAAATACTGTTATTTGTAAAAGTAGTTGATCTTCTTATCCTTGGAGAAAATATTGCTGCTGCTCTTATGGAGACTCTGCTGGCTTTGAAGAGTTTTTTTCTTGAAAGTTTAGAAACTGGTCTCCATTGGAAGTCTGTTCTAGATTCCTTTTGAGGTTTTCTCCCATGACTATATGAAAAATGCTACATCTCTCCCCCCCCCCCCTCCTCCCAGAGCCCAGAGGGTAAAGCTTTAACATATTCAGTCTCTTCATACATGGCTTATAGTACATGTCCTGCACCAATTTTGTTGACCTTTAAATCCTTCTATCCATTTTCTAGAGGGACTTCTGTTTTCTCCCCAGCCAAGCAGGGGAATGCAGGCCTCTCCTTGCCTCAGAGAAGTCTAAATGCAGACCTCTCAGAACATTCGCTGAAGTTCCTGCGCTGCCTCGGTGCCTTCCCCCTTCAGTCCTTTTCATCCACGGGCATGTTGGGCATGCCCAACTCTCCTCTGCAGGTCCTTTGTTCTTCACAATATTTCTCTCAGCTGAAATTTATTTTTTATTATTTTTACCTCAGTACTTGTTATCATAAACACTTTTATTATTATCTCGCATAATATCTGTATTCCCACTGACAATTTCATTCTCAGCTACTGTTCTCAGATGTTTGCATTGGAAATTACGGTGGGACTTCAGATAAAAATACTGATTGGCAAACTTCTATCTTGTCCTTAGAAGTGGGTGGCAAGGCCCACAGAACTGGAACTGTCTCTCCTGCCCTGCTTAACTTCTTGCCCACCAAGCTGTGGGTTAGCAGTGGTACTGGGAATAAACACAGTGCCGTCAAACTCAAGGGAAAAATAAAACCTTTGTTCTTTACTGGCTCAGTCTGCAGTAAGTAAACAAAAACACATTGCCTTTACTGCTAGCAATAAAACTGATAAAGCCATCTGCAGAGAATTCCAGTCAACCTCTAAAGCTCTGCTTCTTCTTCTTGAGGCTTGAAGGGAATATGTCATTTTCAACCCTTTCCAAAGTGCTTGAGAAATTAAAGCACATCAGCACTGAAACTTCTCAGTAAAATTCTTCTTCCACGTTCTAATGGCCAGTGGGTGTAGTAAAGTGTGTATGTGTGGGGGGCAGTCTGCCCCAGGCGCCATGTTAGTGGGGGCACTGGCACCCCTCCGCTCCTGCCTCTTCTCCACACTTGCACCCCTTCCCTTCCCCCATACCTCTGGTTGAAGTTGTTGTTCGTGGCGGTCAACAACGTGCTCTGCATGACCCCGTTGGCTCTCTCGCTGACATCGCTTTCGGGTGCCACGCATAGGAAGTGGCGTCAGAGGGAGAGCTGATGGAGTCACAAGAAGTACGTTATTGACCACCGCGAGCAGCAACTTCAACTAGAGGTATGGGGCAGGTGGGATCGGGGAAGGAGCGGGGGAGGCTGAGATGAAGGTAGGGGAGGGGCGCCTCTCACCCTAGCTACGCCATTGCCAATGGCAAAACTCTCTCTACTGCCCTTTCAGTGCAAATCTAATGTAAACAGCTTAGAGATCACCAACGCAACACAGGAGCTCTTCAGTGAAAATGGTGCTGTTTCAGAGCACAAACAGGAACAAGACAAGGTGGATGTCTCTAGCAACCAAGGTGGGTTTTTATTAAATTGTACAAACATTAAAAAGAGTCCCAACAAGGATCCTTGTTCTGGCGTTGCTAAATAGCGTCGTCTTTAGGGGACACTGAGGTCTACCACCACTAATCCCACAGTTTTCCGTTTCTGGTGTCTTGTCTCCTCTTAGCACAACCTCTCTTCCTCGAAATGCGTACCACCACAACTTCCTGTTTCCGGGACGGTGGTGGTGGGACACATTTTGAGGAAGAGAGGTTGTGCTAAGAGGAAACAGGATACCGGAGAAGGAAAACTGTGGGATTAGTGGTGGTAGACCTCAGTGCCCTCTGAAGAAGGCACTATTTAGCAGTTCCGAAACAGGGATCCTTTGTGGGACTCTTTACGTTTGTACAATTTAACAAAGACTCACATTGGTTGCTTGAGACATCCACCTTGTCTTGTTCCTGTTTGTACAGCTGTTTCAGAGCACACATCCCCTGTTCATTATCTCTGAGCTGCAGTCTTTATTGTCAGCTCTGGTACTAGTCCCAGTAGTGGATACATCTGCACTTATTTAATAATTTTATGCTTCCGATATATAATGTATTGCTTCTCAATGGCCACGACTTTGGTCTTGGAGATTAAAAAGTACAAGGTCAGCATCTATGAGACAAACTTGGTTCTTTTTGTTACATAGAGCTTTTTGGACCCCAGTTTGTTTACAAAAGTTGGATAGCTCTAGGTCTAATAGATGCTGGCATTGTAATTTAGATGCTGGGACTCTAGATCATTTACTTTTTTTCTATCCCTTTGTCAATGCCTTTTGGAAGTTAATTTGGTCCCAAATTAATTCAATGTTAGAAAATCATGTTGCCCTATCCTATGATACTATTTTATTTGGAACGTCTATGAGATTCAAGAGTCAAATTTCAGCAAATAACAATAAACTTTTGTTAATACTGACGGGGGTTGCCATTCAACATATTACTGGAAATTGGAAGGACTATACTAAACTTAATTATACCTTTTGGTGGAATTCAGTTTGTCATATTTATAAAATGGAGAGAGTGCTTGATATACAGCAAGGAAATTATAATAGTTTCAAAAAGATTTGGGGGCCATTGATTACATATTCTAATGATTAGACACCTTGGACACCTTTTTATTACATAGGACTATATTTAATGTGGGGATGGGGAGGTATGTTATGTGATTTAATGGGTTTATTCCTGATGAATGGGATGGGTGGGGGAGGGGTCTTTTTTATATGCATTTGACAATAATTGTTAGAATGTCAAGTGATTTGTACGAATTATTTGATTGAATTTTGTACACTTGTTGCAAGAGTTAAAACTGAATAAAGAATTTAAAAAAAAAAAAGAAATTTGTTCCCGAATTTCTGCTTCTGCCATTGTTGCCAAATGCTTAGCTTGGTTTTACACATCTGGATTATGTGACGATGTCCACAACAAATTAGCAGATACTCTGCACAGGAGATCTGCTATTTGGCGAGAAAGTAAGGAGATGTTTCACATAAAACAAATCTCTCTTTCACTCCTCAGCAGTACTCTGCTGTTTCGATGCTACCTGAGCATAGTCCTGCAGAGATTTGTATTTCTTGCCATAGACAATCTCAACTGGTGTAGGGCCCTGGATTTGTCAGCCTTCATCAACAAGAAAGAGCTCAAGCAAAGCATCCAAAACAGCAGTCATCTTTTTCACTTTGGGCAGCTGTCACAGCCAGTACATGAACACAATATAACAGCCTGCCCTTCCTGTGAATGTGGAGGGGGCAGGGTCTGGTTCGCTTCTTCCTTCCATTCTGGAACAAAGTCACAACAGGTGTTTGAGTCCTCGGCATTGTGAAAACAGTATTCTGGCTCAAGTTCCTCAGCCCTTGGATTGAGCCCTACATTAGACTCACCTGCCCCCACCCCCGTACCTGACCGGCTAGCCTCCTCCAGTCAAACATCGCGAAACTAGTTTTTATTCCTGGTATTTTCTTGCACCCTCTCCTGGACCCTTTTCTTTAAAAAGGGAAATGAAAGGTGTCAAAATGAATATTCTTCCATTCCTAAAGAAGGGAGACTGGCTGTATTTTATATTACCCATCATATAATGCTCTACCCTACCAAGTCACCTCCTGTGGTATAATATGCAGCCTCCAGTGTGCAAGATCCCACTGTTCTATATTCTATATCCAGTCACACCATGCTTTGTCAGACAATGCTTTGTCACAATTTGTCATACTGCCACCTTTCTCTCGCACTCTACTATACTATACATCGCATCTTTCATGTTATGATTACCACACTATGTCTGTTGTGCTACATTCTCATACTATGCCCACTACATAATGTTTGCCATCCCATGTCTACCACGCTAAGTTCTACCTTGTAGCACACCATACAGTCATGTCATACTAAGTTAGCCACACTTCTATACTATATCTACCATGCCATGTTTTGTATATATAATACTAGGTTTGCCATGCTATGTATGCCATGCTATGCGTGTACAGGCAGTCCCCGAGTTACAGACACCTGACTTAAGTACAACTTGTACTTGAGAATGCGGTTGCGGATTCATTTGATTTCACTGAGTAGTATTTCCAGTGGCATAGACTCCTACACTTCTGCAGCATGCGCTTGTTGCATTGTTGGTTGTACTGGCTTGTCTGGACCGTTTGCCATTCTCAATAAACAAATATTTGAAAAAAGAAAAAAAGGAATGATGCATGGTCATATTAATAACAGTGTGTGGTTGTGCATGCTGTACCTTAGAGGGAACATGGGTAGGGACAGTTTACCCTTTTTGTCAGCTGGGGGAAGAGGTAAGCAGCAAGAATCCTAAAATCTACACGTTCTGAGTTACTTACAAATCTGACAAGAACAGCTTTAAAAACGTAACTCGTTCTTAGCCCGGGGACTGCCTGTATATGTAATACTAGGTTTGCCATGCTGTGTTAACTTCACTTGTATACAGTGTTTGCCATGCTATGTTTTGTCATACAATGTCATGCTGTGTCTCACCATACCATATTATGCTGTGTTTTGCCATGCTTTGTTGACTGTATTGCCATCCCTGTCGGGCATTGTCCTGCTAATACCATATTTGCCAACACCTTATATAAAAACACTTTAATATGTATGCAAACTTGTAACCCATTCTAAGCTCCCCTGGGAGGAAGGGATATAAAACCAAATTAAATAAATAAATATTTTTCATATGGGCCACTAGCAACACAAGATCCTTTCTTTTTTCTCTTTGGATCTTAAAATCTTTACAATGTGCAATGTTATGAGTGTTGCTCATCTACACAAGCAAGACCATTTAATCTTTCCATGAAGTGATGTCTGGCTCCTGCAGCTACCTCAAAGCCCAATTCTTTGAAACATATAGCAATTTACTCTGTTCTTTTAAAAAAATCTTTAGATAAGATAACCTAAATAACTACAGACTATTTGCTAATACATTATTTTGGGGAAAAGTTTATTTTTAAAAATAATTATATCTAATCAGATGCAAACATAGGTAGACATCTCTAATATCTTTGATCAGACCATTTTTAGACTACCTTGGCGACCCATTCTGATAAACCTTATTTGGCTGCTTTAGTAGTCTAAGATGAATCAAAAATACAGAAAATGGGATTCAGACCTTGTGGAAAATGGACTGAAATGCACAGCTCAATGAACATCAGCAGATAAAAAAAAAAAAAGATAAGATCAATTCAATTTTCTCTTATCTGTTAACCAGAAAGATGCCCAGCAGGTATAAGCTTTATGGGCTAGGGCAGATAAAAGATCAGTAGTGGCATGGCTGGGGACGGGCAGAGCATGACAATTATATTCCTAAACATTGTTGCACAGAGTAATCTTGACTCCCTTCTACCAGAAGGAGAGGAAGACAGATGCTTTACAAAATAAAATATCACTTTCTTTTTATTCTGGGACTGCAGTATTACTTGGGGAAAAAAATAAACAATTGTAATTCACCCCCTCTTTCCTTATGTATCACTATTTAATTATGTATATTGACTGTATGTTTATATTGGTATAAATTGTTTTATTTTGTCCCCCAAAATTATTATTGTTATATGCATTGAAAATATTTGATATTGCGTTTACATCAAAATTTTAATAAACTTGAAACTTGATTTCCCTTTCACATTCTGTGGGATAACTTTTATGCGTCTGATTTAAACTTACTACTGCTAATCATTTTTATAGTCTGCTAGACATATGCAGCGCTGTACATTTAAGAGACAGTCCCTGCTCAGTAGAACTTACAAATCTAGTCAATGGACAAACAGGACAAGTAAGGGGATTAGAGAGTTTCTCAGGCAGGCATGGGTGCTTTACAAGCGAGTGGGGTTAGGAGTTAAAAGCAACCTTGGTATTTGCCATACAACAATCAGTGCTGCCGCTATAAAGCAATTTATAAACCCAAACATAGCTAGGAAAGAACGCTAATTAATCAGACAGGATAGGAGAAACAATAAAGATAAAAACTGGAATAATTCAAAAAGGAGGAGAGAAATTTGTGGTGGGCACACTGTTACCCTCAAGCCCTAACACTGAAAATGTACTCTTTATTGAATGCAGCCATAAAATAATGAGCCTTTAAACACATTTTGAATTTTGAAAAAGAAAGTTCGGCCCTAAGGCTCAGACTCTCAAACTGGTGCCAATTTTCTAGGTGCCAGTAGGCGCCCATAACTCCATTGAAAAGGCCATCCAAACTGTTTTTAACTGAGATTTGAGGTGTCTATTGGCGCCTATAAAATTGGCACTAGAATCGCTCCTATGTAGGCACTTTAGGCCACCAAACGCCAAAGTAGGCATGGCCAACGCCAGAAGTGGCGTTAGGCAGCCTAAAGTACCTATGTGGGTGCAATTCAAGCGAAGATAGGCACCAGAAATGTAAAACCGAAAAACCTATATTTCCGGCGCCTCTCTTTTGCATCAGCGTGATTCTGAAACCAGTGCCGAAACGTGATTGACACGTGATCGGTGGCCGCTGATATCGGCGCCGGTTCAAAAATCTGGGCCTAAGTGCTAAGGGTAAAGAATCCCATAAAGCCGGTTCCCTGTAAAAGGCCGTGAACCAGGTAGAATCTAAATATGTCGTAGACTTAGAGCTCCTTTTATAAAGGCGCACTAGGGCCTTAACGCGCGGAATAGTGTTCGCTAAAATGCCACGTGTGCTAGCCGCTACCGCCTCCTTTTGAGTATGCGGTAGATTTTTTGCTAGCGCACGCTATAGCATGCGCATGGTAAAACCCGTTGCGTACCTTCGTAAAAGGAGCCCTTAGACAATGGCGGTAAAGTGAAGAATAGGTGAGATGAGGAATGAAGATAGTGGGCTGGGTGATATGGGACCAAAAGAAAGGCCAAGTACGGAGGAGAACTGGTGTGAAGTGCTTTATAAGCAAATATAAGAATCTTATACTTGAATTGATTTTGAGTTTGGAAGCCACTGGTGGTGTTATAACAAAGGTGACACATAGGGCTCTTTTTACTAAGGTGTGTTAGGGCATTAACACACGGAATAGCGCGCGCTGAATTGCCCCGCGTGCTAGACCTTAACGCCAGAATTGAGCTGACATTAGTTCTAGCCACATGTGTGGTGTAGCGCGCGGTAATATCCTGCATGCGCTAAAAACGCTAGCGCACCTTAGTAAAAGGAGCCCATTCTCGTCCCATGTTCTGATGAGTGGAGATGTTTCAAAGTTGACTGTGGGAGACCTGCATAGACTACATTGCAGTAATTGAAACTTGAGGGTGATAGTAGCGTGTAAAATGGTTTCTCAGTTGGAGATATTTAGAAGATGTTATACAGCTCTAAATTGACAAGAGCACATAAAAACAGCTTCTGACTACAAGAGAGATCTGCTGATTACCGGTAACTTGGTCTTTCTCCTGTTTCATTCAACCTTTTGTCCTCTCACTTACCCTTCATACAGTTTCAATGGATAGTGGAAGATTTCAAACAGGTGATGGTACTTATGTGTCTCACTAAGTTTGTCATTCTGTTCTTTAGTACTTCTACATCTCCAAAACTTGAATCTATTATAGGAGATCACAGTTCATTTAGAAAATGCATTAGATTCATTTTAGATATCCCCTGGTGTTACATCTTTCCTTGTCAGGAATTCCTGGGATAGAGCTTTCTGTTTTCTTTTACTTTTCACTTTTATTTGATATACAGTAAATCCCTGCGACTTCATGGTTCACAAATCGCGGACTCAGTAATTTGCGGTATTTTCAGACAGCTTCTTCCTGGTACTAAAGTCAGGCTACACCAATCAGGAGCTGCTTTCACACGCTATCTGGTGGTTAGAAAATATTGAGAATGATTTTCAGCACCTGCCGGTGCCCCAGCTGCCCTCTCCTGCCTTTGATCTGCTCCTAAACCGCATTTGTGGTTTTTCAAAATTTGTGGGTGTTCCTGGAACGGAACCCCCACAAATTTCGGGGGAGTACTGTACCACAAAATTATAAAATCATATGTAAGCAGTTTACTGAAGATAAAGGGGCTCATTTTCAAAAAAGAAAAATATCAAAAAAGAGGCATAAAGGGGCAAACAAACATTTTTCTTGCCAAACCCTTCTATATATAGAATCTGGTCTATAATGAAATATCTGTTTTAGTTTTCATAGCTTATATATAACATCATCATAATTATCAAACAAAAATATCTGTAGTTGCAAGGGGATATGCAGCCTAAAAACATGAAATACTTTATTTGACGTGTCCCCTTGAAAGAGCATGTAACCTAATGTGGCCGCCTCCTCAAAACATTTAGAGCATTGACTGCTAGGCATAATTACCATCTGAAATGCTCTCCTGAGAGAGATGTAAGTTCTGTAAAAGAGCTTATGTTGCCATTCTCTGTAATTCACAGAAGTTAATTTAACAAAAGATTTACAGAGCAGGTCTCGAGTCAACACTACTGCCCACTTATAGAAATTTGGGCTGGGGAGTGGGGGTGGGGGGGAATCTGCTACTAAAACTTTAAAGTAAAAAAGAGACTTGGGGAGTTCTGTCACCTCCCAATAAAATAATAATAATAATAGTTTTTTTATATACCGCAGGACCGTGAAGTTCTATGCGGTTTCCAAAGATTAAAAGATGGTACAAATTGAATGAACTTAACAGAGGTGAAAGATAGTGGTTGACAGTTCAAGGGAACCGTTACTGAAAAGAAAGAATTGAATTGTGTGAATAAAAATTTGACTGCTAAAAAAACCCCACAAAAAACCCAACAACATTTTTAAAAATGCTGAGTCTTCTATTGGAAGTATAGAGCAAAGTTACTAAGAGTGACTAAATAATAGACTTTTCTGATTGACAAGCCTGGTCTCAAAAGTGTGGCTTGCACATAGTCTTATCTAACCTAATTGATGACGTAGCCTGTAGCCCACGTCATTCACTGCGCGAGCCAAACGGTCAAAGCAACCCCCGTCCTCCTCCTCCTCCTCAGACTTTGACCTCCGACTTTCCGCCTTTCACTTACCCCACGGACCCTGGAGCTCCTCGGACATGGCCCCGCCATCTCCCGCCGAGGGCCCCGCTCCTCGCTCGTCCATAGCTTCCGCTGGAACGAGCTCCCCGAGCCTGATGCAACAACCTGGAAGCCCCCCCGGCCCAGTCCGTGAAACGCGTCATCTTCCTCTACCTGCTTCATCATGTCATTTGATAGCACCCCAACAGGCAAAGAAGAAATATAGGGTTCCTTTTACAAAGCTGCAGTAGGAATTCTATGAGCGTCAGAGCATTTACCTCGTAGGCCCATGGTAGAAACCTCTACCGCAGCTTTGTAAAAGCCAGGGATAGTGTCTCATTTGTAAATAACCCTAAATAACACTGGAAGTGGCATTAAGCACCATAAAGCGCTTACGTAGGCACAATTCACAACAAAGTAGGCACCAGAAATGTAGGCTTTGAAAACTCTGACCTACATTTCCGGTGCCTATCTTTCCCAGAGGCATGATTTTCTTTTTTTCATGGTATACTTTATTAAAATAAAAAACAAAACAAACATAATATACATAAACAATTGAATAAAATTAATACAATAAATATAAAACAGTTGTGAGATGCTTTAAGTATCATGTTAACAAACAAAAATATTTTAATTACAATATTTAAGCAAAGATTCCCATATTTTGTTAAATCTCAAATTGACACACTTAACTGCAATAATTTTTTCATATTTAGCATATAAACACACCATGGGCTCCTTTTGCAAAAGTGCGCTAGTGTTTTTAGCGCATGCACCGGATTAGCGCGCGCTATAGCTTGTGCTACCCGAAAAACTACCACCTGCTCAAGAGGAGGTGATAGCGGCTAGCGCGCAAGGCAATTTAGCATGTGCTATTCTGCGCGTTAGGGCCCTAACGCACCTTTGTAAAAGGAGCCCCAAATTCCACCAATTATTACAATCCAACTTAGATAACCCCTATGCAAATACGGGATCAAAAACTAAAAGTACTAATATATTTTTTAAAAACACCCTAAGATTCAAGATTCTATATGCAGTACAATGCCCAGAGAAAAAGAAACAAATGTATTTCTTCCTGAGCAGTGCAAAAGATAGACAGCAGATTAAAATGCTCAAAATTGACACAATTCAAACACTAACTTGAAAATAAAATCATTCCCCCTACCTTTGTTGTCTCTCTGCCTCCATGCTGTGCTTCTCTCCAATGAAAAAGAATTGATTTAATAGTTATCATAACCAATTTTTTTTAGAAGTTGGACGTTATAAGTATCCAACTCATCGTCCATATCAATAATACCAGAAATGATTAATCTATAAGACAGAAAGCAACTCAGAAATGGAGGACCAGACTTTATCCCAATAGTCATTCACATAAAGGCATGTAAACAGCATATGTTCCATAGTAGTAACCGCCAAATTGCAAGACCAACCAACATTTCTCTGTTTGTTGTCAATTTTAGATAATTTCAATGGTGTCCACAAAGCTTTATGCATAAGAAAAAAGGAGACATACTAGCTGAATGTAAGGAGGAAGAAGCTGACAACCAAATCTTTTCCCATTGTGCTTCACCTGACTGAAAACCCAAATCATATTCCCAAGTACTTTGCAGATCTTTTGGTTGCATACAAGCGATCAATTAAAAATGTTGGTACCATTTAGAGGCTGCTCCTTTACAATTAAAGAAGAGCATAATGAAATACAATCTGGTTCTCCAACTTTTAGCTTGTATTGCAAATAAGCCGACTTGATAATGTTGGTTTTTAGGTAAACCATATTTATTTACCAGATCACAAAACGAAGCCCAATCATTATATCTTAAATGTTAAATTTGCCAAATCCCAGTCTCCTTCCAAATCTTCCAATCAATTGTCATATCTGCTATTTTATATTTATGGTTATTCCAAATCGTAGGAGCCCAAAGAGTATCATTCCATTTTATTTGAACACCTTTTTCCAATTCTTGGAATGCGGTCTTTGTAGCCATAACAGAAATTGATTTCCCATTTACAAGTAGATTTATTTTAAGCCATCTACCGTATAAATCATTTTGATGTGATAATGCTAAAATATCTGATAGATTATGAATTAATATGGCTACGCCATTTTTAATACCAACAGCTGGTGAGAATAATACAGGTAAAGACCATGATGTTTTAAGTTTCATAGATTCAATAGATGATAGGTGTGTTTCTTGCAACAACACAAGATCTGGACTAAATTTAGAGATATAGTCCAGTATCTTCCTCCTTTTAATCAAATTGTTCAGACTTTTAATATTAAATGTGAGGCATGTTAATGCCATAAAAGTTGACATTCTCCAAAAAGATTGACGCGATTAGCGGCTGCTTTTTAGGTGGCCGCTGGTATTGGCACTATTTAGAGAATCTGGGCCTCAGGATTCAACATTGAAAACGTATTTTCTTCTGAAATGCACTGCTCAGCTTCCCTGCTGAACTTAAATTTTGGAAGAAAGGAAGTTTTCAATGTTGTATCCTGAGTGACTACAGATAAGTGATATTGTTTCTTTAAAACTGATACAAGTTTTACCCATTTTGACACACCATTAAAGAATTGATTATTGACATTTAAAAAGAAGTATATTTGTGAACATTGTATAGATTTACAATATGAATAAGTTACACAATTAAGGTGAATTGTTGCAGTGGGCAGAAGTGGAGTTTTTTTTTGCAATAGACCTATGATAATAAAGACTCTAAAACATTTGTTTAAAGTCTGGGAGCTATAATGTTGAGTAGAGAATGACATGAGGACAAATTTTTCCCTGTCTCAGCAGGAACTCAAATTCCCCATCCCGTCCCCGTGAGTTTTTTCACTGTCCCTGCCCCATTCATAAGAACATAAGAGTTGCCGCTGCTGGGTCAGACCAGTAGTCCATCATGCCTAGCAGTCTGCTCACACGGCGGCCCTCTGGTCAAAGATCAGTGCCCTATTGAGACTAGCCCTACCAGAGTACGCCCTTATTTAGCAGGAACTTGTCTAACTTTTCCTTGAATCCCTGGAGGGTGTTTTCCTCTATGACAGACTCCGGAAGAGCATTCTAGTCTTCTACCACTCTCTGGGTGAAGAAGAACCTTTTTACGTTTGTACGGAATCTATCCCCTTTCAAATTTAGAGAGTGCCCTCTCGTTTTCTTAACCTTGGAGAGGGTGAACAACCTGTCCTTATCTACTAAGTCTATCCCGTTTAGTACCTTGAATGTTTCGATCATGTCCCCTCTCAATCTCCTCTGTTTGAGGGAGAAGAGGCCCAGTTTTTCTAATCTTTCGCTGTATGGCAGCTCTTCCAACCCCTTAACCATCTTCGTCACTCTTCTCAGGACCCTTTCGAGTAGTACCATGTCCTTCTTCATGTACGGCGACCAGTGCTGTACGCAGTACTCCAGGTGAGGGCACACCATGGCCTGGTACAGTGGCATTTCTAGCATTCTGTTCGCCCTTTATGCATGGACGGCTTCATCATCTTGTCGATCCGAACTCCCAAGTCTCTTTCCTGGCAGGTTTGGCCAAGTACTGCCCCGGACATTCTGTATTCGTGCATGAGATTTTTGTTTCCGACATGCATCACTTTACACTTGTCCATGTTGAACTTCATCTGCCTATCGATGCCCATTCCTATAAGCTCTGTCTTAACTGCACAAGCCTTGAACACTTATCCCCTGTTTTACGAAGCCGTGCGACAACAGCCCTGAAGCCCTTTAAATCTCTATGGGCTTCGTGGCCGTTACCACAGCACAGCCACTAGCATGGCTTTGTAAAACAGGCCCTTAAAGTGTTTGAGGCTTGTGCAGATGTGGACAGAGCTTTCAGGAATGGGGCAGGAACAGGAAAAGAACTCATCGGGAAAATTAGTTCCCACCATGACAGGGAAAAATGTGTCTGAGGTCTGCTTGTTCTCCACTTTATATTAAAAAAATATTTTACTTTATATATGAATGAGATATATGTGTATATGCCCTGCAAACAGAATTACTTCTCAGGTAGTATGTTGTAGCATTATGTGTTTTGTATTTAAGATGTCTGCGTCCAAATCTATATAGTGACCCAATCTTTTATCTATATGCTTTTTTTTTTTTTTAGCTGAGACATGCAACACATAGCTATTGGATAATGGAGAAAGGAATGCACATGCTGATATAGTAAGGGGGTATTGCAGTCTGTAGATTCTGGACAGTCCATAATCTAAGATGATGAGCTTTACAATATAAACCAAATTAGGGAGCCCCAGACCCCCTCAGGCACAATAGGGTTAAATGACCTGGCTCAGATGACAGGGTCACAGTGGGACTGGAACAGGGCTTTCATAGTTCTCATCCTACTGCTCTAATCTTTAGGCTATATAGGGCTATTTTGTGATGGTCTTGCTCTGCCATGAAATATTCCAAGGAAATTCAAGCAATCAGATGTTAAATAAATATAAGGGGGTGCTGAAAAGTTCTCAGCCCAACCAACTTCCTAAATTCTGAACAGTATTTTGCCACGGTAGCTGAACAGTGTTATTTTATTTTGCAATATGTCAATTTAGGGAATCGTAATGCTGTGTTTTTAACATTGTTTCAGATCATTGATTGAACCATGTCAACGAAAAGTGTGGAATTTTCAAGTGTGGAACTCTGAGCTGTCATGAAGGAAATCAATGAATGTATGATGCAAACATTGAGTGACAAATGCCCATCATACTCCACAGTGAAGAAGTGGTGTGCAAACTTTCAGTATAGAGATTTAGAGACCAAAGATGCAGGAAGGTCTAGGAGGCCTCAAATGGTCAATATCTGAAATTGATGACCATGTCCATGACCTGATTTTGGCAGATTGGCAAATATTGACTAAAACAGTTTGCTGAGACACTATAGATATCCAGGAAACGTGTTGGGTGTATAATCCACGAGCAGCTGGGTATGCAGAAGAAGCCAAGTGGGTGTCCAAGTGTTTGAATGCTGATGAGAGACAACGTCGAGAGGACACTTCCAAGTTGACTTTGTAGCATTTTCAGTGAGCTGGTGCCAACTTTTGGAACAACTAGATACTGTTGATGAAATATGATTACACCACTATGATCTTGAGAGAAAACAACAGTCCATGTAATGGCGGCACTCAAATTCTCCAAGGTCAAGGAAATTCAAGACCCAAAAATCAGCAGGAAGGGTCATGGCTGCAGTTACTGTAACTTGCTGTGCCAATTAAAGGAGGCATTGGAAAAAAAAAAAAAAAGGAGAGGGAAGCTGCGGAAAGGAGTTCTCTTTTTGGAAGACAATGCACCTGCTCACAAGGCTGGCAAAATGATGGATGTTTTGATGCAATTAGGTTTTCAGTGCATAGACCATCCATCCTACTCACCAGATCTTGCTCCATCTGACTATTTTCTGTTTCCAAACCTTAAAAAGAGTTTGAAAAGGTGACAATTTTTTAGTGATTCGGAGGTGATTGCAGCAGAGGAGCAGTATTTCAGTGACCAGACATCAGAGTATTTTTTGGAAGGATTACAGAAACTTCAGACATAATGTGCCAAGTGTGTTGAATTTAGGAGTAAATATGTGGAATAAATTGTAAGTCTCATGGCTCTACATGGCTCTACTTCTTGGTTGGGCTGAGAACTTTTCAGTGCCCTCTCGTAAGCAAATGGAAAAGAATGTATAGTGAAAATGCCTTAGCTTAAAAACAAGGAAGATGAAAAATTTATTCCAGAAATGTGAAATTGATTAGTGCAGAAATATTTTCACATTTCTTGAAACTAATATAAATGAGTAGACTCCTTTCAAACATCATTTTATATTCTTCTTTTAGTCAGAAGGAAAAGGCCACACTAGTGCAGGGGATGCAATTTATGAGATTGTGAGCCTACACCGTGAATCGAAAAGAGATGAAGCATCTACTAGTCCAACAAGTGGAGGAGTCCCAGTGTCACCTCAGGAGGAGGAAGAGCCAGAAGAGGGTAAGAATGTTCTGAAAGTTATAGCCACCATTATACATGGATATGATTTTTATAATCTCACATTTTAGCTATTACAGTTTGGTGCATCCAAGTCTATATTTACTTGGTGCCCTGAACTGTACCTACTGCTTGTTGCCAATCTCAAATATTTATTGTTATACTAAAAATTAAATTTTAATTCACTAGTTCTCAATGCGGAAATAACTGTAAAAACAAACAAACCCTGCATTTCAAGAAATATCAGAATGAGGTAATTTTTTAAGGAATTTTTTTCCATACTTGGAGGGGCATTTTCAAAACATGTCTTCTTTTTTTTTTTTTATTCTTTATTCATTTTAAAATCTTACAGCAAGTGTACAAGAATATATCATTATGATATATTCTTGTACACTTGCTGTAAGATTTTAAAATGAATAAAGAATAAAAAAAAAAAAGAAGACATGTTTTGAAAATGCCCCTCCAAGTATGGAAAAAAATTCCTTAAAAAATTACCTCATTCTGATATTTCTTGAAATAACTACAATATAACACTTGAAATTCTTTCTCATATAATCCTAAAAACATAAAAGTTATAACCCTTCCCACCCTCCCTTCCACAATTAGTGCAACAAAACATATCATATATATATTATAAACACATTATTTAGTAAAATTTCCTTAACAACCCCCTATGTGTACATATATCTATCCAAGGAAAATGATGATTTTCAAAACATGTCTAAGTCCAATTTGGTTGTCCAAAGTCAGCAGTAAGAAAATGCCCATCTAGAAATACTCGTATGCATTTTTTGAAAAATCCTCTATCTGGACGTCCAGGCCACTGGGACGCCCAGCCTGTCAGGATGTCTATCTTTATACCACATTTTTAAACAAAATTTCATCCAAGTCCTAAATGGCTAGAACAAGACCAATTGGACGTGGGAGGGGCTAGTCCTGTAATGGACTGGCCACCCAGACTTGGCAAGAGAGCAGTGGGGCATCTTAGAGAGGGCACTGCTGTGAACTTCACAAAAAGGGTGTCAGATAAACATATCACCAGAACTCCCTTATAGGTTATGGTGAGCCCCCCCCCCCCCGACCCCCCACTATATCCACCTGTCTACAACCCCCTTAGCCCTTATAACTGCAGTTGGCCTCTATATGGCAATAGAGTAGGGCACACATTTTCTACCATAAGTGTAGTGGTTAGAGTGGCTTATGGACCTGGGTCCTCCTCTCTATGGCTCACTAGCCCACCCATGAGGCTACTTAAGACACCTGTGTGCAGCTCTATTAGGATGCTCCATGCTGCTGTTTTAGAGACAGGTATGTACTTTTTTGTTCTCATTTTTGTGTGGTGAAAAGGGGTCAGTGAGCACTGGGGGAGTGTGGGGGTGTCTTACCTTGATGCATGCATGGTTATCTGGTCAGTTTGGGCACCTTTATGGCACTTAGACCCTTCTAAAACAGGTCTAGTTTCAAATGTATAAGTTCTGACCAGGATGTCATGCAAAATGTTTGATTATCGCTGCAAGACGTCCATAACATGCCTTCACCACGCCCATCTCGTGCTCTGAACATACAGAAGCTGGAATACCCTGCTAGAATTACAAAAAGGCGATTTAGATTATCAGCACTTGGATTTCCTAGCAATTAGGACGTCCAAGTGCTGATATAGGATGCTTTGTGGACATTTATGCTTTTTGATTATGAGCCCCAAAGTATGTTTTACATGTGGAAAATTCTCTATAATAAAACCTTAAGCACGCATGCACACTTAGGGTTTTGTGATCGCTGCGCTGTGCTGTGTCCCTTCTTGCTGAATTCCATTTTGGAACACGGACGCAGGGAACACGCCGGCGACTCCCCCCTCCCACCCTCACTCACCAATAGCTGCCGCCGCTGCTGTTTCTCTTCAAAGCAGTCTGTTGAGGTTCGCCGGCTGGCTGTATCTAACCTCGTAGGCCATTCTCCACCTCAGTAGCACGTTCCCTCTGACGCAATTGCGTCAAAGGGAACGTGCTACCGAGGTGGAGATCGGCCTGCGAGGTTCACTACAGCCGGCCAGCAAACCTTAGCAGGCAGCTTTGTTGAAGAGGAGCAGCAGCGGCGGCAGCAGCGATTCGTGCCGGTGGGCCAGAAGACACCAGGAACCATGGATGGAGGGAGGGTAAAAATGGGAGGGGGAACAGAAGAGAGCCACAGAGCAGGCAGGCATGGCACAACAGGGGACCAGGGGGAGAGGGAGAGGGCTACTTTGGTGGGAGGGGTGTGCTGGAGGCAGACAGCAATCATGGGGGGGAACAGAAGGGGGCCATGGAGCAGGCAGGCATGGCACAACAGGGGACCAGGGGGAGAGGGAAAGGGGTGTGCTGGGGGGCAGATAACAAATCATGCTTTGCTCTGGGAGGAGGAGGAAACAGAAGGGGGCCACGGAGACAGAAAGAAAGACAGGGGGGCCAGGGTGAGACACAGACAGAAAGAATGACAGACAGACAGCATCCAAGGAGAGAGAGACAAAGAAAAAAACAACAACACAGACAGACATCTGCTCTAGCACCCATTAATGTAACGGGCTTAAATACTAGTGGTTATTATAAAACGACTTGGGTAGGATTCGACTATTGGTACTTTTTTTCTGATTTTTCTAAAACCATGCAAAAAAGGAGGCAAGAGTTTTTGATATATAAGGTAAGGTATGAGATTTCTATTAAAGTGTCCTTGTAATTGTATAGTTTTATTTCAGTTCCATTTTAGAAAGCACATAGAAGTTGGAATTGAGGCTGTTCTAAAATACAGAAGAACGTGGCATTTATGCATGGATCGGTTAGAAACAAAGCTATCAAAGGCATCAAAAGTGAGATCCTGTTGGTTTTACGCTTAAGACAAAGTTTCCTCCAATATGTAATAATATGGGATACAAAAGAGTTAATAGAGGGGACATAGTAACATAGTAAATGACAGCAGATAAAAACCTGATTGGTCCATCCAGTCTGCCCATAAATTATACCCATTAAAAAATACATGATTAGATTAACTTGTCTCTTCTTTGATATTTCTGGGCCGTAGACTGTAAAGTCTGGTATTGTCTTAGTTTCCAAATGCTGAAGTTGCCGTCCAAGATCACTCCAGCCTATCCAACCATCCCATTGTTTGCAGGATATTTACCGTAAAATCTGGCCAGTAACATCCTCATGTTCCATATTAGTGGAGTTCACATTGATGCCCATCCCAGCCCATCCTACACCGAATCACCATATATGGGACACAGACCGTGCAGGTCTGTCCAATACTGGCCTTAGTTCTTTACTTTACATCCTTTATTTTCTAATTAGCGATCCTCTATTTTTATTCCACGCTTTTTTGAATTCCATCACCGTTTTCCTCTCCATCATTTCTCTCGGGAGGGCATTCCAGGCATCTACCACCCTCTCCGTGAAGAAGAATTTCCTAACATTGGTCCTAAGTCTTCCTCCCTGTAACCTCAAATTATGCCCTCTAGTTTTACCATTTTTTCTTCTCTGGAAAAGACTTGGTTCTGTATTAATGCCTTTCAAGTATTTAAACTGTATCATATCTCCCCTGTCCCTCCTCTCCTCCAAGTATACATATTTAGGTCTTCCAGTCTCTTCTCATTCTTCTTTTTGTTCAAACCTCTTACCATTTTTGTCACTTTCCTCTGGACCACGTCAAGTCTTTTTATATCTTTCACCAGATACAGCCTCCAAAACTGAACATAATACTCCAGGTGTAGTCTCACCAATGACCTATACAGGGGCATCAACACCTCCCTTCTTCTGCTGGTTTCTCCTCTTTCTGTACAGCCTAGTATCCTTCTGGATACAGCCACCGCCTTATTACACTGTTTAGATGAACTTATATCCTCAGACATAATCACCCCAAGGTCCCACTCTCCATCTGTGCTTATCAGCCTCTCACCTTCCAGCACATACGATTCCTTTGGATTTCTACCCCCAAATGCATCACTCTGCACTTCTTCGCTTTGAATTTTAGTTGGCAGATGCTAGACTATTCTTCTAATTTTTGCAGATCATTTTTCATGTTTTCCACTCCCTCCGGGGGTTGTCCCCTATCAGAGCTGCACACCCATAGGATGTTCTGAAGTCTCATATTTTATATATGGTATTGGTCTATCTGAGTATAAGGTTTCCCTTTTGACACATTGCCTCCAATCTTACACATTGAACTGCAAAGTAATAGCTTTGAAGGTCTGGCATTCCTAGTCCCCCCAATTCTTTATGATTGAAAAGGTTTGCTCTGGCAATCCGAATCCATCTTCCTCCCCCAATAAAGTCAAGAATCATCTTTTTTGCCATTTATATAATAGAGTCTTACTATGAGAATTGAGTGTGTTTGGAAAAAGTATATAATAATTCTTTGTAATAATGGCAATTGTCAGCCAAGAAAAAAGTGCCTCTCCTCCACTCTGATAGATTCCTGGTTTGTTTTTTTAAATCAAAGGTGCATAATCAAGTTGAAAGAGGTAGGAGAGATTACTTGCCACCCTGCCCCCCTAAATACTTTAAGTGGGAAGAAACCCATTTGAATGGAAAGTTTACCTTTGTTCATGACTATACCTCTCTAGTAATGTTAATATTAAGAATTTTAGTTTTGTCTAGATTGTCCTTGTAGCCTTACATTTCTGAGCTTTATTTCTTTCAGAATAATTGGTAGTGAACAATGAGGTTTGGACAGTGTCAGAATATCATTGTCCATAAATAGCAAAATTCAGTGAGGGTTTGTTGCTAATCTGTTGAGCAAAGGATTCCATCACTAGCACGAATAAAAGAGGCGACAATGGGCAACACTCTCTGGTACCTCTGCCCAGTGAAAAACTGTTAGTATAAATGCCATTAATTTTTATGTGTGCTTTCGGATTGGCTACAAGGTGGACAACTAGGACAAATATACATGACTAACTTTATTTTCATCCTTAGTCTGTTATCCATGGACAAACTCTGCTTGATCTAGATTGATCAAACTAGGCAGTTGCAATGCCAACTTGTTAGCAAGTATATTTGCTAAGATCTTAAGATCTACATTAATTACATATATTGAATAGTAGGACCTGGGGCAAGTATTATCCCTAAATTATACCTCTCTTTCAGATTATAATTTTAAGGAGAAATTCAAAATCCTCAGAGCCTTGGTGTTTACTGTTTGAGAACATACTCCATGTACTTCAGAAATTTAATTAAAGGAGGAAAGAGCACACTAGAAAGGGAAAATCACCTCATCGCCTAAAAACCTCCACCCTAACCTGAGCTGCTTGATATTTAAATACTTCAAAAAATATCAGCAAACTATATGTCACCATTTCTTAAGTAGACAAAAATCATAAACTTATCTTGCTCAGGCAGGATTAACTTCTTTAGAATATCAAAAACATCTTTCGTCCTATGTAAAGTATGCTGTCTTTGCCGTATGCTGGTCCCTTGCCAACAGGAACTCACTGGTGTTTCGCCGAAGGGCTGTTTAAGGGCTTGGGACTCACTCCTTCAAGAGAAGATGAAAAACATAGTCTCTCTCCGTAGAAACAACAACAAAGCTAAAAACAAACAGTGAGAAAAACACTGCTCGGCCTGGAAACTTACTGACGGGGTCTCTAACTCGCACTTATTGATTGGCAAAGAGGGCCTCAGTGTGGGAAAAGTTAGGACTGCAGTTTCAAAAAGAGCTGTCAAAATTTGAATTTCCCACATTTGAAGAGTTTTTTTCAGTAGGACTGATTCCATTGGCTGCACTACTATAGTCAAGTTTGGTGATCCGTTCATAAAACTTTAAAGTCTTCCACCATTACTCAATCTATATTTTTCACTTTACATAAAGCAGTATGGACTCCCTACAAGCTGAGCAAAAAAGATCTAATGAATCAAATAAGTGTTGGTCTTGTAGTAAGGAGACTCCTTTGCTGTAAAGATGCTTCTTCCATGACTTTTGTGAAGTCCTTTTTCCATTGAAGAGTGAAGGTAGTTTAGAGGCTCCTTCTCTGAGTCCCAATCCATGCTCACCTCCTAATCTACCTAATGTGATAGCAATCTCTGCTTCAGTAACTTCTAGCCCCCTAATAGGTGTGGATGGATCTGGAGGTTTGTGTCATCAAACAGAGATTATGGGAACTTCTCAACCAATTGTTGATGCAGTGTCTGAGATGATGTTGTCAACTACTGAGATGTCTTCTAATGATAAGATGATTACTAAATCTTCCCTTAAACCAGTTACATTTGGAGGCTATAGGAGGCAAGATTTTGGAATGATAACAGTCCCAAAGGAAGTTTCAAATGTGGAAATTTGGAGGTTAATATCTAAGATATAGGGGACTTTAACTAATTGTTTGTCTCAATTGTGCTCCTTTACAGGGGAAGCAGCCTCCAAGCTTTAGTGGAGAATGATTTGGTAATGCATAGTGGGAAATTAAATGTATTTTCAGGGAAATTGAATCATTAAGAAGCTATTAATGCTTCTTTAGTTAAAGGGAACATGGTATTTGAAAACAGATTAGAGAGAATTGAAAACCAACTGAGAGCCAATAATCTTCATTTTCTAAATTTTCCTTATAATAGGTTAATTTCCCCTAAAGAGATATTGAAGCAGTATATGGTAGAAATTTTATCTCAGGATTCTTCATCACTCCCACAGATTTCTTAAAACATATTATTTTCTTTTATTTTTAAAGAATATTTCAGGAGGTGGGATGGAAGAAGTGATAGAGGTGGATTTGACTACTATGCTAGAAACATCTGTTCTAAACTAAACTTTAAGTTTATATACCACATCATCTCCATAATTATAAAGCTCGGCATGGTTTACAAAAGCTTAATATAAGGAAGGAACAGCATAATGGGGTTGGAGGTTGAGTATAGGAGAAGGGAATGAATCCTACCAATATGAGAAAATTCCTATGCTGGCCATCTCATCCCTCACCAGTCTTATAAACTCTGCTTTACTATCGGGCCTATTTTCCGCAGAAATGAGACATATTGCCTTGACCCCATTACTGAAAAAAGCTGACCTTGACCCTTCCTCACCATCTAACTATTGTCCCATAGCAAATATCCCTCTCCTTACCAAAATGCTAGAGGCCATTGTATCTACCCAACTCTCATCTTACCTAGAGAGACTACATTAAGAGTTACCTTGTTGGTTACCTTTTTTTTGTAGCGAAGATAGGGATAATGTTTTGATTAGTTTCTTCAGAAAAAAGTTGGCTCATTTTCATGGTTCTTCTATAAAATATTTTCCTAATGCTTCTCGGAGAACTCAGTTGATCCATAGAGTTTCTTAAATTGAGACCTAGGTTTTTGTCCTTGGGTATTTGGGTGTGACAAAATTCTCCAGACATTGTTTGTGAAGTTTCAGGAAAAAGATTATAATTTTCAAGACCCTAAACATTTAGAAAGCTTAATTCAAAATCGGGAATCAGCCAAGTCTGAAATTTCTAGTGAAATGAAGTAGGGATTATCATGGGTTGATTATATTAGGTAATTAGTAGATATGTATACAGTATATATACAGGGTTTAGTTAGATAAGACCAGTTACTGGGTCTTTTCTTAAGATTTTTTAAAGAGTTTCTTGTTTTGAGGATACTCTCCTCCCATTTTCCTTAATTTTTTAGATTCTCCTAGGATAGAGACATAGTTTATAGTGATATTTCTTTTTGTGATTTTGCATCTTCTGTTTGACTCAATCTGTGGAGAAAATTTTGTTTTAAGAAGGTTTGTAAATTTTAAATAATAGCAAAAAAAGAGAAAAATGTCCCAAAAATGGCATAAGGTGGTAGATGGACTTTTTCTGCAAAAACATCTAAATTGCTATCTTTGAAACTCATTTTTAAGATGTTTTTCTTGACAATTTGTCCATAGTCAATCTAAATCTCAAAGAGGCATGGTGGAAGAATGTTTTGGGCGGAACTAGAGCAGAATGGTTTCAAATTACTCTTTCGTCCCTCTTCTTGCTAGGTCCCAAGTTCATTCTTCAGAGGCAGTGGGATTGCTTGTAGCACAATAAGATAATAGACAGGTTTGGCTTGGAAAAAGGTATATTATATAGAAATAGGCTTATTACACATGTACAGTGCTTAGGAGAGAAATCTGTTACAGAGCTGCTTATGTGTATGTGTAAGTAAAATGTGTTTGTCCTTTTGTAAGTGTTCTGAATTTATTATTATTTTTTTTTTTAAATTGCTGTAATTTTCTACTGCTTTTGTTTGACTTATTCTTGGTGTACACCACCTTAAGTGAACTCTTTCAAAAAGGCAATAAATAAATAAATATCCTTGGTATGATATGGCCTCTAAAACTGAACAAAAAAGCAAAAGACACAATAGCAAATGCCAGGTGAAAAGGGGAGTACCCACCTGGCGTTTGCTGTTGCAGGATGCTTCTTTGTGAAGTACAGCGAGAGATTTTCAAATTAAATTTGTGACTCCTGATGCAGCCGGGTGTCTGCCGAATCACGGCTCTGTGTCATCTTGATTTGATTAAACTATAAGTTGGCTGGAAGACATTGTGTCAGACTCCTTTGCTTTTTTGTTGGGTTTTATGTGGGGGCTGTTTTCTATTTACCCTGCTGGCTTTTTTTCACCTTGCTGATTTTTTTTCTCTCTCCAAAATTGAACGCAATATTCCAAATATGGTTGCACCAAATGAGTTGTATTGAGGCCATTATCACCTTTTTTCCTGCTGGTTATGCCCCTCTCAATGTAGCTATGTTATTTTGTTTTGCTATTTTGAGATCCTTGGACACTAGCACCTCAAGATCTGTGCAAATCAGCCTCTCACCTCCTATTGCATACATCATCTTTCAATTTCTTCACCTGAAAGATATTATCATACTTTTTTTCACAGTAAAGCTTAACTGAGAAGCTTCTAATTTTTGTGGGTCACTTGTCATGCATTCCATTCCCTCCAGAGTGCTCACTCTGTTACCAGTCTATATGTCATCTGCAAAAAGTTGTGCTTTTTTCTCCTGACCCTTTGGCAGTATCACCCACAAGTATATTTTGAATAGAATCTGTCCAGAATGGAGCCTGAGGCACTTCACTACCCACCTTTCTTTCTTTTGAATAAATTATATTTATCACTACCCTCTGTCAACCAATTTTTAATCTAGTATACCACCTGAGGTTCCAATCTCAAGCTAAATAAGTTTAGTCATGAGCTTTCTATCAGAAACAGTGTGGCATGATTTGCTTTTGATAAATCCTTGGATCTTGTAACTCATTGGATTATAGAACTTTGACCATTCCTTCCTTTAGCAGTATCTCCATTTCTTTTTCTTTTTTAATTTATTTATAATTTTTTCAAGTTTACCATTCAAACAGAATAGCAAAGAATAAATATAACAAAATCATAAATCATTCAAATAAAAACACCCCTCATTTTTATATCTTTCTAGCCCATATAATGGAGGAGTTACTGAACATTTCCCATAATATTAACAAAGAAATATATAACCCAAATTATACTGGGTTAATGCTTATTATGTGCTGTAATTACTTAACTCTCAATAAAGATCAGCATTCATTATCAACCCCATTATCTGCAGATAATTCTTGTTTACTCAGAAATTGTTGTAGTTGCAAAGGATCCCAAAATATAAATTCTTTTAATTGAAGCTTAATGATACATTTGCATGGAAACTTTAAGAAGAATGCAGCATTCAAAGCTAATTTATTTCTTTTTCAACTAGTGAGGTAAGACTCGTCAGTCTGCAGTTTTTTACCTCTTCCCTGCTCCTACCTTTCTTCAGTCCTGTGACACTTCTTTGGTCTTCAAGGATATATTGAAGCATCGTTTAGAGCAGTGTTCTTCAACCACCGGTCCATGGACTAGTGCCGGTCCACAGAAATTTCCTGCCGGTCCACAGGGCCAGCAAGTGCATCAGGCCCAAAACAGTGTTCTTCAACTGCCGGTCCACGGTGCGATTGATGCGGCGTTATCTTCGAGCCAGCTCCCTCTTCCTAACTGATTCAGTGCACAAAGCCACGGGCAGTGGCTCCTACGGGCATCCTGCACCTGAGCTGGAAGCCTCTCTCTGACATTGCAACGTCAGAGGGAAGGCTTCCAAATGAGGCAAGGTGCAATTAGTACTATTATGGGGGCGGGGTCTGGGGTGGAGATTGGGTAGAGATGGGCAGGGTCCGGCCCATGACTTAGCCCAGTGTTCTTCAACCGCCGGTCCACGGACTGATGCCAGTCCACAGAATAATTATTTTATTTCTGCCAGTCCAGAGGTGTAAAACGGTTGAAAAACATTGGTTTAGAGGACGCATCAAAACCTTTCCAAGCTCCAGTGTATCCTGAGATCTATATCCATCCAGTTCCTTGGGGTTTGTCCGCAATCAGTTTTGCAAGTTGCAAGTTGCAAGTTGCAAGTTGCAAGTTCAATAAATGTCATGGTATCTAGAGCATCTTTACCTCTCTAGAAATGACAAATGATCTTCCATTGTAACCCACCATTTATAATTCTTTCGTAATCCGCCTTGAACTGCAAGGTAATGGCGGAATAGAAATCTCTAATGTAATGTAATATATCTTTGTCAATTATCCATGGACCTTCGCCAGGTTTTTTCTTATAGAAAATTTCTGGCTTTACACTGGTGAAGGCTTTAGCAGTGGTGAAGGCTGGGGTTTTTTATTTTTTTTTTTTGCCAATAATGGATTTTCTTGACAGTTGAATCTGTTTTTGAGTCAAGAAGATATGGTTCCAGTAGTTCAGATATTGTTATCCAGATCAGATTACTGCAGGATGATTTACATGGGTTAACAGGAGAGATACATTAAGCAGTTGCAATTACAGTAGCTCAGAATTCTGAGACACAGATTATTAGAGGGTTGAAAGTGAGAGATCTTAGAAACATAGAATATGACCCACCCCCTAAGTTCTTCCTTGAAGTGATCCCACATGCTTATCCCATTTTTTCTTAAAATCTAGCATGCTGCTGGCCTCAATTACCTGCAGTGGAAGATCATTCCAATGATCAACCACCCTTTCGGTGAAGAAATACTTCCTGGTGTCGCTATGAAATCTCCCACCCCTGATTTTCAACGGATGCCCTCTTGTTGCCGTAGGTCCTTTAAGGAAAAAGATATCTTCTTCTACCTCAATATGGCCCGTGATATATTTGAACGTCTCAATCATGTCTCCCTTCTCTCTGCATTCCTCGAGTGAGTATAGCTGCAACTTACCCAGCCGTTCCACATACGGGAGATCCTTGAGTCCTGAAACCATCCTGGTGGCCATTCGCTGAACCGACTCAACTCTCAGCACATCTTTTTGATAATGTGGCCTCCAGAATTGTACACAATACTCTAGATCGGGCTTCCGGCTGACAAAACTTCTTCGGATACAACCCATCATTTGTCTAGCCTTGGATGAAGCTTTCTCCACTTGATTGGCAGTCTTCATATCTTCACTTATGATCACTCCTGGTGAGTTCTTGCTAAGGTCTCACCATTTAGGGTGCAAGTTCTGCATGGATTTCTGCTGCCAAGGTGCATGATCTTACACTTTTTGGCATTAAAACTTAGTTGCCAAGTTGTGGACCAATGTTCCAGTAAGAGTAAGTCCTGCGCCATACTGTCGGGCACTGTGCTTTTGCCTACTGTGTTGCATAGTTTAGCATCATTGGCGAATAATGTAATTTTATCTCGAAGCCCCTGAGCCAGGTCCCTTACGAAGATATTAAATAGGATCAGACCCAAGGCCGAGCCCTTCGGCACTCCACTGATCACTTCTGACGTTTTGGAGAGAGTACCATTTACAACCACCCTCTGAAGTCTACCTCTGAGCCAGTCTTTAACCCATGCAGTCAATGTTTCTCCTAATCCCATCAAACTCATCTTGCTCAATAACCTGCAGTGTGGGATACTATCAAAAGCCTTACTGAAGTTCAAGTACATGATGTCCAGGGATTCCCCCATATCCAGCTTTTTCATTACCTAGTCAAAGAAACTGATTAGATTGGATTGGCAGGACCAACCCTTTGTAAATCCATGTTGATGAGTATCTCGTAGATTCTCATGGTTCAGGATCGTATCTAATTTGTGTTTGATTAGTGTTTCCATAAGTTTGCTCACTATCGATGTAAGACTTACCGGTCTGTAATTTTCAGCCTCCGTCCTGCAACCCTTTTTGTGGAGTGGAATGATGTTAGCTGTTTTCCAGTCCAATGGGACTCTTCCTGTGCTTAGGGAAAGATTGAAGAGCATGGATAACGGTTCCGCCAGGACATCTCTCAACTCCCTAAGAACCCTGGGATGTAGTTTGTCTGGTCCCATGGCTTTGTTCACTTTGAGCCTTGATAGTTCTTAGTAGACGCTGCTGGACGTAACATAACATAGTAACATAGTAACATAGTAGATGACGGCAGATAAAGACCCGAATGGTCCATCCAGTCTGCCCAACCTGATTCAATTTAAATTTTTTTATTTATTTTTTATTTTATTTTTTGTAATTTTTCTTCTTAGCTATTTCTGGGCAAGAATCCAAAGCTTTACCCGGTACTGTGCTTGGGTTCCAACTGCCAAAATCTCTGTTAAGACTTACTCCAGCCCATCTACACCCTCCCAGCCATTGAAGCCCTCCCCTGCCCATCCTCCACCAAACGTCCATACACAGACACAGACCGTGCAGTCTGCCCAGTAACTGGCCTAGTTCAATATTTAATATTATTTTCTGATTCTAAATCTTCTGTGTTCATCCCACGCTTCTTTGAACTCAGTCACAGTTTTACTCTCCACCACCTCTCTCGGGAGCGCATTCCAGGCATCCACTACCCTCTCCGTAAAGTAGAATTTCCTAACATTGCCCCTGAATCTACCACCCCTCATCCTCAAATTATGTCCTCTGGTTTTACCATTTTCCTTTCTCTGGAAAAGATTTTGTTTTACGTTAATACCCTTCAAGTATTTGAACGTCTGAATCATATCTCTCCTGTCTCTCCTTTCCTCTAGGGTGTACATATTCAGGGCTTCCAGTCTCTCCTCATACGTCTTCTGGCGCAAGCCTCCTATCATTTTCGTCGCCCTCCTCTGGACCGCCTCAAGTCTTCTTACGTCTTTCGCCAGATACGGTCTCCAAAACTGAACACAATACTCCAAGTGGGGCCTCACCAATGACCTGTACAGGGGCATCAACACCTTCTTCCTTCTACTGACTACGCCTCTCTTTATACAGCCCAGAATCCTTCTGGCAGCAGCCACTGCCTTGTCACACTGTTTTTCCACCTTTAGATCTTCGGACACTATCACCCCAAGGTCCCTCTCCCCGTCCGTGCATATCAGCTTCTCTCCTCCCAGCATATACGGTTCCTTCCTATTATTAATCCCCAAATGCATTACTCTGCATTTCTTTGCATTGAATTTTAGTTGCCAGGCATTAGACCATTCCTCTAACTTTTGCAGATCCTTTTTCATATTTTCCACTCCCTCTTCGGTGTCTACTCTGTTACAAATCTTGGTATCATCTGGAAAAAGGCACACTTTTCCTTCTAACCCTTCAGCAATGTCACTCACATACATATTGAACAGGATTGGCCCCAGCACCGAACCCTGAGGGACTCCACTAGTCTCCTTTCCTTCCTTTGAGCGACTTCCATTAACCACCACCCTCTGGCGTCTGTCCGACAGCTAGTTTCTGACCCAGTTCACCACTTTAGGTCCTAATTTCAGCCCTTCAAGTTTGTTCAACAGCCTCCTATGACGTAAACTCAAAATTTCGAAACGGGTCTTCCGAGCTTTCCCTTGTCTGCAACTGTGGACCGGATCCCTGCGCCTCGAAGGTAAAGACTGAGCAGAAGTATTCATTTAGTAGTTCGGCTTTATCGGAGTCCGATTCTACATTGTTCCCGTCTGGTTTCCGAAGGCGTACTATCCCATCTGTGTTTCTTATTCTGTCACTAATATACCTGAAGAAGGATTTATCCCCTTTTTTAATGTTCTTTGCTATCCGGAGTTTGGCCTCTCTGACTGCTGTTTTGACAGTTCTAGACTTGGCCAGATAGTCTTCTTTAGCTTCTGGTTTTTCTGATTGTTTGCAGGAGATAAATGTTCTTTTCTTCTTTTTTATGAGGTCCGAGATCTCCGCAGAGAACCACTGAGGTTTATTGTTTCTCCGCCATTTACTTACTGTTTTTATATAGAGGTTGGTTGCTTCGTGTAGGGTAGATTTCAGAGCTGACCACATTACCTCTACATTATCTGTTTTGGCCTGGTTTTGCAGCGCCCCATAGATGAAATCTCCCATGCTTTTGAAGTTAGTGCCCTTAAAGTTGAGGACCTTTGTGGATGTGTTTGATCTAGTGAAACCTTTCCTGAGGTGAAACCATACCATGTTGTGGTCACTGGAGGCCAACGTATCACCTACCGAAACCTCTGTGACATTATCTCCGTTGGTGAGTACTAGGTCTAGTATCGCCTGATCCCTAGTGGGCTCCAATACCATCTGTTTGAGTTGTGCTCCCCTTATGGAGGTTAGTAGCCTGCTGCTGCCGCTGGTCGTAGCGGAAAGTTTGTTCCAATCTGCATCAGGCATATTGAAGTCCCCCAACAGTACCGTGTCTCCACATAGAGTGATGGTCTCTGTGTCTTCGATTAATTCTATGTCTATGTCTTCCTGTTGTCTTGGAGGTCTGTATACAACACCAAGATACAGTCATTTGTCATTTCCCCTGGCCAGGTTCACCCAAAGGGATTCCCCGGTGTACTTGACATCTGCGATTCTGGTAACTTTGATGTCCTCTTTAGTGTACAGTGCTACCCCGCCTCCTGTTTTTCCCTCTCTGTCTCGACGAAGTAAGTTGTATTCCGTTATAGCCATATCCTACCCATGGAAATCTGTGAACCAGGTCTCGGATATTGCTACCACATCTAGGTCGGCATTCCTCATTTCCGTCTCTAATTCCAGAATTTTATTGCCTAAGCTGTGGGCATTAACGTACATAGCCCTCCATACTTTATGTTTGCTAGGTCTCCATGGAGATTTTCCCGCTTGAGTTAGTGTGACTCCTACAGTACTATCTGCAATGTGTGTACTTACCTCAGACTCAGAAATGGAGTGGTAACTTACCCCGCAAGGATGGTTACTTACAACACCAGTATGAGAGTGGGTACCCTCCCCCAACTTACCTAGTTTAAAGCCCTACGAAGCAGGCGGGCTAGTCAGGTGGAGCCCGTCTGGTCCCTGTAGTCCTTGTAGTGCCTCTCCATGGTCCAGGAATTCGAAGTTCATCTCTTTGCACCATCCGTGTAGCCACTCGTTTGCCCTCTGGATACGATCTTCCCTGGCTAGTCCCTTACCTCTCACTGGAAGGATAGAGGAGAAGACCACCTGCGCTTCCATCCGCCTCAGCTTCTCACCTAGGGCTCCAAAGTCTTCAGGTATTTTCTCCGGGGTGTTCCTGGCAGTGTCGTTCATTCCGACGTGGATGAGAAGCATAGGGAAGTGGTCTTGGGGCTGAAATCTTTGCATTGGCTCCTAGTAGAAGTTCGAATTGAATTGCAGGATGTGCTGTCTGGAAACCAATGGATTGCAGGATCAGCTATTTGACCTTTTTAAGCTGCTATAAAAGGGCAATAAAGGACCTTCTATGGCAGCCTGACTCCTAGAGGAGTACTGTGAACTTACTGCTAGAGGTCACTGGTGCCATTTTAAACTGCCTGCCATTGATCTGGTGTAACTTTGTTCCTAACTTAAGTTGCATCAGTGCATTAGTGCCAACTTACATTAGTATACTATAATAACATAAGAATAGCTATATTGGGTCAGACCAATGGTTCATCTAGCTCAGTATCCTGTTTCCCCAGCAGTGGTAATCTAGGTCACAAGTACCTAGCAGAAACCCAAATAGTAGCAACATTCCATGGTACTGATCCCAGGGCAAGCATTAGCATTATGGTGCACAGATGCTGTTACAGAATTGGCCCTGAGCACTTGGTACCGTTATAAAATTGCCCCTCATAACTTTTGAAAAAGGTAAAGTTAGACCCAGCACTGTGTCTCATTAAAAAAAGATTTTTTTTTTACCTTTTTACTTGCTGTGCTAGCCCAGAGAGGATGTATTCAGCATTCTGAACAACCTTTGCATTTGGAGCAGATTAGTTTAATGCCTGATGGCTCTCATTAGACTGAGACCTTCAAACATTATACTTTAAATATCAGTTGAATTTAAATTGGTTCACCCACTGTGCAACTTCAGCAATCCCATACATCATCTTTCAATACAGTGTGTATTGTGTCGATCCCACACGCACTGTGGTTGAATTTTAGTACTTTAGGATTTCCACTCAGAACTGGGTATTGATTAAATGTATTTTGAACAGAGTAGTCTATTTTTGTATACAGCTTGATGGATTAGACATGGGTAATTATCTTGCACACTTTACATTTGTCTGTAGGCTGTGGGTTTTTTTTTCATTCTTCTGACATAGAGTAACAGCACCTGTTATTTCCTCTGCTACCAGGCTTTAATGAATACTGTGCCTCTGAGAATAGAATGAGTGAATTTTAACCTCTTGACCTAGTTGTAAAAGAGCTGTATTTATTTTTTGAAAGGTAATGGCAAAAATGTCTGCTTCCAGATGTCTTCATGTGGAAGCAGATTCTGATATGATTTCTATCAATTCAAATCTCTTTCTTTTATTGTATTTATTTTTATTCTGTATGCTCCTTTCCTTGGCAGTTACTACTGCTTTTCCTATTGCCGAGATATTTGGTGTGATATGGTTTGTTCTATATACCTTTGCTGCAGCAGGGGATATCATCTGATGTATTTATTTTGCTTTGAATGCTGACCATTGACTAATAAGAAAGGAGGGCTAGCTGTAGCAGCTTTGGAATCAACTGCTAATATATATATATATATATATATATATCTCCTTCATCATCATGACCCCAAGTCTCTTGCAGTGGAGACTCTTTTGGATTATCTGCTGTCTCTGTCTAACTCTGGTCTTAAATCTACTTCCATCAGAGTTCATCTCAGTGCCATTACGGCCTTTCATGAGCCGGTCCAGGGGAAACTCCTTTCAGCTCATCCCCTAGTCTCCAGATTCATGCGAGGTTTTTTCAATATGAAACCACCTCTCAGAGCACCTCCTGTGATCTGGGATCTGAACGTGGTTCTCTCCACCTTGATGAAGCCTCCATTTGAACCCTTGGCTACTGCCTCTTTCAAATTTCTCACTTGGAAGGTACTTTTTCTTATTGCTCTCACCTCTGCCAGGAGGGTCAGTGAGCTCCATGCACTAGTTTCTGACCCACCTTTCACAGTCTTTCATCATGACAAGGTGGTTCTACGTACACATCCAAAGTTTCTCCCTAAGGTTGTCTCTGAGTTCCATCTCAACCAATCTATTGTATTGCCTGTTTTTTTTTCCCAAACCTCACTCCCATGCCGGAGAACAGGCTCTTCATACTTTGGACTGTAAGCGGGCTTTAGCTTACTATTTAGACCGTACTAAGCCCCACAGATCATCTCCCCAACTTTTTCTGTCCTTTGATCCGAATAAATTGGGACGTCCTGTGTCTAAGCGTACGCTATCTAATTGGCTTGCTGCTTGCATTTCATTCTGCTATGCTCAGTCGGGACTGACACTGGAAGGTTCTGTCACGGCCCATAGAGTAAGAGCTATGGCAGCATCTGTAGCTTTCCTCCGTTCCACGCCTATTGAGGAAATCTGCAAAGCTGCTACGTGGTCCTCAGTCCATACTTTTACATCTCATTATTGTCTGGATGCTTTCTCCAGACGGGATGGACATTTCGGCCAATCTGTTTTACAAAATTTGTTTTCCTAATGGCCAACCTTCCCTCCATCCCTCTTTTAGTTAGCTTGGAGGTCACCCATCAGTCAAGAATATGCTGCCTGCTTGTCCTGGGATAAAGCACAGTTACTTACCGTAACAGGTGTTATCCAGGGACAGCAGGCAGATATTCTTGCATCCCACCCACCTCCCAGGGTTGGCTTCTTAGCTGGCTTATCTTAACTGAGGGACCGCGCGTCGGGGTCGGGCGGGAAGGCACTCACGCATGCGCGGTGCGGTCTCTAGAACTTTCCAAGTTCTTAGAGTGCAATCACTCTAAAAGTGTCCGTACCGGGGCTCCGTCGGTGCCGTCACCCATCAGTCAAGAATATCTGCCTGCTGTCCCTGGATAACACCTGTTACGGTAAGTAACTGTGCTAAACGGAGGTATAGTGGCTACTGAAATTCAAAACCCAGTATACAATAATTACATAAAATATTAAAACAATAAAAATTTATAAGCATAAAACTTTAATAAAACAATGCATAAGCCAACCATCAAGTTTTAAGTTTATTAGGTTTTTATATACCGCCTATCAAGGTTATCTAAGTGGTTTTACAATCAGGTACTTGAGCATTTTCCCTATCTGTCCTAGTGGGCTCACAATCTATCTAATGTACCTGGGGCTATGGAGAACTGAGTGACTTACCCAGAGCCACAAAGAGCAGCGTGGGATTTGAACCTACAACCCCAGAGTGCTGAGGCTGTCACTCCAACCACTGCACCACAAAGATACAGATATATAGATATAAGCTAATTTACTATGTAAAACCTGATTTGACCATGTTTTGTCAAGGATATACATATACGAGTGTTGATAAAATAACAATAAACATCACACAGTGCTAGAGAAGAAAAAAGGAGGTTTAAAAAAAATGATACGTTTCTTCAGTGTTGTTCAAAGTATTAGGTCAAAGTATATTTTAATATGTAAGTGAAAGTTAAAGTACAATGAAAAGCTTTAAGAAATTTACTTTAGTAAAAATAAAATAAATAATTGCCTCATATACTATATTACATTTTGAGTAAAAAAAATAAAAGTATCAAAACTAAAAAAAAAGAAGAAGAAATACCAGTTGAGATTTGAAACCAAGTGGCTCTAAATAATAATAATTAAAAAAATGTCTGAAAAGATTTTATGGATCCACTCACCTGCACTATATAAACTTAGTAGTCCTTGTACTAAGGTGTGGTAGCTGATTTAGCAAGCGATAAATGCTAACGCATCAGTAGGATATAATGGACGCATTCGCACGCATTAGCATTTAGCACATGCTAATTTTTAGCTTGCGCTAAAACAGCTAGCATGCCTTAATAAAAGGACTCCCTCTAAAAATAAATAAATATACACACATATACACACACATACACACCAAGATAAACATTTTGAAACAGAAAAGAACAACAATAATAGTCCACAAACATAAGAAGAGCAAGAATAGATTGTGGGCTTTTGCAAAACTGCGTTGCCAAGCAGCAGCTGAGTGGATTTAGATACATCCAGAAATGCCTGAACTCTACACTTCTGAAAAGGATGATTGGCTCCAATACAAGATGAGCAACCAAGGTGGCTGATGTGGCTACCTCTTCTTCTGTTTCAGTGAGTTGAGTCACAATTGTAGCAGTTTTCCAGGTCTTGCCATGTCTGAGTAGAAAGAACTGATGTTTCAGCCATCATGCTGTGGCTTTCTTCAGGGTATGAGGTCTGCAGTGTGTCTTTATATATAGTGGGTCCATGGACCTGATTGAGAACAGGTCACTCTGTGGGTCAAGAAATTCAAAATCTTAAAATATGCATCAAAGTCAGAGCAGCTGATAACTCTGCTACTCTTTTAGTGAAAGGAGGAATATTTTAAAAAAATATGTCTTGATTCTGGAACTTGGCTGCAGTGAAGATGGCTATGTAATTGCTGAACTCCTCCCCAGGGAACATATATAGCTTATTTATCAGTATTGGATTTTCCTCCCAGAAGATACATTTTATTCAGAATGGCAACAGGGAGATAAACTCGGTTAGAGGCTACCTTTGCTGCAACGGGATCAAGGAAAAGATCAAAGCCTGAACCCACCACTCCTTCCAAAATGCCATTACCTAAGGACTCCATGGAAATGTTAGAGCAGCTGATGGAGAGGATGAAAAATGTGCAGGAGCTATTGTAGGATAATTCAGTTAAATTGGCTTCAGTTCAAGAAGAAATGATAAATCTTACCAAACAAGTGTAAATTTCCTACCAAACAAGTGCAAATTTCCAATGCTAGACTGGACAGCTGTGAACACTGGGTGTCTGAATGTGAGACTAAATTGATCCAGTGCCAATCTGATCACAAGACCGTCATGCGTTTTACAAAAAAACTGGAGGATTTGAATAATAGGGGGAGAAGAAATAATTTAAGACTCCTGGGTCTTCCAGAGGGAGCTGAGGGTCTGGACATTATAAAATTTCTAGAGGATTTTATACCAAAAGTGCTCTCTTTAAAATTCCCTCGGCAGTTGGAATTTGAAAGAGCTCATAAAATCCTATTACGAAGGAACAGCACTGCTACTATTTAAACTGCTGAGATTTCCATAAGTGCTAGAAATTTTGAAGGTGGCTAAAGAAAAAAGGAATATAAAGTGGCAGAAATCAAGTGGTTTTCTTACCTGATTTTGCAAAAGCCCACAGCAGCTGTCAGGAAACAATTCTTGGCACTGTGCCCACAGCTGTAGCAAATGGAAGCGATGTATGGTTTATTCTACCCAGCTGTGATGAGGGTCACTCATTGTAACAAGACTACACATTATGAAGATCTGATGAAGTTGCAGGAGTATATTAATCAAAAACTTGATGGAATGTCATAATACATGCATGGTTTGATTTTAAAACTTTAAAGACAATTTTTTATTTGATTTGATTACTGACTATGATGAAAACGTTTTTGAGTTTCTGGAGAACGTTAGAGGCTGTTTAATTTAAATGGCGATTTTGTGTTAAAAACTGAAAAGGCACATTGGATAAATATGGGGAAAATGGATTTATTAATTCAAGTGGGCAACATTCAGAGACGTTTTTTCTTGAGGAACTTACTCAGAATTCTACCTTCAAAATCATTATCTCTGTCCCGGTTGTGAATGCTCTTAATGGTCACAGAGTTGGCTGCATCAGGATTGGAGGAGACGTCTGTCAATCATCTATGTGTCATCATGGGATCCTCTACTAATGGGAAGTTGTTTGTAGCTCCGGACCAAACCTGTGTATAGTGGGACGTTCATCTGAATGCACGTGCCTCGTTTCCAGGTTGCCATGCAACAGTGACAGCACAGTGCTTCTATTTCTATCCTGGAGGGCAGCGCGGCTGGAATGTCAGGAAGCAGAACATGCACAAAGCTTTGGATCCTCGAGGCCTCTTCTGCTGGGCTGTGCTGGTGATTTTGGAGCGGGAAGTCATGCTGGGTGGCCTGCTCTACTCCCAGTGCTCATACTGTTCTTGTAGGTGTCGGGGTGGCGCAGGCCATTTGGCGCGGCTCTCCATGGAAGAGGAGCTCACCACCAGGCCCTCAACAAAAATTACAGCTCTCGGTTTACTGAGTTCCTGTTCTGATCAGACCTTATTCCTGGTTCCTACTTATGCCCGATAGCATGATTCGGGTAGTTCAAACATTAATTTAAAAACAACAACATCTTTCTTTTCCTATGGGATACTTTTACCTAGAGCACTTCACGCTTTGTTTCCCTCCTGATTACTAATTATGAGACTGACTAGATCAGAGTTTTGTTTTTAATCAAGGACTTGTGTTCTGATCTGCTGGGGCTTAACTTTCCTCTCTGTTTAAAACAATAATTATCGGGTCTACAAAACCTGGAGACAGTGTCTTCTTGTGACTTGTCTGTTTCCCACTTCCAGGGTTTTAAAAGTTGTTACTGCTCTTAAATAAGATGGGAATAAACTCATAAAAAAAGTCTCAATACCAAAATGCTATAGACCAGGGGTCTCAAAGTCCCTCCTCGAGGGCCGCAATCCAGTCGGGTTTTCAGGATTTCCCCGATGAATATGCATGAGATCTATGTGCATGCACTGCTTTCAATGCATATTCATTGGGGAAATCCTGAAAACCCAACTGGATTCCGGCCCTCAAGGAGGGACTTTGAGATCCTTGCTATAGACAAATACAAGGAAGGCCTGAGGTTAAACTCTGCATAATGTTCCATATACACTAACAGAGTCTTGTGTTATTTGAAGATGAATCGTTTTTCAAGAGGCCAAACAAAGACGGTGATCGAGCTCTTGAGCTTGAGGCTAGCAATATCAAAGCATTCTATAGACAAGCTCTGGCTTACAAAGGATTACAGAACTACCAGGCTAGTGTCAAGGATCTTAACAAAGTTCTTCTAACGGATTCCAATGTTGCAGAAGCGAAGGAATTAGAAGTAATAGAATCACTTCTTAATTTACATAATGGTATACCCAGCAATCATAATAAGCCAAGAAAGAAAATCCCAATAGAAAAGGTAAATGAAGATGAGGAAGGGGAGACTATGAATACATCTAAAGGCTCCTTGGTTAATCATCTTGCAGCTGGAGAGACAGTTGAAACTGACAGATCAACCAAATCTTCTGATAAACTGAAAATAAATAAGCCTTATAAGGATGCATGATAGATAGTAGTGGTAATAAAAGGTATGAAAGGGCAAATAGATATAGAGTTATTTGAGATGGGAGATTTTTGAGATAGTTCTGAATGGAAGGTAAAAGAATAAACGGGTAAGGTAGTGTAATTGGCCATAATGTGATTGAATATTATATTAAATGAATACTTAATTGAAGCTATTATATTCTCTTTGACAACAGGTAGCGCAAATTTGCATTCATTAAAGTACCAGAAATGTTTTTCTGCTAAGTTTAATATATTTGGGATAACAATTCTTTTATTAATACTAATCCTAGGGTCTATTCCTAATTCAGTCTAACTAGTGCTGACAGATATCTATGATTTATGAGATGATTTATTAATTTAACTTTTATGACTGCATTGACTTGTCAATTTATCTAATTCAGTTAGGATATAAATTGAGGTTTTCTTATTTATAAGGAAAGATTAATACATATTACATAGGATTGTTACAGTGATTCTTGAGATCCTTTTTCATGGATATAATTTATTGTTTTCAATAATTAATCAGATTAATAATTTTAAACAAAATGTATTTTGAATGTAATACTATTCAAATGTCAAAGAAATTGATTGTTTAATGAATTATTTTAATTTAAACTGCTAGAAAGGTTATATGATTTATATTGTAAATTGTTCATTGATATATTCAATACTTAATAATATAATTGGAATTATGTTATAGTTTAATATAATTGGAAATCATAATTTATTTGATATTAATTATTAAATGGGAGGATTAATTTTTGGGAAGAGTTAGGGTGCCAGGGGGAGGTTGGTAATTGCCAGTCTGTATGCGTGCACCCAAGTTTTTGAGATACTTAATGGGATGGGTTAGGGGAGGGAGGGTTTAGGTTTCTGGATGTGTGTGGGACAATTAGTTATAATTTTGGCAAAAAGGATGTTATATTTCCATTTGATAGTACCTATATATAAAAAGAAATAGCTTTAAAATTATACTCATTAAAAGTAAATGGACTCAGTCACCCTATCAAAAGGAAAAAGGTTCTTAATTTCCTGAAAAGCCAGGAAGCAGATATTTCTTTTATTCAGGAAACTCATCTATCCGCTGTAGAGGTGTCCAAATTAGAGGGAGGATGGGTAAAGCATTGTTTTTTTGCCCCAGCAGTAGGTAAAAAGGCAGGTGTTGCAATCCTGATTAACAAGAATGTTTCTGCTAACTTTGATAACTTTTGAGCTGATCCATTGGGTAGATGGCTCTATGTTAATATGACTTCAGGAAAAGATACTCTGACGCTTTTTAATATTTATGCACCGAATATTAATCAGGCAGATTTCTTTTAAAAATGCCAACAAATAATTCTGTCACTGGCTACGACTAATTTAATTGTAGCCGGAGATTTCAATGCTGTCATGGATCCAATAATGGATAAACAACCGAGTAGACAAATAAAATCATTATTTATCCCAGGACAAGCAGGCAGCATATTCTTGACTGATGGGTGACGGCACCGACGGAGCCCCGGTACGGACAATTTTAGAGTGATTGCACTCTAAGAACTTTAGAAAGTTCTAGCTAGGCCGCACCGCGCGTGCGCGAGTGCCTTCCCGCCCGACAGAGGCGCGCGGGTCCCCAGTTTTCTTAATTCCGCGGAGCTAAGAAGACGCGTGTTTCCAACGGCTGTTGGAAGTTTTTTTCTATTTCACTTGCCTTCCCGCTCGCGCGTATTTTTTTTCTTCATATTTTCTTTCTTTCTTCTTTTTTACCTTTTGTGTAAAAAAAAAAAAAAAAAAATCTTTTTATTTTTCATTTTTTTGTCGAATCTGACCCGGCGGGGCCTGTTGGCACCATCGAAGCCTCGGGCTTCGATTTTGCTACAGCAGTATTTCCCTTCATGCCCCCGTCACCGGGTTTCAAAAAGTGTCAGCGGTGTGCACGTCCTATCTCCCTCTCCGACCCACACAAGTGGTGCCTCCAGTGTCTGGGTCCGGACCATAGGGCTGAAACCTGCATCCGCTGTAGTTCTTTACAAAAAAGAACTTTAAAAAATCGACAAATTCAGCAGCGGATCCTTTTCGGTACCGCTATGGAAGTTGCACCGGTATCGACGTCGACGACTTCCTCCAAATCGACTCCGACTACCTCGGCACCGCCAGATCCATCGTCGGTGTCGACTCCTGTAGGTAAGCCGGCTAAGAAGCCTTCCCCTACTGTTCTAGGCCCGCCAGTCGAGCATGCAGTGAGCCAAGTCCTGCAGACTGAGCGCCGGCCCCGTAAACGCTCCGCTCCCATTGAAGTCTCTGCCTCGTCATCGGCATCGACTTCTCCCGAGCGTCGAGCGGCACCGAAGGTACCGAGCAAGAAAAAACCGGTACCGGTGCCATCGGGACCAACGTTGGATGAGCGCATTGCCTCTATCCTCCAGGTCCAGCTTAAGCAGCAACTCCAACAGTTGCTCCCGGCAATATTGTCTCCGAACCTTCCAGTGTCGGTACCGACTGAGCCGTCGGTGCCGTCTGTCGAACAGCCTCTTTTATTGTCATCGACTGTTTCGGCACCGCAAAAATCTTTGTCCATGCCTGTTCTGTCAGCTGAACCAAAACGGCGTGCTGCTCCTACGGTGTCGGAGCCGGTACTGTTCTCTGAACCTCGTACCGTTCTACATTCTCCAGGTACCGTATCCACTCGGTCTGGTAAATCGGTACGCAAGACTAAACATGCTGATACATCGACTCCACTTTCCCAAGGCCATTTACAATCGGTACGGGACCCTGACTTGTGGGACGATTCAGATGATCCCCTCGGTACCGAGGAGGATTACACATCTGATGAGGAGGAACCATCGGTGCAGGATACTACTGCTAAGCCAGAGCACTCCTCCTTCACTAAATTTTTAAAGGAGATGTCAGACACTCTGTCTATTCCTTTAGAGTCTGACTCTAAAAAATCCAAGGCATTTTTGGATGCCTTGGATTTTGACCAACCTCCTAAAGAGTTTTTAAAGTTACCTCTCCATGACATCTTGAGGGAAACTTTTTATAAAAATCTTGAAACTCCTTTGACAATCCCAGGAGCCCCAAGAAAACTGGAATCTCTGTATAAAGTGATTCCAATACCTGGATTTGACAAACACCAACTTCCCCATGAATCTCTGTTGGTAGAGTCAACCCTAAAGAAATCTGCAGGAGCCAGTATGTATGCCTCTGTCCCTCCTGGCAGGGAAGGAAAGGCCATGGACAAATTTGGAAAGCGTCTTTACCAAAATGCCATGCTGGCCAACCGCTCAGGTAATTACGCATTCCACTTTTCATTTTACCTGAAGCATCTCGTTCAACAGGTAACCTCTTTTCAAAAGTATATTCCGGACCGTAAACTTCCTGCTTTTCAGCAATGTACCTCTAGTCTTTTGCAACTCAGGAAGTTTATGGTCCGTTCTATTTATGATACTTTTGAACTGACGTCTCGTGCTACTGCTATCTCTGTAGCAATGAGAAGATTAGCATGGCTGCGGGCCTCAGAACTGGACGTAAACAATCAGGACCGGCTTGCCAATGCGCCTTGCCTAGGGGATGAGCTGTTTGGGGAGTCCATGGATACCACCACACAAAAGCTCTCCGCCCATGAAACTAGGTGGGACACGTTGTTGAAAAACAAGAAGAAACCTCCTCCTCCTCGTCCATTCAGGCAACAATCTTCATATCAAAGGAGGTTTTCTGCTCGACCGGCTCAGCCTCATCCTCCTCAACCTCGCAGACAGCGTCAGCAGCAGCAACAGGCTCGTCAACAACAGCAGCCCACTGTCAAACCGGCTACTCAACCTAAGTCGACGCAGCCCTTTTGACTCCTTTCTCCAGGACATTGCCAGTCTTCCTCCCTCATGTCCTCTACCTCAGCCCATAGGAGGTCGACTAAAAATTTTTCTATCTCGATGGGAAGCAATCACCTCCGACCAGTGGGTACTTGCTATCATCGCCCACGGCTACTCCCTAAATTTTCAGACTCCTCCACCTGTAAGTCTGCCAAAAGAGTCTGCTTCCACAAGGCTCAGTCCCTCCTCCTCGCTCAGGAGGTTCAATCCCTCCTTCTTCTCAATGCCATCGAACCAGTTCCTCTGGACCAGCAAGGCCTGGGATTTTATTCCCGGTACTTTCTTGTACCCAAAAAGACCGGGGATCTCAGACCAATATTAGATCTCAGGGATCTCAACAAATGTCTGGTCAAGGAGAAGTTCAAGATGTTATCTCTTGCCACCCTATACCCTCTTCTTTCTCAGGAAGACTGGCTATGTTCCCTCGATCTCAAGGAGGCGTATACTCACATTCCAATTCATCTGATGTCCAGACAATATCTTCGCTTTCTTGTCAATCAACATCATTACCAATACAAGGTGCTACCCTTCGGCCTAGCCTCCTCGCCCAGGGTATTCACCAAATGTCTGATTGTGGTCGCAGCTTATCTCTGCTCCCACAACTTTCAAGTCTTCCCTTACCTGGACGACTGGCTCATCAAGGCTCCTTCTCCTCAGTCCGTTCACAAAGCCACCGATCAGACCATTTACTTCCTTCGACTGTTGGGGTTCGAAATCAATCTACCCAAGTCGCACCTCATTCCAACTCAGCGACTTCAATTCATTGGAGCCATTCTGGATACTGTTCAGATGAGGGCTTTTCTTCCTCCAAACCGCCTTCACACCATCCTTCATCTCTGTCAGCAGGTGTTCCAGCAACCTTCCATCTCTGCGAATCACATGATGGTGCTCTTGGGACACATGGCCTCCACAGTACATGTCACTCCCTTCGCACGTCTCCACCTGCGTACTCCTCAATGGACCCTAGCGACTCAGTGGTCACAAGCGACGGATCCTTGTTCACGACACATATCTGTGACCTCGTCTCTTCGACAGTCGCTTCTTTGGTGGTTGAAATCATCAAATCTATCCAGAGGTCTACTGTTCCATCTACCTCCTCATCAACTGGTCATCACCACGGATTCCTCCCCCTATGCATGGGGAGCTCACTTGAACGAGTTCCAAACTCAGGGATTTTGGACCACCCAGGAAAAGAAACACCACATCAATTTCCTGGAACTCAGAGCGATGTTTTACGCCCTCAAAGCTTTCCAACATCTCCTTTTTCCTCAAGTTCTTCTCATTTGCACAGACAACCAAGTTGCAATGTACTACATCAACAAACAGGGAGGGACGGGATCCCGTCCCTTATGTCAGGAAGCTCAAAGGATTTGGACATGGGCGACTGCTCGTCACCTATTCCTGAAGGCAGTATACATCCAGGGGGAACAGAATTGCTTAGCAGACAATCTCAGCAGAATCCTTCAACCTCACGAATGGACTCTCGACCCCTCGACTCTCCAGTTCATTTTCTCTCAATGGGGCACTCCTCAAGTGGATCTTTTTGCAGCTCCCCACAACCATCAACTGCCCCTGTTTTGCTCCAGACTTTACTCTCCTCACCGTCTGGAACCCGATGCATTTCTCCTAGATTGGACCAATCTCTTCCTTTATGCATTCCCTCCTCTTCCGCTCATGCTGCGCACCTTATTCAAGCTCAAGAGGGAACAAGCCACCATGATTCTCATCGCTCCACGGTGGCCCAGACAGCATTGGTTTTCCCTTCTACTTCAACTCAGTTCCAGGGAACCCATACCTCTTCCTCTGTTTCCTTCACTGCTTACACAGCATCAGCAAACGCTGCTTCATCCCAACTTACAGTCTCTGCACCTGACAGCTTGGTATCTCTCGGGCTGACTCCAGCTCATGCTCTCCTTTCTCAGCCTGTCCGTTCTATTATTGATGCCTCCAGGAAACCGTCTACTGTTCAATGTTACCAACAAAAGTGGTCTCGGTTTTCTTCCTGGTGCCTGTTACATCACCATAATCCCATATCTACAGCAGTGGGACTGGTGTTGGACTATTTATTGTCCTTATCTGACTCTGGTCTTAAATCCTCTTCGATAAGGGTCCACCTTAGTGCCATTGCAGCTTTTCATGAGCCGATTCATTGAAAACCCCTCTCAGCTCATCCATTAGTTTCAAGGTTCATGAAGGGCCTTTTCAATGTGAAACCACCTCTTAAAGCCCCTCCTGTTCTATGGGATCTGAATGTGGTTCTTTCTGCATTGATGAAGCCTCCTTTCGAGCCGTTGGCCTCAACGCATTTTAAATTTCTAACTTGGAAAGTGGTCTTTTTAATAGCTCTCACTTCTGCCAGGAGGGTCAGTGAGCTCCATGCACTGGTGGCGGATCCACCTTTCACTGTTTTTCACCATGATAAGGTCGTCCTCCGCACACATCCCAAGTTCCTTCCTAAGGTTGTGTCTAAATTTCATCTTAACCAATCCATCGTTCTACCTGTTTTTTTCCCAAAGCCTCATTGTCATCCAGGTGAACAGGCTTTGCATACCTTGGATTGTAAACGTGCTCTGGCTTACTATCTTGATCGCACCAAACCTCACAGATCATCTCCTCAACTGTTTTTGTCATTTGATCCTAACAAGTTGGGTCATCCTGTATCTAAACGCACTCTGTCCAATTGGCTTGCTGCTTACGTTTCTTTTTGTTATGCTCAGTCCGGCCTGACACTGGAAGGTTCTGTCACGGGCCACAAAATTAGAGCTATGGCAGCGTCTGTAGCTTTCCTCTGTTCCACTCCTATTGAGGAAATCTGCAAGGCTGCTACTTGGTCCTCAGTTCATACTTTTACATCTCATTATTGTCTGGATGCATTCTCCAGACGGGATGGACACTTCGGCCAATCTGTTTTTTACAAAATTTGTTTTCCTAATGGCCAACCTTCCCTCCATCCCTCTTTTTGTTAGCTTGGAGGTCACCCATCAGTCAAGAATATGCTGCCTGCTTGTCCTGGGATAAAGCACAGTTACTTACCGTAACAGGTGTTATCCAGGGACAGCAGGCAGATATTCTTGCGTCCCTCCCACCTCCCCGGGTTGGCTTCTTAGCTGGCTTATCCTAACTGGGGACCGCGCGCCTCTGTCGGGCGGGAAGGCACTCGCGCACGCGCGGTGCGGCCTAGCTAGAACTTTCTAAAGTTCTTAGAGTGCAATCACTCTAAAATTGTCCGTACCGGGGCTCCGTCGGTGCCGTCACCCATCAGTCAAGAATATCTGCCTGCTGTCCCTGGATAACACCTGTTACGGTAAGTAACTGTGCTGTCTGGATAATCTGGTATATACATATGGTTTAAAGGATATGTGGTGGATTTTTCATTTTAATGCTCGGGAATTTTCCTTTTGCTCCCAAGTTCATAAATCGTTTTCAAGAATTGATAATTTTTTTGTTTCAGATCATTTAATTCAACAGGTCACAGGCTAGCATAGATCCGATCATTTTGTCGGATCATGCTGGAATTTGGATAGAATATCAGTTTACTGAAGAAAATTCTAATAGGCCTGTTTGGAAGTTTAATAATGCAATGCTTACAGATTCATCTTTTTGGAAACTATTTGGGATGCTTTCAAAGCTACAATGAGAGGGCAAATAATTTCATATTCGGCACATACTAGGAAATTGCTAAAATTAGAATTTTCCAATTTGGAACAAACTATTTTGACTTTAAGGGCTCCTTTTACAAAGCCACACTAGCGGGGTTAACACACGTGACTTTTCATCATGTGCTAATCCCCGCGCTGGCCAAAAACTACAGCTTGCTCAAGAGGAGGCGGTAGCGGCTAGCGTGTCCAGCGGTTTAGCGCGTGCTCTTACGCGCATTAAACTGCTAGCGCACCTTTGTAAAAGGAGCCCTAAGAGTCACAATTGGCCTCGAAATGGGTACAAGACACTTTGAATGCCCTATTGAAAGCTAAATACAAATATAATGAGATTTCCTCACAATTAGCTAGGAAAGATTTGGCTCTGTATTATGGAAACTCGAATAGAGCAGGAAGATTATTGGCCAATTATCTTAAAGCAAAAAGAAAATTAAAGATTGTAGCTATTAAAGATAAAAAAGGTACAATTCATACCCAAATTGGAAATGTTTTAAGACAATTGTTGGATTATTATAAAGCTTTATATTCTTCTGAGCTTTATTCAAATAAAGAAATGGAAGGAAGATAATTTTTAAACTTAATTAATGGGCTAAATATACCCGAGTAAATGAAAAAAAAAAACCTTGAGGCGCCTATATCATGTACAGAACTCCAGTCAGCATTGAAATCTCTCAGAGCTGGATCTGCTCTGGGTAGTAATGGTTTCACAGTGGAGTTCTTCAAATCTTTTAAAAATTTACTATTACCTCATCTTTTACATTTATATCAATCACAACTGACTAAGAAATTTATATCAATGCAGAGCTCCTCTCCCTGGACAATCTGCCTGCTTTTAAATATCAGCAGCAGTGGGAGATCAATTGCTTTTACACCTAAGCAGCAACGGGACCAACCCACCAAAAACCCACAGTCCCGATCCTGCAAAAATATGAGCTCCACCCTCCCTGCAGTCCGCTAGGAAAATCAACTGCTTTTACACCTAAGCAGCAGCAGGACCAGCCACCACTACCAAGAGCCCTTTGCCCCGATCCAGCCAGGCATGTGAGCTCCTCCCTCTGCAGTCCATTGGAGAGATCAATCTACCTGCTCTTAAATATCAGCAACAGTGGGAAATCAACTGCTTTTACACCTCAGCAGCAGCGGAACTATCCGCAACTACCAAGAGCCCACAGACCCGATCCAGCCAAGAGTGTGAGCTCCACCTCCCCTTGCAGTCCACTAAGAAGATCAACTGTTTTTTACACCTAAGCAGCAACAGGACCAGCCACCACTACCGAGAGCCCTTTGCCCTGATCCAGCCAGATAAGTAAGCTCTTCCCCCAGCATTCCGTTGGAAAAATCAATATGCTTGCTTTTAAATATCATCAGAAGTAGGAGATCAACTGCTTTTACACCTAAGCAGCACCAAGACCAGCCACCACTATCGAGAGCTTTTGTCCCAATCCAGCCAGACGTGTATGCTCTTCACCATACAATTTGTTGGAGAGATCAATCTGCCTGCTTTTAAATATCAGCAGCATTGGGAAAACAACTGCTTTTACACCTAAGCAGCAGCGGGTCCATCCGCAACCACCAAAACCCACAGACCCGAACCTGCCAGGAATGTGAGATCCGCCCCCCTACAATCCGATAAGAAGATCAACTGTTTTTACACCTAAGCAGCAATAGGACCAGCCGTCACTACCGGGAACCCTTTGCCACGTTCCAGCCAGACATATAAGATCTTCCCCCAGCATTCCATTGGATAGATCAATCTACCTGCTTTTAAATATCAGCAGCAGTGGGAGAACAACTGCTTTTACACCTAAGCAGCATTGGGACCAACCGCAACTACCAAGAGCCCATAGACCAGATCATGACAGGAGTGTGAGCTCCACACCTCCTGCAGTCCGCTAGGAAGATCAACTGCTTTAACACCTAAGTAGCAGCAAGACCAGCTGCCTATAATAGGAGCCCTTGCCCCGATCCAGCCAGGCATGTGAGCCCCTCCCCCTATATCCCGTTTAAGAGATCAATCTACCTGCTTTAAATATCAGCAGAAGTAGAAAAACAACTGCTTTTACATACAAGCAGCAGCGAGACCTACCGCAACCACCAAGAGCCCACAGACCCGATCCTGCCAGGAATGTGAACTCCTCCCCCTGCAGTCCATTGGAGAGATCAATCTACCTGCTTTTAAATATCAGCAGCAGTGGAGATCAACTGCTTTTACACCTAAGCAGCAACGAGACCAGCCACAACCACCGAGAGCACACAGACCCGATCCTACCAAGAGTGTGAACTCTTCCCCCCATGCAATCCGCTAAGAAGATCGACTGTCGGCTCCGGGCGGCTTTCCCGCAGAGAAGAGAATCCTGCATTCACCGTGGGCCTCATCTGGGGCAGCCTCCTTGGAGCGGCTGGGGCACGGGCAGTGTGTCTGGGAGGAAATGCATGGATGGGAGAACATCGCAGGGGAGGAGACATAGGCATCCTGGGACTGTCGGCCAAGTCTCTTCCCTGAAGAAGCCCTTTCTGGAAACGTCAATCGCTCCTCCTAAACTTACTTGCTCCACTTCATCACTGACGCTGAAACCGTGGATTGAAGACAAAGTTTTATTTTATTTTTCTTTCCAGCTTATGATTTATCTTTAATCTTATCTATTGTTTTGCCTTTTGTCTTTGTTTTGTTCTATTTCTATCATTTAAATTTCTCCAGAATTCTACTGTTCAACGGCTCCCCCTTCTGCTTCTATTCCTTTCTCTCCTCTCTTCTACCTTCCAAAGTATTTAGATCAATGCTGTCTTATTAAAATGTTTATTTTATTTTTATTTTTCCTCTAACTCTACTTTTCACTTCTCTATTACCCTCCAGGTACTTTAGTTAGATTGTGAGCCTTCGGGACAGTAAGGGAATTTTTCAAGTACCTTTCTTATTTCTAATCTTAATGTATATTTTCTGTAAACCGCTTAGAACCTAACGGATGTAGCGGTATATAAGAAATAAATTACATTACATTACATTACATCAATCACAACTGACTAAGAAATTTATATCAATCACAACTGACTAAGGGTTGTATATCAGGTACTATGGAGGAATCGTTGACTATTGTTTTGCCAAAGCCAAACTGAGATCCCATGTTGGTTTCAAACTATAGGCCTATTTCTTTAATTAATGCGGAAGGGAAAATCCTGGCTAAATTATTGGCTCTATGATTAGCCAAGGCTCTCTCTTATATGATTGGTATGCACCAAACGAGTTTCGTTGCTCAAAGACATTCTTCAAATAAGCATTTCATATGCTAAATTTAGCAAAAACAATGGATGATCCAGCCTTCTCTGTTTCTTTGGATGCAGAGAAGGCCTTTGATCGTGTAGAATGGACTTTCATGTATCAAGCAATAGATTGGTTTGGAATAAGATCCGGATTTATTCAAATTATTCAAACCTTCTTCCAGATTATATATTAATAACACATGCTCAGAGCGTTTTTGTCTGAAGTTAGACTTATCTCCTTTGCTTTTTGATATTGTTTTGGAACCCTTGCTGTTGGCCATTCAGCAGGCAAAGGAGATACAGGGAATTCCATATGCAGGTTGAGAATATAAGGTTTCGGCCTATGCAGATGATGTTTTGCTTCATTTGAAGAATCCTGAGTCTACCATACTGCATTTACTGGAATTAATAGATCGATTTGGCAAATTTTCTGGATACAAAATAAATTGGAGAAAATCAGAGGTTCTTCCATTAAATGTGCTTTGTGTAAAAGGTTTAATTGATCCATTCCCATTCCTTTGGAAGGAAGAGGGAATAAAATGTTTAGGTATTATGATTCAAAGAACTTTGGAAGACACAATGACAGTAAATGAAAAGTCTTTATTGCTGAAAGTCAAAGAAATGTGTGAGCATTAGAACCCAGTACATCTTTCTTGCTGGGGGAGAGTCCAAACCATCAAAATGATGATTTTGCCTGTGTTTTTTTTTGTTTGTTTTTTTTACCAAATGAGTATGTTACAGGTTTATTTTCAAAGTTCCTTTTATAAGAAATTAAATGGGATTCTTATAAAATTTAGTAGGTGGCAATGTAGCTGCGCTAACTGGTGCAGAGCACATCTACTCTCTGTCCCCAGACCTACCCGAGCACTAAAAAAATTAAAACCGGTAGATAGGTGGTGAGAGGAGCGAGTTACATGGCGCAATTTCCAGCTCTTCTAGCAGCTCCATAGCAGGCCGGGGCGGGAGACACGAGGAGTGAGAGCGGCCGGTCGAGCTCGAGGATGTGAAAGGCGGGCAGTGGCAGAGGCTGGGGCCAGGAGGGAGCAGAGGTGTCAGTCACGAGGGTGGCCTTTCGGTCGGCCTTTCGGTGGTGCTGAGGGACACCGAGGCTTTTCTGAGGCATGCTGTCTTGGCTCCAGATTGCGTAGGACACTCTGATTTGAAAAAAAAAAAGATTTTATCTTACATTTCCTTGGGTTCTCTTGATTGGTTATACTTTTTAACTTTTTAATCTTAGTTCTTTTTGACTTTCCCTTTTCTTGATTCCTTTATGTTACAGCTTTTTTTTTTTTTTGTTAACCAAGTCGAGCTCCTCTTAGGTGATGACCTGGTATACAAATCTAAGTTTTAGATTAGATTAGACTCATTATGAATAACTTTTGGGAACTATAACGTATCTTAAATTTAAAAAAACTGTCTTTAGATAAAAGTTTTCCTCAAAAAGCTTTTTTTTATTTGATTTTTTTTTTAATTTTTTTAAAAACTCATTGATTTTTTATCTACCGTGTTTGCTGTACAGAGAGTCTTAAAAGAATCATTGAATTGTGCTACTATATTACCCAAACTCTGGTATTCTACTATTGAATGTTGTAAAATCATAGATCATGAGGAAAAATTTTTTGAGATAGTTCATACTTACCGAATGCCTCCCAAAAAGAGTGAAGTGTAATCAGTTTTGATTTAACTTGAATATCATCTGGCCGGGTATCTCCTGTGTCACCTTGGTCTCACTCATGCCAGCTACTCCCTCCACTTACGCTGGTTCAGCAATAAAGTTCTTCCGTGCCATTCCTGTGGTTTATAATAGCACTTCCCTCGGGATCAGGTCTCTCTTCGCCACTCTATGCTGCTTCAGCTCTGCACCAGTGCCGACCTGGAGTGCTGGATCCGCAGGAACCTCTGTGCTGTGTACTCAGAGATAACGGCCGCAATCAAGAATGTCAACATATCTTCCCCCAACTTCCTTGCAGTGTGGCACCTGCTCTTGGAATTTTGCACACTGCCTGTAACAAAACAGTTATAGGTCTAGAGATTGAAGGAACAAATGCCATCATAAGGTAGGTATGCATCTTACCTTTTTCCTTAATCATGAGGCAATAGAAAAAGTAACAATCAGAAGAAATGTTAGGAAGAGGAGACCAGCCATACATACAGTGTCCTAGTGCTACCTTCTAGCCGCTGTGGCTCACTGGTTGAGCTGCTGCCTCTGCACCCAGAGGTTGTGAGATCAAATCCTGTTGCTGCTCCTTGTGACCCTGGGCAAGTCACATAATCCTCTAGTGCCCACCGCTTTGAATGTTGGCTTTGAAATGCCAAAGCAACAAAAAGGCAGTATAAAAGTCCCTTCTTAAGTCCACCCTTATGCCTAGACAGGCTTCTTGTATACATAAGAACATATGAACATAAGCAATGCCTCTGCTGGGTCAGACCTGAGGTCCATTGTGCCCAGCAGTCCGATCACGCGGCGGCCCAACAGGTCCAGGACCTGTGCAGTAATCCTCTATCTATACCCTTCTATCCCCTTTTCCAGCAGGAAATTGTCTAATCCTTTCTTGAACCCCAGTACCGTATTCTGCCCTATTACGCTCTCTGGAAGCGCATTCCAGGTGTCTACCAGACGTTAGAAACATAGAAACATAGAAAGATGACGGCAGATAAGGGCTACAGCCCATCAAGTCTGCCCACACCATTTACCCACCCTCTTAAGTCTACTGACCCCTAAAGTATAATTGTAATTATACTGTCACTCTACTGACCCGCTCATTCAAGTCCATACCCTAGTGACCCTATCCCTTGGCATGACCCTCGTAGGGATCCCACATAGGTATCCCATTTGTTCTTGAAGTCTGGGATGCTGCATGCCTCGACCACCTGCACTGGAAGCTTGTTCCAATGCTCAATCTCTCTCTCCGTGAAGAAGCACTTCCTGGCGTCTCCACGAAACTTCCCTCCCCTGAGTTTGAGCGGATGTCCTCTTGTGGTCAAGGATCCCTTGAGAAGAAAGACATCATCTTCCACCTCGACCCGTCCTGTGATGTCTCAATCATGTCTCCCCTCTCCCTACGCTCTTCGAGAGTGTAGAGCTGCAATTTGCTCAGTCTTTCTTCGTACGGGAGACCCTTTAGCCCCGAGACCATCCTGGTGGCCATCCGCTGAACTGATTCAATTCTGAGCACATCCTTACGGTAATGTGGCCTCCAGAATTGCACACAGTATTCCAGATGAGGTCTCACCATGGCTCTGTACAATGGCATCATGACTTCAGGCTTCCTGTTGACGAAGCTTCTCTTGATACAACCTATCATCTGCCGTGCTTTAGATGAAGCCTTCTCCACTTGAGTGGCTGCTTTCATGTCAGCACTGATGATTACTTCTAAGTCTCGTTCTGCCGTAGTCCTGGTTAAAGTTTCTCCATTCAGGGTGTAAGTTCTGCAAGGATTTCCGTTACCGAGATGCATGACCTTACATTTCTTGGCGTTGAAGCCCAGCTGCCAGATCGAGGACCAATTTTCTAAAGTATGCAGATCTTGCTCCATAGCATCCTGTAGATTATAGCCGTTTACTATATTGCATAATTTGGCGTCATCAGCGAATAAGGTTACCTTGCCTTGAAGCCCTTGAGTCAGATCCCCAATTAATATGTTGAAGAGGAGTGGGCCCAGGACTGAACCCTGTGGCACTCCGCTAGTCACCTCCGACATTTTAGAGAGGGTACCGTTAACCACCACCCTCTGAAGTCTGCCACTAAGCCAATCTTTAACCCATGCAGTTAGAGTCTCTCCTAATCCCATCGATTTCATCTTGTTCAGCAGCCTGCGGTGTGGGACGCTGTCAAACGCTTTGCTGAAGTCCAGGTACACGATGTCCAAAGACTCTCCTGAGTCCAGTCTTCTTGTTACCCAGTCAAAGAAGCTGATAAGACTGGACTGGCATGACCTACCCTTGGTGAATCCATGTTGACTGGGATCCCGGAGATTTCCCTCGTTCAGGATCGTTGGGTAAAGAAGAACTACCTAGCATTCGTTTTGAATCTGTCCCCTTTCAACTTTTCTGAATGCCCTCTTGTTCTTTTATTATTCGAAAGTTTGAAGAATCTGTCCCTCTCTACTCTCTCTATGCTCTTCATGATCTTATAAGTCTCTATCATATCCCCTCTAAGTCTCCTCTTCTCCAGGGAAAAGAGACCCAGTTTCTCCAATCTCTCAGCGTATGAAAGGTTTTCCATCCCCTTTATCAGACGTGTCGCTCTCCTCTGAACCCTCTCGAGTAACGCCATGTCCTTCTTAAGGTACGGTGACCAATATTGGACGCAGTACTCCAGATGTGGACGCACCATCGCCCGATACAATGGTAGGATAACTTCTTTCATTCTGGTTGTAATACCCTTCTTGATTATGCCTAGCATTCTGTTTGCCTTCTTAGCGGCCGCTGCGCATTGTGCCGTTGGCTTCATTGTCATGTCCACCATTACCCCCAAGTCCCTTTCTTGGGTACTCTCATTTAATAACATCCCTCCCATCGTATAGTTGTACCTTGGGTTTCTGTTTCCCACATGTAATACTTTACATTTCTCAACGTTGAACTTCATCTGCCATCTCATCGCCCATTCCCCTAGTTTGTTCAAGTTCCTTTGCAATTCTTCGCAGTCCTCTTTAGTCCGAGCTCCACTAAATAGTTTGATGTCGTCTGCAAATTTTATTATTTTGCACTTCGTCCCTGTTTCTAGATCATTTATAAATATATTAAATAGCGGCCCGAGCATCGAGCCCTGCGGGACCCCACTCGTGACCCTCCTCCAGTCCGAGGAGTGGCCTTCACTCCTACCCTCTGTTTCCTACCCGCCAACCAGTTTCTGATCCATCTATGTACGTCTCCTTCCAACCCATGGTTCTTCAGTTTCCGGAGTAGGCGTTCATGGGGCACCTTGTCAAAGGCTTTTTGGAAATCTAGATATATGATGTCTATGGGGTCTCCTTTGTCCATCCATTTGTTAATTCCATCGAAGAAGTGCAATAAGTTCGTTAGGCATGATCTCCCCTTGCAGAAACCATGTTGGCTGGTTATCAGAAGTTCGTTTCTTTCAAAATGTTCATCGATGTTTTCTTTTATCAGTGCTTCCGCCATTTTCCCTGGAACCGAGGTCAGACTCACCAGTCTGTAGTTTCCCGGGTCACCTCTTGATCCCTTTTTAAAGATGGGCGTAACGTTGGCTATCTTCCAGTCCTCTGGGATTATGCCTGTTTTCAGGGATAGATTGCAAATTTGCTGCAGTAGTTCCGCTATCTCCTCTTAATTCCTTCAGAACCCTTGGATGGATTCTGGCTGGACCCGGGGATTTGTCAGTTTTTAGTTTTTCTATCTGCCTATGTACATCTTCAAGGCTCACTTCCATGGATGTTAATTTTTCTGCTTGATTTCCATTGAAGAATTGCTCAGGTTATGGTATGTTAGATACAGATGAAAAGAACATGTTAAGTCTTTCTGCTACTTCTTTCTCCTCCTTCATCACTCCCTTCCTGTCTCCGTCGTCCAGCAGTCCCACCTTCTCCCTAGCCGGTTGCTTCCCTATAACATATCTAAAGAATGGTTTGAAATTTCGTGCTTCCCTGACTAGCCTCTCTTCATACTCTCTTTTGGCTTTTTGAACCACTCGGTGAAATCTTTTTGATACTTCCTGTGCTCTTTCCAGGTCCCCTCAGTTTTGTCCTTTTTCCATTTCCTGAATGAATTTTTCTTATTGCCTATCGCTTCCTTCACTATTTTACTTATCCATGCCTGGTCTTTTGTTCAACTCTTTTAGCACCCCTTTCTGAATCTGGGGATATACAGATTTTGTGCCTCGCTCACCGTGTTCTTGAGAAAAGACCAGGCATGTTCTACCATTAGCGTGGCTATTGCAAGTCTAGTCTCCAACAGACCTTGCTCTGACTTCCTGCCCGCCCATATTCTTCCTTTTGAAAAAGAAAGTTTCGAAACACGGCCTGTGTTAAGGAGGAGAGAAGAAGAAAAGGAGAAGAAATATTGTTGCTCCGTTTCGTCTTTTCTTATGCTTATGTGGAGGATTTCATTCACTATTTTATGTGGAGGGTTTACTAGTTTTTGATTGCATATATACTTTTTTGCACGTGACTTTGCACTCTGCACTTTGAACCTTGAACTGTGTACTCAGAAGTTTCATCTGTCACTCTGGATCTTATTTATGACTTTGGTTCCAAGACTTCACTTGTATTTATTTGGATTGCTCTAAGATAAGTATAATACATTTTATCAATTTGAACAGCGCAATCTTTTTTTGTTTACTTGCACAAGACTATTACATATTTCTTTTTTTGTTTGTTGTTTGATTATGTCTGTTAGACCATGTTTATATGTATAGTTTTTGATATATTTTCAAGGTTTATAAGATTAATAAAGATTGAAACATATTCTTTACTATATATACTTATATCTATTATGTATGACTTATTTACATCAGCATTTGCTTTATAGATATATTAATTATTTGTTTTTCAGCAAGGGGTTTCATTGCAGTATATGTGTTTATGTAATTTGGAACCCTTATCTTCAGTATTTGGTCTCTCATTTTTTCTGCTGTTGATGTTCTACCGTTTGCCATTTTTTGGAAGTGTTCCTAAGTTTCTTCCTTACCATTTCCCTCATTGCTTCGTAGTTTCCTTTACTGAAGTTGAAAGTTGTCGCTATGGTTCTCTTTCCTTTCGGTATTCCTACCTCAACCTTGAACTTGATCATGTTATGATCGCTGTTTCCCAACGGACCCACTACCTCTACTTCCTTTGCAGGTCCCCTTAATCCATTTAGGATTAGATCCAGAGTGGCATTTCCTCTCGTTGGTTCTCTAACAAGCTGCTCCATGAAACAATCTTGTATAGCCTCAAGGAATTCTGTCTCCCTAGCGCATTTTGAGCTTCCAAGACTCCAGTCTATCCCGGGGTAGTTGAAGTCTCCCATAATAACCGTGTTACTGCTTTTGCATTCTCGCTTCATTTCGGCTTCCATTTCTTCATCGATATCTCCGGTTTGCCTGGGTGGATGATAGTATAGGCCCATCTTTATTTCAGGCCCTTTCCATCCTGGTATTTTAACCCATAGCGATTCCAGCTCGTTGGTCGTTTCTGCTGTGTCCATTTTTGTCGATTGTATGCTTTCTTTTATGTATAGGGCTATTCCACCTCCTTTCTGTCCTGACCTGTCCTAGCGATAGAGCTTGTACCCCGGCAGTGCTGTATCCCATTTGTTGTTTTCATTCCACCACGTTCCAGAGACTCCAATGATGTCTATGTCCTCTGCTTTGGCCATGGCTTCTAATTCCCCCATTTTGTTTCTTAGGCTCCTTGCATTAGTATATATGCAATTTATATCCTGGTATTTTCTTGTCTTCATTTCCTTTCCCAGTGCTTCGGTCTTTAGTTTCTTCTCTTTTGTTACAATCCTTCTAACCTCCTCTTCTGGGTTAGTCGACTCCTGTAATTTGTCCATTGTTTCTTCCCAGCCTTTTTTCCCCTCGGTATCTTCACGGGATACCTTCTTCCGAATCTTCGACGCTTGGTCGACTGTCGGCTTTTCCCTTCTTCTTAGTTTAAAGCCTGTTCAATTCCTCTCCTGATGTTGTTTGCTAGAAGTCTTGTTCTCGCCGTGCTCAGATGCAGTCCATCTCTCCTGTAGAGCTTGCTCTTGCCCCCAGAACGTTGTCCAGTTCCTCATGAAGTGGAACACTTCTTCCTCACACCATCTCCTCATCCACGCAAATGTATTAGAGTTATGGAGATCGTTATTTTATGGAAGGCAAAGAAACAAACATAGAAGGTGACTAGTTGGTGCTCGATCTCCTTTATTAAATAATATGACACTGACTCAACACGATCGTGTTTCGGCCTAGAAAGGCCTGCCTCAGAAGTCTGATTTTGTGAACTGAGGAGAAAGATATTTAGGGATTTACAAACGTGTGACACTTCTCTTTTAGTCTTTAAAAATAAGAACATAAGAATATAAGCAATGCCTCTGCTGGGTCAGACCTGAGATCCATCGTGCCCAGCAGTCCTCTCACGCGGCGGCCCAACAGGTCCAGGACCTGTGCAGTAATCCTCTATCTATACCCCTCTATCCCCTTTTCCAGCAGGAAATTGTCCAATCCTTTCTTGAACCCCAGTACCATACTCTGCCCTATTAAGCTCTCTGGAAGTGCATTCCAGGTGTCCACCACACGTTGGGTAAAGAAGAACTTCCTAGCATTCGTTTTGAATCTGTCCCCTTTCAACTTTTCCAAATGCCCTCTTGTTCTTTTATTTTTCAAAAGTTTGAAGAATCTGTCCCTCTCTACTCTCTCTATGCCCTTCATGATCTTGTAAGTCTCTATCATATCCCCTCTAAGTCTCCTCTTCTCCAGGGAAAAGAGTCCCAGTTTTCCCAATCTCTCAGCGTATGAGATGCGTATGCACCATCGCCCGATACAACGGCAGGATAACTTCTTTCGTTCTGGTTGTGATACCCTTCATGATTATGCCTAGCCTTCTTAGCGGCTGCTGCACACTGTGCCTTTGGCTTCATTGTCATGTCCACCATTACCCCCAAGTCCCTTTCTTGGGTACTCTCATTCAATAACATCCCTCCCATCGTATAGTTGTACCTCGGGTTACTGTTTCCCACATGTAATACTTTACATTTCTCAACGTTGAACTTCATCTGCCATCTCGTCGTCCATTCCCCTAGTTTGTTCAAGTCCCTTTGCAATTCTTCGCAGTCCTCTTTAGTCTTTGATCACCTGTCGGCAGGAGCTGGTTCTGGCACATGTTTTAGGCTTGTTCTGTAAAGAAAACCAGGCACCTATAGTACTTTTCTTTATAGAAACCTAGCACAAATAGCTAAAAACAATACATACATTAAGCAACAGACTCTCAAAGGGACTGCGAGGAACTCCAGAAGGATCTGAACAAGCTGGAAGCATGGGCAACAAAGTGGCAGATGAATTTTAACATAAACAAATGCAAGGTGATGCATCTAGGGAAAAAAAACAAAGAACACGAATATAAGATGCTTGGGGCGACATTAGCAAAATGCGAACAAGAAAGAGATTTGGGGATACTGATTGACAGAACCCTAAAGCCTTCGGCACAATGCGCGGCAGCGGCGAAGAAAGCAAACCGGATATTGGGCATGATTAAGAAGGGGATCACGAGTAGATCGGAAGATGTAATAATGCCACTTTATAGAGCAATGGTCAGACCGCAATTGGAATACTGTGTACAACACTGGTCTCCATACCTCAAGAAAGATATAACTCTGCTGGAGAGAGTACAGAGGAGAGCCACGAAATTTGTCAAGGGATTGGAGAATTTGAGCTACAAAGAGCGCCTTAGGAAATTGGGACTGTTTACCCTCGAGCAGAGAAGACTGAGAGGGGATTTAATAGAGACTTTTAAATTAATAAAGGGATTTGATAAAATAGACCAAGAAGAAGCATTACTAACTTTTTCGGAGGTGACACGGACAAGAGGTCACAGACTGAAACTGAGTGGCAGCAGGTTCAGGACGAATGTCAGGAAGTTCTTTTTCACACAGCGAGTGCTGGGAATTTGGAATGCTCTCCCGGAGGATGTTGTGACAGAGATTACTGTTCTGGGATTCAAGCGCAAGTTGGATGCACACCTTCTTGCAAATCATATTGAGGGCTACGGTATATCTGGGTCTCCAAATGGACCGCCGCGTGTGCGGATCACCGGACTGGATGGACCTCGGTCTGATCCGGTGAAGGCTTTTCTTATGTTCTTATGTTCTTATGATTACTTAGCCCTATGGCTAGTGGAAATGGCCATACCTAGATGTTAACACAATGACAGAATTCTATAAATTGTGCTCTCTTCCCAAATGCTATCCACGTCTATACACACAGCAAAATACATGCCATCAAATCATGGCTCTACATTTCAGCTAGGCAATATTATATGAGGCCATTATGTGTGTAAGTAGCTGTTTACATGCATAAATGACTAGAATACCACCATTTACATGCCTTCCTACAACTTAAACTAGGCAGCTCCTGATAGAATTGTTCCCTTGTATAAAAACACTTACATAAAAGATAAGTAAATGCCAGCCATTAAAATAGGAAATTCTTAGGATTACAAATGAGCTTCAAAACCTGTGAAAATAAGCAGTGATCTATACACCTCTCAGCAGCAAGCCAACTACAAACCAAACTGTTAAAAAAAAGGTGCATCTATTTGCTATTACTACCTCAATTTCCTTTATTAAGCAGCAGAATTCATTAGATTATAATGAAAATCAACAAATGAACTCCAGGACCTGTGAAAATAATCAGTGCTCTCTACTCCTTGCATCAGCAAGCAAATACAGACTAATTTTCTTCATTAAGCAGTAGAATTTGTAAGATTATAGAAAAAAAAACAATGAAAAAATAAGAGTTTAAACATTTACTTAGAAGACTGGCAGTGTTTAAAGTTAATGGGCAGTGCTGGAACTGATGTGGCTTTTGAAGCCTGTTTCCTGCCAAACACTTTTTTAAAAAGTGGCTCTCCTTAATACAAAAGATTCTAAGGTGCCCAGTATTCTATATAATTGCCTTATTCTTTCAAATGCCCATTTTTTAAAAAAACAAAAGGCCATTTTTTTTTTAAAGTTAAGAGAGGATGGAGAAGGACACATCATATTGGCTTCCAAAATAAAAATTGTTAATTTAAAAATGAAAAATATAATAAAAATATGAAAACATAATAAATACAAATAAACATTTATTAAGAGTAATTTTATAAAGCATTTTCTGCTTCCTCCTCACTCCTCAGGTTGGTTTCAAGTTTACCGGTATTGCACCCCTGACATACTTCCGAAGCCTCCAAAACTGCAATGGTGGCAGCGCTCTGAACGAGTTGTTTCTCGAGTTCGCAGCCTTCCCTGCTGGAACCTTCCCTTTGCTGCGTCACTGATGACGTGTCACTGATGAAGGGGTAGAGGGATGGCCCTGGCGGGGAAGGCCGCGAACTCGCACAGGAGCCCGTTCAGAGAGCTGCCACCAGTTATAAGGCTTCGGAGGTATGTAAGGCGGTCAGTGGGGTTCTGGTGCACAAAGGGATGGGAGGGAGGGATAGGTATAGCATGGTGGGAAGGTCGATAGGGTTCCAGTGCACAAAGGGACAGGAGAGTGAGTCTTTGTTGCCAGCAGTTCTCTCGCAGGCCGCAGCCCAGGGGTTGGGGGACCTCTGGTGTAAAGGACTTGGTAACAGAAGAGGGTAAGATGCAGGATCCAGATCTGATGATGGGGGGGAGAACAGTTGGCTTATTTATCAACATTATAAACACACTGGATTCAGCTGCTTTGAACAAGGAATCTGCCAACCTTATTTCAGAGATTCTTATTTTAGCCTGTCAGACCAAGCTGTCCTCCTATCGGTTCAGCTTGTGGGATTATGCTCAGTGGAATGGGGAACGACGATTTTAAAGCATATACTCTAGATCACCTGTTTGAGACAGACTCTCTCCCAAAGCTCCTGGTTACTTCTTGATTTTAGGGGGGGGGAGAGATGGGAGTGTTTGGTTTCTTTTTTGTTTGCATCTGGGATTGCCATGAAGAGTAAAAACTAGTGACTTCAGATGTTTTCTGATTATGGTAGAGAAAAGGGGGAGAAGGGAGGGTGCTTGGTGATGGTTTGTTTGGGTAGGAAGGTATTTTCTATATATATACATGGCTCTAATTTGATTGTTGTGTATTATATTGTGGATTAATAAAAATGTTTTTAAAAAATGGCATTCCTAACTTTGCCTGGTTAACTATGCTGGTATGGCACTGAATATTGCCTATACCAGCATACCTTCTGGATACCACCAGTGATCAGGATCTTCAGTGCAAGTGCCTAGATATGGCCCAGCTCCGAATCTATGTATAATCTTTTTTTATTGTTAATTATAAAAGAAGGTACAAAATCCCACTAAAGGTCTATGACAAATGGTAGGAAGACAATTTGTAGGATACAACAATTGGTAGGACGACAATTGGTAGGATCTTCCTACCAAATGTCATCCTACCAATTGTTGTAACCAATTACTTACCCAATTGTCCTTATCAATTGTCCTACCACTCCCAATTACACTGCATACCCCCTCCTGACCCCCCATTTCCCCCTTAACACCCTTCTGACATCTGCAAACCCCCCTCCTGATCCCACACATACCCCGCCCTGACACCCCTCTGATATCTATGCACCCCCTCCCGAGACCCCACATACCTCCCGAGACTCTACTGACATTGGTGGACCCAACATCCCACATACACCCTGACATCCTGCTGACATTTGCGCATCCCCCAACACCCCTCCTACCGCAGCCCCCAACACTCCCTCCTACTGATAGGGCTGGCTCTTCACAATGGAGGCACTTCCCCCTCCCAGTGCATCTGGCGTGTGCTAAGCCAATCGGAAGAAGGGCCACCATTTTGAAGAGATTGCCTTATCGGTAGGAGGGAGTGAGTATCCTTCCTGCCGATGTTTCAGTAACAGGTATGGGGGGAAGGATGTCAGAGGAGTGTCGGGGTATATATGGGTGTTAGGAAGTTTGAGTGTCATGCGCTCTGAATTGATGAGTGTAATCTCAATCCTGTGGATGCCGGACAAGCCACACATCCAAACGATCAAGAGCTTCAAAGATCACTGCTATACCATTTAACGAGTGAGACTTATCTATTATGGAAATACTAGTCTTGAAGCCCGTTACATTAACGGGTGCTAGAATAGATGTGTCTGTCTGTCTTTTTCTTTCTCTCTCTCTCTCTCTCTCCTTGGCTGCTTTCTGTCTGTCTTTCTTTCTTTCTGTCTCTTTTTCTTCCGCTGTCTACCACCACCCCTTGCCAGCTCCCCCTGTCTAGCAGTAGCCCTTCTCTCTTCCTTTTGTGTCCTCTGTGTCCAGCAGCACCCCTTCCCTGCTCCCCCTGTCCCTCTTCCCTGCTTCCCCGTCCATCAGCACCTCTTCCGTGCTCCCTCTGTTCCTCTTCCCTGCTCCCCGGTCCATCAGCACCTCTTCCGTGCTCCCCCTGTCCCTCTTCCATGCTCCCCGGTCCATCAGCACATCTTCTGTGCTCCCCCTGTCCCTCTTCCGTGCTCCCCGGCCCATCAGCACCCCTTACCTGCTCCCCCTGTCCAGCATGTTCGTTTGCAGCTTGGTGAGGATAGCGGCCAGCTGTAGCGAACCTCGCAGGCCGCAATGCACCTCAGTAGCAAGTTCTCTCTGACACGATTGCGTACGACAGAGGAAACCTGCCACTGAGGTGCTGAGCGGCCTGCGAAGTTTGCTACAACAGGCCGCTATCCTCACCAGGCTCCTTTGAAAAGCGGTGTCGGCAGCGGTACTGGGCAGTTTCACAGCAGTGGCGGCCACTGCGGCCGGCAATCGGGCGGCGACAATGCGGCTCTGGCGCCGCTGGGAGAGAGCTTACCTGCGCTTCCTCCAGCAGCAGCGGTTGGTGAGTGAGGGCGGGAGGAGGGGAATAGCCAGAGTGTTCCCTGTGGCCAGGGAATAGAATCTGGCCACGGATCAGAAAACACGGCTGTAGGGATCACGAAACCCTAAGTGCGCATGCGCACTTAGGGTTTTATTATATAGGATGTACGGAGTTACAATTGCCACCTAATATCAGTGAAATATATTGCACAACTTGGAAATCAATCGAATAAGTGTTGCAGAAAAAAAATGTTCAAGCCTATTCTTATCTTACATTTAGGAAATTATTGAAAACTCACCTATTTGATAAACAAGAATGATGATATTTAAGAAGGTATTTTTTATTAGGCTCTGTATTTTAAATGCACTTTTTATATGATGCTGTATTTAATGGATGTAGTAGTTATAATAGTTGTGTTTTTTGAAATTGTATTTTTTAACTGAAATGTTTCAGTTCTTCTGTTGTGAACCGCCTAGAACTGCTGGTGGGGGCAGTATACAAGAAAATAAATTATTATTATTATTATTATTACAATGCAGAGTGCAATAAACTCCCGGGCAACATACAAGGGAGTTTGAGCACGTTCAAATGTTTGTTAAAGCACCACCTGTTTTGCCATATGAAATATGGGTGCTGAGGAAATGAAACTCTATTTTTTGAACTTGAGTGTAGAATTGATATAATCAGCTTGTGATGGGTAACAGTGGCATGGAGTTAGTACTCTGTAAGAGGATGGGATGATCTATTTTTTGATGTGTATTTTATGTGTGTCTGTGTGATTTAGATGAAACTGTATTTGTATGGTTATGTATTTTTATTTTGTGTGTAGTTGTGCATTTTATCATGTATGCATTTTGTTACCCGCTTTGTATAAATCTGGATATAAATAAAAACCATAAACCATATTGCTGCTGGTCAATGGTTGCATAGGCTAAAATATATCTTCCCTCATATCCTGTATAAACTACATGTTTTTTAACCAAAATATTTTAATGAAAAATAATCAAGCATCCTGCCTTCCTGTGTATTTTTATTTTATTTTTAAAAAATATATACACAGCTAAAAACCTAGGCGGTTCTCTAAGGTAGAGAGAACGAGAGGGCACTCTCTAAAGTTAAAAGGGGATAGATTCCATACGAACGTAAGGAAATTCTTCTTCACCCAGAGAGTGATGGAGAACTGGAACGCTCTTCCGGAGTCTGTCATAGGGGAAAACACCCTCCAGGGATTCAAGACAAAGTTAGACAAGTTCCTGCTGAAGAAGGATATACGCTGATAGGGCTAGTCTCGGTTAGGGTGCTGGACTTTGACCGGAGGGCCGCTGCATGAGCAGACTGATGGGCACGATGGACCACTGGTCTGACCCAGCAGCGGCAATTCTTATGTTCTTACCTTGCATAATAAAATAAACATTTAAAATCAAACGGTCAAACCTTACAAACCAACAGGCAAAGAACCTATCACTGCAGTTCTGACATGGAAGTACAATCATCATCATCATTTATTAACTTGCTATACCACGAGGTACCACACAATAGGATTTCTATGCAATTTAAAATGAAAAGAAAGTAGCTGCCGGGAAGAGAACAGGGGGAAGGAAGGCAGTCAAGGGAAAACAAGTTTCAAGAGAGGTTTCAAGAGCAGCCTTAAAGGCTTGAGAGGCCAGATTCCTGGTGAAAATAAACAGGCAAGGCATGCCACAGTTTAGGAGCAATATAACTGAGAGCAGATTCACGGAGTACTGTCTACAATCCCCCATCCACCACCTTATTAGTTTATCATGTCAGCTGTCAGTGTTTAAAATCACCGTCGTTGCTGCTTGGCTGAATGTTGATCCCAAGGGTATAGTGTTTAAAATATAGAACTACATGGTTTGTTGCAACTCCTGGTCTGATCTGTTCAGGGAAGAATTCAATGAAGATAACAGGTACATGCAATGTTCTACATTTTACCCACCACATGTACATGGTGAGCAGTTTTCAAATAGCTGTCTTACCTATATAAATATCTATTTACATTGATGAATGAAAATTGTTTTTGTAAGGATGAGACCATATTCAAATTTTAATCACATCAAAGACAGAAAATTTAAAGTATATATGAATTCCCTTTGGATGTAACATGCATCCATTATATTCTTCTCGTATTTCACATATAGATTGTTGAGTGTTTTCTCATATTTTAAGGAATGTGCCATAATAGAATTTTTAGGAAAATATGGGTAAACTCTATAAAACTGTCTTTTAATCTGAAGAATGTACAATTGTTGTCAAGCTGAATAGTTGCTGTAATGAGTATATAGGAGCGTGTATTAAAAAATGTCATAACCCATCTGGAGCTTTTATTCACAGTTTGTGTATTGTTTGATGATATCCTGCCTGGCATTTTCTCCTCTTTATTGAATTGTAAATATATTCCTGCCTCTGTTTCCTTGCAGAGAGTGATAATGAACTCTCCAGCGGAACTGGGGATGTTTCTAAGGACTGTCCAGAAAAAATCCTGGATTCATGGGGAGAGTTGCTTGGAAGATGGTAAATTGCTCAGTTTTCTTTTTTTAAAAAAATTCTTTATTGATTTTCAAATGTACAATAAATGATTCACATTTTTGTACATTATATAATAAACGCAACAAACTTACAAATATTACTGCACAAAGAAATCCCCCCCCCCCCCCCGCTAATAAACAAAATATATAAAATCCTTCATGAAACTATACATAGAATCCCCGGATCAATTCCAATTCCACGCCCTTCCCTTACTTCCCTCCCCACAGGATGTGTATGTTTACTTGTCAATAAAATTAATTCTCTTTACAGTATTTAGCCAATGGCTCCCAAACATCCATAAAACCGTCCCTGTTGTACGGCCAAGCAATGCTCTATTTTATATGTATAACACAGGGATTTCCACCAGAGTTTTTGCTCAGTTGTCTTAATTATTTTCTTTTTCTTGAAAATGATAATATTCTTCAGTCTTGACAAGCAACCTAAGGGCCTGTTTTACAAAGCCGCACTAGCAGCTGCCCCAAAGCCCTTTAAATCTCTATGGGCTTCGGGGCCATTACCGTGCAGCAGCCGCTAGTGCGGCTTTGTAAAACAGGCCCTAAATTATGAAATATTCAAGGATTCAGCATGTTTTCTTCACTGGAAAATTAATTGTATTTTGATATAAATACTATAGCTTACTTTGCATCTTGTGATGGTTGCTTAAGATATTTCATGTTGGATCAGATCAAATATCTACCGACACATTATCCTGTCTCCCAGCAAAGGCCAGTGCTTATTCTGGAGGTTAAAGTAGCAGGTTTGGAGTTGCTGAACAGACAGAGAGGTGTAAGATATCTTCAGGGACATAAAGAAGCTCATCCTCCAATCTGGCAACCGTTATGCTGCCTTGGAAATAAAAAGGAGGATGCAAGGATGTGTCTTTAGTGGCTTCTGAGTGAGGTATCTTTGAATGATACTGTCAGGGAAGTTAGATCTAATCTAATCTAATCTAAACCTTAAGTTTATATACCGCATCATCTCCATGAGAATGGAGCTCGACACGGTTAGATCATCCTGAAAGAGATGTTGCAACAAAGGGGAGAGCAGAATAAAGATAGCAAATTATCCCTGTCAACTAAGCAGCTTGTAGATACAAAAAAAAAAAAGGAAAACTTACTGAAATATATATGTACAATGCAAAAAGTCTACAAAAATAAGACAGGAGATGAAACCTGGCAAATGGGAGCACATATGGGAACCATTTCTTATTTATTGCTTATAGAATTTGTTTATGGACATTCATTGCTCATTTGTTTTATTGCTTTGTCCTGTGGAGGAGGGAGGAGATTTGGGGGGATTGAGGAACAAGTGTGTGTGAAGGTTATATATACATTTATCTAAAAACAAACTTCTAAAAATGAAAAGAAAAAAAAAAAGATGGGAGAGTTAAGAGTATAGATCACTAGCCTAATGGTTAGTACAGCAGCCTGAGAACCTAGGGAACTGAGTTTGATTTCCACTGCAGCTCTTTGTGACTGGATAGATCACTAAAACCTCCAACTGTCAAAAAAAAAAAATTGTCCTCCCTCCAGCCTCTAAACCAGCAGCGGCAGCAGTCTTGACTGGACAACCCCCTCCATCCCTCGCTACAGCCCCCGAAGCAGCAGCAGCAGTGATCCTCACCCGCCAACTCCCCCTCCCTTCCTACAGCCCCTGAAGACTAAGGTTGTGTGTTGGGGAGGGAGCGATATGCCAGTCTGTCTTGAACTCCTAGGTGCACCTGTACTATTTTCAACAGAGGTAAAGTATCTAGGAGTTCTCGTGGATTCCGGTTTGACTTTCAGGGGTCATGTTCAAGCAATGGTCAAGAAGGTATTTTTAAAGCTGCATATGATAAACAATTTACAGCCTTATTTGTCAGGTAGTACCTTTAAGACTGTTCTGCAGACAGTTGTTTAATCAGGCCATGATTACTACAATTTGGTTCTTTTTGGCATGCCTGCTTTGGCCTTATGTGCTTTGCAGGTTGCATAGAATTCGATAGTCCGGACACTTTTTCAATTGAGGAGGTGTGACCATGTATCAGAATGTTATATCACATTGTACTGGCTCAAATTGGAGCACAGGATACATTACAAACTGTTGTTAATGGTTTATCTTTGCATTCACAATTTAGCACTGAAGTATCTAGTAGTTAGCATTCTGCCACATATCCCGCCTCGACAGCTGCGCTGTGGAGATGGTGCAGATTTACAAATTCCAACAGGTAAGCAGTTAAGGCTGAAGCTGTCCAGGTCTGGTTTCCTGTATAGGCCCCAGGGAATGGAATGAGATACCATTGTATATACGGCAGCAGGAAAACCTGGCAAATTTGAAAAGATTACTAAAAAGACATCTTTTTTGTAAAATAAATTATCCCAGGACAAGCAGCCAGCAGGCAGGTATTCTCACATATGGGTGACGTCATTGACGGAGCCTGGATGCGGACGCCTCGCAAGCAGACTTGCTTGAAGAAACTCTAAGTTTCAAGTCGCCCGCACTGCGCATGTGCGAGTGCCTTCCTGCCCAGCGCAGGGCGCGTCTCCTCAGTTCTCAGTTTTCCGTGGAGCCGAGAAGTCCGTCTTTGACTCTCTGCGTTTAACTTCGTTCCTCTGTGCCTTCTGTCAACCGCGGTTTGTGTTTTTTTTTCTCACGAATCGCTGTTTTTTAGTTTATTTCTTATATTTTAGTAAAAAAAAAAATTTTTTTCTTCTTCCGTTCATTTTCCGGGACAAGCTGCTCGGCCGCAGCCTGAGGGCTTCGATTTTGCGGCGGCTATTTTTCCTTCTATGTCCCGGCTTGCTACGGGCTTCAACAGGTGTAGCAAGTGTCAGCGTGCGATCTCTCTTACAGACCCTCACGGACGCTGCCTCAAGTGCCTTGGGCCACAACATCATCCTAGGTTGTGCCTGCCTTGCCAAACACTTCAGCCTCGTGCTTTCAAGCGTCGTTGCATTTTGGTGGACAAGATTTTCGAGATAGAGTCTCCTACTGATCCTTTGACTTCGAAGGCGTCTTTGGCCTCGACTTCCACCGAGGCTCCTGCACCTACTGCTTCCACCTCGAGCCTCATCAGACCTTTGTCGTTTGTAGCGGCTCTTGCTTCGACGTCATCTGCTGTATCTTCCCCTGTTTCCTCAGGTCAGATAGCTCAGCAGTCGGTTCCGCTGGTGGTGATTAAAGTGTCTAAGACTCCCAAGTCGAAGCACACTCCCTCTACCTCGAAGGAACCTCCGGTTTCAGACGTGGATCCATCCTTGCCGGCTTCTTTCCAGACCATGTTAGAGAAGCAGTTTATTCAGTTCCTTACTAACATGGGCTGGATTACCCCTTCACAGTAAAGTAACAGCCCATAAGGTCAGAGCAATGGCAGCCTCTGTTGCTTTCCTCAGATCTACACCTATTGAGGAAATCTGTAAGGCTGCTACTTGGTCCTCAGTTCATACCTTCACTTCTCACTATTGTCTGGATACATTCTCCAGACGGAATGGACAGTTTGGCCAAACAGTATTGCAAAATTTATTCTCCTAAGTTGCCAACTTTCCCACCATCCCACTTTGGTTAGCTTGGAGGTCACCCACATGTAGAGAATATGTTGCCTGCTTGTCCTGGGATAAAGCACAGTTACTTACCGTAACAGGTGTTATCCAGGGACAGCAGGCAGCTATTCTCACAACCCACCCACCTCCCCTGGTTGGCTTCTCTGCTAGCTATCTGAACTGAGGAGACGCGCCCTGGTCTGGGCAGGAAGGCACTCGCGCATGCGCGGTGCGGGCGACTTGAAACTTCGAGTTTCTTCAAGCAAGTCTTCTTGCAAGGCATCCACATTCGGGCTCCATAAATGACGTCACTCATATGTGAGAATAGCTACCTGCTGTCCCTGGATAACACCTGTTACGGTAAATAACTGTACTATATGGGGCCTGCTTTTTAGGTTGTATGATGGGGCGCTGGGTGCTTCTCTGCCTTTATGGTCTGTGATTGTTTTGTTGTATTTGCACTTTCATGATTATAACCATGTATGTATTTGTTGTATCCCGCTTTGGTGTAAAGCGGGCTACAAATAAATAAGCTATAAAAACTATAAACTACAGTTATCCGGCATCTACCAATCCCCATGGGTGCTGGATAACTGAACGTTTACCTTGTATCGCAGTAAAAGGGTGGAACAGAATGGAAGGAGGGGATAAAAAAATGAATTATCAAGAAAGGAATATTTGAATCTTTGTTTTTTGAGGGTTCATTTACATCGTGTTCTGTCAGCCATTTTGTGATAGGTTGGGTTTTGCATTCAGTAATACAAGAGCCTGCCGGATAAAAGTATCCAGATTAGCCAAAATGTGAACATTATCTGCATTTCTTTGCTATTAAAATTCTTCAGATGTTCTGTGAAATCAAGAGATATGAAGGGTCAGTAGGTGACTTATGATGCCTTGGAAGCCAGATCCAGTCTTCATCTTTATAGACATCACCATCAAGGCTCTGGGAGGTGCCATCCCCAAGCTGAGGCCTCCTTGAACACAGATCTCTAGTGGCTTCTTGCCTAGGGTTACCAAATGTTCCGTCTGGAAAATCTGGCCCCTTAGTCCCGCCCCCAGGTCTTCCCAGTCCCACCCATCCCTGCCCTGCCTCCAATCCCCCCCCCCGCCTCCCCCTCCCCACGCTGCCTGCTGTCGTCGGGGAGGACATCTGCGCATGTGCGGATACGACGCAATGACATCACGTGCACCCACATCGTTGCATCATATCCGCTCATGCATGGATGCCCTCCTGCACGAAGGATAGCTTTTCAAAACCCAGACAAAGTGCCGGGTTTTGAAAAGCCGTCCGGACCCCTGGACATGTCCTCAAAAGGAGGACATGTCCGGAGAAATCCGGACATCTGGTAACCCTGCCCTTGCCACAGTAGAAACACTCCTGTTGTCTTTCAAAATGAGTCGGCGAAGGCTTCTCCTTCGCCCTCTGCCTCTTTCTCCTTGCTCTTTGCATCTGGAGTGCTCGCAACTGAAGTTTGAGAAGCTGTTCTTGCTTCTTTCTCTCCAGCAGGAAATGGTTACATGGAAATGTCTGGCAATCTCTACTAATTCATCTAGTTGCCTTCTAACAGTGAAACTCTGAAGCATCTTTTTTTTACCTATGGAAGCAGTCCACATAATGCCGCTCCTGTACCTGAGGCTGCATTTACTGTAAATCTTTTTTGTTGTTGTTGTTGTTCTGGAATGTTCTATGAAAACATTATGCATCCTGTTCCAGTAATCTGAAACATTTTCCTCTGAATTTTGTTTGAATGCAGCTAGCTTAGTCTAGTCTGCTTTCCTGTTCCATTCTTGTGTAACTGCCTCTACCTGCTTTTCTCTTCCCTTCCCTTTGTGTAATTTTCTAACTGTTCTTGGTTTTTAGTATTCACTCACAATGGGATATTTGTTATACCATTTAGCTTCATTACATAGTTTTTCTTTTTGTCATCAATAAATGCTGCAGATCTGCATATGTAGGATCACATGCTTGAAATACAAGGAACAATTCAATCTACCATTTTACTGGATCATTTTCTGTAGATGGAAATTCTTTGACTCTATGACAGAGTGCTTCCATAAGTCCCTGATACAGAAGCTATCCTAGCACCTTGTTTTATATACAAATTTGTTACAGCTATAAAGGGATAAGCTTTACTAGATTCACCGGCAGACTTAGATTCTTGCTTAATATGCTTTTTAATACATTACTCCCCCAATATTCGCAGGGGTTTCGTTCCAGGAACTCCTGCGAATATCGGAAAACCGCGACTACGTTTTTTTGCCTGGGGAGGCAGGAGAGGGCAACTGGAGCACTGGTTCGCAGTTTCACTCATTTGCGATATTCTCCGACCGTCTCTTCCTGTGCTAAAGTCAGGCTACACCAATCAAGAGCTGCTTTGACATGCAGCTCCTGATTGGTGTGCCCAACTTTAGTACAGGAAGAGGTGGTTGGAGAATACCGCGAATGAGTCAAATGGCAAATTTGCAGGGGAACACTGTATTGCCAAATGGTCTTAAGTTTGCTCTTGACCCTCCTTTCTTTCTATGGGCTTATTTTTATTCCTGTGGCTACCTGGACTTCTCCTACTGTCCCTAGATCTTCTACTAATACTTCTTGACTCCCAAAATCTATTTTCTTCTGTTAATCACTATTATAAGCTGGCAGTTCTGATTTAGAAACCTGAGGATACAATCTAGATTTGCCTGCATTTTTACTTTCCTTTCTAACTTGTAGGATGGGCTGGGAAGGGCATCAATGGGAACTCCAGTAACTTGGAACATGAGGATGTTGCTGGCCAGACATTATTGTAGATATCCTGCAGACAGGATGGTTGGATAGGCTGGAGTGAGCTTGGATGGCAACTTCAGCATTTGGAACCTAAGACAATGCCAGGTGGACTTTACAGCCTATGACCCAGAAATATCAAAGAAGAGACAAGTTAAATCAATCATGTATTTTTAATGGGTATAACTAAAGGGCAGACTGGATGGACCGTTCAGGTCTTTATCTGCCGTCATTTACTATGTTACTATGTTACCTGCCAGAAACCCAAAGAGTAGCAACATTCAAGAGCTTAGATTGTGATGTCATAATGCCTCATTCCACCAATGCCCAAGAGCCAGCCTTAGCAATGATGTCACAATGGCTTGATTAGATGGCAACTTCAGCAGTTGGAACCTAGGACAATACCAGGTGGACTTTACAGTCTATGACCCAGAAATATCAAAGAAGAGACAAGTTTAATTTAATCATGTATTTGTAATGGGTATAACTAATGGGCAGACTGGATGGGACCGTTCAGGTCTTTATCTGCAGTCATTTACTGTGTTACTATGTTATTAATCTTTTTTCCCCATGTGTTTTGAACCCTGATAAACAAGAAGTTTTATCTTTATTACTGATTTCAGTGTACCAATTAAAATATTGTAACCATTGGACTTCTTTAATTTCCCTTTTTCTGCTTTCTAATACTCTGTGCAGATACACTAAAACATCAATTTTAAAAGTACTTTCAACAAAAAATCATAAAGCAGTATCAAATTTGGTGTGACTGTTCCCTTGTACAAAACCTACAACTTTCAGGACCGTCAGGTTTATGCATAAAGGCTACCAGCCCAGTTCAGGAGGAGTGAATTCTTTACTTTCCTTGGTACTTTTTTTTTTTTTTTTTGCTTGCATGATTGCATGAGCTATTTCTGATTGCATGACCCTATTTCCTCAAACCTGCCCTGCAGTTCTCCCAAATCCTAATGCCTTTTATCTCTTTAGGAGTGCTGGATCTGCATGAGGTGTTCCTGTGAACATGCCTTGCAATTCTATCTGACTAGGACCTTCATGAACTGTTTGAACGCACCCTTCAGTCCTACCCCTGAGTTAAAAAGCTCTCTCCTTTATTATGCCAGGAGGACCTTCTCTATCCAGTCTTTTAAAATCTCTCCTATTACTTAAGACAGTATGCAGAAATATTAGTTTTCCAGTATTCCTGCTAAGGACAGTGAGCACATCTGTGTTAGTCTGCTTCAGTTTCTGAATTCCTTGTACGAGGTTTTAAAAAAACAGGTGGAATTGTGCAAATCTGAAGACCATTATTGTCGCCATTCCACTAGATAGAATTCTAACAGTTTGACTCTGCCCAGAAAAAAAACAAGGAGACTCGCAAAAATAAAAGTGGTCATTGATCTCATAGCCTCCTACAATGGTGTTATGCCTGCAGCAAAAGGGTACTCCTGCCCTCTGGGAAATTTGGAAAGCAGGCATCCCTTTACCTTAGTTCTGATACTTAGACTCTCAGCATCCAGCAGGCAATGGTTGGGATCTCACATGAGCCCCCAAATTGCAGACAAACTGTAAAATAATGACCAGAATTTAGCTTCTGAAGCAGAGGTTTCCCTGCATTAGGATGCTTGCCTAGCAAATGAGAAAGAAATATACAGAGCCACATGTAACTGCAATCCTGACTGTCTACTTGCTGATCTCTGATTTATTTATTTTACTTACAGTTCTTTGATATCCTGCTGAAGGCCACAGAATGGCTGTAACACAGTTAACAAATCCCTGTCCCCTTAAAGTAATTTAGAAAAAATTAAAAAGGAAAAGACAACAGAAAAGATTAAAAAAAAAAAAAAGAATTAAGGGCTAGTTACAAAGGGAAGGCAGACTAAAAAAGGTGTATCAAAAGAAAGAATGAGAGAACAGATGAGTCTTAATGACTTGAATTTGGGATAAAAGGTTTTGAGGAGGTGAGTTCCAAATTTTAAGACCATGCTAGATGAAGATAGTTTCTTGTAAGATGTGTAGGTGTAGGAGCGATGGGGGGGGGGGGGGGAGGGGAGGTAAAGAAGAGAGCAGAGAGAATGGCTAGGAACAATATGGGATGAGAAGGATGTTGCTGTAGGAAGGCGCAGATGGCAAAGTATTAAATTTGATTGGACAAAGATGGGGAGCCAAAATTCCTAGACATCATAAATGACTGCTTCGTGGAGCAACTGCTCCAGGAACTGACAAGAGAGGGAGCTATTTTAGATTTGGTCCTTAGTGGAATGCAAGGCATAGTACAGGAGTTAACTGTGTTGGGTATTCTGAGAAACATTGATCATAACGTGATGTCGCAAAATAAATCTACTGTAGAGGCATTTAATTTTCAAAAGGTGACTATGATAAAATGGTTAAAAGGAGACCATGTGATGCCTTAAGCAGAACAGGATGTGTCCACCCGGCATTGCCTAGAGAACCCTCCAGAATCCCCGATCATCCTTCATCCTTTCTGCTTTTGGAGTCTTTTCACACCCTAGTAGTCTTATAGACAGATACATTAAAAATCTCCGGAATTGATGGTGTCTAGACTCTTTAAAAAGGATAAGTTTGCGCACATGAAGGCCACAGAAGATAAGATGGCACCTAACTCTCTTCAAAAATTGGACAGTGCTTCATCTACTTTGAAAGATGAAATTACTTTGGCTGTTGTAGGTGCATTGGATTCCCGCTTTCAATCGCTTACAGAACAACTTATTTCTTTACATGGAGTGTGTTCTGATATTGCTAAGTGCACTGGTGAACTAGAGGTGCAGGTCTCCGACCTGCAGGACTTATCTCAAACTTCTCAGTCTGAGGTTGCCCAACTACAGAAACAAGTGCTGGACACCATGGACAAAACTGACGATCTGGAAAATAGATCGAGGTGAGACAATTTTTGCTTTGTGGGATTTCCAGAGACTCTTTCTGATACCCAGCTCCTGTCAGTTTTGGAGGACTGGTTAACTCAGCAATTTCCTCCACCAGTGGATGTCAGACCATATCGTATTGAATGTGCTTATTGTGTGGGTCGGAGACGTGAAGGGGGAGTTAGGCCTCAACCAGTCATTGCAAAATTTCACAGCTACCAGCAAAAAGCTGAGATTTTACATTGCTCTAAGATGAAGCATGTAGATCTTCATTACAAAACTGTCCATTCGGATCGTCCAGGATTACTCTCAAGCCCTATCTGATCATCGACGGTCCTATCATGAAGTTTGTACCAGTTTTGTGGAATGCTTCTTTATCCAGCCCAACTGAAAGTTAACATTGAAGGCAGCTGATGGAGTTTTTCATTCTGTGGAAGAGGTGTGCACTTGGCTTGCTTGAGCTTCTTTACCATAGACCCCTTTTCTCCAGGCTGGATACTGATAGTTATCTCTGCTTGAACTTGCTACCTGATTGCTGTTTTGGCTACCTTGTTAATGGCGAGGTTGAGTTCAGGTGCTTCGCACTTCCTAGGCGCACAGTTTGTGTGTTTTCTATACCCGCTTTGTGACAGCCTTCATGCCTAGTGGTCTTTTTATTTGATTCCTTTTGTGTTATTGTTTTGCAGACACACTGGGTGGAGAGATCTGGGGGGTCTCTTTAGCTATTTTTACGTGGTTTCTCCATTTCTCCCTCCGGTGTTTTGGAGCCCTTGGAAAAGATTGGGGGGTTTGGTGGAGGGAGTGATGGAAGGTGGGGGGATTTTGGAGTGGGGTCATTTTGAAGTTGGGGATGGGTGGGCAGGGTGGGAATGTGAGAGACGGTATAATTGTGATTGTTTGGGGTGTTGTATACTGTTATACTTTTCAGGATTAGCTGCTGAATTGTCAGACACCTGAGGTGAAGGCTGGGCACCCAGATATCCTCTAATTGATTTTTTGCACCTTACACTTTTCTTTATTTGGGATGATTGGAGCTCAGTCAACTTCGTCACTAAGAGTAGTGACCTGGAAATGTGTCAGGTGTGAATTCTCCTAATAAACAGGCTAAATTACTATCTTACCTATGCCGCCAAGAGGTGGACATTGCCTGTCTACAAGAAATCAAATTGTCTGATGTAGAACATATGAAACTCAAAACTTGATGGGTGGGAGAGGTTTATTGTTCCTCTACTAATTGTAAGAAAGGTGGGGTAGCAATACTTATGTTCAAATATATTTTATTGAGCTCAACGGAAAAAGTACAGGAGTAAATACAAATACAGAAAGCAAGCTCACAGTTTGTCAATGTAAAACACAGGTAGAAACCATCTCCCCACCCACACAACCCCCCAAGCCCCTGGTGGCCTCTATAGAGTTACAGAGCAAGGAGACCAATCAAAGGTAAATGACAGGAAATCCCAATCAACCAACAAAGCCCAAGGCAGCATATTGTAAAGACTCACTCTAACCATAAGCGACAGCGGTAGCCCCTTCCATAACTGTAAACGAGTGATGACAGTGGTAAACAACAGTTCGACATTAAGGGGGATATAAACGTGAGAGGTCTTGTTGAATAAGGACCCCCAGATATTTAAGTTCAGTCTCCACCCAATGTGGAGGAAAAGAACCCCTCCAAGCCGTATGAACCACTGGACAAGAGGGAAGGGCGACCGACTTATCTAGATTGAGCGATAGGCCAGAATAAAACCCATATTCGGAAAGAAGATCCAACGCAGCAGGTAAAGAGACTTCAGGGCGAGTGAGAATAAGAAACATATTATCCGCAAAAGCCAGGGTCTTCAGGTCTACTTCCGCGACCCAGAGACCTCTGACATCTTCAAAAAGACGTAGAGTGCAGAGCAATAGTTCCAATGAAAGGAGAAAGAGTAATGGAGATAGTGGGCAGCCCTGTCGGGTGCTTCGAAGAATAGGAAAAGAATTAGTACGGGTGCCATTGTCTAACAAAGATGCACAAGGAGCAGAATATAAGGAGCGAATTGCTCGAAGAAAAAACTCGCAGAGCCCAATATACTCTAAGGTACGAAACAAGAAGGACCCGTGCACACTATCAAATGCTTTAGAAGCATCCAAACTAACAAATAAAGCAGTAATCTGATTTTATTGACAATGGGCAAGCGCGCAAAGAACTTTCCTCACATTACAAACCGATTGACGGCCGCGAACAAAGCCGACCTGATCTTTGTGGATTATAGCGGGGAGATGAGGGGCCAAACGGTCGGCCAACATACGTGAAAAAAGCTTAAGGTCAACATTGATCAAAGAGATTGGGCGATATGATCCAGGATCATCACTCTCCTTACCCGGCTTCAACAACAAGGCGATAAGTCAACAACAAGGCGATAAGCGCCTCATTGGCATAGCGGGAAAAGGAGCCACGATCCACAGCAGTATTAAAATAAGCCAATAAAGGACTACAAAGCTGAGGGGAAAGAAGTTTATAGAACTCACCGGAGAAGCCATCAGGTCCCGGGGCTTTCCCTGAATGTAAGGCCTTGATGGCGGACTGCAATTCACTTGCCTGGAACGGACGATTGAGAGCCGTCACCACATCCTCAGTAAGGCAGGGCATCCCTGATGAGCTAAGATAGTCTGTCAGAATCTCCGAAGAGGCATCATCCGGAGCAGCATACAGTCGCTCAAAGTAGTCAAGAAGTACCGCTGACACCTCTGTAGTACAAGACACCCCTCATCCCCCCAGAGTCCGGAGCGTCAAAATCGGCTGCCGGCTCGTCCGGGTGTCAACCAGGTGCGCCAGCAAGCGTCCCGGCTTACTGTCAAATCTATGAAAACGATGGTTTTAATAAGCTGCCCACCACTGGTAGCGAGAATGGAGCAGAGAATTGAGAGCCCCCTGGATAGACAAATAATGCTTTCTAGTCATTTCTGAAGCAGCGGCAGAAAAAGCCTTCTAAGCGGTCCTCAAAGCCCGCTCCAAGGTGAGAATATCCGAGTGAATATGTTTGTTGAGAGCACTAAGAAAGGATATCAGCTGACCATGGATCACTGATTTAGCTGCCTCCCAAAACAAGACAGGATCTTCCTAGTATTATGTATTATTAGTCACATAATCTTCCCACTGAGTCTGTAAAAAATGCCGAAATTCTACATCAAGGTAAAATGGGAAGCGCCAAGAAGGAGAACAAAGATATGCAGAATCCAAGTGGATGTCCAGCCGTATTGGGGTATGATCAGAAATGCTAAGTGGGCCGATCTCCGCAGTCACTACTGAGGAGAACAACGCGGAAGACATAAAGATGTAATCAATCCGAGACCAGGTGTTATGGGCACAAGAAAGGTGAGTAAAGTCCCGGTCCTCCGGGTGTAGGAGGCGCCAGGGATCCACCACAGACACTGTATCACAAAAATCAGCAAGAAGATGTCCTTTCGCCCGTAAAGGTGTAACAACTGGGCCAGATTTATCGCAATCTGGGTCATTAACCAGGTTGAAATCTCCCACTAAGAGGAAGGGGTTCCCGGAATATCTTGAATAAAAATGAACCAATTGTTGTAAAAACAAAGATTCAGACGAATTCAGACCATAAATCACCAGCAATAGGTAGCTCTGATCCCCCCAAAGTTAGGCGCAGAAGAAGAAAGCGACCCTCCAAAGACTTGTCCAATACCTGAACTCCAAGCGGCGATGACTTATGAATCAACACCGCAACACCTCCATGTTGCCACGACGAAGACACAAAATAAACCTCCCCCACCCAGGATCTACGCAACTTAAGATGTTCAGCGTCCGTCAAGCGGGTTTCCTGGAGACATGTGATGTCGGCGTGATAACGGTGTAAAGCAGTCAAGATTTTTGAGCGCTTAATCGGTGATGTGATGCCCCCTACGTTCCAGGAAATAATCCTAAATGGGGTACTCATCTATAAAGCAGAGGAAAGAGATACAGAGCACAGAAAAGAACCCCGGGAGCCCAGCCTCCCCCAGGGCCATTAGTATCAATTTCTCCACACAGTAGCAGCATACAAGACATTGCAGGAAAACCCAACAGGTTACATACTCCAAAGATTGAAAGAGGACAATCCCACCCCCCTTCCCAAAGCCACCCAAGCCCCAAAACCCCACCCCCTCCAACCCCATCCCCTCCTCCCCCCTCTTCCCCAAATACCATCCCCCCTGAAATCCCTAATACCAACAGGCGCTCCACCCCCCTTAGGGTAGGAGCAGCGGAGTCACTAATGACATGACCAGGGCCCCCGATCCCTCCACCCTCCTCACCTCACCACTCCCAAATCAGAAGAAACCCAATACACACCACCTTCCTCACCACCCCACAACTACAGTCAGGTACAATACCCATATATCATCCACAAACTAGGGATGAAGGAAGGATCCCAAACCACTGAAAGTCCACAAGGGACAACCACAGCCAGATGGTGTACCATACGGGATCCATCCCTCACCCCCCCCCCATATATACACCCCCACCAAGTCCCAATCCACATTCTCACCAAATGCCCGAACACACAACCACCAAGAACCCAATCACCCATAAGAATAAATGAAATAAGAACAAACTGAAAACACAGCTGAATCCTCAACAGAAGCTGCGTAGAGGCTTACAGTCAAAGGAGGAGCAAGTCCCCCACTCATAACCAAACAGCAAAGATCCATCTTCAGAAACAGCAAACCCCCAAGTCCACCAAACCCCCAGTCAAGCAGGAAAAGTAAACGACCTCTGCAGGGGATCCTGAGGCCAGAAAGTAGGCCCCCAAAGATAAGGGCCAACAACCAATCCAGAAGATAAGAGCCACCAAGAAATAGCTAGCATCAACCACGAGCCCAGAAATATCAGGGGGCCGTAGAAGGCCCAGTCCCTCCAGGAAGAGCATCCAAGTAGGCCTATACTGCCTCAGCCGAGGAGTAGCTCTTCCACCCGGTGGTCGTCCAAATCTTCAGCAGCGCAGGATACAGCAACTGGAATTGCTACTTGAGGTCAAAGTGCGGAGCACACTTGGGAAAAGCGTCGCCGGCACTCCTGCAAGGGAGTAGTCCTGGAACAGGTGGACCGGAGCTCTCTCATAGGTATTACGTTTTTGCCTATAGTGAATCATCTGTATACAAACTTAAGGTTTAGTTTAGTTTAGTTCTGCCTTGTGGGCCGAGTTGTGCACCTTGAGAATGGTGACTCGGGTATGATCCTCGGCATGCTTACCAAGGCGATGGGCCCGCTCCAGCCTCAGAGGCCCCATGCCAGCAGGGAGCGGTAATTCAGCCTGAAGCCAAGACTCCAATGTGGTAAGCAGGCGAGAATGCGGAACCGCTTCTGGGAAACCAATCAGATGCAGATTGTCTCGTCTTGATCGGTTCTCGAGATCTTCGAGTTTGTCTACCTGGTGCTGAAGTTGCTCTTTAAGAGACACCAGATCCGCTGCAGAGGCGGTATGGGCGTCCTCCACTAGCGCTACTCGAGTCTCCAGTTTGCCAGTGTGTCTGGTGGTTTCTGTCAGCAAGGACTCAAGCGAGGTGAGTTGGCCCGACAGTTGTTCAAAGCGGGCATCCAAAGTCCGCACCACCGATGCAGACAGGACCTCAATGTGAGCTTCCGCCAAGGGAAGCGCGGAACCCGAGTTCACCGCCGCCATCTTAGATTCAGGCCGCAAAGCTCTCGCCTTTCGTTCCTTGGTGGTACGGGTCGTCTTTCCGCTCATGGCCGGGCTGCATAAACTTGTCCATACATCACACTGATAATTAGTTTAGATGTAGAATCGGCAAGAGAGGGAAGGCAAGGCACGGAGGGACCCGGGGCCCCGGAGCTCGAGCAAAACACATCTTACTTGGCTCAGCACATCACATGACCCCGGGTAGCAATACTTAATAATAAACTTCTACAGTCCTGAACTACACTACTTTCTAAAGATACTTATGGCCGCTGTGTGTTCTTGCAGGTGACTTTGAGTACACTCGGTTTTAATCTACTGGTAGTGTTTACTCCCACTACCTATGAACATGCCTTTTTTCAATCTCTAGTTAAGACTGCTTTGGGATCAGATGCAGGCTCTCTGATCTTGGTGGCAGATTTGAATCAAGTGCTTGACTCTTCTCTAGACAGGTCTTCCCCAGGTCAGCAGCCATCCAACCCTATCATTTTTTAAGTTGGCAGTGGTGCTGAATATCACCAGTCCCCAAATAGCTTTCTTCTCTGCCCCTTCTCCATCCCTGGATGCCCCATCACTCACTAGACCAGGGGTGGGCAACGAGGGCCAGAATCCAGTCGGGTTTTCAGGATTTCCCCAATGAATATGCATGTGATATATTTGCATGCACTGCCTCCCATTGTATGCAAATGGATCTCATGCATATTCATTGGGGAAATCCTAAAAACCCGACTGGATTCTGGCCCTCGTTGCCCACCTCTGCACTAGACAGAGCTGTAGCAGGTACAACGGTTTAACTGCTCAGTGCTGCTGAAAATCCAGGGCTAAGACCACTCAGCTTGGTTTAAGTGAGCAAGAACATCTCCTGCCTGCCTAATCCATACTGAATATTGACACCATAATTTCCTAACCCACACCTTCCCTAACCCATCCCCTTATTATCTGGATAAAATTTGGACATTTACTTGTCATATTCAAAACAATTTTACTGGCCAAAAATGGCCACTGATTGGTTAAATCACTTGTTTGGGACTATCCAATAATTTTCAGTGGCACATAAACAGTTATCACTGCTGAAGATTAGCAGGAGCAAAGTGAAAACTGGCTATTTTGGGGGCATTCTGAGGGAAGAGTCAGCACTTGGCTGATTAAGTGTCAATATTCAGCACTTAACTTGCCAGGTTGACCACATAAACACCGTCCTGTCCGTATGTGGTAACCCACGACCAGTTAAGTTCTCAGTATTCACTTAACTGGCTATGTGTTAGCTGGTGTTACATAAACCCGGCACTGAATATCCAGGACTAACATTGCAAAAATTAATATTGATTCTCAAAATCATTTCCTCTTTGGAGATTTTAATATTCATGTAGATTCCTACATAGCACCTCATGCTGCCATCTTCAACAATTTAATCATTGATAATTTTCTTACACAGCATGTAACATTTCCAACTTATAAATCAGGACATACCCTTGTTCAAATTCTTATATCCACTTCTGTTTCAGATCTACTTAATACCCTTGGACTGATCATTTGCTCATTTCATTTACTTTTAAACTTCAGATCAAAAAAGCTTGTACCAAAATTACATGCAACTTTTAAAAAAAAAAAATCTGATTCCTGAAACTTTTTTTAAATTCACCTCTCAGCTTTAAAAGATTCTACATTTTCTCTTGAAACTCAAATCTCACTCTGGAATTTGAAACTACAAGAAACATAATTTACTAACTCCAATTATCTCAATACCTGATTCACAGACTAGGAGCAAAAATGAACCATGTTGTACTCTTGATCTTGCGCTTCTTAAATCTCAGCTTTGTCATCAGGAACATATCTGGCAAAAAGTTCATACTAGTGCAGCACAAAGTCATTATAAAATTTCAGCCATCAATTATTAAAAAAAAACCCACCTGTTTAATAAAGAAGAAATATTACTCTGCTCATTCTGCTAAAATATATCATATACTGAAAACTGTTACAACTGCCCCAACTAATACATCAAATACTCGACTCCCTACTTCATCTGAATTTGCAAATTACTTTGAGTCTAAAATTGCTACTATTAGATCTCACTTTCAATCAGTCACTTCTGCTCCATCTTCAATATCTCAACAATCACAATCATCTTCTCTTACATCAGTTAGCTGCAGTCAACTAACATCTGCCAAGTTCGTTTCAATTACGATCTCTCTGATACATGGAGCAATTCATCTGGCATGCCATAGGGGTCACCATTATCCCCTCTGCTCTTCAATGTTTATATGTCCTCATTGGGTACGCAACTATCCCAGCTGGGGATAAAACTATTTAGCTACGCTGATGACTTCATGATAATTATACCATTCAATACCTCTTATCTCAGAAGTCACCCCAAAGCAACAGAGGTACTAAATCGGATGGAGCAATGGATGACTGAGTTCAGACTAAAGCTAAACCCAGAGAAAACAAATTTTTTTATAGCATCGCCACACCCACATGACACTAAAGAATCACTGTGCATCAATAACCTTAGTCATCCCATTCAACCCACTATGAAGCTATTGGGAGTAACACTGGACCAGAGTCTGACCATAAAAGACCAGGTAAACTCCTTGATTAGAAAGATCTTTCTCATCCTCTGGAAGTTTCGGTCCATCAGAGCTTACTTCGATGTCTCATCATTTAGAATTCTGGTACAATCCCTCATACTGAGTCAACTTGATTATTGTAACATCGCCTACTTGGCACTCTCCCAGAAAAATATGCGGCGTTTGCAACTGGTACAAAATGCAGCGGTTAGGCTACTTTGTGGACTGAAGAAGTTTGATCATGTAACACCTTCCTATCGACTGCTACACTGGCTGCCGATAGAGGCACGTGTGAAGTTCAAGTTTGGTTGTTTTTGCTTCAAGGTACTTTACGGCTTAGCCCCTAAATATATAACAGACCTTTTCTCTTTCACAACCAACAGACATAGGAGAAGTTCACATCTGAACTTTGTTTCTCTGCCGGTTAGAGGTTGTAAATTTAAAAGTCATCACCAACATCTTTTCTCACATCAAGCAGTATTATGGGGTAAAGACCTGGAACAACTGCTTGTACCTACTACTTATAGGGAATTCAGGAAACGCCTAAAAACACATCTGTTCCTGAAGTACTTAGGTAACTGACCTATACAATCTTAGTCCTCAACAAATGATCTTTAGAACTGTTATTCACTAACTCTGAACTTTGTTTATTCCACTCAATCTGTAATACCTTTTAATCATTGTAAACCGCATAGAACTTCACGGTCCTGCAGTATATAAACTGTTATTATTATTATTATCATTTAAATTACCATCTGTTGATGACATTTCCAGGTTACTAACTAAATCAAAATAGCAACTTCCCCATCCATCCCACTGTATCAAAAGGTTTTCACATTTTTTGTCTCCAATTCTTCACTCCGTGATATCCCATAGTGTAATGCAAGGGCAATTTCCCACCCCCCTGGAAAGCAGCCTGCATTTTCCCTAAAATTAAGGTCACTAAAGCTAGACTCTTTCCTCATGGCTATTCTGTAATAAATAAAAATACTGTAAAGTGTTCCTATTTACGAGAATGTTTCTCAAGAACCCCTTTCCAGTGCCTATAACCACTGGAGGATCACCAAGTTCATTCTCATCAACATTGAAAATATTAGGAGTTACTTATGACACTACTTTTTCATTTCATTCTCATATTTCCAAAGTGGTACAATGTTGCATCTATAAACTTAAAATGATTACTTCCATTTGTCATCATTTCACTAAACAAGCTCTATGTGTTTTTATTCATGGACATATAATTAGCCAGCTGGATTACTGAAATAGACTTTTATATGACATTACTTGCAAGGAAAAACGTCATCTTCAACTTATTCAGAATTTAGCCATAAAACTTTTGACAGGCTCATAAAAATTTGATCATGTTGCCACCTCTCCTTAACCAACAGAAAAGAACCCAATATATCCACAGTAAGACAACAAACCAAAGCAAAAGAAACTGTGGAGGCAGATGTTCCCAGTGAAGGCTTTATTCAGTCTATTAAAAATAGTAGGACAATCCACAAGTATGTAGGGTGAAGGGGACCCAACACGGTCCGTGTTTTGACTAACACATCTTCTTCAGGGGTCCCAATATAAGCAAATATATCAGAAAAGCATGTGTGGATGTGGTAACATAAGCCCTCAGCCATGCAGAGTATCTAAGTGTTGTAGTCAAGATGCATACGGGAAACACTTTCCTTCCCCTGGGCCTCTCCTTAAAGCAGACCATTTGCGCCCAGTCTCACATAGAATTACTTTTGAAATACTCATTAGTTTACAAGACATATCATTTCAATTCACCTCTCTATCTTTCTCACCATTTGATTCTGTATATATCATCAGGGTCTTTATGCTCTCATAATCTAAACCACAAGTGTCAAACACAAGGCCCGTGGGCCGAATCTGGCCCGCATGGCTGTTTTATGTGGCTCACAGTGCAATGCGGCGTTTTCATTGCCACACTTGGGTGTTTTATCTTCTGGCCTGCTCCCTCCTCCTCGTTTCCGCCGTGTGCTCAAAGATGCAGGCAGTGGCTCCTTGCGCGTCCCACGCCTCTTCTGAAGCATTCCCTCTGATGTTGCAATGTCAGAGAGAAGGCTTCCGGTTCAGGCGCAGGACGCGCTTAGGAGCCGCCACCCGTGGCTTTGAGAAACTGTGGAAATGAGAAGGAGAGAGCTGGCCAGAAGATATACTGCTTGAAAGCTATAGAAGTACTTTCCAGCACAGGACAACAATCTGTCAAAGCCTGAATGGGAACGAGAGCTTCTGGCTGGCCTGATCACCTTTGGACATACTCTCAGAACTTACTTCATCTCCCAAGGCTGCATTGACACAGAAGACATAAGAGCACAGGTACCTGGGGAAGACCCTCATTCTTCTAATGAAGCCCCTCTCCCCTTCCCCCCAGGTTTGAACACATGGAACATCAATGGCTACTAGGATTTCATGACTTATAACCTAATCCTGATTAAAGAGCTGAGAAAGCATGTGTGTAGTCATGATCGAAGACAGATTCTAATGAAGTACAGAAAAGATTATGGCAAGCCTGCGCCTGTGTAGTTTAATTTTGTGGTTAACCATTTTGTGTTGTTAATAAGATTGTATTGTGCGTATATATGAAAAAGGAATGGAAAAAATAGTGTTACAATTAGTACTATTATGGGGGCAGGGTCTGGGGCGGATATTGGGCAGGGTCTGACCCGCGACTTAGCCTTTGTTTTAGATTTCGGCCCCTTATTGTGATTGAGTTTGACACCCCTGATCTAAACAATTATATATTCTGTTCCTTTGTCAGACCTGCTATGACTCAACTTGTTCAAGCATATTTAGTATTATAAGACCTATACTGTGGAACTCATTTTTTCTTGCTATCAGATTAACACCATCTTACTGGAATTTTGTGCAGTTTTGAACATCTACTTATATAAAGATATATTCAGTAGTTAATTTAATTTTCACTCCCATTATAGAATGTGCCCTGTTCTCAGCCTTGGGGCCTTGTGGACCAGCATACTTTCCATCTTCTACTGTTCAAGAATGAATGGATTTCTATCTTTTAATAACTATTTTACTTATTAATTTTAGCTTGTTTTGATTATGTATGTAACCACTTAGATGGCCTTGGCCCTGGGGCAGTATATCAAATTTTAATGAAACTTGAAACTTGAAAACGCTCACTGCTGGCTGACTACCCTTTAATGGTTTAAACAGCACATTTGTATCAGGATAATTTTTAAAATATCGAGATTTGGGGTGAGGATACACATTCTTCATCTGCCACTCAATGCAAAATATGATGAAAATGGCACTCATTAAGTATGAATTTTAAAAGTCTTGTCTTATATTTCTTGTTGAATACTTATTTTATTTGAGTACTGAAGAGGTAATATGTCAATTTTGTTTCCGCAGGCACAATAACCTCAGTGTAAGACCAAAAGGACTGTCCTGTCTAGTGAAGAGTGGCATCCCAGAGGCACTGAGAGCAGAGGTGTGGCAGCTGCTAGCAGGATGTCATGATGACCAGACTATGTTAGAGAGATACCGCATTCTCATCACCAAAGTAAGAAGCATCTATGATTTTTGTTTGGCATTTTCATTTTGTTTGCATCTTTACCACAATGCCTAATGCTGCAAAAATTTATCTTCGAGTATTTTTCCTTTGATCCTGTTTGGGTGAATTCTTTTTCTAAAAGGCTGTTAATAAATTCTAGTAATACATATTTACATAAATCAATTTGTCCCAACTGCTTACTGGGTCTGGGTCTGGCTGAACTTTCTTTCCTGAATCCGGACAGCTTTTCAAAACCTGGCACTTTGTCCGGGTTTTGAAAAGCTTTCCTTTGGACAGGATGAGAGCAGGCAGTGGGGGGCGGTATTGGAGGCGGGGCTGGGGCAGACTTGTGGTGGGATTGGGGGTGTGACGGGGCGGAACTGGGGTGTGATATGGTGGGGATGGGTGGGACTGGGCAGGCTTGAGGGCGGGTCTAGGGGTCCGGATTTTCCATATGCAGTGAGCTGGATTGCATGTTTGCTGTAATTGTTGGGGGGGGGGGGCGTTATCGGAGGTTTTTTTTTTTTTTTTTTTAATTAAGGAAATTTTCAGTATTTAGTATCAATTCTCTTTTATTAAAGGGAAAAAACAGAACAAAGCCAGGACAACATCACTGTGACAGAGGATATGGATTAAACATAATTTAAAAAAAAAACCCTCAGCATTAGACTACATTAGTGATATATAAGGAGAAAGTTATTCCCAATATATGTATCCAAAGTTATTCCCAATACTTTGACCATATGTACTAGTGCAGGGATCTCAAAGTCTCTCCTTGAGGGCCGCAATCCAGTTGGTTTTTCAGGATTTCCCCAATGAATATGCATTGAAAGCAGGGCATGCACATTGATCTCATGCATATTCATTGGGGAAATCCTGAAAACCCAACTGGATTGCGGCCCTCAAGGAGGGACTTTGAGATCTCTATACTAGTGGGAATGGAGTTCTTATTATACTGAGTGGGGTAAAGGTACCCAAGAACCCGTGCTTATCAGAGTAGTGCAATAGTTTTATCAGGATTCAATTTTAATTTATTGACGGTTAACCAGCTTTTGGTTGAAACGACGGTGCAGGGATAAGGGATTTAGATTTGTTAGGAACTGGGCAACCGAATAGGAAAGGGGGAGCTTGTTTTGAAAGGACTGACTCCACCTTAACTGGGTTGGAACCAGGCTGCTGTCGCTAATGTTTAAAAAGGAGATAGAGCAGCTTTTAAACTGAGATGCGGGGGAAAGCCGACTGTCGCACAGGATATTTAGGGAGTCCCAGTAGAAGGTTTCAATAATGGTAAAAGAAAGCCAGGAGATTTTAAGAAGAAGACCGAGTAAAAGGAAAAAAAAAATACAATTTGAAGCGTCTGAATACAAATGCTAGATGCCTAAAAAATAATAGGAGAGCCTAAAAATAGGAGAGTTAGAGTATATTGCACTGAATGATGAGATTTAATAGGCATCTCAGAGACCTGGTGGAAGGAGGACAATCAATGGAATACTGTGTTACCTGAGTACAAATTATATCGCAAGGATAGAGTAGATCAAATTGGAGGGGGGTTGTGCTATATGTTAAAGAGAGAATTTATTCATTTAAAAGATTTCTTAACCGCCTATAACTAGGCGGTTTTACAAAAAAAAAAAACAACAAAAAACAAAAGCCAGTCATTTAAAAAAAACAAACAAAAAACCATACAACACATGTTATACAAAAAATAAATACAGCAATTCCTTCATATCAGCCATTATTTACGGCACTCAACAACATATCAATACAAGAATATTCATAACCCAGGATAGACATTTATTGAAATGCTTCTACAAATAATGTAGTTTTTAGGAGTTAAAATAAACATTCTGCATGACATAGATAGTAGTGTGGAATCCGTATGGATAGAAATTCCATGTGTGAAGGGAAGGAATGTAAAGGTAGGGTTATACTACCGTCACCTGGGACAAAATGAGCAGACAGATGAAGAAATGTTTTCAGAGATTAGGAAAGCTGGAAAATTGGGCAAAAGTATAATAATAGGTGATTTCAATTACCCATGCATACACATACATGCCCTATACAGTGCCAAGGAAGAACTCTTCTAATATTACAAATTATGTCACTGGCAAAATTTTGAGAAGTGGAGAAAAATCTCAGTTGGGCTTCATTGGTAAACAAACAAACAAACCAAAAACCTCCACTTCCTAAGATAACATCCAGGTAAAAATTCTCTAAAAGTCCCTTGAATTATATTGCTGTGAATAATGTTCAATATCAGTTGAACACCAGATAGTGAGGACAAAACTATATTAAATGGATTTTTCGCTAGACCTCAAACACCCAAGGAACTACTTTATATTGTTTTTCGTACCCTTACTGGGGTGGTGTTTTCATCATTGCTCTTAGCAAATAGCATGTGCAAAAAACTTTTTTATATAAATTAATTTTCTCTTCTGGCTCTGCATGAATTATAAAGTGCATAGAGTGCTATAAAGTGCTATAGAGTGCTGTAAAGGAAAGGCACTTATCTTTATGCCCGACGGCTGTTTTTAGCACTGCACTCAGCCGATGTATAACGTCGGCTGAATGCAGTGCTAAAAACAGCAGCATTTGTGACTCAAAGTAAGGGCTTTCTTAACTGAAAATGATGGTGTCTGTATTAAAGGAGGCATAGCCCCTGATGAAACTAGGAGTGAAATGGTTGGGCAGCCGTCGGCATAAAGATAAGTGCCTTTCCTTTACAGCACTCTATAGCACTCTATGCACTTTATAATTCATGCAGAGCCAGAAGAGAATATTAGTTTATATAAAAAAGTTTTTTGCACATGCTATTTGCTAAGACCAATGATGAAAACACCACCCCAGTAAGGGTACGAAAAACAATATAAAGTAGTACCTTGGGTGTTTGAGGTCTAGCGAAAAATCAATTTAATATAGTTTTGTCCTCACTATCTGGTGTTTATATTTATTTGGACATTTCTAGAAGTTTCCTTGTTTGGTTGATTTGCAATATCAGTTGAGAAACAATAGCAGTCAGAGACAAAAACTCCCAAGTTCAAAACATTAGTACAAGCATGCCACAAATTAGCATGCTTCCTATTAGCGTGCAGCATCCACACTCAAGTGGAAGTGTGCCCAGTCCAAATTTTGCATGTATAATGAGAAACAGTCCACTTAGCTACTCTCTCTGCTCATCTGAAATCCACACAATGCCACAACTTCAAACTGTGATCCAGAGGCGGTGCAGGCTAAAACACCCCAACATTGACTGGATAAATGTTACTTCAGGGAGTGCTAAGGAGGTAAAATTCCTAGACGTCGTAAGTGACTGCTTCTTGGAGCAACTGGTCCAGGAACCAACAGGAGAGGGAGTTATTTTAGATTTGGTCCTTAGTGGAATGCGAGGCATAGTACAGGAATTAACTGTGTTGAGTGTGCTTGGAAACAGTGATCATAACATGATCAAATTTGTACTGATACCGGGAGTGACATCACAAAAGAAATGTACTGTAGAGGCATTTAATTTTCAAAAGGGTGACTATGAAAAAATTAGGAAAATGGTTAAAAAGAAGCTAAAAGGATCAGTTGCAAAGGTGAGGACTGTAAATCAGATGTGGAAGCCCAGACCAGATGCATTCCACATATTGACAAAAGTGGAAAGAAGAGGAAACGAGAGCCGGCATGGTTAAAAGACGAAGTAAAAGAGGCTATTAGAGCCAAAAAAAAAAAAAATTCAAAGCATGGAAAAAGGATTTGAATGAAGAAAATAAGAAGACACACAAGAACTGGCAAGTTAGATGCAAAGCATTGACAAAGAAAGCTAAGAAAGAATATGAAGAGAAACTTGCCAAAGAGGCAAAAACTCATAACAATTTTTTTTAGGCACATCAGAAGCAGAAAATCTGTGAGGGAATCTGTGGGACCATTAGATGATTAAGGGGCACTTGGGGAGGATAAGGCCATAGTGGAGAGACTGAATAAATTCTTTGCTTCAGTCCTTATGGAAGAATATGCAAGAGATGTACCTGAACTGGAAATGGTTTTCAAGGGTGATGATGTGAAGGAACTGAAAGAAATCTCGGTGAATCTGGAAGATGTACTAAGATAAATTGACAAGTTAAAAAGTGATGAATCACCTGGACCGGATGGTGTACATCCCAGGATATTAAAAGAACTCAAACATAAATTTGCTGACCTGCTGTTAATGATCTGTAACCTGTTGATAAAATCACCTGTAGTACCTGAAGATTGGAGCATGGCCAATGTTATGTTGATTTTTAAAAAGGACACCAGGGGAGATCTGGGAAATTACAGGCAGGTAAGCCTGTCTTCAGTGCTGGGCAAAATGGTGGAAACAATTATAAAAAATAAAATTGTGGAACACGTAAACAAACATGATTTAATGAGACAGAGTCAGCATGGGTTCAGCTAAGGGAGATCTTGCCTCACCAATTTGCTTGATTTCTTTGAAGGTGTGAATAAACATGTGGATAAAGGTGAGCTGGTTGTTGTAGTGTATCTAGATTTTCAGAAAACTTTTGACAAAGTTCCTCATGAGAGGCTCCTGAGAAAATTAAAGAATCATGGGATAGGTGGCAAAGTTCAATTGTCAGTAAGGAATTGGTTATCGGATAGAAAACAGAGGGTAGGGTTAAATGGTCATTTTTCACAATGGAGGAGAGTAAATAGTGGAGTGCTGCAGGGGTCTGTACTGGGACTGGTGTTATTTAACTTATTTATAAATGATCTGGAAATTGGAACAACAAGTGAGGTGATTAAATTTGCAGATGACACTAAACTGTTCAAAGTTGTTAAAATGCATGCAGATTGTGAAAAATTGCAGGCAGACCTTAGGAAATTGGAAGATTGGGTGTCTAAATGACAGATGAAATTTAATGTGGAAAAATGCAAAGTGATGCCCATTGGGAAGAATAACCTGAATCACAGTTACCAGATGCTAGGCTCCACCTTGGGGATTAGCACCCAAGAAAAGGATCTGGGTATCATTGTAGACAATAAGATGAAACCTTCTGCCCAATGTGCAGCAGCAGCCAAAAAAAGCAAACAGGATGCTGGGAATTATTAGAAAAGGGATGGTTAATAAGACTAAGAATGTTATAATGCCTCTGTATCGTTCCATGGTGTGCCTTCACCTGAAGTATTGCATTCAATTCTGGTCTCCTTATCTCAAGAAAGATAGAGCAACACTAGAAGAGGTTCAAAGAAGAGCAACCAAGATGATAAAGGGGATGGAACTACTCTCGAATGAGGAAGCACTAAAAAGATTAGGGCTCTTGAGCTTGGAAAAGAAGTCTACAGAATCCTGAGTGGAGTAGAACGGGTACAAGTGGATCAATTTTTTTACTCTGTCAAAAATTTCAAAGACTAGGGAACACTTAAAGAAGTTACAGGGAAATATTTTTAAAACCAATAGGAGGAAATTTTTTTTCACTCGGAGAATAGTTAAGCTCTGGAACGCATTGCCAGAGGTTGTGGTAAGAGTGGATGATGATAGCTAAACTTACCAAAAAAAAAAAAGAAAGACTAGGGGATACTTGATGAAATTACAAGGAAATACTTTTTTTAAACCAATAGAAGGAAATATTTTTTCACTTGGAGAATAGTTAAGCTCTGGAACAGAATCTCAGGAATGCGTTACTAGAGGTTGTGGTAAGAGCAGTTAATGTAGCTGGTTTTAAGAAAGGTTTGGACAATTTCCTGAAGGAAAAGTCCATAGTCTGTTATTGAGAAAGACATGGGGGAAGCCACTGCTTGCCCTGGATCGGTAGTATGGAAAGTCTGGTCAGACTGCCTTGGAATTATCTTGGGGAAGTTGGGGGTAGAGCTGGAAGTTACCCACTTAACAATAATATTCAATTTCAATCTATATAATTACATGAAATGTATATATCAAATGAATAAGGGGGATTAGCACATATATTGTCAGCATATGATACACAACAATCATATTAAAATATAATGGAACAATAATATTTCAATGTTCTCAGCTCAAGATTTATTGGGAAAGAGTCTGGAATACCATTTCCTCTATATTAATGATCCAAGAGCTGCTAAATCTTAAAATTATTGTTTTAGGACAACAGGGCCTCAGCCCAATGCTCGTTTAACATACTGTTGTTCTTGGCCATCAAAAACATTTTGCACTGTTGGAAGAATCTATCCAAGGTAGAGTTCATGGCATGGTGGAACACTGTATGTATTACTAACAAATATGAAAGTGTAATTCAGGAAAACATTGTTCCATTAGCACATTCCTCAAAGTATGGAGCTCTGTTCAAACTTATTGCATTTTAGACCATTAACAAACAGAATTTCATAATATTCTTAATTTATCTAGCTGATGATGCCTCTTGAAAGTTCCATTATATTTTAATATGATTGCTGTGTATCGTAAGCCGACAATATATTTGCTAGTCCCCTTATTCATTTGATATATACATTTTATGTAATTATACAGATATATATATATATATATATTGTTTATTCATTTGATATATACATTTTATGTAATTATACAGATATATATATATATTTATTTATATATTGTTTTGTACATATGATTTGTTTCTTGTTTTATTTATTATTTGTACATTTATCTTATAAAATTAATAAAAATATTGGGGAAACCCCCCCCCCCCAGTAATATTCAGTCCTCTAACCAGGTAACTATCTAGATAAAATCAGAACAGGAAAAAAGGCTGTTCTAACAAGTTATCCGGGTACCAGTCTAAATATCTCTAGTACCTCGATAGGGTCTGAGGCTGCAGCTGCATTATACCAGATAGTCAGTCAGCACCAATATTTAAGTATGTCCAAGTGCCGGTTATCTGAGTATAAAAAGCCTATGGTGGCCCACATTAAAAACGAACAAACAATGACTACTAAAGTCTTAAGAAATAAGAACTGCCATACTGGGACAGACCAAAGGTCCATCGAGTCCAGTATCCTGTTTCCAGCAGTGGCCATCCCAGGTCCCAAGTACCTAGCTAGATCCCAAGTAGTAAAACAGATTTTATGCTGCTTATCCTGGGAAAAAGCAGGGGATTTCCCCAAGCCATCTCAATGGCCCATGGACTTCTCTTTTAGGAAATTATCTAACCTTTTAAAAAAAAATTTTGAGTAGTAGCACCAATGACCTTTGAACCATTTCTTCACAAACCCCTCTTTGTGATGGATTTTATAGAAAGACAAAAAAAAATGTTTTTCTTCATTTCAATTTACTTAAACCGAGCAGTTTATTACTGAATTCTATTCATAGGATAAAGCTGCATGTCAGAAGCATGTGTATTTCTAGAATGGACTAACAGTTTATCCACACTTCTGTAATCTGGGTTTCCCCCCCCCTTAATAATTGAAGCTGTCTGCAAAAAGTACAATCCTGCTTTGACGGAGAAGGACATAGGGTTTCTCCTGAACTGAGTCGCAGGCTAATTGCAGTGCTCTTCTGTTCTTTGCATCACCTTGTCTCGTTCTAAGAAATGAGCTGTTTGATAGAATGGGGTTATTCCAGCTGATGCTGTATTACTGATGTATAGAAAAATCACTCAGAAGCTTTCCTTGGTGCATACACTGGAGGAACAAGGATGGACTCGGCAGTGTTTTTACGATACAAGTTAATATCTTTGCTTTATTTAGATGCAAATATTTTATTCACGCTACGCTGGCAGATAATTCAAAACAGAATGGCTGCTGGTGTTTGCTAACATTCCCATACTACAGCTACATATTTTGGGATGCCAAGTAATCTTAATATGTATGGTTTTTTTTTCTGTTTCTTAACTTTGTTCTTTCAATCTGTTATTTAATTTGCCTATTTTTCTCTACCTTGTAAAATAACTGTAAACATTATTTCTAAGTACTTCCCCCTCTTCTAAGAAAACGCGCTGGCGTTTTTTTACCGCAGAGAGCCGCGCTGAATGGCCCTTGCTGCTCCTGACACTCACAGGAACTCAATGAGCATCGGCAGCAGCGCGGGCCATTCAGCGCGGCTCTCTGCGCTAAAAAACGCTAGCACGGTTTCGTAGAAGAGGGGGGTTTGAGTTTTTTGCAAAGAGGTAAACTTGTTGATTTCCTAAACTCAGTTACCTTGTTACCTTTCCCCATTTGCTATTGGTGTTCTTTGTCTTCGAATTATATGATTTGATTTTACTACTTAATATACTGCTAAAAACCTAAGGGGTCCTTTTATTAAGGTGCGCTAATCGATTTAGTGCGCACTAAATGCTAAGGCATCCATTATACCTATGGGCGTCTTAACATTTAGCGCACGCTAAATCAGTTAGCACATCTTAATAAAAGGACCCCTAAGTGCTATAGCGGTTTATACTTCTAAAAGCAGCTCATTATAACAAATTACAAACTTACCCCCTCTTCTACTAAACGACGCCAGCGGTTTTAGCGTGGGGAGCCGTGTTGAATGGCCCGTGCTGCTCCCGACGCTCATAAGAACTCTATGAGCGTCGGGAGCAGCATGAGTCATTCAGCATGACTCCGGGTCCCGGCCCTTAAATCATCTCGTGCAACAACAATTCCTATACTAATGTTGAAGTTTTAAGAAATCTCCTCTGTATTGTGTACATTCTTGAACCAGATAATTAAAGATGGGCCAATTTTTCATTGTTGTTGGCATTTGCTACAAGATGTGTCATTTTGTGTTATTAGTTATCAGTTTTGGTAAATTTCTGATTTGGATTTGTGAGCTAATCAGTGAATTCTTAGCTGATATACTACCAATACTTACCCCCCTCTCCCTTTTACTAAACTGCAATAGCGGCTATTAGTGCAGGGAGCCGCGCTCAATGTGGTCGAGGCCAGTAGCGTGCTTGACTTCAAGCGTCGATGGGACCAACAGGTGGGGATACCACAGGGTTTTACTTTAAAGATGGATACTTCAAGGAGGGAGGGTTCGTCTTGAATAGACTTGTGGGAGGGAGGGTTATTGTTTGGACAGACTTGTTGGGCCGCCGGCCCTTTTCTGCTGTCAAACTCTATGTTTCTATGTTTAATGCTCTGTGCTGCTCCCAACACTCAGAGTTAATATAAAAAGAACCTGATACACATACCCCCTTTTCTACGAAACTGCAATAGCAGTTTCTAGCTCGGGGAGCTGTGCTGAATGGCCGCCGCTGCTCCCGACGCTCACAGGAACTCAATGAGCGTCAGGAGCAGCGTGGGCCATTCAGCGCAGCTCTCTACACTAGAAACTGTTATCGCAGTTTCGTAGATAGTCTCTCTTTCTCTCCACACACGCACACAAGTTCACACACATTGGAGAATAATTGTGTGTGACATACTGAGGGATATGAGAAGCCATGATTAGGGACTTTTTTTGTACTTATAGGGCTAGATTAACTATTGGACAAAAATTGTATGGGCTTTAGAATTCTGCCCAAGCAAGAAGCACCATCTGCCCACTATGGTCTACCTCCTGAATTATCAAATTAGCATCAGCAACCTTTTGTCACATGCTGTACTCCATTTTAAGTAACTCATTAATCTGAATGAGTGAGATGATGAAAGTCAGTGGGAGGGAATTAATTATAGTCTTGGATGTTAAGAATCTTGCTGTAAACATCAAGTGCAAGAATATCTTTCATATGTTAGATCATAAAACAAGCCTACATTTGTGTAGCCTGAATAAAACCTGTTACTTTGGCATAAGGACAGGTTTGACTATTATTAGGGTAACCACCAAATACCTGTCTAGGAGTAGAAGTCTGTTTTTTTTTTTTCATGTGCCAAGGCTTTAGCCCTTGACTGGCCAGATGTGTATTCTCTCCAAATTACCCACATTAGAAAATGACATGGGGGACAAATTTTTCCCCATCCCCGCAGGAACTCAGTTTCCCCCGTTCCGTCCCCGTGAGTTTTCTCGCTGTCCTTGTCCCCGCCTCATTCCTGTAAACTCTGCTTTAACCGCACAAGCCTCAAACACTTCTGATTTTAAAGTGTTTGAGGCTTGTGCAGATGAGGACAGAGCTTGCAGGGAAAGGGAAAGGAAAAGAACTCGCCGGGATGGAAAAATGTGTCCCCGTGTCAATCTCTAATACACATTCATAAAAATATTTTCTACAGAGAAGTTTACTGAACGTTATATCCTTTTCTGAGTTCTGCAAGAATGATTCTAAACTAAAAGATGGTGAATATTTATGAGAGATAAGGGGTATCATTGATAGTCTGAACTCAGCAGTTTTTCCCTTTTGCTGTTTCATTCCAATTTTGCTGGACTTTCTCTTGTAAATGTTTCTCCTACTGTAGAGTTCCTCCATCACCTCTAGTCTCCTTCATAGTGACAATGTTGTGGAACGAGAGGCCTACTCTGTCTCATATGTGAAGGGCAATTCTGTAATCTAGGCATCCACATTTAAGTACCCCTTGTGCATGTAAATATCTAGAATATTAGCACTACCAGCTAACATACATAACACCTACCGGTATATGCAAGGGAGGAGAGCAGAGCTCCCAATTAAGCATGTAACTTGCAGAATACTGAAAATAGCACATCAAGACATGATGATATACAAGAAAGCATAAGCAGCAGAACACAAAGCCGACTACTACTTATCACTTATATAGCATTGAAAGGCGTACGCAGCAGTGTACATTTTGACATTTATAGATGGTCCCTGCTTGGAAGAGCTTACAATCTAACTGGAACAGACAGACAAGACAGAGGGTAGGGGATATAGAACCAAGGTGAGAGGAGTTAGGAGTTGAAAGCACTCTTGAAGAGGTGAGCTTTTAACTGGGCCTTGAGCACTGCCAGAGACGGAGCCCGCCATAGGAAGTCGGGCAGCTTGTTCCAAGCATACGGCGTAGAAAGTCAGAAGGGGCGGAGTCTGGAGTTGGCAATTGAAGAGAAGGGCACAGATAGGAGGCACTTAACAGCTGAGCAGAGCTCATGGGAGGGGGGGATCATAGGGGGAGATAAGTGAAGAGAGATTGTGAGGGGCAGCTGAGGGAGTGCATTTGTAGATCAGTAAGAGGAGTTTGAATTGTATTCGGAAATGGATGGGAAGCCAATGAATTGATTTTAGGGGAGGGTTAACATGAGTATAGCGCCTTTCCCGGAATATGAGTTGTACAGCCAAATTCTGGATAGATTGGAGGGGAGTGAGATGGCTAAGTGAAAGGCCCAAGAGTAGTGAGTTGCAGTAGTCAAAGCATGAGGTGATGAGGCCGTGGATAAGTGTTTTGGTAGTGTGCTCAGACCAAATGATATGGAAAAATACAGTTTATTAAATTTGAGCACTCAATGCAAACACGCTTTACCCTAAGGCTGCATCAGAGGTTAAGGGAGGAATTCATCACTTTCATATTGTACAGTATATGTAAAGCACATTGAATCCATGACCTTTTACCCTTATCAAGGGGTGCTAACCAATTTAAGAACTTGCTAAATGCTAAGAAGCTTATATTCCTATGGGCGTCTTAGCATTTAGCATGTGCTAATGCAGTTAGTGCCCATGGATGAATTCCCCCTTAAAGCTAAAAGGGGACTTTACATTGTTTGTGCATGTTGAGACGAAACGCCACGCTGTGGAATTGCTGTCTCACTGTGTTTGAGAAATCTACTTTTAACGGAAAGTTTGTTGGAGTTGCTTTTTAGCCTTAACCCCTGATGCAGCCTTAGAGCAAAACGTGACCCCGTTGGGTGCTTAAATTTAATAAACTGCATTTTTCCACATTGTTTGGTCTGTTTCATGTTCTGCTAATTACAGAATACTATAAATTACATTTGTCCCTTCTGCATTTAGGCACTGCCATTGTCTAAATCAGAGCTGCCCATTTCCGGTCCTTGAGATTTACTGGCAGGCTAGGTTTTCAGTTTATCCACAATGAACATGCATGAGAGAGATTTGCCTGCACTGCCTTCTTGGTATGCAAATCTGTCTCATGCATGTTCATTATGAATATCCTGAAAATCTGGCCTGCCAGTAGATCTCAAGGACCGGAATTGGGCAGCCCTGGTCTAAATATTAGGTGTACTGAAACTGGGTTATGCTAATATTCTCTAATAAAACCTGGATGCACGAGTTCTGTTATAGAATAGGCTCCTACCATGCATCCTTAGGGCACCTAAATGGAAGTAGCCAGTTAGAGAATTATCCCCCTAAAGCAGGGGTATCAAAGTCCCTCTTTGAGGGCCGCAATCCAGTCAGGTTTTCAGGATTTCCCCAATGAATATACATGGTAACTATTTGTATGCACTTCTTTCATTGTATGCTAATAGATCTCATGCATATTCATTGGGGAAATCCTGAAAACCCGACTGGATTACGGCCCTCGAGGAGGGACTTTGACACCCCTGCCCTAAAGGGTGATTCTATAAACTAGGCACTACCATTTATGCAAGTGTTAACGAGGGCAAGTTGTAGGTGTGTTTTCAAGTTGCAAGAAGTTTCATCAATGTGCCATTAGCTATTGTACACCCATTTCTGTGCCCGATTGGTCCTGCTATCTATAGAACACCCTTTTCAGCCGAGCAATATTGTTTTATAGTTTGTACTCTTTTCCATAGATGCATAATCATTAGTGTGGGTCAACAGAGAGGGTGACTGAAAAAAAATCATCAACTCAAACAGATTACATTGGTATTAGTTTCACCCATGATTCTGAAAATGGCATTTAAGGGGACGATTTTGCTATCCCAGGTGGTGTGTTAAGTATGCATGCTTAGGGAGAGGTATGGCTAGTAGGAAAAAGGAGGTATTGATGCCCCTGTATAAGACTTTGGTGAGTTCTCATTTAGAATATTGTGTATAATTCTGGAGACCAAACCTTCAAAAAGATATAAAAAGGATGGAGTCAACCCAGAGGAAGACTAATAAAATGTTGTATGGTCTTCGTCATTAAAGATCTCAATCTGATTACTTTGAAGGAAAGGCGGGAGAGGGGAGATATGATAGAGACGTTTAAATACCTACGTGGTGTAAATGTGCATGAGTCAAGTCTTTCATTTGAAAGGAAGCAATGGAATGAGAGGGCATAGAATGAAGTTAAGAGGTGATAGGCTCAGGAGTAATCTAAGGAAATACTTTTTTACAGAAAGGGTGGTAGATGCATGGAACAGTCTCCCGATAGAGGTGGTGAAGACATAGACTGTGTCTGAATTCAAAAGGGCCTGGGATAGGCACATAGGGATCTCTCAGAGAGAGAAAGAGATAATGGTTACTGCAGATGGGCAAACTAGATGGGCCATTTGGCCATTTTCTTCCATCATGTTTCTATGTTTCTAGTTCTCAAAGAGTACACAAGAACATAAGTAATGCCTCTGCTGGGTCAGTCCATATGGCTCCAGAAAAAAGTGGACGGATTGAGATATCCGGGTTTTACTTCCATTGATACCCGGATGTCTCAATCCATTCTCCTTTTATCTGGAGCCATATTGTAACCCTATCAAAGAGAAACAACCTGCCTTTTCTTCCTTTAAAAATAAGCGACTGCAGAGGTCGCATGATACCAAGCTAAGGAACGGGGTGTTGGTGAGTGGAGCTCCCGGGCCCTCCATATAACAGTGATTCCCTGAGCTGTTTAACACATGGGCTTTGTTCCCTTACTGAACAAGAACACTAGATGGTAGGATAGATAGCAATACATATAAAGAGAAGATTGGATGGCATTAAACTTCAGCACAAAGGTAAGGATCATAGCCGCTCAGGGGAGCCAAGATGGCATAAAGGAAATGACGGGCCAACCCACAGTAGATTCTGCCTGGGTGGCAGAAAACATGTCTGAAGTCAAAGCTTTACTAGAGGTTTCCATAGACAAAAAAAATCAGCAAAGTACTGAAAAAACTGGGGGTCTGTGGATACAAAATTGGAAACCTTGCGAATGGACATTTAAGTCTTCCAGAAGGAGTCCATATGGGAGAGGATGAAGGCATAGAGTGAGAGAAATCCGGTTCTGAGGAGTATCGTCTGATTTTTCCATAACTTCCTGAGATAGTAGAACGAGGTGGATACTACTTGGGAGATATGGTCAGAAAGTGAAAGATCACTGTTAAGGATCACCCCTAGGCTGTGTACTTTGTCTTTGGCCATCAGGGTGATGGATTTCCAAGAGATCGACAAGTGGGTGAATTTGAGGTCACCTCTCATTTCTAGAGGAGTTCAGTTTTTGTCGCGTTTAGTTGCAGCTTGTTTTGGGTCATCTAGCATCTAAGAGGCAGTTGTGTAGTCTGGAGATTTGAGCATCTCAGTTTGAGCCTAATAGTAGGTCCAGTTGTTTGTCATCAGCAAATGTATGGGTCTTTATTTGGTATTTTAAGACAATGTTTATCACCGGTTTGAATAGTGGTTGAAAAGCAGAGGGGACAGGAGGGTGTCCTGTGGTACTCCATATTTTATTGGTTTAGGTTGTGATAGAGTATATCTTAGTAGTATGCTTTAGGTCCTATGGCTCAGGAATGACAAGAATCACTGGAGCACTCGATCGTTGATTCCAGTATATGAGAGTCTGGCAAGGAGGCGGGAATGATCGATGGTATCAAAGCTGGAATTGAGGTTTCCTTTGTGTAGTATATTCCAGCAGTCATCGATAATGTCAGCTAGGATCGTTTCTGTGCTATAGAATTTTCTGAACCCAGATTGGTAAGGGGAGAGGGTGCTCTCTGTCAACAAAGACCTGGAGTTGCGATAGTACAGCCTTTTCAAGGATCTTAGAGATGAAAGGAAGGTTGAAGACTAGTCTGTAGTTGCTTGGTAGAGAATGATACGGGGAAAAAATCTGTCCCCACCACCGCCCTGTCCCCGGTCCACCATCCTCTGCACCGCCCCATCACCGCCGTTCCCTTCACCGCTCTGTCACCGTCACTGCCATCCCTTTCACCGCCCCGTCACCGCCACTGCCATCCCATTCACCGCCCCGTCACCGTCCCCGCAGCATCCATATAAGCCTTAGTACTCTAATATTTAGCGTATTCCATTCTTATAAATCAAAGTTCCTGCTGCTGAACTAGAGAAAGAGATGTTCAGCTGGCAGGATTTTGTTTATAAATTTTTATCAACACAACTAATATACTACTTTATCCTAAAGCAAAAAATAAATAAATAGAATTTTTTTTCTACCTTTGTTGTCTGGTTTCTGCTTTCCACATCTTCTCATTCAATTCCTTCCATCCACTGTGTGTCTTCTCTCTGCATCTTCCATTTGCTGTTACTGTGCCTCTCCCTTCACCCCCCCCCAATTGGTCTAGCACCCATCTTCTTCCCTCCGCTCCCCCATAGTCTGGCATCTGTCTTCTTCCCATTCTGTCTTCCACATTTCCCTTCAGGATATGTTCCTCTCCACCCTCCTTCAATGTCTGTCCTATTCCTTTCCACCACCCTTCCCTCCCTCCTTTACCATCTGTTCCTTTCTACCACCCTTCAGCTCCTCTCGCGTGGCCTATCTATCTACCTTCCTCCCTCTTATTTTCATGGCACATAACAATGTAATTTGTGCAAGCCACTGGAGTCTGCGAGCTCGGTCCCTGTCCCAACCCCACAAACCATCTCGCTTCTGTGCTCCTATTTTCCCCATTTCTAATATCTCCCCTATGTATCTGCCATTGCCCCCCTCCTGTGTCCATATACCATCCCCATGGCATGTCCCCTTTATGTCTCTGTCCATATGCCCCATGCACATAATTTCCCCTCTTTCTGTTACCTTCCTGTGTCCAGATTAGAGAATGACACGGTGAAAAAATTGGTCCCCGTCACCGCCCCGTCCCCGTCTCACCATCCCCGTCACCGCCCCGTCCCCGTCTCACCATCCCCGTCACCGCCCCGTCCCCGTCCCACCATCCTCTTCACCGCCCCGTCACCGCCACTGCCACCCCATTCACCGCCCCGTCACCGCCACTGCAATCCCATTCACTTTTCTTTATTTACGTATAAAGGAAACATTCTTTAAAACTTTAAAACTTAGTTAAATATTAGTTAATAACTATACAAAAACAAAACACGCAGAGAAAAAATTAATTAATATAAATTCCCTGACTTCCCTGCACTGTCCCCCCTTGAAGGTCTGTCCCCATCCTGAAAGCCTGATGCCCCCCCCCGACGTCCGATACATCCCTCCCCCCGAAGGACCGCCGACTCCCCAACAATATCGGGCCAGGAGGGAGCCCAAATCCTCCTGGCCACGGCGACCCCCTAACCCCACCCCGCACTACATTACGGGCAGGAGGGATCCCAGGCCCTCCTGCCCTCGACGCAAACCCCCCTCCCCCCAACGACCGCCCCCCCCCAGCTTCAAAATGATGCCTGAAGTTACCTTGGGGGTTCTGAGCACTATTAATTTTAATTTATTACAGCACTCCAGAAATATTTTTCTAATTGTTTTAACTTGGAAAAGCGAACCAGGATTGTCTTAATGAAAGGCTTATGTTCTGCACTGCAGCCCTCCTGCCCTCGACGCAAACCCCCCTCCCCCCAACGACCGCCCCCCCAGCCGACCCGCGCCCCCCCTGGCGACCCCCACGACCCCCCCACCCCCCTTCCCCGTACCTTTGGTAGTTGGCCGGACAGACGGGAGCCAAAACCGCCTGTCCGGCAGGCAGCCAACGAAGGAATGAGGCCGGATTGGCCCATCCATCCTAAAGCTCCGCCTACTGGTGGGGCCTAAGGCGCGTGGGCCAATCAGAATAGGCCCTGGAGCCTTAGGTCCCACCCGGGGGCGCGGCCTAAGGCACATGGTCGGGTTGGGCCCATGTGCCTCAGGCCGCGCCCCCAGGTGGGACCTAAGGCTCCAGGGCCTATTCTGATTGGCCCACGCGCCTTAGGCCCCACCAGTAGGCGGAGCTTTAGGATGGATGGGCCAATCCGGCCTCATTCCTTCGTTGGCTGCCTGCCGGACAGGCGGGTTTGGCTCCCGTCTGTCCGGCCAACTACCAAAGGTACGGGGAAGGGGGGTGGGGGGGTCGTGGGGGTCGCGGGTCGGCTGGGGGGGCGGTCGGAGGTTCTTGGGGGGGGCGGTCATTGGGGGGGAGGGGGGTTTGCGTCGAGGGCAGGAGGGCCTGGGATCCCTCCTGCCCGTAATGTAGTGCGGGGTGGGGTTAGGGGGTCGCCGTGGCCAGGAGGGTTTGGGCTCCCTTCTGGCCCGATATTGTCGGGAAGTCGGCGGTCCTTCGGGGTGGGGGTGCGAGTGGTCCTGCCGGGGGGGGGATGTATCGGACGTCGGGGAGTCGGCCGGGCAAGAGGGCTTGGGCTCCCTCTTGCTCCGATCGCGGGTGCGGGTGGGAGCGCGTGCGAGCGGTCGTTCGGGGTGGGGGTGCGAGCGGTCCTGCTGGGGGGGGTGAATCGGGCGTCGGGCGGTAAATAGCGGTTCCTAGAAGGGGGTACATTGGCCCGCGGGGACAAACCTGTTCACCGTTTCCGCGGTCGGTGAATGGCCTTGTCCCCGTCACCGCAGCGACTGCTAGTTTTCTTCCCCGTTTTCGGCGGTGACCCGCGGCTTAAATGCGGTGGCCGCGGGTAAACCGTCACCGTGTCATTCTCTAGTCCAGATATCCCCTATCTTTCTCTTCCATACCAGTGTGTCTCTTCTTTTCAACCCCATCTAGCTTTTTTCCCTCTTTCTCCCCCCCCCCCCCCCTGCTTCTAGCATCTGGCTCACCTGCCTGTCCTTCCCTTTCTTTCCTGCTATGGGTTTTTCTTTCCGTTTTCATCCCCTTGGCCCAGAATCCTTTTCCCTTTCACTCCCTCCTTCCAGTTTGAGCCGGGAACACGGGCGATCGCACGGTCCTCGCAGCCTCCACCCGCCTGCCCAATCGATTGTAGTGATTAGCCAGCTCTCTCCCTTCTCATCACCTTAGTTTGCAGGCTTTCTTTTCCAGCGACCTGCACGCTTTCCCAAAGAGCCGCGCACGCGCGGCTGCTCAGTGTTCAATCTTCTTCTCTGCTGCAACTTCCTGTTTCCGGTTGCGTCAGAGCAGAAGATCGAAACTGAGCAGCAGCGGGTGTGCAGCTCTTTGATAGCGTGCGGGTCGCCGAAAAAGAAAACCTACAAACTAAGGTGAGGAGAAGGGAGAGAGCTGGCTAATCACTAGGATCGATTGGGCAGGCGGGTGTGGGCTGCGGGGACCGCGCGATCCTTCATGCCTCACTGCGGGGACAAGACCATTCACCGCTCCACGGGGCGGTGAATGGCCTTGTCCCCGTCGCCGCAGCGACTGCTAGTTTTCGTTCCCCGTTTTGGTGGGTTACCCGTGGCTAAATGCGGTGGCCGCAGGTAAACCGCCACCGTGTCATTCTCTATTGCTTGGTTCATTCGGATCCAGGGTTAGTCAACATCCTGAAATCTATGGAGTGAGATTCCAACAATCAACTTTCAAGATCTCTGCATTTTCAGATGAGCTGTTGGTGCATTTAACTAAAACCCTAGGGTTTTTTGAAGGCTTCCAGGAGTTTGGAGGGTATTCATTTTTTAAGTTAAACTTCTCTAAATTGTTGGTGCTTTACTTTATGCCAAGTGTACTATGGGACTGGGAATGGAGCTTCCCATTGAGACTATGACTTCTTTTAGATGTGGGTGTTCAATTAACCATGCAAGTGTCCAATGTGTATGGATTAAAATGTTTTGCATTTGCTGGAGACCAGCACAAGGAATCTTCTAGGATGGACTTATTTACCCCTTAACATTGCATGGAAGATTTCTCCTTTTAAGAGGATTGAGTTCTCGGGATGGTTAACAAATGCTGCCATTACCACTGCTTAAAAAAGGTTTAAAAAAGTTGAATGGTTTGCTTTCTAAATTTCTCTAGGGTATTCGTACACTCAAAGTTCTTTGCATATGCCGATGGGTTCATGGAAGCAAGGAGGGAATAGGTTTGCCCAATCTTTGGAAATATAATTATGCATGCTTGTTGTTTCATTTGGGTAAGATTACACTCCAAGAAGCCCAGAATAAGAATTTTTTCATCCGATGAACATCTTTTATTACAGTAGTCTCTCAGTTAACCGGCATTGATAGATGCTGGATAAATGTAGTTTCTGGTTGCTTGAGGTTACTATTAAAATAGGCCTAACTAATAATATACCCCATACTATGCCGTACCATAAACTGTTAGAGACGAACTACTGGACATGTGGTAGGCAAAGCGTGAGTGTATTTAGGTGTGGTGTTCCAAGTTTACACTTAAATTTCTACCAGAAATTGATTTTATTTTCATTTTATGTGAAGTGTTACAGTATTTCTTAGATCTTTTTTCTGGTAGCTTTAGAGTTTTGGTTAATCAAGTTCCGGTTAACAGAGTCTACTGTATTTATTTATTTGGTTAGTTTTATATCCCATCCTCCCCAACGAGCTCAGAACGTGTAACATCTCAAAACAAGATACCAGCTGAACAGCATGGTAGCATACTCATACGTCCCCTACATTCGCTTTAGCAAGAACTCACACAGATTTGGGGTGTTCATCCTAATGTCTCTAATTTATTGCCAATTTGAGGAAATGCGATGTTCTGACCGGGTCTTAGTAATGCCACATTTTGGGAATGGGAAGAGCAAGGACTTTGCAGGTTAAAACATGTGATACAAAGAGATGGTAGTTTGAAACCACTAGCTAGGTTTGGAGTTGGAGTGGTTTATGCCTATCTTCAGCTGCAACACTATGTGGACTTTCATGTATCAAGCAATGGATTGGTTTGGTATAGGATCTGGATTTATACAAATGATTCAAACCTTGTATAGCTCCCCATCTGCCAGATTATATATTACATTACATTACAGATTTCTATTCCGCCATTACCTTTCTATTCAAAGCGGATTACAAAAAGAGTTATAGAAGAAGGATTACAAAGTTAGATCGGAGATCGTTCCAAGAGAGGGATAAGAAGGATCAGGGGTTGGGGAGGGGATGGTAAGAAGGGGTATTCATGGTATTAAACTTTATTAAGGGATTTCTTGAAGAGTATAGTTTTTATTTCCTTTCTGAGCATCTTGTAGTCTGGGGTTGTTATCAATAGGTTGGAGATTTGGTTATCTATTTTTGCTGCCTGAGTGGCTAGTAGGCCGTCGTATAGTTTTTTCCGTTTTACTTCTTTGATTGGGGGATAAGTGAATGGGCTCTGTGTTTTTCTATGCCTGGTAGAGGTAGATTGGATGAGGTGGTCATTTAGTTAGATTGGGCTGTCTCCATTTATAGTTTTAAATAGTGTACAGTAGAATTTAAATTGTATTCTTTCCTAAATTGGAAGCCAATGTGAGTTGATGAATGCCTCCGTAATGTGGTCATGTTTCTTCAATGAGTAGATGAGTCTCAGAGCTGTATTCTGAATTGACTGTAATTGTTTAATCATTATTGCAGGGCAGAGGAGGTAGAGGATGTTGCAGTAGTCTAGGATACTTAGGATTAGAGATTGTACTAGGAGCTGAAATTGTGTTTTTTCGAAGAATTTTCGGACTTGTCTAAGGTTTCTCATTACTGCGAAAGATTTCCTTCTAGAAAGGGGAGTTAGACAAGGATGTCCATTATCTCCTTTGCTGTTTGATATTGTTCTGGAACCTTTGTTGTTGGCTGTTCATCAGGCAGCGGAGATACAGGGTATTCCTTATGCAGGTCAGGAATATAAAGTCTCTGTGTATGCAGATGATATCTTGCTTCATTTGAAGAATCTTGAATCCACCATTCCGCATTTACTGGAATTTATTGAAGGATTCGGTAAATTTTCTGGTTATAAAATAAATTGAGTAAATACGAGATTCTGCCGCTAAATGTACATTGTACAAAAGGATTATTCGAGTCATTCCCATTCCTTTGGAAGGAAGAAGGGATAAAATATTTAGGCATAATGATACAAAAGACTCTGGAAGACACAATGACAGTAAATGAAAAATCTTTATTGCTGAAAGTCAAAGAAATGTGTGAGCATTGGAACCCTTTACATCTTTCTTGGTGGGGGGAGAGTGCAATCTGTCAAGATGATGATTTTGCCTGTGGTTTGCTACTAAATGGGAATGTTGCCAGTCTTTTTTTCAGGGGTCCTTATATAAATAAGAAACTAAATAGTATTATCACTAACTTTATTTGGCTGGGTAAAACTGCTAGAATAGGTCTAGTATCTTTGCAAAAATCAATTGCGGAGGATGGGGTAAATTTCCCAAATTTTTACAGATCCCATCAAGCTTTTAGCATGCGTCAGGGTATGTACTGGATCCTTCCTGAGCTCATGGAACATCTTCCTGATTGGCTGTACTTAGAGTGGCAACTTATGTCCCCATTACGGGTGTTTCATGTGTTGAGTATCAAGTTAGCCAGATATGTCAAGGACAGTAGTATTTTATTTGACACCTGGAAAACCTTGAAATTTATTAACAAACTAACAGATATTCCAGTAGAGAAATCTACTTATCAATCTTTATGGTTAAACTCCAAGATTCAAATTGGCGAGTCTGGGATCTTCTGGAAACACTGGATGCAGGCAGGTATATGTACACTAGGTGATGTTTTATCAAATGGGAAAATGCTTGATTTTTCACAACTGCAACAATCTTTTGGCATTGCAAAGTCTCAAATTTACAAATGGTTGCAGTTGAAGCAGGCCATTCAGAAGGGGTTCCCTGATAGGCGTAATCTAAAAAAATCATTATAGCTTGCAGGTCCTGTGCTTCCAGACGGATTTCCTAGGGCATCAGGCCGCTCAGTGGTATAAATTAATATTTGGTTATATGAATAAGAAACCAAAAACTAGTCTTAGAGACATTTGGAGCATTGAGATATAGCAGCAAATTTCTGCTACTCAATGGCCACGAATTTGGATTTGGAGGATGAAATGTACAGTGTCAGCATCTATGTTACATAGAACTTTTTGGACCCCCTGTTTATTTACAAAAGTTAGACAGTTCTAAATCTAATAGATGCTGGCACTGTCATCTTGATATAGGGATACTGGATCATCTGCTGTTCTACTGTCCTTTGATACTCAATTTTTGGAAGTCAATATGGGGACAGATTAATGCTATACTTGAGTCATCAATTCCATTGGCATATGAGGTAGTCATATGTGGGATGATATTACATCTGAAGCCCTTATTGGACAGATATAAAGGTCGGCTTTTCCTTATTATGACTAGGATAGCCATGCAAATGGTTACTCACAATTGGAAGAACTGGGATCACCTTAACTTTACTTTTTGATGGGCAAATTTACGTTTAAGTTGTAGGTATAAAAAGATGAATGCGGATATGCTGGGGCATACTAAGGAGATTCAAGTTAATTTGGGCCCATTGACGTCTTTTATGGATTCATTATAGTTGTCTTTTCCTTTATTTCTGTTGATATAATACACACCCACCCAGGGGGAGGGAGGGCGGGAGGGGGTATTTCTTTTGTATGGTTCTATTCCCTTATGAAAATGTTGGTTGGGTGTTTTTTTTTTTTTTAATGTTCTATGGATTCTGATTGATTATAAGTACATATATGATTACTATTATTTGTATAGGTGGAGGGGCATAATTGAAAGGAACGTCTAAGTCCGTTTTCGTCTAAGTCGCAAGCTGTCCAAAGTAAAAAACAGCTTAGAACACATTTTCGAAAAATACGTTCACATTTTTTTTTCGTTTTAAAATCATCTAAGTATACGTCCTATCAATCTGATTGTCCAAGTCGCTAAGTCTTTATACCACATTTTCGTCCAACTTTTTGTCCAAGTCAGAAACGCCTAGAACACGCCCTGTTGGACGTGGAAGGGGTCTGCAAAGTGATGGACTGAACACCCAGACATGGCACCTAAATAGTGGCTGTGAACTTCACAAAAAGGGTGCCATGTCATCATCTCACTACGGTGAGCCCCCAAAACATTACATTACATTACATTACATTACATTAGTGATTTCTATTCCGCTTGTACCTTGCGGTTCAAAGCGGATACAAAACCACTTCCAGAATTCCCTAGACACACTTATCTACCACCCTAATAGCCCTTATGGCTGCAGGAGCCACTTATATTCCAGTACAAAAGGTTTTGGGGGGTGTATGGGGGAGTGCATATGTTTAAGTATCAATGCAGTGATTACAGGGGCTTATGGGCATGGGGCCCCCTCTCCATGGGTCCCTAACCCACCCCCAAGACTGCTTAAGATGCCTCTGTGCAGGTCGACTAGGCTTTCCTATGCCAGACTGCCAGGTGATGATGGTCTGGAGGCTGAATTTTAAAGGTATGATTATAATTTTTATGGGGCTAGTGGGGTTGGTGATCACTGGGGTAGTGTGTGGGGGTCTGTATTATGTGTTTGCAGTGCTTATCTGGTGACTTTAGTTGGGTTTTTGTGACTTAGACTATGTTTTAAATGGTCTAAGTCACAACGTCCAAGTTCCGTCAATCATGTGCTGTATAACTTTTGGTTATACATGCAGTATGACTAAGTCTAAGCTGGCCCAACTCCCATCCTGGACACTCCTCCTGAAATGCCTCATTTAGCTATAGTCGTTTAGCAGCACTATGAAGGCCTAGATCATTTATAAATACGTCCAAAACCCGTTTTTATTATTGGCACTTGGACATATTTTGACAATGTTCATCCAAGTGCTGACTTAGGCCGGATTTTGGACGTTTTTCACTTTCAATTATGAGCCCCATATTGTATCGCATTTTTGTTAGCTGTAGAAACTCAATAAAGATTAAAAAAAAAAAAAGAGAATGGAATGTAACCAAGCCAGGACATCTCTAAAGTGGAAAAAATGTTTCTTAGCGGTATGGAACTCCTATTTTCAATTTCTGTCTCCTAGGGCCTGCTGTTCGGTCCTCAATTCCCTTTAAACTCATCGCTTTTTTGTTAGGCGGCATTTGGGGGGGGCAAAGCAATTTCAGTTTATATTGTATAGACTTTTTTGGTATTCGCTTAAGAGGCGTAAGAACCCAGCCTCTCACAATGTTATTTTTACAGTTTTTAGCACGCTAAGGGGTCATTTTAGCAGCAACGTGTTCTTTTCAAAAAGGGAGTGGTAGAGCTATGTTAATAGATTAAACAGGCTTGGATGTTCTGTATTATGAAAAATAAAGTGCATCATGACTGTATGTTTTCCAAGTTTAATAAAAGATTATAACAAAAAATGAGCAGCTGCAAAGTATGCACATAAGCATCTGTTTACTTATTTAGGTATTTAAATTTGACTGCTACTGGCCATAGAATGTTAGAACAACGATTTTGGTCAGTAAAATTGTTTATGAATCAAGCAATTTACCATCCTCTTTCCTCACTTACTTAAAAAAAAGAACATGGCAAATAAATAAAAAAATAATAACTTTATTCTTCTATACTGCCATAGTCGTGAGACTTCTAGACGGTTCACACCGAAGAGAGCTGGACAATCAGCGAAGTTACAATGGTGAAGTGGGTAATTATATAATTCAAATTCAAAAAAGCACCACTTTTAAAGGGCTGAGTCACTGGCTGATGAAAAGAAAAGCCTCAGGTCTCTCGGTTGAGCTATTTATGCTCCACCAACTCCGCCCACATCGGCAAAAAAAACTTTCATCAGTAGTGACTCGATGCCATGTTAGTTATACTGGGACTTTAGATTCTTAGCAACTTTAACTAAGACTGTGTTAATATGGGTCCTTGATTTTGATTTTGCCTTGCCAACGTCTCACGGCTGTAAAGCCACTTCTTCAGGGCTTGTGGACTCTCAACGTTAGTCATACAGCTTGTTCAGTTGTCTTGCGATCTCTGCAGCATGATTCTTAGCCCTTTAAAAGTGGTGCTCTTTTGAATTTGAATTAACTAAATAAAATAGACATTACTTGAATAAGTGTGAGTCTCGTATGTAGTTTGCCCATAATCTGCCTATGTGTATATCTGCTTGTGAAATGCAGACTATGCAAGGTGTGTATGTTTATATTATAAGTTTAAATTTGTTAAAATTTGATATACCACTAAATACCAAAGGATCAAAGCAGTTTGCAAAGCAATAAAATATGCAGAAAAAAACTCCACTCATTGGACAGGAAAGACCTTATTGTGCCTAGGTAGAATTTTGGTGTGTAAATATTAGTGCCCACTTTAAGGAATTACCACCTTAATGTTATGAAAGATTTAGCCATAGGTTTACTGCCTGTTCCTATCGTGCATAGTCCCTTTCATGTGGAAGAAAAATAAATCAAGTGTGGTGCTCCTAGTAGGGATGTTAATTTATCACCGTGAGGAGAATTGACCTTCCTCCCAGTGGCACAGTGTAGGCTTCCCTTGTTAATTGTTGTGGGACTAATTAATCAAGAGTGGACTCCAGTGTGAATGAAAATTGTTCAGCTGCTTCATATAACTCTATTTCACTACTCTGTTACAGAATGAGTTGGTTTCATAAGAACTGTTTCTGTAAGAGATGACACTCATTGCTTTTAAGAGGCAAATTTTGAGATCTCACAAAATGCAGTGGAATGGAACACGTTTTTCCATTGAGAGCATTTTGTTAATATTTCCAGTTCTAGTTGGATTGGTTTATGCAATAAAACTCTTGCAAAACCAATTTTAGAATGGGTTTGAAAAACAATTTAATGGGCACATTATCAACCTACTTAATAAATGATGCAGTTGTATTTAGCATATTTACATTTAAAAAGATGTCAGAAACAGAAATGCAGTGGCCAGCATGAGTATGTTATGAAAGCATACTAAACGGAGCATGCCATATTTTTATTTTTCTCTTGATTCCGCTTACTCTATTCCATTGTACATATTAGTAACAGCTAAAGTTTCTAATCTGTGCTATTTTATGCTAATGCTATTAGGACATTATTTTATTTTTTTATATTCTTTATTGATTTTCAAAACATTCAACAGTGCAATAACATAATTTTACAAAAAATAATTCAAGTAAAAGCACATATATCTTTCAGAATACATGTACATCTTGTTTCTGCCCACCCACCTTAACCAACTTAATATCTGTATCAATATAATATATCCTCAACCCTCATACCCTCCCTGGACATGCATAATCATAAGGGCAAAAATCAATAATTAGTCCTTACAACATTTTGTCAATGGGTCCCATATCTCCCTAAATTTTCTGCAATGTCCATGTTGCAGGGCAATCATACGTTCCAGCCTGAATGTATGGCATAATGATTCCCACCAGAAGCTATAATTTAACTGGTCCCAGTTTTCCAGTTCTTCATTATAAGTTGTATGACAACTCTCGTCATGATGAATAGCAATTTGTTATCACCTGACTTTATTGGACTCTTGTCCTTCTATGTTGTACCAAATAGCACATTAATTCCAGGGGGACACCTAGTATTATTTTTATTTGACCCCAAATGGATCGCCAGAAGTTAAGTATCAAGGAACAAAAGAAGAGCAGATGATCCATTGTCCCAATCTCGAGATAACAATGCCTGCATCTATTTGACTTAGAACTATCTAATTTTTGTAAACGAACAGGGATCCAAAAAGATCTATGTAACAAGAAAAAACATGTTTGTCTCATAGATGCAGATGCCATACATCTCATCCTCCAAGTCCAAATTCGTGGCCATTGAGATGCAGAAATCTGCTGCTTTATCTCAATGCTCCAAATGTCATGAAGACCAGTCTTTGGTTTCTTATTCAAAAATTCAGATATTAATTTATACCACTGGGCGGCCTGATGCCCTAGGAAATCTGTCTGGAAGCATAGGACCGGCAAGCTATACTGACTTTTAAGATTTCGCCAATCAGGGAACCCCTTCTGAATGGCTTGCTTCAATTGCAACCACTTATAATTTTGAGACTTAGCAATACCAAATGTTTGTTGTAGTCGTGAAAAGTCAAGCAGCTTTCCCTCTGATACTACATCATCCAGAGTACATATACCTACCTGTATCCAATGCTTCCAGAGGATCTTAAACCCACCAATTTGAATCTTGGAGTTCAGCCAAAGGGACTGACAGGTGGATTTATGAATCGGAAAAGGTGTTAAATTATTAATAAATTTTAATGTCTGCCAAGTGTCTAATAGAGTTCTATTGTCCTTATACATCCTAGGTAACTTGATACTTAAAATGTGACACAATCTTAATGGAATCACTTAAATGTATTAAATGTACTGCAGTCTCATTCAATATTGTATAGCTATATATATGTATATATATTGTATAGCTATATATATGTATATATATATATATGTAGACTACCAAACATAACGTAGCTACATATGAAATAAATTTTTTGTATGGACCTTCAGGCTGCAGTTGGGCATTAAATCCTTCCCACTGCTAAACTCTTCATCAGTCCAATGAAGATATATAGAAATGAAGATATACATAAAGAAGATAGAAATACAATAGCTAGACATTTTCAATAAAAATTGGACTGATGAAGAGTTTAGCAGCAATATTGAATAAGAGTGCAGTGTATTTAGTACTTTTAAGTGACACTATAGATAGATGATTGAGTACTAATTAAGTGGCATAGTAACACAGCAGTCAACAATCTTAATGGAGACAGGAGTTGCCATTCCAACCTCAACCAGTCCGGAAAAGTTTCCATGAGCTCAGGGAGGATCCAATACATACTCTGACGCATTATATAGGCCTGATGGTACCTATAAAAGTTGGGAAAATTTACCCCACCCGCCGCCACAATTGGTTTTTGTAAAGATACTAAAGCAATACAGCAGTTTTACCTAGCCAAATAAATTTGGTGAGAATATTATTTAATTTATTGTAAAAGGACTCCTGAAAAAACACTGGTAACATACCTATTTGATAGAAAACTACAGGCAAAATCATCATCTTAATAGTTTGGACTCTCCCCCACCAAGACAAATGTAATGGGTTCCATTGCTCACACATTTCTGTGATTTTCAGCAATTGAAAATTTTTCATTTACTTTCATCGTTTCTTCCAGCGTTTTATATATCCAAATACCTAAATATTTTATACCCTCTTCCTTCCAAAGAAAAGGGAATGTGTTAAATAATCCTTTTGGACAATATATATTTAACGGAAGAACCTCCGATTTATTCCAATTTATTTTATATCCTGAAAATTTTCTAAATCTGTCAATCAAATCTAGTAAATGCAGGATTCTGCAAATGAAGCAAAATATCATCTGCATAAGCAGAGACCTTATTTCCGACCTGCATAAGGAATACCCTGAATCTTCTTTGCCTTTTGAATTCATTTTGATGAATTAACAAACCCTATCACCAGTGAACTTATAGCTTACATTAATACCTTAAATTTGCAACCTTTAATACAAGATTCGACACATCTGGCTGGACATATTTTGGATATGATCTTAATTCCAAATTTACATTGCTCTACATACTCCAATCTTCATAACACATCAGTTCCCTGGTCAGATCATCATCTCATCACTATTAGATTACTTCTAAAAGATAAGAAAACATTTACTTCCTCACCTAAAACGATCACCTACCGGGACTACACAAAATTAGAGCCATCTTCAATTTCCTCTTTCCTTAATGCAAATACCTTAATGGAAGAAACTGATTCTCTAGAAGATCAACTTATCACTTGGAACTCAGCTATCCAACTTTTGCTGGATAGCGAAGAACCAATCATTAATAAAACTATTTCCATTTGAAATACACAAAATCCCTGGTACTCACAAGAGCTCTCTTTGCTTAAAAGACAACTCAGGTCCCATGAATGGAAATGGCGTAAAAATAAATCTGCCGAAAATCTGAAATTTTTTAAAGAATTATCACTCTTCTACAAAACAAAAATCAATTACGCTAAAAGATCTTATTACTCTAACAAAATTACAAAAGCAAAAAACCCCTCTATACTCTATTCCATTTTAAAATCATTCACCCCTAACCCACAAAAGGAAGCCAACAAAATTAATTTAACAGCCCAAGACTTGGCTAACTCTTTCTGTGAAAAAATTAAAAATATACGAAAAAACTTCAAATTTATCCCATCTGACAACCATTCAGACATTTCAAATAATTGTCATCTTCCTTTTGCCAAATGCTCCACTTTTAACCTCCCAACCCTAGCAGACATTGAACACATCCTTCAAAAATTCAGCTTAAAAGGCTCTCATTCAGAGATTATTCCTCCATTAATTTTAAAGAAATATTTCTCCTGTTTTGGCCCCTTCATACATTCCTTTATATTAAAAAGTCTCAATACTGGCATTTTGCCGCCATCATGGAAAACCGCTACAATCTTTCCCATAATAAAGGATCGCAAAACAAGCTTGGAGAACCCCGCGAATTACCGTCCCATTGCCAATATTCCATTTTTGGCAAAAATAACCGAAAGAGTAGTATTCAACCAACTGTCTGACTTTGTAGAATCCACAAACGTTTTACATCCTAACCAAACAGGCTTTAGGAAGAATCATAACACAGAATATTCACTTACTACTAATATCATCTATCATTTAGACCATCATAACTCCGTCATACTTTTTTCCCTTGATCTTTCTGCTGCATTTGATACTATTGATCACTCTCTGCTCCTAGATAGATTAAAAATCATAGGCATTTGTGATTTAACCTTACAGTGGTTTACTTCTTTTCTATCTAATCGTTCATCTACGGTATACTTTAATAATACAATTTCAAATCATTTAACCCATAATTATGGTATTCCTCAGGGCTCAATTTTGTCTCCCCTACTTTTTAATATTTTTCTTTCCCCTTTACTAAGTCTATGTCAATCAATAGGCTTTACTACTTATGCTTATGCAGACGATATTCAGCTGACTCATCCCTTCAATCCTGAAAGTACTGATGAAATATATCTGATCAACCAAAAATTAGAAAAAATTAAAAATTGGCTTATCCAAAATAGATTAGCTCTAACTATAACAAAAACTAAAGCACTACTTTTTCCAATGAAGCAGGGGTTGAAACTAGCGGCCCCATTTTCAATTAATAACATACATTTAAATCTAGTATCATCATTAAAGATACTTGGGGTTATTATCGACAATAAACTTTCTTATCATGATCACATTAGCAATGTTGTCAAATGTTGTTTTTACCGTTTACGTTTAATTCGTTCCATGTCCAAGTTTCTGGAACCCAAATCTTTAAACATCTTAATACACTCACTTGTCATTGCTAAGCTTGGTTATTGTAATTCACTACTGTTAAACATCACTCAAAAGGAAAAGAGACGTTTACAAATAATTCAAAATACCGCAGTTAAAATTATCCATAATGGAAAAAAATTTGATCACTTAACCCCCTTTTTGATTGATTCGCACTGGCTTCCCATTAATCAACGTATAACCTATAAAATTTTGCTTTTAGTATTTAAAACATTATCTACTAATGAACCTCAATTTATAAATCGGATGCTTATCCCACCTTAGGATTAGTGGGGATGGGCGGTTGCTTATCAGGCCTTAGGATTAGTGGGGATGGGCGGACCCGCTAGGCCTAAGGCCTGATTGGTCCAGGCTTCTAGAGCCTGGGCCAATCAGACCTTAGATTTAGCGGGGATGGGCCGGGAAGGGGTGGGCCCGTCTCATTTCCACGAGGCGGGCCCGTCGGCTGGACGGCAGCAAGACCCGTCCAGCCGACCAACATGTAAAAGTTAGTTGGGGAGGGAGGTTAGTTTGGGGGGGGAGTCGTCGGGCTTTCCTGCAGGAGGATTGGGCATCCTCCTGCCCGCGATTACCAGTTTGGGGGGGAAGGGGGTTCCAGGGAGATCCCTTGCTGCCATAAGTATAGCGGCCGCGTCTAATTTAACCCGATTCTCTAACCGGCGTCTGTACCATGAACGCCGGTTACAGAATTGGGGTTTAGTGTAGGACCGATTCTGTATAGGACACCTCTCCTGGGCGTCCTATACAGAATCAGGGACTAAGTCCTTAATATTTTGTTTCAAATTAGAAAATTCCCAATTTAAGTTGTTTCCTAACATGTGCTGAATATGAGATAATTTGCCCTCTCATGGTAGCTTTGAAAGTATCCCATAATGTTTCTAAAAATATTTCATCTGAGGCATTGAGTTGAAAATATTCAGTCATTTTTAATTGAAATTCCTATAGAAAGTTGGAATCTGCAAGCAATTATTTAATCTCCAAACAGGTCTACTACAATCTTGTTCAATAATTTTAAATTCAATCCAAATTCCACCGTGGTCTGATAAAAGAATTGGATCTATGGTGGCTTTTGTAACTTGCTGTACTAATTTATCTGATACAAAGACATAGGGCTCCTTTTACTAAGCTGTGATAGTGTTTTTAGCGTGTGCTAAAGATTAGCGTGCGCTAACCCCCGAGCTATGTGGAAAATATTAATGCCAACTCTAGGGAGGTGTTAGTGTGTAGCGTGTGCTAAGCACGCTCTAAAACCGCTAGCACAGCTTAGTAAAAGGAGCCCATAGTCTATTCATGAAAATGATTTATGTACATGGGAGCAGAAAGAAAATTCCCGAGCATTAAAATGAAGAATCTGCCATATATCCTTCAATTTACAGGATTGTACCAAATTATCTAACCCTAATGATTTAAATATTTTACTGGTTTTTTTGTCCAACAATGGATCCATAACAGCATTAAAGTCCCCTGCCACTACTAAATTAAAAGCAGCCAGTGGTAGAATCAACTGTTGAAGAGCCTTAAAAAATTCAGCTTGATTTGAATTAGGGGCATATATGTTAAGGAGCACCAGCATATCTTTCCCCAGGCTCATGTCTACATGGACCCATCTACCTGAGGAATTGGCAGAAATCAATTTTAATGTAGCTGAGCATTTTTTATTAACTAAAATAGCCACTCCAGCCTTTTTACCCACAGCAGGAGCAGAAAAGCACCGCTTAACCCACCCCCCTTCCAACTTACTTGATTCCAAGGCATTTAAGTGTGTTTCGTGAATTTAATATATATCTGCATCTTGTTGTTTTAGGAAGTTAAGTGTTTTTTTTCTCTTAATAGGATGATTGAGCCCATTTACATTTAAGGAAAACAATTTCAAATTCATTGTATCATTTAAAAAAAAAAAATCAAAACCATACAGAATAAATCAACAATCCATTTATCCCTATGAGCACCCTTAGATTACACACACATCGAAGAACCCCCAAAACCCAACACATCCCCCTACTCCCCTTCTCCCCTCCATTTGCATAATTCATTGTAAACTTGAACACGCATATAAAGACTTGCAATCCCCATCCCCTCTCCCGTACAAGTTAAAATTCTCTGCCATTATCCCATATAATTGAACCAAATGGATTAATTTAAACAATTTTACTCCAGTTAATTTCATAAAGTTCCTCTTAAATAATATATTATAGATTATTATGTTATATTATATTATTATTATTATTGTATACAATCCATTAACTCTATATAAATATTTTTTACTTCTATTATTATTGATCTTATCTACCATTTTCAGTCTTATTCAATTAGCCTTTAGCATTAAATAGCAAATACTTAAATATTATCTCACGATACTTATTTAAAGTTTTAAAATTTTAAAATTAAGGATTATCTATATCTGGCCTAAATTCATTATATAAAGCATATCATATAAGTCCAATGAAGAAATACGTGTTAACATAGAAGTACCACTCTTATCAGCTAAGATCAATCATATACTACCTAAACCTTGTTCATTTAATATTAAATTATCTTCGAGAGGACTCCATCCTTCAAACTCTAAAAATATTAAAGAATTGATAAATTATCTTAACTCTATATTTGTATAACAAGTAAACAAAATTTCATACCTATTGATAAAACCAATTTCATAAGAACATAAGAATTGCCACTGCTGGGTCAGACCAGTGGTCCATCGTGCCCAGCAGTCCAGCAGGCCCCCAGGTCAGAGACCAATGCTCTAATGAGCCCAGCCTCACCTGCGTACTTTCCAGTTGAGCAGGAACTTGTCCAACTTTATCTTGAATCCCTGGAGGGTGTTTTCCCCTATGAAAGATTCCAGAAGAGCGTTTCAGTTTTCTACCACTCTCTGGGTGAAGAACTTCCTTACGTTCGTACAGAATCTATCCCCTTTTAACTTTAGAGAGTGCCCTCTCGTTCTCCCTTCCTTAGAGAGGGTGAACAACCTGTCTTTATCTACTAAGTTTATCCCCTTCAGTATCTTGAATGTTTCGATCATGTCCCCTCTCAATCTCCTCTTTTCGAGGGAGAAGAGGCCCAGTTTTTCTAATCTCTCGCTGTACGGCAACTCCTCCAGCCCCTTAACCATTTTAGTCGCTCTTCTCTGGACCCTTTCGAGTAGTACTGTGTCCTTCTTCATGTACAGCAACCAGTGCTAGACACAGTACTCCAGGTGAGGGCGCACCATGGCCCGGTACAGCGGAATGATAACCTCTGATCTGTTTGTGATCCCCTTTTTTATCATTCCTAGCATTCTGTTCGTCCTTTTCGCCACCACCGCACATTGTGTGTACGGCTTCATCGACTTGTCGATCAAAACTCCCAAGTCTTTTTCCTGGGAGTTGTTTACAAGTACCGCCCTGGGCATCCTGTATTTGTGCATTAGATTTTTGTTACCGACTTGCATCACTTTACACTTATCCACGTTGAACCTCATCTGCCATGTCGATGCCCATTTCTCAAGCCTGATTATGTCATGCTGCAGGTCTTCACTACTCTGAATAACTTTGTATTGTCCGCAAATTTAATCACCGAGCCCTGCGGCACCCCACTGGTGACACTTTTCCAGTCCGAGTATTGTCCATTTACCCCCACTCTCTGTTTCCTATGCTCCAGCCAGTTTTTAATCCACGTGAGTATTTCACCCTCGATTCCATGGCTCGCAATCTTCTGAAGTAGTTGTTCATGTGGAACCTTGTCAAACACCTTCTGGAAATCCAGATATCCTTTATATCCATTTTGTTCCACTTCCATAACCTATTCACATTCATATCTGTTAACGAATAACCCCACCTCCTCATCCCATACATTCAGATTTTCATATACTATTTCAAGCAGTGATGATATGAGTCCTTAAAGCAGCTCATCCGACCAAGAATGCAGATTTTGTACAAATCAGGCGTATCAAAACAGTAGATTAAACATTTGTCCTTTGTGACATATTTGCATAAGGGGCATTTGTAGTCATCCCCTGTCGGAGCACCATCATCTGCTGCCTTTCCAATTTCTCCTCCAGCTACTGCATGTATTTCAATACAGATTTGTTGCTTATATATGTTTGCAAACATTTCCAGGCCTTTATAGTTAAATATGGTAAAGACCCGTGATCCTTTCCCCTCAATCTGAAGCAACTGCTTTGAAGGCGGCAGCAAACAACCGCACCAGTTAGAGAATCCGGACCTCAGTCACCGTAGGGCCCATATCAAAGATACTTATTTATTTGTAAGAGCAAAGAATACCAAAAGCTCCTATACTTTTGCTTCATTGACTATAGCAAAGCTTCTGACTGTGTGGATTATAATAAACTATGGAGAATTCTACCACAAATGGGAATACCCAAACACACAACTCAGCTGATAAAGAGCCTCTACAAAAATCAAGAAGTTGCAGTGAGAACTGAATATGGCAACTCTGATTGGTTTCCAATAAAACGTGGCATTAGGCAAGGATGCATCTTGTCACCTTATCTGTTCAACCTTTATGGTAAAGCCATCTTCAGAAAAGCAATTTTGGAAGAAGAAAGTGTTGGTTTCAAAATTAGTGGCTGAAATACAAAGAACCTGTGCTATGCAGATGATATTACGCTAATCACCAGCAGCAAAAAAGACATGCTGTATCTACTGAGAAACGTCAAAGACAAAGTCATAACATGGGATTAGAACTGAACATAAACAAGATGAAGATCATGGGCACAGAAAATGATGATTTTGAGCTTGAAGGCGATAGAATAGAAGTTGTAAAGATTTTCAGGCTCCTGGGCTCTTTCATAAAACAAAGAAGCAACAGGGAAGAAATTCTCAAAGAATAGCACTTGGTCGCTGTTCAATGAAGGGTCTCGACTAAATATTCAAAGGCAAGGAAATAATCCAAACAATGATCAGACTTATCCACACACTCATTTTCTCAGTGGTCAATTATGGAAGTGAAAGCTGGGAACTGTGTAAACCAGACAGAAAGAAGATTGACTCATTTGAGGTTTGGTATTGGAGAAGGATTTTTTACATGCTATGGACCACCAGAAGAACTAACAACAGGATTCTGGAGATCAAACTGGCTATGTCACTCAAAGCCTAAATGATGAAGTTACGACTGTTTTATTTTAGTCACACCATCACAAGAGAAGATCATTGGAGAAGAATATGATGTTTGGGAAGATCTAAGGAACCAGGCGAAGAGGGTGACCTACAATCAGATGGTTAGATTGTTGAAAACAATGATGGGGATGACACTGGAGGACCTTAAGGACTAGCACAAAACCGATTTCTTTTTAGATCTGTAATTCATCAAGTTGCTAGGACTCGAACACGTGTCAGTGGCACTTAACTCTGCAGATCCATGTCAAAAGTCTTGCTGAAATCCACATCTGGCACTTTTCTCTGATTCATTTTTCTGGTCACCCAGTTGAAGAAACTGATCAAACTTATTTGATTAGACCTCCCTCTCCCCCCCCTCTCCTGGTTTCCCACTCCCTCCATTTTATCTTCTAACCCAACTATGATAAACCTGTGCCTCCTTCCGCGCTACCTGCAATTCCGATAAAATTTTTGTAAATCCGGGCTCAGACCGGATCCTAATGTAACGAATGTAAACCGCCTAGAACTCTTTGGGTATGGCGGGATATAAGAACCTAATAATAATAATAATAATAATAATATAGTGGTTTTCAACCAGTGTGCCCCCAAGAGTTGGGGGGAGTGTCACCAAAGGTTTGGCATATTGTCAACAGTAAGCCTGTACTGTGCCTGCAAGCTGGAGAGACCACAGATCATGAAAGTCCTTCTGCTTCCCCACTACACCTAATGATAACTGCCGCCAGCTCCAACTGGAAATGTTGCGAGTCTTGTGTACATTTCTGTTTGCTATATAGTTTCTGAGTAGCATATTTTCAGTGTCGGCAGTGGCAGATTTTGTGTTGCTGTTACAGAGGTAACGCCAGAATTTGAATATATATTTGTTTTGTATGACAATTGAGAAATTTGGGACTGATCTGTTGCATACAGTTTTCTGATATGGGATTGAATGGTAGGGAAATTCATGCTAAACTTAGGGGTTCTTTTATCAAGCCGCGCCGGCTAAAACAGTAACGCCTGCTCAATGCAGGTGTTAGCGGCTAGCGTGGCAGGCGGTTTAACGCGCGTTAAACCCCTACTGCAGCTTGATAAAAGGACCCTTTAGTATCAACAATGAACTATATAGTTTTTTTGTTCGTTCTGTGTCCAAAGTTGCAAATCGATCACGTATGTTCCAAGTAGCCAAACTTTTATTATGGAACTCAGTTCCAGATTCTATCCATCTGACCTTTGATTTTTTGGGCATTTCGGAAAAGTTTGAAAGCCCTTTTTTTTTAACTTGCCTTTTCAAATTTGGTTACTTTGTAATCTTGTAATTGCTTGGCTTTTTGCTTTAAGGCATATAAGAACATAAGAAGTTGCCTCCGCTGAGGCAGACCAGAGGTCCATCTCGCCCAGCAGTCCGCTCCCGCAGCGGCCCATCAGGCCCATTGCTTGAGCAGTGGTCCCAGACTATCCCTATAACCTACCTCTACTCCTATCTGTACCCCTCGATTCCTTTATCCTCTAGGAACCTATCCAATCCTTCTTTGAAGCCTTGTAACGTGCTCCGGCCTATCACAGCCTCCAGAAGCGCGTTCCATGTATCCACCACCCTCTGGGTGAAAAAGAACTTTCTGGCATTTGTTCTAAACCTGTCCCCTTTTAATTTCTCCGAGTGCCCCCTTGTACTTGTGGTTCCCCATAATCTGAAAAATCTGTCCCTGTCTACCTTTTCTATACCCTTCAGGATCTTGAAGGTTTCTATCATGTCTCCTCTAAGTCTCCGCTTTTCCAGGGAGAACAGCCCCAGCTTTTTCAGTCTGTCAGTATATGAGAGGTTTTCCATACCCCTTATCAGTTTAGTTGCTCTTCTCTGGACTCCCTCAAGTACCGCCATGTCCTTCTTGAGGTACGGCGACCAGTACTGGACACAGTATTCCAGATGGGGGCGCACCATTGCATGATACAGTGGCAGGATGACCTCCTTCGTCCTGGTCGTGATACCCTTCTTAATGATACCCAACATTTTGTTTGCTTTTCTTGAGGCTGTGGCGCACTGTGCCGACGCCTTCAAAGTTGTGTCTACCATCACTCCCAGGTCTCTTTCAAGGTTACTTACCCCTAGCAGTGATCCCCCCATTTTGTAGCTGAACATCGGGTTCTTTTTCCCTACATGCATGACCTTGCATTTCCCTACGTTAAAGCTCATTTGCCACTTTTTGGCCCATTCTTCTAGTGTCGTTAGGTCCCTTTGCAGATCTTCGCAGTCTTCCATGGTTTCAACCCTGCGGTAGAGTTTGGTGTCTTCCGCAAATTTAATAACTTCGCAATTTGTTCCCGCCTCCAGGTCATTAATAAATATATTGAACAGGAAAGGTCCCAGCACCGACCCCTGCAGAACTCCGCTCATGACCCATTGCCAGTCTGAGTAATGGCCCTTTACTCCAACCCTCTCTTTCCTGCATGCCAGCCAGTTTTTGATCCATCGGTGGACCTCCCCTTGTACCCCATAAGCAGTCTTTATGTGTAAGTTCTTTATTGTATGCTGTTATTGTAATAATCTGCTTTGTTTTGTTTGATTATGTATGTAATGTTTTGTTTTAATTATGTATGCATCGTTGTTATCCACATAGATCAGTGGTCTCAAACTCGAGGCCCACCAGATACTATTATGAGGCCCTCGGTATTATAAAGAATGATTCTTTGTGGAAAACTTGTGTCCGGCGGTTGCTGTAACCTCACGCAAGCACTTTCCTGCATCTGTATGCGATTGTGAGGTGGAGTCCAATCACGTGCAGACGCAGGAAAGCACTTGCGTGAGGTTACCGCAGTAAGGCGGGCAACATTCCAGAACATAAGGTAACCATTGGAGGCACTGCAGCTTGTGCATGTGTCCGGTGCTGAAGGAGGTGAGAGCTGAAGGCGATTGCAGACGGGACCGCCGAACACTTAAGTCACAAGTTTTCCATAAAGAATCATTCTTTATAATTCCAAGGGCCTCAAAATAGTTGGTCCAAAATAGTTTGTCCAAAATCTTGTCTCTTGCAGTTGATACTTTGATAGTTTTTCACTTTCTGCATGTTGTACTGCTTTCAGCTGTGTATAGCTGAAATTATCAGAAGCAATTAAGCAAAGATTTATAAACTATGGACGGGGGCCTTAGGCACATGGTCCAACCAACATGCTGGTGATAACAATTGGCACATGCACAGAATATATCCACACAAAAAAAGACCCCAGATCGAAAATTGGCAGGAGGTATGCCGACTCCCACCGATGTCAAGAAACAACCCCCGGCAGCGGGAGGGATACCCACTTCCTCCCACCATCAAGCAACAGCTCCCTGCCACCCACCCGTGCCTCCGACAACCCCCATGCCCTCCCTTACCTTGTTTACATAGGCCAGCCGGAGGGATGCCTACTCCCTCCAACCAGCAGGCCCACCTTTTCACATCAGGGGCAGTGCCTAAGGCTCTGATTAGCCCAGATGCCTAAGGCCCCTCCCAGAGGGGGATGTTGCTTAGTTACAGGAGGGAGTGGGCATCCCTCTTATTGCTGTGGGGGTGGGGTTGCTTGGAGGTGGCAAAATTTTCTGGCAGTTCTGAGCTGTCAAGCCTTACTTTCCTGTCAATGCCTGACCCAATCAGCACTCAGGCACTGACCAGAAAGCAAAGCTACGTCAGCAGAGACCTGCCAGAAAATTTGCTTCCAAATGTAGGACAGCAAGGTTAGGGAATTGCCTGGCAATAATAGAGAATCGCTCGGAGTGTTCATTTAAATATTAATTACCTCATTGTAATACATTTGCATGGCAAAGTCGGAGACTGCTAGGAAGCTCTGAAAAGACCACAGTAAGTCATTTTGATAATCTGCCGCTAAAATACATGAATGCTAAACTGGCTGGAACCAGTTTAGTGATCACGTTAAAGTTTTGAGACTCTTCCCCTTAATCACCCATTTCCCCAGGTACATTAGATAGAGTGTGAGCCCACCAGGACAGATAGGGAAAAATGCTTGAGTACCTGAATGTAAACCACTTAGACTATAAATAGTATATAAATAAATCTCAATAGTGCCTTGGGGGGGGTGCACAGCTGACCAGGTCCGAAGGGTGGTCGATCGCCAGGACGGGGTGAGTCGATCGCAGAGCCCATCCTGAGCTCCGTGGTAGGCTCACTTTGCCTTGGCGGTCGACCATTTTCCGGGCCTGGCCGGCTGTGCACCCCCCCTTAGGCTGTCGTCGGAGAGGAAGTTCGGGCCAGCCAATCGCTGCCTGGCTGGGCGGAACTTCCTCTCCGATGGCAGAATTGACGTCGGGGAGAGGAATGCTGGTCGGTCCGACACAGGGAAGCAGAGAGAGCTTGGGGCAGCCGCGGCGGCGGCTTTGGGGCCTGTTCTCCGATGATGGCAGCAGTGGCTTGGTGGAGGGCAGGGAGAAAGAAAGAAAGGGGGCAGGCAGGGAGACAGAAGGGAAACAGAAAAAGAGAAAGGGGGAATGAAGAGAGAAAAAAGAAAGGGAGGCAAGGAGAAAAAAGGGCAGGGAGAGAGGAAGAAAAAGTTGGGGGAGGAATGAGGTCTGGAGGAGAAGAAGCATACAGGCTGAAAGAAGGGAAGAAAGATTGGATGCACAGTCAGAAGAAGAAAGTGTAACCAGAGACTCATGAAATCACCAGACATCAAAGGTAAGAAAGAATTTAATTTAAACGGAGCAGAAAATAAAGAAGGAAGACCAGAGAAAGAAAGGGAAAAAAGAGAGAAAGGAGAGAGAGATGCCAGAGAATGGGGAAGGAGACAGAGATATCAGATCTGAGCGGAGGAAATGAGAAGAGAGAGATGCTAAAAACCACAGGGGGAGGGAAAGAGAGATGAAAGGAGAAAGATGTCAGACTATGAGGGAACAGAGGGAAGATAATGGATGCCAGACCAAAGGGGGGGGGTGTCTAGAGGAGAGATGGAAGGGGGAGGCATACAGTTTCTGGAAAGGGCACAGAAGGAGAGAAGATGCCATATAGGGAGGGGCAGAGAGATGGCAGACAGTGGATGGAAGGAAGACAATAACAAGAAGATGAGGAAAGCAGAAACCAGAGAAGACAATGGTAGAACAAAAATTTTCTATTTATTTATTGCTTTAGGAGACATATGTCACTGTTTCTGTGGTGTTGCATTGTATGCAGAGTCCAGCTTATTGCTGGTTCAATTTAACCTTTGTCTATGTATTTCTATTTTATCCCCCCCTTTTACAAAACTGTGGAGCGTTTTTTAGCGCCAGCCGTGGTGGTAGCAGCTCTGATGCTCAGAATTCTATGAGCGTCAGAGCTGTTACCACCGTAGCTAGAATTCACACTACAGTTTTGTAAAAGGGGGATGGATTAGTTTGTGATGACATATTCCATACTAGGTGAAGGTGTTTTCTGTGTTCTGTGTGTTCGAAAGACATAGTTTTCTGTTAGTATTGACGGTGTAGGATTGATCTGTACTGGTCTGGCTTGTTTAGTTTACAATGGGTGTACTAATGTACTGCTCACTGCAATATGTAAGATGCTGCCTTTTCCTAGGTACTCATGTGTGACATGTGGCTTGTTATTAAAATCATGTTTTTCGTACAGATGGGGGGTGCCAAAAAATGATGGGCCCCGGGTGTCACATATACTAGGTACACCACTGTTCAAAAGGTGCAGTTTAAAATACACCTTCTTGATCAGATTCAACACATGTTGTCTGAATATCAATTGAAGATCAATAGTTTTCCCTAGATACTGAAAGTCCACAGAATCAAGGATCATCACTGATGCAGAGGGCCAACCATAGAAGCATCACTTTTGTTTTTTGTATATTTAGCAAAGATTTATTTGTGCACATCCACTGCTTGATCTGTAGCATAATCATATCAAAACACCAAATAGCCTGTTCATCAATCCTTCTTTTGAAAAAACAGAACAGATTGTCAGCATATACCCTATATAACATATTAAGATTACTCAATAGGGAACATAAAGGTATATACCGCCATACCCGAAAGTTCTAGGAGGTTCACAATTGAACATGATAGAAACCGCACAAGATATTTAGAAAAAAAATTAAACAAATTAGAAGGCATACAATGGAAAGAAATACATACAAAGCAGAATACTGCAATGTAAGAGTGCAGAGAATTTTACAAAGAATAAAAGATAAAATTATAAAAATGTATTTAAGACCCTAGCCTATTAAATAATTGAGTTTTATCTGTTTTCTAAAATCAAGATAAGAAGAGGCTTCTAACACAAACTTGGCAAGCCAAATATTTAATTTAGCCTCTCGTCTCCAACCATGAAGGAATGACTTAAACCATGAAAAAACTACTCCACTCACCCACAAGCTGATAGGGTCCAAAGTGTCAAAGGCAGCAGAGATATCTAATGACACCATAATATAATCCTTACCCTGATCAAACCCACATCTGAGTTCATCATTGAGTAATGCCAATAATGTTTCAGTACTATGATTTGAATGAAAGGCATATTGGTGAAGGTCCAGAATGTCATGCGTTTGACAATGTTTATTCAATTGCAACTACACCAGTTTTTCATGGATCTTCAATAACACTTGGAGTATTGTGTTCAGTTTTGGAGACCATATCTGGCCAAGGACATAAGAAGACTTTAAGCGGTCCAGAGAAGGGCGACAAAAATGATAGGAGGTTTGCACCAAAAGACATATGAGGAGAGAGTGGAAGTCCTGAATATGTATGCCCTAGAGCAGGGGTCTCGGAGTCCCTCCTTGGGGGCCGAGTCCAGTCGGGTTTTCGGGATTTCCCTGGTGGGTGTGCATGAGATCTGTTTGCATGCACTGCTTTCATTGTATGCTGGTAGATCTCATGCATGTTCGTTGGGGGGGGGGGGGCGGGGTGTCCTGGGGACCCGACTGGATTGCGGCTCTCAGGGAGGGACTTTGAGATCCCTGCCCTAGAGGAAAGGAGGGACAGGGGAGATATGATTCAGACGTTCAAATATTTGAAAGGTATTAACGTAGAACAAAATCTTTTCCAGAGAAAGGAAATTGGTAAAAACCAAAGGACATAATTTGAGGTTGAGGGGTGGCAGACTCAAGAGCAATGTAAGGAAATTCTTCTTTACGGAGAGGGTGGTGGATGTGCTCCCGAGGGAGATGGTGGAGAGGAAAACGGTGACAGAGTTCAAAAAAGCATGGGATAAACATAGAGGATCTAGAATCAGAAAATAATAGTAAATAGTGAAAAATTGCACAGACCTGCACAGTCTGTGTCTGTATATGGCCATTTGGTGGAGGATGGGCTGGGGAGGGTGTGAATGGCTGGGATGGAGTAGCTTTGACAGAGACTTCAGTAGTTGGAACCTAAGCACAGGATTGGGCAGAGCTTTGGATTCTTGCCCAGAAATAACTAAGAAGAAGAAGAAAAACATTTTTTTTTTTTTAAATTGAATCAGGTTGGGCAGACTGGATGGACCATTCGGGTCTTTATCTGCCGTCATCTACTATGTTACTATGTAACCCATTTTCCACCAATATCGTGGCCATGCCCAGGGATTTTGTATGTCGCTATGCAACTTCCCACTCCTCCCGAGATGAAGGCCTTCCCAAATTTGACTCCCAAGCCATCATATAAGGCAAGGGCTCCTTCTAGCATTTAAGCACTTATAAATCCCTGAAATAGCCCCTTTCTGTAGTACCGATCCAAAAAGCTAGTCAAATCCCAGTTTTCCTGAAAGCAAGTCCTTCAATATGCCTGAGCTGTGAATGTAATGTTTCACTTGCAGGTAGGAAAAAAGATTCCAAGATAGCAGTCCATATTTCCCCTGCAGATCCTCAAAAGGTCTAATTGCCCACTGCTTTAGATCTAGAATCTGTCCTACACAAACCAACCCATTGCCTTCCCATAATGCAAAAACATTTTCCTTTCTACCAGGATCAAATTCCTCGTTAAACTGCAGTGGGGTAAGCCAGAAGTATTTTCTGCCCTCCAAAAGGACCTTCTGGGTCCCCCTCCATACTCACAAGGTGGTTTACAACAATTCTAGGCTGCTTAACGCCTGTTTTCATTAACGGCTCTGTCTGGACACCTTCCAGACATTCAGACTCGAGCATCTCCAGGTTGAGATCCCCTCAATGCAAGCTGATGGATGGGGCTATCATGCACTTCTGTTCCACATGGCGGCCGACCGAGTACCTTCTCATCTGCCCAACTCGGTGCCTTTTTGGGATCAGATTTTTTCTTTGATGCCATCATGCAGAACCAATTGCTCTGCATCCAAATGCAACATGGTACTGCTGAACTCAGTTGGATTCACTAATTATTTCAGGAAAACTGCTGGCTCAAGACAGAGCCCTCAATTCAGGCAACCATCGACCCTGGTGATGTCAGTTCCTCCACAAGTGACACATCTTGAAATGTCCCCAATAATATTTAAGATAAACAATAATAAAGGACTGTTTATATGAATTCATGTTTTTATAATTCACCTTGAACTAAATGGAAAATGGCAGAATATATAAGCTGATATTAAAGAACATTGGAGCAGTTAGGCAGCAGAGACACCAGATTGGCTGACCAGAACTTACTAACAGTCCCCCCAATCAAGGAACTTTATTACACTAGAAACACTAATTTTTCTGTTACAGCCCTAACCCTCTGGAATGCTATGTCATCTCACCTTCGCCAAGAAATTGTTCTTGATAAATTTAAAACTAAACTAAAAACTTTCTTATTTCGAGATGCATTCCATAGCGTTTGACCATACCCCAACAGCACCTCAGCAAACAAAATAGAACCGCTCTTAAGAAGCGACCCCCCCTCCCAAGGTGTCTTTTCCTCCCTCCTCCTTCCCTCTATTATTTTTAGTTAATGATGTAATTACAACCTTCCCTCCCAATCCTGTGTACGTCCATGAACATAAGAACATAAGAAGTTGCCTCCACTGGGTCAGACCAGAGATCCATCGCGCCCAGCGGTCCGCTCCCGCGGCGGCCCATCAGGCCTATGACCTGTGAAGTGGTCCCTGACTATTCCTATAACCTACCTCTACTTCTATCTGTACCCCTCAATCCCCTTATCCTTTAGGAACCTATCTAAACCTTCCTTGAACCCTTGTAGCGTGCTCTGGCCTATCACAACCTCCGGAAGCGCGTTCCATGTGTCCACCACCCTCTGGGTAAAAAAGAACTTCTTAGCGTTTGTTCTAAACCTGTCCCTTTTCAATTTCTCCAAGTGCCCCCTTGTACTTGTGGTTCCCCACAGTCTGAAGAATCTGTCCCTGTCTACATTCTCTATGCCCTTCAGGATTTTGAAGGTTTCTATCATGTCTCCTCTAAGTCTCCGCTTTTCCAGGGAGAATAGCCCCAGCATTTCCAACCTGTCAGCGTATGAAAAGTTTTCCATACCTTTTATCAGTTTAGTCGCTCTTCTCTGAACTCCCTCAAGTACTGCCATGTCCTTCTTGAGGTACGGTGGCCAGTACTGGACACAGTACTCCAGATGTGGGTGCACCATTGCACGATACAGCGGCATGATGACTTCCTTCGTCCTGGTCGTGATACCCTTTGAGACTTTCGTCTGTTCTATGTACAACTTTTAATTTTATCCCCACTTTTAAATTTATATTAATATTTTTTTAGCTTTGTAAACCGGTCAGATACACGATGATGGTCGGTATATTAAAATGTAAATAAACTTGGAAACTTGGACTTTCCTAAGGTCCTTCAGTACCGTCAATTGTAGCCTATTTGACCCCCATTGCTTTATCTACTTTTAGTTTAGTTAGCTCATCACAGCCTCTGAATATTGTTCAAGGTCTACCCCATTTCCATTCCATTTTTTTGTTTCTGCAGTCCTAGACCTGACACTCCATCAGTGAGCACAGTGTAAATGCGTTATTAAATTACCTAGATAATTTAATAACGCATTTTTTTTTAACTAGGTATTACTAGAAACTTTTGAACTAGGTATTATTTGAAACTTTTTAGCATGCAGTTTCATTGCTTCCAATCTGTATTGAATTATAAATTGAGTAAATACATTATTAAATTCACTTAAAACAACTAGCAGTTTGCTCTACCAACTGTCTTCCTACCAATTGTCATAGACCCGAGTAACTTATGTAGTTAGCTGGAAAGGGAATAACAAAAAGGTAAGGTATATTCTTTCCTTGTTGCTCTGCTTACCTACCTGTGATTCAAATCAGAACAGCATGTATGACAAACCCTCTATAATAAATCTTGCTTACAGCAAATGGGTTGCTCCCTCTCTCATTAATTATTGTGCATTATTTGTTAGAGCAGCAAAATTGTTACAAAAAAGTCCTTTATAATGCACAGATTTGTTGGCTTCCAGACATTTGTTGTAAACAAGAATTTATGTGACAAAAGGACAAAAGAAATGATTACAGCATATTTGCACTGTACTGCGTTCCTTCCTTCTACTGTACTGTATGAGTTCATAATGCTCATATGTGAATAATTGGGCCTATCCAATTATATTGATTCATATTATATCATACAGCAATTGCTAAGCTCATTGATTTATATACAGTATATTTTATGAAAATGACAGAGACAGGTGGCAACAAATAGACTAAACAATTTATCATGGCATGATCTTTTGAAGTACAACAATAAATAGAGAAAACCTGATGGTAACCTATCAATTAAATATAATTTTCAAAACCATCGGTATAAACCAAAATGATACTAAAGGTACTTATTTAACTTATTTCTCTTCATTAATTTCTTTTATCATATAAACAGGAACTAGCCTCAGATTGTGGAGTTTTACCCATTCAAGGTTCTTTTAAAGAGAAAAACAGTTTTTCTTCTCTTACTCCTATTAACAACACTGGCTTGAACCCATCCTCCCTACCTTAACGTATACAATTAATCTTTTATTTCTTCAATCTTAAATTAATTCCTTCTGAAATACCTAACTGAATTATTATTACCTTTTAATCTTATTACTTTCTGATAAACTCAATATTTTAAATACTCAATTCCTAAAAGGTAATTCATTAATGTTAAAAACTATTTAACCTCACAGTACATTTTAGAAACTCAGAACTGACAAAAGTGCACTAGTTTAAATTGCTGTATCGAAAGTGCCATAACTTTAAAATGCCAAATGATTGTTGCAATCGTGAAAAATCAAGCAGTTTTTCATTAGACATAAAACATCGTCCAATGTCCGAATACCTGCCTGCATCCAATTCTTCCAGGCGATCCCAGCACCGCCTATTTGAATCTTGGAGTTTAACCATAAGGACTGTAAAGTAGATTTCATTATAGGAACCTCTGTTAATTTATTAAAAAATGTAATTGTTTTCCATGTCTCCAATAAAATTATATTGTCCTTAGCATATCTAGGTAGTCTGATTCTTAGTACATGCAAAGGGGACATAATTTTCCATTCAAGATATAACCAGTCAGGCAGATGTTCCAATACATACCTTGATGATACCTATAAAAATTAGGAATATTAACCCCACCCTCCACAATTGGTTTTTGTAAAGATACTAAAGCAATTCTCGCATTTTTCCCTAGCCAAATAAATTTTGTCAGAATACTATTTAACTTTTTAGAAAAGGACCCATGAAAATAAACTGGCAACATACCCATTTGGTTTCAAACCACAGGCAAAATCATCATTTTTACCATTTGATCTCTCCCCCACCAAGGGTTCCATTTCTCACACAACTCCTTGACCTTCAGCAATAAGGATTTTTTATTTACTTTCATTGTTTCTTCCAATGTATTTTTTATCCACATACCTAAATATTTTATACCATCTTCCTTCCAAATAAAAGGAAACTCATCAAATAATCCTTTTGCACAATGTACATTTAATGAAGAACCTCTGATTTACTCCAATTTATTTTGTAACTAGAGAATTTTCCAAATCTATCTATCAAATCCAGTAAATGTGGTATGGTTGACTCAGGATTTCTAAAATGAATCAAAATATCATCTGCATACGCAGAGACTTTATATTCCCGACCTGCATAAGGAATACCTCTTATCTCCTCTTGTTGAATAGCTAATAATAAAGGTTCCAAAACAATATCAAATAAAGGAGATAATGGAAACCTTGTCTAACTCCCCTCTTCAGACAAAACCGTTCTGAAAAAGTATTATTTATATATAATCTAGCAGAAGGGGAACTATACAAGGTTTGAATCATTTGTATAAATCCAGAACCAATACCAAATCAACAATATAAGTGGTTGCAGTTGAAGCAGGCTATTCAGAGTGGGTTCCCTGAATGGAAAAACTTAAAAACTTATTATAGCTTGCAGATCCTTTGCTACCAGACAGATCTAGGTCATCAGGCCGCCCAGTGGTATAAATTGATTTCTGGATTTTTAAATAAGAAACCAAAAAATAGTCTTAGAGATATTTGGAGCATCGAGATTAAGCAGTATATTTCTGTGTCTCGGTGGCCACAAATTTGGACTTTGAGATTACGATGTACAGCATCAGCATCTATGAGACAAACATGGTTATTTCTATTACATAGGATATTTTGGACCCCAGTTCGTTTAAATAAAATAGATAAGTCCAAATCTAATAGATGCTGGCACTGTCATATTCATATAGGGACTTTGGATCATCTGTTATATTTTTGTCCATTGTTACTTGGTTTCTGGAGGTCAATTTGGGGACAAATTAATCTCATTCTTGAATCATCTATCCCCTTATCTTATGAGGCAATAATATGTGGTACGATACTTCATTTTAAACCTACATTGGATAAGCATAAAAGTCATCTTTTTCTAATTCTCACAGGAATAGAGGTTCAACTAATTACTCACAATTGGAAGAACCACGATAGGATTAATTTTACTTTTTGGTGGGTAACAGTGTGTACCACGTACAAATACGAAAGGATGATGGCAGAACGATAGTGAATAATAAGTCCTTTAAGGATGTTTGGAGTCCATTGACCAATTTTATTGCATTATAATTGGGGTTATGTTTCTTTCTTTTTTCATTTGATTCCTTGTACATCTGGGAGGCTATCTGGGTGGGGTGGGAAATTTATTTTGAGGAGTTAATTTATTCCATTATATATATATATATATTTTTTTTTTTTTTTTATTTTTTTTTTTAAATTCATAGTTTATTGTATTTTGGATTAGTATTTTAGACAAGAAGGGGAGAAAAATTTTTTTCAATGTAATAATTGTAATTTGGCAGTGTTTTTTGTGCAGATTCTCTGATATAACATTTGTATTGCACTTTTAAAGTTTAAAAAATCAATAAAGATTTTAAAAAAAAAGAAAGAAAGTGCCATAACAAAAGTGCATTTGTGCTGTAAACTTTTTTAGTTTCATTCAAACTTTTGAAACGTTTAAAACTTCTTGAAACCAGAAGTACTTAGCTTTGCTTTTGCTCTTTAAGAAGGATGGGTTCAAACCAGTGATATTAATAGGAGTTTTTCTCTTTAAAGAACCCTGAGGCTTGTTCCAGAAAATGATCTTTTGAAGACCAGTCTGCTGTCATTTTTGTTACACCAACTATCATGGTTAACCCATTGAATATATATCTATATGAAATATTTCATACTGTTTAAATAATGCTTTTTCTTCTCTTGGAAAGATTATTACCCTGGATTCTCAGTACTGCATTCTTTCTAGATAACTATCAGTGCATGTCAGGAAGATGCATGAGAACCATAAGCTGCCTTTTTGCCTAGATTCCTTTTATCTTCATCATTTTGGTGTACAAGCACATTTCTCCTTCCGATAAGGTAGAAGAAACGAAATGCAGTGCAAATAGTAAGGTGCAGCCCCTTGTACTGTATTTGAAAATAAAATAATAACTGTGAATAGAATAAAACTTAGGGTACAGAACCGAAGGATGCATGAAGACTTGCAGAGAACAATTGATGTTACGACACCTGCTGAATGTGGTTAGAATCTAAATATCCCTTTGTATATTGTTGGCTGAGATCGGTTGTGACTCTTCACTGTCCAAGGAATGAAACAACAGTTACATACCAGCAGCTCAGTGAATTAACTTAACGAGAACCAAGACCTTGCAGAGCAGTAAATTTTCTAGGTTTGCGTTGTATACAGTAATTACTGCAGAGCTTCATGCCTTTAGGGCAGGTGAAAGAAGTATTCAGTGGCTTCCTATACTAGTACTTTTCCATGCAGAAGGGGAAAATTGCAGGCTGAAAGAGCACTGAACCATCTTATACATAGTAGATGATGGAAGAAAAAAGTTCAATTAGGCTATCCAGTCAACTCAACTTCCAACCCATACTGCCAGAATATGTTCCAGTTGTAGCGTATAACCACTTGTAAGATAGTTCTCCTTATTCATAAGAACATAAGAATTGCCACTGCTGGGTCAGACCAGTGGTCCATTGTGCCTAGCAGTTCGCTCCCGCGGCAGCCCTTAGGTGAAAGACCAGTGTCCTATTGAGTATAGCCTTACCTGCGTACATTCTGGTTTAGCAGGAACTTATCTAACCCTTTCTTGAATCCCTGGAGGTGTTTCCCCCTATAAAAGACTCTGGAAGATCGTTCTAGATTTCTACCACTCTCTGGGTGAAGGAGAACTTCCTTGTTTGTATGGAATCTATCCCCTTTTAACTTTAGAGAGTTCCCTTTCGTTCTCTTCACCCTGTCTTTCTCTACTAAGTCAATTCCCTTCAGTATCTTGAATGTTTCGATCATGTCTCCTCTCAGTCTCCTCTTTTCAAGGGAGAAGAGGCCCAGTTTCTCTAGCCTCTCATTGTAGGGCAACTCCTCTAGTCCCATAACCATTTTTGTCGCTCTTCTCTGGACCCTTTTGAGTAGTACTTTTTCATATATGGTGGCCAGTGTTGGATGCAGTATTCCAGGTAGGGGGTCGCCTTTCCTGTTTCCTCCAAAGAGTGTGGTGAAAGCAGTTAGCTTAGCAGCATTTGGAAAAGGATTGAATAATTTCCTAAAAGAAAAGTCCATAAGTCATCATTAAGATGGAGATGGGAAAATCCACTACTTATTCTTAGGATAAGTAGAATAAAATCTGGTTTACTCTATGGCACCTTGCCTGGTACTTGTTACTTGAATTGACCACTGTTGGAAAGAGGGTACTGAGCTTCATGGACCTTTGGTTTGTCCCAGGATGGCAACTCTTAGTTCTTAGATCCTAGAACAAATAGTATCAAAACAGATATATTGAAATGAGGTGATTATGTTGCAAAGAGTGGAGGGTCCAGGAGGAGGATTATGGTATCAGAAGTCTGGACAAATATAAGTGGTGTCCCAAGTGATAAACCTTATAGGTTACAAGAAGATTCTTGTAGGAGATTCCATTTGCTTCTAGGAACCAGTGTTCCTCATGCAGCAGTGATGCAATTGTGCATATTTGGTAGAACTAGTTAATAGATTTGAAGAGTTCTGGATAAGTTGGAGACAGTAGATGCTGTGCACTCTTATCCCCCGCAAGGAGTTATAGTCATTTGGGTTAGATGACAGGTTTGATAAAGAGATGACAAACTGAGTATATCTTCTTCAGCTTAAAGAAATACTGTACATTTTAACAAGGTTTCAAAATATGTGATTGCACAAATAAGGTGCTATCCAAGGTCACCCCAAGGATTGTCTTGCATCTTCCATTTGAAGCAGGAAATACGGCTATCAAAATGCATCAGGCAGGGGACGTAAAAATAAAAAATAAAAAATTAGGAATTAAAAACCAGGACTACTTGGCAACTATTTTTCTGCCCTGTGACAGAGTATATAAACCTTTCCACTTCCCCTGCTTGACACTGCTGCACAGACTCAGAATAAACCTCAGGAAAACCCAGCACTTCCCCTCCTGGCTAAATTGTCTCGCAACCACAGCAGCAGTGAGAAAGAGGTTTCCTCAGGAAGGGGGGGGGGGGAGGGAAGAAAAGTAGAAAACCAGGGGAAACCCAGGGGAACTTGAAAGGCCGAGCCAGACCCAGAAGGAGAGGTGTGCTAGAGGGAACCTAGGAGCTGGAGAAGCTGCTTGGAAGGGCTTGGCACTGACAAGAGTTTGTAGGAGGTAAGACACTACTGCATTTAAAAATCTGCCTCTGTTCTAGTGCCTGGGGCATAATGCTGCCTAAGTGTTCCCTGCACATGGAATAAAGACTGTTTGGGGCGTGGCACGCCCTATGGGGAAGGGGACTGTTTGTTTGAGAAAGACTGGGGAAAAGCCTAACTGTTTTATTTGAAGAACACAAATTTATTAGGAGACTCTACACTACTGTTGAATAAAAGAGTTTTTTTTCTGAATGCCCAGAGTGTGGTCTGTCTGTCCGGCTAAGCAACCCTTCTCCTGAGCAAGCTGCCCCACTCTTTAGTTGTTGGTTTTTTTTCTCTCTAGTCAGATGTGTGGTCTTTAATGCTAACACACTAGATATGACAATATCCTTATGACATAGCATGTTAACTCTGGGTATATAGCTTTAGGTGCTCTTCCAGAGCATTATCCTCCACAGCTTTCCAATTCCTGTGCATTTCTGAAAGACACTGCTCTGGAGAAGCACTTAAAGCTATTAACAAGGCTAAATATGTGGTTCTATTTCACAAGGATACCATCCTGTAGCTGAAAGCATCATTGTCTGTGGTTTCATATATGCTGAACAAATGACAATGGATCTTGAGGGGGAAAAGTCCTGGAATTTAAGCATCAGACCAGTTTTATTTTTGCTCTCTTAGTTTCCTTTCCTTTGAGCGGTGTTTCCCTGTACTCATGGTTCCCCCAAGTGTTTCTTCACTCAATCGCGTGCATTTTTTTTTAAAATAAATGCAGCTAAGCATCTGTCTGATGTGTCCTTCCTGAGTCACAGATGTTAGATTTTAAGACAAATGAAGGTTTGATCAATTCTCATTTGACTGTTCTTAGAATTCCAGTTGCCATAACAACTTTGATATTTCTTCATATTTTTAGGCTGTCAGTTGCCATAACAATATAATACAGTGCTCTAATATCAGCTCTGTTTTTCTCATATTTTTCTGTTTTATTCCATTCAGTTGTTTTTCATTTTGTCTTTATTTGCAATGCATATAATCATATGAGAAATATATATTATTTGAAACAAGAGTAGGATAGAAATAAAAGGAAAAACCACCCTCCCATAACAACATACTACTACTATCCATTCAGTTGTGTTGGATCCTTGGATGCAATGATAGGGTGGTTCTCCAACCATCCGAAGTTCCTCCCGAAAGTCATCTCAGAGTTTCACCTCAACTAGTTTATAGTTCTACCAATCTTCTTTCCAAGGTTCATTCTCACCCTGGTGAAACAGCTTTTCATACCTTGTACTGTAAACGTGCTCTTGCTTACTACTTAGATCGCACTAAGCCTCACAGAACGATCACTCAGCTCTTGATGTTTTTCAGCCCTAATGGACTGGGAGTTCCAGTCACCAAGAGAACCATCTCTACTTGGTTAGTGGACTGTATCTCCTTCACATGTAATCAGGTTGGACTGACGCAAGAAAGCTGAGCTACAGTGACTTTAGTAGGCCATCGTTGCTTCACAAGGTCCTCAATCCATACCTTCATTTCCCACTAATGTTTTAAGAATCATTCCATATGAGATGGTCAATTTGGACAAGTAGTTTTGCAGAATTTGTTCTCTTCCTAAACGCCAACTTTCCTTTGGGTTTCGCCAGGCTCAGGTTTGTTAAATGTAACCCTCTTCCTAGAGGCATGATCCTTGCTGCTTGGGAGTCCCACATGTGAGAATACATACATGCTTGTCCTCAGAGAAAGCAAAGTTACTTACCGTATTTCCCCTTATATAGGCTGCAGCCTATATATGGGTTTTACAAACCCGTTTATGGGGCGTGGCCTAGTTATATGGGGCAGCCTATGCAGCTCACTGGTTACCAGTCAAAAAGCGATGCATCTTCAAAGCCTTGGTCATGACACACAAGAGAATCTATCAAAACCCTCTAGCCTACATAGCATCTAAGCTATGCCTATACACTCCTAACTGCCCACTCCGCTTCAAAGCAGAACAAAGACTCAGCATTACATTGCATTACATTACATTACAGATTTCTATTCCGCCATTACCTTTCGGTTCAAAGCGGATTACAAAAAGAATTATGGAAGAAGGGTTACAACGTTAGATCAGAGAAGGTTTTCAAGAGAGGGAAAAGTAGGATCTGGGGTTAGGGAGGGGATGGTAAGAGGGAGGTTAAGCTTTATCACGGTATTAAGCTTTATTAAGGGATTTCTTGAAGAGTACAGTTTTTATTTCCTTTCTGAACATCTTGTAGTCTAGGGTTGTTGTCAATAGGTTGGAGACTTGGTTGTCTATCTTCGCTGCCTGAGTTGTATAGTTTTTTCTGTTTTACTTCTTTGATTGGGGGGTAAGTGAATGAGGTGTGTGTTTTTCTATGCCTGGTAGAGGTGGTTTGGATGAGGCGGTCGTTTAGGTAGGTTGGGCTGTCTCCATTTATAGTTTTAAATAGTATACAGTAGAATTTAAATTGTATTCTTTCCTGGATTGGAAGCCAATGAGAATTGATGAATACCTCAGTAATGTGATCATGTTTTTTCAATGAATAGACGAGTCTCAGAGCTGTATTCTGAATTGTCTGTAGTTGTTTAATCATTATTGCAGGGCATGGGAGGTAGAGGATGTTGCAATAGTCTAGGATACTTAGGATTAGAGATTGTACTAGGGGCTGAAATTGTGTTTTTTCGAACTTGTCTAAGGTTTCTCATAACTGCGAAAGATTTCTGTATTGTTTTGTTAATTTGTGGTTGCATGGTGCAGCCTCTGTCAATAGTCATACCTAGAAGTTTTAGGGTGGTTTGCAAAGGGTAGTTGATAGAGTTGATTTCTAATTGGTTATGGTTGGGATTTTGTTATTTTCTAGGAGGATTAATTTAGTTTTGTCTGGGTTGAGTTTCAGTTTGTGGTCTTCCATCCAAGTCGTAACTGTAGCTAGAGATCCCTACGAATGATTACAGCGTACAAAAGATCCTACAGCCATTTCCTACCTCAGCTATGGAACCGACTACCCATACAGATCAGGTCGCTAGACTCACTAATGACCTTCCGCAGAGCAGTAAAGACCTTCCTCTTCCATCAATTGGGCCATTAAATACTGCCTCCTCAATATACTTCTCCTAGTGCTCTTCGCTATGACCAGTCTGGTCTCTAGAATAAGCTCTGTTATTGTCTACTGTAACCTATTTGTTGTCATGACTAGTCTGTTTTCAAACGATTGTGAATGTCTACTTGTAATCCGTTCTGAGCTCCTGGGAGAACGGGATAGAAATCGAAATAAATAAATAAATATATTAAAAATGTTAATCATCCGCCTAACCCCGGTACATTTTTCGGAGCCCCATGGATGTCTAACGGCAAATCTCCAGCGGTGCAGGGCAGCCACGATCTCTTTGGTATCGGGCCTGCCCCCGCACCGCTTGTTGAGTGACTGACGTCAGTTCTTGCGAGTCCCGCGAGAGCTGATGTTGGCCATTCAGTGCAGGGGTAGGCTGGATGCCGAAGAGATCACAGCTGCCCTGCACCACTGGAGATTCGCCGTTCAGGAGGCTCTGAAAAAGGTACCAGGGGTGGGGGTGGGGAAGATTTTAAAATGCAGAGGAGATACTGGAAGATAAGCCGCAGCTAATACCATAGAGTAGCTTATCTTCTGGTTTTTAAACATAGGCCACCCTTTTTTGTGGCCTTTACATGAGTGCGGCCTGTGCAGAGAGGCAGCTTATATGTGTGGAAATACGGTACTTGTAGCAGGTATTTAGTCTAACCCCCCCTCGCCCCCACATTGGCTTCTTAGCTTTGTTTCTGAACTGCAGGTCCTTCAAGCTGACATTGGGCAGGAAAGCGGTATGGACAGTCTTTAGTGACAGTACACTTTTTGACTCTACTGGGTTCCTTGAATAATGTCACTCACTTGTGAAAATATATACCTGTTGTCCTTGGAGAACACCTGCTACAGGTAAATAACTTTGCTATCTATCATATACCTGCGACTGAGAAGAGGATCCATCCTTCACCAGGATAATCTTAAGTACAAAGTGACAACAGTGGAGTGGCTCAGCAAGAAGAAAGTCAATGGCCTAGTTAATGCCCAGGCATGAATCTAACAAATCTTGTGACAGGAATTGAAGACTGAAAGAGCTTGAGCCCTTCTGACAAGAAGCTTTGGACAAATTGCACCAACTAGTTGTGAAAATTTGGTAAACACTTCTCCTAAAGAACTCATTGCCATTATTGTTGTAAAAGTGACTTCCATTAAGTATTTTGGGGGTCTGAAGATTTATGTAATAAATCTTTTTTCACATTGAACATGTAGAGCAGGGGTTCTTAACTCAGCCCTCGGGACACAACTAGCCTCTGGAAAGGAAGACTGTTGTTGCCAAAACAGAGGACATTATTGTTTCTTACATTACTTTAGTGACTTAGTAACATAGTAGATGACGGCAGATAAAGACCCGAATGGTCCATCCAGTCTGCCCAACCTGATTCAATTTTAAATTTTTTTTTTTAAATTTTTTCTTCTTAGCTATTTCTGGGCAAGAATCTAAAGCTTTACCCGGTGCTGTGCTTGGGTTCCAACTGCCGAAATCTCTGTTAAGACTTACTCCAGCCCATCTACACCCTCCCAGCCATTGAAGCCCTCCCCTGCCCATCCTCCACCAAACGGCCATACACAGACACAGACCATGCAAGTCTGCCCAGTAACTGGCCTAGTTCAATATTTAATATTATTTTCTGATTCTAAATCTTCTGTGTTCATCCCACGCTTCTTTGAACTCAGTCACAGTTTTACTCTCCACCACCTCTCTCGGGAGCGCATTTCAGGCATCCACTACCCTCTCCATAAAGTAGAATTTCCTAACATTGCCCCTGAATCTACCACCCCTCAACCTCAAATTATGTCCTCTGGTTTTACCATTTTCCTTTCTCTGGAAAAGATTTTGTTCTACATTAATACCCTTCAAGTATTTGAACGTCTGAATCACATCTCCCCTGTCTCTCCTTTCCTCTAGGGCACAGGTGTCAAAGTCGGTCCTCGAGGGCCGGAATCCAGTCGGGTTTTCAGGATTTCCCCAATGAATATGCATGAGATCTATGTGCATGCACTGCTTTCAATGCATATTCATTGGGGAAATCCTGAAAACCCGACTGGATTACGGCCCTCGAGGAGGGACTTTGACACCCCTGCTCTAGGGTATACATATTCAGGGCTTCCAGTCTCTCCTCATACATCTTCTGGCGCAAGCCTCCTATCATTTTTGTCGCCTTCCTCTGGACCGACTCAAGTCTTCTTACGTCTTTCGCCAGATACAGTCTCCAAAACTGAACACAATACTCCAAGTGGGGCCTCACCAATGACCTGTACAGGGGCATCAACACCTTCTTCCTTCTACTGACTACGCCTCTCTTTATACAGCCCAGCATCCTATTCCGCCAATACCTTGTGGTTCAAGGCAGATTACATAAGATTTATCAGGAGTTACAAGAATTGTAACTTTACATAAGAATTGTCATAGCAATTATATAGGAGTTATATAAGAATTGTTGGGAACTTGAAGCGATATATGTTGGGTAATTAGAAACATTTTAGATTTGAAAAGGGTAGTGGGTGTGGTAGTGGAGATTGGGAAGGAACTGGTTGTGTTAAATAGGTTTTATGTATTTTTGAATTGGCAACTGAATTCAATGATTTAAAAAAAAAAAAAAACTGCAGAAGTTACTTTTGGATTTCAGTGAACTGTTAAATTACATCATTTGAGTCTTGTCTGCCAACCCTAATTGTGCAGCAATTAAAGGATAGCAAAAGGTTCATGGATTGGAATGGATAAAGGAATATATCTGTGGCACCCCCTTTTTGAAAAGATATTTGAATATTAGGACTGTACTTCTGAGCAAAGGAATTATCTTCCCAAGAGCAGGTTGTGTTTGAGGCTAATTAGGAAAAGAGCAACAGTGGGAGGAACTGGCTCTTCATATACTGACCCTTCTTGGTTTATTGTAAGAAAAGTGGGGGGAACAGGAATGAGACTTATACCACTTTTTTGTGGTTATACTTTCAAAGCGATTTACATATATACAGGTACTTATTTTGTACCAGGGATAATGGAGGATTAAGTGACTTGCACAACCTCGGGGTGCAGAGGCAGCGGCTGAAAGAGAACATATGTTTTATTTTAATTTTTGCCCTTGAGAGAGAAGGCAAGAACCCTCAATGACTGTGAAACCTGCAGCCATATAGATTTCCATGTTTTTGGAGTGGACAGATGACTGCCCCTGCTACAGGCAATTATAAATTTATGTTTTATAATTGTATTTGGCTATATAAACATTATCCTGAAATGAATATTATTCTAGTAGTTGAAGTGTTTTGTATCCAGTAAGCAAATTGAAACATGTTGTTAAAAATACTTTTTTTTGTTTTGTTTGCTCTTGAGTCCTTTACTAGTCACCTTCTTGCATTAAATTGTCTCACAAAAACTATAGCAGTTATGCTTTGAAACAGCTGGCTGGACCTCGGGCAGTGTAAGCCATTAGTAGGTGCTTTGCTTTCTTAATGGTTAATCTAGCTTGGCTGTAGGGCTTTTTGGAAAATGCTTGAAAGTAACTCTATAACCAACCTTTTCACTCACAGGAAATTGTGTAATAATAACAGATAAAGACCTGAACAGTGATGCAGTTTTCTTTCTTTTCTTTTACACAGAACACTATTATTGGAAATGTTTAATTAAGCCAGTCCAGTGGCTCATTATTTGGCCATGCAGGAGAACCTTGCATTGATTCCTTGCTAAGATCTTGCATTCCCTGGAATGGTTGGAGCTTCAGAGGCTCTGTGGGGAAAGGAGTTGTAGTCACTTTACAAGAAAAATATCTGATGGCTGAATTACATCGTGTGTGATGGTAGAGTTCTGGAAGACACCCTGATACATGGTCTTTGGCTGAGGATGATAGCTGCAGTGCTAGGATTAAGTAAATTAGGGGACAGTATGAAATAAGGGGAAGAGTTCTCGGGTGGTTAGAAATGAAAGCCTATGACAATGGATCCCAATACTAGCTTTAGTGGTGCTGGACGCCCCGAGGAGCAGTAGTAAATGCCCATCAAAAAGAACAGCACTGTTATCCTTATAAAGAGAATTTTTCCTAACACACAAAACAATTGATTTTGAAAGGACTTGTCAGGTTAGCTTTGGGAATTAACTAGAAAATCTGTTAAAACTCCTATTGTCACCCCAGTTTTCTACCTTTAACCTCCCCCCCTCAAGTTGACTGGCTGAATATTGTTCAGGCAAATCATTGCATAGTAAAAGTTTATCCAGGCAAGTTTATCCAGGTTCTTCCCACCACTAGTTTAAACTTTGGTAGGCCAGTGTTAACTAGTTAACTGTAGTCACACAAATACCAGGCCTAAATTTGGTTAGTTTTAAATCAGAAATTCAGCCCAAGTTTATTTGGACTGAATAACTGGGCAAAGTTTTCCAATTAATTTTCTCTGCAAGTGGCTGGCGGCATATAAGAACATAAGCATTGCCTCTGCCGGGTCAGACCAGGGGTCCATCGTGCCCAGTAGTCTGCTCTCGCGGCAGCCCCCCAGGTCCAAGACCTGTAAGTGATCCTTTACCTAAACCTTTTATTCCCTAATCATTTAATATCCTGTATAGTATCCCTCTATCTATACCCTTCAATCCCCTTCTTCTTCAGGAAATCATCCAATCCCTTTTTGAAATCCAATATCGTATTCTGTCCTATCACCTCTTCTGGAAGCGCATTCCAGGTGTCTACCACCCTCTGAGTGAAGAAGAACTTCCTAGCATTTGTTCTGATTCTGTCTCCTTTCAATTTTTCTGAATGCCCTCTTGTTTTTGTTGTCCCCGCTAGTCTAAAGAATCTGTCCCTCTCCACCTTCAGTCCTCAGTGCTTAAATATTGGGAAAAACCTCTTCATTCTTTCCAATCTGTTAAGGTAGTTTTCTACATTATCTCTTTGAGGAAGATATGCATAAACATAATATTTCTGTCAAAAATAATTATAGAAAATGTAGATGTACTTAACAGTAGCTGAGTTCTAAATTATGAGATGGGGGTGTGTGGAGGCACTGAATACGCATATATGCATGGGAAAATAATTTATCCCAGGACAAGCAGGCAGCATATTCTCAACATGTGGGTGACGTCACCAACGGGGCCCCCTAGCGGATGTTTTCGCAAGCTGACTTGCTTGAAGACCTTCAAGCTTGCGATTGGCCTGTGCATGCGTGCGAGCCCCTCCTGCGTCTCCTCAGCGTGTCCTCAGTTCTGTGTTTTCCGCGGGCCAGAAGCACTGCTCCCTTGCTTCGCGCGATATCGTTGTCCCTCTTGCACCGCGGCTTGTTTGGTTAGTTTATTTTGAGTCGCTGTGCTCATGTCTGTGTTTTTCTTTCTTTTTGTTTGTTTTTCAGTTCGTATCTTTTTGATCAGGTTCCCGGTCTTACTCTGGCCACCTGGCCTAGCGGGGCCGCAGCCGTCTTTTTTTCTTATGTCCCAGCCTCGTTCCGGATTTTAAAATTGTACTAAGTGCAACCGGATTATCTCCATCACCGACCCTCATCGTTGGTATGTGGAGTGCCTGGGTGCAGAGCACCGCGCTGAATCGTGCCCCCATTGTGCGACTTTGCAACCGTGGGCTCTTCGTAGGAGGGTGGCCAAGTTTCTCCAACTCTTTTGCCCCATGAATCCTGTGGGACAGGCCTCGAGCTCGGCCTCAGCGCCCTCATTGGGTGCTATGGCCTCGAAGTCCTCGGCCTCAAAGTCCCCGTCGGCCTCAAAGGCTCTGGCCTCGCCTCCTCCTGTTACTCCGGCCTCGGGTAAGTCGCCTCTTTCCTCCTCAGGTGTGCCGGCAAAGAAGCCTACCTCTGAGTCTCATGTCAGTGCCGCCTCGTCGGCATCTTCGAGACATCACTCTAAGCGTGCCTCCTCACGTAGGGAATACTCTTCCTCGAGGTCACCCCCGAAGGAGCGCACTGCTGCACCTAAGACCCAACCATCTTTGGTCTCGGTGCCTATGTTCGAGGACATGCTTAAGGCTATTCTTACCACGCAGCTTTCCCCGGTGGTGAGCCAACTGGTCCCGAGTTCGACGCCTCTGACCTTGGTCTCGACCCAGTCTCGGTCTGACCAACCTGAGCGTCCCCTCATTTCTCTAGGCCCTGCCCGCAAGACTCGCCGGGTTCCCTTGAGTGATTCTGCATCCCCCGAGTCCCCTGTAACTTTTCAGGAATCCAGGCCAGGGAGCTGTTTTCCCCCCGCTACTTTGTTGAGATTTGCCCCTCATAAAAAACCCCGGTCTTTGCCCCTTCGGGGCAGGTCTCCGACCACGAAATCTTCTAGACACATGCTTGTCCTCGAGTTGGACTCTGGGTTGTGTTCCCCATCGAGGCAGCTACCAGCCTCTAAAGGGTGTTCTTCGAAACCAGTGGAGGAATTTTCCTTTACCCAGTCTTCCCCGAGGCATCGCCAGCTAATTCCTCGGACTCCGGGGTCTTCCCCGGCCCACCTAGAAAGGGGTCGTTCCTCGACGCCTCCCAGACACTTTAGTAGAGCCTCTTCAGTCTCCGATTCGCGGGAACTCCGAGGCCCCAGCTTACTATACGAGGGAAATTTCTCCCTCTTACTCGGCTGCCCCCAGATCTCACTTGGGGTCTCCTCAGGAGGATGAGTCTTCTTCTCGAAACTCCTCCTTTACTGGTTTCATCTCTGACATGGGTAGGGCCTTGAAACTGCACCTCCAGTCTGAGTCCCGTTATACTCAGGAATATCTGGCAGAAATAGGTGTTGATCATCTGCCCCTTGAGGCGCTGCGCTTGCCATTGCACCAGGTTCTCCGGCAAGCTTTTCTCCAGAACCTGGAGACCCCCTATGCTGTCACGGCCATTCCCTCCAAGTTGGAGTCCTGTTACTGGACAATCCCGGTAAAGGGGTTTGAAAGTTCTCAGCTTTCTCATCAATCCTTGGTGGTTGAGTCTTCTTTGAAGAAGTCCAACCCCTCTAAGGTTTACGCTGCCATCCCTCCAGGCCGGGAGGGCTGTACGATGGACAAGTTTGGTTGCCATCTTTACCAAAACTCAATGATGGCAAATCGTGTCCTTAACTATAACTTTATCTTCACGTCTTACCTCTGGTTCTGTGTGGACACCCTCCGCTCGTTCTGGGAGGACATACCAGATTCTCGGCATCAGGAGTTTCGTCTCCTTGAGGAGACCCTCTCCCAGCTTTGCCTCTATATGTTTCAGGAGGCCTACAACGCTTTCGAGTTGTCCTCGAGGGTCACGGCCTTTGCGGTCGCCATGCGTCGCCTCGCTTGGCTCTGCATTGTGGATATGGATCCGAATCTACAGGATTGTCTTGCCAATCTCCCGTGTGTGGGTCATGAGCTCTTCGATGATTCCATCGAAGCGGCCACCAACGCCTCTTGGACCATGAACGGTCCTTTGCCTCTCTGGTGAAACTTAAACCGAAGGCCCCTCCGGCTCGGCAATACAAAATTCCTCTCCGGAGGTACCCACAGAAATCTACGCCTGCCTTCTCTCGGCCTCCTTCGAAGCGGCCGCAGCAGCAATGTCAACCTAAGACCCAGCCGCCGGCTCCAGCAAAGACTGGGCTGTCCTTTTGACAATTCCAGTCCAAGCCTTTGGGCTCCCTTCCTCTTGGAGCCTTCCCCCCTCCCCATCAGGGGTCGTCTCCATCATTTCTATGCCCAGTGGGAAAGTCTTACCACCGACAGTTGGGTGCTTTCTATCATCCGGGAAGGATACTCCCTTCACTTCAGTCACGTACCCCCGGACCTGCCTCCAAGAGAGTTTCCTTCTGCTCGGTCTCAGCTGCCTCTCCTTCTGCAGGAAGCTCAGGCCATTCTTCGCCTTCGGGCGGTCGAGCTGGTTCCCCCGGACCAGTGGAACACCGGATTTTATTCCCGGTACTTTCTGGTACCCAAAAAGATGGGGGATCTGTGTCCAATCCTGGACCTCCATGCTCTGAACAAGTTTCTGGTCAGGGAACGGTTCAGAATCTCACCCTTCCTACTTTGTACCCCCTCTTGGACGAGGGGAACTGGCTGTGCTCACTGGACCTCAAGGAGGCGTACACGTACATTCTGATACACCCGGCCTCTCGCTGGTATCTTAGATTCCAAGTGGGGGATCTCCATCTCCAGTATTGTGTTCTTCCCTTTGGCCTGGCGGCCTTTCCGAGGGTCTTCACGAAATGTCTAGTGGTGATTACTGTGGCCCTGCGTCTCCGTGGCCTGCAGGTGTTTCCCTACCTCAACGACTGGTTTATCAAAGCGTCCTCTCGCCACAAAGTTCTGTGAGCGTCGAATCACACCATCTTGCTCCTTCAGAGCCTCGGCTTCGAGGTGAACTTCCCCAAGTCTCAGCTCTGCCTGTCCCAGTCTCTGGAATTTATTGGAGCGGTCCTGGACATGGCTCGTCTCTGCTCGACAGGAGGCTCTTGTTCGCTTATGCCGGAGGGTAGCCTATCTGTCTTTGGCCCCGGCTCGGCTCATGATGGTCCTCCTAGGTCACATGGCCTCCACGGTTCACGTAACTCCTTTTGCCAGACTTCACCTCCGTATTCTTCAATGGACTCTACCGTCCCAATGGAAGCAGGATTGAGATCCTGTCTCTCGACTCATTGTTGTGACTCCTTTGTTGAGGCAGTCTCTCTATTGGTGGATGCTCTCTTCCAATCTTTCCAAAGGTTTTCTGTTTCATGCTTCTCCTCCGCAGAAGGTCCTGACTACGGACTCGTCGGCCTACGCTTGGGGGGCTAATCTGGACGGTCTTCGCACTCAGGGTCTTTGGTCACATCAATCTGCTGGAGCTTCGAGCGATCTTCCTCACCCTGAAGGCTTTTTGTCACCTGCTTCGCGACAGAGTGGTGCTGGTCCGCACGGTCAACCAGGTCACCATGTATTATATCAATAAACAGGAGATCCCTGTCCCTGTGCCAGGAGGCGATGCGGCTCTGGGATTGGGCCATCCACCGCAACAAATTCCTTCGAACGGTCTACATTTAGGACCAGCACAATTGTCTAGCGGACAAGTTGAGTCGTCTTCTGCAGCGTCATGAATGGTCCATCCATTCCTTGACCCTGCGTCAGGTATTTGCTTGTTGGGGGACTCCGGACGTCGATCTGTTTGCGTCCCCCCCCAATCACAAGTTACCCCGCTTCTGCTCCAGGGTCTATACCCTTCTCAGACTCGAGGCGGATGCTTTCCTGCTGGATTGAACGAACCTGTTTCTGTATGCGTTCCCTCCATTCCCTCTGATTCCGAAGACTCTCATCAGACTCAAGTCCATGAGTGCCACCATGATTCTGATAGCTCCTCGGTGGCCCCGAAAGCCGTGGTTCTCCCTCCTTTTACAACTCAGTTCCAGGGAGCCTCTTCTTCTGCCTGGTTTTCCTTCACCTCTTACGCAGAGTCGGGGTTCTCTACTTCATCCCAACCTGCAGTCTCTACACTTAATGGCTTGGTTCCTCAAGACTTGATGCCCTCGTTCCAGTTCTCCCAGCCTGTGCTGGATGTCCCGGAGGCGTCTCAGAAGGAGTCCACTCGCCATTGTTACCATCAGAAGTGGACCCGTTTTTCTTCCTGGTGTGCTACTCGACAGCAGAAGCCGCTGTCTGCCTCCTTATCTGCTGTCCTGGATTATCTGTTACATTTATCTGGGGCTGGACTCAAGTCCTCCTCGGTTCGAGTCCACCTTAGTGCCATTGCCGCTTTTCATCAGCCGATTGACGGGAAGCCTATCTCTGTTCATCCTGTGGTTTCCCGCTTCATGAAAGGCCTTTTCCACGTTCATCCGCCCCTTAAACCTCCTCCTGTGGTTTGGGATCTTAACGTGGTCCTTGCTCGCTTAATGACACCCCCGTTGAGCCGCTAGCGCAGGCTCACTTGAAGTATCTTATTTGGAAGGTTGTGTTTCTTATTGCTCTCACTTCTGGCCGTCGGGTCAGTGAGCTTCAAGCCTTGGTAGCAGACCCTCCTTTCACTGTCTTTCATCCTAAGTTCTTGCCTAAGGTTGTTTCTGAGTTTCACATCAACCAATCCATTGTTCTCCCTGTGTTTTTTCCGAAGCCCCTTTCTCACCCTGGAGAAGTGGCTCTGCATTCTCTTGATTGTAAGCGTGCGCTGGCCTTCTAAGTGCACCGCTTCTCATCGTACTGCTCCCCAGCTGTTCATATCTTTCGATCCTAATCGCTTGGGTCGTTCTGTTTCTAAGAGGACCATTTCTAACTGGTTGGCCGCTTGTATCTCTTTTTGTTATGCTCAGGCTGGTCTCTCCCTCCCGGGTCGAGTCACTGGCCACAAGGTCAGAGCGATGGCAGCGTCTGTTGTTTTCCTCCGCTCGAATCCACTTGAGGAAATCTGTAAGGCTGCCACTTGGTCCTCGGTTCATACGTTTATCTTGCACTACTGTCTGGATGTTTTCTCCAGGCATGATGGCCATTTTGGCCAGTCCATTTTGGAAAATCTGTTCTCCTAAATTGCAAACTCTCCCTCCATCCCATTCTGGTTAGCTTGGAGGTCTCCCACATGTTGAGAATATGCTGCCTGCTTGTGGAAGTTGAGTGGAAGGCGACAGAGGGTAGCTATCAATGGAGATCGCTCTGAGGAAAGGGATGTTACCAGTGGTGAGCTTCAAGGTTCTGTTCTTGGGCCTGTTCTTTTTAACATTTTTATAAGTGATATTGCTGAAGGGCTGTCAGGTAAGTTATGCCTCTTTGCGGATGATACCAAAATCTACAATAGAGTAGACCTAGAGAAGCTTTAAGAATGGTCTGAAATTTGGCAGCTAAAATTTAATGCTAAGAAATGCAAGGTCATGCATTTGGGCTGCAAAATCCCGAAGGAATGGTACAGTTAGAGGGCGAAGAACTTATGTGCACGATAAAAGAGCGGGGCTTGGGTGTGATTGTATGTCACATACAATCACACCCAAGCCCCGCTCTTCTGTCGTGCACATAAGTTCTTCGCCCTCTAACTGTACCATTCCTTCGGGTTGAAAAGATGACGGCGAAAGCTAGAAGGATGCTAGGGTGAATAGGAAGAGGTATGGCCAGTAGGAAAAAGGAGGTATTGATGCCCCTGTATAAGACTGGTGGGACCTCATTTAAATATTGTTTACAATTCTGGAGACCGCACCTTGAAAAAGATATAAAAAGGATAGAGTTGGTCCAGAGGAAGGCTACTAAAATGTTGCATAGTCTTCATCATAACGAGTATGGGGACAGACTTAAAGATCTCAGTATGTATACTTTAGAGGAAAGGCAGGAGAGGGAGATATGATAGAGATGTTTACCTATGTAATATAAATGTGCATGAGTCAAGTTTCTTTCATTTGAGAGGAACCAGCCAGGGCAATGGGTCTATGGACTGGGAGATGAACAGTATTCCTGGGGAGAGTGAGCCCGGGGAAGATATGGACTTAGGGGAGAATGAGATATGAGAGGTCTGTCCCATTCTCTCAACAATCCAGTCCAGGCTAAGGGAAGCCTTGGACACTAACCGTGTTTGAAGCAGGGTCAGACCAATCCTGGCCAATTGAGAAGTAATTATCAGAACTGTTTAGTTACCTTACCTCTGGTGGACTTGAAGGGGGTAAGCGGCTTCTGAAAGTTAGCCCAGGGTGGGCTTTGTTACGTTCAGTAATCCAGGACACATTCTGTGTAGGAGGATCTGGAAGCCAAACCTGTATTTTATTTGTTGGGAGGTTTGGGGTGTTAATGTGCTTTGTTTTGTGGACCTGGAAACTCCAGGCAGGGCACAAGGACTGAAGCCCAGGTTATGCTTGCGGGTGAAAAGTGTGAAGAACGTACTATATGTTCCAACATGTTTGTTGTTTTTTTTTTTTAAACTTTAATAAATCCGGTTCCAGTTCCTAGGAAATCCGTCTTCCGGGTTTTCATTCATCCAGCCATATAAAAGGCGCAATAATAAATCTACCTGTGGTCTGAGCCCGGTCTCCCACCTACCTGGGAACCAGCCCGGTCACAGTAGAAACTATCAAATGAGGGAAAAATTCCCTTACTTGCAGACTGAGCTCATATATTGCATCCCATGATGCACCACATGGAAGGGTCTAATGTTGCAACTAGATACCAGGGATATTTGTGGGGTTTAGGAAGGGTCATGGGGTGCTTCTTGATATCAGAAATATTTGAGGGATTGTAGGATTAGAGGTCATATTTGGGAGGGGAGAGTTATCAGATGACTGGGGGGGGGGGGTTAATTCAAAGGGGGAATTGACAGGACGGAGAACATTTTACAGGAGGTTACTGCTGTGGTATGCACTATTTTTTTCTGACTGCACACTTGTCAACATGGCAGTAATTTGCAAGGTCATTGATTACTGCATTTTGGCAGTAAATGTTTGCTGAAAGCTCGGTTAAAAGCTGTGTGGTCAGTGATTTTAACATGCATCTTTCTGCATCAACTCCTTTGTTAATGATGCAGGTGAATGCTCTATCTACAGAGTGCAACTAGAAAAGTATTCGTGAAATATTCCCCAGCAAACTTGTAGTTCTGCTAGCAGTGGAAAAAGTTGAAAAAAGTAGACCATCTGCTTAAAATGGTGCTGTCTTGTGTTCAATTAACGAATAGGAAATAGCTTACAGAACCGCAATCACAATTGATAATATTGCATGAGCGTTGAGAGATCCTCAAAAATAAATGAATGTTTGTCATATTAGCTGTATGTAGTAATTGATGGTAGTCATTAGTCACCATACATTGAAACTTTGCTGCAAATGAAGTTGCTCTGAGACATCCGGTAGATTCAAGCAAAATTCATTTAGAAGCTTTTCATCAAACCAAATATTTGTAGATAGGCGGGTTATAAATAAATAAATATTTTACAAGAAGTCTCTCTGGTATGATTGCATTAAATTTTTCTTGTTTTTCTACTGGCTTTCCTTTATTATTATATTGTTAGTGCTTTAAACTGTTGTGTTCTGGTTATGCCTGGTGGTATAACACTTTTCGGTTCATATCATTGAAACAAAAAGTGTCAAAGTGTGGAATAACTTGTAAGTTACGTGTCTCCACATCATTCTCTTCTTGGTTGAGCTGAGAACTTTTCAGCGCCCCCTCGTAGATGCATACTGGCTAATTTTATATCAGGTCACCTAGGTTGAGTGGGCAAGGAAGTGCCTATTTTGGATTCATTTTATAAATGCAAATAGATATCTATGTGGCTTTGTAAAATTGCACCACAAAAACTTTAGAAATTTTGGCTAAAATGAAGCTGCATTTGTGTGCATTTTATAAAATATTTTCATATGTTGTGGTACCACCCCTGCTGCCCCCAAATATATTTACACCTGAGTTACACAAAAGAACACATGTTCTTGTCATTGGGCATATTTTAATGAAAAACACACAAAGAACTGTTTTCAATATGTTTACTGGAGGGTTGTTCGTCATTAGAGAGGCAGAGTCATCAAAATAAAAGTGGAGAAAAAAGCCTCAAAACCAACAACAGTACATTACCAAAGGTAAGCAAGACTGTTTTTTTCATATTATAGGCATAAAAAAGCTCCATTATTAGATTAACTCTACTCAAAATGCAAAAAACAAACCCATGTGCACAAGGAAACTTATCTGGTGACACCAAACTGTTTCTTAAAACCTCTTCATTCCAGGCTCAAACCGCAGCTGTGTCCTGAGCAGTCTGTCACTGTGGAATGTTCCCTCAGGAGTGACCAGAGGCCGCAATCTGCCTCCTTTCCTGATCATCTTGACCTAGTTCAGATTCTTACGGATATTTGGAGGGGACCAGAGGGTCCCTTGAAATATGCTGGCACCATGTCGCAGCTTTATCCCATGGTGGATGCTTTTAACAAGTGCTTTGTTTCCCCGAAGGTGGATTCATTGGTGGCAAAGGTCACCAAGCGCACTTCTCTCCCCAGTGATGGGAGGGAGGTCCTGAAGGAGATCCAGTACCAGCGTGTGGATTTTATCCTTAAGAATCTGTTTGATTCAGCAGCCACTGGCATTAAGGCGGCATCAGCCTCTTCTTTCGGACCCGGGCATGTCATTCCAAGCTCTGCCATGATCCTGGCACTGTGGTGCTTCGTGATTTGGATTTTCTGATCTTGGAAGTGGACTATATGTCTGATGCCCTGTATGACATCTTGAAAGTCTTTGCTAAGTTTTCCGCCTATTCTGTTTCGCCTCGCAGGATGCTCTGGATCTAGCAATGGTCTGGTGATTTGACTTCTAAAGTGACCTTGAGCCGGTTGCCCTTCAAGGGACAGCTTCTGTTTGGCAAGAGTCTGGATGATAAAACCGAAATAATGCTTATAGGAAAGCCTGATCATCAGTGGCCTAAAGAAGTGAAAGTAATTGACAATGTTCTTCTAGTACATGAGTTTATGACCATTTTAGGTGCAAGGCTTGATTCTGGCCTTACAGTGAAGTTGCAAGTAACTAAGACTGTACAAATATATTTTGCACAAATGCATTTGTTACACTGACTAAAACCAATGCTATCGCCATATGATTTCCTTACTGTAGTCCTTACTGTCGAAACTTGATTACTGCAATGCCCTGTACCTTGGAATAACAAAAGTAAGATGCAGGGCATTGCAGGTTATACAAAACGCAGCCACAAGGTTGATAATGGGATTGTCGAAATATGATCACATTTCGCCCTATCTCCAATAATTGCATTGGTTACCAGTTGCCTTCAGAATACAATATAAAGCAATAATGATTTGCCATCAATTCTTGTATGGAATCATACAAGAATTGTGTAAAAATAATATGTTTAGTTACACACCAAATAGATCATTACGTTCTGAGAATTTAGCTTTTCTGAAGACGAATGTTAACCCGAGGCTTGTGGAGACTGATAAAATGACTTTTTGTTGTGCAGGAGTTAAAATATGGAACTCCCTTGTAGGCCAAATATGAAATTGTCGTGAAAAAGGCTTGTTTAGAAAATTATTCAAGATGCAATTATTTGTAGATGCCTTTTTCTAGCTAATAATTCTCTTCTCTGGCATAGTTGATGAACTATTCATGATTTTCATTATATAAGCCATGGTATTAGTTTGTAGATATGATTTCTGAGGATTATTTGTGTGTTTGTTTTATTATGTTTTTATAATATTATGTATTTAAATCATGTAAACTGTTTAGTTTTAAATGGTATAGAAATTTTTAAAATAAATAAATTCTGCCACAGCCCCCCCCCACCCAATCATCCCTCAGCACCCAATCCCCCCCACCCACCCAATCATCTCTCAGCACCCAATCAATCATCCCTCAGCACCTTTAAGTTCCGTCCCAGCCCCCCGTCACCTTTAAATTCCATCCCAGCCTACCCGGCGGTACCTTTAAATTATAGTGGTCGGATGGCAGCTGCCTGCTGATTATGCACGCTAATGCCTGGGCCAGCAACACTTCCTAATTGTGCTGGTCGCTGGTGGTTTGCTGGACGGCTGCCTGCTGATTACCGGTATGTCAGGGCCAGCGGCGCATGAAGCACTTCTCACGAGAACTGAGGCAGCCATTCAGAAGTGGCATGTACCTATGCAGATGTGCATGCCCAAGCAGCAGTGCGCTCATCTGCCACTGGCCCTGACATACCGGTAATCAGCAGGCAGTCGTCCAGTGAAGCACCAGCGACCAGCACAATTAGGAAGTGTCGCGGGCCCAGGCATTAGCACGCTTGTGCGCCATGGGCCCCAACAATCAGCAGGCAGCCTTCTACCGACCACCACAATTTAAAGGTACCGCCAGGGTGTGTGTGTGTGGTGGTATATTCGCTTCATAAGATGCACCCTTATTTCCACCCACTTTTTTTGGGGGGAAAAAGTGCATCTTATGGAGCGAAAAATACGTTACTTTTTTATGGTTTAGCAGTTATCATCCCCCTGCTCTTAATAGGAGACTTCATTTTTCTCAATTTCTGCAATATTGCTGAATTTGTTCAGAATTGAGCGAACATCAGAAATAAGCTTGTGATCTTCCAAAGCATTTGATCAGTAGAGAGTATCTCTGCAGGATTGTCAAGAATGCCTAAAGGAGAGCTGCATTTTTAAATCATGATCTACCTGTTTTTGGAGAGATCTGAAGTACAAAAAGCATGTGTCCCCACTGTAGTTTTCAAGTATACTCCTGGTATTGAGAAAATTTTATTATGTATGTAAGATTGGAACCTGCTTAGTATTGTTGGATATGCAGGATATAAATATTTTAAATAAATAAAAAAGATGCTAAGATTTAAAAAGAAACCAAAACACTGGACAATATTATTAGTGGAAAAGCCATTTCAAAATAAGTGGTTGAGAGTGGCATACTGCAGAGACCAGAATTTCAGTTATTATATAATACAGTGATGAGACCTGAATCAGATTCTGAAGTGGAAAGACACATGAAATTTAATTCTTGTAGAATCTGTGATGCAATTTTAGAACTGGAGGAATTTTTTGTATAATTATATAAGCCTGGAGCACTTCAGACTGAGACATGAGAAAAGCTGTACCACAGATTATGCGAACAGGAGTGAATCTTTAAACTAGGATCTGAAGAATCTAAAGGCTTAAATGCCAGCATCGAGTGGCAACATTTTTACTAGCATTGATGTGGGCACAATATCTGCGTTTTGCTTTTTGTTTGAGATTACTTTGGTTTGTTACTCGAGTCAACGATGATGTCACATGCCAAATTTTAAAAGCAGAAGAAGAGATGGCAGCCATGTTTGGAAGGGAATGAAGTTTTAGTTTGAAGTGCTATTTTCTAAAGTTTACAATAATAACATTAAGGACAATTTTATGTCCTGAATGACAAAGCAGAAGAAGAGATGGCAGCCATGTTTGGAAGGGAATGAAATTTTAGTTTGAAGTGCTATCTTCTAAAGTTTACAATAATAACATTAAGGACAATTTTATGTCCTGAAGCAACTTTTCTAGTAAAACACAGGCCATTGTTGGTAGGATTGCATTTAGATTTGCTTTTGTAGATTTGCTATAGTTGTCCTTTATCTTTATTTTCCATATTTTTCACCCACACATCCAGGGGGGTTGGGAGCGGGAGGGGGTTATATCTTTTGTATAGATTCTGATTGATTATAAGTGCTTGGTTGATTATCATTATTTGTATATAAATTGCATTGCAATTTTTGTTGGCATTAAAAACTAAATAAAGTTAAAAAAAAAAGAAGAAATAACTTCAGATAAAGTTTTTGAAGATAAGTTCAAAAGTCTCAAATTCAATTACCTGGTAAAGTTTTCAGAGTTTTCTATTTTCTGATGTAATATTAGTTTATCTTGAGCTAAAGCTACTTGAACAGCTTGCGACTTTTGAAATTGCTGATCCAAAAACCTTATCCTTCTTTGTTTGAGCTTTAATATCCTCGTCACACCTGGATTTTAATAAGACATGTATATGATCTCTTATAAAATACTGACCAACATAAAAGAGCATACCTTGTTTGCACGACCAATGGATGGAGTTTGGGTATAGCAATCATGTACATGCCTTTTCCTCACAGAGACCTGGCTTACCTCAGACTCAGACCCCAGAATAACTGAAATTTGCCCAAAGAGCCACAAGTTAACAATGGTCTGCAGAGAAAATAAAAGAGGAGGAGGAATTGCCATCATAGCCAGAAGCACAATAAACCTAAAAATACAAGACATGGATTTACTAGCCTGTCAATTTTCAAGCACATCACTCAAACATGCATACTCTCCTACATAACCCCAAGTAATTGGATCACAGCAAAATCAATATTTGAAGAATTTATATATCGAAACTCATTAACGACAACCTATAACCTAATCCTAGGAGACCTCAACCTCCACCTCGAAAACCAATCCTGTAAACATGTAGGAACCTTACTATCATACCTCGAGGCCTTAACATATAAAATAGAAGACTCTCAAACCACACACGAAAAAGGACACCAACTCGACATCGCAGCCTACATGTCCCAACAACCCACACAACCAGAGATCCAAACGTCAAACGGAAAATGGAACCATTCCCTCTGGTCTGGTCACTACACATACTCCTTCAAAATCAATTGGATCAATACCAAAAACACTCCAATTACTCAAAAAACAAAGTACAACTCACGCAAACACATTGATCCCACCATATTCTGGACAAAAGCAGACAACATAATCCAACACTACACACCCAATGACTTCATCTCACAATGGAACCGTCTAAGTACTGCAACCCTGGATGAACTAGCCCCAGAAAAACCCAAAACCAAATTCCACAGAAAATCAGACAAGTGGTTTGACAACGAATTGCTCCAACTCAAAAGGCAATGCAGACAACTAGAAAGAAAATGGAGAAAGAGCAGCCAAGAATCCACAAAAACAGCATGGAGAATAATGAACCAAAAATACAAACAAAAACTGAAAGAAAAAAGAAAGACCTACTACTCAAAGCAAATAGGAGAAGGACCCCAAGATACAAAAAAGCTATTCCAGCTACTAAAAATTCTCACAGCCACCACACCCTACCTAGCCAACAGCAACTCGCTCCTTCCCTCAGCCACTCTCTTAGCCACATACTTCAAAAACAAGATCGCAAACATCAGAACCACGTTCAATGGAATTCCTACTCAGGTAGAAGAGACCTCATTTCCCCCCACAGAAAAAGAATCAGTTGCAGCAGACAGAACCTGGACACACTTCTCACCCATACAATGGTCAGACTTCAACAAACTATATAATAAATACAGTCACGCAGCCTGCGACCTCAACCACTACCCCCATACTTATTGCAAACCTCGAGCACACTATTCCGCTCCCTGCTCATACAATGGATACAATCTCTACTCATAGATGGACAGTTCCCATTAATTAAACCTCAGTGAAATCATCATAACTCCGGTACTAAAAGACCCCCAAAGGACCAACAGACCAACCATCCAACTACAGACCCATTGCCTCAATTCCATTGTACGTCAAGCTGATGGAAGGCCTAGTAGCCAAAACCTTAACCTCATACCTAGAAAACCACAACTTACTCCACCCCACACAGTCTGGCTTCAGAACCAACTACAGCACTGAGACCCTACTAGGAACACTAATGGACACAGCTAGACAACATCTCAGTACAGGCAAGAAAATCATGCTCATACAACTAGACCTCTCTGCAGCCTTCGATCTTGTAGACCATAAAATCCTCCTACAAACACTAGATTCCATAGGAATCTCAGGCAAGGTTCTCTCATGGTTTAAAGGCTTCCTACAATCCAGAACTTACAGGGTTAAAACAATTAAAGAAAAATCAGAACCATGGTCCAATCCTTGCGGAGTTCCCCAGGGATCACCTCTATCTCCCATACTATTCAACCTATACATAGCCTCCCTCAGCTCCTGCCTAGACAAACATGGCATAACCTCATACAGCTACGCAGATGACATCACCATTCTCTTCCCCTTCGACCACCCAGAACCCATCATAACAGGCACAATACACAAAACACTCGAAACAGTAGCACCATGGATGACTGAACACAAACTAAAACTCAATTCTGACAAAACAAATTTCATCCTCCTAGAAAACAGCAAAACTCCAACCTTAACAAACATAGTAATAAACTCAATCTCATACCCCATTCAACCCACACTAAAACTTCTTGGAGTACTGATTGACAGAGGCTGTACCATGCAACCTCAAATCAACAAAGTAATAAAAGCATCATTCGCGATTATGAGAAACTTAAGACAAACCTGAAAATTCTTCGACAAGAAACAATTCCAACTCTGGGTACAATCTCTCATCCTTGGACTAATTGACTACTGCAACATACTATACCTCCCTTGCCCAGCGACCATGATAAAGCAATTACAAACAATACAAAATACAGCCTTAAGACTCATCTACTCATTGAAAAAATTTGACCACATCACAGAAGCATACATAGACTCACACTGGCTCCCGATACAAGCAAGAATACACTTCAAATTCTACTGCCTACTTTTCAAAGCTATTAATGGAGAAAGCCCATCCTACTGGAACAACCAACTAACTCAATCAACATCAACCAGACACAGGAGAACCCATTCACTATTCACACACACACCAACCAAAAATGTCAAATGAAGAAAACTACCGTATTTTCACGCAGATAACACGCACCCGTGTAAAACGCGCACACGGGTATAGCAGGCAGAAACCACGATTTTATGTACAAAAACTTTTGTATACTGCGCTCACGGGTATACCGCGCTTGCTGCCCGACTGTCCTTTCGCCCGCCCCGACTCTCCTCTGGCCACCCCGACTCTCCTTTCGCCCTCCCCGACTCTCCGTGCGCTGTCCCGACTATCCGTTCACCCTCCCTGACTTTCCGTGCACTGCCCCGCCTCTCCGTGCGCTGTCCCGACTCTCCGTTCACCCGCCCCGACTCTCCGTGCGCTGTCCCGACTCTCCGTTCACCCGCCCTGACTTTCCGTGCCTGTCCCCCTTGAAGTCCTGTCCCCCCTTGAAGGTCTGCCTGTCCCCCTTGAAGGTCTGTCCCCATCCTGAAAGCCTGATGCCCCCCCCCCGATACATCCCCCCCCCGGCAGGACCACTCGTACCCCCACCCCGAAGGACCGTCGACTCCCCGACAATATCGGGCCAGAAGGGAGCCCAAACCCTCCTGGCCACGGCGACCCCCCTACCCCCACCCCGCACTACATTACGGGCAGGAGGGATCCCAGGCCCTCCTGCCCTCGACGCAAACCCCCCTCCCTCCAACGACCGCCCCCCCCCCAAGAACCTCCGACCGCCCCCCCAGCCGACCCGCGACCCCCCTGGCCGACCCCCACGACACCCCCACCCGCTTTCCCTGTACCTTTGTGTAGTTGGGACAGACGGGAGCCAAACCCGCCTGTCCGGCACGCAGCCAACGACGGAATGAGGCCGGATTGGCCCATCCGTCCCAAAGCTCCGCCTACTGGTGGGGCCTAAGGCACGTGGGCCAATCAGAATAGGCCCTGGAGCCTTAGGTCCCACCTGGGGGCGCGGCCTGAGGCACATGGTCGGGTTGGGCCCATGTGCCTCAGGCCGCGCCCCCAGGTGGGACCTAAGGCTCCAGGGCCTATTCTGATTGGCCCACGCGCCTTAGGCCCCACCAGTAGGCGGAGCTTTGGGACGGATGGGCCAATCCGGCCTCATTCCGTCGTTGGCTGCCTGCCGGACAGGCGGGTTTGGCTCCCGTCTGTCCGGCCAACTACCAAAGGTACGGGGAAGGGGGGTGGGGGTGTCGTGGGGGTCGGCCAGGGGGGGTCGCGGGTCGGCTGGAGGGGCGGTCGGAGGTTCTTGGGGGGGCGGTCGTTGGAGGGAGGGGGGTTTGCGTCGAGGGCAGGAGGGCCTGGGATCCCTCCTGCCCGTAATGTAGTGCGGGGTGGGGGTAGGGGGTCGCCGTGGCCAGGAGGGTTTGGGCTCCCTCCTGGCCCGATATTGTCGGGGAGTTGGGGAGTCGGCCGGGCAAGAGGGCTTGGGCTCCCTCTTGCTCCGATCGTGGATGCGGGTGCGGGTGGGAGCGCGTGCGAGTGGTCGTTCGGGGTGGGGGTGCGAGCGGTCCTGCTGGGGGGGGTGAATCGGGCGTCGGGCGGGGTGGGAACTATGTAAAAAAAATTTTTGTATACCGCGCTCGCGCGTATAACGCGCGAGGGGTATGCGCAGTAGGTAAAAACGCGTATAACGCGCGCGTTATATGTGTGAAAATACGGTATATGACAGTCTAATGGCCTCCAAAGCAGCAAAACTAGAAAGACAAATCACCAATCTGCTGTCCTCGACCACAGACTACAAAACCTTCAAAAAAGAAAATAAAACCCTACTTTTCAAAAAATACATAAAACCTATTTAACTCAACCAATTCCTTCCCAATCTTCACCACCACACCCCCTACCCCTTTCAAATCTAAAATGTTTCCAATTACCCAACATGTATCACCTCAAGTTCCCGACAATTCTTATATAACTCCTTTGTAATTCCTATGACAATTCTTATGTAAAGTTACAATTCTTGTAACTCCTGATAAATCTTATGTAATCCGCCTTGAACTACAAGGTATTGGCGGAATAGAAATCACTAATGTAATGTAATGTAAAGTTTGCGAGACACTGATCTAGATGTTGGTATTTATACCAACCCTAGAGCAGGTATAAGTGATTGTTCTTTAGGTCAGTGTTCTTCAACCGCCGGTCCACAGAAATTCCCTGCTGGTCTGTAGGGCCGGCACATGCATCGGGCACCAGACAGTGCTCTTTAGCCGCCAGTCCATGGTGCGATCAATGCGGCGTTGTCTTTGGGCTTGCTCCCTCTTCCTCAGTGCTGCAGTGCACAAATCCTTGGACAGAGGCTCCTACACGCGCCTGAACCGGAAGCCTTCTGTCTGATGTCGCAACGTCAGAGAGAAGGCTTCCAGATGAGGCGCGGGACATGCGAGGAGCTGCTGCCCACAGCTTTGTGCACTGCAGCACTGAGGAAGAGGGAGCCGGCCCGAAGATAACACCGGGGGGTGGAATAAAATGGCCAGGCAGGAGCAGGCCAGAAGGCAAGATACAGCATGGAGGGAGGGAGACAGCAACGATATGGGAAATCATTTTATTTTTGAATTTAGTGATTGATTTACATCTGCTGTCTGTTCAGGAAGAAATTCATTTGTTTATTTTTATCTGGGGTTGTACTGCAGGCAGAGTCATGCATCTTAGGGTTTGTTTGTATATATTAGTACTTTTAGTTTTTGGTTCCATATTTGCATAGTGGTTATCTGTGTTCTGGTAGGAATGAATATTGAGAAGCATGCAATGTGCTTTGTGTAGTTTAATTTTGTGGTTAACCATTATGTGTTGTTAATACGATTATATATTGTGTGTGTGTGTGTGTGTATATATAGGAAAAATGAATAGAAAAAATGGTGTTACAATTAGTACTATTATGGGGGTGGGATCTGGGGAGAAGATTGGGTGGAGATAGGTGGGATCTGGCTCACGACTTAGCCCAGTGTTCTTCAACTGCCATTCCGCGGACCGATGCCGGTCCACAAAATAATTATTTTATTTCCACCAGTCCATAGGTGTCAAAAGTTTGAAAAACACTGCTTTAGGTCATGGTGGATTTTGGGGCACTTTTGCTAATATTTTATAAAGACAAAAATAAGCACCTCCATTTTTATATGAAATAAACAAAGGTGTGGGAGCGGTTGCCACGCGGCAAATGCTTTGATGCCCATTGAATCCCTATGTGAATCAGAGTGATTACCACAGCCCATCATGATAATTTGTAAAAGGGGGCCTAAAAATAGGCTCCCAATTATAAAATTGTCCACCTCATGGCTCTTGTAGGAAAGGAGACATCACAAAAGTTGATAACTATTGCCTGAAAGTTTGCAAAAATTATAGAATTCTTTTACCACATGTAATGATAGTAATAGGAAACATCTAGAAAATCCACGGGCCATTTTATATTGCTTTATGCCATATTATAGCATTTAATTTTTAGACATCTGTATTTTAACTATGTATAGGAAGAACTTTGTCATCTTATTTTTACATCTTATTAACCTTAATATAAGCAACTTTATTGAAATAAAAAATAAGAACTGGCACCTTATATTTGTTATATGATCTGTCCTTATTCTTTTAATGATGCTACAATCCATAATTTGTATCGGTACAATCCATTATTTAGGACAGGATTGTTTTATGGGCAATGGAGTATGATCTCAAGATACGAATCATAAAATATTACTGCCTTACATTTTCTGATCACCCATCAACTTCCTCCCACTTTCCACCTTTCCCCTTCAGACCATCATTGTAATGCCTTTAATGATTTATTTGTTTTCTGGAACTGATATCTTTAATTAATCCCTTCGTTTATTAAGATTTATTAACTAGCAGCTGTAGTGTGATTTTATTTTATTTAATTCTTTATTCATTTTTTAATCTTACAACAAGTGTACAAATAATAAAATGTGGTAAAAATCACATATTAAGTGATAAAACGGATGGTATGGGACCGGACCTGACCAACAGTGACAGCTATCAAGTAATACAGAACAGCATAGTGGCTGTCCTGACTACAAGAAGCATAGCTACATTTAATGCTGTCTGATCAAGTTTCCTTTATTTTTGATATACCGTTTATCATACAAGTGTCTAAATGATTAACAATAAAATAGAATATAAAAATTAAAAAACATAAAATGAAAACATGGCTAAGCTAAAAGGAGGGAAGCAATGGGGAAAGGAGTGCTGCAAAAAATAAGTTCCAAGCCTATCCCCCTGGATCTGATTGCCACGTCCCCCAAGATCAGCCAATCTGTGATAAGCTCCCCTAATTTAGACCCCCCTCCTTCATAGTAAGCCCTCCTCCTGCTGATCCAGACCAATGCTCCCTCTAAGCTGAGCGCATGAGCGATCGCTCACTATTTTCATTGGCGTCGCTCACTAAAATACCGCAGTGGGAAACTGAGGACTGCATAGTAAGATCCCCGATGTACTTCTGACGCAGGTGGGGATCGTGAGAGGAGCCGCTGCCACGTCTTCAGTGGTGTACCAAGGGGGGAGGGTGGTCCTCCCCGGGTGCAACCTTAGGTGGGGTGCACAGCCGGCTAGGTCCGAATCTGGCCGGCTGTGCACCCCCCCCAAGGCTGCCGTCGGAGAGGAAGTTCGGGCCAGCCAATCGCTGCCTGGCTGGGCGGAATTTCCTCTCCGACGGCAGAATTGACATCGGGGGAATGCTGGTCGGCCCGACAGTGAGAAGCAGAGAGAGCTTGGGGCAGCTGCGGCGGTGGCTTTGGGGCCTGTTTCCCCCGATGGTGGAAGCAGTGGCTTTGTGGAGGGTAGGGAGAAAGAAAGAAAGAAAGGGGGCAGGCAGGGAGACAGAAGGGAAACAGAAAAAAAGAAAGGGGGCATCAAGAGAGGAAGAAAAAGTTAGGGGAGGGAATGAGGTCTAGAGGAGAGGAAGCATATAGGCTGAAAGAAGGGAAGAAAGATTAGATGCACAGTCAGAAGATGAAAGTGCAACCAGAGACTCATGAAATCACCAGACAAGGTAGGAAAAATGATTTTATTTTAAATTTAGTGATCAAAATGTGTCTGAATTTATATATGCTGTCTATATTTTTCACTATGGCCCCCTTTTACTAAACCGCAATAGTGTTTTTTTAGCGCAGGGAGCCTATGAGCATCGAGAGCAGCGCTGGGCATTTAGCGCAATTCCCTGCGCTAAAAACTGCTATTGTGGTTTAATAAAAAGGAAGGGGGGTATATTTGTCTATTTTTGTATGGTTGTTACTGAGGTGACAATGCATAGAATCATCTGCCTTGACCTCTTTGAAAAAAACCCAGAATAGGAATGATAATTAACATTTTCTCAGCGTATAGTGTGCTTTGTGTTTTTTAATTTTATTGTTGGTAGATCATTTTGACTTGGTCATTTTAAAGTAGCTCGCAAGCCCAAAAAGTTTGGGCACCCCTGAGCTAGAGCGTTGAAGCTGTGTATTTCTATTTTATTCCCCCTTTTACAAAACTGTGGAGCGTTTTTTAGCGCCAGCCGTGGTGGTAGCAGCTCTGATGCTCAGAATTCTATGAACGTCAGAGCTGTTACCACCGTGGCTAAAATCCACACTACAGTTTTGTAAAAGGGGGAGAGGTTAGTTTGTGATGACATATTCCATACTAGGTGAAGGTGTTTCTGTGTTCTGTGTGTTCGAAAGACATGGTTTTCTGTTAGGATTGACGGTGTAGGATTGATCTGTGCTGGTCTGGCTTGTTTAGTTTTACAATGGGTGTATTGATGTACTGCTCACTGCAATATGTAAGATGCTGCCTTTTCCTAGGTACTCATGTGTGACATGTGGCTTGTTACTAAAAATCATATTTTTCGTACAGATGGGGGGAGGGGTGCCAAAAAATGATGGGCACCGGGTGTTACATATGCTAGGTACGCCACTGTATGTAAAGATACCAGAAAGCTGGCGAAGCAAAAACTTTAAGTAAATTGTTATTCTTCTAAGTTTTGAGTATTTAACCCTCCCACAATCTCATGGGCACTCGTCCTCCGCGCCTGCTCATAAATTTGTGGAGTATGTAACTTGTCGCTCATGCATATTTTTTTTTTGCACACACCTCATCAATCCTTAGAGGGAACATTGATCCAGACTCCCTGGAGATAAGGTTTCTTTTCAATAAACGGTCACCCCCTAAGCATAAGTCCTCCACCATGCCCCTGACAACCCATCCCCCTTCTGGATTCACTCGGGGACTTCCCTAGTAGTATAGTGGAACAAGAAGGAGTAATCCTCATCTGCTTCCGTCCCAGAGTTGCCAGGGTGCAAAATGGTATCTAAGAGCCATAATGGTAGTCTCATGGTGTACTGCTGGTATTGATCATTGTATTCTTATATTAATAATTATTAATAACTTTAGCCATACCAAAAACCAGGGAAAAAGAGAAGTTTTTAGCAACTTGTTCAATGTGAAACAGAATATCAACAGGTGCAGGGTAAAAGCTTGATTTTTCTTATGAACTTGACACTAAACTTAAGACTAACTTTAATAAAAAATAATAAAATGTTCCAGTGCAAAAACATTAAAATAGGTGTTTATTGGATGAATAGTAGCAAAATGCTCCTTCCTGATGTGTTCTCTCGCTGCTCCTGTGACTTCTTTTCTGTGCTGACTCTCCTTAAGTGACACAAAAGAACGTTTGATCTCCATCTGAAGGAGAACCCAACAATAGTCCCTGTGTTGCAAAATCACTGATAAACAGTGATTTTTGTACCCTCAAAGAACCTGTAATTAGATGGAAAATAAATACCTGAATTTTAAAATTTATAAACAACCTGATAATAGAAGCCCTCAGGGCCTTTGCGGAAAGCAAACATTTTGTTCTGTTGTCAGGAAGAGGATGAGCTCCTGAAAGCTAATCAAGAAATGTAAATCAACTCATATTTTTTTTTTTTAACCTTCATTTCTGTGCATGCAAAATATCAAGCAGTAAAGCTAACTGCATATTAGTTTCTGCTACTTGAACAGATTTGTAAATTTTGATTTGGGTTTCAAGAGGGGCTTGGATGATTTCCTAAAGGAAAAGGGGATTGAAGGGTATAGATCAGTGGTCTCAAACTTGCGGCCCGGGGGCCACATGTGGCCCACCAGGTACTATTTTGAGGCCCTCGGTATGTTTATCATAATCACAAAAGTAAAATAAAACACTTTCTTGATCATATGTCTCTTTAGCTATAATTGATATATTAATAATATCCAAAAGGAAAGATTTATAAACTTTAAAGTTTTACCTCATGCAAAATTGTCATTTCTTTAATAAGACACTATTTTTTCTGAGGCCCTCCAAGTACCAACAAATCCAAAATGTGGCCCTGCAAAGGGTTTGAGTTTGAGACCACTGGTATAGATAGAGGATTGGATGATTTCCTGAAGGAAAAGGGGATTGAGGGGTATAGATAGAGGATTCTATGCAGGTCCTGGACCTGATGGGCTTACCTGTCTTAGCAATAGGTCAGCCCTTTTTTGTTAATAAGCACAGATGATGGGTATTACATACACATAATATCTGTCTCATTAAAAAGAAAAAAGCCCCCCCCCACCCTGAAGATTGCTCTTCCCAACATCCCCTTGACAAATGGCACCAGAAATCGGCCCCCTCCCCAATGCCAGCAAAAATTGGCAGGAGGGATGCCCACCCCCTCTTGCCATGCTGACCCCCAACCCTCACATGAGAAAAAATCAGCGGGAGGGATTTCTACACCCTCCTGCCATGACGATCCCTCCCCCTGCGTGAGAAAAAATTGGCAGGAGGGATGACCACTTCTTCCTGCCACTGGATGTTTCCCCGAATCCCCCCTTGTACCTTAGTCAGAAATCAGGAGCAGGAGAGAAGCTCAGTCTCTCCTGCTCCTAGGCCCTCCAATCCAAAATGGTGGGCCTTCCCCTCCCCAGTGCATCATGTGTTGCACGGGGAGGGGCCTAAGCTCTGATTAGCTCAGATGCCTAAAGCCCCTTCCAAGAGGAGGGGCCTTAGGCATCTGTTTCAATCAGTGTCTTAGACTCCTCCCTCTGTATCCCGGGAAACAGAGGGAGGAGCCTAAGGCCCTGATTGAAACAGACATGGGGGGAGCCACTGCTTGCCCTGGATTGGTAGCATGGAATGTTGCTTCTCTTTGGGTTTTTGCCAGATACTGGTGACTTGGATTAGCCACCGTGTGGTTGGGCTACTTGGCTATATGGACCATTAGTCTGACCCAGTAAGGCTATTCTTATGGATTATTATCTAATGAATATACTGGCACACAGCTGTGACAACACAAAAAAAAAAAACATAACAAATTACCAAAAAGGAAAAGGTTTTCAGCCTGTGTCCAGAGTAAGTGATGCTTAGAGGGTACTAGGCTATAGTATCCTTCCACCTCTTATTCCTCTATCCTGGAATTCCTCAAATCCATTCTTCACTAGATCCACGCAAAAACTAAAATTATCCCTCCCCTCCTTAAAAGGTATCTCCCTCGTTGGTAAACTCGGTTCCTCCCTCCACTTCAGAATCGCTCAGTTATGGAATAGTTTCCCTTCCCCTCTCCGCAACTTGAGCCCCCTTCTACCATTCCGTAAGCTTCTGAAGACCTGGCTCTTCTCCAAAACGTAACCTCATCCCCTCCCTAGTATTATCACACCTAACCTCTCTTCTTACCTACTTCTATAAATCTACTGGAGTTCCGTTCCTTCACTAACCATGTAAACCGTGTCGAGCTCCACCTGTGGAGATGTTGCGGTATATAAACCCAAGATTTAGTTTAGTTTAGTTTAGTGGTAACGCTCTGTGTCATACCTTAGCAAATTGAAAATTGCCAGTTGCAGTTTATAAACTTTTTGAAATCATTTTAACTCTGCTAATTGCTTAGTTATTTACAGTACTTGATAATAAAATTAATTTTACAGTTCCAGTTTTCATTTGGCATATGAAAGCTGTTTAATGCATTTAACAACTAATTAACTTAAAAAGTTCCAGAGTATTTCCAGGTTCTGAGCATATAGTGAGCATTTAGCTAGTTTTGCAGTGCATGAATACAGTGGCAGATCTGCAATGCAAACAGCTCTATTCAGAACTAATTGAGCATTCCTCTGTGTCTTAAACATGTCACTCGCAAAGTATTAAGCAACCATTAGTCACAGAGTCAGGGGCACAGGTTAAATGAAAAGGGCAGTGTAAATAACAGTGCCCTTGATCAGCTTTTGTGCAAACAGTAAACTTGCCTGCTAACAGTACCTTGATGTTTTAAGTTTTGTTTCTCGCAGTGGTAGCAGTCATACAGTGAAATTAGAAAAGATTACAGAGAAGGGTGACAAAAATGATAAAGGGGATTGTATAACTTCCTTATGAGGAAAGGCTAAAGTGGCTAGGGACCTTCAGCTTGAAGAAGAGACAGTTCAGGGGAGATATTGTATGAGGTCTATAAAACACTGAGTGGAGTGGAAAGGGTAGATGTGAGTCGCTTGTTTACTGTTTCCAAAAATACTAGGACTAAGAGACATGCAATGAAGCTCCTAAATAGTAAATTTAAATCAGGAGGGATGTCCACTCCCTCCCCCCCTCCTGCCATCGGCCCACTCTCTCCTTCCCCCCCCCCCCCGCCGAACTTCCCTTCGAACCGCCTGCTGAACTTATGGCAAGAGGGATGTCCACTCCTTCTTGCCATCTGCCCACTCCCACCCCCCTTAGAACTTATGGCATGAGGGATGTCCACTCTCTCCTGTCATCCCCGTCATCCTCATCCCTCGCCACCACCATCATCCCCCCCGTACCTTTAAGTTGGAAGCAGGAGGGGTGCTCAGTCCCTCCTGCTCCTCTGGTCTCCTGTGCAATACAGGCCTTAGGCCCCGCCCCGGTGCATCATATGATGCACGGGGAGAGGCCTGAGGCACCTGAGCCAATCAGGGACTTCCTTAGGAAGGAGCTTGAGGCACCTGAGCCTATCAGGGCCGTAGACTCTTCCTCGTGCAACAGATGATACACTGGGGCGGGGCCTAAGGCCCGCATTGCGCAGGAGGAGGCTGGAGGAGCAGGAGGGACTGAGCACCCCTCCTGCTCCCAAGGTACGCGGTGAGGGAGAGGGGGCATCCAATGGCTGTTGGCAGGTGGCAGGAGGGAGTGGGCATCCCTGCTGCCATATTTTTCAGCACCGGGGGGGGGGGGGGGAGTTTGGCCGCCGCAAAATATCTGTACCATGGGAAAAAAAAAGAAAAAAAAGTCTGACCTGTTAAAAAAACAGCAGTTACTGACAGGTCTACAGCAGTTGGGTTTTAGGATCATAAAACCTGATGGAAAATAGCCAAGCAAATGTTAGTGAATCAATCGCTTGACTATTTTGCATGGGGTTTTACTCATTTGCATGGGTTGGATCGGATCGGAAAATGGGGAAAAACATGCAGTGGGACGTTTAGTGAATTGGGTGGGTAGCAGCGATCATCGCTAAACCTGTGAAAATAGGTTTAGCGACAATCGCTGACTTTAGTGAATTGGGGTCTAAGTCTTCTGTCTCTGACTCAATTCTGACTCATGCTCACCAGGACTCAATTCCTGGTGAGCATGACAGCCAGAGGAGCCTTGAGAAAGGACAAAGATGAAACAGAAGTGATTTGACCTGCTAGTTTGAAGCAGAAAGTTGCACGGGGACAGAAATCAAAACCGTCACCTCCCATCCCCGGTAGAATCAAACCCGCCACCGCCCATCCCTATAAACTTCAGAAGTAGTTATTTCATTTAATTATGCTACTGAATTAAAGCCTCGGGTAGAGACCCATTTACAAATAAGTAAAGACGCTATTAATTGGTAAGAATGCATAAGAACATAAGCAATGCCTCCACTGGGTCAGACTTGAGGTCCATCGGCCCAACAGGTCCAGGACCTGTGCAGTAATCCTCTATCTATACCCCTCTATCCCTTTTTCCAGCAGGAAATTGTCCAATCCTTTCTTGAACCCCAGTACCGTACTTTGCCCTATTACGCCCTCTGGAAGCGCATTCCAGGTGTCCACCACACGTTGGGTAGAGAAAAAACATCCTAGCATTCATTTTGTAAATGGGTTTCTACCAGAGCCTCTAATGTAAATATAAATACTCAGCTGATAAGGACCCCCAAGCTGTCAGCTGAGGACTTCCTCTGCAGTTGGCTGGGTGTCCCTTTTGCCAAGTTTGGCAGGCAGCAGTAGTGTTCCTGAGTCACAGATGCTGGCATCTCAGTGGCTCATGGATGCTGCAGTGACTGCTGCGCTTTGTGGAGGGGAGTTCTGGCCATCTCTAGAGGAGGTCCTCTGCTGGCAGTGCTTGGGGGATCCCTACCAGCCACAGCAAGGGTCAGCAAGTACTTCAGCACTGTAGAAATAAAACCAGAAGTTCATTTCCTTTTCTTTTGAACACAATACAAAGACATACGCTATATACATTTCCCAAAGCTAACATATTTTTGTCAATAAATTCCGTTTTTTACCTTTGTTGTCGGGAGACTTATTTTTCCATCAATTTGGTCCCAGTTTCTTTTTTCTGCTTTCCCGTCTTCTTTAAATTTTTCTGTTGCTGTCCATTGGTTCCTCCTACCATGGTCTAGTATTTAGCCTTCTCTCATCCCCGGACCATGTGCAGCATCTATCACCCCTCTCCAGCACCATACCACCTCTCCCTCCATTCCTTTCACCACTATGTCCAACATTCCTCCCAATTGCATTCCTTTCAATCTGTCCCACTGTTGCCTTTCCACCACAACATTTCTCCCTCTCATCTGTACCTCACTCCCTCCCTATGACCAAAAATTCTCCTTTCTTCCATTCCCTGGGTACTCAATCATCTCTCTTTCCCTCTCACTGAAACACCCAATTCTCCCTTTCTATTCCCTCCCCCACCTCAGCATCTCTTTCTTTCTACATCCTTTCCCCCAAGTTCATGCCTTCTGTATCCAAAAACACACTCCTTCCCCTCCGTGTCCCGTGTTTGCCTCCCACATTCGACCCCTTCTGTGTCCCACATTTGTGTCCAGATAACAGCAGGGATTGGAGGCAGCTCGAGCCAAGAGGCTCGTCTTCTTTTCCTGCCTACAGCATGAACACATAGCTGACCAGAAGTCTTCCCCCAACGTCAGAGGGAAGGCTTTGCCTCTGTCACGTGCAGCATGCAGGGCCCATTTGGAAATACTGGGCGCCCATGAGCTTGTGTCCTGAAAATTTTCTTTGCACGGCGGATCCGTTTGGTCTCCACAAGCCGCAGAATTGAGGATTTCTTCCCCCCCCCAAGTTGGGTTGGTTTTGGGTTTTTTTGCAGTGATTTTTTGCTCTGATCCACCCGCCATCTGGCACATAAGAACATAAGAAAAAAGGAACTGCCATCTCCAGATCAGACCTTCGGTCCATCAAGTCCGGTGATCCGCACACTCGGAGGCCCAGCCAGGTGTACACCTGGCGTAATTTTAGTCACCCATATCCCTCTATGCTTCTCATAAGGAGATGTGCCTCTAGTTTGCTTTTAAATCCTAGAACGGTGGATTCCGCAATAACCTCATCTGGGAGAGCAATAAGAACATAAGATCTGGCGTCTCCGCTGCTGCCCTTCCTGAACTGTTGGGTGGCGTGCCGCGGCCATTTCCACGGCGAAAGGGGCATCTCCATCCTGGACCACGGCTTCTACCAGCCCATCTTCCTCCCCCTGTGCACGGACATCGTCTACAAACCGACCATCATGCCCCTATATATTGAGCATTTTTCCATAACTGGCATCACCAAAATAAAGCAGTAAAAGCCCAAACAAACCAAGTATGGTTGGGTTTCAGGCTAGAAAATTCTCTGGTGCCTTTCCAGTTACTGTTACCTAGTAATTAACTGTAGACCTGCTGGGCCAAATGAACCAGGAGGATGTCAGCCTGTAGGTGCACCAGTTCTACCCGCTGGTGAAAGTGCAGTGCTCCCCAGAGCTCAAGTTTTTCCTCTGCTCTATGTATGCCCCAGTGTGCATGGTGCTGGAGCAGGCCATCCCGGCATGCCAATCCATCTGTGAGCAGGCATGGCAGGGCTGCAAGACTGATGAATATGTTCGGTTTCCAGTGGCAAAGCAGATATGCTTGGGGCAGAACCACTCGGAATGTGGTGGGAGGGGGGGTAGACACTACTCTCCACCACCGGTCCCCCACTCTACGGAGTGCCCAAGTACTCCACCTCTAACTAGCCTTTCCACTGCCCCCTGGCGCTCAAAGTGGCCACCTATCTCAACTACCAGTTCTTGGAGGAGAAGGACTGCATGGCCTCCTGCGAGTCGGCCAGAGGCGATGGCTACGTGTTCTTCGGCCAGGAAGAGATCTGCCCGCTATATGCTGCATGTGACTAACGCGAAGCCTTCTCTCCGGCGCCAGCTCTAATGTTGAGGGAAGACTTTCAGTCGGCTACGTGTGCGTGCTGCAGGCAGGAAAAGAAGAGGGGCCTCTTGGCTCGAGCTGCCTCCAACCCCGCGGGATCCCTGAGATCATGAGGGGGGGGTCCCCGCGGGATCCCCGCGACCTGAAGGGGTGTCCCCACGGGATCCCCGTAAACTGAGGGGGGAACCCGCAGGTCCCACCATCCCCGTTCCCTTGCAGCTCTCTAGTTTGAAGCTTTGGACAAGCATCAAATAAGCCTATCCCAGATCACTACATCCAAACCCCATGGATATTGATGTCATTGTGAATTTGAGGCAACCATCATTTTCTTGCTATGTCTCTTAGATTTCACAGGAAAAGAAGCTTTTATGAGGAACATGTAGCCTTCAGAGGGAAAAGGGGTTAAAATGTATCTAGCTTAGAGACAGAGAGAAAACAAAGAGTACATAAGGCTCAGAGACAGAGGGCTAAGCAGCGAGTGGGCTTGTGTTGGAGACTGAAAACGGCGCATTGTTTAAATTTAGTTCCAATATTAGAGAATAATTTATCAGTACATTTAAGAAAGAAAGAATCACTCCAAAATTTCAAAAGACACTTAAAGGCACATTTTTTTTTCAAATAGCCTTTTTTTTAAAAAAAATTCTTTATTGATTTTCTAAACTTCAAAAGTGCAATTCACAAATATCATCAATAATAATAAAATGTTAAGCGCGCATGCGCACTCAAAAGTCATGTGCCCTGTTCCGTCACGACGGAACGAGTGTGCATGCACGCTTAACATCACAGTCTCCTTTTTTTCAAGCCGCTGCTAGCGACGCGCCGGAGCTGGACCCCCCATTGACCCTCAGTCTCCTTTTTTTCAAGCCGCTGCTAGCGACGCGTCGGAGCTGGACCCCCCGTTGACCCTCCCACCGCTACAAGGCTGACAAACCCGGCAGGAGCAGCAGCGTCGCAGGCACACTAAACGCTGCTTCGGTTCTTCTACTGGCCTAATTTCCTCTGCCGCTTCCCTGATGACGTCATCAGGGAAGCGGCAGAGGAAATTAGGCCAGTAGAAGAACCGAAGCAGCGTTTAGTGTGCCTGCGACGCTGCTGCTCCTGCCGGGTTTGTCAGCCCTGTAGCGGTGGGAGGGTCAATGGGGGTTTTGGTGGTGCCAGATCGGTGGTGGCGGGGGGGGAGTCAGGCAGGTGGAAGGGGAATGGGAGGGGGCAGGCAGGCTGGCATCGGAGGAGGGGGGGTCAATGGAAGGCAGACAGGATGGCATGGGGGATTCCATGAAAACATGCTGCTCAGGGGAATGAGAGGCAGACTGGCATGGGGGGGGGGGTTCGGTGGAAGGGGGATGGGAGGCAGGCAGGCTGGCATTGGAGGGGGGTGGGGGGTTCAATGGAAGGAAGGCACGCAGGATGGCATCGGGGGGGATTTCAATGGAAATATGCTGCTCAGGGGGATGGCAGGCAGGCTGGCATGGGGGGGTTTCAATGGAAGGGTTATGGGAGGCAACGGAGGGGGTGGGGGGTTTTCAATGGAAGGCAGTCTGGCATCAGAGGTGGGGGAGGAAGGAGGCACTGGGGGCACTAAGGACATAGGAAGGGGCACTATGGACATAGGAAGGAAGAACAGGGAGATTCACAGACAGAAAAAATGACAGGCAGCATGCAAGGAGACAAAGAGAAAAAATACCCAGACAGACAGACATCTACTCTAGCACCCGTTAATGTAACGGGCTTAAAGACTAGTATATAATAAAATGGTAAGTGCGCATGTGCACTCTAAAGCCGTGTTCCCTCATCCGTCGCGATGTGGCCACAAGAGTGCGCATGCGCGCTTATATGTCACAGTCTCCTCTTTTTCCAGCCCGGCTCACTGAGAGGGAGAGCGGCGCTGGCACCTGGGAGAGGTGGGGGACACCAGTTCAGCTGGGCCGCTCCATCTCTGGCATCTCAGCAGCCCCCGAAGCTCATCAGCAGCCTGTCCCACTCCCTCGAGAAGGGCTCCCGATGGCGGCACTGCTGGTGGCGCTGCTCCCACTGCTGTGCGCGAGCGACGCGCCGGAGCTGAACCCCGCTTGTCGGCAGCGGATCGACCACATGGCAAACGGCAGTGGCTGACAGGAGGAGACAGAGGTGAGGATGGATTGATGGGAGATAGAGAGAAGGGAGATGTTGGACTGTTGGGGGATAGACAGAGGGGAGATTCTGCTCTGGTGGGGGGTGGGGAAAGGAAGGGAGGCCTACTGCTGGACAGGGTGAGCAGGAAGAGGTGCTGATAGATAGGGGTGGAAAAAAGGAAGGGAGGCCTACTGCTGGACAGAGGGAGCAGGAAGAGGTGCTGATGGACGGGGGGAAATGGAAGGGAGGCCTACTGCTGGACAGGGGGAGCAGGAAGAGATGCTGATGGATAGGGGGGAAAAAAGGAAAGGAGGCCTACCGCTGGACAGGGGGAGCAGTGAAGAGGTGCTGATGGATGGGGGGAAAAAAAGAAAGGGAGGCGTACTGCTGCACAGGGGGAGCAGGAAGAGGTGCTGATGGATAGGGGGAGGGAAAGGAAGGGAGGCCTACTGCTGGACATGGGGAGCAGGAAGAGGTGCTGATGGCCGGGGGGGGGAAAGGAAGGGAGGCCTACTGCTGAACAGGAGGAGCAGGAAGAGGTGCTGATGGACAGGGGGGAAAAAGAAGGGAGGCCTACTGCTGGACAGGGGAAGCAGGAAGTGGTGATGATGGATAGGGGGAAAAAAATAAGGGAGGCCTACTGCTGGACAGGAGGAGCAGAAAGAGGTGCTGATGGACAGGGGGGAGGTAAAACAAGGGAGAAGGGCTGCTGCTGGATAAGGGGAGCAGTGAAGGGGAGGTAAAAGGAAGGGATAATGGACAGGGGGAGCATGCAAGGGTGGTGGTGGACAGCCAAAACAAAGAAAGACAGAAATACAGAAAGCGGCTAAGGAGACAGAGAGAGAAAAAAATAAAGACAGACACACACATATATTCTAGCACCCTTTAATGTAATGGGTTATAAAGCTAGTATATCATATAATAAGTTAATAAAAGCACATTCAACTTACAAATATGCATAACCAACCATTTCTCCCCCCACCCAATGATTATTCAATAAAACACAGAAGCATAGACTATCCCAATAACCTTACCCTATTCAGATTAAAAATATCCCCCCACATGACACTGTCCGTGGCAGGAGGGATACCCAATCCCTCCTGTAGGAACTCCCTAAACAACCCTCTAACCGTGATAAGCAGGAGGGATGCCCACACCTTCCTGCCAGCAGGCCCTCCACAACCTCCCCCCCACCCCATGGCCTTTGGTATCTGGCCAATTGGAGACTTAGTCCATTCTTTGTGCATATAAGAATGCACTGGGAAGGAGGCCTAAGACTCCGGTTGGCCCAGGTACCTAAGGCCCCTCCTATGGGCCAGTCAGGGCCATAGGCCCTTTCCCAGTGTATCCCAGGATGCCATTGTGAAGAAGTGGGCCTAGCGGCCAGAGGGAATAGGCATTCCTCCGGCCCGCCGTACTACAAATGGTACAAGGGGAGTCAGGGGGTGGTTGGGGTTAAGGGTTTGGATTTAGGGGGGGGTTGCCAGGGTGGGGGGTTCGAGTCTGGGGATCATTAGTTTGTGGGGCCTGCTGGCAGGAGGGAGTAGGCATCCCTCCTGCCTATTGTGGTTGGGGAGTTGTTTCAGGGTTTCCGGCAGGAGGAATTGGACATCCCTCCTGTCACGGTCAGTGTCGGTTAGGGTTCGGGGGTGGCGGCAGGAGGAATTGGGCATCCCTCCTACGGGCCAACTTGCTGTTAGGTTCAAGGGGTTCTCTGCCATGGCCGCTCAGTTGATCACAGCAGGGAGATTTCCTTGCCACAATCAGCTCAGCGGCTGCGTCCATTTGAAATGTAGGCCTCTGTAGTCTATCGTCCAATATCTATAAAGAGGAAGGTGCCAGCAGCTGCAGATGTAGATGGTGAGCAGCCATAGGAGATAGGAAGTCATACTACCAAGGCTAACTGCAACTTCAGGAAAGAGCAAGTAATGGAGAGTACGAGTTATGCCTCTGGACTTTCATTCTTTGGTCTGGCCTCAGCACCAGTTCCACAATCAGCATCCCCCAAGGGCACAGAGAGAAGATTCTGTAAAATATCAGATATGGAGAAATTCTCCAAAGCTTGAAGATCAGTGTTTTTAAAATGCATTTACTGTCGCCATCAGTAGAGAAAAGCTGTTGGGCCATCTTTCCAATAAATGGCCTGCTCCTTCATTTGTACAAACATTACCTGTTAGAGTTGGTTTCAGGGAAGAGCAATGATATAGGCTGGGCAGTTCATCCTGCACTGCAAAGCAGGAGTATAAGGAAAGCTGTAGAAGACGTATATCTCTTTCAGCTGCTACAGTCTTATTCTTCCAGATGCTTTGCAACCTGTCAATAGCAGCTCCTTTGTGACAGGGGATAGTACAGATAAAACTTGAGGGTGCATTCTTATCTTCCTAATTTAGCCTGACCATCATAGCAACAGTCATTGACCAGTGGCCAAAGGTTACAACATATTTCAGAACTGATACATTTACGTCCTGAATCTGACTTCTAAGCAGGGACAGTGAAACATCTTTTTGCTTAGGAGGGCTAAATAGAGCAAGCTCCCTCCCTGTGTTCATCTCGCTGGTTGGTAATGCTGTTGCAGTGGCTCACTCAACTCTGCTGCCTGTGCTACTAAGAATTGCAATTGTACAGTGACCCAACACTACCTTGAAAGTATATGCAGCTTTGTCCCCCCCCCCCCCCCCAAGGAGCAAAGTAAAATTTGGTATTGAAATTTAGGTTTCTTGTGTGCTGTTTAACTGGCCCAAATACAATGGATGTAGTTCTCTCTTACTCTTTAGCTGATAAATAAAAGTCATGAGTTAAATTAATATTCTAATTTTTTGTGTGCCTGATACTAGTGTTGCATTTTGCTAGTTGGGTTAGAATTTTTTTTTTTTTAACCACACTGTTTTTTGTTGGCATAGATTATAGGTGGACCTTGTATTGATAGTACTGGAAAACAGAGGTGGGAAACAAAATGTCTAACCCTGTCACAGTTTAAATATCTCCCATTGGACAGATTTTATTGAATCACAGTTGCAATTTCATACAGCGATCCAGCAAAATTGGGATAAAAATAGCATAGCTATCCAATTAAGTGCTTTTAATGTTTACTCCAGTTCCTTTGGTTCATTTTAATATCATTTCTGATCATAATGAAATAACCTATCTCAACAGGAGATACCTAATTTATGGCAGCAGTTTAAGATCATAATTCAGCATCTCTGTTCCTTCTGCCCACCTCTTCTGGAAATATAACATCTAGCTACAGGGGATCTTCTATTTGAATGATATTAAAATAAAATATTTTTTTTATTAAACAAAACCCAGACAAAAGTAATTTACTTCTTTTTACTCAAAGGAACACACTTCGTAAACACATAACAGAAAGTACCTAAGTTATCATTTCATTGAGACCTTTCTCTCCGTAGGTCACTTTTTAAGAAATGGTCCAGAACCTTCTCCAAATATTTTCATGTTTATTAGAGACTCCTGCCAAGGATTTTGACAGCTTCTTAATATGCTCAAGCTACTGAAAATTATTTCTAACAAAAAAACAAGTCAAAATGAAGTTCAATGCACACAAAAGTCTAATCAAATGTACTGAAATGGTATAACTAGGAGAAAAAGCCTCAGAATTTCCAGGTAAAAACAGAAGCAGATTGGCAAAATGCTGATTGATGTTAGTCTTGGTAGACTGAAAATGATACATAACTAAGGCCCCCTTTTATGAAGCAATGTTAGGCTTTTTTATCGCCGGCCGCAGCAGTATTAGCTATGACATTCATAGGATTTCTATGAGCATTGGAGTTAATACCACTACGGCCACCGATAAAAAAAAAAAAAAGCCTAACGAGGCTGTATAAAAGGGGGCCTAAATTAAGTAGTTACTGGTTATACTTATGTACACTTTTGGGCAATTAAAGTTCATTGGAGGTTTTTATGCTGATAATTGTTCAGTGCCAATACAGGATTTTACTTGGGTGTCAAAATATTTCATCTTTTTTTTTTAAATTGACATTTTAAGTCATAACAGTGAAATAACATAATATTATACCATAGATATGATATAAATCCAAATATAACAAAAGCTGTAAGTACAGAAATGGAAGCGGGACATGTTACAGACAAGCTATATTAAAATCTGTGCAAATATCAGTGTTTTAAACATGCTACAACTAGTCAAAACATGCCAAATTCGTAGCTTAAAATGTTAGCAAAAAATATAGCAGCAGGTAAAGGGCTCCTTTTACTAAGGTGCGCTAAACTAAGGTTTTTAGCGCACGCAGGATTTTAGCACACGCTAAACCCGTGCTACATGGCTAGAACGAACGCCAGCTCAATGCTGGTGTTAAGGTCTAGCACGCGTGTCAATTTAGTGCACGCTATTCCATGCGTTAAGGCCCTAACACACCTTCGTAAAGGAGCCCATAGTAGTAGGAAAAAAAAAGAGGGGGGGGAGTCTCAGTAAGCACCACACAACAACAATCAGCCAAGTCAAATTTTGAAGGGATGACACAGACAATAGCCTTAATACATCAATGGTCTTTATTATAATAAGACTGAACAGGGTCCCATACTTTGAGAAATGAACTAGTAGAATTTTTCAGCTATAACACACTCATATTTGGTGGTGATACATCCTGTATTCCACCATACAACATATTCCACTTTAGATAAGTATTTCCAGCAGTGTAAAATATTTTTAATAGCCTCAAATAGTAAAATGTTGAGCAGGCGAGCATTATATTTAGACATAGGTTGTGGAAGACCATGATGACCCAGTATAATGAACTTAAGATGTAAAGGAGCTTTTATATTCAAGATGGATGAGATGGTGTTCCAAACATTATTCCAATATACAGTGAGATGACAGCAGTGAAATATCATGTGAGATAATGTTCCAACAGCTTTCTTACAAGACCAGCAAAGATCAGAAGTGTCCTTTGAGAGTTTGGCTAATCTTTTTGGGGTCCAATGAGATCTGTGCAAAAGGAAGTATGTCAACTGTAATACCACTGCGGATCATATAGATTGAAATATTTGGGTCTGTACCTTTTGCCAGACATCATCATCTGCCTCAAATTCCAGCTCAGAATGCCATGAACTCATCAATTGTGATAGAAATAGAAGAGGTCTGTTTTAGTATTGGCTGGCCCTGAACTTCCTCTGTCAGAATTGATGTTGGGGGTGGGTGGGGGTGAGGGAGGCTGGCTTGCCCGGCGCTTCTGTAGTCACTGCTGGCCTGTTGTGGCGTCAGGGAGCAGGGAGAACGCCCTGCGATCAACTCGCGTTGCCTTTGCAATCAACTGGTCAATCGCGATTGACCTTTTAGGCACCCCTGCTCTAGAAGATCTATTCTAGACCATTTATTCTTGATTTGAGTTTATTAATAAGCTCAGTCTTATACAACTACTTCTGCCAGTGTTCAGTAAGTGGCACACTCATACAGTAATTTGCTACTGTAAACCTTGCTGCCAGTATCTTCTAGGTTATTAACTACCTGTTATGGACCGAGTCCCATTGACTATTCCAGATACCATGTAATCTGAACTTTAGACATAGGTCTGCTTAAAAGCATCTTACATCTGTATTTTCTCTGAACACAATTTTCCAGAAATTGACCACATATTTCCATAGGTATGAAAGAGTTTCCAAGACCACAGCCCCTCCAACACAAATTGAATGTGCAATTACATCTTGAGAAAAAGGCAGAATATCAATATGTTCTATGAAGTACATGAAATATCAATTCTATACATTTTCTGCATATAGATTTTTTGTGTGTCATCTTGATCCAAATTGCACCTCAGTCCTCTTTCTCAAAATTTACAGATAACATTCTTATCCAGTTAAGGATGAAGGACTGTTATTTATGTTATGTTATATCCTCACCAAATGTACCACCTCCCCTTTTTACAAAACGTGGTATTTAGCACCGGCCGCGGTGGTAACAGCTCTATTGCTCATAAGAATTCTATGAGCGTCGGAACTGTTACTGTCGCGACTGACACTAAAAACTGCACTACGGTTTTGTAAAAGGGGGGATGGTAGTTCAAAGTGGGTCACAATGTTTTAAAAATAAAAAAAAACAAAACTTATTTGAACATGAATCAAAACTACATACAAAAATCTTACAGATTAAAAAAAAAACAACAACCAACTAAAAATGTGGAGGAGCATAATAAAAAAAATGTGTATGTTCCCTTTTGGCCTAAGGCCTTAGGTGCCCAAAGTAGGCAGCAGGGAAATGTCCATTCTCGAAAAAGACATCCAAAATGTGTGTGTGTGGGGGTTTAAATGGCCTACCTGTATATTCAGGAGTTTAATCACCCAGACTGGCACTAGGTCTACCTTTAAGCCCTATTCTCAAAAAAAATAAAATAAAATCGCCCAAGTCCCAAACACCCAAAAAAGACTTTTTAGGCATAGGAGGGACCAGTCCTTCACCTAAAAGCACAATTCTCTAACCGCCAACTGTTATAAGCGCTGGTTAGAGAACCGTGGAACCACCCCCCCCTCCCCTGTGAAGGAGGGATGCCCAGTCCCTCCTACCTGAAGCCAACACGACCCCCCCCCAAATGATCATTGGCAGGAGAAATGCCCGATATCTCCTGCCGTGATGCCTCGAACCTTCCCACAATCTTCCCTGGCAGGAGGAATGCCCAATCCCTCCTGCCGACAACTTGCAAACCCAAGTTTCCAAGTTTATTTAAAATTTGTTATACCACCTAATCAGGCTTCTAGGCACACTTTCCGCCTTACCCACTACTCCAAAAATGTCCCTTTTCGCTCTGGACGCACAGAGACAGGGAAAAGGCCTAAGCTGGTTTTAGATGCTTCTTTAAAACCCTGTTCCGTTATCGAGTACTTGGATAACCTGTCTTTTTGATTGTCCAAATCAGGGGTCCCCAAAGTCCCTCCGAATCCAGTCCGGTTTTAAGGATTTCCCCAATGAATATGCATTGAAAACAGTGCATGCACATAGATCTCATGCATATTCATTGGGGAAATCCTGAAAACCCGATTGGATTTGGCCCTCAAGGAGGGACTTTGGGGACCCCTGGTCCAAGTGCTGATTTAGGTAGGTAATTAGACTTTCTTTTTTCTTTTTTTTCTTTTTTTATTATGTACCTCTTAACCTTCTCAAACAAATTTTTGAAATAATCAGGTTTTAAAATATTTTTACAGAAAACTATATAATTCCAACTATTTCCAAAAAGAGTGAATTCCAATCTGCACTATTCAATAGTTGTGCAATTATGGTGTCTTTGCTTTTACCTTATGCCCTTCATAGATGGAAATGTTAATAATAGATGATGAAACTACAATATTTGAAACTTTCTACTAATATTTTAGTAAATCTTAGAAAGCTCTCCATACAGTGTTTTAAAAGCGAGACAACCTGTTAACTCTGCTATTATCACATAATGTTTCTTTTAACCCTGCATCATAAGTTCCAAAAGCTATCCTAGTGCACTACCAACAGTCAGGTTTTCAGCATATCCACGACACAGATTTGTATGCAGTGCATTCATTACATATGAAGTTTGGGATTTTAGCAAGCTTTTTTTTGAAGTTGAGAATAATTAATGCTACCAGGGAATGGAGGAGTAGGCCTAATGATTGGCACAGTATACTGAGAACTGGGGTAACTGAGTTTGATTCCTACTGTGGCTCCTTCTGACCCTGAGCAAGTCACTTAACCCTCCATTACCCACTTAAAAATAAACTGTAGCTATTATGCTTATAAGATGTGTCACTTTATTATCAACGTATGAGTATATATGTGTTATACTTGCTATTTGCATATTGGTCTGTTCCTTTATTCATTATTTGTATTTCTTTCTTTATTTTCTTTCAGATATTTATTACCCGCCTAGGCAGTTTACAATAAAAACATTCAATTGAATAGAGATGGTTCTGAAGTTAAAAATAAAAAAGGCAGCAAGCTTCCCTCCTTATACCCCCTCCTGACATCTAATCTTCTCCCCCCATGTTATCTACTTTATGCAGCTTAGTAAAAGACCCCCTTAGGTGCCAACGCATCAGGTTTATGACTGGTGAAAGTGCTTGTGCCTGTTACGAGGTGTTTATATAGTCGGTTAGGCTAGTATTCTGTAAAGGCTCTCTGTTAACCGGAACTCAATTAACCAGAACTCTCAAGCAACCAGAAAAAAAATCTGAGAAATACTATAATACTTTAAATAAAAATGAAAAATAAAATCAATTTCTGGTGGAAATTTAAGTGTAAACGTGGCACATCACACCTGAGTTTGTCTGGAACAGTTTAAGGTATGGCAAAGTATGGGGCATATATAGTATTAGTTAGGTCTATTTTTAATGTAACTCTCAAGCAACCAGAAACTACATTTATCTGGGATCTATCAATCCCCATGGGTGCCAGTTAACTGAAACTCTACTGTATGCATCTACTTTCCTTCATACAATGGGCTCATACCAGGTGCCGTTTTACAGAATTGCTCTTACTATATACTTTCTATAGAAGGACCCCATCACTTCCTTCTACAAATCTGTGTTGGAAAGTTTTCTCAACACCATACCTCTGCATGCCTTCCCCGCATGTTTAATTAATAATTGACTGGTTCTCCCTCCCAGTAAGGATAAAATTACTGCTGACTTGCTCATGTGGGTGGTGGTTATTATATTGTGCAAGTTTCTACATAGGATTTAAAGGCAGACGCAGTTTATAAAAATGTTTGCATTATATTAGCCTGTGAGATGCATAAGCTTTTGAAGGGTATCAGAAGGACAAAACCGGGGGAGGGCAGCCCTGTCTCAGAAGCTTTTAAATGTCATTAATATATTATAGGGACCAGGTCAGTCCCATTGTCTTCATATGTCATGCTTGAACGCAGCTTGCTGTTTAAATCTATAAGCCTTGTGTGTGTGCTTGGCAACTGTTACCTAGTGACAGTTTCAACTGCAGTGGCCATTGGCTATGCTGTTGATTGGGGTAGAAGGACCGAGTCACCTTTCTGATGGTGAGTTCTTCTGCATCAGCTCCAGGAGGAAAAGGGGAGGGAGGATGGAGGAGGAGCAGGGGCTCAGGTGCTAGCAGTAATAATGCCAAGAGATTGCAAGCAAAAGAGAGCGAGAATATAGCAACAGCAGCATCCCTGAAAACTGTATGATAGTAGATAGGAGTCCTGTACCAACTATTCCAGCACTGCTGATAACATGGGATGTTGGTGAGAAGCACTGGCTTAGCACAGTAAGAAGAAGAAACTGCATTTTCCCCTTTCTCAATGTGTCTGAATTCCAGTTGGTAAAACTGCTTAAAGAAAAGAGGAAGGAAAATCCTAGAGTCTGTGAATATTATGAAAGCAGAGAAAAGACATCTCTATATGGAACAGTGGTGCTTAGGGAAGTTAATTGAAATCATTAAAAAAAAAAATGCAAGTGTTAAAACTATTGTATCAGAACTGGATAAAACATTGGGTTTATTTCATCGAAGTGCACGAAATTCCTTCAGAAGGCAGAGCAAGAACTGACAAAGCATCACTGAGCTGTGAACACTTTAGAGACTTCAAGCAAAAAAAAAAAAAAAAATTGCATCCAGTGTGATAACGAGTGGTCTTGGATATTTTTTTCTTTTCTGATTTTCTCCTGTCTGGTTCCTAATTTTTCAGCCTCTTGGACATTTTTTTTTTCATGTGTATTTGAGGGCAAATTGCCTAGCACGCATTGCACTAATTATGCATTTACCTCAACCAGAGTAAGAGAAATAATTAAAAAAAAGAAGTCTACAGGGAATATGTTAGAAACTGTGGCTGTCATTTAATGACAGTTAAAATCCTGTTGTCAGATAGCCCGGTGGAAACTGAAGAAAGGTAGAGAGCACCGTAGGAGGAGTCGAGTGAGACTATTCAAGGATTAACAGTGGCATTACCTTCAGTCCTTGCAACATCACATCACAATGCGGACTAAAGTGTTTTCTTCCTGAACAGTACTCTGGGAGACCGATATGAAGTGTTTCAGGTGTTGCCTCTAAGGTGAGAAAGTACCTCCATTGAACCTTTCTCTTTACAGTACTCATCCACCATAGTGGTCAGACTTTTAAAAGATCTGGGTTAATATCTTTGCTAAAACTGTGAGAGGGGGGGATTAATTTTTCTATAGGAAGTGGAGGAAGGACGTTGTGTGTCCAGTAATACTGGGACTAGTAACTGCAAGAGACTAAATTTTAAAGGTATAAGAGTAGAATATATTTGACCTCGGGCTTCCAAATTTTATTTATTTATAATTCCCTTTTCCTTATTTGTCAGCTGGTTATATAGATATACTCTTCTGTAGAAAAAGGCTTCCTTGTCTCTCTCCCCCTTCTTTCTATTACTAATTCATTATTACATTGAAATTAATTTTCAGCAGAATTATTTTATTGCATGCAAACTGTGTAAAAGGAATTACGCTGCTGGTAAGAAAAACAGCATTGTCCTTGAGTGGAACTGAAAATCATAATGTTATCATCTGACCTTCTGAACCTTTCCCTGTCTCCTTTCCTCTCTCTGAGTGCTTTTCCTCCTCCCTTTTTTATTCTTAAATTCTAGTTTACTTGCGGTCTATGTTTTATGACAGATGTTTATGCGTAGCCTATTTTTGAAATATTATGATCAGTGTTGGGGGATCTGCAAATCTAGGAAGTAAAGTATGAGATAAGTACAATGAGAAATGCCAATGAAATCCATAGAAACTGACTCTTTTCCCTCTCTTACTCGTTTCTTTTTTCCCTATGGTGCAGAATAAAAATCCGTCTTGCCTAGCAGAAGTGCCTTGTGTTTGATGGGAATGGATAGAGTCCCGGATGGAGTTAATCAATGATTTTGCTCCATGTGTCTCTGACTTCTAGGATTCTATTTTTTTCTTCGGTGTTCTCAAAGCATAAGGTGTGTCGGTGAGGCGCTAATGCAGAAGAGGCATGTAGCGGTTTTTGATAACACTCTTTCGAGGAAGCACCCGCCGGTTGCCTGAGCTTATGAGATCCTGAGCCACAGGAACCCAGGAGGTTTATTTCAGATGTTGTGCTTCAGCAAGTCACCTGTTGGCTGTAGCTCCATCTGCAGAGATCCCTAATTTCTCACCAAATCGACTAACTTAAACCATGAACCATTCCAAACGGATTGAATGGAGCACTCTGAACATGAGTAGCAGTAGTTCTGGGAATGGCTCTGAACCTCACTCCTGCCCACTTGGATTTGGTCACTGTAATTCAGTAGATGTCTGTGTCCTGGAGACTGTTATCATAGTGTTGCTGACAGTTTTGATCATCCTTGGGAATTTAACAGTAATTTTTTGTCTTTCACTGCGCTCCACTCCTGCACCATTACACCACCAGCTATTTTATTCAGACGATGGCTTATGCTGACCTCTTTGTTGGGGTGAGTTGTTTGGTTCCCACGCTTTCCTTGCTCCACTACCCCACTGGCATTCACGAATCTTTGATTTGCCAGATTTTTGGATATATCATTTCTGTGCTAAAGAGTGTATCCATGGCATGCCTTGCTTGCATCAGTGTGGACCGCTACCTGGCCATCACCAAACCTCTATCCTACAATCAGCTGGTTACACCTTGCCGGTTGAGAATCTGCATCGTCTTGATCTGGATGTACTCCTGTTTGATCTTTCTACCTTCATTTTTCAGTTGGGGGAAACCTGGGTACCATGGCGACATTTTTGAATGGTGCGCTACTTCCTGGCACACCAGTGCCTATTTTACTGGTTTTATTGTGTGCCTACTGTACGCTCCAGCTGCCTTGGTCATCTGCTTCACATACTTCCACATATTTAAAATCTGCCGGCAGCACACCAAAGAGATCAGTGAGCGGAGGGCTCGCTTTCCCAGTCAGGACATGGATGCCTCCGGTGACAGTGGGCACAGTCCTGATAGCCGTTACGCTATGGTTTTATTCAGGATAACCAGTGTATTCTATATACTCTGGCTTCCCTACATCATCTACTTTCTGCTTGAAAGCTCTCGAGTGCTGGAAAACTCGGCTCTGTCCTTCTTTACGACGTGGCTCGCCATAAGCAATAGTTTCTGTAACTGTGTGATCTACAGCCTTTCGAACAGTGTTTTCAGGCTGGGGCTCTGGAGGCTGTCGGAAACAATCTGCTCATCTTGTATGTGTTTAAAAGACAGAGATATGCGGGAGCCCAAGCCCCGAAAGCGGGCTAACTCCTGTTCCATTTAAGCCAACTGCTACTGTGCTGACAATGAATCAAAACTCAGTCTGGTACTAAAGATGGGATAGTATTTTGAAATACCTGGAGACTTGCCACAGCTCAAAATATTTACTTGAATAGTACATTCGGATAAAATATGGGAATACGTTGGTAAATATAGGGAAAGTGAAAATGGAAACACCTGTTGCTGAAAGGATGTACAGTGGGTACACAATATTAAATATTTCTATTATTTCCCTGTGGGAAGAATGTAAATTTTAGCTGTGTCAATTTGTGTAGTAGTTGAGAGAAAGTTTAAAAAAGGGGGGGGGAGGGTGCAATACAATTAGTGTCTAAAATCTTTCAAACTGCATTGGAAAATAAAAAAATACCCTAGCACACCAAAGTGAGACCCTCCAAAAATGTGCACAAATGAGGGAGGGACTGTATTTATCTGTTATATTTTTCCCTTGTTGAGACTACGAACAGAAGAAAATACTCAAAGTGCATTTTGTAAAATTTACTTTTTTGAAATTCAGCAAACCAAGTAAAACCCCCATGAGGTATTTCTCAGAAAGATGGCACTCCATTGTATGTCACATTAAATAATGCTACACCTGTTAAAAAGGACCCCCATGCCATCTCATTGATAAATCCAAGCTTTGTTTCTGCTTTGTGTTTGGCTTTTCTTCCAAAGCAATGATATCAGAAACGGAGACATAAAGGAGAGAAATACAGTAGTTTTGATAGCAGTTTGGTGAAATAAAAACAGTAGAGAACTTCCACATTTTATTTCTGAAACTTTTTTAGGCCAGGCAATTTGTCTGTTTCTTCTACCATCTACAGGCATATAACTTTATGTAACTACTATGGCTGAATGTTACTTAGAATGCTGCGGGATATTTTAGATCTAACCTGCACTGAGTAAGAATATACAAAATATAGTTATAGCATGTACTTAAAGTATCTGTCTTGTGATAGGTCATGAGGTAAAAAATGAGCCCATCTCATGTCTGTTCCTGCCTGGGCCACCAAGAGCTGTTTTATGCTGTGGGACAAATAAAAATCTTCAGGCTCTCAAAGTGATCAGAATATTGATTTTTGCTTGCTGTTGCTGGCCCCCAGGGATTTATCATTTGTTGTTGACTGCTTTTTGTTTTCGAGCTCATATCTGCTCCGTGTATTGGTTAATGTAAATTTTACATGCTCAGTTACTGCACAATTAAAATATGGCATGCAGTCAGAACAAGTTCCGTATATAGCTGCAGCCATCAGAAAATTAGACTTTATCAACAAGTATGATATCTGGAAAAACGCAAGCTGGACTTTCTAGAGCAGGACTGCCCAAGTCCGGTCCTCGAGATCTACTGGCAGGCCAGGCTTTCAGGATATCCACAATGAATATGCATGAGAGAGATTTGCCTACACTGCCTTCTTCGTATGCAAATCTCTCTCTCATGCATATTCATTGTGGATATCCTGAAAACCTGGCTTGCTAGTAGATCTCAAGGACCGGACTTGGGCAGCCCTGTTCTAGAGCATTTTTTTCTTCATGTTAAGTATTTTAACTAGAAACTGGGTCCAGACAGGCCAGCAGTCATAGGACAGTCATATTCAAGGGAGCTGGTAATCTTGGTTATATACAGAAGCTGGTATCACTAGGTAGGCATAAAACTGAGCTAAGTGGTCTTGTTCTAGGCAGCTACAAGTCTGTACAAGTTCTAGACTACTAGCATTTATTTATAGAGTATCACACAATATACATAAGACAGTCCTTTTCCGTGGAATTTACCATCTAGTTAAGGCAGATAGACAAATCAAGTTGTTTGGGGAGAACCAGGGAGAAGATTTAAGATCTCAAAGAAGGATCAAGAAATGGAGGGGTTTAATTGAGCATAGGAACCATTTCATCTAAGTGGGTCAAGGTGAATAAAAGTCAGGCTTTTTCTCCAAAGAATAATCTATATCGAAAAAGTAGGCAAGGGCTAAAGTGAAGACTATAATCTTGATGATCCATGTCTACTGTTTAATTAAAGCTTTCACGTTCCTTTTAATTTTTTGGTTCTTAAAGTTCTATATTAGGTTTCTATAGTAGGCTTGTACATGAAAAAGACATTTCAGTCTGTAACTGACCTAAAAAAATCCAGGCTAAATTACTCCTAAAGGGTGTATAGTTCTAGAATGTAATACTTCCAAACATCCAAAGGGACTATTAGGAAGCTTGCTTCTCATTAGTCTGCTGAGGATCTGATCAGGGAGCAAATGTGAATACGTACCCTTGGACGGACTCTGCAGGAGTTTGGAATATGTCCACGAATGGGCATGACTTCACACTATAGGCACCCTGAAGAGTTTTGTGTTCTCATTTGGATTTTTTGTTTTTTGTTTTCAATGAATGTCATTCATAGTTTGCCCAATTCTTAAAGAGTGTGCACTATCCCCCAAAGTCTATAAAGTACGCCTAAAGTTAGATGTAGCCAATGTAGGCACCTAACTTAATTGAGTAATTGAACATAAGAACATGTCTTGGTCAGTCCAATGGTCCATCAAGCCCAGTAGCCCGTTCTCACAGTGGCCAATCCAGGTCACTAGTACCTGGCTAAAACCCAATATTCCATGCTACTGATCCAGGGCTACCGATTGGCTAAATCGGTGCTGATAATCAGCACTCAGTAGCTCACAATTGGCACAAAGTGGAGTTAATTGAAAGTTAGGCATCTAATTTATTAGAAATGATTCTGCAACAGTTGGGTGTCTTGTTCAATGTGCCTAGTTAAAAGTGGGCATGCTTAGGGGGTAGATTGTAGGCATAAGGTGCACCTAAATATTACCCTGTTTCTCCAAATATAAGACCTATCCCCAAAATAAGCCCTAACATGATTTTTAAAGATGCTCCTAATATAAGCCCTACCCCAAAAATAAGCCTAGTTAAGATCAAAGCCCAAAGGCCCCCCCCCCTCCGAATGTCCCCGACACTCTCCGACTCCATCCCTGACACTAGTACTGCCCAATTCGCTGAAAAAATATCGGACTCATCAATTCAGCAATTCCCCTACCCTGGTGAGACCTGACATACCTCCGCTCCAAGGCCTCCTAAAGCAGCAGCAGCGGCAGCGCTCTGAACGGGCTGCTTCGTGGTCTTCCCCGCTGGGGCTTTCCCTCTGCTGTATCACAGTGGTAGGGTCAGTGGGATTCTGCTACACAGGGGAATGGAAGGGAGGGATAGAAAGATGTTGCAGAGGGAAGGCCTGGCCTCGGCAGCAAAGACAGCGAAGCAGCCCGTTCAGAGTGCTGCCGCCACCACTGTTTTTGGAGGCCTCGGAACGGAGGTATGCAAGTCTCTCAGTGGGAGGGATGGTGGGGTTCTGCTGCACAAGGGGAGGGGGAGGGGGGAGAAAGGAAAAAGGAATAATTGGGGTGGAGGAGAGGAAGGGAGAGATGATTGTTGTACATGAAAAAAAAAGATGTCTCCCGAAAATAAGCCCTAATGCATTTTTTGGACCCATAATATAAGACACTGTCCTATTTTTGGGGAAACACGGTAGAACACTTAGCGCTGCCTAAGCATGCTTAGTTGGCGCTAAGGGTGATTCTATAATGGGTGCCTAACTTTTATAGAATCGTGCTTGGAAATAATATTAAAGACAGGAAATAAGAGAGATGAGCAGCCTTTGTCAATAATGAGTTTGGTTAGAACAGTGTTTCTCAACTTGATCCTGGAGTATCCCCTTGGAAGTCAGGTTTTCAGGGTATCCACAATGAATATGCATAAAAGAAATTTGCTTATCATGGAGGCAGTGTATGCAAATCAAGGTTATGCATATTCATTGTGGATACCCTGAAAACCTGTCTTCCAAGGGGGATACTCCAGGACCGAGTTGAGAAACACTGGGTTAGAAGACCAGAACCAGTTCATGAGGTATATAAGATATATATTTTTGTGTCACACTGAACTGGTGCAGGTACATGTTTTAGGTTTCAACATGTTTATAATTTAAATTGGAACTTGCCTGCATTGCGTGTTGAAAGGTGAGGGGCTGTGGTGCAGAAACAGACGATGCTTTCTGCAGCTGTACCAGATAGATACCTTTCCAGCACTATTTGAAGACAGAGTAACAGTGCAAAGGTGAAATTATTTACACGGTTTGTAGCTCACGGGTTTTAGCTCACATTGTTAGACCGTTAGAGCTGGCAAAGCCACAAAATGGCACCTTGAACGTGTATTCCATTTATTTTAACCCCCATTTATTTGAACACCTGCCCACCTCCAATTAATTTAAATGCTGCAGTTCATGTTTAAAGCTGTACTTGAATATTCAGCAACTAACAGAAGAAATCCATGTACTACCAATATTCAGTTATTTTGCAGTCCTAATGTGCCTGGATAATTAATCCAGGTACTAGAGCTGAATATCAGTGGTACCTAGATAACTTCTGCCTCTGTATCCACTCTAGCACCACCCAGATGGAGTGCCAGGGCAAGCAGTAAAGATATTCAGCAGCATTATCCAGATAATGTTACAGAGCATTTTGTATATGACCTGGGAAATGGCACTGGGTAGGCGCCACTCCTATCTGGATAAGTGCCCTGGATGTCGAGGCCAGTGTGTGTACAGTTTATTTTCCATCAGATGAGAAATTAGATATATGTGTTATAAAATACTGCAGCAATGGTACATGTAAGGCAGTGGTCTCAAATTCAAACCCTTTGCAGGGCCACATTTTGAATTTGTAGGTACTTGAAGGGCCTCAGAAAAAATAGTTAATGTCTTATTAAAGAAATGACAATTTTGTATGAGGTAAAACTCATTATAGTTTATAAATCTTTCCTTTTGGCTAATTCTTAATAATAATATTGTAATCAGACATATGATCAAAAAACTGTTTTACTTTACTTTTGTGATTATGATAAACATACTGAGGGCCTCAAAATAGTACCTGGCGGGCCGCAAGTTTGAGACCACTAATGTAAGGGGTTTTGTAATGGGAAAGAATGTGATCCTGGGAGATGTGCGATGCCGATAATGCACATTACTTCACAAGTAATTTAAATAAAAAAAAGTGTTCATAATTTCTTACCATCCCATATGCCAATGACATAGAATTCCCTTTTTCTGAGTATGCGAAATAGTAATAACACTCATTCATTCTGGAACCAAGTTTCATGCATATAAGTATGATTTATGAATGTTATGTAAATGCCAAACCTAGTTCTTTTTGTAATGAGTATGTTTCTCTGGTGGCTTGTCTTATTCCACAAAGGACGTGCATAGTTTCCTTCGTCACTTGAAAAAAGGTATGCATTATAGTAACAAAAGTAAAGTGTTCTTCTGTCACCAAGACCCAGCTGTTTGCTTTTGTCACTCTCTGTATAGATGTGAAATAAAAGGAAGGTATGACTTGAAAAGATGACAGGCATGCTTTATTTTTATTTATTTATTGGAATGTATTAACCACCTTTATGAAGAGATTCAGCCAAGACTGTGTACAGCAGGTACAGTTTTAAAACGTACACTTTTTTTAACAGCATAATAATAGTATAATGACCAAATCAATAATAATAATAAAACTTTAAGCGCGCATGCACACTCCTACCTCCTTGATCCCTGCCTCCGTGATCCATAGCTCTGTGGCAGAGTAGGCAGAGACATGGTAGTAGCAGTGCATGCACAGGTGGCGGCTTTCAGCACATTCGTGGTACTAATAAAATCCTAGCCGCGCATGCGCACTTGAAACTCTGTGCCTCCACATGCGCAGTAGAATAGAACTGCCGAGCAAGGAAAGCATCTCAACGCAGTGGCAGCAGGAGCCGCCGAGCAGGGAAGTATCTCAGCACAATGGAACTGCCGAGCAGGGAGGAAACGCCAAGCAGTGAAGCATCTTAGGGCAGTGGCAGCAGTCCTGACCTGCCAACCCCCCATTCCTTACCCAAAGCAGCAGTGGCAGCGCTGTAAACAGGCTGTTCGCAGCAAGCCCTGGCAGGGCCTTTCCTCTGCTGCATCACTTCAGATGCGGTAGAGGAAAGGCCCTGTAGGGGCTGGCCGCGAACAGCCTATTTACAGCGCTGCCACTGAAGAAAGAAAGAAAGACTTACAGACTGACAGGGGGCAGGGAGACAGAAAGAAAGAAAGACGGGGCAGGGAGAGAGACAGAAAGAAAGATAGACAGCGGGAGGGAGAGAGACAGAAAGAAAGAAGTTCTTCCCATCTATTCTAGCACCTGTTAATGTAGCTGGCTTAAACACTAGTATAAACATAAATGCCGTAGATGTTTATCTACTTACGGATTTACTGAAGCAGCCATTTGGTGAAACGTGTCAAGACCCTTGAGCAGCATAAAGTTTAACCATCATATAAGTGTTTTACTTAATACTTTTTCAAAGTTGAAGATTTGATTTATTAATTTAACATTTGGTCTGACAATCTAAGAATAACTCTGAGCACTGTTCTGAACGCAATTTTCACTTTGTATTACCTGTCACGAGCATATTGAATGCCTCTTCAGTGTTATTTACTATATTTAAAAGCTTGGTGTAACGCTCACCTTCTTCAGACCAGAGCGGTTAAGTCTAAAAATTCTAAATGCTGTAAACTTGAAAACAGCAAACTGAAGCCTAATAACGCAACTGCAGGTGCAAGATCCTTTATTCGAAATTCCAAAAACCGAAAAGCTCCAAAAAACAAACTTTTGACGCAAACCAGAAGTAGTCAATTTCCCCAACGTGACACACGCTGAAACCAACGCAGGCACGTGCGTTTCTCCTATTCTCTGCGCAATTCAAGTTGAAGGACTGTAAAAAAAAAATGGCAAAGAGAGCTGAAGATGCCACTCAGAGTGGCAATGAGAAGCAGAACGGTTCTGTCTTTTTCTGACTTAGCATTACCATTCCAAAAACCAAAAAGCTCCAAAAAAAAACAAAACCAAAATATGCCTGGTCCCAAGGATTTTGGATAAAGGATCTTGTACCTGTACCATGAAACAGTATAAAAAAAATGAAACAGCTAATAGTATTCTTATATACTGCCTTGCCATAAGTTCTGAGCTGTTTACATAAAAATAACACTGTACATTCAGGGCTCCTTTTACGAAGCCACGTTAGCAGTTTAACGCGCGTAATAGCGTGCGCTAATTTGCCGGCCGCGCTAGCCACAACCGCCTCCTCTTGAGCAGGCGGTAGTTTTTCGGCTAGCGTGGGGGTTAGCGCACGCTAAAAATATGCGTGCGATAAAACCGCTAACGCGGCTTCGTAAAAGGAGCCCTCGGTGATACATACGGTACAGACAATTGAAAAACTCATCAAATTTACATAAGAAGGAACGCTATACATTCAGTGAGGCATACAAGCAGTTAAAAAGTCCATCAAGTTTCACAATTTTTCAAATAATTTAGTTTTTAATACCTTCCTAAAAGAGCATGCATTAGAACATTCAGATAACATATGGTGCTAATACTTTTTTACGATACAATTTACCATGTAGCTATTTGCATAGAGAAACATCATTAGAAAATTTCAAAGGCTCTTTAAAAAGCTTTCTGTATAGGGATGCCTATGAGAGATAAATAAGAAGATTAGTCTCTCTTTAAAATATATATATATTTTTTTAAATAAAACATCCAATATGAACTCAGACCTCATTTGCAGGACTTTCTTTTTAATCTTTTCCCCTTTTTCATTATTCCTCATTTTATGACCCACATATGTTCACTTTTTCTATAATTATTGTAGTTCATCCCCTTTCCTTTTGTGCCTGTATTGAATTTTTGTATGTATATACTAGTTTGTACTAATCTATTACAATGTTTTCCCCAATTTTTTAATTTGTAATACACTTTGAAATATTTGACAATGCGTGCACATCAAATTTTAATAAAAACTTGAAACTTGATTCAAGGGTAGATATATAGGAGGGGTTAAAATGGGTGGTACAGAGTCAGTTGAGATAAATAGATGCAGTGGCATAGCGGTGGTGAGCAGCACCTGGGGTGGTGGCGCCCCTCTCCCCCCCTGCCATGCACGCGTGCCTGTCCCTGCCACTTCCCTTTTTATCTTCAGCGCAAGCAGCCAGGAAGTGGCTGCTCGCGTCGGCTTTGGCGCTCTCCCTGATGTCACTTCCTAGGTGCGGGTCCCGGAAGTGACGTCAGAGAGAGCGCCGAAGCCGACGCGAGCAGCAACTTTGTGGCTGCTTGTGCCAAAGTTAAAAAGGTACGGGGGCAAAGGGAAGGGGCGCTTGTGCGGCAGTGGGAGAAGTAAGAAGGGGGGTGGAGAGCAGGAGGGGGTGCCAGCACCCAGAGAAAGACCGTGCTCAGGGGCAGACTACCCCCCCCTTACTACGCCACTGAATAGATGGGTGGCTAAACTCAAGGCTTATTGGGAACTGATCTAAGATACGGTGAGTGTAGCAAGCTAAGCTAGTCCAAGTGAAGAATGAGTGTATAGTCACTCCTCCTGTGTATTAAAGGCTTGGGTGAAGAGCCAGGTTTTCAAATGCATCATGAAATAGAAGTAGTCTTGAGTTAGATGTAGCCCCTTTGGGAGTAAATTCCAGATCGCTTGCCAAATTGCTTGAACCTTCCTCCTTAAACACACTAATTCACTTGTATCGACTACTGCAACGCCCTCTTTAAAGGCATAACGAAAAAAGAGCTAAGGCGCCTCCAAATTGTGCAAAATACCGCAATAAAAATAATATTTAATGCTAAAAAATATGACCATGTTTCCCCCCCCCCTTGTGCAATGCACATTGGCTTCCAGTTGAGCACAGGATTAGTTATAAAATCCTTCTACTTACCTTCAAAACGCGTCTAAGTAACCAACCCAAATTTATCAAAAGCCTTCTTATTCCCTACTGTCCATCTAAAGTCCTTCGCTCTATGAATCAAAACTTCCTTGCAGTCCCATTGTTAAAGCATTTTAACACGTTAAGGCTGAATAATTTTACAGTGACTGCACCATCTCTTTGGAATTCTATTCCCAATTACATCCGCAAAGAAACATCTCTGCCCCATTTCAAAACAAAGCTAAAAATATTTCTATTCCAAGATGCTTTTGAAACTCAATGCCCTTATAAGGGCTAAATACTTATTGACATTTTTAATGAAATCCCCTTCCTATTGTTTATCCCTTATTTGTTACCTTTTCTCAAAAATATTGTAATTCTTCCCCTTTTTCCTTCTGTTTTTGTTCGTCTTTAGTCAGAGTTTTTTTTTCTTTTTTTCTAACATCCCCTGTCCATTAATTGTCAATCGCTAACATTGTTTTACCATTGTAATTCTATTTTATTGTACACCGCTCAGAAGTCTGAACGGTAAAAATTTTTTAAAATAAACTTGAAACTTGAACTTGAAGGCTCGCTAGTGGGTATCACATCATACAATTTCTTTTGACGAGGGTACAGATAAGAACATAAGAATAGTCTTACTGGGTCAGACCAATGGTCTATCTAGCCCAGCAGCCCATCACCACAGTGGCCAATCCAGGTCACTAGTACCTAGCAAAAACCCAAATAGTAACAACATGCCATGCTACCAATTCAGGGCAAGAAGTGTCTGTGTTATAAATCAATATTTGGTCTGGCCCCCACTTACCTAGTCTTCCAATTTAATCTGGCAAGTTCTATTAGGCCCACACGAAGAACACATCTGTTCACCTACCCAACAATAAAGGCCTGCCACTACAAAAGATTCCTGGCCAGAACCTTCGCCTTCCAGGCAGGCAAATGGAACGATTGGCTGAGTAACGTTATCACGCACTCCTCAATCTACCTCAATTTTAGAAAATTGATAAAAACGAGTTTGTTCAATCGATTTGTAAACTAAGACATTTATAGCACTGCAAATTCTACTTCTTCCATTATATAAGATTGTATAGATGTCTTTGAATTGTTGACCTCTTCGCTGATTGTCCAGCGCTTCTTGTTGTAAACCGCCTCAAACTTTTCATGGCTTTGGCGATATATAAAAATAAAAATTATTATTAATTATTATTATCTCCCATGTCTGTCTCAAGAACAGTGATGCTCCTTGAGAGGACTTTAGAAGTCCTCAAAGGTGGGTACAGGGTTAGAGAATGACACAGAGACAAATTTTTTCCCGTCCCCGTGGGAACTCATTTTCCCATCCCATCCCCGAGAGTTCTTTTCCTGTCCCTGCCCCATTCCTGCAAGCTCTGTCCTCATCTGCACAAGCCACAACACTTTAAAATCATAAGTGTTTGAGATTTGTGCAGTTAAGGCAGAGCTTACAGGAATGGAGCCGGGACAGCGACAGTGGCAAAACTCATGGGGACGGGACGGGAAAATTGAGTTCCTGCGGGGATAGGGAAATAATTGTCCCTGTGTCATTCTCTATACAGCGTTAAGTTATTCTTTAAGTACTCTGGCTTATTTTGTCTGAGGACCCTAAAAATCAAACATAGAGTTTTTAATTTAGCCCTGTAAGGTACTGGTAGCCAGGGTAGTTTTTGCAGGAAGGCTGTGAAGTGGTTTTGCTGCTTGCAGCCTTCTATTAGTTATGCATTGGAAGGAGCTGATGAATTACAGAAGTCTAGTCATAATTTTATCGTGGCATGGACCACTGTGGTCAGACTTATCTTTTCAAATATATGGAGAAAGATTTCCTAGGTGCTGCAGGTGATAGAAACAATTTTATAAAGGTTGTTTGACTTTGCAGTATCAGAGTGAGTGATGAGTCAAAAATGAGCAAGTACATAGTAGTTCTCTGAACCTCAGACTGAAAATCATTCATAAACCATTAAATAATATTTATGCAGTGCATTTCATATCAATAGTTAAGATGCTGCAATGTTTTTATTAGCCTACACTAATGAATATATTGAACCATAAAGGTCTATAGTGTTCTTTTGTAATGTTGCTTTTTACTGCTTAAATCCTTGTTTATTAGAGATGTTTAGTCAAGAATAATACAGTCACAACAACAGATAAAAACCCATATGGTCCATCCAGTGTGCCCAACAAGACAAGAACCACTCCTGCCACTATGCGCAGGTTACTCTCTCATGATCAAGTACAGGCATCACAAATAGGGCAGTCAGCATTTTGCCATGCTACAAACAAGTTATGTTTGGCACAATCATGGAAGAGAGGTTTTATCATTTTGGTTGCAACTGTACTTGCAATCCAGCAATGCAGCAAACGATTTTGCTTCCTGTCAACCTGAAGGTGTCTTCCACTCCCCTTCTGTGAGAGAATCGGAACACAGAAGAACTGAGTCAGACCAAGGTTCATCGAGCATCTCCACTAGTGACCACACTTTCAAAAAGATATCAACATGGTGGAGGCAAGTCCAGGGGAAGGCAACTAAAATGGTTGTTAGTCTGTGTCTTAAGGCGTACGGGGACAGACTTAAAAATCTTAGCATGTATACTTTGGAGGAAAGGGGAGAGAGGGGAGATATGATAGAGACTTTTAAATATCTACATGGCAGAAATGCAAATGAGGCGAGTCTTTCAATTGAAAGGAAATTCCAGAGTGAGAAGGCATAGAATGAGATTAAGAGGTAGTAAACTCAGGAAATACAGTAAAATCTTGGATTGCAAGTGTTTTAAATTTTAACTTGATATACAAGCAATGTCTTGCAATATAAGTACATATAGTATACACACATCACAACTGAGCCGATGGCTCTTCTGTCTCTGATGCTGCAAGAGCGTAGTGACAGTTCTAAACAAGCAAGGTCTTTCAATACGAGTACATACAGTATACACACGTCACATCATCACAACCGAGCCGATGGTTCTTCTCTCGCTGATGCTGCAGGAGTATAGTAACTGTTCTAAATGAGCGAGGTCTTGCAATACAAGTACATATAGTATTTTGTATTAAAGTTTTTGGGTTGTGGAACGAATCATCTGAGTTTCCATTATTTCCTATGGGGAAATTTGCTTTGATATACGAGTGCTTTGGATTACAAGCATGCTTCTGGAATGAATTATGCTCGTAAACCAAGGTTTTACTGTACTTTTTTTTACTGAAAGGGTGGTAGGTAGGTGGAATAGTCTGATTGAAGTGGTGGAGACAGACTGTCTTAAGAAAACATGGGACAGGCATTCCTTTGGCAACTGATTCCAGGGGAAAAAATTGTTCTACAATTTGGTCTCAGTGGGTTGATTCTTACGTAGTTGCATGGAGTGTCCTCTTATTTTAGTGTTTGAAAAATATAGGCATAGTTTGCCTTATTTATTTGGGCAAGGTGGAAGAGGTATAAGCTTAGTTGTGGAGATGGATGAGTAATCTTCCTTCCTTCCTCAGATTGACATTGATTAGCTTTCTTTAATAATAATAATAATAATAATAATTTTATTTTCTTATATACTGCCCAACCAGCAGTTCTGGGCGGTTAAAAATAGAAAAAACTGAATCATTTCAGTGAAAAAGTACAATTTCTTAATAACACTATTACATACATCAATCAAATATAACATTAGTTAAAATATAGGGCCTGTTTTACAAAGCCGAGCTAGCGGCTGCATCGCGGTAACGGCCCCGAAGCCCATAGAGATTTAAAGGGCTTCGGGGTTGTTGCTTCACAGCTTTGTAAAACAAGCCCATAGTTCCTAACTATTATTATCAATTAAAATATAAGATAAAAACCTCATTGAGAATTTAAAATAGTAAAAGGAGCCTTGAGTATTGCATTTGTAAAGATAATTCTAAAATATACTGTGTCCCCTGTAACAGATGGAAGTAACAAAAAGATTGATGATAAATAAATACATTTTAAGATTTAACCCCCCCCAAAAAAAACAAAACATTCTTGTTTATCTTTACCCCCATCAAGCTGATAACACTTGCAATCACTCTTTCGGCCTAACCCCTCCTCCTTCCAAGACTGTCACTGCCATAACTCTACATTTCTATGTGTTCAGTTGTAGCTGCAGCAGAGTGACTAAAAAATATTTTAGCAACTTTCTTCTTGTCTTCCTATATGTTAGTTTTGTTTGAGGTTTTTTTTTACTTAGACTATTTTCATTTTTCTAGGCTTTATGGAGGGAGGGGGAGGATTGTTTTTTGGATTTTACATTTTTCCCTTATTTGGGGGGGGGGGGGGGTTGTTGTTCCTTTTTCTACATTTCTTCTCCCCTCTGATTTTTATGTTTTTTTGTGTTACCCATTTTACTCTCTCAGAATTTCCTGTACATTTTTTAATCCTGTTAGCTTTCTTTTGCTTATGTCTTTCTATATTCCATTTCTTTTCTTTACTCTTTTCCTTGTGTTTCTGTATATCTTACCTAAAGTCTTCCATTCTCATCTCCCTTCCCCTATTCTCACACACATACCTTGTTCCTCTCCTCCCCACACTCACCCGTCCTTTCCCCACCTTTCCATAATTCCTTTCATCTTTCTCCACCCTTCCCTCCTTTGCTCTTCATCCTCCCCATCACTATCTCCCTTCTTTTTTCTCAACTTCTGCCCCTTACCACTCATTTTTCTCCTCACTCTTCTCTTAGTTCTCATTTCCCTCTTTCTCATTCTCTATTACTTTTCCCCCTATCGCATACCTTCCTTCTTCCTCATCCTCACACCCTCCCCTCTTAACTCTCTCTCCCTCCTCCTTTGGCTTATCTGTAAATATCCCTTCCCAAGCTCTCACTCTTTCCATCCATTCCTTTTATTCTCCACATATTCACTTTTTTTTAATTTCCCTTCTACCTCTCCAGATACACTCTCTCCTCCCCCACCTTTCCCCAGGCCTTTCTTTTTCCCTCCCCTTCTCCCTCCTCATACTCTCTCACTCTCCCTTCCCTTATTCCGCTTGTGGACATATTCACTTCCTCTCTATCCATTCCTCCCTCCCTCTTCCCTGTCGGCACATTCTCTCTCCCCTTCCTACCTTTTCTCAGGCATTCTTTTCTTTTGTTTTCCCAGATATTCCCATTCCTTCATACTCCCTCAGCATTGGCCCCTTCTCTTTTACCTCTAACTCTTAACTGCACCCCTACCTCAAGTAGGTGCAACTCCTACTCCTACTGTCTACCAACACGAGCCTCCTCCTTCCAGTCCTAGCATTAGTATCTTCCAGCATCAGCACCCTTCTATCTACCTTCAATCAATGACTCTTTTCAGCAATAGGAGCTTCTTCTTTCACTCCCTGCCGCCCTGTTAGTCTTAGCCTGGCTGTTTCACACACACAGGCACATTTTCAAATACTGGAGTAGGCACATAGAAGAAATACCTGCTCTTGCATTCAGAAATGTGCTCATACATGAGGCTGCTTAGATGTGACTGATAGAGTGGCAGGGAGCAAAGGAGAAAGCTTCTGCCACTGAAAGGAGATCACAGATTTGGTTTGATCAAGGCTTTCAAATGTGATTCGCTCTGTGATCCCAACATCAAGAACAGAACCAATGGGAGCATGATCCCACAACATTTGGGGGCATCTCCTCCCCACACCTATGTTGAAAGATTAAACAGTTGCTCCTTTTAATGTTTCCACCCTACTCATGAATTTTTTGACTTCTACGCTCCCCCCTCTGTATTCACTGGTAGCCGGCCAGTGAATATTGAAAATTTGTGAATAACTTTTGTGCCGGTTCTGACCCACCCCCGCTTCCCTCCTGCATCCTGGACCTTACCTGGTGGTCTAGCGGTGAAGCGGGGCAGGAGCGATCTTCCTACACTCCTGCCCTGTGCAGAGCCGTCATCGAAAATGGCTACTGTGAGTTCCCGTTGTAGTCTCATGAGACCACGGGAACTCACCGCAACCATTTTTGATGAAGGCTCTGCACCGGGCAGGAGAGTAGGAAGATCAATTCTGCCCAGCTAGACCACCAGGTAAGATTGATTCACCAGAGAGGATCCCAGCACAAAAAATGCGAATAGGCGAAACCGCGAATAAGGAAGGAGGAGTGTACTCTTTACCTTCCCAATCTTCTTTGTTTCCAAGATGAAGAACTCAGATCTGGCAACTCTTTTTTTTTTTTCCATGTGCATCTTATCCCCTTTGTCATTCTCGTCATTCTCATCCTTCTCTGAATTTTTTCTAGCTCAATGATATTCTTTTTTAGCATGGGGTGGCCAGAACTACATATACATAGTCATTATGACTCTTTGTATTGGGACCTATACATAGAGTCATAATGATATTATTCTCTGCTTTATTTCCCGTTCCTTTTCAAATAACCCCAGCATTCTGCTTTTTGGCAGCAATAGCACACACGGTTAAAACTTTAAGTGCACTGTCCATAATAACTTTGTGATCTTTTCATGAGTGGTGACTCCTAACTCCAATCCCAGCGTTTTGCAGCTGTAGCTAGGATTATTTTTCTCTTTGTGCTTCATTCTCTAGTTGTCTATTCCAGTCCTCTGAAATTCCTTACAATGCTCTGCCATTTTTAACAACTTTAAATAATTATGTCTCATCTGCAGATCTGATTACTTAATTTATTGCTCCTTTCTCCATGTTTTTTATGAATATGTTAAACAACTCAGGTCCCATTACCAGTGGCATACCAAAGGGGGGGGATTGTCTGCCCCGGGAGCATGCTCCAAGGGGGTGCACAGCCAGCCACCCTCCCTATTCTGCCATTGCTTCTTTCCTTAACCATCAGCAGCGGCAGTAAACTTCAAATCAGGGGTGTGCTCCCTCCAGCGGGTGTTTAGTTTCTGGCCGGCTCCCCTGCAGCAGTTTTTCCGCTCAAAGATGCAGCCTTCAGCTCCTCGCGTGATCCACTGACGTCACAACATCAGAGAGAAGATGTCCACAGTCGTGCAAGGTGTCGACGCCCGCGGCTTTGAATGTAAAACCGGCTGCAGCAAGTAACCGGCCAGAAACGCTGTTGCTGCACAGGACAGGGAAGAGAAATACTGCTGCACAGGGAAGGGAGGGGGGGGAGAGAAATGCTGCTGCTGCAAAGGGGGGGAGAGAAATGCTGCTGCTGCTGCACAGGGAAGGGGGGAGAGAAAGGCTGATGCCACACAGGGAAGGAGGAGAAAAAGGCTGCTGCTGCACAGAGAAGTGGTGGGGAGAAATGCTGCTGCTGCACAGGGAAGTGGTGGGGAGAAATGCTGCTGCTGTACAGGGAAGTGGTGGGGAGAAATGCTGCTGCTGCACAGGGAAGGGAAGGGGGAGAGAGAAATGATGCTGCTGTAGCACCCAATTGGGGAGACAGAGGGAAGGAGGGAGAAGGAAGACAAGGGAGAGGAACTAGAGATGCCAAGTCCATGGGAAGGAAGGAAAGGAAAGGAGATATCAGACCATGGAGGGGGAGGGAAAGATGCCAGGATGTGGGGGGGAGAGAAGGAGATGGATGCCAGATCAATGAGGGTGAAGGCAAAAAGTTTCTGAAAGGGGAATAGAAGGAGAGAAGATGCCCTATAGAAGGGGCAGAGAGAGGGTAGACGGTGGATGAAAGGAAGAGAGTGACAAGAAGATGAGGAAAGCAGAAACAAAGAAGACAAGGTAGAAAAAAAATTATATTTATTAATTTTTTTTGCTTTAGGGGAGATGCATCGCTGTGTCTGTGGTGTTGCATTGTATGCAGAGCCCAGCTTCTTGGTGGTTCAATTTAACCTTTGTCTACGTATTTCTATTTTATCCCCCCCCCCCCTTTACAAAACTGTAGAGCATTTTTTAACACTGGCTGTGGTGGTAATAGATCTGATGCTCAGAATTCTATGAGAGTCTGAGCTGTTATCACCATAGCTAAAAACCACACTATAGTTTTGTAAAAGGGGGATGGGTTAGTTTGTGATTACATATTCCATACTAGGCGAAGGTGTTTTCTGTGTTTTATGTGTTCGAAAGACATGGTTTTCTGTTAGGATTGACTGTGCAGGATTGATCTGTACTAGTCTGGCTTGTTTAGTTTTACGATGGGTGTATTGATGTACTGCTCACTGCAGTATGTAAGATGCTGCATTTTACTAGGTACTCATGTGTGACATGTGGATTGTTACTAAAAATCATGTTTTTCATACAAATGGGGGGGGGGGGCAAAAAAAAATGATGTGCTCCGGGTGTCACATATGCTAGGTACACCACTGCCTATTACAGATCCTTGTTAGAAAACTAACCATCTAGTCTTCTCTGTTTCCTATGTTTTAGTCTGTGGTTTGCTGTGCATTGTAAGACACTGTTGTGTATGATTTTTTCATTTGCTGAGGAGTTTCTTATGAGGGACTGTGTCAAATATCTTCTGAACAGCCAAATAAATGTGAAGGCCCATTTTTGCATAGAATGTTGAGACTGGAATTGAAGTACAGTAGACTCATTTAACCTGCATCCATGGGGATTGATAAATGTAGTTTCTGGTTGCTTGAGAGTTACTTTTAAAAATAGGCCTAATACTATACCCCATACTATGCCATACCGTAAACTGTTCCAGACAAACTATTGGATATGTGGCATGCAAAGTGTGGGCGTACTCAGGTGTGGCATGCCAAGTTTATTGATTTTATCATCATTTTTATTTAAAGTATTACAGTATTTCTTTGATTTTATTTTTCTGGCTATTGTTGACCATTGTTGCTTGAGTTCTGGATAACAGAGAGTCTCCTGTATTCAGGTTGATATGCACTCAGTTACAGCAGTATGTTACAAAAGGCTTTGCCAAATGCGGAGCCTCTTTTAAAACTCCTATAAGGACATGCAGAAGTGCATTCATAGTGGGAGTTGCTATTTTGCAAATATGCAGTACACATAGGCAAAAAGTGGCACAAAACCAGCAGTTTATATGTGGACGTTCCTATAGTTCCATGTGCAAACAAACATTTGCAACTTCCAGACGTAAATGGTATCGCTTCCCTATTTTATAAACATATGATTTAGGGTATTTAGAAATCTCATGCCCATGCATATGCCACCAGTCAAGTAGTGAGGCTGCAATTTTTTTTCTTCATTTTGGATGTAGAAATAAACAGTGGGGGATCAAAGGGTGATTCCGTAATCATTCACACGAAGCCCTGGCCGAAACGAGCACTTTTTAAAAATCTGTGTGTGCATTTGAACTGGTGTAAAACCCTATGGAGAAAATTTTCCCCATAAATATATATTCCCTTTGTAAAATGTGGAATATATGTATAAAGTTTTGTCCTACTAAAGCCCCAACAAACCATCCTCCCTTGAAATCTCTCCATGATATGGGCTTCACGTATAAATACCAGATTTCTGAAATTGCCATTTACACATGCATGCAATCTGGTATATGTAAATGCTTCTAAAATAATCTTCCTAATTAATGTATTCACCTTTATCCACATGATTATTTACATGTTCAAAAAAATATAATAAACCGGTAAGGCAAGACTTTGTTAAACCCGTGCTTTCTCATTCCCATTAAGCTGTTTCATGTCTCTATGGCCAGTAATTTTGTTCTTCAGAATTGCTTCTGCCGTTTTACCTGTCACATTAGATTCATCTGTAGGATCCCATTAGTTACCCTCCCAGCTGTCAGGAAGGTGTTGACTCGGAGATCCATTGAACAGAAGTTTTAAGATGCAAACAGGAGAGTAGCCCTTTTGGCTTTGGAAAGATGGAAACACCTAAAGGATGCACTACACAAGGGGCTGGGTTTTTGTTTTATTTAATTTTATTTACTAGTGTTTAAGCCCGTTACATAAATGGGTGCTAGAGTAGATGCCATTCTGTCTGGGGTTTTTTTTTCCTTTGGCTCTCTCTCCTTGAACGCTGTCTGTCTCTCTTTCTTTCTGTCTGTCTGTGTCCCTGGCCCCCTGCCTACCTGTATTTCTCTGTTGTGCCATGCCTGCCTGTCTCTCTATGGCCCCTTTCTGTCTGCCCCCCCAGCACACCCCTCCCCCCAAAGCAGCCCTCTTTCCCTCTCCCCCTACACTTCTTACCAGCATGGGATACATGATTGCTGTCTGCCCCAGCACACCCCTCCCCCAATGCAGCCCCCTTTCCCTCTCTCTCTGGCCCCCTGTTGTGCCATGCCTGCCTGCTCTGTGGCCCCCTTCTGTTTCCCCCCTCCCAGAGAAAAGCATGAATGTTGTTTGCCCCCCAGCACACCCCTCTCCCCCCAAAGCAGCCCTCTTTCCCTCTCCCCCTGCTCCCTGTTGTGCCATGCCTGCCTGCTCCGTGGCCCCTTCTCTTTCCCCCCCTCCCAAAGCAAAGCATGATTGTTGTCTGTCCCCAGCACACCCCTCCCCCTAAAGCAGCCCCCTTTCCCTCTCCCCCTACCCCTATTGTGCACTTACCCTCCCTCCATTCTGGTTTCCTGGTGTCTTCTGACCTACCGGCACGAACCGCTACCGCCGCCGCTGCTCCTCTTCAAAGCAGCCTGCTGAGGTTCGCCGGCCGGCTGTAGTGAACCTCGCAGGCCGCTCTCCACCTCGGTAGCACGTTCCCTCTGATGCGATTGCGTCAGAGGGAACGTGCTACCGAGGTAGAGAGCGGCCTGCAAGGTTCGCTACAGCCGGCCGGCGAACCTCAGCAGGCTGCTTTGAAGAAGAGCGGCAGCGGTTGGTGTGGGAGGGGGGAGTCGCCAGCGTGTTCCCTGCCTCCGTGTTCGAAAATGGAATTCGGCACGAACCCAGGCACCACGGTGGCAAGGAACACGCTGTCCTAAGTGTGCATGCGCGCTTAGGGTTTTATTATAGAGGATAATCCGCTTTTTCCCAAAGCTGTTCACAATGTAAACATACATAATAAAAATACATAAAATACATGTAAAAACACTCACAAAATAAGCAACCAGCGCTTACACCAAAACAGATGCCTTAATGCCCATTTTTCATATTGCAAAATAAATGTCGCTTTAACAACTGATAAAGGGTATGGAAAACTTCTCATATGCTGACAGATTGGAAATGCTGGGGCTATTCTCCCTGGAAAAACGGAGACTTAGAGGAGACATGATAGAAACCTTCAAAATCATGAAGGGCATAGAGAAGGTGGACAGGGACAGATTCTTCAGGCTGTGGGGAGCCACAAGTACAAGGGGGCACTCGGAGAAATTGAAAAAGGACAGGTTTAAAACAAATGCTAGGAAGTTCTTTTTCACTCAGGGGGTGGTGGACACATGGAACGCGCTCACGGAGGCTGTGATAGACCAGAGCACGCTACAGGGGTTCAAGGAGGGTCTGGATAGGTTCCTGAAAGAAAAGGGGATTGAGGGGTACAGATAGAAGTGGAGGTAGGTTACAGAAATAGTCAGAAACCACTTCACAGGTCGTGGACTTGATGGGCCGCCGTGGGAGCGGACCACTGGGCACGATGGACCTCTGGTCTGACTCAGTGGAGGCAACTTCTTATGTTCTTATGTTCTTAACTTCTTAAACCCATCAAGATTACATTGTTTTCTGATATACAAGGGTAGAAGATTCCATTCCTGGGGTCCTCTACAAGAAAACAGTGTCTCACGTGAAGGTTCAAGTTTAATTAAATTTTGATATACCGATCATCGACATGAACCTAGCCGGTTTACAGAGCTAAAAATAATGTTACAATAAATTTTAAAAGGGGAGTAAGAGGGAAAAAAAATTCTGAACATTAAATAGACAAATTACAAATATGAACATGAGCTGAGGATAAAGAGGGAGGAAAGTTAATAATTACATCATTAAAATAAATTAATTAGGGGAATGGGGGGGGGGGGGCGGAATAAAACACCAGGAAAAGGGATCGCTTCTTAAAAGCGGTTTGTTTAATATACAGCTGTACTGTTGGAAAAGAAGATATTTAGATGCTATTTAGTCTTAAATTTGTCGAGTGAATTTTCGTGGTGGAGTTGAGGTGGCATGGCGATCCATAAAGTTGGAGCTACAACAGAAAAATTAGTATTTCTGGTGCCCTTACAGATGACACAGACAAATCGCCATGAGGTAGTTAAACAGTGCTGAGAAATAGTGCCAGGAAAAATCAGCATTACTCTGTAAAGGGCGCTCCAGGATGAGTACCCTTTGTAGACTGGCACCTGGAGGGGATTCCCACACCCAAAGTCGTATACTAGCTGAAACCCGGTGTAAATTCTGGTGTGCATGTTGGGCACAGATTCCTGAAATTCTATAACACTACATGCATCTTATGAGAATGCTTCTGACCCATCCATGGCCAAAGACCCCCTTTTTGGTTGCACACTAAGGAGTTTGGGTGCCCGGATTTATAGAATAGCTTGCAGCCAGATGCACACACAACCTCTGATTAGTGCCAGTTACTGTCAACATCTGTTTGTTAGTGTCCAGTTATTCCTCCTTTGGAGGAAGGAGTGGCATAGTGGTTACAGCAACAGCCTCAGCACCCTGAGGTTTTGGGTTCAAATCCCATGCTGCTCCTTGTGACTATGGGCAAGTCACTCAAGTCAATATTCTTTCTTATCAGATCTTATTTTTTTATTTAGCTTTTTAGTTAAATATTCCCCACAGAGAACCTTCCGATCATCACAGCAACTATTGTTGATTGTTCATTTAGGCAATTATTTCTTGACGTTCATAGGAATTCCTCTTTTTCAGCAATGACTTCTACTCTCTGGAATTCTCTACCTTTCTATCTTTGTACAGAAAGCTCATTTCTAACATTCAAGGATCAATTGCCTTAGGTATGTTAAATAAGATTGTGAGCCTACCAGGACAGATAGGGAAAATGCTTTGAGTACTTGATTGTAAACTGCTTTGATAACTTTGATAGGCAGTATATAAATACTTTAAATAAAAATGGTAGATAGCGGGCTAGGAACTTTGAATTTATTTTCCATGTTTTGTGCGATGATGGGGGGCTCATGCCTGCCATGAGTTGCTTCAGCGTGGCCTTGCACCCCTGGCCTTGCTTTTGCTCATTGTCAATTGTTACATTTTGTGTGATCTCTACCTGGGGGTTCCCTATCTTTGGATTTTGGGCTTCGGTTCCATGCCTTTTTAGAGGGGGGGAGGGGAGGATCCTGAGCCTCAGGTCTTGGTCTCCTTCTTTCACAAGCAGCTTGGTGTCCTTGGGCCTCCTCGGGATTTTTCCTCTGTATTGGAGGCTTAGCAACGGGATTTGGGGAGGCTGCTTGGGGCAGATTTTTTTGCTCCGGGCTCTTTTTAGTACATAATGCTGAGCTTTGAGAGTGCCACTATAGAACCGTGTTGAGAGCATATACCTCTCAGAGTCAGGCCTACCACATGGTCTGTGTGGACACCCAACACTGTCTTACTTGTCTCACTGAAGTGAATTCTTACTTTCATGGCCTTTGGAGTTGTGAAAGCATTCAGGGCTTCTGGGGGTATCTGGCTTCCTTTCTTCGGGGCCTGTTACATGTTCCCATCCCTCTCTCTGCACTTCACCTGCTGTTTACTCACTTCTCTGGGTTTTCTGATTATACCTCTGTTGAAAAATTGTTTTTGAGTAAATGTTATATCCTGGGGAAAAAGTGTATTTTGAATTACTGGTTGACTGATACTCCTCCCTCTGGTATTGGAGGAATAAATGACATGAACTTATGGGATGGGAGGCCAGACTTGCTTACTCCTCTCGCCGCCGAAGAAGAGACTTTGTCCGTACTTGGTCTCCTTATTTGGACATTTTGAGTCATAGTTGCATTTTGAACAGATTGCAATTGTATTCTACCCTACCTGTCTGACCTTGGTAACTTCTTTGCTCTTGGATTTGGGGGGGGGGGGAAGGTTTGGGGGGTGACTTGGGGGAAGGAAGGGTCTGGGGGGAAAGGGGGGTGCCTCTGTAACCCGGGAGGACATCAGAGTCCAGTCCTTTTGGAGGGGTCACCTTTCTTGTAAAACTCAAACATTTGTTGCCTGACGTTTTGCCCTTGTCTGTTTATGGTTCTTTCTTGTTAATAAAAACAGATTTCAACTAAAAAAAATAAAATAAATGTGAATTGGCTCATTAATTAGGTTGTGCGTGCATCTTGGGATCATGCCCAAACTTGCCCAACATGTCCAAACATGCCCAATCATGTCTTTATAGAATCGGGCGGGGGAGTAGCAAAAACTCAGTTTTAAAATTCTTTTCTTTTTAGTTTCTTATGGGATATATCTTGGTACACATAGGTGTAACTTTCTGTTGTAGACCAGTGTGTGATAGTCTTAGCCCAACAGCTGTTGGAAATAACAGAACACATTCCAAATTAAGTACGTGCACCATATACAAGAAAGGTTTTTAAATCTTCAGAGATTTGTGTTTGCCTTTCATCCAAGTACTGTCATGCTTTAAAGGTTTCCTAAATTATAAAAGTGGTATTGAAAGGATTTGGGTAGGCAGAAGCAAAGAAAATTAAAAGCTTCAAGGCAACTTGTGTTGATTAGAAAATGGAATTACAGGCTGCAGGGAATATGAAATTATAGAATATTCAGTGAGTACAAAAAAGGTTTAATTTAAAATACACTACAGTGTGGGAGTTTTCAAGGTATCCTGTTAAATTATTGCTGTTGGATTCCAGAATTGCTCTCTTGCAGTCAGGAATGTCTAGATGTAGATTCCCTTTGTTGACCATTTTTGGGAACCGTGGCTCAGTATTTCACTGTATGGGGCCGGTTTCCTAAAGAAGTGCACTAAGTAAAGAGCAAAGAGGATGGGACTTGATATACTGCCTTTCTGTGCTTATAAACAAAGCACTTTACATATTACTAGTGTAACATAGTGTAAGGTAGATTCACCTAACATTTAGGGCTCCTTATACAAAGGTGCGTTAGGGCCTTAACGCGCAAAATAGCGCGCGTTAGCTGCTACCGCCTCCTCTTGAGCAGGCGGTAGTTTTTCAGGTAGCGTGCGCTAATCCTGTGTGTGCGCTAAAAATGCTAACGCACCTTTGTAAAAGGAGCCCTTAGATAACTGCACTTAAGCCAACCATGGAGCTGATAAATGTAAGCACCTAAGTGCGGCAGGAATACACATACAGTGGAATGCCAATTATCCAGACTAATCTCAGCAGAGGGTTGTCCGGATAATCAAAAATCCGGATGATTGAATATTAATTTTTTTTTAATTTTTTTTTTAATAATTGTTAAAAAAAAAATAAAAAATACTGTCAGTGCACCCCCCCTCCCCCCGGACAAGAAAAGTCAATATTCTCCTTCCTTCTCCAAAGAGGCACCACCAACCCCCTCCCAGACCCAGAGGAAAGACCCCAGGCCTACCTTGTTTCCCTGGTGGTCTAGCGGCAGACACTGAGGCAGGAGTGTTTCCTACTCACTCCTGCCCATGCTCTTTCAGTGACAAAAATAGCTGCCGAGACTTTGCGAGGCTACTCATAACCTCGTAAAGTCTTGGCAGCTATGTTCGTCACTGAAAGACCATGGGCTAGCAGCGAAAAGGATCATTCCTGCCCCAGTGTGCCACTAGACCACCAGGGAAACAAGGTAGGCCTTGGGTCCTTCCTCTGGGTCGAGGAGAGGGGTTGATGATGTCTGTCCGGAGAGAGAGGGAAAATGCTCTCTTTTCTTGTGGGGGGGCATGCTGACGGTGGTGTAAAGTTTCCCAGTTCGAGGGAGGGCTGGGCTGATGGCATCAGCAGCAGAAGTAGGGAAGGAACACTAGTGGGAGAGAGAGTGATAGGAATGGTATTTCGGGTGGAACTCAGATATAAGCTGGATAATCGGCATTCTACTGTACATTATAGTATTCTGTAAGTTTCTGCGCTCCACTCCTGTGTACACTTCCCTTTCAAATGCACGCTATGTAAGCTAAACAGATATTTGCAGAATAGCACTTAGGCAGCATAAGTGGGGAAGGGAATAGGGACTTGTTTATTACCTTTTGTAGCTTTGGCATTTCAAAGCAGACATTCAAAGCGGTGGGCACTGAAGGATTAAGGGCTCCTTTTACTAAGGTGCGCTAGCGTTTTTAGCGCACGCAAAAGATTAATGCACGCTAGCCGAAAAATTACTGCCTGCTTAAAAGGAGGCGGTAGCAGCTACCGCGTGCTATTCCGCGTGTTAAGGCCCTAACGCATCTTTGTAAAAGGAGCCCTAAGTGACTTGCCCAGGGTCACAAGGAGCAGCACTGGGATTTTGATCTCGCAACCACTGGCTGAAGAGGCACTAGCTCTACCAGTGAGCTACACCTTCCCCCTTTTTAGTAACCTAGACTTACATGTGTATAAAAGTTAGTACCTACCTTAAAGAATTGCTTCCCTAGTGTGTGATTTGCCCTCAAATTCTATGAAAAAGCACTAAAAATTGTGCCTGCAGTTTTGATCATAAACCCAAATTGCATGAGCAATTTAATTGAACAATGAGCTAATTATTGCCAATAACAGGCTTCTTAAGCAATTACTGGTGCTAATTAAAATCCATTGCAAGTTGCAAGGCCTTTTCTTGAAAGCTGCTCACTTTGATAATACTGTTGGAGAGGTTTTTTAAAAATATTTGTTGTATTCTTTTTAAAAACTGTATATGTATCTTGTTGAACCATTTAGGTTAAAACAAGGTATAAGTTTTTAAATAAATAAAAATATTAGGCATCAGTCAAAAGAGGGGGCGTGAAAATGGGCGGTCATGGACAGATTGGGATGTTACTTTCAATTACTTGCAGTATTATAGAATACAGGCATCTCTACCTAAATTTAAGCTCAAGCTTTTGCACCATGTTTTCCTTGTTGCAAATGGCTGCATCTAAATTTTATTGTGGCTTCCGACCTGTAAGTGCTATTCTATAAACTGTGCCTAACTTTAGGCGTGGGTTAGAGAATAGCGCTTTCTTTGGAGCTGATTTTTGGGGCACCATATATGGAATTTTGCTTTTATGGGGCATTGTTTTCACACTGGCATGACAGTGAATACTAAGGGACTGATTCTGTACAGGACACCCAGTCTTAGCAGCCACCTAAGCGGCTTTTGAGAATCTCCACGGGCAGCCTATATAGAATCGAATTTGTCCTGAGGGGAAAATACCTCTACTACAATCAGCTGAGCCAGTCATGGCAGAGAACCCCCTGACATCCACCTCTCGAGATCATCAGGAGGGATGCCCATTCCCTCCTGCCTAACACCTGCCATCACTCACCCCCCACCCATGAAATCAGCAAGAGGGATGCCCACTTGCTCCTGCCTAATACCCATCTTCACACACCCCCGCACACCCTCCTGATGCCAGGCCCCCCGATCCCCTTACACCCCACCCTGAAACCTCAACACACTCCTTGACCCACCCCTATGTACCCCGAATCTCCAAACACTCTGACACCCTAACTCCATATAACCACCCCGATTCTCTAACCGGCATTCATGTCACAGGTGCCGGTTAGAGAATCGTATTGTCGCTGAGCTAATCGTGGTAAGGGAATCTCCCTGCTGCGATCAGTTTAGTGACCACAGTAAGAAACCCGTCCCACCAGTGAAGTTGGCCAGCAGGAAGAATATCTACTTCCGACACAGTCCAAGGCAGGAGGGATGCCCACTCCCTCCTGCTGCCTCCCCCCCTCCGAGGCATCACCTGGGGAGTATTTGGTGGTATTATCCCCCAAATACCACCAAATAATCCCCAATTCCACCCCAACACTCCCTTCCACTCCTGACACTCCCCGGCACCCCAGCATCCCCTTGACATTCCCTGACTCCACCTCAATAATCCCAAGATCCCCCTGCCACCCTCCCCCCACGATTGGCCAGATACCTAAAATCCCATGGGAGGGGTTTTAGGTTTTTGACCAATCGGAGTCTTAGGCCACTCCCAGTACATCTTGGCCTAAGACTCCGTTTGGCCCAGGTGCCTAAGGACTCTCCTATGAGAGGGGACTTAGGCATCTGAGCCAGTCAGGTCCTTATGCCCTTCCCCTGTGCATCCCAGAATGAACCGGGAAGGGGAAAGCCTGCCATTTTACAGTGGGCATCTCTCTTGCTGGCCTTCAGATAAAGGTACAGGGGCATTCGGGGGAGAGGGGGTTGAGGGTGGCAGGGGGACCTTGGGGGTGTCGGGGAGGAGTCGGTGAGTATTTGGTGGGGTTCGTGGGATGATGGGGCTAGCTGCAGGAGTGAGTGCCTCAAGGGGGTGGTGGCAGGAGGGAGTGGGCATCCCTCATGCCTTGGACTGTATTGGGAGGGTTTGCCATTGCGGCAGGCGGAATTGGGCACTCCTGCCATGGACATTCAGGGGAGGGTTTCAGCGGTTCCTGCAGGAGGGAATGGGCATCCCTCCTGTCGGCCATGATCGGCTCAGCGGCCACGTCTATTTGAAATGTAGATCAATGTTTTGCTGGCCTACATTTCAGGCACCTGTCGTGGCCCTAGGGAGACACCTAGTCGTCTAATGCGACTTCCAGGTGAAACCACGCCTAGCATCGGGCGAGCTTAAATGTCCCTAAGCATCTCTCTCAACAGCGACAGATGCCTAAAGTGGAGGCGGCCTGCCTCGGGGTGTGTTTTTTAAAAACGTGTGTCCCGATTGACTGGTTAGACAGCGGTAGGACGCCTACTGATGCCTAAAATCAGGACGCCATTTATAGAATTTGGCCCTAATTGCACATCATGTTTTGGCTTGAGAAATGGATGTTGCAGGTATTTTACTACACACTGTCACTTGTGCAGTTGGCTCAGATGCACTTATTGTCTGCTATACAGAAACAATTAATGCATCCACATCAACTGCAGAGTCTTATAAATACACATAACTAGACTAAAGTGCTGCCCAATTCAGGAAAAAAAAATTTGATTTGATTCAGTCTATTGAATTGTTTTTTCGATTCGATTTTCCTGCCCAATTGGGTGTTTGTTTGTTTTGGGGTTTTTTTTTCAAACATCCTGGTGGGTATTTTACAGCCTCTTCACCCCCTTTGCCTTCTCCTAACCACACTAGCGCTGTGGTGTAAACAAAATAAAGAAACAAAAAAGACTTTTCCTCTCTGTTAAATCCTAGCTCATGTTTGCGGTCTAACACCAGCTCTGGCAGGATACACATTTCAAATCTGACATATTGTAATCACAAAACAGAAAATAAAATTAGTTTTTCTACCTTTTGTTGTCTGGTCATTATTCAAATCTTGTTGGTCCCAGGCTCTGGTTGTCTTCTGATAACTCAGGGTCTTCTTCTTTCTTATTTCTCCCTAACCATCCATCTTCCATCTCTGTCCTCCCCTTCCATTTCTCTTCCCTCCCCAGGAGGTCTGGCATCTTTCCTTTTTTTCATCTCCCTCCACAGATCCACCTTTTCTTAAACTACCCTTTCATCCAGCATCTCTCCTTCCTTCCCCACCACCCCATCTCTCCCTTTCTTTTCCCAACTACCCTCCTATCCAGTATCTCTATCCCCTCCTCCACACCATCCCTTGTGTCCAACTTCTCTCCGTTTCTGTTCCTTCCCTCCCTAAATCTCATTGTCCATCATCTCTCTCCCTTGCTCCCTCTCCTCTGTTTTCAGACCCATTTCTTCCTCCCCAGAGTCCAGCATATGCATATCTCTTTGAACCCCCCTTCCCTCCCTACGTGTGCTTCTATACCAGGGCCCCCCTCCCCTGAAGGTCTGTCTCCCCTTGAAGGCTTGTCCCCCCCCCCCCTTGAAGGCCTATCCCCCCCTTGAAAGCCTATCCCACCCCTGAAGGCCTGCCTGTCCCCCTACAGACCTGTCCCCCCCCCCCCCTTGAAGACATGCCCCACCCCCCCTTTGAAGGCCTGCCTCCCTCTCTTGAAGGCTTGTCCCCCCTTGAAAGCCTATCCCACCCCTTTGAAGGCCTGCCTGCCTGTCCCACCCGAAGGACTGCTCACTCTCCCCCCCCTGGCGTCCGGCTTCCACCCCCTGGCCTTCCGCTTCCCCCCCCCCCCGGCCTCCCCTCACTGTTTACCTTCCAGCCGGAACAGCCTGCAAGCAAGATCGCAGTGTTAGCGATCTTAGTACCGCTTCGGAGATGGTTCCTCCGTCGCGGTCCTGCCCCTTCTCTGATGTCAGAGGAGGGGCAGGACCACGACAGAGGAACCAGCTCCGAAGCGGTACTAAGATCCCTAACACTGCGATCTTGCTTGCAGGCTGTTCCAGCTGGAAGGTAAACAGTGTGGGAAGGCCGAGGGGGTGGGAGCCGGGAGCCGGACGCCGGGGGGGGGGGGGGTTTAAGCCAACCTCAGAACTTCCCGACTGACCCTCCCCCCTCGCATTCTAAAGCAGGTGCGGAGGGGGGAGGGTCAGGCAAATCGGGAAGCTGGTTTTTTTTTGTTTTGAACCGATTTGAATCGATTCACCCGAAGTGAATCGGTGAATCGATTCGAATCGTGAATCAGGCAGCACTACTAGACTAGATGATATTGCTTATAACCTTAGAAATGTAAGTTATTAATTGGATGCATATTGTAAATATTAATTGGACATGTAAACCACTCAGATTTAACTGTTTCAGTCATTAGTAGCGGTATATAAGCTTTGAATAAACAATATGGATGGAGCGGCTGGGGCACGGGCAGTGTGTCTGGGAGGGAATGCATGGATGGGAGAACATCGCAGGGGAGGAGACATAGGCATCCTGGGACTGTCTGCCAAGTCTCTTCCCTGAAGAAGCCCTTTCTGGAAACGTCAATCGCTCCTCCTAAACTTACTTGCTCCACTTCATCACTGACGCTGAAACCGTGGATTGAAGACAAAGTTTTATTTTATTTTTCTTTCCAGCTTATGATTTATCTTTAATCTTATCTATTGTTTTGCCTTTTGTCTTTGTTTTGTTCTATTTCTATCATTTAAATTTCTCCAGAATTCTACTGTTCAACGGCTCCCCCTTCTGCTTCTATTCCTTTCTCTCCTCTCTTCTACCTTCCAAAGTATTTAGATCAATGCTGTCTTGTTAAAATGTTTATTTTATTTTTATTTTTCCTCTAACTCTACTTTTCACTTCTCTATTACCCTCCAGGTACTTTAGTTAGATTGTGAGCCTTCGGGACAGTAAGGGAATTTTTCAAGTACCTTTCTTATTTCTAATCTTAATGTATATTTTCTGTAAACCGCTTAGAACCTAACGGATGTAGCGGTATATAAGAAATAAATTACATTACATTACATTACATAAAAGACCTCCCTCCTTTCTATCTTCGTACAGAAAGCTCATTTCTAACATTACTCCATTAAAGGAATGCTAACATTTCTAACATTACTCCATTAAAGGAATACTACTTCTCTCAGGCATAATTCTTCTCTTGGACATAATTCTGTATAGGACGCCGGTCTCGGTGGACGCATAAGAAGCGGCTGAGCATTGGGTACTGGTGTCCTATGCAGAATCACGTCTACCTGAAAGGACAGACATCTTACTCTCCAGTTCTCTAACCAGTGCCCATGTCAACTAGCACCAGTTAGAGAATCGTGCCTACCTGATCACAATGATAGGTGGCTCAGCCACCTATCTTTGCTTAGGGATCCTATCGTTGCACAGGAATCCCTGATCAGCTGATCTGGCAGGACTCCCCGAAACCACAGCTTCAGGGAGTCCTGCCAGCTTAGCTGATTGAGTGGAAAATACCTCTACTACGATCAGCTGAGCAAGCCATGGCAGAGAACCCCCTGACATCTACCCCTTGAGATCATCAGGAGGGATGCCCATTCCCTCCTGCCTAACACCTGCCGTCACTCACCCCCACCCCTGAAATCAGCAGGAGGGATGCCCACTTGCTTCTGCCTAATGCCAACTTTCACCCCCCCACCTCTGAAATTGGCAGGAGAGATACTCATTCCCTCCTGCCTAATACCCATCTTCACCCACCCCCGCACACACATCTGAGGTTGGCAGCAGGGATGCCTGCACCCTCCTGATGCCAGGCCCCCCTCCCCAAACCCCCACTCGGAGCACTTTAAAATTAAGTTTAAGTCCGGCTCGCTGATGTCCTGCACGCAATTGTCTGCTCTGTATTGTTGGCGCTCGATTGTCCTGTGCGATTTTGACTATGAAGCACATTTCAGGCATCTGGCACAGATCTAGGGAGACATGTAGGGATGCTTAAACTCACCCAAAGCCACTTTTGAGTGAAACCACGCCAAGCCTTGGGTGAACTTAATTGTCCCTACGCATCTTCCTAGACCCGCAACAAATGGCTACAGTGTAGGCATCCTTCCTCAGGAGAATTTTTTTCTACAAACATGCATCCCAATTGGCTGCCAGACAGCGATAGGACACCTACTGCCACCTACAATTGACACGCCCATTTGTAGAATCAGCCCCTTTGTTTATAGCTTTAAAGAATTGAGCATAGCTGGTTTTAAGAAAGGTTTGGACAAGTTCCTGGAGGAAATGTCCATAGTCTGTTATTGAGAAAGACAGGGGGGAAGCCACTGTTGCCCTGGATTGGAAGCATGGAATGTTGCTACTCCTTGGGTTTTGGCCAGGTACTAGGGACCTGGATTGGCCACCGTGAGAACGGGCTACTGGACCATTGGTCTGACCCGGTAAGGCTATTCTTATGTTCTTATTTTTTCCTTTTCCCTTTTTCCTATACCCTACATTTTATTGTAATCGTTCTTTATTGCTTCTCCTTATGTCTCAGTGATGTTTGTGTTAGTTTATTGTTTGTTTTTTCCCCCGCCTTTTTATATTTTATTATATTGTAAACCACTTAGATTTTAATCTTTTTTTTAATATTGGCAATATATCAAATAAATTGACCTTGAACTGGAATATCACAGCATATAAACTGATAAACTCAACCCTTATGTCCAGGTGCTTAATCTGAAAATAATTAGTGTAAGGGGACATGCTGGGAACACCCCCAGCAGTTAACACACAGGCTTTGCACTCACTATGTGGTAATATTTGCATTTAGGACACAGTAAGTTCCAAGCTTGACTGTACTCTGTGAATAGGCATATTATGAGAGCATTTCTATAGCGGTGTACCTTTACTCAGAAACCGGGCACATCCTCTTTTTAGAGGACTGTCTAGGTGCCCGGAGGGATTTCCAAAACCTGGCAGTTTGTCCAGGTTTTGGAAGTCCTGAGCTCGGATGCCGTGTCTGGAAGCCTTTGCGCTTGCATGGCCGTCACCATGATGACATCATACACACACACGCACACATGCATGTGACATCATTGAGTTGATGTCCGCGCATGTGCGAAGGCTTCCAAATGCGGCCTTTGAGCATGGGGAAGTTTATATGGGGGCGGAGCTGTGGGGAGGAACGGGGCAGAGCCAGAGGTGGAACTGGATGGGGCCAGGCGTTCTCTTTTTTTCAAAGAGGAAATCTGGCAACCCTATACTAACCTTTATAGAATACTAGAGTAAGGGGTACAATATGTGCCTGTAATCTAGGCTTGAGCACTTGTCAGCCATAGTGCTGGTGTAAATTTTTACACCTAAATGCTGGAGATATTAGTGCAATTTATAGTATTCTATAAGTTACGTGCATAAATGTTGACTCCTGCTTGACTCCACCCCTGTATATGCATGCAAGCCTGTAAAATGCATGTTATGTACTGTATGCACATACTGCAAAATAGCATTTAGACGCAATTTTGGCATTTACATGTACATGCAGTTTGTGGTTTATTGAGCCTAAAATACCACCTTTCTTGAGGGAAGACAGGGCGGTTAACAAACAGATCAAAGACAGCAATTCCAATTAATCAGATAGAAAAGCACTGAAAGGAGAAGAGCAAAATAGGGAAGCCAGGGGGAGGAGGATTGCAGAAAGCATCTCTTGTGCACGCTTCCTCACAGGCTAGGCAGGTCCAGAGAAGGTTAAATTTGTTAAACGAGGCCTCAGGCTGGACTGGGGGATAAACAATTCCACAAATTGAGGGCTTTTCTAGGGCAAACAATTCCGTAAAGTGAGGGCTTTTCTAGCACCATCCTTTGTATGAACTAGCTTGCACATATTGTAGTTCAAGAGAAACAGAAAAATGTATATTTTAGGTGTGGTCTGTGCCAAATATTGCTTTATAACAAAAAGGAACACCTAATCATTCCACAGGAAGAGAGGAGTTGATGTTCTTGATGCTAAAAGTTTATTGATAAATGAAAGATCCCACGTGGGGCTAAAAACACAAAAGTTACATAAGTTCAAGTCAATGTAGCTCCAGTAAATCAGAGTCAGTGTATGATGCGGACCCACATGGGATCTTTGACGCATCAATAAACTTTTAGCATCAAGAGCATCGACTCCACAGTGCTTTTGTTGTTTTGAATATTGCTTTATCTAGCATATAAAATAGTGCAATGTTATTTTGAAAAAGTTGTAGGATTTATAAAGAAAATTGGGAATTTATGAGGGATAGATATTCAAAAACACTAACCTAGGTAGGAGCAAGTCCAACCTGGTTAAATACCGGTGTGAAGGATACTCAGTGTTATTCAGTGGCACATATGGGTTACTATTTCCTCTGATCACCTTGACGCTATCTAGAAAGTGCTGGAGCGGTCTGTGGGCAGGGCTTGGGTCCAAAGGTTGTCTGGTTAGTGGTCGAATACCCAGATTTATTTTACCTATGGCAGTTTGCATTTAAAAAAGCACTGACCACTGTGAGCTCAGTATCAGAGGGTGCGTAATTTGTGCAATTGTTAAGAGATTTATTTTTTGGTAATAGTTTTTGAAGGAAAGATCGAGTCTTTTTAGTACTAAAGCTAAACTAGAATGACAGTGTTCCCTTCGTAAGGATTGATGGATGATCCTGTTTAGGAGGAGGGGGGTCCAACATGCGTAGCATAGATGCCATTCAAAATGTATTCACCTTCTGATAATGAATTCTGCTGGTTAGTAGAGGATCCTTCCCTACTTCTTTCCCACAGTTTACCCTAGGGCTTTGTCTTGAGACCTCTCCTTTTCTCCATATATACCAATGGTCTCAAACTTGCAGCCCGGGGGCCACATGCAGCCTGCCAGGTACTATTTTGAGGCCCTCGGTATGTTTATCATAATCACAAAAGTAAAATAAAACAGTTTCTTGATCATATGTTTCTTTAGCTATAAATTACAATATTATTATTAAGACTTAGCCAAAAGGAAAGATTTATAAACTATAAAAAGTTTTACCTCATGCAAAATTGTCATTTCTTTAATAAGACATTAACTATTTTTTTTTTTTAGGCCCTCCAAGTACCTACAAATCCAAAATGTGGCTCTGCAAAGGGTTTGAGTTTGAGACCACTGATATATACCCACTCCCTTGATGCACTGATCACTTCCCATGGTTTTCAGTATCACCTCTATGCTGATGACCCACAGGTTTACCTCTCCACACCAGATAGCTCTACAGGAATCCAGACCTGAATCTTAGCCTGCCTGTACGACCTTGCCGCTTGCATGTCTCATTGACATCTGAAATTGAATATGGCTAAAATTGAGATCCTTTCCACCTAAACCCACTCCCCCTCCCCCCGTTCTCTATTTCTGTGGACAATACTCTCTTCCTCCCTGTCTCATCAGCTAGCAATCTCAAGGTTGTCTTTGACTCTTCTCGCTTCTTCACCTCTCAGATCTGACAAACAGCTAAAGCCTGTCACTTCTTCCTCTATAATACGAGTACGTTGAAATATATTTATTGAATATCAAAGTGCACGCATACAAAAATGACAGAATCAAACAATTTTCTGATATATTTGCACATTATAACCCCCCCAACTCCCCTCCCAACCCTCCGTACAAAACAGATCGTGAGCGTGTAAAACTAAAAGAACTCCCATTCAAACATTCAAAAGTCTACTCCAGGCACGAAAAATAAGGTCCATCCAGAAGTGTTCTCAAATAGCCTGAAAACGACGGCCGGACCTCCTCCAAGATCTACAAAGTGTCTACGTTCCAAAGAAGCATGAATGATCATCAGTGTTCTCCAATGACTATAAGTGGGTGGATCGGAAGACAGCCAAGTAGACAAAATGGCTTTTTTTCCCAGTAACATCACTCTTGCTACAAAACTTGACATCCCTTTGGCTTTAGGAGCTATAATACAAGTATTACCAAAATCGGACCTCTCCTTTCTGAACACACTCTCATCACTTCTCACTTAGATTACTGCAACTTGATTTTCTCAGGTCTTCCGCTCAACCATCTCTCTCCCCTCCAATCCATGCAAAATTATGCTACAGGACTCGTATTCCACAAGAGCCGTCATACTCTCATTACCCCTCTCCTTAAGTCACTTCACTGGCTCCCCATCCATTTTCAAATACAGTTCAAAACTCTTCTTACTGACTTACAAGTGCATTCACTTCACAGCCCCAATATCTCTCTTCACTTATCTCCTCCTAGGCTCCCTCCCCCCCTTGAAATCAATTTATCGGGTAAGTTCCTCCTAACTGTACCTTTCTCCTCCACTGCCAACTCCAGACTCCATCCCTTCTTTCTTGCAGTGCCATACATATGGAACAGACAGCCTGAGCCATTATGTCAGGCTCTATCTCTTGCAGTATTCAAATCCAAGCTCAAAGCCCAGTATTACCGTATTTTCTCGCATATAACGCGCGTGTTATACGTGGTTTTTACGTACCGCGCATACCCTTGCGCGTTAAACGCGTGAGCGCGTTGTACAAAATTTTTTTTACATAGTTCCCCCCCCCGATGTCCGATTCACCCCCCCCCCCGCAGGACCGCTCGCACCCCCACCCCGAAGGACCGCTCGCACGCACCCGCACCCCCACCCTGAAGGACCGCTCGCACGCACTCCCACCCACAACCCCACCCTGAAGGACCGCTCGCATCCCCACAGCCTCCCGACCCCCCCATCATGTAGAAGCTCCTACCGGTGTCCTGCTGCTTCCTCTTGGCGGTCCTGACTCCCCGACACAATCGGGGCAAGAGGGAGCTCAAGCCCTCTTGCCCCAGCCAACCGCGGCACCCCCGACACGATCGGGGCAAGAGGGAGCTCAAGCCCTCTTGCCCCAGCCAACTGCGGCACCCCCGACACGATCAGGGCAAGAGGGAGCCCAAGCCCTCTTGCCCCGCCGACTCCCAACTCCCCGACAATATCGGGCCAGGAGGGAGCCCAAGTCCTCCTGGCCCTGGCGACCCCCCCCCCGCTAGTTGTTCGGGCCAGGAGGGAGCCCAAACCCTCCTGGCCACGGCGACCCCCTACCCCCACCCCGCACTACATTACGGGCAGGAGGGATCCCAGGCCCTCCTGCCCTCGACGCAAACCCCCCTCCCCCCAACGACCGCCCCCCCAAGAACCTCCGACCACCCCCCCAGCTGACCTGTGACCCCCCTGGCCGACCCCCACGACACCCCCACCCTCCTTCCCCGTACGTTTGTGTAGTTGGCCGGACAGACGGGAGTCAAACAGCCTGTCCGGCAGGCAGCCAACGACGGAATGAGGCCGGATTGGCCCATCCGTCCCAAAGCTCCGCCTACTGGTGGGGCCTAAGGCGCCTGGGCCAATCAGAATAGGCCCGGGAGCCTTAGGTCCCACCTGTGGGGCGGGGCCTGAGGCACATGGGCCCAACCCGACCATGTACCCAAGGCCCCGCCCTATTCTGATTGGCCCAGGCGCCTTAGGCCCCACCAGTAGGCGGAGCTTTGGGACGGATGGGCCAATCCGGCCTCATTCCGTCGTTGGCTGGCTGCCGGACAGGCGTGTTTGGCTCCCGGCCAACTACACAAAGGTACGGGGAAGGGGGGTGGGGGTGTCGTGGGGGTTGGCCAGGGGGGTCGCGGGGCGGCTGGGGGGGCGGTCAGAGGTTCTTGGGGGGGGCGGACATTGGGGGGAGGGGGGTTTGCGTTGAGGGCAGGAGGGCCTGGGATCCCTCCTGCCCGTAATGTAGTACGGGGTGGGGGTAGGGGGTCGCCGTGGCCAGGAGGGTTTGGGCTCCCTCCTGGCCCGAACAACTAGCGGGGGGGGGTCGCCAGGGCCAGGAGGACTTGGACTCCCTCCTGGCCCGATATTGTTGGGGAGTCGGCGGAGCAAGAGGGCTTGGGCTCCCTTTTGCCCCGATCGTGTTGGGGAGTCGGGGGGGGGGCAAGAGGGCTTGAGCTCCCTCTTGCCCCGATCGTGTCGGGGAATCGGGACCGCCAAGAGGAAGCAGCAGGACACCGGTAGGAGCTTCTACATGATGGGGGGGTCGGGAGGCTGTGGGGGTGCGAGCGGTCCTTCAGGGTGGGGGTGCGGGTGGGAGTGCGTGCGAGCGGTCCTGCGGGGGGGGGGGGTGAATCGGACATCGGGGGGGCATCAGGCTTTCAGGGTGGGGACAGGACTTCAAGGGGGAGAGGAGAGTCGGGGCGGGCGAAAGGAGAGTCGGGGTGGCCAGAGGAGAGTCGGGGCGGGCGAAAGGAGAGTCGGGCAGCATGCGCGGTATACGGGTGTGCGTGGTATATAAAAATTTATGTACATAAATTTGTGGTTTTCGCGCGCTATACCCGTGTGCGCGGTTTACACGGGTGCGTGTTATCTACGTGAAAATACAGTATAAGGCTGCTTCCAACTCCTAACTCCCAGTCACCATAAAATTACATAAAAACATAAACATTGCCTCTGCTGGGTCAGACCAGGGGTCCATCGTGCCCAGCAGTCCGCTCCCACGGCGGTCCCCCAGGTCCATGACCTGTAAATGATCCTTTACCTAAACATTTTATTCCCTAATCATTTAATATCCTGTATAGTAACCCTCTATCTATACCCTTGAATCCCCTTGTCCTTCCTATCATTCTCTCTGTAAGGAACTCCCCTACCCCTGTATATCTTGTCTGTACAAACTAGATTGTAAGCTCTTCAGAGAAGGGACGTCTATTACATATTGAATGTACATTGCTGCATAAGCCTTTCAGTCCTAATATTTTCAGTCTGTTTTAGGCAGTGGCGTACCTAGGGTATGTGGCACCCGGGGCCCATCATTTTTTGACACCCCCCCCCCCCCCCCCTCATGGAAAAATTTTTTTTTTTTTTTTTTTGCAATAACCATGAAATGGAATAAATGGTCAGAATAGAAACAGGCAGTGAAAATTTTCTTTTATTGAACCTCATTTATGTAACCATTATTCCAAACATAACAACATAAATTATGTCGGAATTGTCATGACATCAGAAGTACATATGGAGTAGTTGCAGGTGATGCTTGGGACAGTTCTGATTATGTTAGTTTGGTTTTATGTGTTTTTTGAATAGAAGGGTTTTTATTTCTTTTTTTAAGGTTTTGTAGTTTGTGGTCGAGGTCAATAGGTTGTAGAGTTGGGGGTCAAGTGTTGCAGCTCGAATGGCTAGGAGGTTGTCGAACAGTTTTTTTCTTTTGACGTTTTTGGTTGGAGGGTGTGTGAATGGTGCGTGAGTTCTCCTATGTCTGTTTGAAGTGGATTGAATTATTTAGCTGAAGAAATTAGTTACCCCCATTCCACACACATTAATTCTCTTCCATTTTTGTTCCCATTATAAAAAAACACTGATAAGTTCCCAGGAAAAAAATACATTAAAATAAGAAGTGAAAACAAAGGCCCCTACAGATGAGAACATAACATAAGAATAGCCTAACTGGGTCAGACCAATGGTCCATCATGCCCAGTAGCCCATTCTCATGGTAGCCAATCCAGGATACTAATACCTGGTCAAAACCCAAAGAGTAGCAACATTCCATGCTACCGAACCAGGGCAAGCAGACACTTCCCCCATGTCTTAATAACAGACAATGGACTTTTCCTCCAGGAATTTGTCCAAACCTTTCTTAAAACCAGCTACGCTATCTACTTTTAACATAACTTCTGGCCACTTCATTTTTAAGCTTAGATCTTTCCTTCCAAACAGAGACCTTGCTAGATGTCAAATACAGCACAAGGTAACTTCACATGGACTTAACTGTGCAGGAAATGAATCTCCTCATACACCCACCATATAGTGCAAAAATGTGCAAAGGTCTGTTTTTTTCTTTCGATCACTACATAGCCTAATGCCACACAAGCAGCGCTGTTACAAACATATTCTGAAGGTCAATGCTAAGGTTGACAAAGTTTCCTTCCTTGGACCAGAAGGAGATACTGACAAACCACTGGAAGAGATTCTAAAACAACTACCCAGAAATAACACCCAAAGACCCACTCAGTGTGTGAACCAGTTGAGTGGAGTGGACTAACTGGGGGTGGAAATGGGCCCAGAGTTTGCTCAGCAGAATTTCCCAGACTACCTCTTCCTCTCAACACACTGACATGCTACCACCACCACCAACACTAGGAACACCTCACCGAGTATGCCAGCAATGCTTATAAACTTTATAAAACACATTATTATATTTTCTTATAAAGCATATATTTTAACTGAACTCAGCCTTGCCATTCACAAAAATAGAAAAGTTCCCTTTTCAAGCTGTCTCATGTACACTTTTCAAATCTAACATATTGTAATCACAAAACAGAAAATAAAATTATTTTTTCTACCTTTTGTTCTCTGATCAATATTCAAATCTTGTTGGTCCCAGGCTCTTGTTGTCTTGCTTGCCAGGGTCTCCTTTCTCCGTGCTAACCATCCGTCTGCCATCTCTGTTCTCCCCTTCCGTTTCCCTTCCCTCTCCCGGAGATCTGGCATCTTTCCTTTTTTTTGTCTCCATCCACAGATTCACCTTTTCTCAACTCCCCACCACCCCAGGATCCACCATCTCTCCCTTTCTGTTCCCAACTATCCTCCTATCCAGTATCTCTATCCCCCCTCCACACCATCCCCTGTTTCCAAGTTCTCTCCCTTTCTGTTCCTTCCCTCCCTAAATCCCATTATGCACCATCTCTCTCCCACTCCTCTGTTTTTAGACCCATTATTTCTAACCCCCAAAGTCTGGCATATGCACGTATCTTTGAACCCCCCCTTCCCTCTCTCCCTCTGTGTACTTTTACACCAGGACCCCCCCCCCCCGAAGGTCTGTCCCCCCTCAGAAGGGCTACACCCCACCCCTGAAGACCTGCACCCCCCGAAGGACTTTACCTCCCACCCGAAGGTCTGTCCCCCTCTGAACGCCTAAACCCCACCCCTGAAGGCCTGCACCCTCCCCGAAGGATTGTACCCCCCACCCGAAGGTCTGTCCCCCCCTGAAGGCCTGCACCCATCCCGAAGGCCTGCACCCACCCCGAAGGCCTGCACCCACCCCGAAGGCCTGCACCCCCGAAGGCCTGTCCCCCCCTTGAAGGCCTGACCCCCCCTTGAAGGCCTGCCTGCTTGTCCCCCCTTGAAGGCCTATCCCCCCTTAAAGGTCTGCCTGTCCCACCCCCTTGTAGGCCTGTCCCCCCTTAAAGGTCTGCCTGTCCCACCCCCTTGTAGGCCTGTCCCCCCCTTGAAGGCCTGACCCCCCCTTGAAGGCCTGCCTGCTTGTCCCCCCTTGAAGGCCTGTCCCCCCCTTGAAGGTTGGCACCCCCCCAAAGGCCTGCACCCCCTTGAAGGCCTGTCCCACCCCCTTGTAGGCCTGTCCCCCCCTTGAAGGCCTGCCTGCTTGTCCCCCCTTGAAGGCCTGTCCCCCCCCTTGAAGGCCTGCACCCCCCCTTGAAGGTTGGCACCCCCCCAAAGGCCTGCACCCTCTTGAAGGCCTGTCCCACCCCCTTGTAGGCCTGTCCCCCCCTTGAAGGCCTGCCTGCCTGTCCCCCCCTTGAAGGCCTGCACCCCCTTGAAGGTCTGCACCCCCCCCCCGAAGGCCTGCACCCCCCCGAAGGCCTGTCCCCCCACTTGAAGGCCTGCCTGCCTGTCCCCCCCTTGAAGGCCTGCACCCCCTTGAAGGTCGGCACCCCCCCTGAAGGCATGCACCCCCCCTGAAGGCCTGTCCCCCCTTGAAGGCCTGTCCCCCCCCCCTTGTAGGCCTGCACCCCCTTGTAGGCCTGTCCCCCCCCCCCTTGTAGGCCTGTCCCCCCCTTGAAGGCCTGCCTGCCTGTCCCCCCCTTGAAGGCCTGCACCCCCTTGAAGGTCTGCACCCCCCCCCCGAAGACCTGCACCCCCCCTTGAAGGCCTGCCTGCCTGCCTGTCACCCCCCTCCCCCTTGAAAGTCTGCCTGCCCGCCCGCCCGCCCCACCCTGAAGGCCTGATGCCCCGACCCACCCCGAAGGACCATTCGCCCCCCTGGCCTCCCCGCACTACCTATGAAGCAGCCGCAGCAGGATCGCGACGTCAGCTATCTTTGCGCTGCTTAGGAGCTGCTTCCTGCGCCGGGCTACCTTAAGCTACTGCCCCCCCCACGCCCGAAGGACCGCTCGCCCCACTGACCTTCCAGCACACCTATGAAGCAGCCCGCAGCAGGATCGCGACGTCAGCAATCCCTCAGCTGCTTGGGCGCTGCTTCCTGCGCCGCGGTCCCGCCCCCTCCTCTGACGTCAGAGGAGGGACGGGACCGCGGCGCAGGAAGCAGCGCCCAAGCAGCTGAGGGATTGCTGACGTCGCGATCCTGCTGCGGGCTGCTTCATAGGTGTGCTGGAAGGTCAGTGGGGCGAGCGGTCCTTCGGGCGTGGGGGGGGACTGAGCGGCAAGGCCGGGAACACCCCCTCAGGGCTGGTACCCGGGGCGGCCCGCCCCCCCCCCCCGCCCCCCCCTAGGTACGCCACTGGTTTTAGGAGAAAATAAAGAATGTTTCAGTGAAAATGCTGCTTAAAAACATTTTTGAAAGTTTTGTCTCTAATTTTTGGCTGTATTCAACATACCCGGAGGCTGTGGTAGGGCAGGGCACGCTACAGGGGTTCAAAGAAGGTTTGGATAAATACCTACAGGATAAGGGGATTGAGGGGTACAGATATACATAGAGATAGGTACAGGAAAGACAGGGACACTTAACGGGTCATGGACCTGATGGGCCGCTGCGGGTGCGAACTGCTGGGCGCGATGGACCTCTGGTCTGACCCGGCAGAGGCAACTCTTATGTTCTTAATACTATTACCATTACATCATAATGAAATTGACACATTTCTGGTTATGATTTGTCTTAATATACTGCACTTCCCGAGAAGTGTGACAGAGCGGTTCACAAACATATTTCAAGATAAAAAGAAAAGGAATGTGAAATTGAGGTGGTATACAGGAAAATAGAATAGAAGTAGATGATTTTCTTATAACAGGATGCGCTTGGCTTGATTTTCTTCTGTTTTAGGCGCAAAGGGGGAGAAGGATGAAGTGGTTTTCCTCTCTTTTCTAATGTAGTGAGCAGTATGCTATTTTAAGTCACAAATATATTTTACTGTATAACAATGTTCACACCAGTTATGTCTGTACATTTATATAGTTTTGTATCATAGGGGCTCTTTCACTAAGCTGTGTTAAATGCTAACACACACAACACAGGAAAAATGGCCTAATGCAGGATGCACTAAAGTATTCTGTGCTCGAATTGCCATTTGCATATGCTAAACACACAGTATTTATTTATTTTTTTAATTTTCGGAGGACATGTCAAGGGTGGAGAATGGACATAGAAGCTCAATTCAACTAGCAAATAAACATTATTGGCTAGCATGTCTATAACATGGGAGCCCTTAGTGCCTCAGGTAAATGTTATGGGTTTTTTTTTTTTTTTAAATGGCCTTATACCGTTACTAAATACCTATTTTTTTGGCCATGCTAGAAATGGGCTTAGGGGCCCTTTTGCTAAATCTGTGGCTAAAGTGATCTTAGTGCACCCCTGCTTGGGTCTTTCCCCTCGCTAAGGCCCCTTTTGCTGCGTCTGGAAAATGACACATTTTCCAAATTACTAGCCACTTGCTAATTTTAAGGTAAATTGATAATGGAAATGATATGGACTGTACTCAGTTGCTTCTGATATTAATTCCATATCATAGCTTAAACCGGGAAAAGACCTCAAACGCCCACATGTTTGAAAGACTTGCTTGTAAAAGCATTTTAAAGGGGCATGAACATCATCACTAGTCAAGAAAACCCGGTAATTTTTCTTTCTTTTTATGTCTTTTACATAAAATTTTTATGCATCTGCTAAACATTAATTTTTACAGGCATTGTGCTGGCAGTATAGAAATTTATTTTACATTTGTTTCCAAAATACTTAGTCAAACCTCTGTTTATGAGTAACGCAGTTTGCGAATGTTTTGCAAGACGAGCAAAACACTCCTGCAAATTGTGCCTCGCAAACCGAGTGTTGACTCGATTTGTGAGCCCTGACAACCGGCATCGCCCCCCACCCCGCCCGCGAGCCCCCACCCCCGACAACCGGCATCGCCTGCCCACCCAAGCCCTTACCACAATCTGGCACCGGCACGTAGCACCAACCCACAGGACGTGCCAGTGCCAGAAGAGCCTGCCTTTTGCCACTGATCTCTGCTGGACTGAGCCTTGAGCAACTGCACATGCTCAAGGCCTTCTGGCTCCCACTGTCTCCGAGATTCTAAGATTCTCAGAGCGAGCGGGAGCCAGAAGGCCATGAGCATGCGCAGATGCTCAAGGCCCAGCCGAGCAGAGATCAGCAGCAAAAGGCAAGCTCTTCCGGCACCGGCACGTCCTGTGGGTTGGTGCTGCGTGCCGGTGCCAGATCGGTAGGGAGAATGAAAGGGCACTCCCTAAAATTGAAAGGGGATAGATTCCGTACGTACATAAGGAAGTTCTTCACCCAGAGAATGGTAGAAAACTGGTACGGTCTTCCTGAGTCTGTCATAGGGGAAAACACCCTCCAGGGATTCATGACAAAGTTAGACAAGTTCCTGTTGAACTGGAACGCACACAGGTAGGGCTAGTCTCAGTTAGGGCGATGGTCTTTGACCAGAGGTCCGCCACGTGAGTGGCCTGCTGGGCACGATGGACCACTGGTCTGACTCAGCAGCGGCAATTCTTATGTTCTTATAGTTGTTCTGAGGAGATTTTTAATATATTTCAACCGAGATAATGAACGCTCAGCTGAGCAGTTTGTGACCATTAATGTTAAAAATATACAAAATGCAATGTCTACATTTGGAAAGGCACACTCAATATTGTCTTCTAAAATTATTTTATAAAGTTCAGCGTGACTTAATCTTGTTTTTACATTTTCTGTTGCACTGAACTTATGGTGCACGTATAAATGAAACTGCTGAAGTTCAGCCGAGAAATTACTGTTGAAATCCTCTGGGTAAGCATCAATCAGCTTTTTACAGCACTGAGAATACCTTTCAATGTTAGTAGATGATGAAGTGACATTATATGGCACATCACTTAGAAAAGAAAATGTCTCTGCTATTTCTTTGTATATAGTGGATCATTGGAACAGACTCCCACTCCAGGTGATAAAGGCCAGCAGCGTGACGGATTTTAAGAGAAAATGGGATACTCACGTGGGATCTTTAAGGGAGTAAATTCAGGGGAGGGGAGACTTGGAATGGGCAGACTTGGTGGGCTATAGCCCTTTTCTGCTGCTTTTTTCTATGTTTCTATGATGGCAGATAAAGGCCAAATGGCCACAGCATCCACTATCTCCTCCTCTCCCTATTGGCTAAGGCTCTTAACATTTGCATCTCCTCTTCCTATTGGCTAAAGCTCTTTACATCTGCATTGTGAGGTCATAGGGCTTTATGGTTATAGAAACAGACTCCCACTCCAGGTGATAAAGGCCAGCAGCATGACGGATTTTAAGAGAAAATGGGATACTCACGTGGGATCTTTAAGGGAGTAAATTCAGGGGAGGGGAGACTTGGAATGGGCAGACTTGGTGGGCTATAGCCCTTTTCTGCTGCTTTTTTTCTATGTTTCTATCTCTCCTCTTCTTTTCATCTCAGTTACAAGTTTGTCAAGAATTGTGCAAAAGGTGCTGATATGGTGTTTCTCCATCATTGGGTAGCTTATTTCTGATACATTTGTGAGTTGTAGCTGCCTTGTAATCAACATCTGGTAACATTTCCTTTGCATCCTTTTCAAATTCATCTTGTAAAGTATACAGTTGGTCAGCACAGATCTGCACATGTTTTTAAGTTCACATCCTCATTTTGTAGAACTTTGTTTACTCTGTGAAAATTCTGCAAAATTTTATTACAAAAATTCAACATAAAAACGAATTCTAGCTCTTGCATCTTATCTGCAATATTATTTGCTTCTCTTCTAGCATCTCTCTTTTGTGACTGGTCTTTGGCTATATATTCTAATGCTTCTAAAATTTCAAAGAATGATTTCAAAATTACTGTTATTGTCATAGCATGTACCTCCCATCTTGTATCCGAGAGGGATTTTAAGACACTTTCATTTTTAATACGATCTTTAAGAATTTCCCACCAGCTGGTTCAGTTTGAAAAAAAGATATAGAGTAACTGTACTGTAGAGAAGAAATTAACAGCCTCTTGACAGCAGTAAATAGCACTTCGGCCAACCAGATTTATAAACAGAACTTATTCATTTTTCATTAAATTTTGAAAATGGTTATAAATTTAATAAATTTAATAATTTAAATGATAAATTTGTCTATGAAATATTTCTGTGGTGCCCCCCCTTCCCTTGATGCCCTAAGCACGTGCTTACTTTACTTATAGCATTAATCCAGCACTACATATACCTCCTTGTGATTGTTTCTTGTCATGTTACTGTATTTGGGATTTGTGGGATGGGGAGGGATTGTCACTTGTATGGTTTTTGCCCTTTTCTATTGTATATTCCAGGGGTGGGCAACTCTGATTCTAGAGGGCTGGAATCCAAGGGCTGGTGCCATCAGCTCCCGCGAGTCTTGCGAGAACCAATGGCACCATTTGGGCGGCGGCGCGGGACCAGGCAGATGTGCTCAGGGCTTGCGCCTGCCTCTCACTGCCGCAGCAGATGGGGACTCGGGTGGCCGTCCTGCAGGAGAGTCTGCCGATGTAGCACTGGACTGCCAGGATTACATAAAGGTACTGGGGGGAGGGTGCGGTATTCGCTGCATAAGATGCACCCTTATTCCCACTCACTTTTTTGGGGGGAAAAAGTGTGTCTTATGGAGCGAAAAATACGGTAAATATGGAATTTTGTAACATTGTGTGTACCTTCCCGCCCCTGCCTCTATATATATTCACGTACATTCACATTTATATTAAAATTTAGAACTAGCCTGACTCACCAGATTTTATCTCATCATTCTTTAATTATATTTTGCCTTTAATTTTTTAAACTTCATTCACTTAGTCATCTCTTGAATTAAAATGTTTTTTTCTTCTTTTGTTAACTGTTCTGAAGATTGATCTGAATCCCTTTGTATTTTTTAATTGTAATGCAGAAAGAAAAGAAAGATAATAAATTAGTATTATGTGTATCAAAAGCTGTCTCTGTTTTAGTTGTCTCACGTTAAACTGGATTGTGTGGAGAAGCTTAATTAAGAATTCCAAAATAACCGGAATATCAAAATGTGTGACTTTCTACATATATCTTTGGGCCTCAAATATATTGTGCATCAGAAAGGTTCTGCAACTTTAAACGTTATGAGGATGGTTTTCAACATTTCTCAGGGTGTCTTGAGGCGTTAACAACCAAAAGAAAGAAGGAGGTCAGAAGAAGTAATAACTTAGGAGTGCCACAAGATGAGCTGGTACCGTGTTTCCCTGAGAATAAACCTACCCCGAAAATATGTCCTAGCATGATTTTTGGGGTAGGTCTTCATATAAGCCCTACCCCAAAAGTAAGCCCTAGTCCCCGGATACCTAACCCGAATGTCCCTGGATTCGCTGGCAGCAGAATCCCCTCCCACGCTGTGCAGCCGAACCCCCCACTAACCCTCCCATCTTTCCATCTCTCCCTCTCGTCCGAACCCTGCCGACCCTCCAACTGCAAGACCTACAAAAAGCAGCGCTGACAGCACTCTAAACAGGCTGCTTCGTGACCTTCTCCAACCGGGGCATTCCCTCTGCCACATCACTGATGATATCATCGGTAACGCAGCACATGGAAGGCCCTGGCAGGAGAAGGCCATGAAGCAGCTTGTTTAGAGTGCTGCCGATGCTGCTCTTTGGAGGGAGGTATGTAGGCCTCGCGGTTGGCGGGGTTCGGATGGGAGGATCAGCGGGGGTTCGGCTGGGCGACAGGGGTGGGGGGGCTGCTCAAGGGTTCTGCACGCAAGGTAGGGATAGAAGCTGTGCAAGGGTTCTGCTGCATGAGGGATGGGATGGGAGGGAGGGGACAGAGTGATGCTTCAGAGGAAAGGCACAAGGGGAGGAAAGATGCTGCACATGTGGAGGAGAAGAAGAATTGGGGTGAAGGAGAGGAAGGGAGGAGATGATTATGAGGGGCATAATTGAAAGGAATGTCTAAATCCGTTTTCGTCTAACTCGCAAGTCGTCCAAAGTATAAAACAGCCTAGGACACATTTTTGAAAAATATATCCAAAATTTTTTTTCTTTCGAAAATCGTCTAATTATACATCCTGCAGATCTGATCGTCCAAGCCGCTAAATCGTCCATCTTTATACCACATTTTCATCCAACTTTTCATCCAAGTCAAAAACGCCTAGAACAAGCCCTGTTGGAAGTGGGAGGGGTCTGCAAAGTGATGGACTGAACACCCAGACATGGCACCTAAATAGTGGGGTCCTTACAGGGCACTGCTGTGAACTTCACAAAAAGGGTGCCATGTCTTCTTCTCACATAGTAATAAACCAGAAATCAGTATATATTAGAATCGGTTGTTTCAATAAAGTATGAGTATGCTTCAGCCCCACCACTCCGCCGCTGTGCTATCTCTTGACTGCGGAGAGAATTATGTGGCACTTCATCATTGGCTGCTCATAACCGTATTTAATGTATTGCTATTCATTTAAGTGCTTATAAATATTTTTTATATATGTTGTTTTTTTTTTTTTTTAATTATTTGCAGTTTTACTATAATAAGTGTACTTAGCTTGTATGCTTAGCTGTTGTCAGCCAACTCCCAGGCGTTGGCTGACAACAGCTAAGCATACAAGCTAAGTATATTTATTATAGTAAAACTGCAAATAATTTAAAAAAAACAACATATATAAAAAATATTTATAAGCACTTAAATGAATAGCAATACATTAAATACGGTTATGAGCAGCCAATGAATAAGTTTTATTTTATTTTTCTTTCCAGCTTATGATTTATCTTTAATCTTATCTATTGTTTTGCCTTTTGTCTTTGTTTTGTTCTATTTCTATCATTTAAATTTCTCCAGAATTCTACTGTTCAACGGCTCCCCCTTCTGCTTCTATTCCTTTCTCTCCTCTCTTCTACCTTCCAAAGTATTTAGATCAATGCTGTCTTGTTAAAATGTTTATTTTATTTTTATTTTCCCTCTAACTCTACTTTCCACTTCTCTATTACCCTCCAGGTACTTTAGTTAGATTGTGAGCCTTCGGGACAGTAAGGGAAATTTTCAAGTACCTTTCTTATTTCTAATCTTAATGTATATTTTCTGTAAACCGCTTAGAACCTAACGGATGTAGCGGTATATAAGAAATAAATTACATTACATTACATTACAATTCCATTCTATCTACTTTTAGGGCCTCTTTTATCAAACTGTGCTAGCAGTTAGTAGTGCGGTGAGCCACGCTGAATGGCCCATGCTGCTCCCGACGCTCATAGAGTTCCTATGAGCGTCGGGAGCAGCGCGGCTCTCTGCACTATAAACTGTTAGTGCAGTTTGATAGAAGAGGCCCTTAGTTTCACCGTTGTTACAATTACCCATACATAGCTTAAAGACCTTTAAATAAATGACTCTCAAATTTAATTTTTTGTTGGTTTTGAAATTTTATGATTTCATTTATAATGTGCCACAAAAACATTTGCTCCATTTACGGCCTCTTTTACAAAGCCACACAGTAACAGCCCCGAAGTCCTTTAAATCTCTAGGGGTTTTCAGGGTTTTCAGGGGTTTTCTGCTTGTTTGATTGTATTGCCTGTACTGATTTGGTATTGTGATATTGAGTTGGTGTGCATTTTTGGTTATAAATAAACAATTACAAAAAAAAAAAAATATCTCTATGGGCTTTGGGGCTGTTAGCGCAGCCGCTAGCGCAGCTTTGTAAAAGAGGCCGTTATTGTGCCGGAGCTAAAAAAGTTTCAGAGACACTGATATAGACTAACAGAAAGTGTCTTGGCAATGTTTCAGTAGATCCAATTCAGTGTTTGCATTTATTTACTTACTTGACTCTTTGAGAAGCAGAGGACCCCCTGATGCAGGCTATTATGCCGAAACTTGACCAAATTGTGTCAGTTTTGTAATAAATTCTAATTGGTCACACTCCTGGGCTGCTACTCCATCTTCTGACTTGCTACGCTCCCTTGGTTGCTACATATATTGCAAGGGTTTCTTCCTGTTGTTTTGATTTGAAGAGCTACCCAGACAAATGTTTGTCTTAGAAATTCTTCCCTTCTGACCAGGTAAATAGTGGGCTGGAAAACATTTAGCTACCAGCAAAGACACGATAAGGGAAGCGTTCCAAGTGTGCAGAAAGAGTTTAGCCAGTGCTGTCCAGATAAACATAGTCAGACAATGCTGGCTATGATCAGAAACTGTCCCAGAGTTTCTAAGGTATTTTTATCCAGTTATATTAAGGGCCATTGAATATGCAGATAAAATTAACTGGATAAAGATCCAGTTCACTATGCTGTTCCCTAGGTTGCAGATTATTTGATCTCTCTCTTTTTTTATTTCAAAACAAACTAAACTTGTATATGTTGTATTGATACCAGAACTAATCCTCTATAATAAAACCCTAAGCGCGCATGCAAACTTACAATGCCATGATCCCTGCCGCCGTGATGTGTGCCTCTGTGGCCGTATTCTATTTGCGCCGTGTGCGGCGGCTTGAGGAAGTGTCTTTAGGCGCTGTAAAGCACTTACGTAGGTGTGATTCATGGCATAGATAGGTGTCGGAAATGTAGACCTGGAAAATTCTGCCCTACATTTTCGGCGCCTGTCCCTGATGCACGATTCTCTTTACGGCACCATTGCATGATTGACATGCGATCGGTAGCTGCTTTTTAGGTGGCCGCCGATATCAGTGCCGCATAGAGTATCCAGGCCGTACTGTATAATTTTCTTTTGCAAATATCAGAAGCCTATTTACATAAAACATTGCTTGAGTTATTATAGATGAGTAGTATGTGTTTCTGGGGTGTGCTCTCTTATATAGGTTTACTAAAGAAGCAAGGTGTCTGAGGTATTGAATACAAGTTCTGAGAGAAGCTCAGTGTTTTGGGACTTCTTAGTGCTATTTTGACTGGGGATTTCTTTTATCCTATCAAGACCCCCCCCCCCCCACCCAGATAAGATCAGAGTTGATCTGGGGTGCTGGGTAAAGTGTGAGGTATATGTAGTAGTCTGAAAATACTTCGATGCATCCTCATTCCGCTTACTGGTGCAATACTCCATCCTGAGCTTACTTGACTACTGCAACATTATCTACCTGGGATCCATCAAAAAAACCATTCAAAGACTACGTATCATCCAAAATTCGGCAATTCGACTGATCTTTGGATTAAAAAAATGGGAACACAACTCCCTACTACCAAAAACTCAACTGGCTGCCCCTGGAAGCAAGAGTGCTGTTCAAGTTTGCCTGTCTCTGTTTTGAATCCATTCTTGGTTCGGCCCCCTTATACTTGGTTCCCCATTTTACCTTAGATTGTCCATCCAGACCCACTCGCAGAGCTCATCTCTTCAGCCATCCAACTCTAAAGGCCTGCCGTTACAAAAGATACCTGAACAGAACTCTAGCCTTCCAAGCAGGTTATCTAAATGATTGGCTGAGCAATATTATGTCGCGTTCCTCATCCTACCTAAACTTCAGAAAATTATTAAAAACTAACCTATTTAACCGATTTGTAGCTTGACCCCTTACCCGACCCTTACCCCCTAAGATCTCTTTTTTCTTACCTTCCTTCCCGCTCACCTTACATTTGATCCCTTATATTGTACTTGTTCCATGCTTACATATATTAATTTTATCTGTATCTGCTGATTGTACCCATTCGCTGATTGTCCAGCCCTTCTTTATTGTAAACTGCCTCGAACTACTACGGCGTTGGCGGTATATAAGAAATAAAATTATTATTATTATTATTATTATTATTATTTTATGGTGGTGGGAGGCCTGAGTGCATAATGGATTTTATAGGAAAGCAAAATCTACTTAGGGCCCGTTTTACAAAGCCGCAGTAGTAAATACTGGCGTGGCAAATATGACATAGCCCAAAGGAATTGAATGGATTGCGTCACATTTGCCACACGGGAATCGCTACCGTGGTTTTGTAAAAGGGGCTCTTCGTTTTTGTTTGGTTTAAAAACAATGACAGAAAATCGGAAATATCACTTTGAATGAATGCTCATCCCTTTTAATTTTAGCCATGAGTTGTTTAATAACTTATAATTGTAAGTTCATAATTAGATATGTATTGTAAATGTTAATTAGATTTGTGTTTGGGGAGATAAAACCACATCAGCTCTACCCCCTCCCTTCAGATCCTTCCCCTTCTTCCAAGTGTTTAATCTCTCAGCACAGTGCCTGATAAGACATAATCAGAAAATAATTGGAAGTCTCATAACCAGCCAGCTTAAACAGTTTACTTTTCCATTTCATATTTCAAATGCCTATAGTGAAGAGATTTTTTTTCATTTGTCTCTATTCATGGATCTTATTCTCTTTCTAGTCTGTTGTATTGTTTTCTTTATGCAAACTATTACCTCGGCCATGAGCAGACTTGTGTTTCACCCTCCATTTTTCTCTTGTTCCCTTTCAAAACGGCTGACATTTTGTGAGGGCTCTCCAGTGAGCCTGCGCTAAAAGACCGCTGGCAGGGGAGAAATGCAAGTGCCTGTGAAATAGTCTTGTTAGCTTTTTAAAATGTATTTTTATTTGCTACCTGTATTATGTTTAAATGTGTTAGGAGAGCATTGCTCTGTTGAGTTGTTTCCATTAAGTATTACACCAAGTTTCTTTCAAAGAGGAGCCCAGCAGGTGTTGACGTAGTTGTCCCAGTACCATGCTCTAGTTATTCTAAGGTAAGAATACATCTTCCTCCTCTCTTGTCCCCAGAGCTATTCTTCTCTTTTTACAGTGACCCCATTACTTGTATTGCTTAGCAGCAGGAGCCGAGCCACTGAGCTCTCTGGGCTACACAGCTGAACCGCTACCAGATCTGATCCATACCAGTTTGCATACTTGCCAGTTATATCTTTAAATAAAGTCCTTTGCATGAGAGAGATATGGGGATTTGATTGCTCAAGATTCTTCTAGGAATAAAATAAGGGAAGCTGATATCTAATTTATGATTATTTGATGGGAGAGTGGGAGAATAAATGTTCATTAATGTCTATAAGTTTAATGTGCTTTCTTGTGATATTATGTATTTTGGAATTGTTTGTTTGCACAATGATAGTTTGGAAAATCAATAAAGATTTAAAAAAAAAATAAAAAGGGAAGCTGTTTGTAAAAAAAAAGCCTTAAATGAGTAGGGTTTTTAGTATTGCTCTTGTATGTATGTTGAGAACAGTGCTTTTTAATATTGATTCACTGTGATGATTCAGGTAGGTGGTATACTGTTGTTAAAACTTATTTAGGTCTTTAGGCTTTAACAGTGTCGTAAAAATATATTTCATTATGTCATAACTATCCTACTACTACTAATCTTATCTCCCTCTATATGCCCCCCCCCAGCTCGTGAGCTCCGCTCAGATAGTAAGTCCTATCCGTGCCCTTCTCTTCCTCTACCAACTCCAGATTCCATCCCTTTTACCTTGCTGCTCCATATGCTTGGAACAAGCTACCTGAATCACTAAGGTGGGCTCCATCTCTGGCAGTGTTCAAGGCCCAGTTAAAAGTCCACCTCTTCAAGAGTGCGTTCAACTCCTAACTCCTCTCACCTTGGGTTCTGCATCCCCAACCCTATAAGTCACAGTTCTTCAACCGCCGGTCCGCGGACCGGTGCCGGTCCGCAAAAAAATGTTGCCGGTCCACGAAGGATTCGGGTCCCCAGCCACAGCAAAAAGTGCCGGCGTCAGCTGACGTGCAACTTCCTGTTGCCGTCGCTATGCCGACACTCCTGCCTTCTACTTCCTACTCCTGCCGCGTATGTCTCCGCACCCCCAGACAAGCAGGGGCAGCTTTGTGTGCTTTTAACTTCGGAACACAGCTGCCCCTAAGCAGTATTTTAGCCGCGGTTTCATGAGGCAGCCTCGGGGCCTTTGATAGGCCGGCCCACATCGCATTATCAAAGCGGGCCGGCCTACCAAAGGCCCCGAGGCTGCCTCATGAAACCGCGGCTAAAATACTGCTTAGGGGCAGCTGTGTGCCGAAGTTAAAAGCACACAGAGCTGCCGCTAGCCTACATAGAGGAAACATTTGCTGGAGAGGGAAGGAGGGAAGGGAGTAGGGGTGCTCCTGGACAAGGGAGGGGAAAGGGCTACTGCTGACAGGGGAGAAGGGAAAAGGAAGGGACGAGAGTTACTGTTGGATAAGAGGAGGAGGAAAGGGAGAAGGGGTACTCCTGGACAAGGGAGGGGAAGGGGCTACTGCTGACAGGGGAGAAGAGAAAGGGATGAGAATTACTGTTGGATAAGGGGAGGAAGAAAGGGAGAAGGTACTGCTGGACAGGGGAGGAGGAACATTGGAAGGAAACAGCTGGCAGGGAGATTAGAGGAGGGGAAGGAGTCAGGATGGAATGGAGAGATCAGATGAGGGAAAGGGGAGAGACAGAGGAATGACAAAGTAGAAAGAGATTGATGCTGGGAAGGGGGATCAGATGAAAAATAAGGAAAGAGGGACAAAGATGCTAGATCTGGTGTAGGAGAGAGGGGCATAGAAAGAAAGCACATACCATATGGAAGGGGGAGGGGTAAAGGGCAGACAGTGGATGGAAGAGGCAGATGCTGGATTGAAGAGACTGAGGGCAGACGCTGGATGGAAGAGAGTGAAAAGAAGATGAAAGCAGAAATCAGAGACGACAAAAGGTAGAAAAAAATAATTTTATTTCTATCTTGTGATTAGAATATATCAGATTTAAAATATGTATCCTGCTAGAGCTGATGTTAGACATAACTGGGAAGTGCAAAGTCCAGGCAGTGCGTCTTTAGCTTCCAGCTGGCTTAGGGCTCTCTCTTACCAGGAGGCAGTTGCCCTAGTTCCACTCCCCTAACACCATTCCTGCCATGTGTGACTGTGGTATTCTTTTAGCATGATATTTGCGTAGCATTCTGTAATAATTTGGCTTATTCAGTTTTCTTGATAGTAGAGGTGATATATGTGAAGGGGAGGGGAGACGGGGGTTTTGTTGATCCTTGCCCTGTATTATTTATATTTATAAAATGACAATTGTACAGAATATTGTTCCTTTTTATACTTTAATAAATTATGTTCAATATAAAATCATAACTATTTGAGGCTTGTGCGGATGGGATCAGATGGTTAATGGGACCGAGCTCGCGGGGATGGGGCGGCAATGGGGTTTTAAAAAATTTCAGTCTTATTAGTTTGCCGGTCCACGAAATAATTATTTTATTTCCGTCGGTCCATAGGTGTAAAAAGGTTGAAGAACACTGCTATAAGTCATGGCTGTATGTCCATGTCCGAGCATGGACTATCTATTACATGTCAAAATGTACAGCGCTGCATATACCTTTCAGCGCTATATAAGTGATAAAGAATAGTAGTAGTTGTAATACTGATCATTTCTATTGTGTTACTAGACATATGCAGTGCTGCACATGAAAACACAGAAGAGACAGTCTCTGCTCAAAAGAGCTTACAATCTAGTCAAGACAGACAAACTGGACAAAAAGGTGCATTAATACACTGTGTTTAGGTGGGGGAATCATAGAGAGAATGATAAGACAGATGTTGGTGCTTAGCAGGGTTGGAGTTTGGAAGTAAAAGCAGCTTCAAAGAAGTGGATTTGAATATTGCCAGAGACAAAGCCTGACGTCTCGAGTCAGGTGCAGTTTGTTCCAGGCGTACGGTGCAGCAAAGTAGAAGGGACAGAGTCTGGAGTTGGCTGTAGAAGAGAAGGATACAGATAAGAGAGACTTCTCTGATGAGCGGAGTGCCCGGGGGGGGAGGGGGAGTGTGGGGAAAGAGGAGAGATACTGAGTTGCTGCAGACAGAGCAAATACACTTGTAGGTCAGTAAGAGGAGTTTGAATTGTATCCAAGCTCTTTATGTATTCATTCTAAGATCTCGGAGAATCTTCAAAAAGGAAGACTCTTGTATGTGATCATTGTGGAAATGTACTGCATTCCTTTCCCCTCATTCACTTTTTGAGCAATTGTAATGAGGAGTTGCATCAAGCAATTTTCATTTATTTGCACTTAAAAAATTATGAACTGGAATTACAACTTAGGGTCCCTTTTACTAAAGTGTAGTAAATTTGACACCTACAGCACAAATTAACATGTGGTAAATGCAGGGAGCGTGCCTAGCATCTGCCTTGTGTTTACTGCCCAGGGCAGACACTTACCACATGGCACCACATTACACATAGTGTCAAATAGTATGGTATTGGCTCAATCAGTTATAAAGGGACAGAAGCGAGGGAGACAGATGGAGGAAGAAAGTGCAAGAAAATAACAGGCCACAAATTTAAGTGTATGTACACAAAAGCAAGTAGCCTACGGAATAAAATGGGGGAATTGGAAGCTATAGCTATAGCACAAAAAGATAACCTAGACATCATTGGCATCACGGAAACATGGGGGAATGAGGACAACATCTGGGACAATGTGCTACCGGGATACAAGCTATACCGCAGAGGCAGAGTAAGACAAAAAGGTGGGGGTATTGCCCTATACATAAAAAAGGGAATTGAGTCTACCGGAGAGAACACGCCGGAAACGAACAATATGGGCCAAAATACCGGGAACAAATGGAACGGATATGAAGATCGGCATCTACTACCGACCCCAAGGGCAGTCCGAAGAGACTGATGAAGAAATGACAGACGAGATTAAACACGAATGCATGGGAGGCAACGCAGTTATCATGAGCGATTTCAATTATCCAGGGATAGATTGAAACCTAGGCAACTCCAGCTGCAGTAGAGAGACCAAGTTCCTGGATGCTGTAGGCGATTGCTTCCTGGAACAATTTATCATGGAAAATACAAGAGGAAATGCAATTCTAGACTTAATTCTAAATGGACTACAAGGACCGGCACAAGATATAGAAGTAGAGGGGACGCTGAGAAACAGTGATCACAACATGATCCACTTCAACTTAGACACAGGAACAAAAAATCAATCCAGAGCGACGGCCATGGCACTGAACTTCTGAAAAGGAAATATGAAGGGATGAGAGTCATAGTGAGGAAGAAGATTAGGAGAAGGATAAGCACTGTAAATACGCTAGAGCAAGCATGGACCCTTTTTAAGGCACAGAGGCGCAAAATTTATATATACCGCGTATTAAAAAGGGTTCCAAAAGGAAGAAAAACAAGGAACCGGCGTGGCTCACTATAGCAGTGAAGGAAGTGATCATAGACAAGAAGACTTTGTTTAAGGAATGGAAAAGGACAAAAACGGAAGAAAACTGGAAAGAGCACAAATAACATCAAAGCAAGTGCCATAAGGAAGTAAGAGGGGCCAAAAGAGACTACGAAGAAAAAATAGCCAAGGAGGCCAAAAACTTTAAGCTGTTCTTTCGATATATTAAGGGGAAACGACCTACGAAGGAAGCGGTGGGGCCGTTAAATGACCAGGGAATAAAGGGAGTACTAAAGGAGGACAAAGCCATCACCGACAAACTGTATTTGAGGGGGGGTTTGGGGTGCGCCGGGGGCAGGAGGGCCTGGGATCTCTCCTGCCTGTATTTGAGGGGGGGTGGGGGGTTCAGGGTGACTTGGGATCCCTCCTGCCAGTATTCGCGGGAGGGGGGGTGATTGCCTTCCAGCAGGATGGCTTAAGAACCCTCCTGCCAGTTCTGGGTTTTGGGGGTGGGGGGTGCTGGCAGGAGGGCTTGGAATACCTCCTGCCAGTTTGTGCCATTTCGAAGTGGGGGATCATGATCGTGGCAGGAGAGATTAGGCATCTCTCCTATCACGATCATTGCGGTGGAGGGTGGGCAGGTTGCCGGGGCTGCTGAGCTGATTGCGATAGCCGCGATCAGTTCAGCAGCCCCTATTTGGAACTTATACCTGGTTTGACTTGGTCTAAGTCAAAACATATAAGTTCCGACTGGACAACCTCATTAAACTTTTGGTTATACTTCCTGTACCACTAAGTCTAGGTAGGCATACCTCCTGCCCTTTCCCTCCTCCAAAAATGCCTCTTTTCGCTTTAGGTGTTCAGAGGCAGGGAAAGGCCTAAATTGGTTTTAGATATGTCTAAAACCAGCTTTGATTATCGGTACTTGGACGATATGTCTTTTTGATCGTCCAAGTACCAATTTAGGCCACTTTTTGGACTTTTTTTTTGTTTTTTTAAATTATGAGCTCCATAGCCTTGCTAAAAAGTTGTACGTTGATCTTCTGAAGACTATTCCAAATGCAACATCCAAATGCATTAATTTAATTCATTTCTATCAGGTCTGGCTTTATGCTAACCGGTGCCACCTTCATATTTTAATCTGACACCCTCCCATGAAAGATACAATTTCTGTGAGCTCCAGCATAATGATTCCTACTTTGGACCTGGCAGCTCTAGCTCAGTAGTACCTCTCCCTTGTCTCTCCCCCATTGTACCCAGCAATATCCTCCTCCTACCTCTCTCTTCCTTCTTCCCTCAGATAGGCAACATCCCCTTTCTCCTTTGCTTTCCATTTGCTCAGCAACATCCCTCTACCACCCCCACCCCCAGTATTTCCCTCTCTTAACTCCTCCTAACAGTATTCTCTTTTCTCTCTCCCTCCATACTCTCGTCTAGCATTCCCTTTGTCTTTCTTTCCCCCTCTGTTCAGAAACATCTTCCCTTCTCTCACTCTCTGCCCAGTATTTTCCTCTCTCTCCTCCAAACTCTGCATAACACCAGCATCCCTCTCCTTCCACCCCCTGTTAGGCAGCAACACTACTTTTCCACCACTGTCACCACCACCATCTTTCTGCCCAATATTTTCCTCTTTTCTCCTTTCTTGTTTTCTCACATTGTGAAATTTGTGCAGCATAATAATGAAGCATACCTGAAGGGATTATTTTACCATTTCATTTGTAGTCTTATAGGTTTTTGTTGTTAATTACAGCTATCATTTTTAATGGATAACACCCACCATTACTGACATCAGTCATGACAAAATAAAATATTGCATTATTTTGGATATTTTAAAATGCATAATCATTCTTAATAAAAGCTCAGTGTCATTTCCAGTTGACTGCTATTAATTCCTTCTTCATAACCAGCTGGGAGTATTAATGAAAACTGACAATCCTGTGGTAAAAGATGGAAAGAAACTGGAACCACTCAGAGAACACAAGAAATAACTACTTCGTAAAGCAACACAGAACATGACTAAGCAAAATGATTTTACCAGCATCTACTTGAGTTAAATCATAATTTTCTATTAAAGGTCTTTTGCATTAAGCACCCCCCTTTTACAAAACCACAGAAGCGGTTTTTAGCGCAGGCTGGCATGCTGAATGCTCTGCACTGCTCCCAATGCCAGCCTGTGCTAAAAACTGTTTTCACTGTTTTGTCATTGGGGGGGGGGAGGGGGGGTGTAAAAATGAAATGAAGGCTAAATTGGTTAGCGCACCTTAGTAAAAGGACTCCTATATGCTTTATTTTCTTTGATATACCATATTTTTCACTCTATAAGACCCACCTGTAGAGGAGGAAAACCCAGGAAAAACAATTCCCATTGCCCTGCCCTGTATCCCCTCTTGTGGTCTAGTGGTAGGCCGGGACAGGGTCTTATAGAGCGAAAATCTGTAGGCAGCATAGGCACCCCTCCTGTAGACAGCAGAGGCACCCCCCTAGGCAGCAGAGGCACACACCCCATAGGCAGCACAGGCACAACCCCCCCCTCCAGGCAGCACCCCCTATAGGCAGCACAGGCACAACCCCCCGCCCATAGACAGCATAGGCACAACCCCCCGGTACCTTTTTTTAAGTCCCCTTTCTGTGCTCCTGCCTGTCTCTCTCGCCGGACGGCTCTTCTTCTTCTTCTTCGCGAGAACTGACTGCAGCCAATCAGGAAGCGGTGCCAGACCAGGCAGGAATGTGAGCAGCACGCCTGCCTTCTGCATAGCTTTGCCCAAACCCCCATTTTGGGGTGGAAAAAGTGTGTCTTATGGAGCGAAAAATACGGTAACCCTCATTCATGACCTGACTACTTCAAGAAAGCCTGGGATCTCTTAGAGAGAGGAAGGGATAATTGTTACTGTGGATGGGTAGATTGGATGGGCCATTTGGCCTTTATCTGCCATCATGTTTCTATGTAACTAATTTCTTCTTATCCTAAAGGAACAATACATGCCTAAGAGTCAGGTGCAAAAGCCAATGTGCAAATTTTTAAACATGAACCTGGCTCAACATTGATTAGCCAGTTTCTAAATTCAATATTTTTATTAAATTTTGCAAAAAGTACATATCATGAAACATATAACATGCAGAAAGTCAAGGGTGGATTAACAATGTTAACAGGTCTCTCTAATCAAGTCTTATTACAAAAATCATTTATTGTTCCACAGCCAGAGTCTAAGTCACAAAAACCCACCTAATCTCACCAGATAAGCACTGAAAACACATAACACAGACCCCCACACACTACCTCAGTGATCAACGACCCCCACCCCCATAAAAATTTTAATCAGAACTTTAAAATTCAGCCTCCAGACCATCATCACCTGGCCGCCTGGCATAGGAAAGCCTAGTCCCTGTACAGATCCATGGTGAGACCTCATCTTGAATATTGTGTTCAATTCTGGAGACCACATTATCAAAAAGATGTGCGGAGAATCGAGTCGGTTCAGCGAATTACCACCAGGATGGTCTCGGGACTCAAGAGCCTCCCATATGAGGAAAGACTGAATAAACTGCAACTATACTTGCTCGAGGAACGTAGAGAGAGGGGGGACATGATTGAGACTTTTAAATATATCACGGGCCGCATCGAGGTGGAAGATGATATCTTCTTTCTTAAAGGACCTTCAACCACAAGAGGTCATCCGCTGAAAATCAAAGGTGGGCAATTTCATGGCGACACCAGGAAGTATTTCTTCACCGAAAGGGTAGTCGATCAATGGAATGAACTTCCATTGAAGGTGATTGACACCAGCAGCGTGCTCGATTTCAAAAAGAAATGGGATATGTATGTGGGATCTCTAGCCGGGTGAAGTCTGGGGGTGGGTCATTAGCGTGGGCAGACTTGATGGGCTATAGCCCTTTTCTGCCGTCATATTCTATGTTTCTATGTTTCTAGTCGACCTGCACAGAGCCATCTTAAGCCATCTTGGGGGTGGGTTAGGGACCCATGGAGAGGGGGCCCCATGCCCACAAGCCCCTGTAATCACTGCATTGATACTTAAACATGTGCACTCCCCTATACACCCCCAAAACCCTTTTGTACTGGCATATAAGTGGCTCCTGCAGCCATAAGGGCTATTGGGGTGGTAGATAAGTGGGTCTAGGGGATTCTGGATGTGTTTTGGGAGATTCACCATAACCTATAAGGGAGCTATAGGGAGGAGAAGACATGGAACCCTTTTTGTGAAGTTCACAGCAGTGCCCTGTAAGGTACCCCACTATTAAGGTACCCCACTATTTAGTCCATCACTTTGCAGACCCCTCCCACGTCCAACAGGGCTTGTTCTAGGCGTTTTGGACTTGGACGAAAAGTTGGATGAAAATGTGGTATAAAGATGGACGATTTAGCGGCTTGGACGATCAGATCGGCAAGACGTATAATTAGACGATTATCAAAACGGAAAAAAAGTTGGACGTATTTTTTGAAAATGTGTCTTAAACTGTTTTTTACTTCGGACGACTTGCGAGATAGACGTAAACGGACTTAGATGTTCCTTTCGATTATGCCCCTCCATGTATCTTCAATATAAGATCTTCTATTTAGGTCATCATAAGAACATAAGCAGTGCCTCCGCCGGGTCAGACCACAGGTCCATCCTGCCCAGCAGTCCGCTCCCGCGGCGGCCCAAACAGGTCACGACCTGTCAGAATCATCAGAAGGGGCTCCCTTGCCACCTTGGCTTCCCATTTAAGTCCTGCCTTCCTATCGAAGCCCTAGCCCTCCGGTCTTTCACATGCACGACCTGTTTGGTTTTTACTCATTACCTGGTTAACTTTCTATACTTGTGTTACATCCCAGCTCCTCCTTCAGTATCCCATGATCCCTTTATCCCTCAGGAATCCGTCCAATCCCTGTTTGAATCCCTGGACCGTACTCTGCCTGATCACTTCCTCCGGTAATGCATTCCAAGTGTCCACGACCCTCTGGGTGAAAAAAAACTTCCTTGCGTTTGTTTTGAACCTATCTCCCTTCAGTTTCTCAGAATGCCCCCTCGTATTAGCTGTCCCCTTCAGTCTGAAGAATCTGTCCCTATCCACCCTCTCTATGCCCCTCATGATCTTGAAGGTTTCTATCATATCTCCCCTGAGCCTCCTTTTCTCCAGAGAGAAGAGCCCCAGCCTATCCAGCCTCTCGGCGTATGGGCAGTGTTCCAGCCCTCTTACCATTCTCGTTGCTCTCCTTTGGACTCTTTCAAGTACCGCCATGTCCTTCTTGAGGTGCGGCGACCAATACTGAACGCAGTATTCCAGATGTGGGCGCACCATCGCTCGATACAGTGGCATGATGACTTCCTGTGTTCTGGTTGTTATGCCCTTCTTTATGATGCCCAGCATCCTGTTGGCTTTTTTCGAGGCTGCCGCGCACTGTGCAGATGGCTTCAGTGATGCATCCACCAGCACACCCAAGTCTCTCTCGAGTCTGCTGTCTCCCAACAATACCCCCCCAATTTGTAGCTGAACAACGGGTTCTTTTTCCCTATATGCATGACCTTGCATTTGTCCACGTTGAAGCGCATTTGCCATTTGTTTGCCCAGTCTTCCAGCTTGTCCAGGTCCCTTTGCAGGTCCTCACACTCCTCCCTGGTCCTAACTCTGCCGCACAGTTTGGTATCGTCTGCGAATTTTATAACCTCACACTTTACCTCCCTTTCCAGGTCATTGATGAATATATTAAAGAGTAACGGCCCCAGCACCGATCCCTGTGGCACACCGCTCGTGACTCCCCGCCAGTCAGAATATTGACCCTTTACTCCGACCCTCTGCAGTCTACCTGACAACCAGTGCTTGATCCATCTGTGCACATCCCCTCCCACCCCGTGGCTCCACAGCTTCTTAAGTAGCCTTTCATGTGGCACCTTGTCGAAAGCCTTTTGAAAATCGAGGTAAATGATGTCTATGGGCTCCCCATTGTCCACCCGACTGCTTATTCCCTCAAAGAAGTACAGAAGGTTCGTTAGGCACGATCTTCCCTTGCAGAATCCGTGCTGGCTTGTTCTCAGTAGGCCATTCCTCTCGATGTGCTCGCAAATGCCGTCCTTGATCATAGCTTCCACCATCTTCCCTATAATTGAAGTCAGGCTCACCAGATGTGCTTTCCGTATCTTGATCACTTTTAATCAGTGGAAATATGTGCACAGTTTAAGCAACGATTTTGTAATTTTTTTTGTTTTTGTTTCAATATTTTTATTCAGTTTCAAAATAAGTACAACAACCAAAAAATCCAGTACATCCCCAACACAAACTGAAATAAATTCCCTCCCCCAAAGTGTCAGGCACGCATGAGTTTACATTTGGAAGAGCAATAAACATTAGTTATTTAGTAATCTACTGTGAGCATATGGTGTCAAAGTCTGCCAAATAGGCTCCCAAATAAAACAGAAGAGCTTGCCTTGACGGGAATCAATGTCCACAAAGCCATGACACTCCAGTGAGGCTTGCATAATCATCAGGGATCTCCAATGTACAAAAGATGGGGAGTCCGGTGACATCTATGCAGACAAAATTGCTTTCTCTCCCAAAAGAACTGAGCGGGTTACAAACGCTGTCATCCGTTTTTACTTAAGAGGTGTTATGGTATAGCTTGTGGAGTAGGCGTCCAACAATGCCAGATAGATGTGATGAACTAGCCCAAAGTCAACTTAAACAAACAAAACTCTAGGGCAGGACCAAAACTAATGACTCAAAGAGGCATAGGGATACTTACATTTAAGACAGCAATGAGAAGGAGTGATCGCTATCTGTAAAGCTTGTGCTGGTGATATATTTAATCAAAATAAAAACTTATGTTGTAGTTACGATTTTGTGATTTTAACCATTATGCTTTATGCATTTTGTTTAAATACTGAATAGTATCAAAAATTTCCATTTTTAAATATTCTTAAAAAGCACTTCTCTGTGTGCCCTGTTCAGTATGCCGGCTGGGGACTATCTTCCCCAGCCGGCATATTTAAAAATGGAAATTTTTGATACAATTTAGTATTTAAACAAAATGCATAAATAAAGCGTACGAATAAAGGGCTCCTTTTACGATGGAGCGGTAGCGTTTTTAGCGCGCGCACCTGATTAGCGCACGCTAACCAAAAATCTACCGCCTGCTCAAGAGGAGGCGGTAGCGGCTAGCGCGCGTGCAATTCCGCACATTAAGGCCCTAAGGCGCCTTTGTAAAAGGAGCCCAAAGCGTTTAGACAAGGCGCATGAATAAAGCGCATAAGTAAAGCGTGTAAAATTGGGTCATTGAGGAGTGCTAAGTAACAATTAAAATTGCGAAATCGTTGCCTAACATGAGCACATATTTCCATTGATTAAAAGTGATCAAGATACAGAAAGCACATCTGATGACCTAAATAGACGATCTTATATTGAAGATACATATGGTTTATAGTGCTTCAGATTTATTCATATTTGTTGATTTGATATGGCCCTGAGGCCTCACCCTGGAGACCATTGTTCTACCCTATTCAAATACTCTTCCTTTCCTCATACCACCCTATAAAAGTTTATGTGCAGGAATGGGCATCCCTCCTAACGGCCGACTTGTGATGGGGTTTGGGGGGTTCCCTGCCGCTGCTGCTCAGCTGATCGTGGCAGGGAGATTCCCTTGCCACAATCAGCTCAGCGGCAACACGATTCTCTAAACAGTGCCTGTGACATGGATGCCGGTTAGAGATTTGAGAAGGTTAGGCGGGGTTAGGCGTTTGTCTGTCAGGACAGACACAATTCTGTATAGGACGCTCATGTGCAATTCTCAAAAAGCCGCTTAGGCAGCTCCTGAGACCAGGCGTCCTAAACAGAATCAGACCCTTATTGTACAAAATTGGATTGTTTACTGATTGTTTTTATTGGGAACTTAGGACTTGTGTGTCATAGGTGGAATATCAAGCTTTAACAATAAGTAAATACATTTGTGCTTAACTAGTGTTGAGAGGATTTCAGACACTGTTTTAAGCTACTCGAGCTCCATGCATGCAGTTTTCACAGTGCCATTGCCTTGGTGATGCCAGTTAGTGTTTATTAAGATAATGATTTATGTAGCTGTGGACATCTATTCTTTAGGAACCAGACCAAAGCTACTGTGTGTATTATGGAGGCTAAACTGTTTTCAGTTAATAGTGACCATTGATCTCTGTATATCTGATCTGCCCAGATCTGAACTTACTTGAGTACAAAATATTTTATTTCTTTTGTCCATTGAGCCATCCAGTCTCTTCTTACCAGTCTTTCAACATTTGAGTAAATGCGCCTGTATAGTCTTCAAAAATTTTACATGGACTACTTGTTCTTTATCTCTAAACACCATGAGACCTTCGGGCATGAGACCAACTCATATGTATAAGCTCTCTTTTCCATCATTGAGAGAAATCAAGTCGCGCACGGGGTGGGAATATTTTAGGATTTTTTTTTTTTTTTTTGCTTATGAATAATTGTTGGGTATAAGGGAGGGGGGATATTTAATGCGAGTTAGAATTTGATGATATATTAAGTGATGTTAAAGTATAAACTGATTGTATTTTATGTTACACTTATTGTGAGTTTTAAAAATGAATAAAGATTAATAACCCCCCCTCCCCCCCACAATGTTTCATCGCTTTTTAGTATAGCTCAAGTGAATGTTAATGGATTTTCTTTGTGATCTAATTATGTAAACAGAATTGAGCTCCTATTTTTAGGAGATGATTCGGTATATAAGACTAAAAATTACGTAGATTAGATTAGATTGAGTAGCTCCATGAGGTGTTTTTTTTTCATATTTGTAACAAGTGTTATTACAAGTGCAGTAAACCAGGTTTATTTGTATTAGTTTCTATAATGATTGACTTCTTTAATAATATTGAAATGCTGAACTACCTAATCTTTCATTGAACTTGTTTGTTGCACGGCCATTGGGATTGTGGCTAGAAATTTTTTATACAGGGGGCAGCTCTTAAATAGCTCATTTGATCATATGTTTCTGCAACATTTCAAAGAGAATCTGCTCTTGTTTCATATTGAAAATTAACAAGTGCAAAGCGTGTATTTTAAAATTATTTGCATACTTTGTACTTGCGGGATAAGTAGTATGTATGCATTTGAAAATTGAATGTTCTCACGCTGCTTTCCTTCTTGACTTAAACATACTGCCAGCAACAACTCCATTTGCAGCACTTAAGTTTGCATACAATATCTTTATAACCACATTTCAGATGGGCATTTTTCAGTCAGGCCTTTTACTAATGCAAGGGAATAATTATTAATATGCAGTAAAGGTTGGGCTTTTACCACACCTAACTTTACCTTGGGAGTAAATAACCAGTGGTAGATAGCCCCTTATCATAGGTTAGTCACTCCCACAGTCTGACAATAGCACTTCTTGCAATCAGCTGCACAGGCGATGCTATTTTTTGACCTAGGAACCTCATGCTCCAAATCTATTGCTGAGGGTTCAGGCTGGAATATTATGTCTCCCTACACACACAATGGCCACCCCCAAATGAGACTTCCCTCATGGCCCTTGCAACTCAGATTCCGCCCTGAAAGCCCCTCCCCCCCAATAGGTTTCCCTGTCCTACCTGATGGTCTTTGGGATCAGTGCAGGAGCTATCCCCAGTTGCTCTGCCCCTTTCAGCACCAAGTTCAAAATGGCACCGGTGACCTAGCAGTAGGTCTTATATTGCAGCTTGACCTCTAGTGGTAGTAGTACAAGACCACTGGTAAGGGTCACCAGCACCATTTTCTACCCAGTGCCAGAAGAGGCAAGAGCGAATGGTGATTGCTTCTGACTTGATCCCAAGATAATCCCAGGATTTAGCAGGTAGGCCGGGGTGGAGGGAAATGGAGGGATATGTTTAGGAGGCATCTCCTTTGGGGAACCATTAAGAGAGAATCTCAAGTGAGGGTGCTTGGATTTTTTTTCATTTATTAATTTTTATTTTGGGGGGGGGGGGGGCGCTAGCAGAATGCTACCTCTTGCTTCTCATTCCAGGAGCATCAGACCTCAGCTTTGAAGCAAATACTCATAGGAAAAAAAAATTCCATCAACTTTTTGCTAGAAGTATTTTTCCAAAAATAATGCTGCAAGCTGTATTAGTAGGAAGTAATGAGCTCTTTTGCATTCATTTTCTTGCTTTGCATCTTATTCTAAGTATTCTGCAGTATGGAATATTTAGATGTGTTACAATAATATAATATGCATTACATTGCATATAAATGTGTGGATCTGTTTGCCTGAGCATATAATTGAAAAGTAATCCAAAGTCAGTACAATTCGTGTATCAGAGATTTTTAAAAAAGTCACTCAAGATTCTGATATCTTAAAACCACATCATGCAATTGTAAAACACATTTTTAAGACAAATTTTACACCAAAGAATCTTGCCCAGAGCTTGGCCGTGAGTGTGATGGGCCTCACAGTCAGATTACCCTAGAAAAGGGGGCTAACAACATATCCAAAATCAATCATCCATTTTAAGTTTTAAAATCTTAATAAAAATCAAACAAAATAATAACAACAAATTGTAGAAACCAAAGTTTGTAAAGAAAAAATATTATTGAAGAGCAAATGAAAGACAGCTGTCAGACTAAAGAGATCCTCAATGTATGAATTGTTTGAAGATTAATCCAGCTGTCAAAATCAAAGAGGGATTTACATTTTTTTCTGTGCTAGCCTTACCTCCATTTTGCATTAAATTAAGTTTCTGTATTAAAATATAAGTGCCAGGGATGTAGTCTTACAGGAAAAAAGGCCCATTTACCTTGATCTAGGATTGCAATTGGAGCCAAACCTTTCATCTCAAATAATAGTCAGCACAGCCAGTGTTTGATATCAGTTGCACCTGCTGGCATAAACATTTAAATGGACTGGTTTCCCGCCATTTTTTCATTAGCAACAGTAACAAAGCTATTTTTGGGTGCTTTCAATTAGATTTGATACCAAAATTTGGTAACCTTTATACCTCACATGGGACTTCAGATTTATGAAATAATATAAAGCACGTAGCAAATCATTGTGAAGGAAAGTCATTGTATAAATGAAAATTATCACTAAGCTTCTTTGAAAATTTCACCACTTTTCCATCTTGGCCAGTGAATAGTACTCTGTGTTTAATTCAGGAAAGTTGTTGGCTAGAATGTAAAGAGTCTGAGTTGCACTACATTTGTGAGTAGCAAGAATCTATTAATGTCAGAGGGAGATGTGGTATTATCTCTGACACTCAGTGGCAGTGAAATTATTTTCCTTCTGACCTACCTCCCATCTTGCTGTTCTCAACAATACTGTAATTGTTGCAAGGTCTCCCAGAGGGGCAAATAAAATGTTTGCAAATTTATTACCTTGTAGACTTGATTTGTTCAAAGTCCAGTTAGGTTTATGAATATTATTATTTCAGAGTTGTAAATTTCCATCATGTTATTCCATAAAATTGTACATTTGTATTTTTTTTCTTAAATATGCTCAGTATTTTATGTTGCTGCACTAGTGAGCATTATCTATTTGAAATTATCTTCTTTTAGCCCCCTTTTATAAAGTCACATTAGGGATTTTTATCACTGCCTGCAGCGGTTAAAGCTCCGACATTCATAGGAATTCTAACACGGTTTCATAAACAGGGGTAGTTTTGAAATGTAGTGTATATTTGTTTACATTTTCAGTCACTGGTTATATTCAGGGAAGGGAGGGTGAGATAATCTCTGTTTCTTACAATGGACTTTGCTTTAGTTTCATCACCTACTTATATTAAGATGCAAATTAGACCATCAAAACAGTGGCGTACCTAGGGTATGTGGCACCCGGGGCCCATCATTTTTTGACACCCCCCCCCCCCCATGTAAAAATTTTTATTATTTTTTTTTTTTTTTGCAATAACCATGAAATGGAATAAATGGTCAGAATAGAAACAGGCAGTGAAAATTTTCTTTTATTGAACCTCATATATGTAACCATTATTCCAAACATAACATAACATAAATTATGTCTAAATTGTCATGACATTAGAAGTACATATGGAGTAGTTGCAGGTGATGCTTGGGACAGTTCTGATTGTGTTAGTTCGGTTTTATGTGTTTTTTGAATAGAAGGGTTTTTATTTCTTTTTGAAGGTTTTGCAGTCTGTGGTTGATATCAATTGGTTGTAGAGTTGGGGGTCGAGTGTTGCAGCTCGAATGGCTAGGAGGTTGTCAAACAGTTTTTTTCTTTTGACGTTTTTGGTTGGAGGGTGTGTGAATGGTGCACAAGTTCTCCTATGTCTGTTTGAAGTGGATTGAATTATTTAGCTGAAGAAATTAGTTACCCCCCATTCCACACACATTAATTCTCTTCCATTTTTGTTCCCATTATAAAAAACACTGATAAGTTCCCAGAAAAAAAATACATTAAAATAAGAAGTGAAAACAAAGGCCCCTACAGATGAGAACATAACATAAGAATAGCCTAACTGGGTCAGACCAATGGTCCATCATGCCCAGTAGCCCATTCTCATGGTAGCCAATCCAGGACACTAATAACTGGTCAAAACCCAAAGAGTAGCAACATTCCATGCTACCGATCCAGGGCAAGCAGACACTTCCCCCATGTCTTAATAACAGATTATGGACTTTTCCTCCAGGAATTTGTCCAAATCTTTCTTAAAACCAGCTACACTATCTGCTTTTACCATAACTTCTGGCCACTTCATTTTTAAGTTTAGATCTTTCCTTTCAAACAGAGACCTTGCTAGATGTCAAATACAGCACAAGGTAACTTCACATGGACTTAGCTGTGCAGGAAATGTGAATCTCCTCATACACCCACCATATAGTGCAAAAATGTGCAAAGGTCTGTTTTTTTTCTTTCGATCACTACATAGCCTAATGCCACACAAGCAGCGCTGTTACAAACATATTCTGTAGGTCAATGCTAAGGATAACAAAGTTTCCTTCCTTGGACCAGAAGGAGATAAACCACTGGAAGAGATCCCAAAACAACACCCAAAGACCCACTCAGTGTGTGAATCAGTTGAGTGGAGTGGACTAACTGGGGGGTGGAAATGGGCCCGGAGTTTGCTCAGCAGAATTTCCCAGACCACCTCTTCCTCTCAACACATTGACACGCTGCCACCATCACCACTAGGAACACCTCACTGGGTAGGCCAGCTATGCTATAAACTTTATAAAACACATTATTATATTTTCTTATAAAGCACATATTTTAACTGACCTCTCTGACATCCTCAGCCTTTCCATTCACAAAAATAGAAGGAAGAAAAGTTCCCATTTCCTGCTGTCTCATGTCCCCGGCCTATACAATATTTTTTTTCTGCAGACCCTTCAAAAGTCTGACCAAATCCTCGTTTCACTTGCATTATAAAGTACTGAGGATGCCATCTCTCCCCAATCCCAGGTCCTAAAGTCTAAGACAGTAGCGCAAACTAATGCTGCCAGATACAGGAAAAAAAAATTTTGATTCGATTCAGCCCTATTGAATTGGTTTTTCAATTCGATTTTCCTGCCCAGTTGGGTGATTTTTTTCAAAACTCCTGGTGGGTTTTATAGCTTTTTCACCCCCTTTGGCTTCTCCTAACCACACTGGCGCTGTGGTGTAAATAAAATAAAGAAACAAAAAGGACTTTTCCTCTTTCTGTTAAATCCTAGCTCACGTTTGCAGTCCAACACCAGCTCTGGCAGGATACACATTTCAAATCTGACATGTTATAATCACAAAACAGAAAATAAAATTAATTTTTCTACCTTTTGTTGTCTGGTTATATTTCAAATCTTGTTGGTCCAAGGCTCTGGTTTTCTTCTGATAACTTGCTTGCCAGGGTCTCCTTCTTTCTGCATGCTAACCATCCATCTGCCAACTCTGTCCTCCCTTTCCATTTCCCTTCCCTTCCCAGGAAGTCTGGTATCTTTCCTTTTTTTCATCTCCCTCCACAGATCCACCTTTTCTTAAATACCCTTTCATTCGGCATCTCTCCCTCCTTCCCCACCATCCCAGAGTCCACCATCTCTCCGTTTCTTTTCCTAATTACCCTCCTATCCAGTATCTCTATCCCTCCTCCACACCATCCCTTGTGTCCAATTTCTCTCCCTTTCTGTTCCTTCCCTCCCTAAATCCCATGGTCCATCATCTCTCTCCCTCTCCTCTATTTTCAGACCCATTATTTCTTCCCCCCCCCAAAGTTTGGCATATGCATGTCTCTTTGAACACCCCCTTCCCTCCGTGTACTTCTAAATCATGGTCCCCCCCCAAAGGCCTGTCCCCCCTTAAAGGTCTGCCTGTCCCACCTTGAAGGCCTGCACCCCCCTTGAAGGCCTGTCCCTTCCCCTTGTAGGCCTGTCCCCCCCTTGAAGGCCTGCCTGCCTGTCCCCCCCTTGAAGGTCTGCACCCCCCGAAGGCCTGCACCCCCCCGAAGGCCTGTCCCCCACTTGAAGGCCTGTCCCACCCCCTTGTAGCTTCTCCCCCCCCTTGTAGGCCTGTCCCCCCTTGAAGGCCTGCCTGCCTGCCTTTCTCCCCTTGAAGGCCTGTCCCCCCTTGAAGGCCTGCACCCCCTTGAAGGCCTGCACCACCCCCCTCGAAGGCCTGCACTCCCTTGAAGGTCTGCACCCCCCCCCCCCGAAGGCCTGTCCCCCACTTGAAGGCTTGTACCACCCCCTTGTAGCTTCTCCCCCCCTTGTAGGCCTGTCCCCCCCTTGAAGGCCTGCCTGCCTGCCTTTCCCCCCCTTGAAGGCCTGCACCCCCTTGAAGGACTGCACCCCCCCCGAAGGCCTGCACTCCCTTGAAGGTCTGCACCCCCCGAAGGCCTGTCCCCCCCTTGAAGGCCTGTCCCACCCCCTTGTAGGCCTGTCCCCCCTTTAAGGCCTGCCTGCCTGCCTTTCCCCCCCTTGAAGGCCTGTCTCCCCCTTGAAGGCCTGCACCCCCCTTGAAGGCCTGCACCCCCCCTTGAAGGCCTGTCCCCCCCCTTGTAGGCCTGTCCCCCCCCCCTTGTAGGCCTGTCCCCCCCTTGAAGGCCTGCCTGCCTTTCCCCCCTTGAAGGCCTGTTCCCCCCCTTGAAGGCCTGCACCCCCTTGAAGGTCTGCACCCCCCCAAAGGCCTACACCCCCCCCGAAGGCCTGCACCCCCCTGAAGGCCTGCCTGCCCCCCTTGAAGGCCTGCACCCCTTGAAGATCTGCACCCCCCCCCCGAAGGCCTGTCCCCCCTTGAAGGCCTGCCTGCCTGCCTGTCACCCCCCTCCCCCTTGAAAGCCTGCTTGCCTGCCCGCCCGCCCCACCCTGAAGGCCTGATGCCCCGACCCACCCCGAAGGACCGCTCGCCCCCCTGGCCTCCCCGCACCACCTATGAACAGCCGCAGCAGGATCGCGAAGTCAGCGTCAGCGATCCCTGCGCTGCTTCCTGCGCCACGGTCCCGCCCCTCCTCTGACGTCAGAGGAGGGGCGGGATCGCGGCGCAGGAAGCAGCGCAGGGATGCTGACGCTGACTTCGCGATCCTGCTGCGGGCTGCTTCACAGGTGGTGCAGGAAGGTCAGTGGGGCGAGCGGTCCTTCGGGGGTGGCGGGGGACTGAACGGCAAGGCCGGGAACACCCCCCAACCCGCTGAAACCCTCCCCCCGTTGCAACATCCAAACTAATATGGCAGGAGGGATGTCAATTCCCTCCTGCTGTCAGAAACCCCCCCTGAACTGACCCAGCCCACCCACCCCCCGGTATACCCTCCCACACTCCCTGGTACTTGTAAGCTGGGAGCAGGAGGGGTGCTCAGTCCCTTGGCAAATGTGGGCCTTAGGCCCCACCTCCAGTGCATCGTGTGATACACAGGTAGGGGCCTAAGGCCCTGATTGGAGGAGCCTAAGGAAGTCCCTGATTGGCCATTGTTGAACACCGTCATTTCCAGCCGATCACATTTTCTCATCACTTGAACGTCCAGGAAAGAAATTTCAACGGCACTACAGGCCATCTCAACTTCAACTTGATAGTGCCTTGAGTTAAATCACTCTACAAAGAGGTCTAAAGATTCCCTAGACCCTGTCCAAAAAAAGATGATGTCGTCTATAAAGCGAGTCCATTGCTGAATCTGATTAGCAAAAGGTGAGTTAGAAATCCATTGCTTTTCACATCGCATCATAGATTGGCTACTGAGGGAGCCATAGTGGCCCCCATGGCAACTCCAGACGTTTGTTGATAGTATCTCCCCTCAAATTGGAAGAAATTTTTTGTTAATGCTAGTTCCAGCAAAAATGAGGTGGGTATGCGGTGCTCATCATGTTGATCTAAAAAATGAGCAAGGACCTCTAGAGCTTCACTCTGTGGAATAATGGTAGAGAGACTTGACATCCATCGTAAACATAAAAATATCATCCGACCCTGTAAACATAATGGATGTAATTCTGTTCAAAAAATCCGTAGAGTCTCAGATATATGAGGCTGCCTTGCTGACCATAGGTTTAAAAAAAAATCCACAAAACTTGAGAGTGGTTCTAGTATAGATCTGACACTATGGGGCTCATAATAAAAAAAAGAAAAGTCTAAAAAGTGGCCTAAATGGGTACTTTGGACAATCAAAAAGCCTGATTGTCCAAGTACCCATAATCAAAGCTGGTTTTAGACGTATCTAAAACCAGCTTAAGCCTTTCCCCTGCCTCTAAACACACAGAGAGAAAAGAGACATTTTTAGAGGAGGGGAAAGGGCGGGAGGTGGGCCGACCTAGACCTAGGCATGCAGCAGGTATAACCAAAACATTAGGCAGGTTGCCTAGTTGGCACTTATACGTTTTGACTTAGACCAAGTCAAAACAGGTATGTGCCGAAAAGGGGCCGTTGAGCTGATCGCTGCAGCTCAACGGCCCCAGCAACCTGCCTATCCCCTACTGCAACATTCGCTGTAGGAGATATGACTTATCTCTCCTGCCAGCGATGGTGATCACCCACCCCCCTCCGAACCGCAGCACTTCAGGTTGAGCATCGTGACAAGGCATCTCCCCTGCCGGCGATACCCCGAAGTGCCGCGGTTCGGAGGGGGGGGGGGGCGATCACCATTGCTGGCAGGAGAGATGAGCCATCTCTCCTGCAGCGATCAGCCCTCCCCCAGCTATTACGATCGGGCAGGAGGGGGCCCAACCATGTGCCTAAGGCCCTGCCCACAGGAGGGGCCTAAGATAACTGGGCCAATTCCGGTTGGCCCAGACGCCTCAAGCCCCACCTGTGGGTGGGGTTTGAGCCGCCTGGGCCAATCAGGCCTTAAGGCCAGCCATTCAGATACGGGGAGGGGGTGGGGAAGTCATGGGGTTGGCGGATGGGTCGCAGGTCGGTGGGGGGGGGCGATCGGGAGTTCGGGTGGGGCGGTCTTGGGGGGGGTTGCATCGAGGTGGGGGTTAGCGGGTGTCACCGGGCCAGGAGGGCTTGGGCTCCCTCCTGGCCCCATCGGACTTGGGGGGGGGGGGTTGGGATCACGGGGCAAGAGGGCTTGGGCTCCCTCTTGCCCCGATGTCAGCAGGGGGGGTCACGGTTCGCCAGGGCAGGAGGGCTTGGGCTCCCTCCTACCCTGATCGTGTCATGGGGTTCGGGCGTGCCACGGGGCAGGAGGACTTGGGCTCCCTCTTGCCCCGATGTCAGCGGGGGGGTCGTGGTTCACCAGGGCAAGAGGGCTTGGGCTCCCTCCTACCCTGATCGTGTCGCGGGGTTCGGGGGTGCCGTGGGGCAGGAGGGCTTGGGTTCCCTCCTGCCCAGATCGTTGTAGGGGGGGGATTCTGTAACAGGTGTTGTTTTTGATAGACACCGGTTACAGAATCCAGCTTTTAGGCGAAGGACTAGCTCCTCCTTCGCCTAAAAGCCTTTGTTTTGGACATTTGGGACTTAGGCTTTTTATAGGTTGATTATATGGTGTTAGTGTAGACGTAGTGGTGGTCTGGGCGTTTAAACAGCTGAACGTAGAGGCAGGCCATTATAAAAAAAAACTACTTTTGGATGTTTTTTTTTATAATGGACATTTTCCCTGCTTCTACTTTCAACGTTTAGGGCCTTAGGCCAAAAGGGGACTTAGACTTTTTTTTTATTATGCCCCTCCACAGGTTTACCGGGTGGGTCACTCAATGTTTTGTGAATTTTTGGTAAAGTGTAAAGTACTGGACAGAACGGGGCTTATACGTTCAGGTACTTAAATTCATGTTTAGTGAGAAATCCCGCATTCAGTCCCGATTCTGTGATCTGTAGGATCTCCTACTGTAACATCTGAGTGGGATCCTCCTCTAACTGAATGTAGTGTCCTGGAACTGATAGTTGTCTCTCAATCTCCTCTATGTACTTCGTTTTAGTTTGTAAAACAATGGCTCCACCTTTATCTGCCCAGCGTATAACTATATCCGTTCTTTGTTCTAATTTCTTCAAAGCTATACTCTCATCTTTGGTTAAATTATACTGTTTCTTAATGGGTTTACCTTGCATCCCTGCCACCTCTGATAGAATTAGTGATTTGTATGCCTGCAGTAGGGGATTCATAGGTGTAGGAGGAATCCACATAGAATGTGGTTTAAAGGTTGACACATCAGTGTTGTCCTATTGAGTCTTGAGTTTGCTTATGAAAAGAATCTTTGAGGTGCAGAGCCCAAAGAACCTTCTCAAGATCTACCCTAATCTGAAAGTCATCAGTGGGTCGCGTATGCACATAGGACAGACCTTTGGATAAGACAGCTTCTTTGGTATGGGATAACTGATAAGATGTTAAATTAATTATCGGACCAACATCTTTGTCTGTTCTCACTTTCTTCCTTGCCTGAATTGAGATCTTGTCTCTAAGCTGTGTATCATCGGTCACCGCCACCTTCTTTGGCCACGGCCTCTTCCTAAAAAATTTTCCTTGATTTATCATCTGTTGTAGTTGTTGCTTCAGATGAATCTGTTGTCTGATCAAACCCTACTCTACCCTTACTGGGTCTATATTTGTTCTGCTGCTGCTTATCTTTCTTTCTCCACATATATACCCTATCCAAGGAATAGTCTTCTTCATCACGCTTAAACTTCTTAAGTTTCATTTGCTGTGTTTCTGCCTGAAATTGATCTAGTTTTTTCTATATCTCATCTAACTGTGTAGCAAAGTCCTCTTTACTGATGTTCTGTTGCAAACTTTGACTTGACCTTTCTAGTTCTTTCTTAATATTCTCAACTTCCATATTACAACGCTGGATGGTGAGCACCATCAAATCTAAGGAGCATTTGTTGAGTAACTGGTGCCATTTCCCAGTGAACTCTGTGTCTTCAACAAACATCCTGGGCTCAAGGTTAACTCTTAAGCCCCTAGGGATGAATTCTTATTTACAGTATTTTCTCAGGGTGGCTCCATGCATCTCTACCTTAATCAAACGTCTGTTTATTTGTAGAAAATTATTCCATTCGTCACAAGAGGAAGTCGTATTTTGATATTGTTTTAAGGTTGTTCCCTTAATGCATCTGAAATTTGTATACCTGCAGTAGGAGCAAAATTTTTGACAGGACTCTCATGTGAAGTGATCCCCAACAGGCATGCCGAAATATACCTTATAGGCATCGCACATTTTAGCAGATGTTGGCAGAATAGAGTCGGGAGGACATCCCATGATTGATTCAATCTGCACAGAGACAGAAAGAAGTGAAGAGATTTGATACAAGCGACATACATCTAAAGATAAGACAGCCAGTGCTCAAGCGAAATAAGGAGCACTGAGGCCAATGATAGAAGCTTGGGAGGGAGCTGCAGCTGTTTTTAAGCTCCTTTCCATAGCTCTGGTGCAACATCTTGCCCCGTGACTTCTGAGGCCTGTTCATCCTGTTCTCTAAGCATCTTGGCAAGTGGTTGCATTGCAAAGGCAGATATCCACAGTGAAGTTTGCTGGAGTGATTATAGTAGGTTTATGAAGTGCAAAGTAATGCATGTGGGAAAAAGGAATCCAAACTATAGCTACATGATGCAGGGTTCTACATTAGAAGTCACTGCCCAGGAAAAAGATTTAGGTGTCATAGTTTAGGATACATTAAACCCCTCAGCTCAATGTGCGCCGGTGGCTAAGAAAGCAAATAGAATGCTAGGACTTATCAGGAAAGGAATGGAAAACAAAGATGAAAATGTTATAATGCCCTTGTATCGCTCTATGGTACGGCTGCAATTCTGGACGCCATATCTCAAAAAAGATATAACGTAATATGAAAAGGTATAGAGAAGGGCGACAAAAATGATAAAAGGGATGGGATGACTTCCCTGTGAGGAAAGGCTAAAGCGACTGGGGCTCTTCAGTTTGGAGGAGAGATGGCTGAGGGATAATATGATAGAGGTCTATAAAATACTGAGTGGAGTGGAAAGGGTAGATGTGAATTGCTTGATTACTCTTTCCACAAATACTAGGACTAAGGGGCATGTGATGAAGCTACTAAGTAGTAGATTAAAAACAACCCAGAGAAAATATTTCTTCACACAACATATAATTAAACTCTAGAATCCATTGCTGAAGAATGTGGTGAAAACAGTTAGCTTAACAAGTTTTTTAAAAGGTTTGGATAATTTCCTAAAAGAGAAGACCCGGCCTAGGCCATTATTGAGATGGTTTAGGGAAATGCACTGCTTCTCTTCTCTCTTCCCATATTTTTTTAAACTCTGTAAACCGTGTCGAGCTCCACTTCAGTGGAGAAGATGCGGTATATAAACCTAAGGCTTAGTTTAGTTTAGTTTAGTTTATCCCTAGGATAAGCAGTATCAAATCTGCTTTACTACTTAGAATCTTACTAGGTACTTGAGACTTCGGTTGGCCACTGTTAGAAACAGGATACTGGGCTTGATGGCCCTTTGGTGTATCCTAGTATGGCAAATCTTATGTTCTCTTTTTCATCAGTTCTTTAAGACTGAGAATAATGACTGGAAACTCAGTGTAGATTAGTATTTCAATTTTAGAGATAAACACTATAGTATTTGCATGAGAAAGGTGGAAACATCACAGGGCAGACAGGATTCTCTTTGATGTTGCAGACTCGGCTGAGGCCTTTTAAAAAATGTTTAAATGTATTCCTTCATCAAATGCAGTATCTTTCTGAAACAAATTTTGGCCTGACCTTTACCAGAGCTAGATTTTTCTATAATTGATTTTTTTGTTGTTTTGTCTGAAAGTTTTGCCATTCTCCCAATAAGACTTGCTGTTTCTGATTTTGTCATTTTAGCCAAAGGCCTGCAGTGATACACCATTGTTCCTTTCAGGATCATGTATCATGGTTCCAAATCCAGCCAGCAGGTCTTTTCTCTGTTGGCCCCCAAACACTGCCTTTGTGGCAACCCTAGCCCAAACTAATCCACAGTGTAGAAGACCTGATCTGCTTGCTAGTTCGACATTTGGAAGAGTTCACCATACAGAAGTAGCAGTTGCTTGAGTGGTCAGTGAGTTCCCACCAAATTCTTGGGATAGCAAACTTCATCGCTAAATTTTTTCTCCTCTGTGCCATCCTGTAGAACAGTGGTTCCCAATTCTATCCTTGGGGACCACCAGCCAAGTCAGGTTTTCAGGATAGCCCTAATGTATATACTGTACATGGGGAATATTTGCATGCATGTTACCACCATTTTATGCAAATCTTTCTCATTTATATTCATTAGGGATATCCTGAAAATCCGACTGGCTGGTGGTCCTTCAGGGTAGGGTTGGGAACCACTGCTGTAGAAGAACAAAATGAAATTGTGGTAATGAATATAATTTTAGGAGATGTACTTTGAGGGTCTTTGGAGAGGAGATATGGAGTCTGTTAAAGTGTTATTCAAAAATACGTACCATCCTGGAAGCCCAGACTAGATATATTCCATGTAGAGGAAGGAAGACCAAATGGCAGCTGGTGTGGTTAATGACTGAGGTGTTTAATTATGTAGACTTTATGACATGGTTTGTTTTTATCTTATGTATATTTTAATTGATGTAAACCGTTTAGTTTTTTTGTAAACGGTATAATAAAGTTTTAAATAAATAAATAAATTTTATTTAATCTATGACTAATGTATATACAATTTTCACAAAATATTTCATATATGATATATTTTCAAATAACATTGAAAATGATAAAATTTAAATATTTTTTTTAATTAAACATTCTAAGAAATTTTATAGCAGAAAATTCCACCACACTAGTGAGAAACAAAATTATCTTACCTTCCAGAGTTTTTTTGGGCAGGGCTCTCATGTGAAGTGAGGTGCCTAATGTTTGTCTTGATCCCCAACAGGCATGCCAAAATATACCTTATAGGCATCACACATCTTAGCAGATGCTTCTATGGAATACTTTTTCCTTCTTGTTTTGATAAATTGGCTGCAAACATAGCAAAATGCATCTGCTGGATGTTTGTAATTTAGTAAAAGGGCTCTTAAGATAACTCAGCTTGGAGTCAATCTGGAATGTTCTGCAAAAAAAGGTAAATTTCAAAATATCAATGTCCTTGACACAAAAGCAAAGTTTGAGGGGAATGATAGTCATTTTCTATACTTTTGTGTCATAGGCAATTAAGAAAGAACACATATTACTCAGGAACAAAAAAAAAGTGTTACATATTGGAGGAAAATAGGGGCAGAGAGAGGGATGCTAGATATGAGATAGGGAGAAAGGATATATACTGACAGGGGGAAATGCCGGATGGGGGGCAAAGGATGATTGGAAAATAGTAGATGAAGGTAGAAAGAATGAGTTGAGATATTAAATATGAGAGAGGAGATGATGAGCAGAGAAGTGAAAAGATAGAATGGGTACTGTACAGAGAGGAAGAAAGAGAAAAGAGGCACAGCTGATAGAGAGCCAATATGAAAATCAAGAAGCTGCAGTAAGAACTGAATACAACATGATTGGTTTCCAATAAAACGTGGTGTCAGGCAAGTGTGCATCTTGTCACCTTATCTGTTCAACCTGTATGATGAAACTATCTTCAGAAAAGCAAGTTTGGAAGAAGAGAGTGTCGGTTTCAAAGTTGGTGTCAGAAATATAAACAACCTACGCTATGCAGATGATACAACGCTCATCACTAGCAGCAAAGAAGACATGTTATATCTACTGAGAAAAGTCAAGGCTGAAATTCATAACATGGGATTAGAACTGAACATAAACAAGACAAAGATCATGAACACGGAAAATGATGAAGATTTTGAACTTGAAGGTGATAGAATAGAAGTTGTAAAGGATTTCAATCTCCTGAGCTCTTTTGTAAACAAAGAAGCAACTAGCAGGGAGGAAATACTCTGCACTTGGTCGCCCTTCAATGAAGGCTCTCGACGAAATATTCAAAGGCAAGGAGGTAACACTCCAAATGAAGATCAGACTTGTCCACGCACTCATTTTCTTAATGGTCAGATATAGATGTGAAAGCTGGACACTACGGAAACAAGACAGAAAGAAGATTGACTCATTTGAGCTTTGGTGCTGGAGAAGGATTTTAGGCATACTGTGGACTACCAGAAGAACTAACAAATCAATTCCGGAAGAGATTAAACCGGCTATGTCACTCGAAGTCCAAATGATGAAGTTATGACTGTCTTATTTTGGGGACATCATCAGAAGAGAGAGATCTCTAGAGAAGGACATCATGTTTGGGAAGATTGAAGGAACCAGTCAAAGAGGGCAACCTGTAATCAGATGGTTGGACACATTGAAAACAATCATGGGGATGACACTGGAGGACCTTTCTGAACTAGCATAAAACTAATTTCTTTTTAGATCCACAATTCATCAAGTCACTAGGACTCGAGCATGAGTCGATGGCACCTAACAACAACATAGTCTTAATCTGTTAACGTGTTTTAATGTGCGTTTAGTTAAAACAAGATTGAGTTAATTAGTGATGTATTGTTGCATTACTGAACCATCACATAGTGATGCCAATGTGTTGATGCTGAATCAGCATTATCCATTTGTATGTAGCTTCATTAATTAGTCAAGACGTTCTAGGAATGGTAGAGAGGTTGTACTAATCTTTAAAAAGTAATTCAATGTAGACAAAATTAGTTGGGAGTAGAGAATGACACGGTGACAAAATTCATCACCGTTCCCGTCCCCGCGGATAACCGCGGGAAATAATCCCATATCATTTTCTAGTGTCTATTTCAACCTCAGTCCTTCTACACCAGCATTCTTCAAAGCAAAGCTTGCGGGTCAGTGGTTGAGTCCATTCATACTCTGATTCTTCCCTCTCTCCTTAAAGAATGACATGAAGATGGTGTCCTGCGGTTATCCGCGGGGACGGGAACGGTGATGAATTTTGTCACCATGTCATTCTCTAGTTGGGAGGAGAATATAGTAGCATTTGTAGAATTTAGTATTTATTGGTTATTTCATCTTCCTTGGTCTACAGCCTTCTTTTCAGTTGATCTAGAATCACTGATGGTAGTGGGTAATACTGTTTTCATATTTGTGATATATTTATGCCATCATTTAAGACATTTCTGACAGTTGTTTTAACCAAGGGGCAGTTCTAATAAATGGGCTTCAAAAAGCACTGCTGTGTTAGCACACACTAATCACATTAACGCTCACTGTTATTGCATGCTAAAGATGCCCATTATATACTTATCTTTGGCGTTTAATGCAAACTAACATGGTAGCACCCTTTGAAATCCCTCCTTAGTTTGCCCTAATGCAGGATTTTCCCATACACTAAGCCCGTTTCTAGCATGGCCTATAAAAGAAGCATTTTTCTCTTTGTTGAATTTCTGTCATTAGTGCATGTCCATTTAAAAAAATTACTGCAGGAGCACTTACCCCCCAGTTCTATATAATGTTGTCTAAATATGCGTATACATCAGCGTGCTTAGGTGATGTATGTTCTTAACTTAAATAAGTGGCTTTATCGGCATCATAATTGGCAATTAACACCTGTTAATTGGAGTCTATTGAAAGTTAGGCACATGACTTGGTAGGTGCATAGCACAAAGTTGTATGTGCCTTGTGCAAAGAGCATAAAACATTGGTGTGGTTAAGGGCGGATCACGGGGTTTTTTAAAGTTATGCGTATTTTTGAGTTATATGCCGTTGTGCGCACAACTTAGTTGCAGGTATTTAGGCCAAGTAAACCCTGGCATAAATAGGATGCACCTAAATATTGTGATGCCTAGCGATGCATAGTGGCACTTAGGTAGCGTTAAACACAATTCTATACAGTATGCATAACTTTTTTAAAATTGCATTTAGCATTGCACTAGTTGGCACTGATTTTTTTTTTTTTAGGCAACATATATACTGTAGACCTGTCCCTTATGAAGGCACTAAGGGCTTCTGCATTATGGATGGCTAACCAGCCAGCGTGCTAGCTGAGTAGCTCTTCCATTCCTATTCTTCACTCCTGATATGCCCCCTCCACAAAATAAAAAAAAAATAAATACACCATCTTAGTAAAACAGCCCCCATATGATTTGAGCAGGTGGTATAAAGTCTATCTCTCTTTGCTAGTCATATTTTGGGCGGTCTAATTAAGTGTTTGGGGATTATGCAATTTAGAGAATAAGCTATTACCATGACTAGACCATCATTAATGTTTAGCTTTCTACATTAGGCTCTTTAATCTTATATCCCTTCAACTAGAGTCATTTCTGCTCTTTGCAAAGTTTCACTGCAGGATTTTGTGGCCGAGACTCTTCTTTTTAGATGAGCAATTCATTCAACTTGATGTTGATAGCATGGTAGGTGATGGAATTTAACAAAGGGGGGCCGTATTGGATCAATTTGCTCCACAGAGGCAGGTCACTAAATTGGCATCCTGTTTAAAGCTAGTATCTAGGTAGTCTTCTGAACTCATACAAATTAAGAGAGGTTAGAAATAGTGAGTACGTCTGGATTTGGCTACACAATCTGTGTTTCATAAAAACTTTTAATGTTATAGGGCTTCAGTGTAGAGATTCAAGAAAGTTTTAAGGAAGCTGTGAATCATCCTCAAGAGTTCTACCTTCTGAAGATATTACTCAAATATAACCAAGATTCGTGGGCCAAAAAGTGCCCAAATATGGGGATCTCAGTTTATATTTACTTCCCTCCCACCCCCATGATGTCCAGCATGCCTACCATTACCTCCCTCCTAGTAACATAGAAACATAGAGTATGACTAAGGTGACCATACGTCCCGTTTCCAACGGGACAGTCCCGTTTTCGGACTGACCGTTCCGTTGTCCCGACCCATCGCTTCGGGACACCGAAATGTCCTGTTTTCAGGAACAGCGTCCTGAAGCTGTGCGCAGGAACACCAGGACGGGTGATCATTTTCCCTCCCTGCCGCACCGATTCTAACCCTGGGCCGCTGCTGCTGCTTCTTCCCTTCTTCCTGATGTCAATTTTGACGTCGGAGAGGACGTTCCGGGCCAGCCAATTGCTGCCTGGCTGGCCTGAACATCCTCTCCGACGTCAAAATTGACGTCGGGAAGAAGGGAAGAAACAGCAGCGGTGGCCCAGGGTTTGAATTGGCGCGGCAGGGAGTCAGACTGGCAGGCAGCGGCGGTACATGGGCAGGCGGTTTGAATTTGGGGGGGGGGGGGGTTGAGTCGCGGGGGGGTTGAATCGCGGGGGGGGGAGTTTGAATCGCAGAGGGGGGGTTGAATCAGGCACTGGAGGGAGGGAAGAAGGTAGGCAGGCAGGCTGGCTTCGGGGGAGAGACAAAGGCAAGGGAAGACATAGGAAGGAGGCACTGGAAGCACTATGGACATGGGAAGGAGGCACTGGGGGCACTAGGGACACAGGACAGGCACTGGGGGCACTATGGACATGGAAAGGGAGGCACTGGGGCACTAGGGACACAGGACAGGCACTGGGGGCACTATGGACATGGGAAGGAGGCACTGGGGTACTATGGACACGGGAAGGAGGCATTGGGGGCACTAGGGACACAGGACAGAGGCACTGGGGGCACTAGGGACACAGGACAGAGGCACTGGGGGCACTATGGACATGGGAAGGAGGCATTGGGGGCACTAGGGACACAGGACAGAGGCACTGGGGGCACTAGGGACATAGAACAGGCACTGGGGGCACTATGGACATGGGAAGGAGGCACTGGGGCACTATGGACATGGGAAGGAGGCACTGGGGGCACTAAGGACACTGAACAGAGACACTGGGGGCACTAAGGACACTGAACAGAGACACTGGGGGCACTAAGGACACAGGATAGAGGCACTGAGGATACTAAGGACACAGGACAGGCACTGGGGGCACTAAGGACATAGGAAGGAAGGAGGGAGGGAATAGAAAGGGACAATTGTTGGACCTGAGTGCAGAAAGAAAGAAATGAAAGAAAGGATACACAGTCAGAAGGAAACAGAACCAGAGACTTATGAAATCACCAGACAGCAAAGGTAGGAAAAATGATTTTATTTTTAATTTAGTGATAAAAACGTGTCAGTTTTGAGAATTTATATCTGCTGTCTATATTTTGCACTATATTTATCTATTTTTCTATAGTTACTGAGGTGAATTGCATTTGTTAAAGTCATTTGCCTTGACATCTTTGAAACCCCCAAATATAAATAATTAACATTTTCTCTGTGTATAGTGTGCTTTGTAGTTTTTTTTTTAATTTTAAGGTTACCATTATGAATTAATATGAAGATATTATGTGTACATGAAAAATGAATGGAAGAAATTGAGGGCGGGATTGGGGGCAGGGCTAAGGCAGGGTTGGGGCGGGGGTAGGGTGGGATTGGGGCGGGGCTAGGGCGGGACTGACAATTAATAGATGTCCCCTTTTGATGAAAAAAATAAATGGTCACCTTAAGTATGACGGCAGAAAAGGGCCGGCGGCCCGTCTGTCCACTCCAGAACCCTCCCTCCCGCAAGTCTACCCACTTAATCAATACGAACCCTCCTCCACAAGCGCCAGCTCCCCTGTACCAGCAGAGTTCTCCCTTCCTATCCCCAAACAGGCATGACTTGCACTTAATTTAAAAATAGCTAATTCATATAAAATATCATAAATATAGTTCAGCATTTGAATACAATAATACTCATAATAAATATGATATATAAAGTATTTTAAAATTACTATATAACAGTCACAATTCTTGAATATGAAAGAGGTTAAAAGTATAACACATTACATTATCAGATACACAAATAGGGCCAGATTCTATATACTGTATAGAATCGCACTTAGGGCCTCTTCTATTAAATTACGCTAGCAGTTTCTAGCGCAGGGAGCTGCACTGAATGGCCCATGTTGCTCCCAACGCTCATAGAGTTCCTATGAGTGTCGGGAGCAGCGTGGGCCATTCAGCGCAGTACTCTGTGCTAAAAACTGCTAGCGCAGTGTAATAGAAGAGGGGGTTAATATTAGGCGTTGCAAATTTAGGCACACCAAATTTATGACAGGATTTTCTTGGCCTAAATACCTTTGCTTAAGTTGTGCTTATGATGGCACCTAAGTTCAAACAGGAGCCTAATGTAAAAAAATGCCCATGATCTGCTCCTAACCCTAGTCATTTTTAGATATTCAGTTTGGACAAGGTGTCTAACTTTTATAGAATCATGCCTCCTAAGTTAGGTGCCTAATTCTAATAAATGTCAATTATGAGGTGTTAAGTGCCAATTTGGCCTATTAATTAAGTCAGGGCCTACATTGGCTAAGCATGCCAATGTAGGCGCCTAACTTTAGGTGGACTTTATAGAATTTGGGGGATAACGTATTAAAACAAATAATTAAGGCCTCCTTTTATCAAGCTGCATTAGGGTGTTTTATTGCAGACCGCTGCGGTAAAAGCTCTGATGCTCATAGAATTCCTGTGAGCGATGGAACTTGTACTGCAGCAGCCTGTGATTTAAAAAAAAAAAACCCTAACGCAGCTTGATAAAAAAGGGCTTAAATAACAGTACTTAATAAAAGCAGCATTTATAAACACTGACCTCAACTTCATGTAGAGAAAACAACATCTTTTTCATTTGTATTAAAGAAAACCAGAAAGATCTATCTCTTGATTAAGCCGCCTCAGAACCAGAGTGTACAGCTTTTTCAGAGAGAGCGTCCTGAAGCTGGGAGATCGCGGAGCCCTGGATTTCTCTGACACAGATCAGCACAGCCTCCACGATCGATATCAATTCTCACGTCGGAGAGGAACTTCCTTTCCGATGTCAGAATTGGGGGGGGGAGGGGGAAGGCTTGTGTAGTTACGGCTGCACGCATCTGTTGTTGCATCGGCTTAGAGAAATCGGCAGCAGCTTGGAGGGGTAGGGAGAGAAAAAGAAAGAAAGGGGGGCAGGGAGAGAGAAAGAAAGGGGGGCAGGGAGAGAGAAAGAAAGAAAGAGAAAGAAAGGATGCACAGTCAGAAGGAAGTGCAACCAGAGACTCATGAAATCACCAGACAACAAAGGTAGGAAAAATTATTTTATTTTCAATTTAGTGATCAAAATATGTCAGTTTTAAGAATTTATATCTGCTGTCTATATTTTCCATTATATTTAATGGGTTCCAGGGAGGATCGGGGGGATCAGGAGGGTCCAGTCCTGTCCCATTTTGAGAAAAAAATAAATGATCACGTTATGCATACTGTTGTATTATTGTATCTTGGGTTCAGTTGCCTATGCGGCTGCCACACAATGGGGGTTGGGTAGGGATGAGGGAGCCTGGGAATTCACCTTTACTTGCTCTTGGGTTTGGATTTTTTGCTATATGATTTGTCTTGCTTGTAAAGTGGGAGGGATTAACTGTTAGTCTTCGATTGTTCTGCATCCATGCTTACTTTGCCTTCCCAATATTTTGTATCTATACGAGGATGCTTTCTTGGTTTGGTTCTATTTGGGTTGGCAGGTTTGCTGTATTCTTTTGTTCATTGGTTTTGTGGGCATGCTACCTCTGTTTCTGATGATATTGTCCTGTTGATATTGCATTTGCCTAATAAAGAGATTATTTAAAAAAATATATATATATATTGAACCGCTGTTCTGTTTGTAGTAGAAATCTATCTACATGTCTCCATGATATGCTAAAAATGTATAATTCTCAAATTTGTGGGTTATTACTACAGAATATTCAACTAAGGGCTGTTCCGTAACTTTCCTTTTAATAGCACTTTCATGTTCTATTCCTCTTTTGTTGAGTGCCCTTTTAGTTTTTCCCACGTACACCAAATTACAAGGACACTGCTACCTACACAACTTTTTCTGCCTTGCAATTCAAAAAATGCCTAGGTACATATTTTTTTATTCATTGAAGGGTGATAAAAACATGTAGTTCTGACATTTACATTACAAACAAAACAACTTCCCCAAGGAAAATGTCCAAACACATTCTTCTCTATAACAGACTTCATTTGTAGAAGTGCTGATGGTGCCAGTAAATATTTTAAATTTTGATTCTTTTTATATGCAATCAAAAGTCCAAGGTCATAGAAAGCATCAATATTCTGAATACAGTAATGTGCCAGTTTTCCTCAATATTTTCACGTGTTACGATGGTTCACCTACTTCCTGAATAATAGATCCCAAAGCGTACTACTCAACAATGAGCTACCGAAACCGATCAAATATGGTGTTCTGCAGGGAGCTCTGCTATGCCCCCCTATTATCCAATCTCTATATTAGACCTGTCCTAGACATAGCCCACAAATACCAAATACAGATTCACTCATTCATGGATGACATCCAACTAAACCTACCGCTAGGAGAAAACCGGGATGCCCTGTAGGATAATCAGTGCTATAATTACTGGTAAAACTCTCATATGTCTAGGGGTAGCACTGTCTTACGTTGCCCTGGGACCTGCTTTTTGTTTGGTCACTCACTTGTAAATAATGACCACGCAGCCAAGGAAAAGCAATTGTTTTTATTTGTGCTGCCAGCCCAACAGAAAATAATTGTGCTTGGATATAGGGTAATGCAAAGCTTATATACATACATGCATGGGTAAATATTCATAGATGAACACAACAACACTGAACACATGTGCACAAATAGTATTTCTGTGATACAAACTATGCATAAGAAACTAGGTCACGAAGAGAAAGGAAGACACAGCTAGAATTTACCACTAAACTAAGCACCACATCACATAAACCCAACCCAAGGCAAGAAAGAATGCCGTGAATCTATTTATCTATACCCAGCTGAACCATAGAAGAAGGGTACGCCTACTCCCTAATGAAAAGGAGGGGCTTCTACAACATGGTGCTCTCTTTCCTGTGCAGTGAGCCAGTGTTTTTTCCGTTCTGTGGATTGCAGAAAGATTATGACACACCGCAGGTATCAATTCTTGGAATGATGGAAGCCAGCATCAACAGCTGTCAGTCCTTTGATTACTAGAGGTAAAGTTACGCTCTCTACTCTTTGTCTCTCTCTAGAGCAGGAAGGCACAAGGAGAATGTTCTCTGGAACCTTGTTTCAGGGCAGCTCAGAAAGGCACATCGGTCTAAACATAGACTCTTTTCCTGACTGCCTTAGTCTCTTCACTCTAACTCCAGTCTTCCTTCCAGCACACAGCTTGTTGTTACCTCATCCAACTCCTCACCAATTCTGTTCCAACACTGAAGACAGTCCTTCTTTCTTCTTCTTCCCAACATTGATGTCTCTGGCCAATCGGTGTCTAAGTTACCAGAGCATTTGCTGGTCACATAACAAACTCCAATGTCTGATGTCACCATAAATCGCCCTAGAGAGATAAGGGTGCCAGGCACTGGTTGTTACAGTTCCAACCTGGAGATTTTCTTATCTCAAATTCCTCTGGAAGCGACGGGCCTCGCTAGGTAGGCTGGCCTGGCTGACAGATAAACAGCATGTAAAAATTCCAAGTTGTGATTCTTGGCATTACTAGGCCCAAAAGCCTAAGATGTGCAAGCGTAGCCCCACAGCTCAAATCACAAAACTCCTAAACTGCCTCTTAGAAATCAAAAACTGGATGTCCGTCAACAAATTGTAACTAAACACCTCCAAAACGGAACTCTTTTGGATCCTCAAAGACCGCTGCAACTGTGTCTGTCCCTTGCTGCGCTGGGACTTGACTACCATGACTGCAAAAGACCAAGTATGCAGCCTAGGAATACTCCTTGACTCCAACCTATTGCTCTCCTACCATATCTCTCAGGTGGTATCTTCCTCATTTTACTACCTGCGACAACTCTGAAAAATAAGAAACTACTTTTCAGAGTCTGACTTCACCCAACTACTCTTAGTACTCTCCTGCATGAATTACTATAATGTGCTATTCAATGGTCTCATGGTGAAGAATGTACAATGTCTCCAGCATGTACAAAATGTGAAAATCAGACTTCTAAATAAACCTCTGTGCCTGCAACCCTATCTCTCAGGCTTTATTGGCAGCTCACTGGCTACCTGTAACCAAACGTTGTGTCTTCAAGAGCCTAACGCTAGCATTCAAATCGATGCATGGCACTGGGCTATGTGACAACCAAGCTCCCTCCGTACGTGCTGAACAGGTCCCTCCATTCCTAGGATGAAATACGTCTCAAAACACCCCCTAATCATGCCCTTCGACTGCAAACTGCCAAACGACGTTCCTACTCCCACTTCATACCAAGCCACCTGAATCAACTGCCCCCGTGGATCAGATCCTTTTGTCTTTGTTTTGTTCTATTTCTATCATTTAAATTTCTCCAGAATTCTACTGTTCAATGGCTCCCCCTTCTGCTTCTATTCCTTTCTCTCCTCTCTTCTACCTTCCAAAGTATTTAGATCAATGCTGTCTTGTTAAAATGTTTATTTTATTTTTCCTCTAACTCTACTTTTCACTTCTCTATTACCCTCCAGGTACTTTAGTTAGATTGTGAGCCTTCGGGACAGTAAGGGAATTTTTCAAGTACCTTTCTTATTTCTAATCTTAATGTATATTTTCTGTAAACCGCTTAGAACCTAACGGATGTAGCGGTATATAAGAAATAAATTACATTACATTACATTACATTACATCCCTTGAAGGACTCCTGAACTTTAGGAAAGCAATAAAAACATACCTCTTCTCCTAACTCCCCTGCCCATGAGCAAAGGATTAGAAGAAAGGTACATCGGTACTGGGTCCCCAGTATGTGTCACGTTAGGATAAAAACTTGTATTGAAAAAATCTTGCACTGTAACTATGGCAAATTTAGCCTATAAACTGTTTATTAGTTAGACCCCTAGTATGTGTCAAGTTAGAATAAAAACTTTTATCGTAAATTAGTACGGTATCTATGTCACATTGCAACCTGTTAACTAACTGTATATTATGTATGTTTAACCTGTAACCCACTCTGAGCTTTTTGAGGAAAATGGGAGAGGAAACCGTAAAAGCGTTTTTTAGTGCAGGCTGGTGTGCTGAATGCTCTGCATTGCTCCTGACACTCATAGAGTTCCTATGAGTGTTGGGAGCAGCGCAGAGCGATCATCGTGCTGGCTTACGCTAAAAAACGCTTCCGCGGTTTTGTAAAAGGAGGGGGGGGGGTTAATTTATTAATTAAAATCTAATGTGCACATTATCCTTTCTTCTCATATCTGGGTTTTAATAATTCCTTTCTATCTAACTGTAGTGTTCTCTGATAACACTTGACTCTTTCAATTAGGTAACCTCTTTCAACAAATCATTTATGCATGTTTAATTATTCTTCAAAAAAAGTCAGCTTCTATTGAATATACCCCCTACTTCTACAAAACCGTAGCGTGGCTTTAGCGATAGCAGCTCCTACACTTATAGAATTCCTATGGGCGTCGAAGCTGTTACCGCCGTGGCCAATGCTAAAAGCCATTTTACAGTTTTGTAAAAAGGGGGAAGGGGTGGATAATGCTTTAAGAGCAAACACTGGATGTATGGTAGATTTGCTTTTAATGATGTGCTATGACAGTATCATGTAATACCTTATTTATATCCATTGACTTTCTATAGATTCTTGTTTCAGTCTTCCTAGCGGAGCTGATACTGCTGCAGCCAGTGCTAAAAACTGCACTACGGTTTTATAAAAGGGCTTGTGTGTGTAAAAGTTGTTTCTTAAATCCATGATCCAAAAGAAATTTCTTTTCAAACTTTGAAATAGATAAATTCGCTCTAGACCAGGGGTCTCAAAGTCCCTCCTTGAGGGCCGCAATCCAGTCGGGTTTTCAGGATTTCCCCAATGAATATGCATGAGATCTATGTGCATGCACTGCTTTCAATGCATATTCATTGGGGAAATCCTGAAAACCCGAGTGGATTGCGGCCCTCAAGGAGGGACTTTGAGATCCCTGCTCTAGACTGTGCCATAGAAGACCCCATTGCCGCATTCATTATTTGTTTATAAAATTTTTTCTCAAATGCAAAGTAATTAATTCTATTTAAAGGCAATATTTGCAAGTCCTATGATAAAGCCTATAGGAATTCTTTTGTAATTATCATGCATCTGTAATGAATTTTTAATAATTTCTAAAGCTTAATCTTGAAGAACATTAGTATACAAGGATTCAATATCCCCAGTAGCTAAAATATTATCTCCCTCACAAGATATACTGTATATTCTAAAATATGAATCGTACGTAAAGTGTCTTTAATATGGGATGGAATCTGAGGCACTAGAGGATGCAGGAATTTATCAGTGAAAATAGACAATGACTCTGAAATTGAGTCAGTATTACATAGTCCATCTCCGGGGAGGGCAACACAATGACTTAAGAATCTTTATGCCTGGTAGCGCTATAGAAATAATTAATAGTAGAAGTAGTAAGTATATAAATGATAGATATAACTGGATGCTCAGCTTCCAAAAACTCAGGTTCTTCTTCTTTTTTTTTTTTTGTAATTCTTCATTGATTTTCAATTCGAGTATAAAGTGCAACAATTTTACAAACAAGTAATACAGCACTTCCATCCAATCAAATAATAATACAAAATATATTCCCCCTCCTCCCTCCCACCCTCCCTGGATGTGTGTGAAAATCAAGTAGGATTAAAGGCTTAAACAATTAATCAGATTTAACAAATTCCGTTAATGGACCCCATGCTGCTTTAAATATTTTATTATGTCCCGATATCTCCAAATTCATTTTTTCATATAAGAACATAAGAAAAGCCCTCACCGGATCAGACCGAGGTCCATCCAGTCCGGTGACCCGCACCCGTGGCGGCCCATTTAGGTACTCCTGATTGGAGACCCAGATATACCATAGCCCTCAATACAATTTGCAAGAAGGTGTGCATCCAACTTGCGCTTGAATCCCAGAACAGTAGTCTCTGTCACAACATCCTCCGGGAGAGCATTCCAAATTCCCAGCACGCGCTGTGTAAAAAAGAACTTCCTGACATTCGTCCTGAACCTGCTGCCACTCAGTTTCAGTCTGTGACCTCTTGTCCGTGTCACCTCCGAAAAAGTTAGCAATGCTTCTTCTTGGTCGATTTTATCAAATCCCTTTATTATTTTAAAAGTTTCTATTAAATCCCCTCTCAGTCTTCTCTGCTCGAGGTTAATAATAATCCCAATTTCCTAAGGCGCTCTTTGTAGCTCAAATTCTCCAATCCCTTGACAAGTTTCGTGACTCTCCTCTGTACCCTTTCCAGCAGAATTATATCTTTCTTGAGGTATGGAGACCAGTGTTGGACACAGTATTCCAATTGCGGTCTGACCATTGCTCTATAAAGTGGCATTATTACATCTTCCGATCTACTCGTAATTCCCTTCTTAATCATGCCCAACATCCTGTTTGCTTTCTTCGCTGCCGCCGCGCATTGTGCCGAAGGCTTTAGGGTTCTGTCAATCAGTACCCCCAAATCCCTTTCTTGTTCACATTTTGCTAATGTCACCCCCAACATCTTATACTTGTGTTCTTTGTTTTTTTTTCCTAGATGCATCACCTTGCATTTGTTTATGTTAAAATTCATCTGCCACTTTGTTGCCCATGCTTCTAGCTTGTTCAGATCCTTCTGGAGTTCCTCGTAGTCCCTTTGAGAGTCAACAGCCCGACATAGTTTTGTATCGTCTGCAAACTTTATTATATTGCAAGTTGTTTCCTCCTCCAGGTCATTTATAAAAATATTGAACAAGATAGGCCCAAGAACCGAGCCCTCGGGCACTCTGCTAGTCACCCTCTCCCAGTCCGAGAATTTCCCATTTATGTTAACCCTCTGCTTTCTGTTCTCCAACCACTTGCCGATCCATCTGTGCACTTCTCCTCCTACTCCATGGCTTAGTAGTTTCTTCATAAGCCTTACATGCGGAACCTTGTCAAACGCTTTCTGGAAGTCCAAATAAACTATGTCCACTGAATCTCCACTATCCACTTGTTTGTTCACTTTCTCAAAGAATTGTAGTAAATTTGTCAAACATGACTTCCCTTTCCTGAATCCATGTTGACTAGCCCTTATTAGGTTGTAATTCTCCAAATGTTGTACAATGTTGTCTTTAATCAGTGTTTCATTTATCTTCCCAGGAACCGAAGTGAGGCTCACAGGTCGATAGTTCCCTGGATCACCTCTTGATCCTTTTTTGAAAATTGGGATAACATTTGCTATCCTCCAGTCTTCTGGTATTTGCCCGGTTCTAATTGACATATTAGGGGAGGGGAGGGGAAAAATGGCGAGGGGAAAAATGGCTGGGAAGGAACAAGGGACATACTGCAGGAGTCGACTAACCCAGAAGAAGTGGTTACAATGTCTGCAGCAAAAGAGAAGAAAATATGGACCGAAGCACAGGGAAAAGAAAGGAGGACAGCAAAATACCAGGATCTAAAGTGCATATATGCTTATGCAAGGAGCCTAAGAAACAAAATGGGGGAACTAGAATCCTTGGCCAACGCAGAAGACATCGACATCATTGGAATCTCTGAAACATGGTGGAATGAGGAAAGCAAATGGGATACAGCACTACCGGGATACAAGCTCTATCGCCAGGACAGAACAGGACAAAAAGGAGGTGGAATAGCCCTATACATAAAAGAAGGCATACAATCCACACAAATGGACACAGCAGAGATGGCCAGCAAGCCGGAATCTCTATGGGTTAAAATACCGGGAAGGAAAGGGCCTGAAATAAAGATGGGCCTATTTTATCGCCCACAGGGGCAAACCAGAGATATCGATGAGGAAATGGAAGCCGAGATGAAGCGTGAATGCAAAAGCGGCAACACGGTTATTATGGGAGACTTCAACTACCCTGGGATAGACTGGTGGCTTGGAAGCTCGAAATGCGCTAGGGAGACAAAATTCCTGGAAGCTACACAGGATTGTTTCATGGAACAGCTTGTTAGAGAACCGACGAGAGGAAATGCCACTCTGGATCTAATCCTAAATGGGTTAAGGGGACCTGCAAAGGAAGTAGAAGTAGTGGGACCATTGGGAAACAGCGATCATAATATGATCAAGTTCAAGGTTGAGGTAGGAGTGTCAAAAGGCAAGAGATCCATTGCGACAACCTTTAACTTCAGGAAAGGAAACTACGAAGCAATGAGGGAATTGGTAAGGAAGAAACTTAGGAACACTTCCAAAATATGGCTAATGGTAAATCATGCCTGGTCCTTCTTCAGGGACATGGTGAGCGAGGTGCAAAATCTGTATATCTCCAGATTCAGGAAGGGGTGTAAAAAGAATCGAACAAAAGACCCGGCGTGGATAACCAAAACAGTGAAGGAAGCGATAGGCAATAAGAAAAAATCATTCAAGAAATGGAAAAAGGACAAAACTGAGGGGAACTGGAAAGAGCACAAGAAGCATCAAAAAGAATGTCACCATGAGGTTCGGAAAGCCAAAAGAGAGTATGAAGAGAGGCTAGCCAGGGAAGCAAGAAATTTCAAACCATTCTTCAGATATGTTAAAGGGAAGCAGCCGGCTGGAGAGGAAGTGGGACCGCTGGACGACGGAGACAGGAAGGGAGTGGTGAAGGAGGAGAAGGTACTGGCAGAAAGGCTTAACATGTTCTTCTCGTCTGTATTTACAAACGAAAACACATCCAACATACCGGAACCTGAGCAATTCTTCAACGGAAGTCAGGCAGAAAAATTAACATCCATAGAAGTGAGCCTTGAGGACGTTCGTAGGCAGATAGAAAAACTAAAAACTGACAAATCCCCGGGTCCGGATGGCATACATCCAAGGGTTCTGAAGGAATTAAAGGAGGAGATAGCGGAACTACTGCAGCAAATTTGCAACTTATCCCTGAAAACAGGCGAGATCCCGGAAGATTGGAAGATAGCCAACGTTACGCCCATCTTTAAAAAGGGATCAAGAGGTGACCCGGGAAACTACAGGCCGGTTAGCCTCACTTCGGTTCCGGGGAAAATGGCAGAAGCACTGATAAAAGAAAACATCGATCAACATTTTGAAAAACATGAACTTCTGATAACCAGCCAGCATGGTTTCTGCAAGGGAAGATCGTGCCTAATGAACTTATTGCACTTCTTCGAAGGGATCAACAAACGGATGGACAAAGGAGACCCCATAGACATCATATATCTAGATTTCCAAAAAGCCTTTGACAAGGTGCCCCATGAACGTCTTCTCCGGAAACTGAAGAACCATGGGGTGGAAGGAGACGTACATAGATGGATCAGAAACTGGTTGGAGGGTAGAAAACAAAGGGTAGGAGTGAAGGGTCACTACTCCGACTGGAGGAGGGTCACGAGTGGTGTCCCGCAGGGCTCGGTGCTCGGGCCGCTGCTATTTAATATCTTCATAAATGATCTAGAAACAGGAACGAAGTGCGAGATAATAAAATTTGCGGACGACACCAAACTATTTAATGGAGCTCAGACTAAAGAGGACTGCGAAAAGTTGCAAAGGGACTTGAACAAATTAGAAGAATGGGCGGCGAAATGGCAGATGAAGTTCAACATTGAAAAATGTAAAGTATTACATGTGGGGAGCAGAAACTCGAGGTACAACTATACAATGGGAGGGATGTTATTGAATAAGAGTACCCAGGAAAGGGACTTGGGGGTAATGGTGGACATGACAATGAAGCCGTCGGCACAGTGTGCAGCGGCCGCTAAGAGAGCGAATAGAATGCTTGGTATAATCAAAAAGAGTATTACAGCCAGAAAGAAAGAAGTTATCCTGCCGTTGTATCGGGCGATGGTGCACCCGCATTTGGAGTACTGCGTCCAATATTGGTTGCCGTATCTTAAGAAGGATGTGGCGTTAGTCGAGAGGGTTCAAAGGAGAGCAACACGTCTGATAATAGGTATGGAAAACCTGTCATATTCTGAGAGATTGGAGAAGCTGGGTCTCTTTTCCCTGGAGAAGAGGAGACTTAGAGGGGATATGATAGAGACTTACAAGATCATGAAGGGCATAGAGAGAGTAGAGAGGGACAGATTCTTCGAACTTTCGAAAAATAAGAGAACAAGAGGGCATTCGGAAAAGTTGAAAGGGGACAGATTCAAAACAAATGCTAGGAAGTTCTTCTTTACCCAACGTGTGGTGGACACCTGGAATGCGCTTCCAGAGGACGTTATAAGGCAGAGTATGGTACTGGGGTTCAAGAAAGGATTGGACAAATTCCTACTGGAAATGGGGATAGAGGGGTATAGATAGAAGATTACTGCACAGGTCCTGGACCTGTTGGGCCACCGCGTGAGCGGACTGCTGGACACGATGGACCTCGGGTCTGACCCAGCAGAGGCATTTCTTATGTTCTTAGCCACAGATTGTAACAATTCACCAATTTCGACCTTAAGTTCCTTTAATACCCTCGGGTGAATTCCATCCGGTCCAGGGGATTTGTCGCTGTTATCTATAACAGTAACACAAAGGGCTCCTTTTACTAAGGTGCACTAGCGTTTTTAGTGCACGCAGGAAATTACCGCGCGCTATGCTTCTAGAACTAACGCCAGCTTAATGCTGGCGTTAAGGTCTAGTGCGTGCGGCATTCCGCGCGTTAAAGCCCAAAGTACCCCACCAAAAGGAAAAATTTAGCCTGTCCCAGTTTTTCTAGTTCCTGGTGATCATTTGCATGGCAACCCCTGTCATAATCATAAGAAGTCTGCTTTTATACCTGTCTAATGGATTTTTAGTTTTCAACAGTGTCCCACATATGACCACATCGTAGGACAATGGAATCGGTTCCCAATATTTAAGAGGAAATTAATATCTTTTATAATTCTCTGTTTAGGATCAAATGGAAGAATTTTATAAAAATTCTTATAACTTAGGGCTCCTTTTACAAAGGTGCGCTAGCGTTTTTAACGCATGCACCGGATTAGCACAAACTGTAGTGTGCGCTAGCCGAAAATCTACCGCCTGCTCAAAAAGAGGCGGTAGTGGCTAGCGCGCTTGGCAATTTAGCACACGCTATTCCGCGCGTTAAGGCCCTAGCGCGGCTTTGTAAAAGCCCTTAATTGTCTGTCTGTCTCTTTAATATAATCAGTTCTATTCATGAACCACTCTTGCTCTACTTTTGCCTCATTCACCTCAAGCCCCAACCAGTTGGGCTTGAGGACTATTATAAAGACAAACTGCAGACCTCGCAGTCCCCCTCCTGTACTAACGCTTAGTGTGGGTTTTAGCGCTGGTAACTGCTCTGACGCTCATAGGAATTTTATGAGCGTCGGAGCAGTTGCTTCCGGAGCTAAAACCTGCACTAGGCGTTAGTAAAGTAGGGGGAGTGTTCCATAAGTGGTACTGATCTTACAGGTCTATGGATGCAGTTTATGTGTTCAGTCATCCTGATTATGACTTTTCCTTTAATTTTCCCGCCATACAGTAATTTATAGGGAAAAACAATGTTTACACTCCAATTTTTTCCCCATTTTTTAGCGCCTAGATATTTTTATTTATTTCTCATTTGGCCAGTGGAAATGCAGCATATATCTGCTTTTGATACAGGGAATGTATGTTGTACTTTTATTTTATTTCTCAAATATATTTTGATAAGTTAGTTTTATCTTAATTGTTTTTCACAGTGTATTTGTTTTCGGGGGGGGGGGGGGGAGTGGGCTTTAATGTTTTTTTTGGAAGTTATACCTTGCATGGTGGTAGCATTCTATTAACTCTCCTTTGTTTAATAATTCTGTGCATCTGATGTTATTATTTTGTCATGTATATATAAGAACTGCCATACTGGGACAGACCACAGGCCCATCAGGCTCAATATCCTGTTCCCAACAGTGGCTAGACCAGGTCACAAATACCTAGAAAGATCCCAAAGAGTAAACAGATTTTATGTTGCTTATCCTAGGAATAAGCAATGGATTTCCCTAAATCCTTTTGAATAATGGCTTATGGACTTCTCTTTTAGTAAGTTTTCCAACCCTTTTTTAAATCCTGCTAAGCTAACTACTTTTACCACATTCTCTGCCACAAATTCCAGAGTTTAATTACACATTGAGTAGAGAAATATTTTTTTCTGGTTTGTTTTAAATCTTCTACTTAATAGCTTTATTAAATGGCCCCTAGAGAGTAGGGTATAATGGGGTTAACTAGGGGGTCTATGCTGGGACTGCTATTTTTTTTAAACATATTTATCAGTTATCTAGAGATGGGAATAACTAGTGAGATAATTAAATTTGCTGATGAAACAAAAGTATTTGCTGAAGTGTACAAGCTTATTGTGACCCTCTTTCTACCGCAGCCCTGAGCCATAAATGCTCTGATGCTGCTCCAATGCTCATAGGAATTCTGTAAGCGTCAGAGCAGTGTCAGGGCATTTAGTGTTCTGGACCACAGTATAAATCTCTACTATGGCTTAGTAAAGGGGTGTATGCTTTATTTAATTTGTAATACTCATTGATGGTATTTGTTTTCAAAGTCTACACATACTTAAGAACATAAGAATAGCTTTACTGGGTCAGACCATTAGTCTATCAGCCCAGTAGCCCATTTGCACAGTGGCCAATCCAGGTCACAAATACCTGGCCAAAACCCAAGGAGTAGCAATATTCCAAGCTACCGATTCAGGGCAAGCAGTGGCTTCCCCTATGTCTTTCTTAATAACAGACTATGGACTTTTCCCCCAGGAACTTGTCCAAACCTTTCTTAAAACCAGCTATGCTATCTGCTCTTACCACAACCTCTGGCTATGCGTTCCAGAGCTTAACTATTCTCTGAATGGAAAAAAATTTCCTCCCAATGGTTTTAAAAGTATTTCCCTGTAACTTCATTGAGGGTCCCCTAGTTTTTGTAATTTTTGACAGAGTGAAAAATCAATCCTCTTGTACCCGTTCTACTCCATTCAGGATTTTGTAGACTTCAATCATATCTTCCCCTCAGCCGTCTTTTTTCCAAGCTGAAGGGCCCTAACCGTTTTAGTCTTTCCTCATACGAGAAGAGTTCCATCCCCTTAATCATCTTGGTCACTCTTTTTTGAACCTTTTCTAGTGCCACTATATCTTTCTTGAGATAAGGAGACCAGAATTGAACGCAATACTCCAGATGATGTTGCACCATGGAATGATACAGGGGCATTATAACATTCTTAGTCTTGTTAACCATTCCTTTTTAAATAATTCCTAGCATCTAGTTTGCTTTTTTGGCCACCGCCGTACATTGGGTGGAAGGTTTCATCATATTGTATACGATGATACCCAGATCCTTCTCTTGGGCGCTAACCCCCAAGGAGGGCCCTAGCAACCGGTAACTGTGATTCAAGTTATTCTTCCCAATGTGAATCACTTTGCATTTGTCCACATTAAATTTCATCTGCCATTTTGGAGGCCCAGTATTCCAATTTCGTAAGGTCCGCCTGCAATTTTTCACAATCTGCATGCGCTTTAACAACTTTGAACAGTTTAGTGTCATCTGCAAATTTAATCACCTCACTCGTCTTTCCAATTTCCAGATAATTTATAAATAAATTAAATAGCACCGGTCTCAGTACAGACCCTCGTGGCATTCCACTGTTTACTCTCCTCCATTGAGAAAAATGACCATTTAACCCTACCCTCTGTTTTTTATCCGATAGCCAATTCCTAATCCACAACTGAACTTTGCCATCTATCCCATGACACTTTAATTTTCTCAGGAGCCTCTCATGAGGAAATTTATCAAAAGCTTTCTGAAAATCTAGATACACTATGTCAACTGGCTCACCTTTATCCACATGTTTATTCACACCTTCAAAAAAGTCAAACAAATTGGTGAGGCAAGATCTCCCTCGGCTGAACCCATGCTGACTCCGTCTCATTAAATCATGTTTGTCTATGTGTTCCAAATTTTATTTTTTATAATTGTTTCCACCATTTTGCCTGGCACTGAAGTGAGGCTTACCGGTTTGTAATTTCCCGGATCTTCCCTGGAGCCCTTTTTAAAAATTCGTGTAACATTGGCCACCCTCCAATCATCAGGTACCTTTTAAGTTTCTGGTTTTAACTCATGTCGTTTCTTGTTATATACCGTATCTATTTATTCATTAACTGATATTATTTATTATTAGGTATGGTTCTTATTTGATGTTATTTTATTTTATTTGATAGGACCCCTGATGCAGGAATTGTACTGAAACACAGCCGTATCAGGTCAGCCATTAAATAAAGGCTTATTATCTGTAGCTCACATCTCCCTTTAGCTAACTCCGCTTTGTGGTTTTCATATTTTAGAAAGTACGTGTATACATTGCAACACCACCCCTCTTTTATCCAATTTATACCTCTTGGAATGCCTAAATGCAGGATATGTGTAAGAACATACCATCTTCGTGGTATGTACTTTTTATGAGCATTTATCACTGGATAATTTTATATTGAGCTTTTTCTACATGTCTAAAAGGCTTTACACTTGGAAAAGGTTTTGCAAAATTGCCCCTAGTGTAGGGGTGTCAAAGTCTCTCTCGAGGGCCCCAATCCAGTCGGGTTTTCAGGATTTCCCCAATGAATATGCATGAGATCTATTTGCATGCACTGCTTTCATTGTATGCTAATAGATCTCATGCATATTCATTGGGGAAATCCTGAAAACCCAACTGGATTGCGGTCCTCGAGGAGGGACTTTGACACCCCTGCCCTAGTGTGTAAGCATGGGGGCATGGAATTAGTTATGCATACCCAGAGGGGCCCTGAAATCTTCCCTACGAAGCTCTGGAAACATGTTCCTTTAAGGCACTATTGGATGATGTCTCTATTTTTATTACTGGCGATTCAGACTTATCAAAGAGCACCTGTTACAGGTAAACAACATTTTTTTTTTTGTGGCTCTCTTTGATGCTACTTACTGCAGATTTCGTTCTAGAAGTGAAAATGAATCAATGCTGCTCCTATTACAGGGAATTAGAATGAAAGATTTTAAAACCAGGGTAAATTAAATTACTTAAGCATTATCTTTCCTTTTGGGAATATTAATTGCATTGCAATTTGTTTTAATACATCTTTTCTAACAATTCTCCTTGTGACAAGGCTTCAAAAATTAGGAAATATGCTGCTTTTTTTCAAACCTATAAATCAGTCTAAATGGCATAAATGAATCCCGCCCCCCCCCTCCCCAAGTCTGTTGGCGTTGTTCAAAATGTGCAGAGTTGTATAAATAGGAATGAGCAGGGTCTATTTTAGGAAAAGGTAATTACAGCCTCGCTGGAGAGATGGGCTCTGTATAAAAATAGGCAGCCTCAGATGGTGCAGCAGAAAGGTAATTAAGTATGAGGAGTAATGATAAACACCTTGTGTGCTGTAAAACTCAGGTACTGCTGCAGGCAGTACCATACAATGAAAACAATGCTGGGGATTTTGAAACCTCCATGTAAGCAGAAACTGATATGTTGTAGCTTTTCAAAAAATAAATAACTGCAAATTTTACCAACAACAAATTTGTGATTTCCATCTAAAGATACTAATAAAATTATGCACTTTGGCCCCGATTCAGTCTCCTCTTACTGACCTACAAGTACATTTACTCTGGAGGCCCTCAATATCTCTCCTCACTCATCTCCCCCTATGCTCTTTCCCGTGAACTCCATTGGGCAAGTCTCTCCTATCTGTACCCTTCTCCTCCACTGCCAACTCCAGACTCCATCCCTTCTGTCTTGCTGCACCGTATGCCTGGAACAGACCGCCTGAGTCATTACGACATGCTGTCTCTAGTACTATTTGAATCCAAGCTAGAAGCCCAGTTTTTCGAGGCTGCTTTCAACTCCTAATTCTCACTCACCATAAGATACCTATGTCCATCCTATCATTCTCTCTGCAAGAAACTTCCCAAACCCTGTATGTTCTGTCTGTCAACATTAGATTGTAAGCTCTTCTGTGCAGGGACCATCTATTACTTGTTAAATGTACAGTGCTGCATATGCCTTTCAGCACTATATAAATGATAAATAATAGTAGCACTTTTCAGGTAGGTTCAGGAAGGCATCTTGCTGAGATCCGGGTTTTTTTTTTTTTAAATTGGCTTTTAATAGCATTTTCAATTACCATGCCAATTACTACTGCTACTAATTATTTCTATAGTGCTACCAGACATACGCAGTGCTTTACAGAGTCATGAAGAAGACAGTCCCTGCTTGAAGGAGCTTACAATCTAAACAGCCAAGACAAACAGGATGCCATGGATACAATTGAAGGGAATGATTAATCTGCTGGCTAGGGCAGTGGGGAGTAGGGTTATGGATTCAAGGCTACATAAAAAAAGGTGGATTTTCAGTCTGCTTTTAAACAAGGTAAGGGAAGAGGTATGGCAGACAAACTCAGGTAGTTTATTCCAGGCATACCTGGCAGCTAGATGAACAGATCAAAGTCTGGACTTTGCAGTGGAGGAGAAGGGTACAGCTAAGAGCACCCAACTACTCTATGCCATAGTACTCTCCGGCATGGATTACTGCAGTGCGCTATTCAATAGTCTCATGCTATACGACATCTCCAGCATGTACAAAATGTGGCAATCGGACTCCTAAAAAACCTCCTTGCCTGCGACCCTGTCTCCTAACTAGGCTCTATTGTTGGCTCACTGGCTGCCCTTAGCCAAATGTTGTGTCTTCAAGAGCCTGATGCTAATGTTAAGACCCTTGCATGACATGGCGCCAGGCTACATGATGACCAAGCTCCTTCATAAGTGCCGAACAGGTCCCTCTGCTCCCAGGAGGAATTATGCTTCAAAACGTCCCCTGGTTGTACTCTTCAACTGCAAACTGCCAAATGACGTTCCTACTCCTATTTCATACCGAGCCACTGGAATTGACCATCATCAAAATGGCTGCCATGAGTTCCCGTTGTAGTTTCGAGTCCAGAGGTAGGCTACTTAATTGGTTGATGGTCTACGTCAGAGGTGGCCACTCTTTCTAGGCTTGCGAGCTACTTTTAAAATGACCAAGTCAAAACGATCTACCAACAATAAAATTTTAAAAAAGCACACTGTACGCAGAGAAAATGTTAATTATCATTTAGATTTGGGGGTTTTTCCAAAGAGGTCAAGGCAGAAGACTTTAAAATATGCAATGTCACATCAGTAACAACTATACAAAAATAGACAAATATATCCCCTTCCCTTTTACTAAACCGTGATAGCAGTTTTTAGCATAGGGAGCTACGCTGAATGCTCTGTGCTGCTCCTGACACTCATAGGCTCCCTGCGCTAAAAACCGCTATCGCAGTTTAGTTAAAGGGGGCCATAGTGCAAAATATAGACAGCAGATATAAATTTGGACACATTTTGCTCACTAAATTTAAAATAAAATCATTTTTCCTACCTTTGTTGTCTGGTGAGTTCATGAGTCTCTGGATGCACTTCCTTCTTCTGACTGTAAATCCAGTATTTCTTTCTTTCTGCCTCCATACCTCATTCCATTCCCCAACCAACATCTCTCTCTGTCCCTCCATGAATCTAACTTTTTCTTCTTCTCTCCCTGCCCCTTCCCCTTTCTTTCTTTCTCTCTCCCTGCCCCCTCCCCTTTCTTTCTTTTTAAAATTTCTGTTTGAACAAGTTTTATTGAATTTTCACAATGGCAAATACATCAGATAGCCAAATCTCCACCCAAAACATAAACAGTCATACTGGTACTCTTCAATATAAGGCAATACTATCCAACCCAAAATTTCCCTCTCCCTCTCTTTCTTTCTTCCTGGCCCCCTTTTCTTTATTTCAGTCTGTCTGTCTTTCTCCCCCCCTGCCCCCCCCCAAGCCACCACCACCAATTTCTCCCTGCTTCCCTGACGCCAGACCAGGCGCGTACAAACGCTGGGCCCACTGCCTCCCCCCCCTCCCCCGCCGTCAATTCTGACAGGCTGGCCTGGAACTTCCTCTCTGACGTCAGAATTGACATCGGGAGGAAGGCTGTGGGCTCAGGATGGGCTCTGCAATCGACTCACGTTGCCTTTGCGATCTACTGGTTGATTGCGATTGACCTTTTGGGCACTCCTGGTCTATATCATAAGGCATACAAGGACAGACTTAAAGATCTCAATATGTATGGAGAAAAGTAAGAAGAGGGGAGATATGATAGAGATGTTTAAATATCTATGTGGCATAAATACACATGAGGTGAGTCTCTTTCAATTGAAAGGAAACTCCAAAATAAGAAGGCTCTCATAGAATGAGGTTAAGAGGTGATAATGTCAGGAGTAATTAAGGAAATTTGTTTTTACAGAAAAGGTGGTAAATGTATGGAATAGTCTTCCGGTAGAGGTGGTGGAGACAAGACTGTGTCTGAATTCAAGAAAGCATGGGTCAGGCTCATGGGATCTCTTAGGGAGAGGAGGAAATGGTGGTTGCTGCAGATGGGCAGACTGAATGGGCCATTTGGCCTTTAGCTACCATCATATTTCTGTGTTTCTAAATTTATCTTGTATCTGTGGGAAAGTGGTTATTGCTGTACATTTGATACTATCTAAATGCCTGTGCTATTAGTCTTGTTTGAAAAGAATCCTCAATTATCTTTGTGTTTTCATGATCTGTTTGTGTTGGTCTGCTTTGATGATGAATGTGGCCTTCCTGACAACATCTATGTTTTCAGTTAATTTATTAATAAATGTAGCACCTGAATCTGAGTCAGCTGCTTAGGTTTGGGACATCTGCAGATGAGTTTTTAAAATTTTTTTTACTTCCTTGTGCTATCAACATTTTGCATTTGAGTTTGGTTTCAATAAAAAAAAAGTTTCATTGTTAAACCACTGCCTTTCTAACCATGTTGCTCTGCATTTCTTACATAGGTCAGACATTTTCTTGCTGATTTACTTAATTAGATAAAAAGACCCTATATGAAAGCCTAACACCTAGTGGTGGTTGGCAAGACAACCACTATGGCTCATGGGCACCATTTTGAACTCAGGCCTATGATGAAGCAGGAGCAACTGGGGCTCATTCATGTTCCCCACTAGATACTAGGGACTCCTGGGAAGAACAGGAGGTGGGATGAGAGAAGGGGGGACCTTGTTGACAAGGGGATCAGAAGGCTGGACATGTTGGTAGGAATGTTAGATAAGATATAAATATGTAAGAAGGGATTGGAAGGGGGACCGTTGATCTCAGCTCATGCACTTGCCTTTTCAGCAAACATTTTTTGTGCCATGGCACAGGTATAAATACCAGCTTGTATATTTTTTCATATCCATGGGTATTCCCCTTGTAATCTAGGGAATGAATGTCAGTATGTTTGGCCTGCCCTAATTGTACCTGCTTACTTTCTAGATGTGGTGAACGTTCTCCACATGTTTGTAGCTCTCTTTCTTTAATGGCTTTTAAAGGTATCAGCCAAGCTTCATATGTGAAATCAGCTATAGTTGCCCGCATTAACTGTCATAATTAACATATATAATATTAAGGGCTCCTTTTATCAAGGTGCGCTACGGGGGTTAGCACGTTGGACATTTCATCATGCGCTAACCCCTGCGGCAAGCCAAAAACCTAACGTCTCATCAATGGAGGCATTAGCGACTAGCGCGGCAGGCGGTTGAACGTGCGGTATTCCGCGCGTTAACCGTCTACAGCACCTTGATAAAAGGAACCCTAAGTGTAACATATCTGCATTAACTTTTCAGATGTTCATAGCAGTTCGTCCTTCAGTTAACACTGAGGAGATATTAGTGTGTGTTAACTGCATTGCAGATAACACAATAAAGTTAGGTATATTTAACTAAACCATATGATGTTAATAACATGTAACTACCTCCATTTTAACTGTAAAATATAGCTCTGCCCATTCTCCTCCACATTCCCTGTTAGCTGTTAATATGGTGGTAAGGTACCTTCAAAACTATTGTTGTTAGGTGCCATTGACTTGTGCTTTTGTCCTAGCGACTTGATGGATTGTGGATCTAAGAAGAAATCAGTTTTGTGCAAGTCTAGAAAGGTTCTCCAGTGTTATCCCCATGGTTGTTTTCAACGTGTCCAGCCATCTGATTGCAGGTCGCCCTCTATGCCTGATTCCTTTGATCTTCCCAAACATGATGTCCTTCTCCAGTGATCTCTCTCTTATGATGGTATGACCAAAATAAGACAGTCGTAGCTTTGTCATTTGAGCTTCGAGTGATATAGCCATTCGATCTCTTCCAGAATCAATTTGTTGTTCTTCTGGTCTGGCATCCATCATCTTCCCTCTGTTCACCTCATGGTCTGGCATCTCTCTCCTTCCATCTCTACTTCCCTCCCACCTGTGGTTTTTAGCATCTCTCTCTTCTCATTTCCTCCACTCAAATCTGATATCTATGTCTCCTTCCCCTTCTTTGGCATCTCTATCTCCTCTCTCTTCCCTTTCTTCTCTGGTCATCCTTCTCTATTTTCTGCCTCCTTCTAAATTAAAATTTTTCTTACTATTCAGTCCTCAGTTTCCCTCTTTTCACTGTGTCTACTCACAGCTTGCCACCTTTTTCCTTCACCCCTCCACTATCTCACTAACTCTTATCTTCTTCCCCCCCCCCCCATCAAGAATATGCCCCCCATCCAGCATGTGGGAAAGCAACTGCAGAGGTGAGGTGAGGGCCCCTCATCTCCTCACCGCTGCTTCTGCTTTCCCATATGCGCCTGACGCTGGTGGTATAAGTTTACCCCACTTCCATCATCTGCCCCTTCTCCAGTCCCCACTTTCATCATCTGTGCCCGGCTGCCCCCGTCTTTCTCCCTTAAGTTCTCCCCACTTCCATCATCTGATCTGTGCCACCGTCTCTCTCAGTCTAACTGCTTCTTTGAATTGCACAGCCCTACAGGTGTAATCACACTGTGCCCCTAACTTGAGTTTAAATCCTACACTGGGATTTCTCAGGAAGCCTGGGCTCTGACCAACTCGCCATCCATTTCACATTCGATCAGTAAATACATGAAACCCAGCCTTAGATTGGGAGGAAAGATGACTAAGAAACTATCATGCAAATGCTAGCCCCCCAGTTATAGGTGTCCTGCATGGTTCAAACCACAAATCAGGCCCCCACTTACCTGGCTTTGCTACTCTCAGTGCCAGACCAAGGCCCAAACAGCTCTCCTGGCTTCACCCCAGGCCCATCTCCCTCCCGTCCCCTCAACTTCGTGCAGATCAGTGATTGCTAAAATATTTCTTAACTTCAAAGATGGTCTGTATAAGTTTCACAATTTCCAAGACAAAGCTGAGCTATGGAAAGGCTTCATTGCTAGAAGTTTTTAATCACAGCAAATGGCACAATTCACCCTCTGATATCATGATACAATAGTGAAACTGCAGCGAGCCCATGCCCTGCCTGCCTTATCTATCACTAATTGTTCAAAATGCAAAAAGGTATTCATGCATCATTTTATCACAAACCACTCAAAAATAAAAAAGCTGGAGAGCTAAGAGCTAGACAATTTATGGCAATTAGTGTCTCTCCACCCCAATAGTTGTAGGTAGCCTTTAAAACCCAGGACATTAATGAAGCCTTACTCCTAGCCTTCTCTCTTAGGGAAGAAATTTGGGTGGGACCCTCTCTCCCAGGCCCAACAGCATACTGTATCTTCTTCATGTTCAGGTAGGCTGGGAGAGGCGGGGATCCCGTCCCTTCTAGCTTGGGAACTGAGAGTAATTGCCGTGTTTGCACCCCTCCCCCACCCAAACCGGTCACTTTGATGATCAGCATCATCATTTATCAAACCCTTCCACCTCCTCCCACCCCTATAATTCCCTCCTCAATAACCTCTCTGAGTCCAGCCAGCTGTTGGAGAGCAGTGCCTCTTATTTGCCTTTCACAACTCCCTTCTCTACTGCACTAATGACCGTTAAATGTGGTTGGCTGGCTGACGTCCCTCTTCTTGGACAGTAACAGGAATCACTTTCAACGCAGCAGGTGAGCACAAAACTTGCACAGTCTCACCTTCTTTCTGATGGGAGGGAGGGGGGGTGTTCAAATGAAGACGGATCCGGCAACACGGCAGCGGCAACAGTTCCATTGCAACTTGCAAGCGGTGCTGCTGCAGCTCGGCCAAGGCTGCCCTCTGATGCGAACTGCCCAGGTGGAAACAGGAAGCTGCATCAGAGGGGAAAAGCACCGCTTGCAGGAGCGGTTGCCGGAACTTGCCAGGGGGGCTGGCGCTGCTGATCTTTCCCAGGGGGGGGAGGGGGGGGCTGCGTTGACGAAAAAAAAAAATCCTCTTTGTTTCTTCAGCAGACCCCCTGACAACTTCGGGCTCTAGACACGTGCCTCTTGGGCCTATTCATTAATCCGGCCCTGGTTGGAGCATATACTTGGATCAAGGTGACATTGATTGGCTTTCCCTGCAAATGGATTGACATGATTTTATCAGTGATAACATTAACTATTAACGCATATAAATTGCTGTATTAACAGCTTATGAGGACAGACCTAAAAATCTCAGTATGCTTATTTTGGAAGAATGGTAGGAAAGAGAAATATGATAGACATTCAATACTTCCGTGGTAGAAATGTTTAGGAGGTGGTCTCAATCAGGTGAAAGGAAGTCCGAGAATGGGTCATAGGATGAGGGAGAAATGGGTAGAATCAAGTAATCTACAGAAATATTTCTTTATAAAAAATGTGGTAGGTATATAGAACAACCTCCTGTTGGAGGCAGGGGAGAAGAAACAGTGTCTGAATTCAAGAATGCCAAGAAACAGTTGTCATTAAAAATTAGGTATACGAGTAGGTGCTGAAAAGTTCTCGGCCCAGCCAACCAATTTCCTAAATTCTGGGTGTTATTGTGCCACTGTAGCTGAAAAGACTTATCTTATTTTGTTAAGTGCCGATTTGCAGAAATGAAATTCTGTGTTTTTTTGACATTGTTTCAGATCATTGATTAATTATCCATAACCACATCATTTTCTTCTTGGTTGGGCTGAGAACTTTTCAGCACCCCTTCGTACAGTAGCGATCCAATTAGACCCATCTGATCTCCCAAAAAATCATATCAACCCAAATGGGAAGCTAATACTTAGGTACAAATTATGGGGAATAGAAAATATACATAATGTTCTAGAACAGCAAGGTGACAATTCTGTAAGAGAAATATTTAGAGTACCTGTATGTAAACTGCTTTGAATAGAAGTGGCAGATAAGAAATAGAAATAAATAGAAAATAAAGAAATAAATTGGCTCCCTCATTTGGGTGCACTGATGCAGTGAGGTTTATGCCAATTTTATGATGCCATCTGGGTGCCCAGATTCCGTTACAGAATCATAGCGCGAATCAGTAATAGCATGCCAAAATTTAGACCCTCTTTCCAGCAAATCTGTGACAGGCATAAATGGGCATATGTAAATGTGGCAAGCTATGCGGTTATCTTATGGTACATGCCCATGACTCATCCAAGCTCTGTTCACAAGTACGCCACTCTTGCAAAGCCATTTAGACATGCCCTTATACATTATTGCTTAGGTCAAGTGCGTGAATAAGTGGCAATTAAGACACCATTCGTTCGCCCATCTGGCAGCTAACTCCTGATGCCGTTATAGAATTTCCCTTCAACTGTGTAATATCTTATCATTTCTTTTCCTTATCTTTCTTTTACATTCCTTAAACATTTTCAGCAAGTTGTTCTAGTTGTGGATTTCTTCTTAAGAACTGTAAAATTAAGCGAACCTCCTCTTTGCCGTCATTACGGCATTTCAGCATAAAGAAAAACAAATCAGAGAGATGGACCTGCCTAGATTAGTATGTGGCATGTCTTCCAGCTTTTTGAGACACTTAGGAAACAAGAAGGGATGCACCAGGTTTGTCTTTTTGATTGATTGTAGTCTTGGAAGATTGATTTTTTTTTTTTTTTTAACACTTAATTTTACAGTTCTTTTTTTTTTAAGTTCAAAGATTTTATTGATTTAAAATATATAAGTACAAAAAGGTGAAATGTTAACAAGGCAAGATACAAGCATGCTGTACACATAATAATCCAAAGAATAGAAATCAAGCAAATTGTCTACAGGATACAACAAGCTGATCTAAGCCTTATATATAAGAGAAATGTCGACGCAACACGCAGCCACAGCTACTAGAGTGGATAAGGTACAGAGAGTGGTATGACTAAAAAAAACGGTCAGCAAGTCTAGTCATAAGCCATACTGTTGAATAATTATAGTTGTGAAGCATTTTACTTATCACCATAACTGAATCAGTTCTGAGGAGGAGCTGCTATTAGAACTTTCTAAAGTGTTTAAAACCATGCAGAAATGTGGGAAGGGCAAGTTTTTGCCAAGTAAAATTGGCTGAAAATGTGTCTCCCTCCCCCAGTTAAAAAAGGGGGTGGGGTGGAGTTCAGAGTCATCACTTTGAAATCCCCACATATGTAGTAAGGAAAAGCTTTGCACATGTTACGAAGTAGATGCAAAGTCTATACATACTGAGGGACCATGACATCTGGGGCCGTATTTTCCATTTCAAAATGTGCTTACAAATGTAAAATTCAAACTTCCCTTGGAGCTTTAAAATTGCCACCAAATTGTTTCTGTAATTTTGGATAGCTCTAATAATGTTTCCAGACTTGGCCACAATATACACTATGGCATGAAAACTATAGGTTGATGTTTCAAAGCACATATGAAGTCGATGGCATGGTTGAACGTATAAGTGCTTTTTAAAAGAGATTGCACTGAGGGATGGGATAAATTGCTTACCCCCTCCCCCTTTTACTAAACCGCAATAGCGGTTATTAGTGCAGGGAGCTACGCTAATGTTCCGCTTAGCTCCTATCAGCGTCGGGAGCAGCGCGGAGCATTCAACACGGCTAGTGCGGTTTAGTAAAAGGGGGGATAGTTAAGAACATAAGAATTGCCATACTGGGACATACCAAAGGCCCAACAAGTCCAGTATCCTGTTTCCAAAAGTGGCCAACCCAGGTCCCAAGTACCTAACTAGAACCCAAATAGTAAAACAGATTTTATGTTGCTTATCCTAAGAATAAGCAGTGGTTTTCCCCAAGCCATCTCAGTGGCCCATGGACTTCTCTTTTAGGAAATTATCCAAACTTTTTTTAAACCCCACCAATCTAACTGATTTTACCACATTTCCCCGCAACAAATTTCAGAGTTTAATTACACATTGTGTGAAGAAATATTTTCTCCGGTTTGTTTTAAATCTACTACTTAGTAGCTTCATCGCATACCCCTTAGTCTTAGTAATTTTGGAAAGAGTGAACAAGCGTTTCACAATCGGAGAGGCCAAACTCCGGATGGAAGAAAACATAGCTAGGCAGGTAAAGAAAGGGGAGAAATCCTTTTTTAAATATGTTAGCAACAGGAAGAAGAACACAAGCGGTATTGGGCGCCTAAAGAAATCTGACGGCAACTTTACAGATTCGGACGCAGACAAAGCAGAACTACCGTATTTTCACATAGATAACGCGCACCCGTGTAAAACGCGCACACGGGTATAGCGCGCGAAAAACACAAGTTTATGTACAGAAATTTTTATATACCGCACACACACGTATACCGCGCATGCCGCCCCGACTCCCCCGTCGCCGCCCGACTCTCCTTTCGCGCGCCCCGACTCTCCTCTGGCCACCCCGACTCTCCTTTCGCCCGCCCCGACTCTCCTCTGGTCCCAACTGCTTGTTTCCAGCCCTGCCCCGATTCTCCTCTGGTCCCGCCTGCTCGTTTCCAGCCCTGCCCCGAATCTCCTCTGGTCCCGCCTGCCGTTTCCAGCCCTGCCCCAAATCTCCTCTGGTCCCGCCTGCTGGTTTCCAGCCCTGCCCCGAATCTCCTCTGGTCCCGCCTGCTGTTTCCAGCCCTGCCCCGAGTCTCCTCTGGTCCCGCCTGCTCGTTTCCAGCCCTGCCCCGAGTCTCCTCTGGTCCCGCCTGCTCGTTTCCAGCCCTGCCCCGAGTCTCCTCTGGTCCCGCCTGCTCGTTTCCAGCCCTGCCCCGAGTCTCCTCTGGTCCCGCCTGCTCGTTTCCAGCCCTGCCCCGAGTCTCCTCTGGTCCCGCCTGCTCGTTTCCAGCCCTGCCCTGAGTCTCCTCTGGTCCCGCCTGCTCGTTTCGCCGCCCTGTCCTGCTTGCCGCTCTGTAAGCATGCGCAGACCATCTACAGACAAAGAAGATGGTCTGAGCATGCTTGCTGCTCAGTTTTCTGCACCGGGTTGTCAGGGCGCGCTTTTAATCTGTCACCAAGGCGGGCCTTTGTCACGGTGTGCTTTTGACCATGTGGCTTTGTCCCCCCTCTATCTGGCCTTGTAATTTGCCCAGTAAATACCATTTTGCCTTTACAACAGTATCTCAGCCTTTGGGTAAGCCTATAAAAGATTAATGCTTCATGTAGAGCCCACATTTCAGTAATTTGATCTCTTCAGATTGGTATTCTGCATTTATCTACCCGGTAGTAGAGTTTATCAATTAAATTTAAATTTACCGCCATAATGGAAGGAATGAGACGAAAGTCATATACAGCGGACTTTAAGCTTAAAGTCGTTGTGAAAGCTGAGGAAATAGGCAACCGGGCTGCAGCGAGAGAGTTTGATGTTGGAGAAACATCGGTGCGTGAATGGAGAAAAGATAAGAAGGAACTGGAGAAATGCAATCCGCGCAAACGGGCACGTCGTGGGGCCAAACCAAAATGGCCTCAGCTGGAGGATGACTTGAAGCAGTGGATTCTGGAGAGAAGGGAGCAAAATGAATCAGTCTCTACTGTTGCGATTCAGATGAAGGCAAAACTACTTGCCAATGGAAGAGGAATACCCAACTTCAAAGCTGGCTTCACATGGATCTCAAAATTTATGAAAAGGAACGGACTATCAGTTAGAATGAGAACAACTGTTGGCCAGCGACTTCCGGATGACTGGCAGCAAAAATTGATTGATTTCCGTGACTTTGTCGCCAAAGAAATATCTGAACTTGGCATCACTGCAAAGGACGTCATCAACATGGATGAAATTCCAATGGCATTCGACATTCCACCGACAAGAACCGTAGCCCCCACAGGTACTAAATCTGTTGCCATCACCACAACTGGGCATGAAAGAACGTGTTTTACAGTAGTTCTCGGTTGCTCAGCTAGCGGGATTAAGTTAAAGCCCATGCTCATTTTCAAAAGGGTCACTATGCCCCGTGAAAAGCTGCCCACCAGTGTGGTTGTGCACTGCAACAAGAAGGGATGGATGGACTGCGGCGTAATGAGATTGTGGATAGATAAATGCTTTAGGGCAAGACAGGGTGGATTCTTTGCAAAAAAATCCTTGTTAATTTTTGATGCCATGGCTGCCCACAAAGAAAAAAATGTTCAGGCCTACATTAATTCTACTCGTGCCCACATCGCAGTGATACCTGGAGGCCTGACATGTAAGCTGCAGCCACTTGACATCGCAGTGAATCATCCATTCAAGACTTTTGTTAGAAAGGAGTGGGAGCAGTGGATGCAGAGCGGCACGCACGAGTACACACCCGCGGGGCGGCTGAAGCGGGCAACTTTCACAGAAGTCTGCAAGTGGGTGGCTTTAGCATGGGACAAAATAACCCCAAATACTATTGTAAACGGATTTAAAAAAGCTGGCATTGTTTATAAAACCAAACCAATGACACTACGGCTACTACCAGTGCAGCAGAAGGAGGCAACAACACGGATATCAGCGATGATGACGACGACAATGACGATATCACTTCAGAAATAAACGAGGATCGTCTGCAGGCCGTGCTCACTTTATTTAATGATGATGATGACAATTCAGATTTTGATGGATTCAAGGATTCAGATGACTGTGATGATGATGACTGAATAAACCTGTAAACTTTGTTTATTTACCGTACAACTTTACCGTAACTATGGTAACTGTATTTAGATTATTTTGTCCTCGATACTTCATTTGATCTACCGGTTAATGTTATAGTTTATAAGAATAAACATGTGATTTCTGTTCTTGTTGCTGAATTCATACTCACTAACTCTAGATTAAAAGTTATACGGTTGTTTATAAGAATGAACAGTTTTTTTCTTTTGACGTTTTTGGGTGGAGGGTGTGTGAATGGTGCGTGAGTTCTCCTATGTCCATTTTTGTTCCCATTATAAAAAACACTGATAAGTTCCCAGAAAAAGATACATTAAAATAAGAAGTGAAAACAAAGGCCCCTACAGATGAGAACATAAGAATAGCCTAACTGGGTCAGTCCAATGGTCCATCATGCCCTGTAGCCCATTCTCATGGTAGCCAATCCAGGTCACCAAATACCTGGTCAAAACCCAAAGAATAACAACATTCAATGCTACCGATCCATGTCTTAATAACAGACTCCAGGAATAATAATTTCCTCCAGGAATTTGTCCAAACCTTTTTAAAACCAGCAACGCTATCTGCTTTTACCATAACTTAAATCATTCCTTCCAAACAGAGACCTTGCTAGATGTCAAATACAGAAAGAACAAGGTACCGTAACTTCACAAGGACTTAGCTGTGCAGGAATACCTATACCTATATACCTATACCATATACCTAGTGCAAAAATGTGCAAAGGTCTGTTTTTTTCTTTCCATCACTACATAGTCTACGGTAATGCCACACAAGCAGCGCTAAGGTTAACAAAGTTTCCTTCCTTGGACCACAAGGAGATACTGACAAACCACTGAAAGAGATCCCAGGAACAACACCCAAAGACCCACTCAGTGTGTGAACCAGTTGAGTGGAGTGGACTAGGGTAACTGGGGGGTGGAAATGGACCCAGAGTTTTCTCAGCAGAATTTCCCAGACCACCTCTTCCTCTCAACACATTGACACGCTAGTGGGTTTATTTTATAGCTTTTTCACCCCCTTTGGTCTGCCTGTCCCCCTTGAAGTCCTGTCCCCCCTTGAAGGTCTGCCTGTCCCCCTTGAAGTCCTGTCCCCCCCTTGAAGTCCTGTCCCCCCTTGAAGGTCTGCCTGTCCCCCTTGAAGTCCTGTCCCCCCTTGAAGGTCTGCCTGTCCCCCTTGAAGTCCTGTCCCCCCTTGAAGGTCTGCCTGTCCCCCTTGAAGTCCTGTCCCCCCTTGAAGTCCTGTCCCCCGTTGAAGGTCTGCCTGTCCCCCTTGAAGTCCTGTCCCCCCTTGAAGTCCTGTCCCCCCTTGAAGGTCTGCCTGTCCCCCTTGAAGTCCTGTCCCCCCTTGAAGGTCAGCTTGTCCCCCTTGAAGTCCTGTCCCCCCTTGAAGTCCTGTCTCCCCTTGAAGGTCTGCCTGTCTCCCTTGAAGTCCTGTCCCCCCTTGAAGTCCTGTCCCCCCTTGAAGTCTTGTCCCCATCCTGAAAGCCTGATGCCCCCCCCGACGCCCGATTCATCACCCGGAAGGAGCGCTCGCACTCCCACCCTGAAGGACCGCTCGCACCCCCACCCGAAGGACCGCTCGCACCCCCACAGCCTCCCCCTCCTCCCCCATGGAGAAGCTGTCTACCTTGATTCCGGATGCCAGCGAGCCCAGCTGTTTCCTCTGCTGGCGGTCCCGCCCCTTCTCTGAGCCCTGCTGCGCTGCTTCCTCATCCGGCGGTCCCGCCCTTTCTCTGATGTCAGAGAAAGGGCGGGACCGCCTGAAGAGGAAGCAGCGCAGCACAGGGCTCTGAGAAGGGGCAGGACCGCCGACAGAGGAAGCAGCTGGGCTGGCATCTGGAAACAAGGTAGACAGCTTCTCCATGGGGGAGGGGGGAGGCTGTGGGGGTGCGAGCGGTCCTTCGGGGTGGGAGTGCGAGCGCTCCTTCCGGGTGATGAATCGGGTGTCGGGGGGGGGGGGGGAACTATGTAAAAAAATTTTTGTACAACGCGCTCACGCGTATAACGCGCAAGGGTATGCGCGGTACGTAAAAACCACGTATAACGCGTGTGTTATAAGCGAGAAAATACGGTACTCAACAACTACTTCTGCTCAGTCTTCACCTGCGAGGCACCAGGATCCGGTCCTCAGCTACAGACAAAGGGGAATTTGGAGGACCCATTCCGGGACATGGAATTTATTGCGAGCGAAGTCTACCAAGAATTATCAAAATTAAAAGTAAACAAAGCTATGGGCCCAGACGATCTACACCCTAGAGTACTTTGAGAACTGAGTGATGTCCTGGAAGAGCTGTTAGCTGTGTTCTGGGATTGCTCCTTTTCTCAATCTATACTTGCTCACTTGGAGCACTGATCTCCTCCCACGGCTTCCAGTATCACCTCTATGCTGACAACTCCCAGATCTACCTCTCTGTGCCAAATATCTCTACTGGAACCCAGACCAGAGTCTCAGCCTGCCTGTCTGACATTGCTTCCATCTACAATTGAATATGGCTAAAATAGAGCTGCTCATTGTCCCACCTAAACCCACCTCTTCGCTTCCCTCATTCTCCATCTCTGTGGACAATACTCTCATCGTTCCTGTTTTGTCTGCTTATAATCTTGGGATCATCTTTGTCTCCTCTCTCTCCTTCACCACCCAGATACAACATATCGCTAAAACCTGCTGCTTCTTCCTCTATAACAGTGGTTCCCAAACCTGTCCTGGGGGTCCCACAGCCAGTCAGGTTTTCAAGATATTCCTAATGAATATGCATGAGAGAGATTTGCATACCTGTCACTTCCATTATATGCAAATCTCTCTCATGCATATTCATTAGGGATATCTTGAAAACCTGTCTGGCTGGGGGTCCCCCAGGACAGGTTTGGGAACCACTGCTCTATAATATTACCAAACTCTGACCTTTCTTTTCTGAGCACACTACCAAACTCTTATCCACGCTTAGATTACTGCAATTCACCACTCTCAGGCCTTCCACAGTGATCTTTCTCCCCTCCAATCCACCCAGAATTCGGCTGTACGATTCATATTCCAGGAGAGCTGCTTTACTCACGTGACCCCTCTCCTAAAGTCACTACATTGGCTTCCCATCCATTTACGAATACAGGTCAAACTCCTCTTACTGACCTACAAATGCACTCACTCAGCTGCCCCTCACTATCCTTCTTCACTTATCTCCACCTATGATCCACCCCTTGAGCTCCGCTCAGCTGGTAAGTCCCTCTTTTCTGTGCCCCTATCTTCAGCTACCATCTCTAGACTCCATCCCTTCTTCCTTGCTGTACCATATGCTTGGAACAAGCTACCCGAATCCCTACGGTGGGCTCCATCTCTGGCAGTGTTCAAGGCCCAGTTAAAAGCCCACCTTGGGTTCTGCATCCCCAGCCCTATATGTCATGTCTGTCTGTCCAAGTAAGATTGTAAGCTCTTCCAAGCAGGGACTGTATAAATGTAAAAATGTACACCGCTGCATACACCTTTCAGCACTATATAAGTGAAAAGTATTAGTAGTAGTATATTCTGTCATTTTATTCTTTATAATAATTTCTACCATTTTGCCCGGCACCAACATCAGACTCATTGGTCTATAATTTCCCAGATCACCTCTGGAACCCTTTTTAAAAATCGGCATCATATTGGTTACCCTGCGGGTCTTCCGAGGTTTGCCTTGCTTGCAGTTGTGGACCGGTCCCCGGCGCCTCACAAGTAAAGACTGAGCAAAAGTATTCATTTAGTAGTTTGGCTTTATCAGAATCCGTTTCTGCATAGGTCCCGTCTGTTTTCCTGAGACGTACTATCCCATCTGTGTTTCGTTTCCTGTCGCTAATGTATCTGAAGAAGGATTTATCCCCTTTTTTAATGTTTTTCGCTAGTTGTTCTTCTGTTTGAATCTTGGCCTCTCTGACTGCCGCTTTGACTGCTTTAGACCTGGTCAGATAGTCTTCTTTTGTCACCCTGTTTCCTGAATGCTTGTAGGAAATAAAAGCTTTTTTTTTTTTTCCTTGACAAGATCCGAGATCTCTGCAGAGAACCACTGGGGCTTGTTCTTCCTCCGTCGTTTGCTTACTGTTTTTATATAGCAGTTTGTTGCCTCATGCAAGGTGCATTTCAGGATTGACCAAATAGCCTCTACATTATTGGTTTCAGCTTGGTTTTGTAGCGCCTGATGGACTAAGTCTCCCATGCGTTTAAAGTCAGTGCCCCGAAAGTCGAGGACCTTTGTTGCTGTGTTTGATCTAGTGAAGCCTATCTTGATGTTGAACCATACCATGTTGTGGTCGCTGGAGGCTAGTGTATTGCCTACCGAAACTTCTGAAACGCCACTCGGTGCTCCCCCAGACCCATTGTAGCAGCAGATTTCTTCCTTCAAGCACTTTAGGAGTTGGGTCAGTAGAGTCTATGCCACACTGAGGCAGATCTTGGACACTGGGACCAGTGGATCAGAGATCTGGGGAAGGAAATATCAAACTGTATATTGAATAATGCACAGAAATTCTATCTGATGATGATGTTGACCACTAATATAAATTCTAATATGGGACGCCTGCCACTTACATATGGTCAAATTAAGTTCATTGGAACAGTGCTGGCGGAATTGCGGGGTAGTGGGTACATTATTTCATATTTTACATTTCATCTTTATTTGACATACAGCAAATTATTAAAAAGTACCTAAGTGCCCACATGCCCAGTAAACTAGGAATAGAAAACACACAACCCCATGAGTGGGACCTAAATAAATGGATCTAAAACCATTAAACATTAACTGTCATGTGTCACATATGAAGGCTATCTACCCATTCTACTCCACTGAGTATTTTATAGACCTCTATCTTATTTTTCCTGAACTGTCTATTCTCCAAGCTGAAGAGCCCTAGCTGCTTTAGCCTTTCCTCATAAGGAAGTCATCCCATCCGTTTTATCATTTTCATCACCCTTCTCTGTACCTTCTCTAATTCTGCTCTATCTCTTTTAAAATGGAGCGCTAGAATTGCACACAATATTCAAGGTATGGCTGCACAATGGAGAAATACAAGGGCATTATAATATTCTCATCTTTTTCCATTCATTTCTGTTCTTTTTTTTTTAATCTTTATTAATTTTCAAAACTAACACAAAGTGCCATGAATTATATAAACATTAATAATCAACGTAAGCACTTAAATTCCATCAATAACAATACAGAAGAAAAATATCCCTCCCCTCCCTTCACCAATTTAATCAAGAAATAAACCAGAAAAAAAAATTCCCCCCACCCACCCACCCCATCCTGGATGTGTATAAAAATAAACAGAAAATTAAATAAAGACAATTATGTTGAAGTATCAAAGGATGTCAACGGGCCCCAAACCAAATTTTAAAAATTGCTATGCCCCAACGTATCCGCATTCATCTTTTCGTATTTGTAACTTAAACATAAACTAGCCCACCAAAACGGAAAGTTGAGGCGGTCGCAATTCTTCCAATTGCGGGTTATCATTTGTGTAGCTATCCCTTGATTCCTAACATCCTACTTACTTTCTTAGCTGCTGCTGCCACTGAGTTGAGGTGTTTCAACGTATCCTCAACAATGACACCTAGATCCATTTCCTGGGCTGTGACTCCTAACATGAAACCCTGCATCATGTAACTATAGTTTGGGTTCCTCTTTCTTACATGCATCACTTTGCACTTGCTCACAATGAGAGACATCTGTCACTCTTATCTCCAACTGTGAAACTCTCTGGTTTGCGATCTCCATTTGTTCACTACTTCCTCTTTCACCTCCATTATTTTGCCTGCATTTTCCTGAAGCATTTGTTTTATATTTAGCAGCTCTGCCATTACATTCATTTTATCTGATATCTCCGCAGCTTATTTAGGGAGAGGCACTTTTGATGGCGTCAGCTGGTCGTGTTTTACACGTTTCGCAGTCCCTCCCACTGTGAATGCCGTCTCCAATTTCATTTGGCAAGTTGAAGCCATAATCATTTACTTCTCTCACTGTTTTTGGGGAAGAAAAAGCTCCAATTGAAAAATTTTCTGACTTTTGCCTGGGTTTGAGGAGCGCTGCGGCTACACCTCCATCTTGTGCGCTGCCAAGCCACGCCCCTCGATTTTAGAAAATTGTTAAAGATGCAACTTTTTGATTGGTTGGTATCTTAACGCACTGCTATTTTGTAACAAACCTTTTTATTTCTATTTGATATATCTTTATCTGTATTACATCCATCAACTTATCAGGTTAGTTTTTTAACTGCATTTTTTTTAAACTGTTAATTAGTTTAAATTCAGCTGATATTTTATTCGTATTATATGCATTTCTTTTGCCCGTTAAGCTGGTATTATATCAGCTTTCTCTTTATTTTTTAAATGTTTTTTATCCGCATTATATTGTAAATGCATTCCACTCATTATTGTTAAGTTTCTCTTATTCCAATCTGTTGTATTTCAACTGTATTTTATGTACTTGCCCAGTTTGTTGTGAACCGCCTAGAACTTTTTTGGTATGGCGGTATATAAGAATAAATTATTATTATTTTAATACCAGTTCTCGCAAGGTCCTCTTGAAATTTCTCACAATTATCTTGAGATTTAATAACCTTGAACAAGTTTGTATCCTCAGCATATTTAATTATCTCACTAGTTATGATCTGTAGATCATTTATAAAATATGTTTAAAAAGCAGCAGTCTAACCACAGACCCCTGGGGAATCCCACTATTTACTCTTGTCCATTGAGAATATTGACGATTTAATCCTACTCTTTTCTATAATAGGACATTCTGCATAATAGGACATTCTGCAAGTTCATTTTTCAGTTCTATCAGTATACAATCAGGTCAAGGCGATTTACTCCTGTTCAATTTGTCAAACTGCCCCCTTACATTTTCCAGAGTTAGAGATTTGTTTCCATTTCTCTGACTCATCAGCATTGAATACCACTTTTGACACTGGTATCTCCCCCACATCTTCATCATTTAAGACTGAAGCAAAGAATTCAATGAATCTCTCCTGCGGCCTTGTCTTCCCTGAACGCTCCTTTTATACCTAAGCCATTTAGCGATCCAAGCTTCTTGCTTTTAATATACTTAAAAATTTTACGACGTGTTTTTGCATCAAATGCAATCTTTTCAAAGTCTCTCTTTGCCTTCCTTATCAGCACCTTGCATTTGACTTTCCATTCTTTATGCTGTTTCCTATTATTTTCAGTCCGATTCTTCTTCCACTTTCTGAAAGATTTTCTTTTAGCTGTAATAACTTCCTTCATCTCACTTGTTAACCATGCTGGCTGTTGTTTGTTCTTCCTTCCTCCTTTCTTTTTTAAATTCTTTATTCATTTTTATAACTTACATCAAGTGTAACAAAAAGTAACATCATTTTAACTTAAATATATCACTTGAAATCCTATAATTAATCATACTCAATACATTTTATCCCATTCCCTCCCAACTCTTCAATATATCATAACACATATATCATATAATAAAAACTTTCCTTTCATTCAAAGCACCTAGTGAAAATTGAAAAAAATTACCCCCCCCCCATTATTTCATTTGTACTAACCAGGGAAATGATATTTATTCATTGTAATAATTTGTTAATTGGCCCCACACATTTGAAATTTATTAAAATTTCCTTTATGAAGAGCTAATGTTCTTTCCATTTTATAAATATGACACACTGAATTCCACCAAAAACTATAGTTTAATCTACTCCAATTTTTCCAATTGCATGTTATTTGTTATATGGCAACTCCTGTTAAAATAAGTAATACATCAAGTAATAAATTTGGTAATCCTTTCTTAATACATGGAAAGTATTATATCTGTCTGGGTTTCCAGGATGGTATTTTTGAATAACATCCATGCCTGATGTAAATTTTTGACCTTTGTAGCCGTTCCTCTAAGGGCTCTTTTTACAAAGCAGTGCTAGCGGGTTTAACGTGTGTGACTTTTCATCACGCACTAACCCCCGCACTGGCCAAAAAACTACCACCTGCTCAAGAGGAGGCGGTAGCGGCTAGTGCAGCCGGCAGTTTAGTGCACGCTATTACACACGTTAAACCGCTAGTGCAGCTTTATAAAAGGAGCCCTAAGTTTCTTTTTTTAACCTTCCCTTCATATTATCATACCTCCTTTTCAAAAGTTAAATGTTATTATATTGGATTTCCTGTTTATACTTACTCCAGAGATTATATCAAATCTAATCATGTTAATTGTTATCAAATGGCCCATCACCCTTACCTCCTGCATCAATTCATATACTCCACTAAGAACTAGGGGCAGGATTCTCTAAAGTCCCGAAATCTATCCTATTCGTATCCTATCCATTTCCGAGTCATTGTAGCCGATCGATTCAGTACAGCTTGTCCATGCAAATGATCCAATCGTAAGCACGCCGCTATTAGCACTGAAACATCGATCAACACGCTTGCGCACCATATCCTGGTTGGTTTTGAAGCTCATAATGCATGCGCTAGCTATTTAGGAATTCACTTCATAGAAATGGGGCGTGGTTTAATCGCAGACGTCATTAGCGGGTTCCGAATGTGCCTACTGTCACATGCACGCAACAATCCAGCTGGAAGGAAGGGGGGAGGGATAGCTGGCCCATAAAATAGTTTTATTTGATTTTTGTTTTTTTTTGGTTATTTGGAATTGATATTTAAACTGTACAATGTGCAAGGAGAGCACAGGGTTAATCCGCGATTTTCTCGCAATGTGCATTACAAATACGAGATTCACTCCCGTGCTTTCTATGCACATTCAAAAAAGAAAAAAAAAATTATTTCTAATGCTTATGTACATGAAGGTTTACATATATTTAAAAGTTTTGATATATTTATGATTTTTGGAGGGGTAGATATATATTTTTGATGGGGTTCTTAAACATGCATGTGTCAGTTGCTAGACAGAAATAGCCGGCGAAGATGTAAACGACTGGTCCTCAGCAGTCATAACTTTTTGGAATGGAAAGGCCAGTTGGTTTGAAGGAAATGATTTCATGAATTGACGCGTTAAGAAATTTACATGCATTTTTACTCATTTGCATGCGCTGATCGCATATGGTGCGGATGAGGTCTGGAGGGTGGTTAGTGAATTGAGCTGGAGTCGTAAATTGAGCGCAAACCGAGCGGTACACGATCGGTTTGCTTAGTGAATCTAGCCCTAAGTATAGTATTGCTTCGCCTCTTGGTTCCTGAACCGGCTGCTGTTAATTTGATGGGTCCCGAACGCCAAAAGATTGCTGAGCTGCAGGCAGTACCAGCTTCTTATTGACAGTGGTAGTTGCTGCGGTCCAGCAACTGGACTGCCCCATCTCCCAGGAGGAGTAGAAAGTCCATGGTATCAGTCAGTGGCATAGTGAGGGTGAGCGGTACCTGGGGTGGTGACACCCCTTTCCTGCCCCCCCCCCAGCTGCATACGCGCAAGCGCCTCTTCCCCATACCTTTTTAACTTTGGCGCAAGCAGCCACCAACTTACTGCCCACGTCAGCTTCGGCACTCTCTCTGACATCACTTCCTAAGGTACGGATCCCGGAAGTGATGTCAGAGAGAAGGCCAAAGCCGACACGGGCAGCAAGTTGGTGACTGCTCGCGCCAGAGTTAAAAATGTAAACTAAACTAAACCTTAAGTTTGTATACCGCATCATCTCCATAAAGATAGAGCTTGATACGGTGTACAGGTAATTCAATAAATGAGGGAAGGACATAATAAGAAATTAGAGGTTATGAAGAGGATAGATAGCTTTACATTTTAAATAGATAGCTTTACATTTTGGAGAAAAGCCAGGTTTTCAGATGCTTTTGGAATAATTGGAATGAGCCTAGGTTCTGCAGCGGGGCAGGGAGGTTATTCCAAATCTTGGTGAATTTGAAGAAAAGGGATTTCCCTAATTAACCTGCATACATGACGCCTTTTAACACATAAGTTTGAGTATGTGGGTGGATCTGGTGCGTTTGGCAAGAGGAGCAGTGGGAAGGGGGGGCGGGGAGGAGGAGGGGTGCCAGTGCCCCGAGCATGATGGTGCCCAGGGCAGTCTGCCCCCTCCCCCCCATTACTACGCCACTGGTGTCAGTGACTTGGAGCTATGGTGAAGTTCTGTGGTATGCTGAATTAAACCTAATCACACAGTGGTAAAAACGCTTTAGTCTCTGCCACTGTACACTCAGCAAAGCTCACCAATTATAGACAAAGCCAGTTTATTTTTATTTTCTTCCAGTGATGGAAGAAGAGAGAGTGCATCGTTATTTTGCCTCTGTTCTATTTGGTTCTTCATTATCTTTACTAATTAAGGTGCATATCAGGTACCAAATAAACCATGAAGTTCAAGAAGGCAAACTCTATAGGTAAAACACAAGTGTGATTTTTAAACATTAGATTTTCTCCTGGACGTAATCTTGAAACTGAACAAAGAAAAAGTGAGTAATAACTGAAAATCGTTCTGCTGCTATTGTGTGACTATGTAGTGTAATTCTTTCCTCCCTATTCATTTCCTTCCTTGCTGTAATTAGATTGAGTTTATTGTTCAGTTAAGAAAATATATGTTTTACGATATGATTAAGAATGAAATTTTTTAAAAAAAGTGTGAGAGAGCGTTAGAGTTCTTTATGAGACTGCTGGGACAGAATTTACCCAGAGGACTTAGAGATGCAGGTAATTTAATCAGCGAGAAATAACAAGCTTGCAGCACATATGATTATTCCAGGAGCTCAGAGGAAGCCGAGTTGTTCTTTTCTTTTTTTTTTGGTTGAAAGATCAGCTCTTTTTTTTTGTAATTTACTGGATATAATTAGTGCATTTAATGATTGCATTTGTGTGATAGACTTCAAGTGGTGCTGTATAGTTAGGAGCAAAAACATGATTTTCATGGTTATTCATGAAATTTGGAATCCAAATTTCCTATGCAGCACAGTAAAAATGTGAAAACTCTTTAACCACATTATATTTTATTATGAAAGGTATAGGGACATGGTTGTGAAAATTGACTGCACGCCTACACAGGCCCATAATGTGTAGCTTGATTTATGAGTCACAGTGGCCTAGCCTAGACTTTTCAGGAATAAAGGATTTTTATCTTGAGCAAAAAATTAATCAATACAGTTCCATCGAAAAGAACTTTGCAGTGTATCAAAGAATTTTAAGAATACAGTCTGGGACAGTTATGTGAGACACCTAGGGGCTCATTTTTAAGAGAGAAATGTCCAAAAAAATGGCTTAAAATGGCATTTGGATGTTTTATTTGCTAAAATGTTCAAATTGCCATTTCCAAAACTCTTTTTAATGCTGTTTGTCTGCAGTGCATCTAAATCTCAAGGGGGCATGTTTTGGGTGGGATTAAGGCAGACATATGATTTGTTTTCACTAACATAGACCTGTTTCACTAACGAATATGTGCCAAAAAGGTGGCCAAACTGACTAGATGACCACTGGAGTCTTGAAGGCATGGCTCCCCCCTCCCAAAGATGTGAATGAAACAGTACATACCAGCCTGAATGACAGCTTTAGATGTTATGGGTAGTGCAAACAGGTTCCCGGAGTAGCATAGTGGTCAATGCAGTAGACCCAGGCCCATATTCCATTCTAACTAGTACACTTGTGCTGGAAAGTTTGAGCCCTCCAAAACCCATTCAAAACCTACTGTACTTACATATAAGTGACACCTGCAGACATAAAGGCTATGGGGTAGTAGACAGTTGGGTACAGTAGGTTTTGGGTAGATTTGAGGCCTTACCATACAATGTAAAGGAGTTATGGGTGAGATGTGTACCTGGGACTTTGCATGTGAAGTTCACTACAATATTCCTTAGGGTGCACCACTGCTCTGCTGGGATATCTGTGTAGCCCAGTCTACTAAGAATACTGGCCCCTCCTATGTTCCAATGGCTGTTTTTTGGACAGGTGTTTTTTTTTTTAAATGTTTCAGAAAGATAGACACATTGAGGACAAGCACATCTAGACCACTTTCAATACTAAAAGATAGATGTTTTTCTATTTTGAAAATGGTCATGTTCACTACTAGATTTCTGGATGTTTTCTGCAAAACATCTAAACTCGGATTTAGACGTCATATCAAAAATGCTCCTCCACGTCAGTCAAATTTTCAGGATAGCTGCCATTCTCATACTTGACTATATACAGATATATTTCATACATATTAATTGTAAATATCTGAAAATTCAATGAGTCTGGCAGTTGCTGAGAACTGTGAACCACTGGTTTAAGCAGTAGTGTGAGACATAGACGCAGATTCTATAAATGACGAGGCACCATTCGGCACGGTTGTCAATCAACTTCTAGACGTCTTTTATAGAATTGCGCCAAGTGGCACCTAACTCGACTTTGGCACCAATAGGCATCATAATGTCAGGTGCCGGTATAAAAGGCCAGGGTTTTCCTTGTCTAATTTACTGGTGCCTAACACAGATGCCTACCGACACCTAAGTAATTCCATACCCAAACTCCTCCTCAACCATGATTTGCGTGCAAAACTTTAATATGTTTAATTGCTTTAAATCAGATTTTAATGACATTTTCAATTATCACACTATTGAAGCCAATTTTAAAAATGTCGATTTTCACATGCAAATCGACTAGGCACTGTTTATAGCAGTGTATCGCAAACCCTGTGCCACCAGTGCTGGCTGACAGCCTACAGGATGCGCCTTTTGCGGCGAGAAACACATCCTGTAGGCAGTCAGCTGGCGCCAGCACCTCTCCTCCTTTCTGGCGTCTCCTCCTCCTCTTCATACCTTTTCTTTTTCAGCACCCCTCCCCGCTGGCATCTCAGGGCCCCATCTGGAGAGCCTCCGAGCATGCGTGGATGGCGATGTGATGACATCATGCATGTGCGTGACATCAGCGCATTGACATCCACTCACTTCTGGATGCTCTCGTGCCGCAGCCTCCCCCCCCCCCAATTTAGGGCTCCTTTTACAAAGGTGCGTTAGGGCTTTAATGCGCGGAATAGCGCGCGATGAATTGCTACACGCACTAAACCTTAATGCCAGCTGGTGTTAGTTCTAGAAGCGTAGCACGGGTTTAGTGTGCGCTAAAATCCTGCGTGCGCTAAAAACGCTAGCACACCTTAGTAAAAGGAGCCCTTTGTGTGCCACTAGTTTGCGAGACATTGGTTTATAGAATCAGGACCATAATGTCAACTCAATGCAACTCCAAATATTTCTGCAAAGAGAACTGTGGCTTCACAGTTTTGAAAGCTCCTTCCTTTTGCTTTTCTTAATATTATGAACCTAAATTTAATTCATCATGTACACAGTCACTGTTTTGTAAATAAAGCAAGGTACTGCAGTGCTTCTCCTCATGAAATCTTGAGATCTATGTAGTAATCTGTGAAAATGTTCATGGCTTAGTATTTATTTCTGCAAAATGTAGCTACAAAGGACAAATTAAATCTTGATTCCTTTTCAGAATTCACTGTACTTGGCAGCATTGGTGTAGCGGGAAAGGAAAAGAGAATAGGACTTGATATTAGAGAATGACATGGGGACAAATTTGTCCCTGTCCCCACGGGATCTAGCGCCATAGTGTTCGTAGCTTGCGCAGTTGAGAGGAGAGAGCTTGCAGAGATGGAGCAGATACAGGGACAGAACTCACAGGGGTGGTACAGGGATGAAGATAGAGCCCTTGGGGACGGGGAGAAATGTGTCCCTATGTCATTCTCTATGATATATCGCTTTTCTGTGAATACAATCAAAGTGGTTTACATATTATATATAGGTAGTTATTTTGCCCCAAGTCACAAGGAGCTGCAGAGAGAATCAAATCCAGTTCCCCAGAATCTCAGGCTGCTGCACTAACCATATCCTCCACTCCAGAGGAGCCCAGCATCCCCCCCACCCAGTGGTGGTGTCTCCTAAAAGCATCCCCCCTTCTCCCTGTACCTCTTGTTGTCACCAGCAGCGAGTAGGTTCTCCTATCTGCTGTTTGCGCCAGCTGCCCTGACATCACTTCCTGGTCCCGGAGGAGAAGGAGAGATGATGTAATTTTAATCTCCCTCCCCCCCAACTCCTCTTGTATCCAGCTTGTCTAAACTTTGTCCTTGTCTTGGCCTCAACCTGCCTTATTTTATTTCTATTTTTTATGTTTTTATTAATTTTTAATATTGTAAACTGGCCAGATGGTTGGTATACCAAATTATAAATAAACTTGAAACTTGAATAATGGTACCCCTCCAAGTTGGCACCCGTGATGCTCTCCCCCCCCCCCCCCCCCGGCCATGCCACAGCTTTGCAGGAAATTTTTCACATATTCTTGGGCATGGCAACATGTGAGAAATGGTTATAAAAATGTTCTCATCTTTTTGTAAAAAAAAAAAAAAGAGGCGAGAATATTTAGGATTATTTTGTTAAATTCCCCAAAATTGGGGTGTTGTCCACCATTTGGCTACCTTGTAATCATTGTTCATGGGTTGTGATGGTACAAGTGGTTTTCATAAATTTTGTTCATTTGTTTTATAATGTGGGGCCTTTCCACAACCGGTTATGTGATCTGGGGGTGGGGGAAGTAAGGTATGTTGCATTTCTACATATATATGGCCTGTTTGTTTTATATAAGGTTTGGGGAAGGGGAGAAATAGCTCATTTATCTGTTTTTGGAAATGCTAATAAAGTGTGTGGCACAGCAAGCCCATGTGCCATGACTGTAATCATTTTAGACAGAGTATCAGGAGAATTTTCAGAAGCTCAGAGATAAAGAGTATAAAAATATCTGGAACTGAATTTTATTGGAATGTTTTCTCTCCTTACTTTGTAGTTGGTTTGTATCACTATGATATATTAGAATAGATGGAGCATGCTCTATCTCATTGGTATCAAACTCGCGGCCCAGGGGTCACATGCGGCCCACCAGGTACATTTATCATAATCACAAAAGTGTAAAGTATTGCATGTGGGAAGCAGAAACCCGAGGTACAACTATACGATGGGAGGGATGTTATTGAATGAGAGTACCGAAGAAAGGGACTTGGGGGTAATGGTGGACATTACAATGAAGCCGACGGCACAGTGCACAGCGGCCGCTAAGAGAGCGAATAGAATGCTAGGTATAATCAAGAAGGGTATTACTGTCAGAATGAAAGATGTTATCCTGCCGTTGTATCGGGCGATGGTACGTCCGCATCTGGAGTACTGCGTCCAGTATTGGTCGCCGTGCCTTAAGAAGGATATGGCGTTACTCGAGAGGGTTCAGAGGAGAGCGACATGTCTGTTAAAAGGGATGGAAAACCTTTCATATGCTGAGAGATTGGAGAAACTGGGTCTCTTTTCGCTGGAGAAGAGGAAAGTTAGAGGGGATATGATAGAGACTTACAAGATCATGAAGGGCATAGAGAGAGTAGAGAAGGACAGATTCTTCAAACTTTCAAAAAATAAAAGAACAAGAGGACATTTGGAAAAGTTGAAAGGGGACAGATTCCAAACAAATGCTAGGAAGTTCTTCTTTACCCAACGTGTGGTGGACACCTGGAATTTGCTTCCAGAGGACGTAATAGGGCAGAGCATGGTATTGGGGTTTAAGAAAGGATTGGACAATTTCCTGCTGGAAAAGGGGATAGAAGGGTATAGATAGAGGATTACTGCACAGGTCCTGGACCTGTTGGGCCGCCGCGTGAGCGGGCTGCTGGGCACGATGGACCTCGGGTCTGACCCAGCGGAGGCATTGCTTATGTTATGTTCTTATGTTCTTAAAACAGTTTCTTGATCATATGTTTCTTTAGCTATAAATGACAATATTAGTATTAAGACTTAGCCAAAAGGAAAGATTTATAAACCATAAAGAGTTTTACCTCATGCAAAATTGTCATTTCTTTAATAAGACATTAACTTTTTTTCTGAGGCCCTCCAAGTTCTTACAAATCCAAAATGTGGCCCTGCAAAGGGTTTGAGTTTGAGACCACTGCTCTATCTCATGTCAGTTGTATCTCGTCAGGAGAGAAGGGTTGTGTGTGTTTATGCTATTAGTTTGTATGCCAATACTTCAATAAAAACAAATGTTCAAAAAACCAATTCCAAAAAATTAGTTAAAAAAAAAATAAAAATGAAAGGACTCCCAGAATCCCCTTTCCCTTGGGTAAATTTGATACCTGGTCTGACAACCTCTCCCCAGTCCTAAAGAGGGATTAAAATGCTAGAAAATCATCTCTGGTTGCTCTAAAACCCCACTCCTTCCACATATTCAAGGATCAGGTTGGCCTATCTCCCATCTCTCTGGGTCCCTGATTCGCCCCAAGGTATCCAAGGATAATGGCAGGAATCATTCTCGCTTGCCCCTGACTTACTGGCAGACCTCTACCTATAATTACTTTTTCTACAAAAATGGGGCCCGCAGAGCATTTGTGCAAGCTTGTTTTCTCTCTGTCTCTCTCTCTCTTTTTGCATTATTGAATTATTTTACATCACATCAGCTTATAAACACAAAATTCATAGAAAGTTTCATAAAAGTTTACTATTGCAAAATGTATTTTGCAAAGCAACTTTTTGGAATTTTTCCCCAAAGCACAAGATATTGATTATGCCTACTTAATATGCTAGTTATTGGTTCTGGTTTTTTAACTATTTTATGTATATGATAGAAGTAGTCTGAGGAGCTCAGCTTAGAGCATAAGAATTGCCATACTGGGATAGGCCGAAGGTCCATCAAACCCAGTATCCTATTTCCAACAGTGGCCGTCCCAGGTCTCAACTATCTAGCTAGATCCCAAGTAGTAAAACAGATTTTATGCTGCTTATCCTAGGAATAAGCAATGGATTTACCCAAGCCATCTCAATAATGGCCTATGGACTTCTCATTTAGGAAACTGCCAAATCTTTTAAAAACCCCGCTAAGCTAACTGATTTCACCACATTCACACGCTATCTGAAGAAATATTTTCTCTGGTTTGTTTTAAATCTACTACTTAGTGGCCTCATCGCATGTCCCCTAGTCCTAGTATTTTTGGAAAGAGTGAAAAAGTGATTCACACCTCCCCTTTCCACTCCACTCATTATTTTATAGACCTCTATCATATCACTCCTGAGCCGTCTCTTCTCCAAGCTGAAGAGCCCTAGCTGCTTTAGCCTTTCCTCATAGGGAAGTCATCCCATCCCTGTACCTTTTCTAGTTCTACTATATCTTTTGAGATATGGTGACCAGAACTACACACAGTATTCAAGCTGTGGCCGTACCATAGAGCAATACAAGGGCATTATAACATTTTCATCTTTGTTTTCCATTCCTTTCCTGATTTCCTAACATTCTATTTGCTTTCTTAGCAGCTGCCACACATTGATCTGAGGGTTTCAGTGTATCCTCAACAATAACACCTAGATCCTTTTCTTGAGGCCCCACAAAAAAGAAAAAGAAAAGGAGAAATCCAGAGGAATTACTTTGGAAATTGAATAATGATTCTTTGGGTCTCTGATTGACTGTCATTCTTTTTTATTCCTCTGTGTGAGTTTTATCCTGTACATTGGGGATCACCAATAAAAATGTTTTATCTAAAAATACCATCAATGCTCAAATATATATTTTTGGAGCATTTTTCAGTGTTTTTCACTTCAGCTTAGGCCTTATATCCCTGGATCCCTCAGGAGCCTTTAAGGAGACTATGGGTTGGCTCCCCAAATGAGGTCACAGAACCCACTTGGCTAGGCTTTCCATAGGTGCATCATTATTCTGCACCTCCAAGGGGGGGGGGGGGGTCACACAATTTGATATGGCCATTATTATGAGGTCATGGCCAAAAAAGATTGACAAGCACTGCTTTTAATAGGCAGTTTTCTGACAGAGCACCTGGCTTAAGTGGGGACATGGATGCAAACTTTAGACACTTTTATAAAAACACATAGGCATCTATATTTCTGTATAAAATATTAGTGTATGTGGCAAAAATCATGTCTACTTCACAGGTTTAAATGACTACACCTGGACAATTTAAGTGTGTGCATAAGTGATTATATTTTATAATCGTGGAGGGGCATAATCAAAAACAACATCTAAGTCCCCTTTTGACCTCTCTAGGCGCACAAAGTAGGCAGCAGGGAAATGTCCATTCTCAAAAAAAATCATCCAAGATGAGGGGTTTTCGAGAATGACCTACCTGTACATTCAGCTGTTTAATTGCCCAGACTGCCACTATGTGTATGTTTAGAACACATTCCTGACCAAAAAATCGCCCAAGTCCCAAATGCCCAAAACAAGACCTTTTAGGCGAAGGAGGGGCCAGTCCTTTGCTTTAAAGCATAATTCTCTAACCGGCACTGGCATCTGTCATAAACAACGCCGGTTAGAGAATCCTGGAACTTTCCCCACCTTTGCCCCCGCAACGATCGCGGCAAGAGGGATGTCCAGTCCCTCCTGCCCGAAACCACTATGACTCTCCCGAATGTTCCCTGGCTGGAGAGATGCCCAATCTCTCCTGCCGCGATCCCCGAACCCTCCATGAATATTCCCTAGCAAGAGGGATGCCCAATTCATCCTGCCGAACCCCTCCCACCAAACCCCTGTGTGATCGATCATGTTCTTCACCAGCAGGAGGGATGCCCAGTCCTTCCCGACGGCTACCCCCCAACCCCTTTGTGCAATTAAACTCCTCACTGGCAGAAGGGATGCCCAATCCCTTCTGATGGCCACCCCCCGAACCCTCCCCACGATTAAACTCTTCATCAGCAGGAGGGATGCCCAATCCCTCCTGCCGGTCACCCCCCAAACTCCTGCCGGACCACCCAGCCCACCCCCCTCACCCAAACCCCCCTCACCCGGACCCCTCTCTAACATTTTTGTGATGGACAGATGGACGGGTCCTTTCTCCAGCCAGCAGGCCCTCCTTCCTCTAAATGGCAGGCCTGCCTCTTCCCGATGCATTTTGGGATGCACCGGGGAGGGGCCTAGGCCTTGATTGGCCCAGGCGCCTAATGCCCTGCTTATAGGAGGGGCCTTAGGCACCTGGGCCAACTGGAATCTTAGGTTGGCCCAGGTGCCTAAGGCCCGTCCTATGCGGTTCAGCAGGGGTTCGGTTGGGGAGGGGGCGGCCAGGAGGGATTGGGCATCCCTAGTGCCGGTGAAGAGCGCGATCGATTGTGCAGGGGTTCGGTAGGGGGTGTCCAGCAGGAGGGATTGGGCATCACTCCTGCCGGGGAACATTCGGGGAGGGTTCAGGGGATTGCGGCAGGAAAGATTGGGCATCCCTTCTGCTACGATTTTTACGGGTGCGGAGGGACGGGTTGTCTGGGCTGCTGAGCTGATTGTGGCTGCTGCGATCAGCTCAGCGGCCCGATTCAGAACTTATTCTTGTTTTGACTTGGTCTACGTCAAAATGTATAAGTTCCATCTGGCAACCTGTCATACCTTTTTGATTATGGCTGCCAGACAACTAAGTCTAGGTTGGCCCATCTCCTGTACACTCCCACCCTATCCACTACTACAAAAATGCCCCTTTTCGCTCTGGGCGTACAGAGGCAGTGAAAAAGCCTAAGCTGGTTTGAGATACATCTAAAACCAGTTTTGATTATCGGTACTTGAATGACCTGTCTTTTTGATCATCCAAGTACCGACTTAGGCTGGTTTTTGGACGTGGTTTATATGAGCCCCTCTGTGTTTAATTGGGAATTTTACCATTGTCCATTTCTATTGGCAAGGGACACACCATTATGTTATTGCACTTCTTTTTACGCCATTCAATTCTTTTTATAAGAACCCATTTATGTGCATATGTGGCCAAATAACGCACAATTTATTTTATCAGTTACCCCCTAACTGTCTTGTACTGGTGAGTAACTGCAATTTTCCTCCATTGTTTTAAAGTGCCAGTGCTGTTTTTTTGTGTAGTGCCGCTGAGCTACCCTTAACCTGTTACCCCTGCACCTGTACAAATCCATATTTGGACATCAAATTTAAATATTAAACTTAACTAGAGTGTCTCTCTTTTAGTCTTTCATTTATTAATGTACTGTAATGTCGCTGTCAAGCCCTGCTGTCTGTCTTTATTCTTTTTCCACCTCCCCCACCAAGAACCTGAAGAGGCCGTAGTTATGAGGGAGTAAGGCAGGGGTCGGCAACATTTTTACAGCAAAGAGCCAATTTAGCCAAAATGTTTGACCCAAGATTTACAAAGAGCTGCAAGGTGTATCTTCTCTCCTTTCCAACACCTTGCAGGTCTCTGCACCTCTCATCCCTCCCCCCAACCCATAGCCAAGTTTCTCCTCTCTATCCAGGCTCTGACCCTTTAGTCTCCCTTCTAACCCCATGAGGTCCCATCCCCCCTTCCCCAGTGCCGAGGCACCTGGTGGTCCAGCAGAAATCTTTGTGGCAGGAGTGCTCCTGCCTCCTCGCGGCTGCCTTCTAAAATGGCTGCCCGAACTCTTGTGGTACTACAGGAAATGCCATGAGAAGCTGTGAGAAATCAAGGCAGCTATTTTAGAAGGCAGGAGCAAGAGGGCCACGCTCCTGCCACAAAGACTCCCGCTGAACCTCGGTAGGCCTGGGGGGAGGGATGGATCGTAGGGTTGAGAGGGTGATTAAAGGGTCTGGGCCTGGAGAGCTGCAGCCACATGCAAGAAGAATCACATGTGTCTCGCGAGCCACAGCTTGCCAACCACTGGACTAGGGGAAAGCCAGAAATCAACTGTGATCTAGGCACTGTATTAGAAATGGAAGTGGGCAGATTAGATAGAGCTATTGGGCTATATAGACAGTACCATCAAATTCCGGGATCGAAACATTTAGCAGAAACTACTGCTTGTTCCATTAAGAATAAAAACGGAATATTTTTTATGTTATTATAGTGCTAAAATTAGTGGAAATTGTATCATTTATTTTTTTATCAGCAAGGTTGCAGGAGTCTAATTACATAAGGATGGAAGTGGGGGAAATAGATATCTTATGAGCTAGGATAAATGAGCAACTAATGATGTGTGCTCAGATCTGGCTGCTTATGCAATATCCTAAGTAATCATTGAAATATTTTACTGTTTATAGAATATTAATATGATTGCATGTTTTCTTTTGTTCTGTAATGTGGCATTTCTCTTTCATCATAAAAGGGGAATTAGCTGAAGTTAATGATCATTTTTGTTTCCTAAAAACAATAGCATATCTTTTTGTGTTGAACATCAGACCGTATAGTATTGTATTAGCGCTTTGATTAAACTAGAATATAATGCAGTCATTGGACTTTCTTGAACTACAGTTTTAAATGCATAGTTGATTGACTTTTTAGCGGTCTTAAAAGGGGAGCTGATGGTGCTAAAATCTGACGCCCTGCCCATGCACTTTAGACCTTCTCAGATGAGAGCTAACTTTTAGAATACGATAAATGGGAGATGCTGGCCTGCCAAAAATGATTATGGCCATGGGGAGCCTCCTTATTTCCCTTCCCTAACCCAGAAGGCCACAGGAAGGACAGCATGGGAGGGAAGGGGTCAGAGTAGGGGGTGAGATGTTGGTGAATCATAATAAGTGCTTGATTGCATGTAGGGCAGGGGAACGAGAAGCATGTGAAATTCAGCAGCTATTGATGTACTAGAATGGAGCTTCATACTGCAGTTCTGGCCTCCTGCCAAGTGCTTTCGCCTGTTCATCCACCACAGGATGTTAAGAGTGATCAGTGGTTGTTACTTTTCAATACAGGCTGTTCAAATATTGTTGCTTATCACAGTGGGCAGACAACTTGAGGTGGTGGGAGAGAAAGCATCTGGTAATCATGAGATGGAAGTGGGTTCAAAAGGACCAATTACATTGTATCCATATCTTGGTCTCCTCTGGGGATGGTAGATGGGTTGAGAGCAGTACCAAGGTCCCAGTGAAGCCTGGGGTTACCTGTGCTGGCTTGATAGCTATTTAGTCTTGCATTGTACATAAGGGGACTAGAAGTTGGGATGGTGGGTAGGGAGATTCAGCGACTATATACTGGCTCAGTTGTGTTGTATGTTCACAAATAAAGCTGTGGCCCAATTTGATCCCAATGATTATGTCTCAAGTTGTATTATTTTAAGGCGAAGGGAGGGAAGAAATAGCTGGGGGTGGGGGCAGGAATAAAAAGGGGGTGAAATCCCATGCACCCATCTCTCTGCAGTCCTCATCCTCTCTATTGAGACTGATAGCTATTATGGCAATTGTGATGATAGCTTGTGAGTATTGAGCAGCGATCACAGCCATATTTCATATTAGATGCCGATAGCCTGCTGATGCAGAGGATTGCTCTCGTAAAATGTGATCGGTGAGAACAAATGCCATAAACCTTTGAACACCGGGAGCTAATTGTTGCAATTGATCTTGTAACCTTTAAGAGCCCAAGTGTTCACACATTTTGCAATCATATGTAGACAGCTTTGGGGCAGATGACAAGCAAAGCAGCTTATCCATTATTTGGCTGTTTCTATAAAGAGAAGAATAGCAACTACAGTACTTACAAGTGAGAAAATTGAGGCAAAGGACCATAAAGTAACTTGTTCTATATTGCACCTCAAATCTCAGGAGTTCTAAGTCTCAAGTGTCGTGCTCCAATTAGAAGAGAAATCCTGCTCACCCAGGTGAAATGACTTCTGTTTACTATAACCTGGGTCACAACTGATCCGGTACCCTAGAGGTGAAGAGGTTTGTATTCCTGTGCCAATTTGCATCAGTCCCTGAATGCAGAAACATTTGTCAGCCAGACTAAACTCGGCTTTTCCAGCAGTTGCGCACTTAACACGGACAAATATTAAAACTGCAGTTAATTATAGCAGCGCCATTTCTGTGCTTCACCTCATTATCTCTGTCTTGCGCTATTATTTTCTGTTGCTGCCGGCAATCCAGCATCAGTCCTGGCATCAGTGAAGTGTGAACACAATGCCAGCGCCACATTCAGCACAAGAATAGCAAAGCAGATGGCAGATGTGTGCTATTTATAGAAGGAGCCAGTGTGGCCTGAGGCAGGCTCTGCAATAATACCTTTTTTATCAGCAGTGCTTTCAGTTATTAAAAGAAATCAAAAAATAAAATCAAGTAGGAAACATAGGATTTCCACAACTTAGAGAGCAAGTGTATGTGTGTGGATTTGGAATGCAGTTTAGATAATAGGACAATTCTTCCCTGGACAAATAGCGGTTCTCCGTATTTATTTTTGCCTGTGAAATACAGACATCAGCGTTTTGAGATCTCTTCCTGCTGTAAAGAATTTATTGTTCAGCACAAGTTCTGCTGCCATAGCAACTTAGGCGTACTGAATTATAATTATTGGGGATGATGAAGGTTTATGACAAGAATTAATAGAACTTCAGCATTCGCTGATTTTAATCTCACTGACAGTAAATGTCGCTTTCGTTTTTGCCTTCTATTAACTTTTTCCTGAGTCTTATGTTATATATTTAATTTGTATTTTTTATACCTCTAGACTAGAACAACTCAGTTCGTTCCACTTCCGTTCTCTGTTTGTTGTGTGGCTTTTGTTTTGTGTTTTCATCTCATATGTTGTCATGTCAGGGGCCCAATAGAGGTCACAGTGTGGTGTGGGCAATTTTTATACTCAGAGAGCTGCAAGAATGTGAGTACTATCCTTGACAGGTGGCAACATTATGTGATATCAGAAAGTGAAATGCAAAGAGCTCCATAGACCTTCTCTGATAGTTAAATAAGTACATATTTAACTAAAAACAATGAAAACAAACTGCTAGACCAGTGTTTCTCAACCTTTTCAAGCCAAGTACCCCCTAAGCTTAACACATACCAACTGAGTACCCCCACCTAAACTCTGCCCCAGACCTACCCAAACTCCACCCCTGACTCCACCCCATAATAATAATACTAATTGCAACGCAATTTCTTCCATCCATTTTTCATATATACACAATATAATCTTATTAATACATAATGGTAACCACAAAATAAAAAAAAAACACAAAGCACACTGTACCTAGAGAAAATGTTAATTATCATTTATATTCGGGGGTTTTTCAAAGATGTCAAGGCAGATAAGAACATAAGAACATAAGCATGGCCTCTGCCGGGTCAGACCAGGGGTTCTTCGTGCCCGGCAGTCCGCTTTTTGGAAATCTAGATATACGATGTCAACGGGTCACCTTGGTCCAATTGTTTACTTATCCCCTCAAAGAAATGCAGTAGATTCGTCTGGCATGATCGACCTTTACAGAAACCATGCTGGCTTGATCTCATCAGATTATTTTTTTCTATATGCTCATTGATACCTTCCCTGATCAGTGATTCGGCCATCTTCCCCAGAACAGAGGTTAAGCTCACCGGTCTGTAGTTTTCCGGGTCGCCTCTCGATCCTTTTTTGAAGATCGGTGTAACATTCGCTATCTTCCAGTCCTCCGGGATTACCCCTGTTCTCAAGGACAGGTTGCAAATATGCCGCAGTAACTCTGCTGTTTCATCTCTGAGCTCTTTCAGTATTCTCGGGTGGATCCCGTCTGGCCCCGGAGCTTTGTCAGATGACTTTCAAATATGGAATGTCACCTCAGTAACTACAGAAAAATAGACAAATGTAGTGCAAAATATAGACAGCAGATATAAATTCTCAAAACTTACACATTTTGATCACTAAATTGAAAATAAAATCATTTTTCCTACCTTTGTTGTCTGGTGATTTCATGAGTCTTTGGTTGCACTTCCTTCTGACAGCATCCAATATTTCTTTCTGCCTCGTGCATGCTTCCTCTCCTCCATACCTCATTCCATTCCCCAACCAACATCTCTCTCTGTCCCTCCAGGAGTCCAACTTTTCTTCCTCTCTCATCCCCCAGATCACGTGCAGCATTTTTCACCACTGCTCACCAGCCTCATGCCCATTTCTCCCTCTATCACCCCTCTCCAACACCATGCCACATCTCTCCCTCCATCACTATGCCCAACATTCCTCCCCCTTCTATCCCCTTCAATCTACCCTCTCCACCACCATATCCAACATTTCTCCCTCTCATCCTTCTAGTCCCCATGCATTTCTATGTCACTCTTCTCTATGCCCAATTTTCCTCTTCCTTTCCCATTGTGCACCATCTTTTTTCCCTCTCATTCACACACTCAGGCCCAACAATTGTCCCTTTCTATTCCCTCCCTCCTTCCTGTGTCCCAAGTTCCTTCCTGTGTCCCAAGTTAGTGCCCTCTTCCTTCCTCCTTTGTGTAAAATGACCGCATATAGGCCCGGGACTCGGGAACTCGAGACACAGAAGGAAGGGAGGGGGCATGAACTTGGGACATAGAAGGAAGGGAGGGGGCATTAATAGGAAAAACAGTAACCCCCTCTTTTACTAAGGTGCGCTAACCGATTAGCACATGCTAAACACTAACGCGTGCAAGTTAGTCTATGGATGTGTTAGCATTTAGCGCACCCTAATAGATTTGCGCACCTTAATAGAGGGGGTTACTGTTTTTCCTATTAATGCCCCCTCCCTTCCTTCTGTGTCCCGAGTCTGTGCCTCCTCCCCCTCACTGTGCCAAAGCCTGCCTGCCCTCAAGCTGACCTGCCGCTGATTCCTTGTCGTCGTCCCCGTCCACCGCTGCCCACCAGCTCCATTTAATTATTCCCCACCGCCACAACTCCAGGAAGGGAAGGACCAAGCATATGCAGCGATTGCATGCCGCCAGTCTACAAGCCTTCCCTCAGACGTCAATTTTGACGTTGGAGAGAAGGTTCAGGCCAGCCAAGCAGTGATTGGCTGGCCTGGACCTTCTCTCCGACGTCAGAATTGACATCAGGGGAAGGCTTGTGGAACGGTAGCATGCAATCGCTGCACACGCCTGGCCCTTCCCTTCCCGGAGTTGCAGCAGTGGCAGGGGATAATTAAATGGAGCTGGCAGGCGGCAGTAGGGTGGAATTGGCGGTCAGCCTGTGTACCCTCTACAGGCGGTACGCGTACCCCCTAGGGTGCATGTACTGCAGGCTGAGAAACACTGTGCTAGACTGACTATTCCAAAAATATTTGTGAGTGAGTATTAAAAATCACCAGAACTCTGGTTAATGGCATTTTCTGTGTATACTTCTCATGGTACCAAAATCTGACCCTTCCTCTCTGAGCACGCTACCAAAACACATCCATGTCCTCATCACCTCGCACTTAGGGTCATGTATGTCTGTCCAAGTTAGATTTAAGCTCTTCCGAGCAGGGACCGTCTGTAAATGTCAAAATGTACAGCTCTGCATAAGTGATAAGCAGTAGTAGTAAGCTAGGTTGCCCACTTCGATCTAAACATATACCAACAAAACAGGCCAGCAATTTCAAGATTTGCTACAGATACAAATGGGTGTCTGTCTCTAGCTATCATGAGATTTTCTATAGATGTTTGGAGCAAGACGTCTGACCACCCTTCTAAAACTGAATATTGCTAAAATGGAGCTGCTTATCTTCCCGCCTAAACCTACCTCCCCACTTTCCCCAATCTCTGTATCTGTGGACAACACTCTCATCCTCCCTGTCTTGTCTGCTCACAATCTTGGGGGTCATCTTTGACTCCTTCTCTGCTCAGATACACTTTTTCCTCAATAATATTATCAAAATCCGACCTTTCTTCTCTGAGCACACTTCCAAAACCCTTATCCACGCCCTCATCACCTCATGCTTAGATTACTGCAACTTGCTACTCTCAGGTCTTCCGCTCTGCCTACTTTCTCCGCTTCAATCCATCCAGAATTCGGATGCTTGACTCATTCCATGAGAGCTGCTTCATTGGCTTCCCATCCATTTCCAAATACAATTCAAATTCTCTTACTTTGCTACTAATGCATTCACTCAGCTTCCCTTCATTATCTCTCTTCACTTCTCTCCCCCTGTGTTCCCCCCCAAGCTCTGCTCAACGGGCACATTCCTCCTATGTGCCCTTCTCTTCTTCCTCTGCCAACTTCAGACTCCATCCTTCTGTCTTGCTGCACCGTATGCCTGGAACAAACTGCCTGAATCCCTACGGCGGGCTCCGTCTCTGGCAGTGTTCAAGTCCAAGTTAAAAGCTCACCTCTTTGAGACTGCTTTCAACTCCTAACCCTTCTCACCTCGGGTTCTGCATCCCCAACCCTCAACGTCATATCTGTCTGTCCAAGTTAGATTGTAAGCTCTTTGGAGCAGGGACTATCTATTTAATGTCAAAATGTACAATGCTTCATACGCCCTTTAGCGCTATCGAAGTGTTAAATAGTAGTAATAGTATGCTGAAAACTCTTGACCTATTCATCGGGGAGATGTTCCATCCCCTTTATCATTCTTGTCACCCTTCTTTGACTCTTTTCTAGTTATACTATATACTTGTACTATTTGGATTTCAGCCAGGTATTTGTGATCTGGATTGGCCACTGTTGGAAACAGGGTACTGGGCTAAATGGATCATTGGTCAGACCCAGTATGGCTATTTTTATGTTTTTATGAGATAACCAGAACTGCACACCTTACTCAAGGTATGGTTGCAGTTGGGACCTATAGAGAGGCATGACAATATCCTCAGTTTTGTTCTCCGTTTTCAACTGATTCTTAACATTCTGTTTCCTGTTCTTTTTAACAGCCGCAGCATACTGGGCTGAAAATTTCAATGTATTGTCCACAGTGACTCAAAGATCTTTGCTGGGATGTTTACTCCTAACTCAGAAACCAGCCCTTGTTCCTGTAGTTGGACATATTTACTCCTCCATATGCATCATATAATGTGGTCCATGTTACATTTTATCTACCATCAGGAAACTAGCCTTCCAAATAGGGCTATACTGAATATTCGCATTCAATTCGATTGAACCCCTAATACATTATTTGTATTCAACTGAATAGTGATTAAAATGAAAATACAAATAATCTTACTGAAATAAACACTTAGGGCTCCTTTTACAAAGCCGCGAAAGTGGCTGCTGCTGCAATCGCTTCGACACCCATAGGAATGAACATATTTTGAGCCCTGCCGTCAGGTTTCTTAGGAACGCAGGTTTTTCGCAATAGGTTTTTCCTTTGAGCTTTTACTGCTCTTCCCTCTACTGCAAGAGGAGCCTATGATTTACAAATATTAAGCCAAATATGGCTTTATGAAAGCAGCAGTGACTTGGACGTCCTGCGCGAATGTCTGAGGTTCGGTTAAGTAACAATCTGTTGGTTTGGCTTCCCTAGTGCAACACAGCGAAACTCAAACTTGCCAAGTCCAATAGTGACCATTCCAGATTATAAGTACCTGGCAGAGTCCTTAAAAGGTAGCACAATTCTTTTCTACTTAATCCCAAGGATAAGCGCTGCCTTTCCCCGGTCTACCTTAATAATGCTTTATGGACGTTTCCTCCAGGAATTTGTTCCAGAGTTTGCCTATGTGCTGAGTGAAAAAAATATTTTCTCTTCTGTGTTTTCAATATTCTACAGTGTAACTTTGTGGAATGCCCCCTGCTCTGTACCTTTTTGAGAATTGCTCTTTTCTTAGACAACCAGCAATGATGCCACACATTTGTGTGAGTTGTTTATCTGCTGTCCTCAGAGAATACCTGTTTAAGGATAAGAAACTTGCTGTGAGGAAGAACAATATTGTCAAGTTTGAACTTGGTAATAAATGGTTGTTGCATTCGTCTTGGTCTTGCCACATCTGAACAAGTGAAACTGACGTTTCAGCCTTCGTGCTGCAGCTTTCTTCAGGGTGTGCTGTGAGGTCTGCTGATGGCTGAAATGTCGCTTCGGCTTATTCAGGTGTGGCAAGACCCGGACAACTGCAACAGTCATGACACCAGCCATGGAAGCTTACAACAACAAAAGGTGATGAATGAAAGGTAAAGATAGTACGCTGGCAACTAATATCATTAGGCGTTCAAGTAGTGATGTAGGCAGCTGGACACTATCAAGTTTATTTTTAGCCTTGATATACCACTTTAATTACTAAAGTGGTTTACATTGTACAAAATTTAAAATATAAGTAAAAATGGGTAATAAAAAGACAGACTACATGGTATTAACATGCTAGAAAAGGGAAAGGGTGGGATGAATTGCATAAAAATAAATAGAAAGGGAATGTCTGATAGGTGGCCTTGGTCTGAGTCTCATGAGCAATTAATCCTAGGTATAGATCTCGTGGGCATCTTTAAAGAGAGAGGTTTTGAGGCTAGATTTGAAGTTGTTGGAGTTAGTTTCATGTCTCAGGCCAAGGGGAGGGTGTTCTACAATGTGGGGACAACTACTGAGTAGATAGTCTTGCGTGTTGTATCGCAGAACAACTGACGGATGGAAGGCACCGTTAGAAGATGTTGTTGTGAAGAACGGAGTTTGCAGAGCTTCATATGGGATAAAGTCTGGGGGGGGGTGTGATTAAATTGAACTTTGAAGGCGAGGAAAAGAATTTCGAATGTGACTCTGTGGGCAATAGGTAAACAATGAGCTTTTTTCAAAAGTAAAGTAACATGGTCAAACTATGAGAGGAAGAGATTTGACATATTTCTGATGTGCTGTTGAAGAAGATTGCTTAAGATTCCATGGACAATGAAGAGAACTAGTCAATCAATACTAGCCCAAATAAAATGTAATTGTTCCCTTGAAACAAATGATGATGGTTTATTTCTGTTTATGTATTGCTTCTTCCATAATTACTTGAGGCGACTTACAGAACCACATAGAGGTATATTATTAAACAAAACCATAAATAGAGCAATAAGCATGAATCATAGCATATAATTATCACAATTTGATTTAATATAATAACAGCATTTGAATTCTGCTTTATTCTCTTCTGAAGTTCAAGGCAGTTTACAACATAACATCATAAAACATAATTTATTTAATTATTTCATTTATAAATCGCCTACTCTTTACAAGAAGAACTCATAAATCCCCTAAGCAGATGGAGAAGAGGAAGTGGCCTAGTCATGACAGCAGTGGGCTGAGAACCAGGGAAGCCAGAATTCAAATCCTACTTCTGCCACATATATTCCTTTTGACCACGTCAACCTATGACCTATTCAAGTTACGACTGTTTGGCTTTATGACATGTTTGCTACGGTTTCCCCCGCCAGCTGTTAGCAGCCCCAGTCTCCCGCACTCCCAAGTCTCACTACGCAGCAGTAATAATATAAAGAGAAGGAGGCTCCACAACGAATGTTCACCACAAAGGGATTGTGTTGTGCTTGACTTAGAAAGTAAAAAAATGTTGATAAAATATTACTTTAAGATGATTATAATATCATTACCCAGTCTAATACAGTATTCTTACCTTAGTCTAACATAGGTCGACTTACGTCCCGATCAACTTACGACCTGTCAGTCGGAACCAATTATGGTCGTAAGTCAACGAGTATCTGTATTATTATGGGGGTGGAGTCAAGGATGGAGCTTGGACTGGTCAGGGGCGAAGCTAGGGTGGGTTTGGGGTGGAGCTTGGGCGGGGATACTTGGTTGGTATTTGTTAGGCTTAGGGGTTACTTGGCTTGAAGAAGTTGAGAAACACTGCTATATGTTATCTGGCTGAGGATGTCGCAGAGGCAACATTGTCACTGTCAGGGAGGAAGTCATGGTCATCATTAAAATCAATCCAGTATGTGTAAATCTGTTGTGTATAGTCATTATAGATATCCTGAAAACTGAACTGGCTGTACAGTCACCATGACAAATTTGGGAAGTTCTTTCCTGTGTATTAATACTGTCCTGGTTCATTAAGCCTCTAACATACAAATATAGATGGGGAAATAAATCTTAGTGAATCAAGCCCTAAGTGGATTTTTCTTTTAGAAAATAAAACATTGTTCCATAGATAAAACAAGAAATAGAGCTAAATAAATTATTAATATTTTCCCACCAACAGGCACTGCAAATGTTAATGGCTGCAATGTATTTGCATGCCTACTTCAATGTGAATTTTATTAGTCCCATATTTATTTATTTATTTATTTTTTTTTAACTATGGGCTCCTTTTACTAAGGTGCGCTAGCGTTTTTAGCGCACACACAAGATTAACATGTGCTAGCTGAAAAATTACCGCCTGCTTAAAAGGAGCTGGTAGCGGCTAGCGCGCACGGCATTTTAGCGTGCGCTAAAACCGCTAGTGTGCCTTTATAAAAGGAGCCCTATATTTTGCTGGGCCTATAAGTAAGAAATTGACTCTCTGGGAATCAGCAGTGCTTTGCAGTCTTAATTTACCATTCTGGCTCATCTTCCTCCTCTTTCTGACTGTAGTTCATTTTTTTTAAATTTTGGAGCTTGTTCAAACTTGTAGGATGCAGCCTGTGAAAAAAAGGAAATTTGCCAGTTTGTAGAAAGCATAATCTGCAGCACAGAAAATTTAAAAGAAGCCAGTGCTTTACTGTACTGAACTTTTTATAGGGCTGATAACTGATGCCCTAACTAACCCCCTCCTTTACTAAAGCACAGCGTGGGTTTTAGCGCCCGCAGCGGCGGTAACTGCTCCGACACTTATAGGAATTCTATGAGCTTCAGAGCAGTTACTGCCACTGTGGGCGCTAAAACCCATGCTACGCATTAGTAAAGGAGGGGGTAAGAGGTTAAACCTAAACACTTTTGCTTTTCCTTCCTATTCGCCATAGTGCTTTGAAGCAAACTCAAGTGGCAGGTTTAGGAGGGCAGTTTTTGCCTCTCTCTTAATTGTAGATCCTTTGTGGTTAGTTTGCCACTTCCCTGTTTGACCTGAGTGCCAGAATAAAATATTAGAAAGGGGGACTGATAGAACTACCAATTATCTTCTGCTTTATATTAAGCTTGCTTCCTGCAAATATTTGCTTTACCCAGTGATAACTTTCTTAAAAAAAAACAAAAAAAAAACCTACAACCAATTGATTTTTTTTTTTAAAGAAATACGAATAAATGTTGATCTCTTCTATATACTTACTTACATACTATACTACTAATGTATAATTTGCCCAATATGTACTTATTATTATGATTATAATTGGTCTTTTTTAAATATATAACTGTCTACTATAGAAACCTTCTGATAGTATATTGGAAATCTTTCTTGAACTATTGAATATTACTGTAATTGCAATGTGCCCCTGTATATTTTATTTATTTTATTGTTCGTCTTCAGTTTGTATGGAATAAAATAAATAAACTTTCTTGGGAAAAAAAAAATCCACCACCACACTTGATCAGTGCCAATGGAGGTCTCTACCTTTCACTCTAGCAAAAGTAGGTAAAATGAAGCAATTTAAAGCAGTTGAGAGGATTTGACTGAAAATCGGCACAGTTAATATCAGTAATCGCCCATCCTCCCTTCTGCCAAACAATAAAAATCTCTGCCGTGGCAAATAATTCTTTACAAAACAAGAGCAATTCAACTTTTTTGTTTACAAGAGAAATCAGTTTTTACTCCTGGAAACAGAAGACTTGTTCTTACTTTGTCCTCCAGTTAAAAAATAGCAGAGGGAAGCAGAGCACTTCCTGAAAAGTACAAAGGGCTGGTTGTGCTGTACAGTCTCATAATGTAATTACTGCAGCGGTTCTGGACACACAGTCCTTTTAAAATGTGACAAATGAAAGTGCTCATTCATCAGGATATTGTCTTCACACCTTATCTATTGGGGTGAAGGATATGTGAAAATGGTGTTTCCATCAGTTACACTGAGCTGACAGCACGGAAGCAGTGCTGTCCAAATATATTCAGTTGGGATCTTGTTGCAAGCATCCTCCATGCTGGTTAAGGCTGAAATGAAGGTTTGCAGGAACTCTAGAAATAATAAAGTAACATGACTTTGCTTTATCTTATTAGGCAAGACACTTGAGTGCAGTTCCTTATTAGTCTTTGATTTTCATAGTCAACATTGCAGAAGAAATAATGGTTGAGGGTTGTTTGCTCACCATCTCATTCTATCAAGTTTTTCTATAATAGGTACATCACAGATGGCAGTATGTCTTTGAGAAATGCAAATTGACCGTACTTCCTGATCTTGCCACTTATTAGCCATATGTTCTCCATATTGATCCAAACGACAGTTGGCTTTAGTGTTACCTCTTGACTAGACAGAAGCAGTATTAAAGACTTTAAAAATCCATTTTCCTATATGGAAAAAAACCTAATTAGTTAATAATCCTTCATTGGTAAAAGCCATGAGAAATTACAGGGCCTTTTTACTGAGCTGTGCTAAAAAGTGGCCTGAGTTTTTACACTTCTCCCTCCGTATTCGCGGTTTCAGCAATCGCGGTTTTTAGCTTGCTGGCTCCTCCCCCCAAATTACATCAGCTGATTCCAAGCGTTTACAGAGAAAACCGCTGATTCCCAGCACTTTCTTCACCCTGTTTTACCTCTCCTTCAGGAATAGGCCAGGTCTCCCACCATGTTATTCGTGGTTTCACCATATTCATGATGGTTTTTAATAGAAAACAGCGAATAACATATGAAAAAGTTATTTGCGGTTTTTCTGTATTCACGGGTCTGTTAATCGCCTATCACAGCGAATACGGAGGGAGAAGTGTATTATTGTGAGGGTTTCCTGTGTGTTGAGGCCACTTTTAGCGCAGCTGTAAAATTGCCACACGCTAAATTTTCAAGTAACGCACGGCTATTACCGCCAGCTATTTACTAGGCAGTAAGGGCCCCCACACTAACCAGACACTAATCAGTTATTGCATGACAATATTTATTTATTTTAAAAATTTCTAACCCGTTTAAACCTAAATGGTTTACAAAATACAAACATAACCATCTTATTACTAGGTTTACCAGATGTCCGGATCACCCCGGACATGTCCTCCTTTTGTCCGGGTTTTGAAAAGCCTCCTCAAATCGCATGCGCGGACTTCTCCCTGCCTGACAAGAGCAAGGAGTAGGGGGATGTGGCTAGGGTGGGACTGGGGGCGGGATTAGGGCAGGGATGGGCGGGCCTGGGGGGCGTGTCTAGGGGGGTACAGATTTTCTGATTGGAAAATCTGGCAACCCTGCATATTACAAACATACAAATAGACAGATTCATGTAAAATACTCGCAATTAGTATCATGATTCAATCAAGTAAAAGCCTCCACAAACAAAGCTGTTTTCAATACAGTAATTTCTGAATATCAGAAAGCAACCTCAACGATCCTGTCAGATTATTCCATAAAGGTACAACTGCAACTGCAGCAGGGCATACCTACTCCCCGCTTCCAAACATGCCCTCACGCTAAAAAATAAAATTTATTTTTTAGCACATGGGTAGGAAGTGCCGATTCCAAAACTACTACTGGACACCTGAGTGCCTCCTGAGGTAGTATCTTTTTAACCTGTGGTAAGCACACATTAGTGCTTACTACAGCTTGCAATAGAGATCCAAAAATCAGGGAACACTGGCTGAAAATGAACCAAATATTTTCCCATGCACCGTCCTAACCTTTATTTTTGCCTTTTCAAAGGAGACTAATAAAGCAAGCACCCTACTTGTTTCAAGATATTGTAACTTGAAACTAGTAAAATCTTTATAGAAATGGAATAAGCTCTCAGTTTTAGTATAAGGAGTTAACTAATGCATAAAACCAATAGGAGGAAATTTGTTTTCACTCAGAGAATAGTTAAGCTTTGGAACGCATTGCCAGAGGATGTGGTAAGAGCAGATAGCGTAGCTGGTTTTAAGAAAGGTTTGGACAAGTTCCTGGAGGAAAAGTCCATAGTCTGTTGTTGAGAAAGACATGGGAGAAGCCACTGCTTGCCCTGTATCGGTAGCATGGAATATTGTTATACCTTGGGTTTTGGCCAGGTACTAGTGACCTGGATTGGCCACCGTGAGAACGGACTACTGGGCTTGATTGACCATTAGTCTGACCCAGTAAGGCTATTCTTATGTTCTTAAGCTGAGAAGCGGTTAAACCACGGTTCAGATCCCATTGATGCTCCATGTGATTTTGTCACTTAACTGTCCATGGTCTCAGGCAGAAACTAAGAATTAGATTTACTAAAGTACATTACTGTTAAATAGGGCCCACTACATAAAATGAGACCTGTGGTAAATAACACATATTAGTGCATGCTAGTGTGGTAATGGTCTTAGCAAATCTAAGGGGCCTGTTTACAGTAGTGTATTGTGCACAATTAGCACATGTTAACAGGCTAAGGCAGACACACGTTAAAGCACTTTATCGTATTTTGCCTGTTTGCATGCACTAACCTGTTCGTTAAAAATGTTTAAAATAATTTTTGGAGAGGGCATGTCATGGACAGAGAGTAGATGTTCCTGCATTATCCAACTAGCATGATATATTAGAGCATACTGCCTGAATAACGCAGAGTTAACGTGGGAGCACTTAGGCCCGGATTCTCTAAACGGCACCAGTTTTTTAGGTGCTGGTAAGTGCCCAAGCTCAGTATATATTAAAAAAACAAGCAAACAACACAACGCAGTTTAAATGATGTTTTTCACTGAGCGTCAAGGCGCCTACCGATGCCTACAAAATCATTTACAGAATCGCGCCTTCGTAGGTGCTTTAGGCCACTGTAGGCATGGCCAACACAGGAAGTGGCGTTAGGTGGCCTAAAGCGCAATTCACATCAAAGGCAGGTGCCGGAAATGCAGGCCTGGAAAACCCTGGCCTACATTTCTGGCATTTACCTTTGCCAGAGGCATGATTCTGTAACTGACTCTGTCGTGTGATTGACATATGATTGGCCACCGCTTTTAAGGCAGCTGCCAGCAGCGGCACCAGTTAGAGAATCTGGGCCTAAGGGCTCCTTTTACGAAGGCGCGTTAGTGGTTTAACACGCGTAATACTGCGCGCTAAACCGCCGGCCGCGCTAGCCGCTACTGCCTCCTCTTGAGCAGGTGGTAGTTTTTCGGTTAGCGCGTGATGAAAAGTCGTACGCGCTAAAGCCGCTAGCGCGCCTTCGTAAAAGGAGCCCTAAGTGTCTTCTACTGTAAATGGAAGGCATTGATTTTTTTTTTACAGGTACTGTGTGTTAATTGGAACATTAGTGCTTGATCTGCAAATAAAATAGAAGAAAAAGCCTTTGAAAATGCCATGTTCAATCTGGACTTAGGGCTTGGGATGATCCCACATTTAATTGCACTAAACTCAGTTTTTTATTGCACTTTAGTAAAACAGCCTCTAAGTGTAAATCCTCAGGGAAATACTTACTGTACCTGAATGTTACTCACCTTGAGCTGCAAATAAAAAGGTATGGGCTAAATTAAAATAAACCCATTTTGTTGCTTTGTTAATAAAGGACTACAAAGAAGTCCCATTTTAGGTGCATTTCTTAAAAATGCATTTGTTGAAGTCACTCTGCCTATTGTGTCTGTCCACCCATCTGAATTCACATGCAGCACAGAAAAGAAAGAAGCAGCTCAGTGTCTCTTCTTAGGTTCAGAATTAGGCTTTTTTTCAAGAATTTATGTGAGTGGATCCAGATTTCAATCATTAACATGGATACTTTTTGATTCTGAGCCTATGAAGAGCCAGAGAAACATAGAAACATGATGGCAAATCACCAGTTTGCCCTTCAGAAGCATCCACTATCTCCTCCCCTCTCTCTAAAAGATCCCACGTGCTAAAAGGTCCCACGATTTCTTGAATTCAGATGCAGTCTTTGTCTCCACTGCCTCTACTGGGAGACTATCCCACTTGTCTACTGCCCTTTCTGTAAAAAAGTATTTCCTTAGATTACCGTATTTTCACGCATATAACGCGTGCGTTATACGCGTTTTTACCTACCGCGCATACCCCTCGCGCGTTATACGCGTGAGCGCGGTATACAAAAGTTTTTGTACATAGTTCCCACCCCGCCCGACGCCCGATTCACCCCCCCCAGCAGGACCGCTCGCACCCCCACCCCGAACGACCGCTCGCACGCGCTCCCACCCGCACCCGCATCCACGATCGGAGCAAGAGGGAGTCCAAGCCCTCTTGCCCGGCCGACTCCCCAACTCCCCGACAATATCGGGCCAGGAGGGAGCCCAAACCCTCCTGGCCACGGCGACCCCCTACCCCCACCCCGCACTACATTACGGGCAGGAGGGATCCCAGGCCCTCCTGCCCTCGACGCAAACCCCCCTCCCTCCAACGACCGCCCCCCCCAGCCGACCCGCGACCCCCCTGGCCGACCCCCACGACACCCCCACCCCCCTTCCCCGTACCTTTGGTAGTTGGTCGGACAGACGGGAGCCAAACCCGCCTGTCCGGCAGGCAGCCAACGACGGAATGAGGCCGGATTGGCCCATCCGTCCCAAAGCTCCGCCTACTGGTGGGGCCTAAGGCGCGTGGGCCAATCAGAATAGGCCCTGGAGCCTTAGGTCCCACCTGGGAAAGCAAACAAGTAGGCACTACGTGTACAAGTTGTGCCTGAAAAATCGAAATGATGAGAGAGATAGATTGGGGATGAATCTGTTATGGTTTTGAAGCAAAGGCAAGCAAACTTAAAAATAACCCTTGCTTCCATGGGCAGCCAGTGTAGTTTCTTGTAATACGGGCTTACATGGTCCGATTTCTTGAGATGAGACGGATTGCAGCATTCTGAACGATTCTCAGTCGTTTGATGGTTTTCTTAAACGATCCCAAGTATATAATATTACATTTTATATGCCCTCCGGTAAGGGGAAAGAAGATGTGGGAATGTTTCTGGAGCCCTCCACTGCATCCCACCCCCCCTACACACATACCCTTCTTACAGACCTGGGATACATCCCTTTCACTGAACTCCCTTGCCATTCCGTCCCTCCCTAAATTGGGATGGACTTAGAGGACAGTGCATCTCCAGATGTTGCTTGTGCTAATACTGAATACTGGGCCAATATAATTTCCTTATCCTATACCCTGCCCCTCCCCCCAAAAAAAGTAGACTTGGAACACCTCTCTTCCACTGTACACCCCATACCCCCTCCCTTCTTACAAGTCCCTTCTACTGCATCCTGACAATTCTCCCTACAGACCTACCTCAAATTCCTCCCTCCTGGACCGCACTACCACCCCAGGGAAATATGGTGGTATAGGGGGGTCTATCTTTAATTTTTCTTCTGGGGGTCCATTCAATCCTAGCTTCGCCACTGACACAAAGATATCCTCTATAATAAAAACCCTAAGCACGCATGCGCACTTAGGGTTTTGTGATCGCTGCTGCCATGCTGTGTCCCTCTGTGCCGAATTCCATTTTCAAACATGGAGGCAAGGAAGACGCCAGCGACTCTCACCTCCCGCCCTCACTCACCAACCGCTGCCGATGCCGCTGCTTCTCTTCAAAGTAGCCTGCTGAGGTTCGCGGCCAGCTGTAGTGAACCTCGTAGGCCGTTCTGCACCTCAGTAGCACGTTCCCTCTGACGTACGTGATCACGTCAGAGGGAATGTGCTACCAAGGTGCAAAGCGGCCTGCGAGGTTTGCTACAGGTGGCCGGGATCCTCAGCAAGCTACACTAAAGAAGAGGAGGGCAGATGCAAATGACCAGGAAGCCGCATGCTGGACAGGGGGAGCAGGTAAGGGGTGCTGTTGGACAGGGGGAGCAGGTAAGAGGGACAGGGGGAGCAAGTAAGGAGTGCTGCTGGACAGGGGGAGCAGGGAAGAGGGACAGGGGGAGTAGGTAAGGAGTGCTGCTGGACAGGGGGAGCAGAGAAGAGGTGCTGCTGGACAGGGGGAGCAGGGAAGAGGGACAGGGGGAACAGGGAAGGGGTGCTTCTGGACACAGGGGAGGTAAAAGGAAGGGAGAAGGGCTACTGCTGGATAGGGGGGAGCAGGCAAGGGGTGGTGGTGGACAGCCAAGGAAAGAGAGAGACAGAAAGAAAGAAAGACAGACAGACAGAGAGAGCGAGCGGCCAAGGAGAGAGAGAAAGAAAGACAGACACATCTATTCTAGCACCCGTTAATGTAACGGGCTTAAAGACTAGTAAACAATATTCTTCCTAGGTCTTGTACATAAATCGCCATCGCCCCACAAACAATGTTACAAATGTAAACTGCACAAGCACTATCACAAGCCCCATGTGGAAAGGGGGTGCAGTGTCACCCTGTAAGGGTGTACTTTACAACTTACGATTTTTATTAGATTTAGTTTACATCTGTTCAGTGGTAGCTCAAGAAGAGCTATTTTCAGATACAGCAGGTATTTTCAGTGTCTGAGCCACAATATTTGGAGGATGCAACAATGTAATACCAATCATATACAGAATAATGGAAGCTTCACTGTGGGCTCCTTTTATCAAGCTGCGCTAGCGAGTTTAACGCGTGCGATGTTTCATCACATGCTAACCCCCGCGCTGGCCAAAAACTGCCGCCTGCTCAAGAGGAGGCGGTAGTGGCTAGCGTGGCTGGCGGTTTAACACGCGCTAAGCCGCTAGCGCAGCTTGATAAAAGGAGCCCTATGTACTGCGTTCATAAATACTCGTAGAAATCACATTTTAGAAGAAAAAACTGCCTATCCAACGTTGGTATACAAACTTTAAGCCTTACCAGTGTGTATCATTGGCAAAAGCCCTTCATAAGTCTTTGAAGTGTAAAAAAATTTCAGAAATCTTAGCTTTAGGGTTCAGACGATTGCAGAGCCGGACCTTCCGATGCCGACTGCTGTTTCGCAGTGCCAACACTGCTGCTTCAAGGGTTTCCTTGGACTATATTCATGATTAATGTGCTTTCTCTCAAAAGCTTCCCTGAACACCCCGTAAGGAAGACCAGCTCTGCGATCATCTGAACTCAAAAGCTAAGGGTTCCTTTTACGAAGGTGCGCTAGCATTTTTAGCGCACGCACAAGATTAGCGCGCTAGCCAAAAAACTACTGGCTGCTTAAGCTATTCCGCACATTAAGGCCCTAACGCACCTTTGTGAAAGAAGCCCTAAGTTTTCTGAAACTGATTTATCTCCTTCAAAGACTTATGAAAGGGTTGTGGGTTTTGGGGGGCTAATGATAGATACTAGCAGGTTTAAAGTTTATATACCCACATTGGCTCTGAGGCTTTTCCTTCTAAAATGTCATATTTTGTTTTATGCGATTTCTCTTTGAGCACAATATATAATATGGTGGTTCAGTTGAGTCCCATGCATTTCATTCTTTGATTAGATATCCTCATTCATCCGTACAGAGAGTGAGGAAACAAGTGCAATTTCATTTTAAAGATTATGGATCAGAAGTTTCAACCAAGTCACAGTATTACATCTATATACATGTGTGTAATTGATTTTGTTCCTTGATTAAGTAAAATCATGGAGGTTTCCTTATAATTGAGATGTCCAATTAAAGGATGGGTGATATTTTTGGTCCAGTAGTCAGTCAGTCAGTCTCTCTCTCTCTATCTTTTGAGATAATTAGTTTTCTTCATAGATTGTATACTTTTACCTTTGTATACTCTGTGCGTGTTTGTCTATAAATTAAATCAAATATTTAAAAACCACCATTAACCAAAATGATACTGAAAGGGTTTATATATATATAAGGGAACAAGCCTCAGATCATGGAGTTACACCCATTCCGGGTTTTCTCAAAGAGACAAACCAATTTTTTCTCTTACGCCTACTTACATCACCGGCTTGAACCCATCCTACCTACCTTTAAACTCAATTAATAATTTATTTATTTAATTCATTACTTCTTTTTACATAAAATTCATCTAATATAAATCTTCTACATCTAAATCTTTTTTAGTTTACTGTTGTATAACGTGTTTGTCTATAGACACACACAAGCTATTGAGATAATTAGTTTTCTTCATAGATTTCAAAGTTGGACTGTTGTATAGCATTTGTTTTGTTTTTCTCGGTGAACTTAAGGTTTTTCAGCCTATTTCTTTCACAAGACGGTTCAGGTCTCATTATTACCCAGCATGAAATGGCAGCTCAATTAAACCGAGGCAGAAGGGGAAAGTGTGGATTTAACTGACAACTAATCAGCTGCAGACTTTCTCTTCACCGTTTCATTTGCAAAGAGAATGAATCATCAAGTTAGCAACAGGGCTTCGGCTTACCTCAATTTAGGTGGTTTCTTTTTTTTTCTCGCAGAAGCTGAGGTGTTAAAAAAAAAAAATGAGAGAGCAAAAGGGAAACGTAAAGATACAGTAAATGACTGACTTACTAAGTTGCTTTTGTTTGAATGTAGGATTTCTCAGCACATTTTCCCAGTTCTTCCTTCCCAGTGTCTTCCTTTGCAAAAAAAGCATTTTCTCTGAACATTTTGATTTGACCTCAGTGATGCTTTGTACTTGTCTAAGAGGAATTCCATGGAGCTTCAGGTTTGTGTTTACATAGTTAGATATCACTTTCCTAATCTGTAATCATGAGTGTCAGGTGATTAAAGGCTGCTAAGAGCCATCAAAATGCAGAAAACTGAATGAGAAACAGAGTTTTTAAGAGGATGGAGTGCTAAAATGCAACCAGGCTACTTTTTCAATATCATAAACGTATCATTTTAACAACACATAACAGAGAAAATAATCTTCTGGATGGTGCTAGATATCATCTCAGATCATTCTTAGAGTTTAGCAATTTGCTATATGACCGGAGAAAGCTTTTTAACTTCTTTGCTTTCCTTACAGTTCATCTCCTGCAGGGATGTTTACCATTTATAGAACATGACACATACCATCCCCGTGTCATTGTTTAAGGAGAGAGGGAAGAATCAGAGTATGAACGGGCCCAGCCACTGACCCTCAAGCTTTGCATTGAAAATGCTGGTATAGGACTGAGGTTGAGAGAGATACTAAAGAATGACACGGGATGGTTTCTCATGGTTATCCACAAAGATAGGGACAATTTCTGTTCCCGTGTCATTGAAACAACAGGTTCTCTGATCATTGTGTTTAATTACTAAAAATGTATCTGCAGAACATCCAAATCAGTCAGTGAAGTCAGACTCTTAGAGCCTGATTCTGTATAGGACGCCCAGTCTCAGCAGCCACCCCAGGTCTCCCTTGCAGTTGCGCACTAATTTTATTTATTTAAGAGTCTTTTAAGTACTTAAGGATCATTGTTGATTCTCATCTATCTTTCAGTCAACATGTCGAGCTTTTTTGTTTTGCAACAACTTAAATTAACCAGAAAAATATACCACCTTTTTCATGAACAGATTCACCCAGAGAGGTTTACAATACAATACAAGTAGAATAGTGTGTGGTTAAGCACCTAACTACTGTTTACTCTTGGTGCTTAACTCCCATTTTAGTGCCCCAAATTAGATCGGAGAAGGTTATCATGCCGATGTACCAGGCCATAGTGCGCCCTCACCTGGAGTATTGCACCAGCACTGGTCGCCGTACATGAAGAAGGACACGGTACTACTCGAAAGGGTCCAGAGAAGAGCGACTAAAATGGTTAAGGGGATGGAGGAGTTGCCGTACAGTGAGAGATTAGAGAAACTGGGCCTCTTCTCCCTTGAAAAGAGGAGACTGAGAGGGGACATGATCGAAACATTTAAAATATGGAAGGGAATAGACTTAGTAGATAAAGACAGATTGTTCACCCTCTCCAAGGTAGAGAAAATGAGAGGGCACTCTCTAAAGTTGAAAGGGGATAGATTCCGTACAAACGTACCCATAGAGTGGTAGAAAACTGGAATGCTCTTCTGGAATCTGTTATCGGGGAAAACACCCTCCAGGGATTCAAGACAAAGTTGGACAAGTTCCTGCTAAACTGGAACATACGCAGGTGAGGCTGGACTCATTTAGAGCACTGGTCTTTGACCTAGGGGCCGCTGAGTGAGCGGACTGCTGGGCACGATGGACCACTGGTCTGACCCAGCAGAGGCAATTCTCATGTTCTTATGAGATAACATACAGAATTGCCCTGTAAACATATAGCAGAGGAGAAGGGGGAAGAGAGGATAGGAGTAGCCAGGCATGTTGAGGAAAAAGAGACTGAATGGAAGAAAGTGTAAAGTTTCAAGAGAGACTATAAACACAGTGTTCTCCCTAGGGCCTTTCAGCTGGGCGGTCCGCCCAGGTAATTTAGATGACCGCCCAGCTAAATTCTGCTGCCTCCGCTGCTGCTCAACATAAAAAAAAAAAAAAGCCGGCTTGAAGATTTCACCTTAGCCCGTAGCGAACTTATGCTCCGGGGCTTTAACGTGTGCGGCTTCCCTTCTCTTCCCTCCGAAACTGGAAGTTATGTCCGGGGGGGGGGGGGGGGAGGGAAGAGAAGGGAAGCCGGCACGCACATGTTAGATCCCCGAAGCATAAATTTGCTACGGGCTAAGGCGGGAGACAGGTCAGTGAAGCTTTCTATTTGCTCTTCTTGTTGCCGGGTCCTGCCTACTTTCAGTTTCTGCGAAGGCAGGACCCGGCAGCATTTCCCCCCAATCGATTGTGATCTTGGGCCGATCAGCCTTCTTCTCCGACAGCAGAATTGACATCGGGGAGAGGAATGCTGGTCGGCCCGAAGTAGGGAGAGGTTGGTGGGGGCGGTGGCCAGCGGCTTTGGGGCCTGTTCCCCGATGGCAGTGACATTGGCAGTGGCTTGGGGGAGGGCAAGGAGAAAGAAGGAGGGCAGGAAGAGAAACAGAAAAAAAGAAAGGGGGCATGAAGAGAGAAAGAAAGAAAGGGCAGGAAGAGAGGAAGAAAAAGTTGTGGGGAGGAGAATGAGGTCAGGAGGAGAGGAAGCATACAGGCTGAAAGAAGGAAAGAAAGATTGGATGCACAGTCAAAAGAAGAAAGTGCAACCAGAGACTCATGAAATCACCAGGTGTGTTCAAAAGACATGGTTTTCAGTTAGGATTGACTGTGTAGGATTGATCTGTACTAGTCTGGCTTGTTTAGTTTTACAATGGGTGTATTGATGTACTGCTCACTGCAATATGTAAGATGCTGCCTTTTCCTAGGCACACTCTTCTGTGATGTGTGGATTGTTACTAAAAATCATGTTTTTCATACAGATGGGGGGGTGTCATAAAATGATGGGCCTCGGGTGTCACATATGCTAGTTATACCACTGCCTTCATAGTTTATATCTAATCCACAAGCCTGCTTTTAGGACCTACAGGGTATGTATCCCTCTGATTCATGACAATTTCACTTCTCATGTTATCTTATCCATTCTTTTTATTATACAACTGTCCAGATAAGCATCATTCTTTGATGTGATTGGACCTTGAAAATTAGGGCATCAGTGTTCTCGCCAGAAATTTTTTCCAGCCATGAAAAAACATTTGCTGCATTTAGTGTGCCACAAAAAACATTTGCTCCGTTTAGTGTGCCGGAGTTAAAAAAGTTTGAGAGACGCTGCTCTATACCATTTGAAAGAGGGCAAATATCTAATTATTCTAGAATTGGATACTTCTTAAATTTAATATATATATTATGGAACAAGTGTCTAACCTTAAGAAAGGCAGTCATATTGAGCATTGGAAAATAACTAATAATAATTAACTAATACAAATAGTACACATTTAGGGCTCCTTTTACTAAGCTGCGATAGCGGTTTTACCATGCGCTTAGCTCACGTAGAATTGCCGCACATGCTAGATGGTTAGTACTAGCCGTGTAGCGTGGCAATTCTGCACGCGTTCAAAACGCTATTGCAGCTTAGTAAAAGGAGCCCTTAATTTTCCCCAGCTCCAAATTTCTCTGTCCCGCCCCACCCGGCTACTTTTTCATGCCACCCGGCTGGGGAGAACACTGAAACATGTATCTCAAGTTGTTTGGCAAATGAGCTATGTATTTATTTATTTAAAAAATTATATACCGCTTATCATGTAGATATTTTGCCTGAAATTGAATACAAAGTCTCGTTTCCAAAACATAATTTGAAATTTGGAAGGTTGCTGCACCTGCCTTTCGGTTCTCTAAATACCTGCTGAAGTCTATCCAGAGATCCATTTCATCTATCCAGTATGATATAAGAGGATAGGCAGGAAGAGTGGATACTTGGCACAAACCATTAATGCAGAGAAAAGTAGCTTTTGATCAAAAATATATATATATATTTTTGCTTCTTGCACGTTTTCATTTTTATATCATTTATATTTCACAGCACTCTGTAACCGTATCTGAACATTTCATTGTAGGTGGCATGAAAGACCAGCATGGATAGATTTATCATAGCTTGTAAAGCCCCATGAAGTTTATGAGAAAAATGCCCAGTAATATCAGCCTGTTGTGTCTTGAGGAGAAAATGTTTTAGATGAGCACAGCACAAAATGTCCTTGCTATTTTCTCAACAAGCCAAAGTTGTGCATACTAGGGGGCGGCTGAAAAGTTCTCAGCCCAACCAACAAGAGACTGAGGTGAAACGTACAAGTTATTCCACGCTTTTCTTGACACTTTTTATTTCAATGATAAGAAATGAAACAAAAAGTGTGGAATAACTTGCAAATTTCATGGCTCCACCTCATTCTCTTGTTTGTTGGGCTGAGAACTTTTCAGTGGTCCCTCGTATTTCACATTTCCCCTTTTCTCTAAAGTAATGCTAGAAAACACAAATACTTGATCCAGTATCTAGACCAGTGGTTCCCAAACCTGTCCTGGGGGACCCCCCAGCCAGTCAGGTTTTCAAGATATCCCTAATGAATATGCATGAGAGAGATTTGCATACCTGTCACTTCCATTATATGCAAATCTCTCTCATGCATATTCATTAGGGATATCTTGAAAACCTGACTGGCTGGGGGTCCCCCAGGACAGGTTTGGGAACCACTGATCTAGACTAAGAGGTCCTTTTACTAAGTTGTGCTAACCCATTTAGTGCACGCTAAATCTATGGCGCCCATAGAATATAATGGGCACTTTATCATTTAGCGTGCGCTAATCTTTAGCACATCTTAGTAAAAGGACCCGTAATGTTTTCGTTCATTTTGCAATTATATCCGTTTTTTGGTGGTAACTGAAAGTGTATGAGCTACAGTATTTAATGAGTAACACTAGAGGCAAATGAATTTCTATATCTCACAGTAATCCCGGAGATCTACCGTATTTCCCTGAAAACAAGACACTGTCTTATATTGATTTGGGGCCCAAAAAAGGTACTAGGTCTTATTTTTGGGGATGTCTTATTTTTTTCACGTAATGATCATCTCTCCCTTCCTCTCGTCCACCCTAATTCTTCCTATTTCCTTCCTCTCCCCCACATGTGCAGCATCTTTCCTCCCCTCTCACTCATCCCCTTGTGCAGTATCTTTCTAGCCCTCCCATCCCTTGTGCAGCAATACACTTGCAGCTTCTATCCCTCCCTTCCTCCCATCCCCCCATGTAGTATCTTTCTATCCCCCCCGCCGCCGCAGTGCACCTCCCCCCTTCCACCCGCTGACCCATATTTCCCTCCCATCTAAACTGCGTTGGCACTCGGCATGCTGATGACATCAGCAGCAGAGAAACGCCCAGAAGATAGAAAGTCACGAAGCAGCCTGTGTAGATTGCTGCCGAGTGCCAACAATGTCGGTTTGTTATAAGGTATTCCTGTCTTGCGGTTCAGATGGTTGGGAGAGATGGGTCAGGTGGGGGGGTGTGGGGAAGCGCTGCTGCTGGCGACTAGGGCTTATATTAAGACCTACCCCGAAAATCATGCTAGGGCTTATTTTCAGGGTAGGGCTTATTTTCAGGGAAAAATGGTAGTAATCGTGTTTTTTTCCCCCTAGGAATAAAATGACAGCAATTAAGTGAGTAAGAGTTTCCTAGGTTTAAAGTACAAGCAGAACTTAAGCTTTTGGAGAACATGCCAAGAAGAAGAGAAGCTGCTGTGTCATTGTGACTTCAGCTCCAACAGATGGCAGTGATTTGTTGGTGCTCAGGCTTTATTTTCCAGTGTTCCCACCCCTTTCCTGCTCTCATCCCTATGTGTTATCATAGGCTGCCTTTTACCAGTGTGTCAACCTTAGCTATTGGCCATTGGTATAATGCTCATAAACATAACATTAACATAAGAACTGTTTTCATTCACATGGTTTTGGAGTGGGAAAATAGGTCAGAGAATAATAGATCGGGTCTTTTCAAAAGAGCAACAGGGAATTCTTTACCTAACCCCTTTGGGATTTAAGCTTTCTTCTTTAGGCATAAAATTGTATAGCTATGCGGATGACATTATTATAATAGTCCTGCTGGAGGCTTTTACAAAAGATACTCTATCATTCATTCATTTTATTCTCGAAACTGTAGAAACATGGATGAAGGATTTCAGGCTAAAATTAAACCTGGATAAAACAAAATTCTTTTTGGTCCCACCATCTGAAAAGATCAAGGAAGATTCAATATGTTTAAATGGAATAATTTATCCCATTTTGCCAGTTATTAAAATTCTGGGAATCTACTTGGATCATAAATTGATATTTGCTTTCCATATTAATTATCTTGTAAAAAAATGCTATTTTGTACTATGGAAATTAAGTAAGCCATATTTTGACATTCCTTCTTTTAGGTTATTGGTGCAATATCTCATCTTAAACACTTTGGATTATTGTAATATTCTCTATCAAGTTGCAAGAAAAATACTAAAAGGTTGTAGCTTATTCAAAACATTTCTGTCCACCTGATCCTTAGATTGAAAAAAATCAGATCATGTATCACAGTATTACCACAAGCTGCATTGGTTGTCCATCCAGGCGAGAGTGATTTTCAAGTTTCTTTATACATGTTTTAAGGCTTTAAGTGGGTTATTACCCAACTACCTTCTTGATCACTTTGAATTTGCCAATAAGAAACATTTGCGTGGTCTACAATTTTTTGATTTTCCATCTGGTAAAGGATATGTCTATAAATGATTTTTGGTAGGACTCTACCGCATCAGGCTGTAATGTGGAATAAACAAATTGGTATCTTTATATCAACTTCCATTTCTTATCAGGCTCTTAGGAAAATCCTGAAAACATACTTATTTCACAAATATTTTTGAATAACTGATTGTGATCAACTGTGAATGTTCAGTAATTTTATCTTTTGTTAATAATCACTGTGAACCAAGAGGTAGCAGCGTTATATACGTTTTTTGTTATGCTATGTTATGAATTTAAATATTATATCCAAAGTACATAGTATGACCAGGTGCTCTTACAGTAATGGGGACCAAATCAGAAGTTCTTCAAGTCAAGATAATAAAACACGTTGGTGTGTTGCCTATAACTGGCGCAGATTTTTTAGGCAATGGTAGGCACCTTAGCTCAGTAAAAAATGCCATTTAAACAACATTTTTAACTGAGTTTCAAGGTTTCAAGGTGCCAAAATCACACCTCCATAGGAGTTTTAGGCTGCCTAATGCCACTGTAGGCATGGCTAATGCTGGAAGTGGTGTTAGGTGGCCTAAAGCGCCTATGGAGGCGTGATTCGCATCAAAGGTAGGCGCTGAAAATATAGACCTGGAACACCCTAGCCTACATTTCCAGCACCTACCTTTGATGAAGGCGCGATTCTGTACCCAGCACCATTGCATGTTTGACACGCCATCGGTGGCCGCTTTTAAGGCGGCTTTCAACAACGGCGCTGGTTACAGAATCCAGGCCAATTAGTCTAATTGGATAATTCACTAAATAGGCTTCTTCTAGCTGTAAACCTAAAGACTCAACATGAAGAATTTCTATCACTTGTTATAAGGGCTGACATGTTCCTGTTATTTCAACCCGAAGATTAAACGGACAGCTGTATTTTGAATTAACCTTAATCCTTGGAAGACTAAGGTTAATTCAAAATACAGCTGTCCGTTTAATCTTCGGGTTGAAAAAACAGGAACATGTCAGCCCTTATTACTGACAACTGCATTGGTTACCAATACAGCTAGAATACTTTTCAAATTCGCTTGCACTTGCTATAAATTGTTATCTGGACTATCTACATTCTATCTTTTGTCTCGCTTCGAATTGTATAGTCCGATTAAGTCTACTTGTCGTTCTGGTTTATTTACTTTTCCCAATCCCAAAATTGCCGTTACAAAAAGTTTTTTGATAGAGCCTTGGCCTATCAAGCAGATAAAGTCCAAGCTTGGTTAGATGATATGATTCGACAAACTGCATCCTATTGCACTTTCTGGAAATTAGTAAAGGCCTATTTGTTCAAGAAATTTGTTACTTGATTAGTGACTACATCATAGTATTCATACTATATTAGGATAAAACTGTATATTGTACTGTTGCTTCTCATATGTTCTATATTTCATCACTGAATTGTTTGGTTTTCTTATTTGTGAACCGCCTAGAACTCTTTGGGTGTTGGCGATATAGAAAAATAAAGTTATTATTATTATTATCACATCAGGAAAATATTATAACTTTCATCTGATAGAACAAATCATTTTAATGTTGGAAGAAAAATCTTAACAGGTATTTGAGCCCAGGATCAAATTAATAAGCAAGGTGGCTTTCACAAGAGCTTCTTTTTGAAAGGTCCCTAGAACTCTAGTCAAATTAATCAAATCAAAAGACTCTTGAACAGTTTGATCCTCGGCCTGAAGAACTTACCAATGGTATAAAACAAAACTTTTTTAAAACAAGCCAGTGGCGTTTTCATCATGCTTTAGGAAGGTAATTTTAAAAACATTTTCCATGCATAAAACACTTATTTATGTGCAGAAAAGGCTTCTTATAAAATCAGAATAAACCAAAAAAAGGACTGCAGAATGGAATGTACAGGGTTCAGGAATGTTTATTAAAAATCTATATAAAATTGTAATCCAAAGAAGTGACTTTGATATACATGAAGTACGGATCCAATAGGGTCCGTATTCCAGAGAAACACTCCTTCCTCAGGGGTCTGAAATTTCCAATGTGTCACAAGTAGAGAGTCATATGGCAGACAACATAGGTTGTGTAAAAAAAACCTAAAAATGTGTGAGCCGAAGGCAAAACTTCTTCCGGGCAAACGTCTTGTTCTTATAAAATCAGGTCACACCAAAAAGTATGCACAGTATGGTACAAGCTGGCATGTATTTTTACAGCAAACATACTCAGATGCAAGTTTGGGTAGAGCACAGGTAGATTATTTCTATGTCTTGTATTTTATAAAATATGTGATGCTGTGAAAGGAACAAGACATATCTTTGACCTGCTCTGAGAGCTCCAGCTCCATATGATCCAATCTGCTTCACTGTACTGGGAAATTATTGGTCACTTGCAACTGGCAGTGAACATTAAGATATATGGACAAATTTGTGATGAAAAGAGTAGATGCCATGGGTTCTAAAGTGCTTAAAAAAGGCAAAGACTGGAGGGAAAAAGATGGTAGAAGAGTCGGCGGGCACAGCCCTTTTGTTTAACACCGGAAATACTACATTTATTTATTCATTCATTCAATTTTCTATACCGTTCTCCCAGGGATGCTCAGAACGGTTTACAAAAGTAAGGAAGTTCTTCTTCACCCAGAGAGTAGTAGAAAACTGGAACGCTCTTCCGGAAGCTGTTATAGGGGAAAACACCCTCCAGGGATTCAAGACAAAGTTAGACAAGTTCCTGCTGAACCAGAACATACGCAGGTAAGGCTAGTCTCAGTTAGGGCACTGGTCTTTGACCTAAGGGCTGCCGCGGGAGTGGACTGCTGGACACGATGGACCACTGGTCTGACCCAGCAGCAGCAATTCTTATGTTCTTTTGGGTGTTGAACAACTTTTGAAACTATCACCACAGCTCAGTAGGAAAGTTCTCGTCTGTCATCGCTGAATATGTAAATTTTAAACCACTGCGTATGGAATGGGTCTGTAAAAAGAAACACCTTTTTATTTTGCCATGACAACCTTATTTCTGGCAATTTGTAACAACTTGGCCTTCCCCCTGGCATTTGCTAACGGGAGATTGATGGTATTAAATATTTGTATCGTGTTAGCTGATGTTGGGATAATGAAATCTTTCCATTTCTTATAAATGGAATACTCCTTTAATGGTTCTGATGTCTTTTCATACATACAACTTAAACGTTACTGGACAAATCTGTAACCCAAGCACATGAGACAAGAGGAACACTCACATTTATGTTTGACTTCCCGCTCAAAATACTATTAACTTACCATCATAAGTACTTAAAAGAAATGACTCCTTTGATTGACTTTGATAAGCTACAGAATCTGTGGACAAAATAACTTCAGACTGAGCTCAAAGATGTCTTACTTTTCTCCAGCTTGAATGGAGTTTGTGGGCTATGCAAGAATATTACTCTCTGGGAAATGCAGTACAAAATTTATTATGAAACTATACATTTCTCCCAGGAGGGCATTCAAGTTGAAATTGAGGACTACTGAGTCTTGTCCTAAATGCTTGCAGAATAACCCTAGCTTGAGCCTTATGTTTTCCAATTGTCTTCTTGTTGCTACTTTTTGGAAGCATATAATTGATTATGTATAAGATGTTTATGTTGTATTTTTTGACCAAATTCTATTAAGGATGTGATATGCCTTTTCTATGAAGTTCTAATCAAAAATATTCAAACATATCTGCAGCATAGGATGGGTTGCATTAGTATTTTCTCAGTGTCAGAAATGTACATCTAAGGGAGACATGAGACATGAATTCAAACTTTTTGTGGACCATCATTCAAGTCCTCAGTGGGATAATAGAACAAAGTATCAGCTGTCAACCTTGAGATTTGTTATTGGGTTAGAAACAAAGTTTGGGAATGATTGGTAAGAGCTCTGGATTGTTGGTTCAAAAGTCTAGAGTGGTTGCATTGAAATGTATTCTCATAAATTGGACACAGTCCACTCTGAGTGCCTTCTGGGAATGGAGGAATAGGTTCTATAATCTGTATTAATTGGAGCTTCAAGGAGTGAATGGCCTTCATAGGCATTGTAAATGATTTTTGGATGTCTGGGAAGCCTATACAGTATACAAGCATTATTTCCTAGGGCTCAAAGATAAATATTGAATGTCTTGGGGGATTGCTTAGGTATTTATAATTTAAATATTGGTATATTAAAAGATGGGCAGTTGACTTGGGTTCTGGAATATTAAGGGTTGGGGGATCTTGGGTAAAGATGAAGGGTATGAGTTTGGGAGTTAGTATGAAAGTGGGGATCTGGGAGGGAAAGAGTGGGTACGTTGGTTTTCTCAGAGGGGGCTATAAGAATACAGGCCTTTGTTGTCTATATGATATTTACTGAAATAAAATATAGCTGGTTGGGTTGGAGAGGAAGGGACTCAGATATCTAGTGGTTAAGATATTTGTGTAATGTGTGGGATTTATGGGGTAATGCAGTTATAGGGGATAAAACAACATGATATGTCCACTGGTTGTTTGTAATGTTATTTTCTCACATTCAAAAGTTGGGAGGGATTGGGGAAGAATTAAGGGATGGAAAATATTGGATGGTATCTGCTTTTGCTGTTATAGTGTATTTTATTCAATAGTGTATTGTATAGTGTATAGTGTATTGTTCAATAAAAGCTTTTTAACATAAAAAGTATTCAAACTTAAAATATGTGTCTGTGTGTAAAGCGTACATTGATATTTATACAGGCATAATGTCTGTGCGGGGAATCTAGGTTCTATTTCTGTTGGATTTGTTCTAGTATTTTGTAATGACAAATAAGTGCTTTTCCTCTTTTATGTATCGGGACCACTGGCACGCTCTTGTTGAGGGTTCAGTGTGATTGTGCAAGATGAAGTTAAATAACGAACTTCTTTCCTAAACGACATGCAAGATTCCAGTCCTTCAACTAGCTCTCTAATCTGGTCTTGCCAAATTCCTGTAGGAGGATTATGCAGGCCAATTTGGACGCCTTGCCTACTTTATGAGCCATAGAGACATAGAATATGATAGCAGATAAAGACCATATGGTGTTTTTAGTCTGCCTACCCACACCAGCTGCTCAGCTTCACAGTCCCTTCCTCTCCCTCAAAGATCCTCTGAGTTTGTCGCCCCATAGTTTCTTGAATTTATGCACAGTCCTGCTCATACCCCCCCCCCCCACTCCCCCAGAAATGTTTATGGCTAGAACTTGAAGTATTTCAATTTTAAAAAATTGTTTATGTACACTGCAAATATGAAAGCTATCAAAGCAGTGTACATTTGGGTATTTTTCTGTCCCTGGAAGACTCAGAATTTAAGTCTGTACATGAGGCAGTGGAGGGTTAAAGGACTTCCTAAGATCACAAGAAGCAGCAGTGGCATTTGAACTAGGCTCTTCTGGTTCTCAGCCCACAAATCTAACCATTAGGGCCTATTCCACCACTTTTCCGTAGTATGAAGCCTCACTTGTTTGGAGACTTGCCTAACTTCTTGGATGCAGCGACTTTAGCTACCCAACAGACAAGAATACTATAGAAGGACCAGGACAACAAACGAGTGAGAGCAGGAAATTAATGGTCTATTACAACTGCTGTTGTGTCAGTGTTCACCAAACAAAGTACACAAAACAGCAGTTTTTATATCAGAATTTACCCTTTGTTTTAACATTCTCGTCCCATTTCCAGTCCATATAAGTCTTTGTTGTTTTCATCATCTTACTTCTTCTTAATGTGGTCAAGTAAAGCGTGTTGTCAGTTTTTGTTTTTTTTTTCACAGGTCAGGTTGGGCACTTGATGTGTTTCTTGCATGTAAAGTCACTTGTCTACTACTGGACATGTCTAGACTTATCAGAAACCAATTCCAGTTAGGAAGAATTATGTAAGTGAAGGTGGAATGGAATAAGGAGCTGGCGAATAACAACTCAGATGGATAATGGGAGGACATAAGAGATTGCTCTCACTTAGGCTGAAGAGAAACTGGTTTAGGATGGTGACCAAAGTGGAAAAGAGAATGACATGGGGAAAAAAATTTTCCCTGTCCCCGCGGAAACTCAGTTTCCCATCCTGTCCTGGTGAGTTCTTTTCCTGCCCCTACCCCTGCCCCATTCCTGCAAGCTCTGTCCTCATCTGCACAAGCCTCAAACACTTTAAAATCATAAGTGTTTGAGGCTTGTGTGGTTAAGGCAGAGAGTGGTAGAAAACTAGAACGCTCTTCCAGAGTCTGTCATAGGGGAAAACACTCTCCAGGGATTCAAGACAAAATTAGACAAGTTCTTGCTGAATCAGAACATACGCAAGTAGGGCTAGTCTCAGTTAGGGTGCTAGTCTTTGACCAGAGGGCTGCCGCGTGAGCAGACTGTTGGGCACGATAGACCACTGGTCTGACCCAGCAGCGGCAATTCTTATGTTCTTATGAATGGAGCAGGGACAGGGACAGCAACAAAACTTGCGGGGACAGGACGGCAAAATTGAGTTCCTGCGGGGACGGGGAAAAAGTTTCCCCCATGTCACCTCTCTTTTCCACTGTGGTTACCATCCTAAACCAGTTTCTTATCAGCCTAAGTGATAGCAATCTCTCTTGTCCTCTCATTATCCATCTGAGTTATTCACCAGTTCCTTATTCCAGCCCACCTTCACTTACATGATTCTTCCTAACTGGAATTGGTTTCTGATAAGTCTAGACATGTTGTTCTCTAATATTAGATATAGCAATAATATATCTGTGAATTATGTACTATACGTATTAATTATAGATTTGCCCCCTAGCAAAGTAAGTATAATAACTGCTAAATATGTTTGAGTTATAATACCTTGATCATACCTTAATCACTGGCTGTGTTAATTCCTACCCAGAAGAAGTTTGCATTGGTTCTCAAAAGTAAATGAAAAGAGCTTAGCCTTCATAAATTACAAGACATTGCAGAAAGAGACAGGCAAGCAACAACATCTAGAAGAGCTAAGAGAAGCTGGTGAAGTAGTCAGGAAAGCAAAGATGCAAATGGAAAAGAATAGCTAATAAGGTAAACTGAGAAAAGGGGGGTTTGGACAAGACCTTTTTTTTTTTTAGATATGTAAGCAAAAAGTGCAAAAGTGGTATAGTGAGATGCAAAGTTGAAGGGGAGCAATACGTAGGAACTGATAAGCATAAGGCAGACTTGCTTAACAAATATTTCTGTTCTGTGTTCATGGATGAAGGGCTGGAAGTAGGATTGCAGAAGAAGAACATTATATGGATGAGGAGCTAGCTAAACTAAAAGTAGAAAAATCAATGGGATCGTATGAGATACATTCAAGGGTACTGAAGGAACTCAGAGAAGTCTGGTGGTTCTGCTGACGACCTTTTCGGAGCTTTTTTTTTTTTTTTTTAGAGTCTGGCATAGGACTGGAGAAGGGTGGATGTGGTTCCTCTCCATAAAAGTGGAAGAAAGGAAGAGGCTGAAAACATCAGGCCAGATAGTCAAGAAAGCGTGGGACAAGCACGTGGTGGATGCTGTAGATGGGCAGACTGGATAGGCCTTTTGACCTTTATCTGCCATCATGTTTCTATGTGGCAAATAAATTAATAAAAACACTTCTAAAGAAGAGGATAGTGAATTTTCTGGACTCATATTGATTATAGGACCTGAGGCAAAATGGTTTCACTAGAAGTTGATCTTGTCGGATAAACCTGATTAATTTCTTTAGCTGGGTGACCAAACAGATTTATGGGGAGTGCTTGTAGTGTATTTATATTTTAGCAAAGCCTTTGAAACAGTTCAACATAAGCAACTAATAAATAAAAGAACTGATCCACAAATTTGCAACACATTTATTTGTAGTGGGTAAACTCCTATTAGCACAATTCTATAAGATATTTGATGTACCCACTTTGGGCACAATGGGGCCTGTAATCAAAAGACATAGACATCCAGGAGGAGTCACCTGGTCGAGTGACCCTGAGCGGCACCAGAGAGGGACAGAGGGTGATGGCATCTGACATCACATGCCACTGCCGGGACCAGCAACTTGAAAAGAATAGCGCACTAGTGCCCTGGTGGAGAAGTCACCTGACCCTGAGTGGCACCAGAGTGGGACAGAGGGCTGCGGTGTCTGACATCACACGCCACCGCCGGGATCAGCAACTGGCTTCAGCTGCAGAAGAATCCACGGGATTCTGCTTCTCCACCATAACTTGGTTCTCTGCAAGCTTCAGCCGCCTGGTTCTGGATGTCCGGGTTGATTTCATGGTTTCAAGTGTCATGAGGCTTGAAACTACGATATCAACCCAAGTTTTCAGCAGTGTGGTGCTTCCTGAGAGTTGAGTCATGGCGTGAAAACAGAAATCCCACTGTAAGCACCAGAAGAACTGCCATGCTTTCAAGGACCAGAAAAACGCACTTGGTGGGCCAGGTTCTGGTTAATGGGCCATAGATTGGACAAGCCTGCTGCGTCTGAAGTCAAGAAAACTTAGGACGAGCTCTTAGGATCTCTACAGGAGAGGAAAAGATTATAGATGATGTGGATGGGCAGACTAGATGGTTTTTATCTGCTTTCATTTTTCTCTCCTACCACATGTCTTCTGGAGTTTAAAGTTAATTTTTCTAGTGGCGCTGCCTGTAAGGGTGCAGTTGTGCATGACTGCTTGTGCCTGTCTTATTTTGTGTGTTCTGATCAGGGCTGTGGAGTCGGAGGAAATTTCGGGTACCTGGAGTCGGAGTCGGAGTCAGAAATACAAAAAACTGAGGAGTCGGAGTCGGAACATTTATCTACTGACTCCATTTTTGAACTTGGCATACCAATCACGAGTGATTCTTTCAGCTATAGCACCCACTATATACACAGCACAAATGTTGCGAGCAGCTTCTGCGGCCGTAGAACCTTGATTAAAAGCAAAAAGAAGGTGGTGTCGAAAATGCTCATTTCTCTCAACCTGACATTCTATTTTAACGATCTGAAAATTAACCAGTGCTGTGGAGTCGGAGTCGGAGGAAATTTCGTGTACCTGGAGTTGGAGTCGGAGTCTGAAGTACAAAAAACAGAGGAGTCGGAGTCGGAACATTTATCTACCGACTCCACAGCCCTGGTTCTGATCATATGATGTGCTACTTACTGGATGTTTGAGATTTTTTTATATTACCTCCTTCATCCATTCCTTCCTTCCTTCATTTCTTTTTCTCATGCACAGCGGCATATGGACAGTAATTAAATGGTTGATAATGTTGAAGAATCAGTGACAGAATGCATTGTGCTATTGTGAAAAACAGGTCGTAATGTCGTAGCATCTTGAATTACTGACTGTTTCTTCCTGCAGCAGTACAGCAGATTAATACTGTGGCAGTGAGGCTTGCAGTCTGTAGAACTGCTGTGTAATTTGGGGAGATTTACATATTTTTTGTTTTTGTACACGTCAGATGTTTTTCTTTGCCATTGGAGTTCAGTATAAAATGAATTTGTTTCGGGGGGTAAGGGGACCTTTTCATAATTTTTAAAAGCTTGTTAATGTTATTCCTCTGAACTGGTACTGAAATCTTATTGTGGGGCTTTTTTGTTTTTTTTAAACTACAGTGCCTTAAAAAATACAGTAAAACCTTGGTTTGTGAGCATAATTCGTTCCAGAAGCATACTTGTAATCCAAAGCACTTGTATATCAAAGCGAATTTCCCCATAGGAAATAATGGAAACTCAGACGATTCATTTCACAGCCCAAAAACTTTAATACAAAATATTATACGTACTCGTATTGCAAGACTTTGCTCATATAGAACAGTCACTACACTCCTGTAACGTCAGAGAGAGAAGAACCATCGGCTCAGTTGTGATGTGTGTATACTGTATGTACTTGTATTGCAAGACATTGCTTGTATATCAAGTTAAAATGTAATAAAATGTTTTGCTTGTCTTGCAATCTGTTTTACTGTAATTTGTTAATTAACACATGAGCAAGGTAATTGTTACCACACTGGCTTAACAAGGGTCAGGAACTGAGCAGGTTATGGGCAGAAAATGGTTATGCACATTGCATCCAGCCCTTGATACTTCCCGTGTATTGGCCCCTATGCAGTTAATAAACTAAGCACCTAATTCAAGATGCTTTACATTATGACCTTTTCTTCATAATAGCACAGTGCACCCTGTCACTGATTCTTCGACATCAACCATTTAATTACTGTCCATATTCAAGTTTCAAGTTTTATTCAGATTTGATATACAGTAAACACCCCCCCTCCCCCGAAGTCGTGGTTCACAAATCGCGGACTCAGTAATTCGCGGTATTTTCCGACTGCCTCTTCCTGGTATTAGAGTCATGGTTCCACCAATCAGGAGCTGCTTTGACACGCTATCTGGCGTATCAAAGCAGCTCCTGATTGGTGTAATCATGACTTTAGTACCAGGAAGAGGCGGTCGGAAAATGTGCCCGGCTTTGTAAGTACAATTTAAGCACCCGCTGGCGTCCCAGCTGCCTTCTTTTGCCTTCAATCAGCTGAAAAACCGTATTCACGGTTTTTCAAAATTCGCTGGGGTTCCTAGAACAGAACCCCAGCAAATTTCGGGGGAGTACTGTACCGCCAATCGTTAGTACATCTGAGTAGTTTACAAAAAACATATTTCATTAGAAGGGAGGTAGAAATAAGAAGAAGAATATAAAACTAAAAAATATTTAATTAAAAAAAAGGGAGGTATAAAGAGAAGGAAAGAACTACAATAATGATAGTAGAAGAAGAAAAGAACTACAATAATGATAGTAATGTTTGGAAAAGGGATAGAAAAAAAAAATAAAAATGTCAACTGGCTGTACAGGTTGTCTCGAATTAGGTATAAGCATCATTAAAGAAAAAAGTTTTCTAAATTTGGCTAATGTCTCCTGACGTATATAGAGAGAGGTAATGCATTCCAGAGTGTTGGTCCTGTGATTGAAATGATAGTCATGTATTGTCATTTGTCTAACAGAAGGGATTGTTAAGAGATTGTGTTGAGATGAGCGAAGGGTACATGAAGGTATACGGGGAATGAGAACATGATCCAAATAAAGAGGAGGATGAGTCTGGCAAATTTTAAACACGCGAAGTAGAATTTTATTAGTAATTCTGTGCATAATAAGAAGCCAGTGAACTAGAAGGGGTGTACTGTGATCACATTTACACACTGTTACGATTAGTTTTGTGGCAATATTTTTAATAAGTTGAAGATGTTGTATGTCCTTTAAGTGTAGTCCAGGCAGTCCCCGGCTTAAGAACAAGTTACGTTTTTAAAGCTGTTCTTAAGGCGGATGTGTATGTAACTCAGAACTTGTAGATTTTAAGATTCTTGCTGCTTACCTCTACTCCCAGCTGACAAAAGGACCAACTGTCCCTGCCAGGGTTCCCTCTAAGGTACAACATGCACAATCGCACACTGTTCTTAATGTGGCCATGCATCATTCCTGAATCTTCCACAGGAGAAGTGTAGGAGTCTATGCCACTGGAAATACTGCTCAGTGAAATCAAATGAAGCCCAATCACATTCTTAAGTACAAGTCGGATTTAAGTCGGTTGTCTGTAACTCAGGCACTGCCTGTATAACAAATTACAGTATTCCAGTTGTGATATGATTAGAGAGTGAACTAGTATATTTAGGGCTCCTTATACAAAGGTGCACTAGCATTTTTAGCGCGCACTACAATGCCATACGCACTAGACACTAACGCCTCCATAGAGCTGGGGTTAGTATTTTCTGTGTAGCGCAGGGTTAGCATGCGCTAAAAATGCTAGCGCACCTTCATAAAAGGAGCCCTTAGCGATGTTGGTTTTAATTGTGCTTTGATAGATCTGATCATCTTTAATTTATAGAAACTGCGTTGAATAACAGATGATATTTGTTGCTGGAATTTTGCCTTTGGTCTAAGATTACTCCCAAGATTTTTATGGAATTTACTATTGATATAGGGATATTGTGAAGACAAACTGGAATTGCCAGTTTCTGATCTAGTATACCTGTAAATAGTAGTGTTTTTGATTTTGCAGTGTTGAGATGAAGCCTATTCCCTTGAAGCCAATTTGTCATTTTTGTTAATGATTGGTTTAGGTTTTGTATTTTCTTAATTTGGGCATATATGAATGCTGTAAATCAAAGAGATTGTGCTAAAGTTCAGAGAGGAGCTAGGAAGATGTTAAAAAGTAATGGTGGCACTCCACTTGTATTTGAGAGTTTTAGAATAATCATTATTGAAGTGGACTTGATATGAACATTCTGTTAAATAGGAGTGAAATCAGTCATGAGCAGTGCCAGTTATAACCATCTGATAATGTCTGTTCAGGAGAAGGGTATGGCCAATTGTATCAAAAGCTGCGGTGTGGTCTAGTGATATGAGTAGAATAGATTTAAGATGGTCTAAGTTGGGAGTGTACAACCTTTTGGCTTCCCTGGGCCATACTGGAAGAAAAAAATTTGTCTGGGGCTGCACAAACATGGACACTAGCTGATGAGCAAAAAAAAAGTTTGAGCGGGTGCCAGATTTGCAATCACTAATATAGAAGATGTACGTATCTAATAATAAATCTTCATTAAAGGGACACTGTGGAGAGAAACCCCAAAAAGCAGTAATACCCTGACTGAGCAAGCCTCTACATGCACCACTGACAGCGGAAGCCAGGTTCTCCCATTCACTTCTATTACAGTTATGGTGAGCCTCTTCAGAGGCAAACCTCATCAGAGTGAGGATGCTGAAGCAGCTGTCAGCAGCGCACATAGAGGATTGCTCAATCAGGGTAAGTATTACTGCTTTTTTGGGTTCCTCTCTACATTGTCCCTTTAAAAATTTTATTTTTTATTTTTTTAAAGTAATGTCTCCTTTAAAAACAGATATAACATACATAACAAGCCAATTGGCAATTTCATGTTATACTCCCCCAGAATCTCTCTCATTCCTGTACACCCCTTAAGCTGTACACCCCCTACCCAGTCAGCACTTCATCCCTGTATCCCTTACCCCCAGCCAGCATCTCTCTCATCCCTGTCCCCTTCCAGCCAATATTTCTTACATTCTTTCCTATCCCCCCTGAACCAGCATTTATCACCCCATGACTCCCCAGCCAGCATCTCCTACCATCTCTCTGTGAAGCGATGCCGATTTCACTGCCAACCTGACACCAGCTCTGCACAGCTGGGGCACAATGGACCAATCACAAATGACCTCAGAGTTTCTAAGGTCATTTGTGATTGGCCCATTGTACTGCAGCTGAACCAATGAAAAAAAATCAACAAACCCCGCTACCCGCCCAAAATAGCCCAATTACAGAAAAAAATAGCCCTAGCAAGGTACTGATCCTGTGATCCTGTCTTAGCTATTGCAATACTCTGCTAGCTATAAATTATCAGGAAAATATTAAAAGGGACTTGTGTGTTTAATGACAGCCACTAAGAGGGTCATTCCACAAAGATTAGCACTTTTGATATGACATCATAATCTCGTTTGAATGTTTTGGAAAAAAAACCTTCTAGAAATCCAGTAGAGAAAATGTCCATTTTCAAAACAGCCAGACGTCTATCTTTTATTTTTGAAAATGACCTGTATAGGTGTTTTGGTCCTTAGTACGTGTATCTTTTTTGGCCATTTTCAAAAATAAAAACATCAATATGAAAAACGCACAAAAGCAAGTTTTGAAGAAGTACCCAACTACCTTTTCTGATCGTGGTAGGTGAATCCCCATCAGCTGAGCTGGTTTCAGTGCAGTCATGCTGGCTCAGCTGATTGTGGATTCCCCTGTGAATCGGCATGGAGAAAAAAAAAAATTCTCCCTCCCTCACGCCCATCGATCCCCCTACACCCCTCCCCCAACATCCCCCTTATATCTCCCGAACATGTCCGGACCCCATAACATCCCCCCTGACATCCCCAGACCCCCTGAAATCCCTCCCACATCCCTCACCATTTATGAATACCCCCCCTCCCCGACCTTCAGATGACAAATAGGCAGGAGGGAAGCCCACTCCTTCCTGTCTAAAGGGCTGCATGCTCAGAATGATGGGCCTTCCCCTTCCCATTGCATCTTGGGATGCAGTGGGAGGGGCCCAAGGCCCTGATTGGCTCAAAATCACGATCAGCTGAAGGCAAGACCTCAATGTACTGTTTTTTACCCCAATCTTTGGGTGGTGGGAGGGGGTCGGTGACCATTGGGGGAGTTAGGGGAGATCATTCCTTAATCCTCCAGTGGTCATCTCGTCAGTTTGGGCAGCTTTGGGGCACATAGACACAACTAAAACAGGTCTAACTGCCGGCGTCTAAGTTCTTGCTTTTCTTGCTTTGTTGATACATGAAACTTGAAGTTCCATCTACGATGTTCTGGGAAAGCTTTGATTATCGCTACAGGACATCCAGGTATAAGCCTGCCCGATACCCACCTATAACACACTCCCAGCACACCCCTTTGAGCTCTGGATGCCCATCGGCTTAGAAGTGCTGGTAAACATCCAGAAAGTTGGTTTTGATTATTGACACTTGGACGTCCCTGCTATTAAGATGTCCAAGTGTTGACTTAGAAACATAGAAACATAGAAGATGACGGCAGAAAAGGGCCATAGCCCATCAAGTCTGCCCACACTAATGACCCACCCCTCTTAATTTTGCCCTCCTAGAGATCCCACATGTGTATCCCACTTCCTTTTAAAATCCGGCACTGGGCTGGTTTTCGGACGTCTAAATGTTTTGATTATGAGCCTGAAAGTCATTTCTGCATATATGTGGCCTCATTTAAAATATTATCTGGCTTAAAAGAGCCATGACATGAAGGCATGAAGGTTGTTCTGTACAAGAGCAGAGTTTAGGTAGAGTTTACAAGAATGCAAGTAAATGACAAATGATCTAGGTATGTACTTGATAATCTATCAGCTCCAGAACAAGTGTAACTGTCTGTGCCTACAAGGTAGGCATGATTTTTGCCATTGCCCTCTTTTTTTCTACACACACCCTTATAAAATTACCCTCATTATGCCAAGATTTACCCCTTTATTTGGTGAGGCATAGCCTCCTATTCTCCTCGGATCTTCACTCGTAGAATAGACAGCAGTTCCATTGCTCCTGGCATTTTTACTGATATGAATTGACTGGGAGCCCTTTTGCTGAAGTGTGGTAAGCTTCTACACTTACTGCGCCTGAACTGCAAAAGTTATGATGATGGTAAATTGGGGGGTGGGGGGTGCCCAGCATCTGCCTTGTATTTACTGCACAGGCACACGCTTATTGCATGGGTAGACATGGTACATTCATTTCTAGATAGCACAGGTGTACCCACGCTACATACAAGATATCTAACCGGTTCGTAGCAGGAAAAAGGTATCTTTCATCGAGCACAGTATGATTTATGATGTGATAATATGTAAATATATTGTGGTTGAGTGCAGGCTTATCTTCTTATAAAGTGCTTTTGTGCAAATCAGCCAAACTAACAAAGTAACAGAAATTGGCACTTATCTTTTAGATCTCTCTAGCGCCGGTAGCTTTGTGGTAGCAATATGCAATATTTATTGCCCAACGGGGACCCGTTTCACCTATATTACCTTTTTCCTGCTAAGAACCGGTTAGATTTTTGGAAGATTCACCGGTGCAAGCATCTGAGAGCAGTTAAAAAACAGCAGAGGTTTACTCTTACAAGTCCAGTGTGTTAGTAGATCTAGTGATCAATAGACTTGTTCCCATTGTAAAAGAATTTAGTGTACCCATGCTACATGCCAGCAGTTGTACCAGTGCTGGTCAACTGTCAAAAACAAAGTTGAAGCCACAGCAGCAGCTCACTCCTCACCTCCACACACACATACACACTTCCATTTTCCCACTCCAACCCCTTCTGAATCTCACTCTGGAGTTCCCTGTTAGTGTAGTAGGATGAGACAGGAGCAATGCCCCTCTGCTCCTCCCCATCTGATTCTGGGTGTCAAAATGGTGCTGTTTAACCGGAGAGATAGTCTCACGCTACTACTGCTAGATACTCTAGTCAGCATTCAAAAATTCCTCTGCTAGCGGCAGCTAAATGTTGACCTATATGGTAATAATTTGCAGTCACCAATAGGATTTGTGCAAGCTGAAAACACATCTTAAAATATCTCATTTGATCTAATGAAGATAATTGTTTTGCCTTTCGGTTTATATCTTCACAGGATTCTGCCCAGGAAAGTGGTATTACACGAGACATTCATCGCACGTTCCCAGCACATGATTATTTCAAGGATACGGAGGGAGATGGGCAGGAGTCACTCTACAAAATCTGTAAGGTAGGACCCTCAGAGGAATTTACTTCCCAGTTTTGTTTTGTTTTTATTTATAGAGTATACAGCTATTGTATACAGAAAAACACAGAGATGTCGGCCTAATTTGGTTTCTGTTGCAGTGCCGTAGTCCTTATTTTATCTTTGACTTTCCTCTAAAGATATTCTCTACTTACCATATATACTTGAGTGTAAACCAAGATTTGGAGGCCATAACAAAAAGGGAGTATAAATCTTGATTTATACTCCACTTCATCTTCCTCTGTGGTATCTGGTATTATTTCCCTGGAAGGCAGTGAGGGGAACATAGGAGGGAGGGAGGGAATAGGACAAAGACTGGAAGGCAGTAAGGGGAACATAGGAAGGAGGGAGGAAGGGACAGTTGGGCCTAAGGAAGGAAAGAAAGAAAGAAATCACCAGACAACAAAGGTAGGAAAAATGATTTTATTTTCAATTTAGTGATCAAAATGTATTAGTTTTGAGAATTTATATCTGCTGTCTATATTTTGTATTATATTTGTCTATTTGTCTATAGTTGTTACTGAGGTGACATTGCATATTTTAAAAAATCATCTGCCTTGACATCTGTGCCCTGTTCCTACCCGCCCTGTGCCCTGTCCCGGCCTACCACTAGACCACCAGAGGGGGGACAGGGTATAGAGCCTGGCAGGGAGGGGGGACAGGGTGTAAAGCTTGGCAAGGAGGGTAGGGTTGGGTGTAGAGCCTGGCAGGGAGAATTTAGTTCAGAATGTGTTTTTTCTTATTTTCCTCCTCTAAATCTAGGGTGTGTCTTATGGTTAAGTGCGTCTTATGGAGCAAAAAAATTAATTTTTTATAGTTTAGGTTTTTTTGAAAGTCAGTTCATAGTTTAGGGTTTTTTTTGAAAGTCAGTTCAGGCCAGTATTTTGTGAGCGACCATGTAACGATCATGTAAAATGTATGAATGATTGCTCATATGCTCCGCATAGAGGGAACATAGCTGGCAGAATGTACTACTAGCAGTGGCTTCAACTTTAAAATGGCTGATGTGACCTCCGGTGGCAATCTTGCAAGATGGCCACAGGAAGTCACAGAAGTCTTTATCAATGAGGAAGACAGCAGGGGCAGGAGTGTGTGACAATAGCAACTGTCCCAACTCTCCACTAGAAAAGGTAGGCCTGGAGGGAAGGGGGGGGGTGGGCAGGCAGGCTACAGGTATGTTGGAAGGGGTCTCTCTCTACTGAAGGAGTTGCACTGGCTCCTGATTGAAAGCAGGGTTACATTGAAAATTGTGCTTCTTACACACAAAATCATTCATCTCTCAGAACCGCAATACCTAGCAACCAGACTATATCATCACGCATCCTGTGATCGAGCCTGGAGCACCTGCTGGAAATACCAGCCTACAGAGACATCAAATACAAAAGTGTCAGAACAACAATGTTTTCAGTGATGGCTCCAATGTGGTGGAAATCCCTTCCAAATGAATTAAAACTAGAAAAGGACAACAGAAAGTTCAAGAAAGGAATAAAAACCATCCTTTTCATAGACCACTTTAACTAATAAACATTCAGGAGGGAGTAGCAGAGAGGAGGAAAAATGGCCAAATCTCACTTGGTTGAAATCACATTCCAAACCACAGAGACTGTGAACAAAAATAAATAATCTAAATTTAAAAATAAAGTAATTTATGTGCATAAAGTTCTCAGACCTTACCCCTGTGCTCAAAAGGTTCGAGCAAAGGTAGCAATGGGACCATCATCGCACTCTATAGTCCTTTACCGCCAATCAAGTTCAAGTTTAATAGAAGAAAAGTTTTTTACTTAGCTTAGAATGATGGTAGCTAAAAACCGAAGCAATGTAAAGTTCAGTGGTCTCCACCCCAGTTGTTGCTACTTTGTATCGAACCCTTGTTAAGTGAATAAAAGTAGCAAACATAAACTGCTTCCTGATAATATCAACTCCTCAAATCCCACTTGGAAAATGACAAGACAAAAACAGGAAAATTTACACATGTAAAATATATGATAAATAAAACACAGAGAATAGAAGTATAAAGTATATGCATAAAATGAACATATAGTATAAATATGTAAGATAAATGTAGATATAGGATAAATATAGTAATCTAACAGACACACAAATATGGTGAAGATAATGTGTAAAGATTGCACAAACTCATGTATCGTGAAACAAGCCCTTAAATTGTAGCTCATGTATTGTAACACCATAACTGAAGCTCAGGTATTGTAACATCATTATAGAAACTCATAAACTGTACCTCAGGTACAGTAAAGAAGCATACAATAAAAATTAGTGGTTAAGGAAGAGGGAGGGAAGGAAGGGGAGGAATTCCAGACACCACAGGGGAGGGAGAAGGCTACTTGAATATAAAACCTCAGTTTATATTTGAATAAGCATTGTACCCCTTTTGTAGGAGAAAAAAATGTTATCTTGGTGTATATTCAAATGGGTTTCTATTTGAGTATATACATTATCTCAAACTTTCTTAAAATCCATTAATGTTTTGGTTACCATCATCTTTGGTATTTATCTGCCATCATTTTTCCATGTATCTTAGTTGATACCAGTCCATGAATCCTCCACCCTTTCCCTGAAGAAATAATAATATTTGTTATCTTGAATTTGACTTTTTTTTTTTTTTAGCTTCATGCTGTTGCCACATTTCCTTGCTGCTTCTTCATTATATGTACATTTTGTCTTTTTAATTGTCTCTCATATCCTTTCTACTACTATATTCTCTAGGCCAGTGATTAGCAAACTTATCTTGGGGGATCTCCAGCCAGTTGAGCTTTAAGATATCAATAACAAGAGATAAATTTGCATGCAGTTGAAAAACTACATACAAATCTATCTCATGTATATTTAATTGCAGATACCATAAAAACACTAATTTATTCTTTAAGTTTAATTTTGTCTGAGGACCTTCCTCCTCTCTGGTCCCAGTTGAGTACAGCTGCCTCCACCCTTGTTGGACCCAACATAAGATCGCTGCCTTCACCTGCACTGAGCTCAGTGAGAAGCTGCTGGCTTCACTCCAGTGTTGCCCAGCTATGATGTCACTTCCCCCTCTATTCCTAGCAGAATGTCAGCTGACAGAAAAGTTAGTATCTCCAGAGGAAGCCCAGGTTTCCAACTGGGGACCCATGATGGAGAAACAGCACTGGCATCTTTGGGGGGGAGCCTATCTGAAGAAGAAACATTGGAAGCTCTGAAATATCTGTAGACTAGAATGTTCAGAGACGAGCTGAGCTGAAGTAAGACAGCAAGTTTGAAGAGGAAGAACCTTTTGGGCAGCAAGTGTATGACTAAATGAATTTATGAATAAATAAAAAGCCCAGTTTTACCTATAGATCAATGCAGTACTTTCGTGTGGGCAAAATATGCACCAATCTGATGAAGGCAACAAGGTTCTCAAAATGTTAGTCACCAGCATATAAGATTAGTTCAGTAGAAAAAGAATCACCATTATCTTAAATTGTTGACCCTTACTTTTACCCCCTTTTTAAAGGGAAAGGGGTGCCCTTGCTGCAGTAATTATAGTGATGTGTGCTGATAAGTGAGCAGGAATTCTTTAGGTGTATTGATCGACTTATCCCATTGGTATTAATGCTATCACTGAATAGAAGTAAATCTGAGATGGAGCCATAAATATTTTTAGTCAGATTAAATAGTGACTTGACACTGATGACCTTTTAACCCAGAAGAACCACAGATATAATTGAAAACATAGTTCTTATTCATATTGATTGTCATGCTGGCCTACTGTAATTTAACTTGGCCTGTATTGCTTTTCCTTGTTTTCACACTAAAGTGGCTCCTTCCTATAGAGAAGCAACTGCTGGGCCTGTAATGAGATGGAAGCATAACACTGAAGGAAATTAATATTCTGAGTTTTTGTCTAGTGGCTCATTTCATTGTACTGGTTAATGCAGTCTTTTTTTTTTTTTTTAATGTTTTTACTGGTCAACTTTTCTTTAAGAAATCCTAATCTTCTATTCTTCTCAGTAGGTTAAATAATTTGGCACTAGCGGATGGACAAGTGTCTCTTTGGTGGCTTGTTCCCACCTTGTCGGAAATTGTCTTAGAACAATATTGGGTTTTAAAAGAGATCCTATGAGATAGTATTTAAACTTGCAGTCGCCATTTATTTTAAACATCTGTGTTTGCAGACATAACAGCTCTTGCTCAAGGTTAGGCACAAAGGCCTGGATTCTCTAAATAGCTAATGCTGGAAGTGGTGTTAGGTGGCCTAAAGTACCTACAGAGCCACAGTTTGCATCAAAGGTGAGCTCCGGAAATGTAGGCCTGGAAAACACTGGCCTACATTTCTGGCTCCTACCTTTGCCAGAGAAGCGATTCTGCAACTGGCACTGTCGCGTGATTGATATATGATCAGCACCGGTTAGAGAATCCGGCCCAAAATGTATTCAGCGCAGAGCACCCTTTACAAAATACAGTGGAACCTTGGTTTATGAGTATAATTTGTTCCAGAAGCATGCTCGTAAACCAATTTACTTGTATATCAAAGTGAGTTTCCCCATAGGAAGTAAGGGAAACTCTCTTGATTCGTTTCCCCCCCCCCCCTCGGAGGCCACCGATGCTGCTCCACCTTACCCCCCACCCCCAAGGCCACTGGTGCTGCTCCACATACCACCACGATACGGCATCCCCCCCCCGCGATCTGGCATCCCCCCGTTTGCGTGGCCCCCCGCTGCCGCCACAATCCAGCATCCCCCACTCACCCACCCACCCAATCTCTTACCCTGATCTGGCATCAGCACCACGCACAGGACATGCCGGTGCTGGTGCCCAATGATCCTCCCTCTTGCTTGGGCTGGGCCTTGAGCATCTGCGCATGCTCAAGGCCTTCTAGTTCTCGCTCTCTCTGAGATTCTCGGAGAGAGCGAGACCTAGAAGGCCTTGAGCATGCGCAGATGCTCAAAGCCCAGCCCAAGCAAGAGAGAGGATCTTCGGGCACCGGCACCAGCATGTCCTGTGCGCTGGTGCTGGTGCCAGTGCCATATCGGGGTAAGAGATTGTGTTTGGGTTGGTGGGTGGGTGAGTGGGACATGCTGGTGGGGGGGAGCGACATAAGTGGGGGAGGCGATGCCGGATCATTGGGGGGGCTCGCAAATCGAGTCAATGTTCGGTTTGCGAGGCACGATTTGCGGGAATGTATTGCTCGTCTTGCAAAACACTCGCAAACCGTATTACTCGTAAACCGAGGTTTGACTGTACTCGCTTAGCATGGATCATCCTTGCACCTAACTTTAGGCACCAATGTGTGGCGGCAGCCAAAAATGCAAACAGGATGCTGGGAATTATTTAAAAAGGGATGGTTAACAAGACTAAGAATGTCATAATGCCCCTGTATCACTCTATGGTGCGACCTCATTTGGAGTATTGCATTCAATTCTGATCTCCTTATCTCAAGAAAGATATAGTAGAGCTAGAAAGGGTTCAAAGAAGAGCAACCAAGATGGTAAAGGGGATGAAATTCCTCTCGTATGAGGAAAGACTAAAATGGTTAGGGCTCTTCAGCTGGGAAAAGAGACGGCTGAGGGGAGATATGATTGAAGTCTAGAAAATCCTGAGTGGAGTAGAACACAAGAACATAAGAATTGCCGTTGCTGGGTCAGACCAATGGTCCATCCTACCCAGCAATCCGCTCATGCGGCGGCCCCTAGGTCAAGACCAGTGCTCCAAATGAGTCCAGTCTCACCAGTTTAGCAAGAACTTGTCCAACTTTGTCTTGAAACCCTGGAGGTGTTTTCCCCTATAACAGACTCCGGAAGAGCGTTCCAGTTTTCTATCACTCTCTGGGTGAAGAAGAATTTCCTTACATTTGTACAGAATCTATCCCCTTTCAACTTTAGAGAGTGTCCTCTCGTTCTCCCTACCTTGGAGAGGGTGAACAGTCTGTCTTTCTCTACTAAGTCTATTCCCTTCAGTATTTTGAATGTTTCTATCATGTCCCCTCGCAGTCTCCTCTTTTCAAGGGAGAAGAGGCCCAGCTTTTCCAATCTCTCACTGTATGGCAACTCCTCCATCCCCTTAACCATTTTAGTCACTCTTCTCTGGACCCTTTTGAGTAGTACCATGTCCTTCATGTACGGTGACCAGTGCTGAATGCAGTACTCCAGGTGAGGGCGCACCATGGCATGGTACAGCAGCATGATAACCTTCTCTAATCTGTTTGTGATCCCCTTCTTGATCATGCCTAGCATTGTGTTCGCCCTTTTTGCCGCCGCAGTACATTGTGCAGATGGCTTCATGGACGTGTCAATCAGAAATCTCAAGTCCCTTTCCTGGGAGGTGTCTCCTAGTACCGCCCCGGACATCCTGTATTCGTACACAGGTACAAGTGGATGGATTTTCTGCTCCGTCAAAAATTACAAAGACTAGGGGGACACTCAATGAAGTTACATGGAAATACTTTTAAAACCAAAAGGAGGAATTTTTTTTTACTCAGAGAATAATTAAGCTCTGGAACGCTTGCCAGAGGATGTGGTAAGAGTGAATAGTGTAGCTGGTTTTAAAAAAAGTTTGGATAATTTCCTGTTATTGAGAAAGACAAGGGGGAAGCCACTGCTTGCTCTGTATTGGTAGCATGGAATATTGCTACACCTTGGGTTTTGGCCAGGTACTAGTGACCTGGATTGGTCACTGTGAGAATGGGCTACTGGGCTTGATGGGGCATTGGTCTGACCCAGTAAGGCTATTCTTATGTTCTTATTTATTGAATTCCCTCCTCAATACCAGGCCATATCCAGGCAACCCAGAAAAGTTATGTGACTGCCAGACAATATTCTTGCTGATAGCCGTATACCTAGGCAGCACAAATCGGTCTGCTTTTTATGCAGTTCTGTTTGCCCAATTAGCTATGTGGGCACCACTGCCCGCATAACTTCTGGATCTACCCCATTTCTAATCCCTAACCGCTCCAGCACTGTGTGGATTATGCTGGTGCGTTCAGAGCCCAATATTGAGCAGTCTTGTCTAGTTTAGGACTGATAAATATTGATAGACCATCCACTTAGCTTGTTTTAATGGGAAGGAGCCTCTCGTGTCTTCTTGAACCATGCTGAATGATGACCCCTTAATATCCAATTATGCATTTTTACAAGATCTTTGAAGCATAGAAAGATGGAAAAATGAAGGTAGATAAAGACCATAAGGCCTACCTAGTCTACCTATCAAAGCCTTCCTGAGCACCAAGACATATCCTGCATGCTCTTCTCTAAATTGCAGAAGAGGTTGCTTAAAGCCAGGAAGTTGCAGTATGAAAAACTATTCAGGTCAACTTTAGGAGCATCAACAATGGCTGGAGACTCTGATGCCAATGCTCAACATCTAACAACTCCAGCATCAGCATCGATGGCATTGACAACTCTTTTCACCTCTGTTTCATCGGTGCTGTCTTGCTCGGGGGAACCTCATAAGAAAGCTAAGAAGCATAAACATGTTTCTCCTTCCAGGCATGCTTTGCCATTGTCTCAGGCATCTTTGCCATTGATGGAGTTGTTAGGTGTTGAGCGTTGACATCAGAGTCTCCAGCCATTGTTGATACTCCTAAAGTTGACCTGAAAAGTTTTTCATACTGCAACTTCCTGGCTTTAAGCAACCTCTTCTGCAGTTTAGAGCAGAGTGTACAGGATATGTCTTGGTGCTCAGGAAGGCACCAGCATGCGCGTGGTACGTGCAGTCTTTACGTTTTAAAGTGACAGTACACTTTTTGACTGTCCTTGCTGGGGCTTCTTGGATGACATCACTCACATGTGAGAATATGCTGCCTACTCATCCTTGATTAATCTATGGTTAAACTAATTTGGCACAATTAAACTATGCTCAGAGATCACAGTATAATAGGAATAACTAAAACAAGATTTCAAAACATACTGTTTAAATTGTTTTGCCAAATCTTTTTTTATTAGTTATCAAAAGTAATTAGCATAATGCAGAACAATCAACATATTAGCATATGTGAGCATAGCTATGTATGAGAAATAAGAACCTGAAGTATATTCGTTGGATATAGACTGTGGCTGGGCGTGGCCGATTGGACGAGTCCAGGGGCCAATGCCCTAAGCCACATAGACCTCGGCCGAGCGAAAGCGAGGTATGGGTAGCTGGGAAGGACTGCAATAAAGTTCAAAAATAGTGCAAAACACCTGGGTGCCACAAAATAAATCTTTATTTCACACCATACTTGGTGCATTTACTTCAGCCGTTCAAAATGAGTTCCAAAAATACAAGCAAACAATAGTCCTTGCACAAAATACAAAACAAAAAAACAATCCATTTGTTTCCTTTATTTGGCTTGTTGCCATCCACTGGCTTCTATTCCAGCCTTTTAATGGCTCTCAGGCCTATACCTGCCACACTGGGCTAGGCCCTTCTCGGCCCAGCCACTGTTTGCCATCTGGCTTGTTCAAACGGATTCTGCTATGACTTCTTGTAAGTCCTTTCACTGGGGAAAAAGTTCACCTTGGGGATTTATTAGCCAAAATACCCCAGAGGTTTTGGGATCTGTACCCACCCTGTAGATTTTGAATAATAAAAATCTCAACCAAGATCTCCCTAGATTTTGAATAAAGAGTTCCCCAGTGTCCTGTGGCCAGCAGTGCTTTAAGTAACCAATTTTCATGCACTGCCCCAAACAGCTAACAGAGAAACAAACTCAGTCCTGCTTGGATTTAGGCTGTGCAGTTTTCCCTGCAAGTTCCATTCACCAAGGGAAGAAAAAAAACCAAAACCTCTTTCAGCCAGAGGCTTTAAATAATACAGCCTGGCTAGTCTGGAATCCTTCACCCACTATTTCCAAATTATAAATGTAGCCGAAAAAATTTGAATCTATAACTTACTGGTATATACTGTAGTCAGCCAAGGATTATGTTTCATCCAAAGCATTTTATAAGGATCACTTTACCCTAAGATGATTTTAAATCAACATATTTGTAGGTTAAGACATTTTGGGTAGGGGTTTTTTTTCACTAAGGCTGCTGTTTTTGAAAAAAAAGTTTAAACAAACATTACTTGTCTTGCTTCAGCTCTGTGATATTTTTCATTATTATTTTGTTTTACTCTGTTTACTTTGCATGGTGATCAGGCAACTGGTTTTTGCTCAGAGAAGCAGTGATTCTCTTTGTAAGGATGAATTATCTATGCAGAATATATTACTGCCATCGGAAAGGTCAGGCTCACAGAGGATGTCATTAAAGCTCATTGTGTCCCCTATACAAAAAAAAAATAACATAACATAATGAGCAAAGATTGCTTGTGTGCATCTCATCAGTCTGCTGGGTGAATTAAATAATTACCTTTGGTTTGTCCATTTTTAGCACTCATCCCAATGAGTTTTTGCTATGAAAGTGTTTTAACTGGAAATTTGTCCTCTTATAGTCATGTTAGCTATATTAAATCATAAAGATGTCGAGAGCAGTGGTCCCATATTCTAAAGCAGATTGCGCCAAGGATTTACTCTAAAGAGAGAATATACAACTTTTTATAAATAAATGAAAGCAATTATCCAGATAGCAGCAGCCATTATCTGGATAAGTTTTAGTTTATGTAAAACCTTCTATAATGCTTTAACTGGCGGTGCTGAGCAGAGTGGTATACAATCTAAATTTAAGAAATGGAAAAGTAACTCCAGTAATGATAGGATAGTAAATGCTTGCTCTGTGAGAAGAGAAAAAACAAAATTAGGGAGAAGAACAGGGAAATAGATGAAGTAAATGCAAAGTGAAAAAAGGGAAGGGTATGGTGGGGGGGAGGAGAAACTGAAAAGTATAAATGTTGGAATCACACTTATGTGACCCAATCAGGTTTTATTTTCATATGCCTTCTTGAATAACCAAGTTTTTGAAGGAGACATTGCTACAGATGGAAAGAGGAAGGTTGTTTGAGTATAAGAAGCCAAAAAGTAGAAAACGCTATGTCTTGTGGATTCTAGTGCCGCCATTTTGGAGTTTGGGAGTACCAATCAAAAATTGTCTAAAGAACAAAGGGTCCAGTTGGGGCAGTTTGGTATTGTGAGACAAGATAGGTAGTCCGGGGTGCCAAACCCGTCCCCATGAATAACCGTGGGAAATCATCTCATGTTATTCTTTAGTTTCTATCTCAACCTCAGTCCTTCTACACCAGCATTCTTCAGTGCAAGGCTTTGAGGGTCAATGGCTGTGCCCATTCAAACTCTGATTCTTCCCTCGTTCCTTAAAAAATAATACAGACATAGTTTCCCATGGTTAACTGTGGGGAAGGAGACAAATTCTGTCCCCATGTCATGCGCTATGTCTGAGTGCCTTGAAGGAAAGGATTGCTCCAGGCCCTAACCCTGATTTTTCATGTGTAGTATATAAGTATGGATAGTATTGCTGAAGATATTTACTGAGTACCTGGGCACTATCCAGATAGTTCAGTTGCTGACCTATAGCTATGCAGATAATATTTCACTGCAAAAGGACTATCCTAGCTTAAACTACATAGCAATGCGGAAAACGCTGTTCACCACTGAATATTTACATTTATGGTTGAAACAATTTTTATTGATGACAACAGATATCAACTGAATAGCAAAGTCAACAAACCTAAGAAAAGGAAAGAAACCAACAACAAGTCCTACATAAAGAACAAGAAACAGCCAGTCATCAAACAATTTTAACAATAAGAAGCTGAGGCCCCCACACTCCTCGGACCCAACCCCACACTCCACTGAAGTCAGCAGAGAAAAGATATTAGTGCCAGTAGGCCAACCACAACCAAAGAAACCAGGGACCCTGTTTCTTGCAGTCCCCGAACATTAAAGAACACAAATGAGATGGTCAGCCCAAAGAATGGAAGAAAATGCCACCACATAGAAACATGATGGCAGATAAACTAAACTAAACTAAACTAAATCTTGGGTTTATATACCGCATCATCTCCACAAGTGGAGCTCGACACGGTTTACATGGTTTGGGAAAGAACGGAACTCCAATGGAATTATATAAGTAGTAAGAAGAGAAGTTAGGTGTAAGAGTACCAGGGAGGGGACGGGGTTACATTTTGGAGAAGAGCCAGGTCTTCAGATGCTTACGGAATAGTAGAAGGGAGCTCAAGTTGCGGAGAGGGGAAGAGAGACTATTCCAGAGCTGAGCGATTCTGAAGGGGAGGGAGGACCCAAGTTTACCAACGAGGGAGATGCCTTTTAAGGAGGGGTAGGATAATTTTAGTTTTTGCGTGGATCTAGTGGAAATTGGATTTGAAGAATTCCAGGATAGAGGAATAAGAGGAGGAAGGATGCCGTGGAGGATCTTGAAGGTTAGGCAGGCACATTTAAAGTGGACCCTGGAGATAACAGGAAGCCAGTGGAGCTTGGACAGGAGCAGTGAGACATGGTCAAATTTACTTTTTGAGAAGATAAGCTTAGCCGCGGTGTTCTGGATTAGTTGGAGTCTATGGAGGCTTTTCTTTGTTAAGCTTAGGTAAATGGAATTGCAATAATCCAATCTGGAGAGGATGATGGATTGTACGAGGACGGCAAAGTGTTTTTGGTGGAAGCAGGACCTCACTTTCCTCAGCATGTGAAGGCTGCAAAAACATTTTTTTATCAGGGAGTTGAGGTGGTCGTTGAAGGATAGTGAGGAGTCTATGGTGATGCCCAGAACTTTGCTAGAGAACTCCAACTGTAGAGAGGAGCCTGTGGACAATGGGATGGAGGTGGGTAGTTGGTCAAGTTTAGGGCCGAGCCAAAGTAGTTTGGTTTTGGACTCATTCAGTTTCATTTGTACAGTGAGAGCCCAGGATTGAAGGTTGGTTATGCATGAGGAGATGTTTGCTGCGAGATTGGTGAGGTTTGCGTCGGTCTCGAGGAGGACCAGGATATTGTCAGCGTAAGTGTAAAGTATTTCTAGGGGGGATAGGTGGAGGAGATTCAGGGAGGACATATAAATGTTGAAGAGGATAGGGGATAGGGGGGAACCTTGTGGGACTCCACATGTCGGTTTCCATGGGGAGGATGAGGTGCCATTCTTGGTAACGGTGTAAGAGTGAGAACGTAAGAAGTTCGAGAACCAGTCAAGGACTGTGGAGCTAATGCCTATCTCGGAGAGTTGGAAGATTAGAATGTCATGATGGACAACGTCAAAGGCTGCAGAGAGGTCGAATTGAAGGAGAACGGCGAATTTTTTGTGAGAATGAAGTTGTTGAATCTTCGAGATTAGGGAGGCCAGGAGGGATTCAGTACTGAAGTTGGGTCTGAAGCCGTATTGATAGGGTAGGAGAATAGAGAATCTTTCCAGGTAGGATGAGAGTTGGGAGGAGACGATGGACTCAAGCAGTTTGGTTAGGAGAGGAATGTTTGCTATTGGGCGATAATTGGATGGAATGGAGGGATCTAGGTCAGCTTTTTTCAGTAGGGGGTCAATGCAATGTGTCCCATTTCTGGGGAGAAGAGGCCCGATAATAGGGCAGAATTTATGAGTTTGGTGAGGGATGAGATGGCCTGTGCGGGTATTTTCTCAAATAGATAGGATGGGAATGGGTCCAAGGTACAGTTACAGGATTTCAATTTCAGGCAGAGCTTGAGGACCTGCGATTCAGATACTTGCTCAAAGGCAGTCCAGGAACTGTTGACTGGGACAGGGGTGGAGACATTTAGAGTAGGATTGGGGGTGGCGGACACCAGAGAGTTGTAGGAGACTGCGGGAGGGAAGGAGCTTTTTAAGGAGGTGATCTTTCCATTGAAGAAGTTTGCTAGTAGATCGGCTGATGGGGAGGAGGGAAGTATAGAAGGGTTGTTGTTAGGAGTTAAGGAGCGCCAGATATTGAACAGCATACTATTCTGGTTGTTTGATCTGGAGATCTTGTCACCATAGAAGTTTTTCCTAGCTTTTTTGAGTATATTGTTGTAGAACTTAATGTTGATTCTCCAGGTTTGTTTGTCTGTGGGGGATTTAGATTTTTTCCAGATGCGTTCCAGGGATCGACATTTTTGCTTTAGTACCCTGTGGTATGGGAGGTACCAGGGGGCCTTACGGGAGTAGGAGATGGTTTTGGTGGAAAGCGGGGCGAGAGAGTGGTAGGTGGATTCTGAGAGAGTAATCCAGTTGTGCCAGTTGGTTACTGAATCTGTAGGCTTAGGTTTGGATGAGAGATTGTCGAGAAATTTGGACCAGAACTGGTCACTTGAAATTTTCTTGCGGAAAGTAATGGACTTAGAGGTATGGGGTGAGGTTCCAAGGTGTGACATGAAAATGGGGAGACAGAAGGCTCCTAAGAAGTGGTCGGACCAGGGAACGTGGTCCCAACGGGTGTCATCAGTTGAAGTTTTGTAAGCCGTAAGATCGAGGAAGCTGATGAGGTCTAGTGTGTGGCCTTTTTCATGGGTTGGAGAGGAGGCAGGGGGGAGAAGCCAAGAGAGGTGAGGAAGTTATTGAATTCAGATGCATCTTTGCTGGTGGTGTCGTCAAGGTGGAGATTGATATCTCCGATGATCAGTAGTCTTTGGAACTTAAGGAACGCGTTAGATATGGTCTCGAAGACAAGTTCGGAGGAATTGCTCCAGGGGGTGGGCGGGCGATATAGTAATAAGATACCCGGTGGGTGTAGATGGAGCTCATCATTGACTGAGGTTAACATGTATTCTAGTGAGCGGTGGCTGCCTTTTTCGAGAAGCTGAACATCAAAGAAAGATTTGTAGAGGAGTGCCAGGCCGCCTCCTTTTTGGTTTAATCTAGGAGAAAAGAGGCCTTGGTAGCCCTGGGGGCATAGCTCGTTCTGTGTAAATAGATCGTCTTTAGCGATCCAGGACTCCGTGATGCAGAAGAATCCAGGATCAGAATCTGCGAGAAGGTCTTTCAAAATTTGAGTCTTGTTGCATACGGATCTGGCGTTGCAGTAAAGTGTCGGGACTGGGGTTAGAGAGTCAGGGGCGTGGTTGGGAAGGTTGGCGGGGGGCACAGGCTTTAAAGAGGCGAGGTTGGCTTTGCGGGGTTTTTGTTTGTAGGAGTGACTTCTGGTACGCATCAGCGTGGGGATTTTGAGGCCGGGGCAGATATTTGTGACATTTGGGGAGTCTAGTAGATTGGGGGAGGGAGGTTTCAAGCAGAGGGTGATCTTAAGAGAAGAGCAGAGAAGGAGAAAAAGGAGCCAGAAGGGAGGCTTCATGGTGAAACTTGGGGAGCCTTTTAAGCTGGGAGGCAGGGCTTGTTTGGATCGTGTGTGAACAGTTTGCTAAGCAGGGGAGAGGCTTAGCGTCAATTGGGGAGAAGTCTGGATACTAGTTTAATGACTAGGAGGTAGATTGAACAGAAGGACAGCACGGAATCAAATAGAGGCAATAAAACAGGAGCAGGGTGTGAAACGGTGTCAGGTTTTTTATTTTTATTTTTTTTAAATGTTTATCGGAAATGGAACTAAGCGATTAGAGGACAACGCAGGAGGGAGTGAGCATTAAACCCAAATCCCAGCGATGAGTACGAATTAGCATCTGGAACTATTTTCCTGTGGAACCTGAGCAAGGAGAACCATAAAATTTTCCATGCAGAGTCATTTGCAGGGGGGACTTAATCGGAGGGATTTAGCAAGGGAAGGCTGCACTGTCAGGAAGCCAGGGCCAGGGCAGGGACTTAGATGAGCTAGTGGGGAGCAGGGGGACAGAGAGTGAGTTTAGCATCTAACAGTTTCCAATGATATACAATGAAATACAATGAAGTACAATGAAATACAAATTTGGCGGCTGAACAATATAGTATCTAGTAGAGTAACAAATGGTGCGCTTAGGCAAGAAGCTAGGAAAGAGTACAGTACAGTATAGTGTTTAACTATTACCGTGAAGGAAATGGGCAGGATCCTGGTAATGGATGCGATTTAGGAACTGACAGTTTATGTCTAACAAATTTCAGAGTGGGAGGGGGCAAGAGGAACTTAGAACAGGGAAGGGGGAGGGGGAACAAGATGGAGGATAGTTTCCTCTTTCCTCTGTTTTGTAAAAGTCACTGGGGAAGGAGAGTCTTTTCGGCGGCCCTCAAGGGCTGAAGGAAGGGTCAAGCGCTGTAGCGGGCAGATCCGCCCGGATCGATCCTGAAAAGGCAGGAAGGCTTTCGACGGTCACGCAATGGGCTGGAGAGGCGCCTCACGAAGGCGCTCACAAAGGCGCATGCGCCTTTGTCGTGCGCCTTCGTTGGCACGCCGAACGGCTGCACGCCGTTCGGAGGCTTCTTTTAAGGATCCGAGTCTCCCACTGTTGTAAGGGAGGGGCGGAGCAGTGCTCCCACGCACCTCACCTCGCTGGAGCCTGGATGCTTGCTGTAAAGGGCAGCAAAAAGGCTGCACGCCGTTCGGAGGCTTCTTTTAAGGACCCGAGTCTCCCGCTGTTGTAAGGGAGGGGCGGAGCAGTGCTCCCACGCACTTCACCTCGCTGGAGCCTGGATGCTTGCTGTAAAGGGCAGCAAAAAGGCTGCACGCCGTTCGGAGGCTTCTTTTAAGGACCCAAGTCTCCCGCTGTTGTAAGGGAGGGGCGGAGCAGTGCTCCCACGCACCTCACCTCGCTGGAGCCTGGATGCTTGCTGTAAAGGGCAGCAAAAAGGCTGCACGCTGTTCAGAGGCTTCTTTTAAGGACCCGAGTCTCCCGCTGTTGTAAGGGAGGGGCGGAGCAGTGCTCCCACGCACCTCACCTCGCTGGAGCCTGGATGCTTGCTGTAAAGGGCAGCAAAAAAAAAGATCCTGGGGGGTCGGGTTGGGCCCATGTGCCTCAGGCCCCGCCCCCAGGTGGGACCTAAGGCTCCCGGGCCTATTCTGATTGGCCCAGGCGCCTTAGGCCCCACCAGTAGGCGGAGCTTTGGGACGGATGGGCCAATCCGGCCTCATTCTGTCGTTGCCTGCCGGACAGGCGAGTTTGACTCCGGTCTGTCTGGCCAACTACACAAAGGTACGGGGAAGGGGGGTGGGGGTGTCGTGGGGGTCGGCCAGGGGAGTCACGGGTCGGCTGGGGGGGTGGTCGGAGGTTCTTGGGGGGGCGGTCGTTGAAGGGAGGGGGGTTTGCGTCGAGGGCAGGAGGGCCTGGGATCCCTCCTGCCCGTAATGTAGTGCGGGGTGGGGGTAGGGGGTCGCCGTGGCCAGGAGGGTTTGGGCTCCCTCCTGGCCCGAACAACTAGCGTGGGGGGGGGGGGGCGCCAGGGCCAGGAGGACTTGGGCTCCCTCCTGGCCCGATATTGTCGGGGAGTTGGGGAGTCGGCGGGGCAAGAGGGCTTGGGCTCCCTTTTGCCCCTATCGTGTCGGGGAGTCGGGGGGGCAAGAGGGCTTGAGCTCCCTCTTGCCCCAATCGTGTCGGGTGTCGGGACCGCCAAAAGGAAGCAGCAGGACACCGGTAGGAGCTTCTACATGATGGGGGGGTCGGGAGGCTGTGGGGGTGCGAGCGGTCCTTCAGAGTGGGGGTGCGGGTGGAAGTGCGTGCAAGCGGTCCTTCGGGGTGGGGGTGCGGGTGCGTGCAAGCGGTCCTTCGGGGTGAGGGTGCGAGCGGTCCTACGGGGGGGTGAATCGGACGTCGGGGGGGGGGAACTATGTAAAAAAATTTTTGTACAACGCGCTCACGCGTATAACATGCAAGGGTATGCGTGGTATGTAAAAACCACGTATAACGCGTGCGTTATATGCGAGAAAATATGGTAAATGCCTCTATCGTATCTCCCCTCTCCTACCTTTCCTTTAAAGTATACATATTGAGATTGTTAAGTCTGTCCCCATACTCCTTATGATGACCACACACAATTTTATTAGCCTTCTTCTGGACTGACTCCAGCCTTTTTATATCTTTTTGAAGGTGAGGTCTCCAGAATTGTACATAATATTCTAAATGAGGTCTCACCAGAGTCTTATACAGGGGCATCAATACCTCCTTTTTCCTACTGGCCATACCTCTTCCTATGCACCCTAGCATCCTTCTAGCTTTCGCCGTCACCTTTTCAACCTATTTGGCAACCTTAAGATCATCACATACAGTACAATCACACCCAAGTCCCGCTCTTCGGTCATGTACATAAGTTCTTCAGATTGATCAAACTTGTCTGACAAGACCTACCTCTAGTGAATCCACCGGATTCCAGAAACTTCACCATTCTCTAACTATATATGGGCAAGTGAATTGACACAGCTACCATTTAAAATAAATGTAGATTACAAAATTTGAATATTCGATAACAGGGAGCCTAGGCTATCTGGGCACACACAGGCCCAGATTCCGTAAACGATGTCCCAATTGTAGGCAGCGGTAGGCATCCTACCACTGTCTAATAAGCCAATCGAGACACACATTTTTAGAAAAAAGTCTCCCATGGTAGGCTGCCTACATTGGAGGTGCCTCCGGGAGCATAGGGAGGCACGCAAGCCCACTTAAGCTTGCCTAAGTCTATGTGCAGGCGTGGTTTGGCCTGGATGTAGCCAGCATACATACAATGTAGGCCAGCAAAATTCTGGCCTACATTGTAAGTAGACGCGGCTGCTGAGCTTATCGAGGCAAGGGATCTCCCTGCCACAATAAGTTTAGCGGCCGCCAGTTCCCCCACCCCACCGAATGAACGAGGCAGGAGGAACGCCCAGTCCCTCCTGCCCGGAACACCCACCCCCCGTATTAATGCAGGTGGAAGGATGCCCAGTATCCCTTCTGACCCTGAACACCCCCCCAAACAAACGCAGCAGGAAGAATGCCCAATCCCTCATGCTGGAAACCCCCCACCCCCTCTGTAGATCACTGGAAAGGAGGGTGCCCGATCCCTTATGCCGAAAAAACCCCTGTGGATCGCTGGTAGGAGGGTGCCCAATCCCTCCTGCCAGAAACCCCCCACCCAGTAGATTGTGCCCCCCCCCGTAGATTGTGCAGAACCCCCCCACTAGAACCCCTCCTAACCCCCAACCAGGACCCCCCATGGACCACCCTCTAACCTGTTAGGATGGCTGGCTGGATGGGTCTTCCCTCCAGCCAGCCAGCAGGTTAGCCTCTGTCGGAATGAGGTAGGCCTGCCCCTTCCCAGTGCATTGTGGGATGTACCAGGGAGGGGCCTAAGGTCTGATTGGCCCAGGCGCCTAAGGCCCCACCCATAAGAGGGGCCTTAGACACCTGGGCCAACCTGAATCTTAGATAGGTCCATGTGCATCCCTCCTGCTGGCAATCTACAGGGAAGGGGGGGTTCCAGCAGGAGGGATTGGGCACTCTCCTGCCAGTGATCATTTTTGGCAGGAGGGATTGGGCTCCCTTCTGCTGGCAATCAACAGGGGATGTGGAGTTTCCAGCAGGAGGGATTGGGCATTTCTCCTTCCGCTTTCGTTCGGGAGGGTTGGGGGATTTTCCAGATAGGATGGACTAGGCATCCCTCCTGCTGCATTCATTCGGAGGAGGGGGTGGACTGGCAGCCACATCTATGGCATTTAAACTTATCGCGGCAGGGAGATTCCTTGCCGAGATAAGCTTAGCGGCCGCGTCTACTAAAAGCCCGATTCTCTAACCGGTGTCTGTAACATGGATGTCGGTTAGAGAATTGGTTTCACTTTAGGTGGCCTTAGGCCTGATTCTATTTAGGAAGCCTGTTGGCTTCTGAGACCAGGCATCCATACAGAATCTGGACTACAGTATATACTGCACCTGTTTTATAAAAGCCATATCTGTACTTAAATGCATTTATAAAATTACACTGAGGGAATGTAAGTGTACACATTTAAACCTGCTCCAAGGAAGCTGTACCGTATTTTTACGCAAATAACGCGCATACGTGTAAAACGCGCACACTTCTATAGCGCGCGGGAACCAAGCATTTATGTAAAATAATTTCTGTATAGCGCGCCCATGCGTATACTGCGCATGCTCCTCCCGCCGCAGATTAACTCTTTCGTAGCTGGGCAATTTGCGTTCGACCAGGTGAATAGGGGCACTTACATTCATAAAGTCGGCCCACAGACCTAACCAGTAGAGGGATTAACAAAGACCCGGGATGATGAATGGAAAGACCGGTCGACTTCGGCCTACAGAACTAAGGGCTAAAGGAATAAAAGACTCCCTATTACAATTATTCCCTACACCTTTTATCTCTGTGGGCTATAGTTGATGGGTCTTTCTATTCATCCCGGGTCTTTAATTCCTCTATTGGTTTGTTCGGTCGTCCGACTCCATGAATGTAAGACCCTGATTCACCTGGTCGAACTTAAATTGGTTGCTCAGCTAGCGGGGTTAAGTTAAAGCCCATAGTCATTTTCAAAAGGGTCACTATGCCCCGTGAAAAACTGCCCACCTGTGTGGTTGTGCACTGCAACAAGAAGGGATGGATGGACTGTGATGTAATGAGATTGTGGGTTGATAAATGCTTTAGGGCAAGACAGGGTGGATTTTTTTCAAAAAATACCTTGTTAATTTTTGATGCCATGGCTGCCCACAAAGAAAAAAATGTTTAGGCCTACATTAATTCTAATGCTGCCCACATCGCTGTGATACCTGGAGGCCTGACGTGTAAGCTGCAGCCACTAGACATCGCAGTGAATCATCCATTCAAGACTTTTGTTAGAAGGGAGTGGGAGGAGTTGATGTAGAGCGGCACGCACGAGTACACACCCGCGGGGGCGGCTGAAGCAGGCAACTTTCACAGAAGTCTGCAAGTGGGTGGCTTCAGCATGGGATCAAATAACACCTGATACTATTCGAAACGGATTTTGAAAAGCGGGCATTACTTTAATCATGCAGCGGAAGGCGGTAACGACACGGATATCAGCGATGATGATGACGATGATGACTATATCACTTCTGAAATAAATGAGGATCATCTGCAGGCCATGCTGACTTTATTTAATGACGAAGATGAATATTCCGATTTTGATGGATTCAAAGAATCAGATGACTGTGATGATGATGACTGAATAAAACAGTAAAACTTTTTTTATGTACAACTTTAATTAACAATTTAGATTATTTTGTCCTCGATACTTCGTTTTATCTTGATTAAATTTTATAGTTTATGAGAATGAACGTGTGATTTGTGTTCTTGTTGCTGAATTCATATTCACTAACTCGAGAGCTCTTTAGTATACATATTCTTTGTTCCACCATGGCGTAGAGGGGTCCAGGTATATATAACGGATATAACGCGCATGCTTATTCCGTGTTTGTAAAATCTGGAATAACACGCTCACGGATATAATGCGCATGCTTATTCCGTGTTTGTAAAATCTTGTATAGCGCGCGCGTTATATGCGTAAAAATACGGTAATTGTGTATGCTGGTAAGAATGTTGTAAGTGCTGATGAACATCCTTTCTATAATAAAATCCTAAGCGCGCATGCACACTTAGGATGGCGTGTTCCCTGATAGCATACTGTATCCCTCCATGCCGAATTCCATTTTTGAACACGGAGGCAGGGAACATGCCGGTGGTTCCCCCCCTCCTGCCCTCACCAACCGCTGCCGCCGCTGCTGCTCCTCTTCAAAGCAGCCTGCTGAGGTTCGCGGCAGGCTATAGTGAACCTCGCAGGTCGCTCTGCACCTCGGTAGCATGTTCCCTCAGAAACACGGGATTACGTCAGAAGGAACGTGCTACCGATGTGCAGAGCAGCCTGCGAGGTTTGCTACAGCCATCCGCGATCCTCAGCAGGCTGCTTTGAAGAGGAGGGCAGATGCGAACAGACCAGGAAGCCGGATGCTGGATAGGGGGAGCAGGTAATGGATGCTGCTGGATGGGGAGCAGGGAAGAGGTGCTGCTGGACAGGGGTGAAGGTAACAGGAAGGGAGGCCTACTGCTGGACAGGGGGAACAAGGAAGAGGTGCTGCTGGACAGGGGTGGGGGTAACAGGAAGGGAAGCCTACTGCTGGACAGGAGGAACAGAGAAGAGGTGCTGCTAGACATGGGGGAGGTAAAAGGAAGGGAGAAGGTCTACTGCTGGACAGGGGGAGCAGGGAAGAGGTGCTGCTGGACATGGGGGAGGTAAAAGGAAGGGAGAAGGACTACTGCTGGACAGGGGGAGCAGTGAATGGGTGTTGCTGGACAGGGGGGAGGTAAAATGAAGGCAGAAGGGCTGCTGCTGGACAGGGGGAGCAGTGAAGGGGTGCTTCTGGACACGGAGGAGGTAAAAGGAAGGGATAAGGACTACTGCTGGACAGGGGGAGCAGTGAACGGGTGCTGCTGGACAGGGGGGAGGTAAAACAAAGGGAGAAGGGCTGCTGCTGGAGAGGGGGAGCAGTGAAGGAGTGCTGCTGGACACGGGGGAGGTAAAAGGAAGGGAGAAGGACTACTGCTGGACAGGGGGAGCAGTGAATGGGTGCTGCTGGACAGGGAGGAGGTAAAACGAAGGGAGAAGGGCTGCTGCTGGACAGGGGGAGCAGTGAAGGGGTGCTTCTGGACACGGAGGAGGAAAAAGGAAGGGATAAGGACTACTGCTGGACAGGGGGAGCAGTGAACGGGTGCTGCTGGACAGGGGGGAGGTAAAACGAAGGGAGAAGGGCTGCTGCTGGAGAGGGGGAGCAGTGAAGGGGTGCTGCTGGACACGGGAGAGGTAAAAGGAAGGGAGAAGGACTACTGCTGGACAGGAGGAGCAGGCAAGGGGTGGTGGTGGACAGCCGAGGAAAGAGAGAGACAGAAAGAAAGAAAGACAGACAGACAGAAAGCGGCCAGGGAGAGAGAGAAAGAAAGACACACACATCTATTCTAGCACCCGTTAATATTATGGGCTTAAAGACTAGTATGTTATAAAATACATGAATAAGTGCCATTCTACAAAGTATGACAAGTTGCTGTGGGAACACCTCTCTTGTCCGTTCATACCTCCAAGACCTTGATGTGTCAGTCAGGTGTTAGTTCTGTATACTGTGGAGAGAAATATCACCATGTGGACATGAAATTTATTTCTTTCAGCATGAGGAAAAAGGCACTATATAAGTAATTTCTACACAATGGGAAAGAGAATAAGTAGAAACATTGACAGTCACAATAAGTTTCAATATACAAAATATAAGCACAGTTCTACAGTATAAGGCTCAATAATAATTAGGAGCATGGATATTCATTTTCTCAGTATAAAGACCGGTTTTTTTTAAATTTTATTTTTATTGCAATGTCATATTAAATAAAGAAAAAGAAGAATATTGTCATTCTCTAATAAAAAGGGTAATATATGGAAATAAAGTAATATCTTTTATATTGGAATAACAATGCAGTTTATGATTAGCTTTCAAAGGTAACCCCTTCTTCTTCAGATCAGAAATAAAAAGGGAAAATCTTACATAACTCAAGTCCACACTAAGGGAGGAATCCAAATACATAAAGGAAAACAAAAAAATGTCTATTCAAATAATAAAGGAAAAAAAGAGGTGAAAAGAAGCACTATATTTATTTAGTGGGTATCTAATGCAGCCATATTGGGAATGAGGTCTATCTCTATCTGAATGGTGAATGGTGTATGAAGGGCTCAGGAAATTGTTCCCCTGAAGACGCAAATTATAGCGAAACAGGATTATGCTGTCGGGAGGCTTGAGCAAGCAATCTTCAGCATATGATTTTTTGGTTGGACTCCTTCCCAGATAAGTTATTATGAACATTGTTTGAATTTATGAATGGGAAGTGGCTGTGCTCGACTGGAGTTTTTTTTCCAACTGCTAGATGTTTTCTGAGCTTAAGGAAGTATTAGTTTACTAATTCATGCTAGTGGTGGAGGTTTTTTTTAAATTATCTATTATTAGTGTGAGCCTGTTACTTTATGCAAAGTGTTCCTGTTAGCGTGGCTTTGTTAGCACCGAGATCTTTTTTCTCCATCCTTTTGGTTATGTTAATTTAATTAAGTTCTTCCTTTTGAAGTTGAGGCTGGTGTTTGCTCTCCACCAGAACGGAGGTTCACATTGGTTGAATATGGATTCTTGAACCTTTGGATCCTAGACCTAAGTCCTATCTCTATCCTCAGACATTCCCTTGGTGGATAAAAAGGCAGATAGTTGTGTAGAATCCAAAAAAACACAGTCTCACAAGACCTATATTGTACAAAGCATAACAGGAGAACTGAAAAAACAGCACCCATCTCTTAACACTTCTGGTTGTAGTAGTAGGAATTGTCCTCTCTTCCTCGATGTCTCCCTAGAGACATCAAGATACATATATATTTTATAGTTCAAAAAAGTTTTTTTTGCCTCTGTATTTGAAGTAACAGACAATCTTTAGCTGAAGCCAGGATAAAAGTTTCCAAAAGAGTAGCAGGTTGTGCTGTTTCTGAATCAGAGGTAACTATGAAAGCTGATATATTTAAAGGTTCCATAACCTGAACCTGCTCCAACTAAGATCCAACTAAGATGGCTGTGCTGCAGATATTTAATATAAATTAAAAATATGTTTTTGGCTTGTCTTTTTCCTTCTTTGTGACATGAAAGCTTACTAAAGTGAACAGATTATTGTTTAGAATGCACATTTAGAAATAAAAGAGATAAATTATAAAAGAAAATATTGTTTAAAAGTTATAAACAGATTGGACTGATGATAACACTTGAGTGTACTATTATTTTATAGTCAATGTACATGGTACTGAGATAGAATTATATTGCTATATATTTGATGATCTGACCATTTCAAATTAGATATGCTTTGTAAAAGCTGCTTAATATGTAAAGTTTTGATATAGAAATGAACAGCGCTTCCTACAAGGACTTCCAGAAAGCAACAATGAATCTAGAGGCAGGGAGAAGGACCCCCCCCCCCCCACCTTACACACACACACGATAACTGCACTCTTTCCTCTAGTAGGATGGGGAAGATACCATTTGTAATGTCCCCTCCGAAGTAGAGCCAGTACTTTGCCCTACTGATGTCAGGTGCTTGGTAACGCTGCAGGGAAAAGCACTTTTGGGTTGTGGCGAAGCAACAGGGTTAACCAGATTCAGCAATACCCCCTCCAAACTTTGTTCCACAGAATAATCTGGACCACTCCAAGATGCCAAAATGTCTGCTAGCAGTTTCACTCCACAAGATTCCAAGATTTCTTGAACCATCCAGGATGGCTCAGTGCATCTGGGAAGCTAAGCCCATAATTTTGCTTTCCTTGCTTCAGGGACATGGTGAACGAGGTGCAAAATCTGTATATCCCCAGATTCAGGAAGGGGGGCAAAAAGAATCGAACAAAAGACCCGGCGTGGATAACCAAAACAGTGAAGGAAGTGATAGGCAATAAGAAAAATTCATTCAAGAAATGGAAAAAGGACAAATCTGAGGGGAACTGGAAAGAGCACAAGAAGTATCAAAAAGAATGTCACCGTGAGGTTCGGAAAGCTAAAAGAGAGTATGAAGAAAGGCTAGCCAGGGAAGCAAGAAATTTCAAACCGTTCTTCAGATATGTTAAAGGGAAGCAGCCAGCTAGAGAGGAAGTGGGACCGCTAGACGACGGAGACAGGAAGGGAGTGGTGAAGGAGGAGAAGGTAGTGGCAGAAAGGCTTAACATGTTCTTCTCGTCTGTATTTACTAACGAAAACACGTCCAACATGCCGGAACCTGAGCAATTCTTCAACGGAAGTCAAGCAGAAAAATTAACATTCATAGAAGTGAGCATTGAGGACGTTCGCAGGCAGATAGAAAAACTAAAAACTGACAAATCCCCGGGTCCGGATGGCATACATCCAAGGGTTCTGAAGGAATTAAAGGAGGAGATAGTGGAACTACTGCAGCAAATTTGCAACTTATCCCGGAGGATTGGAAGATAGCCAACGTTACGCCCATCTTTAAAAAGGGATCAAAAGGTGATCCGGGAAACTATAGGCCAGTGAGCCTGACTTCAGTTCCTGGGAAAATGGCAGAAGCACTGATAAAAGAAAGCATTGATCAACATTTTGAAAAGCACGAACTTCTGATAGCCAGCCAGCATGGTTTCTGCAAGGGACGATCGTGCCAAACAAACTTATTGCACTTCTTCGAAGGGATTAACAAACAGATGGACAAAGGAGACCCCATTGACATCATATATCTAGATTTCCAAAAAGCCTTTGACAAGCTGCCCCATGAATGTCTACTCCAGAAACTAAAGAACCATGGGGTGGAAGGAGACGTACATAGATGGATCAGAAACTGGTTGGAGGGTAGAAAACAAAGGGTAGGAGTGAAGGGCCACTACTCCGACTGGAGGAGGGTCACGAGTGGTGTCCCGCAGGGCTCGGTGCTTGGGCCGTTACTATTTAATATCTTCATAAATGATCTAGAAACAGGGACGAAGTGCGAGATAATAAAATTTGCGGACGACACTAAACTATTTAATGGAGCTCGGACTACAGAGGAATGTGAAGAATTGCAAAGGGACTTGAACAAACTAGAAGATTGGGCGACAAGATGGCAGATGAAGTTCAACATGTGGGGAGCAGAAACTCGAGGTACAACTATACAATGGGAGGGATATTATTAAATAAGAGTACCCAGGAAAGGGACTTGGGGGTATTGGTGGACATGACAATGAAGCCGACGGCACAGTGTGCAGCGGCCGCTAAGAGAGCGAATAAAATGCTTGGTATAATCAAAAAAGGTATTACAGCCAGAACGAAAGAGGTTATCCTGCCGTTGTATCGGGCAATGGTGCGCCCGCATTTGGAGTACTGCGTCCAATATTGGTCGCCGTACCTTAAGAAGGATATGGCGTTAGTCGAGGGGGTTCAGAGGAGAGCGACGCGTCTGATAAAAGGGATGGAAAACCTGTCATATGCTGAGAGATTGGAGAAGCTGGGTCTCTTTTCCCTGGAGAATAGGAGACTTACAAGATCATGAAGGGCATAGAGAGAGTAGAGAGGGACAGATTCTTCAAACTTTCGAATAATAAAAGAACAAGAGGGCACTCGGAAAAGTTGATAGGAGACAGATTCAAAACAAATACTAGGAAGTTCTTTTTTACCCAAAGTGTGGTGGACACCTGGAATGCACTTCCAGAGGATGTGATTGGGCAGAGTACGGTACTGGGGTTCAAGAAAGGATTGGACAAATTCCTACTGGAAAAGAGGATAGAGGGGTATAGATAGAAGATTACTGCACAGGTCCTGGACCTGCTGGGCCACCGCGTGAGCGGACTGCTGGGTACGATGGACCTCGGGTCTGACCCAGCAGAGGCATTTCTTATGTTCTTATGAGACTAGTAAAGAACCATAACTAGAGCAGAACGCTGCAACAGCAACTTCCAAATGCCTTCTTTGGTTCCCCACTTTTCAAAAATTATTATATAAAAGTAAAAATGTATTTGTTGTAGGGTTGGTAAGAGTCTCTTGATATGAAGCTAGCAGCACAAAATCTCACTGTTGTTGATAGGACAGTAAAGCATGGGAAAGTGTGCTGTTATTGGCTATTGTTTCATTGTCCTTTAACTTGATGCTAGACTCTTCAAGATCAAAAGACTGCAAGCTCAGATCACAAGATCGTCAGCTACATAATAAGCTATATCATTGTGATATTCTGCTGCGAGTATAGAACCTTCACGGAGAATGCAAAGAATGGCAAGTTTTGCTTTCAGTGCTAAGATAGTGAAGGATGGGCAGCATCGCTGCCTTTGGTTGAATAATAAAGGACAGAGAAACTTTATCGATAGAATAATTTTATATATATTACAAGCTCCTTTGCAGAATGCTATTGGTGACTCATATTCAATAGAGTATATTTTAGTGCTTATTCACAATGAGCACTTCTTAAGACTCACGCTGTAGTAAAACAATTACTGATCACCAAGAAGTGTTTCCATAGAAACACAGACAACATGAAACCTCCAAAGCATCTTGTCATTAGACACTGCTGACAATAAACAGTAAGTGCTCACAACATATGGATAAGCTCTGTTATTTTGAATGTTCCACTATAATGTGGGTGGCACATTTTAATTTTGTAAATATAACTCAGAATATGTACAAATAAAATACTGCCGACTCTGTGGCAGACAATGAACAGACCTATGATTTCCCTTCGAAAGTCATTAATTTGGATAGTGCTCATTAAAGCAGTAAATATTATAGGGAAGGAAATATGCTCCAATATTTAGTATATAGGAATTAATTCAGGGCACATGTATAATAAAATCCCTAATTAAGAACATAAGAATTGCCATACTGGGACAGACCAAAGGTCCATCAAGCCAGGCATACGATTTCCAACAGTTGCCAATCATGTACTCTCGAGGCATGAAATTTCAAATCCATTCAATGCCCAGTCTGGAATCTAAAATTGCTGACTTATTTTCCAGCTCTTAGTATCAGACCATTTAACATGCTAAGTGGCCCAATTTTTCTATATAATTATGGTTTGTGTTAAGGGTGGGGTGGAGGTGACTCTAAAAATAATTTCCTTATAGCATGGAAGGAAATAGATTCCGTACAAACGTAAGGAAGTTCTTCTTCACCCAGAGAGTGGTAGAAATCTGGAACGCTCTTCCAGAGGCTGCTATAGGGGAAAGCACCCTTCAGGGATTCAAGAAAAGGCTGTATAAGTTCCTACTGGAACAGAACATATGCAGGTAAGACTAGGCTCAAATAGGGCACTGGTCTTTGACCTAAGGGCCGCTGCATGAGCAGACTGCTGGGCATGATGGACCACTGGTCTGACCCAGCAGCAGCAAATCTTATGTTCTTACCTGATGAATATGTAACTGCATGGTCACAGTAATTCATTTAACATAGCTGAATATGTATATTAATATAATCACAAGATTTTAGGGCTACTATTAATACAGTAACATAGTAACATAGTAGATGACGGCAGATAAAGACCCGAATGGTCCATCCAGTCTGCCCAACCTGATTCAATTTAATTTTTTTTTTTTTTAACTTTTTCTTCTTAGCTATTTCTGGGCAAGAATCCAAAGCTTTACCTGGTACTGTGCTTGAGTTCCAACTGCTGAAATCTCTGTTAAGACTTACTCCAGCCCATCTACACCCTCCCAGCCACTGAAGCCCTCCCCAGCCCATCCTCCACCAAACGGCCATATACAGACACAGACCATGCAAGTCTGCCCAGTAACTGGCCTAGTTCAATATTTAATATTATTTTCTGATTCTAAATCTTCTGTGTTCATCCCACGCTTCTTTGAACTCAGTCACTCTCCACCACCTCTCTCGGGAGCGCATTCCAGGCATCCACTACCCTCTCCGTAAAGTAGAATTTCCTAACATTGCCCCTGAATCTACCACCCCTCAACCTCAAATTATGTCCTCTGGTTTTACCATTTTCCTTTCTCTGGAAAAGATTTTGTTTTACGTTAATACCCTTCAAGTATTTGAACGTCTGAATCATATCTCTCCTGTCTCTCCTTTCCTCTAGGGTGTACATATTCAGGGCTTCCAGTCTCTCCTCATACGTCTTCTGGCGCAAGCCTCCTATCATTTTCGTCGCCCTCCTTTGGACCGCCTCAAGTCTTCTTACGTCTTTCGCCAGATACGGTCTCCAAAACTGAACACAATACTCCAAGTGGGGCCTCACCAATGACCTGTACAGGGGCATCAACACCTTCTTCCTTCTACTGACTACGCCTCTCTTTATACAGCCCAGAATCCTTCTGGCAGCAGCCACTGCCTTGTCACACTGTTTTTTCGCCTTTAGATCTTCGGACACTATCACCCCAAGGTCCCTCTCCCCGTCCGTGCATATCAGCTTCTTTCCTCCCAGCATATACGGTTCCTTCCTATTATTAATCCCCAAATGCATTACTCTGCATTTCTTTGCATTGAATTTTAGTTGCCAGGCATTAGACCATTCCTCTAACTTTTGCAGATCCTTTTTCATATTTTCCACTCCCTCTTTGGTGTCTACTCTGTTACAAATCTTGGTATCATCCGCAAAAAGGCACACTTTTCCTTCTAATCCTTCAGCAATGTCACTCACAAACATATTGAACAGGATTGGCCCCAGCACCGAACCCTGAGGGACTCCACTAGTCACCTTTCCTTCCTTCGAGCGACTTCCATTAACCACCACCCTCTGGCGTCTGTCCGACAGCCAGTTTTTGACCCAGTTCACCACTTTGGGTCCTAACTTCAGCCCTTCAAGTTTGTTCAACAGCCTCCTTTGAGGAACTGTATCAAATGCTTTGCTGAAATCCAAGTAAATTACATCTAGCATATGTCCTCGATCCAGCTCTCTGGTCACCCAATCAAAAAATTCAATCAGGTTCGTTTGGCACGATTTACCTTTTGTAAAGCCATGTTGCCTCGGATCCTGTAACCCATTAGATTCAAGGAAGTACACTATCCTTTCTTTCAGCAACACTTCCATTATTTTTCCAACAACTGAACTGAGGCTCACCGGCCTGTAGTTTCCTGCTTCATCCCTGTGACCACTTTTATGAATAGGGACCACATCCGCTCTCCTCCAATCCCCAGGAATCACTCCCGTCTCCAGAGATTTGTTGAACAAGTCTTTAATAGGACTCGCCAGAACCTCTCTGAGCTCCCTTAGTATCCTGGGATGGATCCCGTCTGGTCCCATCGCTTTGTCCACCTTCAGTTTTTCAAGTTGCTCATAAACACCCTCCTCCGCGAACGGTGCAGAATCTACTCTATTTTCCCGTGTAACTTTGCCAGACAATCTCGGTCCTTCTCCAGGATTTTCTTCTGTGAACACAGAACAGAAGTATTTGTTTAGCACATTTGCTTTCTCCTCATCACTCTCCACATATTTGTTCCCAGCTTCTTTTAGCCTAGCAATTCCATTTTTTATCTTCCTCCTTTCACTAATATATCTGAAAAAATTTTTATCTCCCTTTTTTACATTTTTAGCCATTTGTTCTTCCGCCTGTGCCTTCGCCAAACGTATCTCTCTCTTGGCTTCTTTCAATTTCACCCTGTAGTCCTTTCTGCTCTCCTCTTCTTGGTTTTTTTTATATTTCATGAACGCCAACTCTTTCGCCTTTATTTTCTCAGCCACTAGGTTGGAGAACCATATCGGCTTCCTTTTTCTCTTGTTTTTATTGATTTTCTTCACATAAAGGTCCGTAGCCATTTTTATCACTCCTTTCAGCTTAGACCACTGTCTTTCCACTTCTCTTATGTCCTCCCATCCTAACAGCTCTTTCTTCAGGTACTTTCCCATTGCATTAAAGTCTGTACATTTGAAATCTAGGACTTTAAGTATCGTGCGGCCGCTCTCCACTTTAGTAGTTATATCAAACCAAACCGTTTGATGATCGCTACTTCCCAGGTGAGCACCCACTCGAACATTAGAGATACTCTCTCCATTTGTGAGGACCAGATCCAATATCGCTTTTTCCCTTGTGGGTTCCATCACCATTTGTCTGAGCAGAGCCTCTTGAAAGGCATCCACAATTTTCCTACTTCTTTCTGATTCCGCAGACGGAACATTCCAGTCCGCATCCGGCAGGTTGAAATCTCCCAACAGCAGAACCTCCTCTTTCCTTCCAAACTTTTGGATATCCACAATCAGATCCTTATCAATTTGCTGCGATTGAGTCAGAGGTCTGTAGACTACACCCACGTAGATAGAAGTTCCATCTTCTCTTTTCAGAGCAATCCATATCGCTTCTTCCTCTCCCCAGGTCCCTTGCATTTCGGTCGCTTGGATATTGATCTTTACATAGAAAGCTACTCCTCCACCTTTATGACCATCTCTGTCCTTCCTAAAAAGATTATATCCCAGTATGTTTGCATCCCATCCATGTGATTCACTGAACCATGTCTCTGTGATAGCAACAATATCTAGATCTGCCTCTAACATCAGGGCTTGCAGATCATGAACTTTGTTGCTTAGACTGCGAGCATTTGTGGTCATTGCTTTCCAGCTATTTTTCAGCGATAATCTCCTTTTTCGTATGGATTTTTGTGTCGTTTCACTTTCCGTTGCAATACTAAGAAATTAGTTGCTAATATTGCTTATGTTGCAGCCTTTACTACTATCACATCTTTTCTTTTGCCGGGGGTGGTCTCTATAATTGTCCTTCGTACATACACCACCCCCACCTTCTAGTTTAAATGCCTAGAAAAATATTGTCTAAATTTCTCTGCAAGGTTTCTTTTTCCTGCTGTAGTAATATGTAGCCCATCAGTGCAATATAGCTTCTTGTCCTTCCATGTATTTCCCCTTCCTCCTATGTACCAGTGACTGTGCTGGCTAAATATTGGCCTATCAATTTTCAGTCTACCAACATGGTCCAGCCTTAAAAAAATTAATCTAGGCCATGAAACTGTCTAACTCATCAGCATATCTGTTGGCTGATTTCCTCCCCCCCCTTTTTTTTTAAATCAAACTGTGCTGGATAAGAATGGGCAGCTCAGCATTTAGCTCACGCTGCTTGGCAGTGCAGCTTGATAAAAGGAGAGTTAGTTAAGAACCCCAGTTTGGAATTTTTTCCATACACCCACTCCATCACTAACTCTAGCTTTACCCACACTCAGGTCCCAGCTCTGTAGAAGGAGACCAGTTTTTGCCTTCGGTTGAAAAAGCCAATATGGATCCCATATATTTTTCTGGTTTCCAACCTATCTCCAACATGTCTTTTATATTAAAAATTACAGAAAAATATGTCTCTTTTCCAGTTTTTGGATATTCTGGAACAATTTCAGCACTGCATTCCAAACAATCAGCTGTCCATACCATACCATACCATACCATAACATACAATTTTTTTATAAACAAGGATTCAGTGCTGCTTTCAGGGATCTAGCCCAATTACATTAAGGATCTGGATTCACAATTGGATGGTGATTAGAAGAATGACAGAGAGAAAAGATACATCTTTAACAGTTTCCTGAAGTGGCTGTATGATGAGGTATGTCAAAGGTATAGTGGTAGCTTGTTCCAGTTTTGGGGGCCCTGAAATTAAAAAGTGGCCACAAATAGTTTTTTTCGATAGACTTGGGGTGCAAGATAAGGCAACTTCAAGCGATGTGTTCTAGAGTTGATGAATGAACAAGCAACTTTGATATTGGTTGTTAGTCCCTGAGAGTTTTCTCCATATATGGCCTTATGGACCATACAAGTGATCTTAAACTGAGTTTTATTCATTGATAACCAGTGTAGCTCCCTTACTAGAGGGCTTGGTCTCTCAAAGTGACCTAGTCAAAAGATCAATCTGGCTGCCGTGTTCTGAAATAGTTGTAGTCTTTTTGTAATCTTTCTCCATGATGCCAGTGTATAGAGAGCTGCAATATCTAAGTAAGGGAGTAGGACTGCCTGAACAAGTCTCCTAAAGCTAATCTGAATTAAGACTGTTCTAATTAGTCTTGTCAAAGTTGGAAGAATTGGAAGAAGAATTTTTTCACCAAGGAGTCGATTTGGGTTTCAAAGGTTAGGTAGGAGTCTAAAAAGACCCTCAAAACTTTGGATGGTTTCTCAATTTTATGATGTTCTCCTGTATTCAGGATCAGTCTTTATGTGGTAATGAGTCATAGTCACTGAACCAGAGGACTTTGGCCTTTAGTTTATTAAGCTTGAGGAGGTTCTTCTGCATCCATGTACTCAAGTCTTCAATAATCTTTGTCAAATGTTGTATTGTCAAAAGAGTCTTCGGCTAGACAGAGGAAGAAAATATCATCTGCTTAAGAAAATTCCTGAATTTGGGAAATATCAAATCTCTTTCCCAGGGTGCTTAAGTATACATTAAACAGTGAGGGGGCAGTGGCGAGCCTTGTGGTACACCACAGAATGGGGACCTCTTGTTGCCTCTTCTCACTTCATAAGTTCTGTCCTTTAAAAATTCTCTGAATCATTTTAGCACAGTGCCTTGTATTCCTCATTTATTTAACCTCAGAAGTAATAGGGGGTGATTGACTGCATCGAATGCTGTGGAGATGTCGAATTGCAGCAGAACAGTCTGTTTACTCTTACTCAGATATGATTTTGCTTTTGATGTTAATTCCAGCTGTAAGGTTTCTGTACTATGCATGGTTCTAAATCCATGTTATGAAATATGAAATCAGTCTGAAGTTTTCAACTTTATTTAGATCTGCACCTGACTTAGGAATCGGGGTCAACACAATAGCTGATATTGTTTTTGGATATACTGTATACCCTTTTCCAAGCATAGATTAACAAGATTTGTCAACCATAACAGAAAACTAGCTGGAATGCGTTCCAGCAATTTGGCTAAGCAGCTAGATTTCCTTGAGAGCCTTTTTAGTAAGTCTGAGACTACATCTGAAGAGACGACTGAGAATTCCCATGACCAGGAAGTGACATCAGATGGATAGCTGAGGCTGGCACAAGCAGCAGATATGAGATGCTGCTCGCTGCTACAAAGATTTGAAGAGTTGGGGTGGGTGATGAGGATTGAGGTGCCGGCACCCGGAGTGGTCTGCCCCTCTCGTGATGCCACGTTGTCAGATCTGAGGTCACAGCAGGAAGAGTCGTGTCTTCCTTTTAGGAGCTAAAACAAAAATGTGAGCTGTCACAAAGACTTTTTGCTTACCTCTAGATCAGACATTAGGGATTAGGAATCAGACACTAAGGACACTCAAATTTGCTCCCCCTCCCCCCAAAATGATGCTCTAAGTTGGGCACTGTTTATAGAATAGCATTATAGCATGTAGTGCCAGGATCTAAGCCCAACTTTGGGCTTGAGGAATTACACCAGATGAAACCTGGTGTAAATCCTCATGTGTAAATTAGGTTCAGATCCCCTGAATTCTATAAAACTGCCCCGTCCCATCCTTGCCCCTCCTATGGTTACACCCCCTTTTCACTTACACACTAAAAGGTTTTCACGTGCATCTTTATAGAATAGCACTTAGCAAGATGCGTGTGCAAATCCAAATCTACTATTTGAGATTTGGGATTCTGCCTAGTTTGTGTGACCCACATTGGCTGTACTTGGAAGCAGGATACTGGACTAGATGGACCATTGGTCTGACCCAGGCCCGGATGCACTAAAAATGGTTGCTCAAGCCGAGTGGGTCGCTGTGGGATGATTTTAAAACGGTGATCAATTTTCCAATGACTTTGCAAGCAAATTAGTTTTGCAGAGGTCTGCCGTAACCCCACCCCACCAGTCGTTGGAAAACCGACACTGATACATGTGCAGAGCCAATAGGGGAAGCCCTGAAGCAGCCTCCTGCCGCTCAGCTGTTTGGGGAAGGAAGATTTTTTTTAATGGGCATATGTATTGTGCATATGCTACACACGCACAATACCTGTCTCCATTTAAAAAAAAAAAAAAAAGTCATGCTGGCCTCCCCCCTCAACGATTGCCCATTGACAAATAAGAGAGGTAGGAGGGATGGCCCACTCTCTCCTGTCTCAGCCACCTGGACCCCACCAAACTTCCTACCCTCTACCCTCCCTGCAAAGATCGCATCAATCCAGAACTCCCTTTTGCAAAGATCATGGCCATTCAGACACCCTCCCCTTACGTGAAGATCGTTACCCCCCAGCCCCCCCATGAAGATTCTCTGCAGAAGGGTTGCCCACTGTGGGATGGACCTTAGGCACTTGAGCCAATCAGGGCCTTAGGCCCCTCCCAGTGCATCACAGGATGCACCGGGAAGAGGAAGGCCCACCATTTTGGAGAGACGGATCTACTGGCAGGAAGGACTTAGGCATCCCTCCTACTCTCTTCTTCCATATAAGGTATGGAGGTGGGGAGTGGTGTGTGGGGAGAGCCGAGGGACAGAGGTAATTTTGGGTCCGTTGCTAAATTTAGTGCATGCCTTAGCGATGATAGGGCATCGATCGGAGGGCTTGTTTTAATATTAATGACCTTGTTTTAATAATAATAAGGTTGTTTACATGGCAGAGTCGGAGAATGTATGAACACATGGAAAAGCATGTGGTGAGCCATTGTATACATCGGTTGGCAAATTAGGTACTGTATTTTTCGCTCCATAAGATGCACTCTTTCTACCCCCAAATAGGGGGTGGAAAAGTGGGTGCATCTTGTGGAGTGAAGACTCCTCGCCCTCTACCCCCGGTACATTTTAAAACTGGCAGTAATCCTGCACTCCTGATGGATGGCTGCCTTTCGTTTCAGAGCAGCGCACAATGCAGGAATGCGACCATTGTGCTTCCTGCCGGGTCCCGAGCCACTCCATGATTCTGTAAATATAAATAAATATATATATTTACTATAATAAAATGCTAAGCGCGCATGCACACTCTTACCGCTGTGTTCCCTGATCCCTGATCTGTAGTTCTGTGGTCAGAAGGAGTACGCATGCGCGCTTACAACGGATCTCTCTCTCGCAGACCCCAAGGAGATGTGCGGGCTTGCCGGCTCCAGATCCCTTACATTTCATGGACTGCTCAGCACACACAGCACCTGCACCTGGGAAATGCGCAGGTCATCCAGCCAGCGTGAGGAGGGGCTACCAGCATCTGCCTCGGGCTCCGCATCGCCTCCTGTCACCGCAGCTGCCACCTTGCGCTTAGGTAGTTCTCGGCGGTGAACTCAACCTGCAGGCTCGCCCTGTCGCGTGAGGAAATCGAGGTGCAGACGACACGCGCATGTTGAGCCCCAGCTGGCGCCACAACGCCGGGTGGAAGATGCGCTCACGCTTGGTAGAAGAGGTGGAAGAGGTGCTTGCGCTGGCATGAGCAGGTGGCTGAGGCCCGCAGCCAGTCTGGGAGAAGAAGATGTGCATGATGAGCTCGCTGGCCAGAGATGAGGTGCCCGCTATCCCCGCAGGAAAGATTCCTCGGCCCAGAACACAGCAGCCCAGCCCGCCAACAGACCACCACGTGCCTGCATCAAAATCTTCAGCAAGACTGCTGGAAGGAGGCGGAGCTCCCCTTTTGAGTCTGTCCCGGCAGGGAGAAGGGGTACTACTAGACAGGGGGATCAGATAAGGGGTTTTGCTGGACAGGGGGGAGGTAATTCTAGCACCCGTTAATGTAACGGTCTAAAAAACTAGTATGTATATATATACTAGTGTTTAAGCCTGTTACATTAATGGGTGCTAGAATATATGTCTGTCTTAATTTCTGTCTCTCTCCCTGCCTCTGTCTCTTTCTTCCTTTCTTTCAGTCTCTCTCCCTCCTGCTGTCTATCTTTCTTTGTTTCTTTCTATCTCTCTCCCTCCTGCTGTCTATTTTTCTTTCTGTCTGTCTCTCTCCCTCCCACTGTTTGTCTGTCTTTCATTCTCTCTGTCTCTTTCCCTGGCCCTCTGTCTATCTGTCTGTCTTTCTCCCTGCCCACTGTCTGTCTGTCTTTCTTTCTGTCTGTCTCCCTGGCCCGCTGCCTGTCTGTCTTTCTTTCTGTCTGTCTCTCTCCCTGGCCCGCTGTCTGTCTGTCTCTCTCACTGCCCGCTGTCTGTCTTTCTTTCTGTCTGTCTCTCTCCCTGGCATGCTGTCTGCCTGTCTTTCTTTCTGTCTCTCTCCCTGACCCGCTGTCTGTCTTTCTTTCTCCCTGGCCCCCTATCTGTCTTTCTTTATGTCTGTCTGTCTCCCTGGCCCCCTGTCTGTCTTTCTTTCTGTCTGTCTGTCTCCCTGGCCCCCTGACTGTCTGTCTCTCTCCCTGCCTGCTGTCTGTCTTTTTTTCTGTCTGTCTCTCTCCCTGGCACGCTGTCTGCCTGTCTTTCTTTCTGTCTCTCTCCCTAGCCCGCTGTCTGTCTGTCTGTCTTTCTTTCTTTCTGTCTCTCTCCCTGGCTCCCTTGGACTGTCTCTCTCCCTGGCCTCCTGTCTGTCTGTCTTTCTGTCTGTCTCTCTCCCTGGCCTCCTGTCTGTCTTTTTTTCTGTCTGTCTCTCTCCCTGGCCCGCTGTCTGTCTGTCTCTCTCCCTGCCCGCTGTCTGTCTTTTTTTCTGTCTGTCTATCTCCCTGGCACGCTGTCTGCCTGTCTTTCTTTCTGTCTCTCTCCCTAGCCCGCTGTCTGTCTGTCTTTCTGTCTGTCTCTCTCCCTGGCCCCCTTTGTCTCTCTCTCTCCCTGGCCCCCTGTCTGTCTTTCTTTCTGTCTGTATCTCTCCCTGGCCCCCTGTCTGTCTGTCTTTTTTTTCTTTCTATCTCTCTCCCTTGCCCCCTGTCTGTTTTTCTTTTTGTCTGTCTCTCTCCCTGGCCCGCTGTCTGTCTGTCTCTCTCCCTGGCCCCATGTCTGTCTGCCTTTCTTTCTTCTGTCTCTCTCCCTGCCCACTGTCTTTCTGTGTGTCTGTCTTTCGTTCTCGTGCACTGAGATGCTTCAGCTCCAGCCCCCTTCTCACACCTACCCTTAAATCACTCGTTTTTCCTCCTCCCCAGCCTGAACAACCACCAACCACTGTCCGGATACTGAGCGTCGGTATGCCTGCTTCCGTTACTTGGTCCTGTTAGATGGAGTGAGTGTGGGAGGGGGGAGTCGCCACCGTGGTCACCGCCTCCATGCGTCCATGCTTTAAGGTGCCTCCCGCATGTGCAGTAGGAGCCAGCGTCGCCGAGGGAGGGCGATGGGGAAACCGCCGCTGGCTCCTTCTACTGCGCATGTGTGACACGGAAGCATGGATCACGAAGCAGAGATCACAGCGTTTGAAGTGCGCATGCACGCTAAGGGTTTTACTATGATAGAGATATATACCGTATATAGAAAAGTAATCCAACTCTCTTGAACACCTTCTTAATAGATGAGATTTTTCTACATGCTTCAGAGGATACAAGACCTACACAACTCTTATATGAGCCCTGAGATAAACGCTGGACCTCAGTGCTCCAAACTTGATAACAAGAAGTTGGCAAGCGGATGCAGAAATTTGCATTACTATGCAACTACTAGAAAGTAACTTTAAAATGACTAGACATTCACTGAGAGTATGGTTGTCAGATAGATTGACTATAAATATCTGTGACTCATGTACAGGCAAAGGAAAACTAATGATGTCTGATTTATGTATTAAATCTAAAATTATTAATGGGGCTTTGGTACATTGCTTTTGATATAGTCCCAGCATACACTCTCTGTGGATCAAAGTGGAGTATTACAGTATTTGCAGATGCTGTTAGGTACATGTAGTTCTTGGGTATCTTCAATCAAGCTATGTATTTTGATGACTTCCAGGGCCAGTGGACATGGAATTTGTACTTTGAACTGTTGTTGAGGCCCTTGCACACATGCTAGCATTACTTTTGGCTAAATAATGTGTATGTTGGTTCGTGCATCTGCACAGCAATCGTAGCTGTTCTTCCAAGGCTCATGTTGAGTATGAAGATAAACAGGTATCAAGTCATGCTTTGGTCTAATACTACTGACTGTTTTCTAGAAAGATGCTCAATAGTTTGTGACCTATTAAATAGTGTGTGTTTGATGCTTAGTGTTAGAAATTACAAGGGGAAAAAAGCCCACATGGCCTGGAAAAAAGAAAACAGTTGGTATCTATTTGTGAACCAAGTACCCCGTGCTTGCCCTGTGGTTTTAAGAATATTCTTCAAGACTGAGACCATTTCAGAGTCTCATTGGTAAACTGCTGGGCTCTAATTACTTAGAGTTGCCCTGAAGTAAGACTGTCACAATCCTTATAGGTTTATTGCTTTTACATTACAATAAAAAAGATCTCCTTGCTGTTGTGCTTTAATGAAGAGACTTTCGATAAGTAATTTTTAAATTTTCTCTAAATAAGTAAATGTGTGCACTTTTAAGGGGCCTATACTGCATTGAAAAGCTAAAACACAGCAACTGTTTAGAAACCTGATTTCCTTGAATAAACCCCCATGATGTAATTCTTGTCCAAAACTGACTTAACATACTTCCCATTTATCAAGAGAACAGTGGCCAATATTCAATGTGATTTAAGTGGATAGGAGAGGCTCCTGCCTGCTTAAAATCACCTGTGACTGCCTGTCCCCCCAATATTCAATGGCACTAAACTGGGCAATGCCACTGAATATTGCCTCTGACCACTCATAAAAAATGAGCAGGTCAAGAGCGATACAGGGGGCGGGGGGTGTCTGGGAGGAGCCCTCACCCGCTTTGCTAAGCAGGTGAATTTAGGACAGCTCAAAAGCTGTCCTAAATCTGCCTGCGTAGTTAAGTGAGTAGTGGCACTAAATATCAGCCAGCTCCTGCATAACTTTATTTTACCTTTAAAGAAGCCTCAATCACCCTCCCAGCCTCCAAAAAAAGACCTCCCTCCTTTGTTTCCCATCCCTCCCAGTCCATGAGAATCACCTTTCTCCCAACCCTTCCTGTGGTCTATGTGGGCCCCTCTGAACCTACCTGTATCCCTGATGGTCCTAGTGGAAGTGTATGTGGGCAGGAGCAAAGCTTCCTTGCCCTTGTGGTTGGCCTCTGTAATAAAGGTTGGAAATGTCAGACTAGCATCCCAAATTATGCCTAAAGATGGAATTGTACTTCTACGAGTTGTAATGGGTTGATTACTAACCATCGGAATAAATGAAGGAGGCAGTGAACCTAAGACCCATAAAGCCTTATACTTAAAATAATTTATGTTCATCTAACCATTGTTAAATCAGTTCCTAGTTTATCTGCAAACTAGAAACATGGTGGCAAATAAAGGAAATGACCCATCCAGTCTGCCCATCCGCAGCATCCACTATCTCCTCTTCTCCCTAAGAGATTCTATATGCCTGTCTCATACTTTCTTGAATTTAGACACAGTCTTTGTCTCCACCACCTCTACCGGGAGACTATTCCATGCATCGACCATCTTTTCTGTAAAAAAAATATTTCCGGAGATTACTGCTTTCCGTAGATTGCTCCTGAGCCTGCCACCTCTTAACTTCATCCCATGCCCTCTCACTCAGGAGGTTCATTTCAATTGAAAGAGACTTGCCTCATGTATATTTATGCCAAATACGTAAAAGGACACTTTCCAGGAATCATGTCCTCTTACCAGCTGGACATCTTTGGCATAAAGATGTGTATGAAGGTCCAGGTTCTAAATAAATGTAGTCAAAGGGGCCAAAAAAAAAATTAAACAAAATAGGTGTTAAAACCAAGTCTTGTGACACTCCAAAAGCAGTTTGTAGAAGAATGATGTTCATTTATACACACCTGATAGTTTCTAGAAGAAAACTAAACCAAAACCAATTTAGCACAACATTAGACAAATCAATTTGCTCTAACCAAGTAGGAAGCATTGCATAGTTGAGAGTGTCAAAAGCAGCTGTAAGGACCAACTAAATAATCAATACATCCATGTGATCATCTCTGTATGGAATGATCTCATTCTATATCCTAAGGATATAAAACATTGCATTGATTATAAGATCTTTTGCAGTGAAGTAGATGGCATTAGGATGCACTGAGATAGGACACTTAACTGGCACCAATCTAGATGTATATGACTGAATACAATTTAGATGCGGTTAAAAAAAAAACGTTGGACATTAATCCTTTAATTGGCAGATGGTGAAATGGCTGCTTTATGTAACTTGATGTTGAACGAGAGCAACAGTGCCAAGTAACAGGCCTTTGGAGATGCAGATCTCCCATAAGAGCCATAGAAGAGACATGTTGCTTCTGAGCAACAATGCCAAATAAAGGGTTAAGCTTGGTAAGACCATGCACGTTCAAAATTTTGTCCTGAGATCTCTGATATCGGAGGCTGATCATTGTCTGGTCCGAGGGAACAAACGATATAGAAGAACTCATGAAAAAAATTGCATTGAGTACAGATTCGTTACAGTGTTCCCTCCAAGCTGTGCACATGCACAAGTGCACACAGGTCAGAAAGGGATTATACATGCCTAACAACATGCATGCACAAAATATTTGTTGGTTTTCTTTATTGTGAACATAGGCTAAAACACACACATTAGAACTGAGGCTGAAACCTTCCACATAAAGGACCTAATTCTACTGTATATAGAACACCAAAAAAACCTGTACTTAGTACTATTATATAATGTGCATCTAGAGTTAGGCGCGGGTTATGGAACATACATAGGGGCCAATTCTAAAAATGGTACCCTATCACCACCTTAACTTAATTGAGTTTAATTGGTTTAATCAATGCACTAATTGGCTGTGCCGATTAAGAACCAATCATAACTCAGTTTTAAAATATGGAGCCGCCTAAGGGCACCTCCAAAATAGGTCGCCTGTTGTCCCGCCTGTGGAGGCGCCATACAACGCCTAATGCCACTATAAGCATTGTTTATGCTGGAAGTGGTGTTAAGGCATCATAAGGCACCTCCGTAGGCGCAATTCCCGTGAAAGGCGCAGGACATGTAGACCTTGAACACCCCGACGTACATTTCCGGCGCCTACCTTTCACGTAGCTGCAAGTCTGTAAATAGCACCCTTGTGTGACTGACACACGATTGGCGGACGTTTTTAAGGCAGCTGCTGATAACGGCACAGTTTACAGAATCCAGGCCGTAGCACTTGTTCTCGCGACTAATAAGCTAATGTAGTTCAGGGTTAGATCAGGTTTGTTCATTCATGGATCTGCACCTTTATCAAGATATTGGTGCCAGAGAATTCAATGTGTTTTCCATGATGGAGAAACATAATGCAACTTTGCAATACAGGAGCATCTGAAGGGATCACTATGCATAGGCGTCGGAACGGGGGAGGCCACAGGGGCCAGGGCCTCCCCCAAAATTGGTGCCCTCTTGCCCACCCGGCTCCCGATGTTGTATTTTAAATCTTTGGGCAGCCGTCGTGCAGTGTCAATGAGCAGGCCTGCCCCGGAACCCTTCGTCCTACTTCCAGGGGCAGGCCTGCTCATTGATGCTGCGTGCCAGCTGCCCGAAAATTTAAAGTACAGCATCGGGAGTAGGTGGGTGGGTGAGTTGGGAGCTGGAGAGAGGTCAATGCCAGAAGATTTTGCTCGGGCCGGGACGGAGCCCCTGGGCCCCCCTCAAACTAGACAGTGTTCCACTGCCTTTGCTATGTTAGAAAGACAAGTGTCTGCAAATAGGTCTCTATCTAATTAATATATGCAAAGTTGCTTTATAATATTTTGGGGTCATTGTTTCAAATTCTAGCTCCAGCTTCCTTTAATTGGAATGGCTGTGTGCAATTAACAGTACAGAAAATCATTTTTCTGTAACCAGTGGAATATATTGAGATAAAGGTTAAACAAAGCCCTCAAGTGTGCTTTATCTCAATTTAACCAACTTGCAATCTTTATATTGTCAGGCTGTGTTAAACTGTTAAACCACCACTAATAAACCATGTTCAGCTGTTCTTTCTTTAAACTCTTGAGTTTAAATATTGACTCCATTTGACTTCTACAATTTAGAATTATATGATGCAAGCAAGCAACATGGAGCGTCTTAGGGAGCCACAGTCTAAATATTTATATGGCCTTTGTATTTCCTGAAGAATGGATGTGTGAACACAGGCAGTGATCTGGGTGATGCTTCTTAGTAATGTCTTTTATTCCCTTCACACAGCAATATCTAATTGACTTTAAGAGAAAAAGGATCTGAAAGGCATTTCTACCTTTGAAGCTACTTTTCCTTTATATATCTAACACAATTGAAACTGAGAATAATATAGAGCTTTAACCTTTCTCTTTATTCTTGTAGGCATATTCTGTATACGATGAAGATATTGGCTACTGCCAGGGACAGTCTTTCCTTGCTGCTGTTTTGCTGTTGCATGTGAGTAACGTATAAAATGAAAAAAATAAAATAAAAAATTGCAAATTGCTTAACAAAGAGGCCTTGCACCACTGGAGACTTAGCACGAAATCCCACTTTATCTCATAGATGAAATGAGCTATTCAGCTCTGCCTGGAATTGCACATGCATCTGTATTTATATACCAAAGCTTCTGTGCCGCAGACTGTGGAAAAAGTGTAGTTACTTACCTGTAACGTAGGTTCTCCGTGGACAGCAGGATAGTCAGCCACATAAGGGTGTTGTCCCAACACCTCCCAATTTGCGGATAAGCTCTCCAATAGCTCAGAGAGATTTTTTTTTTTTTTTTTCTCTCTGAGCACGTGCAGTGCCCGGGCCCCATTGGGCATGCCCGAGCCCTACCCATTTCCCCCTGCTTCCCCCTAATCCCCAGGATGTTCCTAGCTGTGGCCGGGTCGGCCGTATGGGGAGGTGGGTGGGTTGTGTGGCTGACTATCCTGCTGTCCATGGAGAACCTATGTTACAGGTAAGTAACTACACTTTCTCCTAGGACAAGCAGGATGAGTCAGCCACATATGGGTGACTCCCTAGCCGAGGGATGTACCGACTGGACCTGCGCCTTAGCGCTTTGTGCATCCCTCGCCTGGCTGTGGAGGCCGAGCCGGGCAGGGTAATCAGGCAAAGCAGGTAAAGTTGTGGAAACAAGGTTTTAGATAAAGTGCTGTGTTAACTGAGCAATAATACTCACAGAACAATGAACTGGTCAATGACAATCAATGAACAGTGAGAAACCAACTGGTCAGCAGTGACCATTCGTACTTGCATGTGAGAATTCATACTTGCCTATTCCACATTCAGTCTAGACAGGAGTGCTGGAAGACCTACTTAACTCACAGAACAGCGAAAACTGGTCAATGCCAATCAATGAACAGTGAGAAAACCAACTGGTCAACGGTGACAATTCATAACTGGTCAATAGTGACAATTCGTACTTGCATATGAGAATTCATACTTGCCTATTCCACATTCAGACTAGACAGGATTGCTGGAAGACCTACTTAACTCACAGAACAGTGAAATTGGTCAATGACAATCAATGAACAGTGAGAAACCAACTGGTCAACAGTGACAAATCGTACTTGCATGTGAGAATTCATACTTGCCTATTCCACATTCAGTCTAGGAAGGAGTGCTGGAAGACCTACTTAATCAATATCTATAACACCCTACTTGAACAGTGTTTGTCGATATTTATAACCCCCTACTTGATCAGTGTTTGTCAAGGCTGTGCTAGTGGTTGCTGTCCCTCTCGGGAAGGAAGAGCCACTTCCAAGACTGCTCGGCCGAATGCATTTGGAGCGTGGAATGCTATGTCGAGGCAGTAGTGCTTGGTGAAGGTGTGCATGGAGGACCAAGTGGCTGCATCGCAGATGTCCCCTATTGGTGTGTGGTGCAGAAGTGCCGTTGTGTTGGCTATGGTTCTGCGCTGGTGGGCATTGGCTCCCACCTGCGGTTGATGCTGCGCTTTTCTATAGGTGAAGGGGATGCACTCTTATATCCAGCGCGAGCGCCTGCGTTTGGTGGCCGGAAGTCTTGGTCTGTTTTGGTCTTAGGAGACTAACAATTGAGGCTTGTCTAATCTGCTGCATAGTCAGGGCCCGCACACAGTCCAGGAGGTGTTGCTGAGGTGGCAGTGTGCCTCCCTGTGGGGAGATGTAGAGTGCCGGGAGGCACGCTGAAGCCACCTTCGACAAGAATCGGGGGTGGGTTCTGGGTACCACCCTGTTCTCATGAGGGAGTGTGTCGGTAGACACGATGGTCAGGGTTTTCCCAGCCAGGAATACGGGATCTGCCTCCCCCAAAGGTTTGAAGGGGTCGAGGTGAGATGATGCGGCACCAAGTTGAGGTCCCATCCGTGCGGTGGTGGTCTGGCTGGTGGGTGCAGATTGGACAGTCCCTTCATGAAATTTTGTGATTACTGGATGCCTCGACACTGGTTTGCTGTCTAGGCCAGCGTGGTATACCGTGATTGCACTTAGGTGGACCTTGATGGAAGTGGGTTTTAGGTCCCCCTGAGATAAGCTCAGTATGTACTGCAGGATGCCCGGTATGGGGCAGTTATAGGGGTCTCGCTGCGTGTCTGTGCACTGGTAGCGGGACCTTCTCCCTTTCAACCCATAGCATTTTCTGGTTGAAGGTCTTCTGGCTGCCATAAGAGTGTGCTCCACGTCTTGTGGTAGGTTCATCCTCTCATCATCCATGCGGTCAGGGCTAAGGAACGCAGGTCGTGGTGGAGGGTAAGGTTCCCGCGTTGTGTAATGAGAACTGCACTGATCGGGAGCGGGGAGAAGTGGGTGAACCGCTATCCCTTGCCGGAACGGGAACCATGGTTGCAGGAGCCCGAACAGGGCAATCATGATCACCGTTCTGTCCTGAAGAATCTTCTGCAGGACTTAGGGTGTTCCAACTCACAGACAGACCATCGGGGCTGAGACGGCAATGGGTTGATCTCTTTGCGCAGAAGATCGAGTATTTTGAGCTTTGGCCATGACCACAGGAAACAAAAATCAAGACCACTTAGAACTTGAAATCCTGAACGGGGTTTCTAAAATGTGAGAGAGCCAACAGAGATGGCAAAGAAACTACAAACATTTTTACCTTATTGTGGAATGGGAAAATATACAATTTAAAAGAATCAAGGAAAACACTGAACTGAAGTGGCCAGCAGATTGACTCTGAATTGGGAATGCCTGCACGTGCTCACTAGATTATTCTTGAAAGCACTTAAATTTTATTTATACTGTTCCATCCCAGGTCCCATTGGAAGACACCACTCTTATGAGGAAGGACTACTATCCTGCTTGTTCTTGGAGAAAACTGTTAATTTATATTAAGCCAGCTATATAATCCACTGTGCTTTTTACACGAACATCAAATTATCAAAATACTTTAGCCCAATTTGCTTTTAGGGGAAAGGAAATAGGGGCTTGTATACCGCCTTTTTGTGGCTTTGACATTTTACAAGATTTTTGCAGCCACAGGAAGGTCACAGTATTTTTTTTCTTGTATACCATGCGGTAATCATGGAATTATTACATTGTCTTAGATCAAAGTGGACTCTCAGAACCAATCCAAACTTCTCACTGTAGATCTGACTTGGCTTTATTTGAGATCTTAGACCTAAATAGTGCTGAGAAGCTTCCTGCACTTCTTCAGTACAAAAAAAATGTAAACCAATGCAGATCTTGTGAAACCTAATAAATTACTGCTGCAGAGAAATTTATACCGTTGCAAAAAAATGTTTATTAAGCAGAATCATATGTATGAAGAGAAACTTCCTGTACTAAAAACTAAAAATGCAAACCTAAGTATATAATGTTATTTTTAGAACAGATGTTCCTTAATTTTTTGATGCTTATGTTATTTTTCTCTACCCAACTTTTCACTTTGGAAGTCTGATGTTTTGTGTAAAGATCCAAGCAAGACAATTTAGACATTAGGAAATCATTTATGTAAAAGTATGAATAGTTTCTTCATCCTTTTTAATACTGAAATGTTTTGTTATACCTTATAAGAGTAAAAGACACTGACTAGAGTCGAGGATAATGTGATATCTACACATTAGGGCAGGTTCAAGCGGTCGTGGCACCACAAGTCAGCTTTTGCATTCTTATTTTGAAGTCAACTTTGTCGTATGAGTTGGCTCAGATCCATGGGTTCACAGCACAAAATTCACTTTGTACTTAAATGCCATTGTTTACCTAGTTTTCTAACCAAACGTATCATGCATTTATTTGGATCCCAGAGTGGCCCTTTCTCTATGAGCAACATTTTCTGAGTGTCTGTTTTGTGCCCATTGCTGCAGTCAAAATGCCCAGGCCTCCAGCTGGACAAGTGACAGAAGCAACATTTAAGTGCATATCATGTCCTGCTGCTGCACAACCTGTCTTGCCAGTCTAGTTGGGGATCCATGCATTTTGCTTTGGCAATTAGCAAAATATCTGGACTCCAGAAGGCAAAAGCCAGGCCATGCTTTAAATTTTGTGCCCTGAGTTGGTGTTTCACTGGTTTGCCTCTTAAGTTGGTCCTGCTACACACCTTTACCTATCTACCCATACTCTTTATATATATATATATTTTATTGAGTTAAAAAAAAATTAACAGTGCAATATACAGATTAATAAGCAGACAATAAAGCATAAAAAACACATATATCTTATAAATATACATAAACAGTCTTTTTATCCCCCCACCCTTCTATTGAATAATCACTAAATCACGATAAATATATACAGTGGTGCCTCGCATAACGAACGCCTCGCACAACGAACGCTGCACACAACGAACTTCATGTCTTGATTCACACAACGAACTTCGTTTCACACAACGAACTTCACACAACGAACTTCGTTTCACACAACGAACTTCATTTCACACAACGAACTTCGTTTCACACAACGAAGTCGCCCGAGCTGCCGATGTATTGCATCCTTCCGCGCAGGCACTGCAGGCAGTCGTTAGTCACTGCGCTTAACTGCCCTCTCTCACTGTATACAGTCGTCCTTTTAAGATAAACTCAATATTTTTTATATATCATGGCTTCTAAAAAAAGCAGGAAGGTGATTTCTGTTGAAATGAAACGGGAAATAATTAGAAGGAGTGAATGTGGGGTAAAACAGTGTGACCTCGTCAAAGAGTTTGGCCTCAGCAAGACCACCATTTTCACCATTTTGACAAATTTATCTTTTTTTATGTCATCTTAGCATATTTTATGCTGCAGAACGAATTATTTTTTTTAACATGTATTGTTATGGGAAAACGCGTTTCACATAACGAACTTTTCGCATAACAAACTTGCTCCTGGAACGAATTAAGTTTGTTGTGTGAGGCACCACTGTATATATACTTTCAAAATCCTTCCCTTATTTAAGATAATAATGTAAACCCATCCTGGATGTGAACATAAAAAGCGCCATCTCCGGAACAGACCCTAGGTCCATCAAGTCCGACGATCTGCACACGCGGAGGCCCCGCCAGGTGTACCCTGGCATAGTTTTAGTCCCCATATCGCTCTAAGCTTCTCGTAAAGAGAAGTGCATTTAGCTTACCCTTACCCATGTCACTTCATGCCACTCATAAGGAGATGTACATCTAATTTACCCTTAAATCCTAGAACGGTGGATTCCGCAATTACCTACTATTTTAAATTAGAAACAAATATCAATTATACTGAAGCAACAAAAGATGTCAACGGGCCCCCAAACCAATTTAAATAAATGACTATACCCTAACAAATCCACATTCATTTTTTCATTCCTATATGTGGAGCATAAATTTGCCCACCAAAAAGAAAAATTAAGGCAATCATAATTTTTCCAATTATATGCTATCATCTGCATAGCTATCACGGTCATATTTTAAAAAGACAACTTTTAAAACGATCTGTGGGGGGTTTAACATGTAATAATGTTCCACATATGATTATCTCTTATGTTAATGGAAATGATGATTCAAGTATTGCATTAATCTGTCCCCATATCGACTTCCAAAAACTGAGAATCAACGGACAATAGAACAACATAAGTCCCTATGTCTAGATGACAGTGCCAGCATCTATTTGATTTAGAACTGTCTAACTTTTGCAACTTAACAGGGGTCCAAAAAGATCTGTGTAACAAGAAAAACCAATTTTGCCTCTTATTGTGCCTTTCAAGTACATATCAACTATTTCTCCTAGGACAAGCAGGATGAGTCAGCCACATATGGGTGCTGTCCCAACACCTCCCAATTTGCGGATAAGCTCTCCAATAGCTCAGAGAGATTTTTTTTTTTTCTCTGAGCACGTGCAGTGCCCGGGCCCCATTGGGCATGCCCGAGCCCTACCCATTTCCCCCCTGCTTCCCCCTAATCCCCAGTCTTTAGTTTCCGCCCGTTCCCATCGGTCGGATTTTTCTACAGCTCTCCATTACAACTTTTCTACTCATCAACTTGAAGATGCCTGAATCATCTAAAGAAACAACTGGGATGCAGGAGGAGTTTGAACACACTGGATCCTCATGAATTGTGCGCCCACTGATTGGATCCGGCGCTCGAGGTTTCCGTGTGGCTTGCATTGTGCGCACATGTCACCACGTGCACGCTAAGGAAGAGGGCACTGAGAGACTTCATGAAGAGAAGTGAGGCCCGAGAATCTTCCTCCAGCAGCCATCCTCATCGGAGCGTAGCAGCGGGGGATCCACAGACGAATCCGGTGAGGAGCCTCCAGGACATCCTGGCTCAGTCAACCCCCCCAACTGCAACTTGCCCGGTCGAGAAATCTCTCCCAGAGGTCCTGCATGCTGTCGCTAGCCGCCAGCCCCTGCAGGAAGCCGATAGGAGTCTCACCAGACCGAGAGATCTCTCCAGGAGTTCCTGCATGTTGCTGCTTACAGCCAGGCATGAAGAGAAGTGAGGCCCGAGAATCTTCCTCCAGCAGCCATCCTCATCAGAATGCAGCAGCGGGGGATCCACAAGCTACAGTGGCAAGGAGCCTCCAGGATGCCCTGGCTCAGCTAATCCCCCCGCCTGCACTTGGCCCGGTAGAGAAATATCTCCCGGAGTCCCTGCATGTTGCCGCTTAGAACCAGCCTCTGCAGGGCAGCCGATAGGAGTCTCGCCAGACCGAGAGATCTCTCCAGGAATCCCTGCATGTTGCCACCTACAGCCGATAGGAGTCTTGCATGCTGCTGCGTAAATCCACAGCCTCTGCAAGCAACAGATCGGGGCTTTCACCCTCCAGACGGCATGCTGCCTCTTACAGCCAGCCTCTGCAGGGAGCCGATTGGGGTTCAAAGGTAAGTCCTATCTGCTTGTTTTTGGGAAAACCTCTGATAATCTGTTGCAGCCCCGAGGGCTCTGCCCCACCCTCCTCCCAATCTGAATTTAAGGAGAAAGAATCTCCCATGCTTCTTTCCCTTGGAGGGGACCTGCAGGCCTCTCCCCCCAGTAGGAGACATGCTGCCCCAGAGTTCAGCTTATAAAGGATATGCTGAAAAAAAAAAAAACCAACTCGATGTTTCTTTCCCTCTTGGGGTCCTGCAGAGTCTACAATTTACACCTTTCCCACCCTGCCCCCCTCCTCCTCTCATGTTGGGAACGAGGAGTCTGCCTTTCTCAGCAAGGTGCTGATATCTTCAGAGATGCGGCATGTCAGACCATGCCTCTCCAAAGGTGGGGGTTTGAAACTCCTGGACCTGCTTCGGCAGAATCAATAGAGGTGGTGACGAACAGAGGAGATCACCAAGGGGTTTCTACTCCAGGAACCCCCGCGTCACCATGGACAAGGACAACGCTCGTTCCTGGATCTCTGTAAGCTCAACAGATGCATACACAAGGTCCAGACGCACTCTCTGGGTACAGTCTTGGCCCTGTTACAGCCCGAGTATTGGCTAGTATCCCATGCACCCAGCCCACAGGAGGCATCGTCGCTTCTAAAGCCAAGACAGACGCCTCCAGTACAAGGTCCTGCCCCTTGGACTCTCAACGGCTCCAAGAGCGTTCACAAAGTGCGTGGCAGTGGCACATCCTCGCCTTCAAGGAGTGCACGTCCTATCTTATCTCGATAGCTGGCAGCCCCGTCAACCACCATAACCCTCCTCCAAGAACTGGGGTTCCTCATCAACTACATGAAATCCCACCTGATACCCACCCAGGGGATATCGTTCATCTGGGCAGTCATCAACACCACGCAGACCAAGGCCGTCCTACGGGACTACCAGATCGACGCCATGACATCCCTGGCCCAGCGCATCCCTGCCAGCAGCTCATCGTCAGCACGCTCCGGTCTTTGTTTTGCAGCACACCAGACTACTCATGTGATCCCTGAAAGGGCACCTCAGACGTCACTGGGACCAGTGTACCCAACCTCTGACTACCCACCTACTGGAGCTCAGGGCCTTAGGGAATGCCCTCGAAACCTTCAAACAGGCAGGGCAGTCCTCACCCAAACAGAAAACCAGGTGGCCTTGCACTATATCAACAAACAGGGAGGGACAGGGTCGACTTCGCTATGCAAGTAAGCTTGCCACATGTGGGAGTTCTCCAACTCCATTCAATGCCCCATCCAGGCAACTTACCTCCTGTGGGAGCAGAACGACCTGGCAGAAAGACTCAGCCACCAGCTGGATCCCGATGAGTGGTGTCTCAACCCAGCGGCGATGAAGAAGATCTTCAGCACCTGGGGCACACCGAGCATCGACCTGTTTGCAACTGAACCGAACTCAAAATACTCGATCTTCTGCGCAAAGAGATCAACCCATTGCCGTCTCAGCCCCGATGGTCTGTCTGTGAGTTGGAACACCCTAAGTCCTGCAGAAGATTCTTCAGGACAGAACAACGGTGATCATGATTGCCCTGTTCGGGCTCCTGCAACCATGGTTCCCATTCCGGCAAGGGATAGCGGTTCACCCACTTCTCCCCGCTCCCGATCAGTGCAGTTCTCATTACACAACGCGGGAACCTTACCCTCCACCACGACCTGCGTTCCTTAGCCCTGACCGCATGGATGATGAGAGGATGAACCTACCACAAGACGTGGAGCACACTCTTATGGTATCAATGTATTGAACAACATTGGACATATATTTTTCAACACTGAATTACTTGAATTTGCAGCAACTATTTTTCATCTGATGGCACAGTGAAGGCGGCTAGCAGTTTCAGGAAGTGCAGCTGATGTGGCAGCACTGTGTCAGATACTACCACCCACAGTTCTTGTTTAGACACTAGAGAATGACATGGGGACAAATTTTTCCCTGCTCCCTCGGAAACATATTTTCCCATCCTGTCCCAGCGAGTTCTTTTCCTGTCCCTGTCCCATTCCTGCAAGCTCTGTCCTCATCTGTACAAGCCTCAAACACTTGAAAATCATAAGGCTTGTGGGGCAGGGAAAGCGACAAACTCACGGGGATAGGACAGGGAAATTGACAGAATTTTCCCCATGTCATTCTCTACTAGACACAGTAGCCCTGGCTGTTCCATCTGTCAGCATATAACAGTTAAGGGACAGTTAATAGAAACATAGAAATATGATGGCAGATAATGGCCACGATTATGTAATGCAGAATTTCTGCAGAATTGCACAGGCATGCAAAATTTACCTGTTTGTGCACAGAATCTTCTTCCTCGGTGACAAGGGTTACAGGAGCAGCAGAACAATTCCCACATGCTACCTGCCACAGAGAGGCTTCTGGGTTAGTAATGTAATGTAATGTAATTTATTTCTTATATACCGCTACATCCGTTAGGTTCTAAGCGGTTTACAGAAAATATACATTAAGATTAGAAATAAGAAAGGTACTTCTTATCTATCCTCTCTATCCCTACTTTAGAAAGAATCAGCAGCAGGGATGCCCACTCCCTTCTGCCACTGGATGCCCCCTGGCCCCCTTCCCACCAACCCCACACCACCTGAACCACCCCTGTATCTGTACAGAAAGAAGACAGCAAGAGGAATGCCCAGTCTCTCCTGCTCACAGGTTCTCTACTCCAAAATGGTAGGCCTTCCCCTTCCTGGTGCATCCCGGGATGCACAGGGAAGGATCTAAGACCCTGATTGGTTCTGACACCCAAGCCTCTGGGAGGGGCCTTGGGTGTCTGAGCCTATCAGGGCCTTAGGTTTCTCCCTGTGTATCCCAAGATGCACCGTGGCAGGGGCCTAAGGCCCATATTGCCTCAGACGCTTAAGGCCCCTCCCAGGGTACATCTGAATCAATCAAGGCCTTAGGCCCCCTGCCCCGGTGCATCCTGGAATACACAGAGAGGAATCTAAGGCCCTGATTGGCTCAGATGCCTAAGACCCTTCCAGACAACAAAGATAGAAGAAAAACATTTTATTTTAAATGTTTTAAATGGAATATGGATATAATTAGCAAAAATATTGTTTAAATTTTGACAAATTTGCAGAATTTTGTAGAATTTGTTAATTTTTTACGCAGAATTTTGGAATTTTTTTGTGCAGAATTCTGCCAGGAATAAACTTGAAAGCTATGGGGCTCATAATAATAAAAAAAAAGTCTAAAAAGTGGCTTAAATGGGTACTTGGATGATCAAAAAGCCTGATTGTTTAAGTACCCATAACCAAAGCTGGTTTTAGACATATCTAAAACCAACTTAGGTCTTTCCCCTGCCTCTAAATGCATAGAGTGAAAAGAGGTGTTTGTAGAGGAGGGGAAAGGGCGGAACGGTTTGGCCCATGTACCTAAGGGCCCGCCCACAGGAGGGGCCTAAGGCAACTGGGCCAATTCCGGTTGGCCCAGGTGCCTAAGGCCCCACCTGTGGGCGGGGCTTGAGGCACCTGGGCCAATCAGGCCCTAAGGCCTGCCATTCTGAGGATGACAGGCCCGCCGGATGGATGGGCTTGGGACCCGTCCGTCTGGCCAACTGTTTTTAAGGTAAAGGGGGTTGTTGGGGGTGGGGGTGGAGTCATGGGGTTGGTGGGGGGTGTCATGGGGTTGGCAGATGGTTGGGTTAGGGGAGCAATATGGGGGTACGTTGAGGGCAGGAGGGCCTGGGATCCCTCCTGCCCATATCTTAGTGGGGGTGGGGGGTAGGGGGTTTCGGCAGGGCAGGAGGGCTTAGGCTTCCTCCTGCCCCAATCATGCCGGGCAGATGGGGTTTCGGCAGGGCAGGAGGGCTTGGACTCCCTCCTGCCATGATCGTGTCAGGCGGGTGGGGTTTCGGTGGGGCATGAGGGCTTGGGCTCCCTCCTGCCCCTGATTGTGTCGGGCGGGTGGGGTTTCGGCGGGGCAGGAGGGCTTGGGCTCCCTCCTTCCCGATCTGATAATGGGAGTTGCTGGGGCAGGAGGGCTTGAGCTCCCTCCTGCCCAATCCGATGGGGGTGTGTGGATCGCGGCAGGATAGATTGGCTATCTCTCCTGCCGTGATAGCGATCCCAAATACTTGGTGGTATCGCTATCGCAGCAGGGGAGATGAGCCATCTCTCCTGCCACGATTGTTGCTGGGGAGGGGGGGGGGGGGGTTTCTGTAACCAGTGTTGTTTTTGACAGACACCGGTTCCAGAATCCAGCTTTTAGGTGAAGGACTGACTCCTTCTTCGCCTAAAAGGCCTGGCTTTGGGTGTTTGGGGCTTAGGCTTTTTTTTGGTTTATTATGTGTCTTAAGTGTAGACGTAGTGGTGGTGGTGTGGGCATTTAAACAGCTTAACGTAGAGGCAGGCCATTATCAAAAAAAAAATCTCCTTTTGGACATTTTTTTTGAGAATGGACATTTTCCCTGCTTCTACTTTCAACGTTTATGGCCTTAGGCCAAAAGGGGACTTAGACGTTTATTTGTTTTTTATTATGCCCCTCCATGGCTCTGTCAACTATTTCTCTATACATTAAGTTATGTGTAATGGTTCTCTGATTTGTAATGGATAGAAGGAGAATATAATGCCTTAGGTTTACACATGGGATTTTGTTCTGAATTCCTAGAGAAGAATTCACCTTTTCTCATCAGAAGTTTCACTTTTTTTCTTCCATCTGTAGCTTTGTTTGTGGTCTTTATGTGTTCTCTGCTGGGGATAACTTGCAGGTTATCTTTGTAGACAAATAGTATTGAATATCCTATGACAGCTAGGGAGGAGGTGGGACCGCTGGATGATGGAGACAGGAAGGGGGTAGTGAAGGAGGAGAAAGAAGTCGCAGAAAGACTTAACATGTTCTTTTCGTCTGTATTTACGAACGAAGACACAACCAACTTACCGGAACCTGAGCAATTCTTCAATGGAAATGAAGCAGAAAAATTAACATCCATGGAAGTGAGCCTTGAAGATGTGCGCAGGCAGATAGAAAAACTAAAAACTGACAAATCCCCGGGTCCAGACGGAATCCATCCAAGGGTTCTGAAGGAATTAAAGGAGGAGATAGCAGAACTACTGCAGCAAGTTTGCAACCTATCCCTGAAAACAGGTGTGATACCAGAGGATTGGAAGATAGCCAACGTCACGCCCATCTTCAAAAAGGGATCAAGAGGTGACCCGGGAAACTACAGACCTGTGAGTCTGACCTCGGTTCCGGGGAAAATGGCAGAAGCGCTGATAAAAGAAAACATCGATGAACATTTGGAAAGAAATGAACTTCTGATACCAAGCCAACATGGTTTCTGCAGGGGGAGATCGTGCTTAACTAACTTATTGCACTTCTTCGAAGGAATCAACAAACGGACGGATAAAGGAGACCCCATAGACATCGTATACCTAGATTTCCAAAAAGCCTTTGACAAGGTGCCTCACGAGCGTCTACTCCGGAAACTGAAGAACCATGGGGTGGACGGAGATGTGCATAGATGGATCAGAAACTGGTTGGCGGGTAGGAAACAGAGGGTAGGGGTGAAGGGCCACTACTCGGACTGGAAGAGGGTCACAAGTGGTGTTCCGCAGGGCTCGGTGCTCGGGCCACTACTATTTAATATATTCATAAATGATCTAGAAATAGGGACGACGTGTGAGATAATAAAATTTGCAGACGACACCAAACTATTCAGTGGAGCTCGGACTAAAGAGGACTGCGAAGAATTACAAAGGGACCTGAATAAACTAGGGGAATGGGCGACGAGATGGCAGATGAAGTTCAACGTTGAGAAATGTAAAGTACTGCATGTGGGAAGCAGAAACCTGAGGTACAACTATACGATGGGAGGGATGTTATTGAATGAGAGTACCCAGGAAAGGGACTTAGGGGTAATGGTGGACATGACAATGAAGCCGACGGCACAGTGCGCAGCGGCCGCTAAGAGAGCGAATAGAATGCTGGGTATAATCAAGAAGGGTATTACAACCAGGACGAGAGAAGTTATTCTGCCGTTGTATCGGGCGATGGTGCGCCCGCATCTGGAATACTGCGTCCAATATTGGTCGCCGTACCTTAAGAAGGATATGGCGATACTCGAGAGGGTTCAGAGGAGAGCGACACGTCTGATAAAAGGGATGGAAAACCTTCCATATGCTGAGAGATTGGAGAAACTGGGTCTCTTTTCCCTGGAGAAGAGGAGACTTAGAGGGGATATGATAGAGACTTATAAGATCATGAAGGGCATAGAGAGAGTAGAGAGGGACAGATTCTTCACACTTTCAAAAAATAAAAGAACAAGAGGGCATCTGGAAAAGTTGAAAGGGGACAGATTCAAAACAAATGCTAGGAAGTTCTTCTTTACCCAACGTGTGGTGGACACCTGGAATGCGCTTCCAGAGAATGTAATAGGGCAGAGTACGGTACTGGGATTTAAGAAAGGATTGGACGGTTTCCTGCTGGAAAAGAGGATAGAGGGGTATAAATAGAGGATTTCTGCACAGGTCCTGGACCTGTTGGGCCGCCGCGTGAGCGGACTGCTGGGCATGATGGACCTCAGGTCTGACCCAGCAGAGGCATTTCTTATGTTCTTATGTTCTTATGTTCTTATGTTCTTATATTGTCCCTGAGCTTAGGTTGCTATTTTAGTTAGCTTTGATTCAGTCTGAGCTCATCTGGCAGTTTTTTGAGCTTTCTCTTCCCTTTTGTTTGCAATTCTGCACATTGGCTGACTGAAAACAATGAACTGTCTTCTAGTGTGCAAGACTGAGGGTAATGCAAGAACCTACTGATTTTGGGGGGGTCTTTTAATGAAACATATCAGCAAGGAATAGGTGAAAGTCACTGGAAACAAAAACATTCTGGCTCTTTATTTTATTTTACTTTTTAAATGATCATAAAAGAGACCTAATATTAAATTTTTAAAAAAAAAATTACAAATATACAAACATTATCTAAATTCCATAAAGCTAATTAAAAAAAAGTTGGAAACCCCCTCCCCCATAAATCAGAACACTGTATTTAAAAAAGAATAAATGAGTGCAAAGATGTCCTAGGCTTACAACTATTTCCGTTTCCAGCTGTAGAGAATGAATCAAAATCCTCAGGCTCATCAGGCGAACACTTAGGAGAATCCCCCCAAATTTTTCTAAATACTCAGACTCCAAAAATAGTTATTTAACCTCAACAGATTACATGAGAACATAAGAATAGCCATACTGAGTCAAAACAATAGTTCATTTAGCCCAGTATCTTCCTTCCATTAGTGGCCAATCCAGGTCACAAGCACTTGGCAGAATCATAAATAACACGGGGCTCTGTAGGGCGATCAGCTGGCACTCCTTGAAGAACGATAGCGGTCTGTTGAATAAGATAAGTTTCCTGTTTTTCAGTAGCCTTATTAATTGTTGATAAAGTGGACACATGATTTTTTGGCACTGCAGGAACTTTTTCAAATGATGCGATATTGTATCAGTAATTCTGAATTTTTGAATTCTTGAACTTAATTGTTTAAACACCAGGGTATTTGGGCTATTTAGCATGTTTTAGAATACTACAAAAAACTATTTATTAATATAGACTATAGATTGATGTTTGTGGGTGATTTCTACTTGGTACTTATAGGTGCTACTTGCGGTATCAAACCCTGGTGAACTTGAGATAAACTCTCATATAAGTTCCCATGAACTGATTTAACACCCTGTAGTTAGTAATTTTATTTAAAAAAAAAAAATCTTTATTGATTCAAATCAGCCTATAGAGCCCTCTACCCTTAAGGCAGGGGAGTCAAAGTCCCTCCTCAAGGGCCGCAATCCAGTCGGGTTCTCAGGATTTCCCCAATGAATATGCATGAGATCTATTAGCATATAATGAAAGCAGTGCATGCAAACAGATCTCATGCATAGTCACTGGGGAAATCCTGAAAATCCAACTGGATTGCGGCCCTCGAGGAGGGACTTTGACACCCCTGCCTTAAGGTGTTTTCAAGAATAAGAGTCTTACATTGTTTATTTGAGTAGTTATGACCCCTTTCCTTTAGCAGCACCATTCTATGACACCGATCCTAGAGCAAGCCCTTGCTTCCCCTGGTTGTCTAGCTCAAAAATAGACTATGGTTTTTTTCCTCCTTTTTTTTTTTAAACCCAGACATGCTAATCGCTGTAACCACATTGTAACTATTTGTCGAGTAAAACATATTTCCTTTTTTTCATTTTGAAAGTACTTACCATGTAATGTTATTGAGTGTTCCCTGGTCTTTGTACATTTTGAAAGAGTAAAAAAATCGATTCACGTTTGCCCATTCTACACCGCTCAGGAGTGTGTAGACCTCTATCATATCCCTCTTAAGCCATTTCTTTTCCAAACTGAAGACATTACATTACATTAGTGATTTCTATTCCGCCTGTGCCTTGCGGTTCTAGGCGGATTACAATTTAGAAGATGTCTGGACATTTCCAGTAGAATTACATAACAAGGAAGTGAATATATTACAGTTTACCGTATAGAATAGAGATACATATCAGGTTACAGAAGATGGTTACATAATGTTGATGGAAGTGGTTACAGATGGTGATAGCTTATAGGTTTCTTAATTTGTGATACATCTTTTAAGGGAGGAATTCTCTGGTTGCTGGTGGAGATTATTTATTTGGATTTCTTAATATAAGTTGGAGATATAGTTTGAAGAGAAGATTAGTTTGAGGTTTTGATTTGGCGTTACAATAGGGGTGGTATTTCCGAGGGTATAATCTTGAGATAATGTTATGGAGGTTAGAATGGTTAGTGTAGTGGGAAGTATTTTTTTGAATAGGTGTGTTTTTATTTCTTTTCTGAACTCTTTAATGTCTGTTGTTTTGTTTAGCATTTTGGTGATGGAAGGGTCTATTTTAGCTGCCTGTGTTGCTAGAAGGTTGTCGTATAGTCTCTTGTATCTAGTACCGTTGGGAGGAGGGTAGGTAAAGAGGTTCTGAGTTCTTCTTCTTCTAGGTGGGAGGTAACGGTGTAGGCAGTTGTTCAGGTAACTGGGTGCAACTCCGTGCATTATTTTGAATAGAAGACAGTAGAATTTGAATTGGGTTCTTGCTTTTATCGGTAGCCAGTGAGATTCTAAGTATGCATTGGTAATGTGGTCAAACTTGCTGAGTGAGTAGATGAGCCTGAGTGCTGTGTTCTGGACGGTCTGCAGCCGTTTTATCATGTTGATTGGGCATGGTAGGTAGAGACTATTGCAATAGTCTACAATGCTAAGTACAAGCAATTGGACAATGATCCTGTATTGATTTTTGTTAAAGAATTTTCTTATTTTTCTTAAGTTTCGCATTGTGAAGAATGCTTTTTGGATGATTTTGTGGATTTGTGTTTGCATAGTGCAGTATCTATCTAGTTGTATTCCTAGAATTTTGAGGGAGTTCTGTAATGGGTACTTGATAGTTTTTACTTCCAGTTCTGTTATGGATGGTTTTTTGTCCTTCTCTAGTAGCAGGAATTTAGTTTTGTCCGAGTTCAGCTTCAACTTGTGGTTCACCATCCATTTTTCTACTGTTTCTAGAATTGTTGTCAGGCGTCCAGTGGAGATGGGGTCTTGGATGTCGAAGGGGAGGAGGATGGTTATGTCGTCCGCATAACTGAATGATGTTATATTTAGGGCGTCTAGTGTTGTGCCTAGGGATGCTATGAAAAGGTTGAATAGTATGGGTGAGAGGGGAGATCCTTAAGGGACTCCGCAGGGGTTTGACCATGGTTCAGATATATGATCATTTGCCTTTACTCTGTAAGATCTTGGTAAGACCCCTAACTTCTTTAATCTTTCCTCATATGAGAGGAGTATCTATTTATCATTTTGAACCTTTTTTAATTCTGCTATATCCTTTTTGAGATTGAGTGCACAAAATTACAGCAATACTCGAGGTGAGGTTGCACCATGAAGCAATACAGAGGCATTATAATATTATTGGTCTTTATTTTCTTTCCTAATAATTTCTAACATCCTGTTTGCTTTTTTGGTCACTGCTGCACACTAGGCAGAGGATTTAGCATATTGTCTATGATGGTACCAAGATCTTATTCTTGGTGCTGACTCCTAAAGTGGATCCTAGCATCAAGTAACTATGATTTGGATTATTCTTCTGGCACTTTGTATTTGTCCACAATAAATTTCACTTGCCATTTTGATGCCTAGCCTTCCAATTTCCTAAGGTCTTCCTGTCATTTTTTACAGTCCACATGTATTTTAACAAATTTAGATAGTTTTGTGTCATTTGCAAATTTTTAATCACCTCACCTGTCGTTCCAATTTCCAGATCATTTATAAATATGTTAAATAGCACCAGTCCCAGTCCAGATCCCTGTGGCACTCCACTAGTCACCCTCCTCCACTAAGAAGAATGGTCATTTAACCCTAACCTCTGTTTTCTATTCATTAACCAGACCCTAGCCCACAACAGAATGTTGCCTCCTATTCCATGACTTTTTGATTTTCTCAGGAGTCTTGCTTGAGAGACTTTGTTAAAAGCTTTCTGAAAATCTAGATATACTACATCAACTGACTTACCTTTATCCGCATGTTTATTCATGCCTTCATAGAAATTTCCCAGATCATCCACTGGAACCCTTTAAAAAAAAATCGGTGTTACATTGGCCACCCTCTAATCCTCAGATACTTTGGACAATTTTAAGTGTGGTGCAGTGGTTAAAGCTACAGCCTCAGCATCCTAAGGTTGTAGATTCAAATCCATGCTGCTCCTTGTGACCCTGGGCAAATCACTTAATCCCCCCATTGCCCCAGGTACATTAGATAGATTGTGAGCCCACTGGAACAGACAGGGAAAAATTCTTGAGTACCTGAATAAATTCATGTAAACCGTTCTGAGCTCTCCTGGGAGAACAGTATAGAAAATGGAATAAATTAATAAAATTAACAGCAGATCAGCAATTTAATGTTTGAGTTCTCTTAATTCCCTGGGGTTCATACCATCTGATCCAAATGATTTACTACTCCCTTAAAAACCATTTCTGGTATTACACCATGTTCAGTAAAGACCAAAGCAAAGAATTCATTCAGTCTCTTCGCAATGCTTTGTCCTCTCTAAGTACCCCTTTTCCTCTGATGATCTAACAATCCCATAGATTCCCTCACAGGCTTTCTGCTTCTGATATACCTGTAAAAGTTATGATTATGGGTTTTTGCTTCTGTGACACTTTGGATTAAATAACAGTTGGTAATTAAGGTTCTTCCTCTCTCCCTTCCTCCCAAACATCAGGGCATCCTAGAAACCCCATTAAAGTGTCTCCTCCCCCACCTACCCAAACAGCGGCTATCTCCTTACTCCCAGACACCCCACCCAACCAAGATATGCCAGCTGCTTTGTTTTATCCATTCCTCAATTTTCCTTACTTCCACCATCACTGGTAGTTCCATATTCGGTTTCATGAAAACTACATCACCCAGCAAGCCATACTGATATTCAGCTGACAGCGATCAGTGTTTTGCTGACTACTGCCAGCATTAAACCCCAAAATTCTGTGTCGGCCATATCCAGGCACTAGTACTGAATTTCTTAGTTTTTAGAGTTGGCTAACACAAAACTGATTAGGTGTAATATTCAACCCTTAACTGGTTATGGGTTACCCACATAAAGATAGGACCGACTTCTATGCATCCCTATTTATTGTATTTATTTGTTTTTAAAATTTATAAACCGCTTAAATCTAAGCGATGTACATAAGAACATACATAATATTAAAACAAACAACAATAGGTATAAACAAATACAATATTTGCATTTCATAGTAACCTGATGTTAAAGTTAATAAATCAAATTTCAGATCCTCCCTTCTCAAAATCACTCAAGCCTGAAAATCATAAGATAGCCAAAACTAGATCAATGACAGTGCTTAGATCACAGTTTGAAAATCACCTAGTGAAAGCATCAATTTCAATCTATATAGAATATGCAATTGTGCACATCCTCCCTGGATAACCTTAATAATCTGGTTCCCTATTGAGAGGGCCGAATCCAAGCTAACATCCAAGATTGTCATCTCTCTCCTTACCATCAATTGTGTTCCCATAACCAAGAACTTCTCAGGAAGTTTCTCATCACCTCCATTACTCACAACTGTAATCTGTCTTACCAACATTCAATTGCAATCCATGATCATCCATCCAAACATTCACTTCGCCCATATATCTGTTCAAATCCAACTTGGCTTCCTGAAAAATTTTTCTATGGGAAAAACCCCAAGTGCTGAATATTGGCAGTTAACTGGCCAAGCACTGACTCCACTCCCAGAATGCCCTCAAAATAACCAGTTTCTAGTTCAGCACTAACCAGTTAAATGCCACTGAAAATTAGCAGGTAGTCCCAAACAGGCGATTTAATCAGCCAGGAGCCATTTCTGTGCAGTTGATTCAGCCCTGATGTCTCTCTTCTGATTTTTTAGTAACTCTAGAGCAGGGCTACCCAAGTCTGGTCCTCGAGATCTATTGGCAGGCCAGGTTTTCAGGATATCCACAATGAATATGCATGAGAGAGATTTGCCTGCACAGCCTTCTTGGTATGCAAATCTCTCTCATGCATGTTCATTGTGGATATCCTGAAAACTTGGCCTGCCAGTAGATTTCAAGGACCGGATTTGGGCAGCCCTGCTCTAGAGCCATTCCAATTACCAGTAGTTCGGGAAAGTCATATATGCTATCTTGTAGACACCCAGTTTTTGGCAACATATAAATACATGTTCTGGATTAACCCTCCCCCTCCCCCCCTTTTACAAAACTGTGCAAGAAGTTTTTAGTACTGGCTGGCACGCTGAACGCTCTGCGCTTCTCAAGCGCTCGTAAGAACTGTCAGAGCAGCACAGAGCATTCAGCATGCTGGCCAGTGCTAAAAACCTTGCACAGTTTGTAAAAAGGGGAGGCGGGGAAGGTAAGTAATGGTTTCCTTATTATTGTATGCATACCCTTCTTCCCCAGTTCCCCTGGTTGACTCTGTGCCTTTGCTTTTTGATTCAGATGCCAGAGGAACAAGCGTTCTGTGTGCTGGTGAAAATCATGTACAACTATGGCTTGAGAGACCTTTACAAGAACAACTTTGAAGATCTCCACTGTAAATTCTACCAGCTGGAGCGACTAATGCAGGTATAAGAGGATGAAAACTTGAGGCAACGTAATATGATTGCAAGAGAACAGGAAACCATATCGGATTCATTCTTTAAAGCAATTTGAAAGCTTTAAAAGTATATTAGAGCCAGAACAGACCTGCCTTTACAGTCATTGCCTGATTTCAAACCTGGGTCTTAAAAAAAAAAAATCATCCTAATCTCTGTTGTACCCTGTAATTTTGGAAACACCCTAGCCATTCTTATTGCTTTTACTTAATCTGGGCAGATGACCAATAGTTCCTTCTGTGGATAAAGTATAGGCCCTGCAAAGTCTGCCCAAGACAACAACATTTGCAAAAGGCAGAATTTGAATGTTTTTCGCTAAGAGTGTCCAAATAGCTAGGGGGCATGTTTTGGGTGGGCTTACAATCCCTGTGGATGTTTTTTTGCAGTAATGGAACAGAAAAAAAGGCCCAGGGCAGAAAAGAAGTATGAAGGCTGATTGAAAAGTAATGAGACTGCCTCTGTTTTTCTTTCCAGGAAGTAGATGTGGCAACATTGATTCTTGTGAAGCTCATACATTGACGTTTCTGCATCTGCAAATGGACTGCCATTGGCCCAAATTCACTAAGCAAACCAATCATGTACCAATTGGTTTACGAGCCCTTAGCGACCCCGGCCTGATTTACTTACCTCTCTGCTGACCATCCTCCAATCTGCGCATGCAAATGAGGGCAACGGCATGCAAAGTAGGCAGGGTCCCGATTCACAAAGCAAAACCCTGCAACACTGACTGGACTGGCCGATCACAAACAAGCGACTGCTGAGGAACAGTCGCTGAAGCCCTTTCCATCTGCCCTACCTTCTGCCGCCCTGCTCTCTGCCCTGTCAGCCCCGGTTCAGTGCCATGACTCGATCAGTTAGTAGAGGGATGAAACACTTTATTTTCAACAGCATTTGTGCAGCTTCTTTCTCCCTATTCGGTGGAACTGAAACTCATAGCTGTAAGCCACCTGCCTGCTGTATAAGCCGCCTGCATGCCCCGATCGCCTGCCGGCCCCAACTCTCCCACCCTTCCCCTGCATGCAATAGTAATTAATGGAGCTCAGCCCAAGAACCTGTTCGCCCCGATCTTCTAGCCCTGCTTTCTGCCCCGAGCTCCTACTCTCTGCCACCTTCCCTGCAGTGCGAGCCCGTGGGTTTAAAGCAGAGATGCACACCGCAGAGCAGCCCTGCTTTAAACCTGCAGGCTCACACTGCACAAAAGGCGGCAGAGAGCAAGAGAGTCTGGGCAACAAGATTGCTGGAAGGGGGGAGCAGGAGAGCCAGCCCGCGCAAAGGATTTAATAAAACAAAAAGTTGTGGCTGGACAGGCAAGCGCAGACCATCTAGGTTAGTGAATCCAGGCCATAGTCTTCATTGTTGGGTCACAGCGAGAGGAAGTACTTTGTATGTTTTGTCATGGTAGATGAGGAAGACGTGTCTGTAAGAGTATGCAGCAGGGCTAATTGTTTCACCACTGTACTCTTGCCATAACATTTCAAGAATTTCATTACCTCTCTTTCCAAGTTTTACACAAAATTCAATCACACACCTCTGGCATACTCTCAAAGTCACATCTGCTTCATCTGCCATGATGAAACTTACAAAGTTCCTGCTCTCGCTGTGACCCAGATTTGGAAACGTCAATGTATGAGCTTCACAAGAACCAGCACCGCTTTGTCACGTCTACTTCTTGGAAAGAAAAACAGAGGCAGTCTCATTACTTTTCAATCAGCCCTCATATGTTTTTATTTAGATCTTGCTGGAAGAAATACTACTACAGATTTTATTAAGAAATTAAGGAACAGAGGATGCCAAGTTATAGTCCTAAGGTATAGTTTGAATTATTAAAGGTCAGACTATCTGAGAGAGGGTGCTTTGTGTTGGCTGTAAAATGTACTGATTAGAAGCCGCAATAAAGTGTCCATCTACCATGTTTCCCCGAAAATTAAACAGTGTCATATTAATTTTAGGCCCCAAAAAACGCACTAGGTCTTATTTTTGGGGTATGTACATGATCATCTCTGCCTTCTCCTTTAACCAATTCTTTCTCTTTCCTTTCTCTCCCCCACATGTGCAGCATCTGTCCTCCCCTCTCTCCCTCCCATCCCTTGTGAAGCAGGACCCTTACCCAGCTTCTATCATTTCCTCCCTCCCATCCCTCGTGCAGTAGGACCCTTGCCCAGCTTCCCTTCAATCCCTTGTGCAGCAGGACCCTTGCCCAGCTTCCCTTCCCTCCCTCCTATCCCTTGTGCAGCAGAACCCTTGATCAAGCACCCCCCTAAGCATACGCACCCACCCCTGCCGTGCAATTGAACCCCCATCCTTCCCTCCCTCCCATCGGAACCCTGCCGCAAGCCTTATATACCTGCTTAAGCAGCTTCAGGCCGGCAGCACTCTAAACAGGCTGCTTCGGCCTTGTCCAACCATGAATTCACTCTGCCGCGTTACTGATCAGAGTGCTGCCGGCCCGAAGCTGCATAGGGAGGTATGTAGGGCACGTGGTGGAGTTCCAATGGGAGGGAGTGATGGGTATTCAGCTGTGTGGTGGGTGTGGGTGCTCAAGGGTTCTGCTGCACAAGGGATGGGAGGGAGGGAAGGGAAACTGCCTGCAAATCCCAGGACTAGGGCTTATTTGGGGGTAGGAAAATCCTGCTAGGGCTTATATTCGGGGTAGGTCTTATTTTCTGGAAAACACTGTAGTAGACTCAATTATTTAAAAATTTGTACTAGGAAAAGTCAGACAAACTGAAACAAATTTTTATTTTTTTTTTTTTTTTTGCAAACTCCTACTATTAATTTATATGTTGTCATTTCTGTGAAAGTTCAAGTTCACATGTTTGTGCGGACAGCAGTTACATACATTTCTACTTGTAATTTGCGTTTCCTGCTGTTAAGCATATATTTTTCAAGTTGAATTTCAATTATTTCCACTGCGCCATCAGACAGAAAGTAACTTCACATATTACAACATAGGCATTAAGTGTTTACGATACTCTATAATAACCACTTCTCAATCAGTATTCAGAATCCTGAGGCAGGCCCCTGTGGACTGAAACACGATTGTGTTGAGTCCTATTATACAATAAAAGCGACTGAGCGAAGGTCACCTTCATTGTTGTTTCTTGCTTTCCAAGTTCTGAGAAGGCGGTATCTCTTGTTTCTTCGAGGTGCTTTTTATGTCCCTAGAAGGTTCACAGTCTTAAGTTTTGTACCTACAGTGCTATGTGATTTGCCCAGGATCACAAGAAGCTGCATGGAAATGAAGCCTAGTTCCCAGGTACTCAGCCCACTAGGCTAACCGATAGACTACTCCTCAACTCTTTCCCGATAGTGTGCTTATACGCAGTGGTCGTGCATCTATGCATGATCAGAAAAAAAGTGTGCTCTGTTTGCAAATAGGGCGCTCACATTTGAGCAGTGTGCATTCTTTTGAAAGAATGTGAACTCTTTCAGATGAGTTTTCATTATTGATGGCACATGAAAGACACAAAATTTTGTTTTTTCTGTTCATTTTCACAATGACATGAAACAACATGGGAAATGTCATTGAATTTTCCTATGTTATTTCAAACGAATCCACGTCCCTTGGTGAAATTGTGCACGAAGGTGGAAAAGTTACAGATGAGAATCTCATGGTGACAAATCCTTCTTAAAGATTACTGTCAAGCAGCTTAAGTCTGTACTATAGAGATTCAGATTATTCAAGAGCTATAGTCAGCACCTGAGAAGTTGACAGAACTGCACATTAACCCCTAGGCTGATATAGAGGAGACTTTTTGATTAGGCTACTGTTCTGTTTTATAGAGTTGTTTTCCACCATGCCAGTGTCGCCTTAAAATTCTCCCCTATCTTCATAAAGCAGGTATCTTTGAAATCTTGTACCCTGACCATTGTGCAACACTATCTCTGCCTTTCCTCTAACATTAATCCACCCAGTTTGATTACTGGAGCTCAATGATCACATAATTAACAATTTAGAATCACTTTCCCTCATTTTAAGAGACATATTTCTTGTTGCCCTCTTTGATTGCTATGTGCCTGAGGAAAATCCCTTGAAGGGGACCTAGGATCCCTTGATTTCTATTTCTGAATGTGGGATTCTCCAATTATCTTCTAGCACATTCAGCTGACATCAGAAGCACCTCATCTTTCATTGCAGTCTTAAAAAGGAAACTAATTTGCATTATTATATTTACATACTTTTGGCCAATCGTTAACATCTGATTCTTAGGGCTCCTTTTACTAAGGTGCTCTAGCATTTTTAACGCACGCAGGAAATTACCGTGTGCTACGCTTCTAGAACACAGAAAAGGAGCACAGGACTGTTTGGGGAGGTAGTTTTATAAAGGCACTTAGATATAACATATGGACCAATAGGTGCCCTGTTATAAAATCCTCCTCTTGGCAGCCCAAGATAGTGAAATAGTTTTTCTTGGTTCCAGATGTCATCAATGGCCTTCATTATATCCAACAGTGTAAACTCACTGAAGTAGCAGATCATTTATGTATTGTTCTTGATTGTGATGTCTGTCCTCGGCATATGCAGTGTAGAAGCAGCCTGATCATGAATAAAAACATTGATGGCTAGAAAATCACATCTGGCTTAACAGCTGCAATTATCACAGTTAATACTGTCTTACACAGCATGCAGTACTACAGCTCAAGTGATGAATTCTCCCTTGATATAAACCAAGCTGGCATCGAAGGTTTTTTTGTCCAGTCCTTGTGCGCATCTCGCCTTCCTACCCCTTTGATGGTGTGTGGGAGTGGGGCGAGTTGTTCAAAATAGAATTGACGTGGAGAAGGAAACATCAGGTTTGAAAAGGCTCTTTCAAAACCTTCTGTGTTCTTCACTTAAGAGGAATGTAAACAGTGTGCCCCCTTTGCCAAGAGCTTGCAGAATAAGACTAGGAGGGAAAGATGCACTCTGCTGGCAGCTTTCATGATAACAAGGAGAAATTGGGTGATAAAAAAAAATATATTATTTACTACAATGCAGTATGCTGTCCTTAGAGTACTTTATAAAGGGTTGGGAAAAGGAATCCTTAGTCTCCCTTCTCTCTATGATCATTGCTAGGATTACCAGACCTCTGGGAAAATCCACACATGTCCTCTTTTTATAGGACTGTCTGGATGTCCGGATGGTTTTTTTAAAAATTGGGGGTCTGTCCGGGTTTAGCCAGCTCTCCCGACTCCCCCACCTACCTCCTCCCCAGGCCTGACTGCTGTAATTTAATCTTTGGGCAGCCGGCAGCAGCAACAAGGTAAGTCTGCCCCAGAAGCCACCTCTCAGCAGGTCCCACCTTCGTGGGAACAGGAAGTCGCTGCAGAGAGGCAGCTTCTGGGGCAGGCTGACATCAGCAGGCTCGCCTTGTTGCTGCTTCCAGCTGCCCAAAGATTAAATTACAGTGGTCATGCCCAGGGAGGAGGTATGTGGGGGAGCTAGAGAGGTCGTGAGGAGAAGCAACATTAGAAGTCAGAGGAGTGAGGGAAGAAGGCAGGAGAAACAGCATGAAGGGAAGTGAGGAGAAACAGTGGGGGTAGGGGAGGGATGGAGGAGGCTTGGAGAAACAGCATGGGAGGGATTTGAGAAACAGCATGAATGGGGGCTGGAGAAATAGCATGGAGGTAAGGAGGGAGGACTGCAGAAACAGCATGAGGGAGAGAGGGCTGGAGAAAAGAGCATGGAGTAGGTTAGTGTTGGATCGGAGGGGAGAAACAGAAACAGCAGGAGAGGAGGTTGGAAAGAGAAAGAGGGGCACCCATGGTGTATTGGAAAGAGAGAGAGTGAGAGAAAAAAAGAAAGAAGCAAACCACAGGAGAGGGGTGTTGGAAGGAGAGAGAGAAGCACCCGTAGGGGAGGAAGGTTGGAAGAAGGGAGAGAGAGAAAAAGAAGCACTAAAAGGGTACAGAGGATGGAAAGGGGGACCAAGGAAATGGGTGGAGTGTGGACAGGGCTGTGGGTAGTGTGGGCAGGGTCATATGTCCTCCTATTGTTTCCATGGTAACCCTAATATCATTGCTACTTTATTTTTAATCATAAGACTTTCCTCGCTCATAGGATGAAAAACACAGGCAACTTTACTCTTAAGTTCTTTTTAGCCAATAAACGCACAAAAAGGAGACTTTTGTAGCTTTAAGTAGACAGAGGCCAGATTTAAATTGTCTTACTGGGGGATGGGGGTGGGGGCAGGTCATGGCCCAATCAGGGCTAGATTAAACACATACCTAGGGCCCAAATGTTCTGGAGGAGCCTTCTCAGATGTACTAATTCAGGGGCCCCCAAAGCAATTTATAGCCCTGGTAGGTCATATGCTGGGAGAAAGAAAGACAAAGTGGAGCAAAGCCTACCAAGGTCTGTCTGTCCTTCCCCCACCCTCCGTGTAGTGTTATCCAATCATTTTTACTTCTGCTTCTTCTTGTACTAGCAGGGTGGATTTGATTTAAATCAAATCACTTTAAATCATGATTTAAGTCACTAGGCAGAAAGACTTGGGGCTCCTTTTACAAAGGTGTGCTAGCGTTTTTTTGCGCGCGCTAGCCACTACCACCTCCTTTTAAGCAGGCGGTAATTTTTCAGCTAGCACGCGCTAATCCAGTACGTGCGCTAAAAACGCTAGCGCACCTTTGTTAAAGAAGCTCTTGATTTAAGTCATGCCTATGACATTATGAATGAATTAATGGAATTCATTTCCCAAAAACTTTAAACACTGCATGAATGTACAGCCTCATGCTACATAATTAAAAACTAATCCTTATTTCATGATGAATAACTTTTGGACTAATGCATCTTAAATAGAAAATTATCTTTAGATTTTTTTTCTTCAAGAAGCATTTATTTTTATTTTTAAAAAAAATTTTTATTCATTTTTATAACTTACATCAAGTGCATCAAAACGTAATAATAAATGATTAGAAAAAAAAATGTAATATCATTTTGACCTAAATACATCACTTGAAATTCTACAATTCTTTAAATTACATAGAATTATCCCTTTCCCTCCCATCCCTTCAATACCTCATAACGCATGTACCATATAATAAAGGCCCATCCCCCCTCCCCCATTCTTTCATTTGTACAAATCAAGGAAAATAATTTGTTAATGGCCCCCACACCATTTATTTTTTTATTTTATAAAAATCCAATTTAAATTTAAAAAAAATCCATTATGATGGAAGATGGGTCAAACGTACTCATTTGTCTAGGGTCCTGCTCTGAGACCAAGTCATTTATTTTTGGACACATTCCTGTTTTGTTGTTTTAAATTACAGATCTCAATTTGTATTTTTGTTCTAAAAACTTGATAAATCCCTTGTAAAAATTGTAGATTTTGGGTTGGAGGTCATCTGTTTTTTTCCTTTATGTCTCAGATTTTTTTAATGGAAAATACCAATTGAGAATAAACAATTAAAAACAGCAATATAGCTGGGAAGGAGTCCCAATATGGCATTGCTGTGAGGACACAAATTTCCTACTTCTTTCAATTTCTTTGTTCATGAGAAAGCAGAAAGGCCAAAGCCGGACCTATCCTGCAGCTTTGGCTAGCAGCTTACCAATGGGCCCCCATGGACACCCATGTCCTTTGTAGAATTTCTGTTTTAACTCGGGTACCGACTAGGTAAGAACCTGAGTAAAGTTTGCCAAGTTCTCTGCCTCTCAACAAAACATCCTTAACACCAGAGCTTCAGATATAGCTGCCCCAGCTTGGGTCCCAAGATGGTTATGATTCCAAAACAGGGAGCAGAGCTAGTTGTATGGTAAAGCTGGATGATCTACAGCAGTGTTCTGTAGTCACAAAACACATTGGAGCTGGAGCTGGAGCTGGTGTTGAAGTCAGGGAGAAAGCTGGGACAGGAATTACCTAGAAGGTTGACTCTTCACTGTCAGATTTTCTTTGCCACCAGGAATCTCTACAGTTACGTTCAACATCTTTTCAGCCTTTTCTGCTCAAACCAAAGCACATTACTTTAGACTCCATCTGGGAAGCCTTTATGCGTATAGAAAAATCTCTTCTCAGAATGCTATCCTTTACCAACAGTTCAGAATAGTTTTGGGTAAAACTGACAAGTTTGAAAAAGTTATTGATCTGTTGGATAAAGGAGTTCAGAAATTGGAGAAGAATCCCCAGAATGTTAGTGGAGAAAAATCTGTTTGCATACAAGATTTTTGTAAATATGTGTAGGAAAATTGAGGAGTTACAAGACAGAGTTAAAAAAAAAGAACTTTAAGGTTTATCACTTTTCCAAAATCCCTCTATCCACCTGTTGAAATGCTAAATAAATGTTTCTTTGAGACTTTGAAAGTTCCGGAAGTTGCATTCCCCTCTATTACTTGTCTCTATTATTTGTCTCTTTTTAAGAAAACACAAACCCCTCCTCTTTTACAAAGCCACCATGTGGTAACGTCCCCAAAGCCCATAGAGATTTTAAAGGGCTTTGGGGCTGATGCTGCAGGCTTTGTAAAAGAGGGGGAAAATGTGGATGGAGAAGATCCTACTTTATAAAATGTATCTTTAGACTCTCTGAGTCCTTTGGATATATTGGAAACTTCTAGTGATCCAACTTTATAATCAGGGTTTTTGAGAGTTGATTTTGCATTGGAATCTGACAGGGATTGGTTATGAAGCTTTTCTTTAGAAGAAGATTAGAAAAGTTTATGAACAGAAGAATCAACATATTCCCTGATGTGGCTGAAGCTACGCAAAGAAGAAAAAAGCAGTTTTTGTTAACGAGACCAGGGGTTCTGCAAATAGTGCTCAATTTGGGTTAAATTATCCTTGTAAATGGAAGGGAGTTAAATATGGATTTTGTTTTTTAAATCTATAACAATTAACCTTTTTCTCAGCTGGAAAACAAGCTGTCTCGGAAGAACCTCCACTTCCTACTACTTCTATACCTTAGGACTCCTTTTAATAAGCCACAGTAGAATTTTTACCGCGCGCTAACCCGTTAGCACTGCACGGCTAGAACTAACTAAACTAAACTAAACCTTAAGTTTATATACTGCATCATCTCCACGGATGTTGTGGAGCTCGGCACGGTTTACAAGAACTTAAAATATAGGATGAGAAGGAAAAAAAAAGGTTTACATGAACTTATATATAGAAGAGAAGAGTAAGGGGGGATAGAATTACATTTTAGTGAAAAGCCAGGTTTTCAGTTGCTTGCGGAATAATTGGAGGGAGCCCAGGTTCCGCAGCGGGGTAGTAAGGTCGTTCCAAAGACCTGTGATTCTGAAGAGAAGGGATTTCCCCATTTTGCCTGCATAGCGAATACCGTGTAGAGAGGGGAAGGATAATTTATACCTTTGGGCGAATCTGGTAGAGTCAGGACTCGAGGAGTTATAAGATAGTGGGATTAAGAGAGGAAGGATGCCGTATCCATTTGTTGTATCCATTTAAATTAGTAATTGCAGAAATTTAGCTTAATTTCTTCAAAGTTATTTAATGGGATTGTGTAATAGCCACATCCATTTTTAGAGGACTCGATGATATGCAGGGTTTCTTTCTTTTCCTTATATTCATTATTTTATGTCTCATTTGGGTTCTGTATTCATTTTCTAACAAGTGTTATTACTTGATCTGTTTTATTTAGAAATTTAAAAAAAAAAATCAGCAACGTAGCTTAAGATACCTGTATTGCACTCCTAAAAAACTAGAAAATCTGTATGCATGTGTAAGTATTCCTTTAAATAATAGTACACAGATATATCCAGGGAGAACTTTCTACTTGACCAAACTTCTTCCATTTTTCTCTATTCCAGGAGCAGTTGCCTGACTTGTATTGCCATTTCTCAGAGCTGAACCTTGAAGCCCACATGTATGCATCCCAGTGGTTCCTCACTCTCTTTACAGCCAAATTTCCTCTCTGCATGGTCTTCCATATCATAGACTTGCTGCTTTGTGAGGTAAATAAATACATCTAATAAACCTAAATGTAAATATCTCTCTTGGGTGATAAGCTGCTAAGGAAAAATGAAGATTTCTTGTTTGTGTCTTCCATTAGACCTTCAGGTCATTGCTGCTTTTCCTCTGTCGAAATGTAATTCTTTTACTTATTTATTTTAGTGTTTTACTTTCTGCTATTACTCAGGGACATGAAATATTACATTCTGGATGCATTCTTATATGAACTGCCCTGATCAAATAATGCCTAGTAGAAATGGGCCAAATAGGCTTTATTTGCCACCACCAATATCCCAAAATCTGCAACTGAAATTGGCCAAGCTACCCCATAAGTAACATTTTCCCTTTCTTGCCCCTCCTCACCCCTTTGTAGTTTCTTTCCTTTCCTCCCCTTCACCCAATGTTCTCCGTTACTCAAAAGGCCAGGGTTACCCATTGTTATACCCCTGTCCCCCTTCTTCTGCTCTGCCATCCATCCCTCCATGCTTTGCCTGCCATCTGTCCCTCTTTCCCCTCCATTCATCCCTTCATCCTGCCTACCCCCTTCTCCTGTGGTACAACCCTGATGCCGACCTGACCCCCCCCCCCCCATACCCTTCCTATCATCCCTGGTGGTCTAATGGCTTCTTCTGGGGCAGGAAAGAGCCCGACTTTTTCCTGACTCTGCCGCTGAGAGCTGACACCGGCCCAAAGATGTTTAAAATGGCTGCCGAGACTTCATGGAACAGCCTTTGCGTATAGAATTTGGAACATTATGTATGATGGTTTGAAGGTGATATGAGTTTTGATGGGTAGCCAGTGTAAGTTCTTATTGTAAGGTGAAACTCTTTCGAAACTGTTCTCCGGACTTGTATCTTGGCTATGCAGCTCTTAAGACTGCTGCAGGTTTCCAGCTTTAGCTCCTAAGGGTCAAGGTTTGATCCTTGTCAGCCATGACAGTACAAATATGTCTAATAGAACTTTACATCTAAATTATTAAACAATGATGCTATTATGCATTAGCCATTACATAATAGCCAGTTGCATTAAAACAATATGCATCAGTTGAATGCGATGCTAACCAGTATTTCCAATTAAGGTATGTCTTTTAAGTGATAGTAATTATATTTATTTCAGTAAATTGTGATATAGCGATTGAGGGAGTGGGAGTGGGGTCTTCAGATAAGAAGTCTGGGCATGCTTCTTACCTTCAGGCTTGCTCCAGTTTTGGAATTTGCCCTGGCTATAAAGAAGCACAGGTAAAGGTGCCTTTTACATACAGAAATCATTTTGAACAATTGCCTGCTAGTTTTTAAGAAAAGAAAATACTGCCAAATTAATGAGGTTTCACTAAAGTTAAATTAGGGGTTTTGTTTGACTTATGGGGAAGGAATAAAATTATGGCCTCCTTTGCAATGGAATATTGCATGACAGAACTCCAAGCCAGCATACACAAAAAGGAAAGGTTAAATATGAGGCAGGGGCCAAAAGAGCTGCAGTTAAGATCCAGGACAGGAGACGAGCCTCAAAAGATCCCAATGGACCTGTATTGGGAGTGTCCTGATTGGGGCCCAGATGCACTAAGCTCCAACACCACGGTAAAAAATACCGTGGTGGGAGCAATTTTTTTTTTTTTTTTTAACTGGTGATTTTCAGCACAAAAGCATACAAATGATATGCTTGCTTTTCTTGCAGAGCATTGCCGGTAAAAGGATGAAAGAACTGTGTCTGGTGGTTGCTCAGAAGAGCAATCGCTAGGCACCGCTCCTTCTTCCTGTCAGTGCACCAAAAATAAAGCTTCAGCCCCTGCTCTCCCTGCCGGCACAGAATCAGGGAAATCCTCAAACAGCAGAGTTGGCAGGATTCCCCAAAGCTGGCTTTGGAGCTTCCCCTACTGCTCAGCTATTTGGGGCTTTGCCGGCAGGGGAAGCCCCAAATAGATGAGTGACAATGGAAGCACCAAAGCCTGCCGGCTTCAGGGAGTTCTGCAGGCTCAGCTGTTATGGGATCCCCCTGAGTCAGCAGGGTGAGCAGTGGCTGCCAGAGCAACCTTCCCACTGATCTCTCCTCCTGAGCTGCAAAGAGAATCCCCTCTCCTGCTGAGCCCCTCCACCCCTCCCCAAAAAACCTAATGGGCTGGGTTGAGATGCACTGGGAAGGAGAAGGTGGGGGGTGTAGCAGGTCCCGGCCTATACAACAGGTGAGGGAAGGCCCACTAGACCCCCAGGTTCTTTTTGTGTTGGGGGTTGAGGGTTTGTTGGGGGGGGTCTTTTTTTAAATGGGACATCAGGGTCTTTAACAGAAAGGTCTGCTGTCATATCCTTTACTTTCCTGTCAGTGCCTGAGCCTTAAAAATTAATCTCAGCCTTAAAAATTAATCTCAGCGTCCAGAGGCCGCTATACACTACTGACACTTTTGTTTCCTGGTTCATCATTAGGAGTCTGCACACATTTTGTAAGGAAATGGAAAATGCAATGAAATTTCAAAATTAAATGACGGAAAAAAATTAAGGGGCCAGTATTCATAGGAGCTTATCCATTTTGCAGACTCAAAACATATAAGTGCTGGCAAGAGAGATTTATTAAACTAATAGTGCCACTAAATATGTCTTCTGACCTCTTTGGCACTATTCTGACAGTTCAGATGTAGTCCTAGAATGGAGCTGGACATTATTTGGTTAGCAGTTAACTAAATAAAATTAGGACAGCAAAAATGCTGGTTACTGTTAAAATACTGGGTCATAAATGTGTTTCCTGTCAGAAATAGCACTTGCTATTTCTGAAACAAAATGGAACAACCCTGAAACAAAAAAAGAGCAAAGTTGACATGACCCATAAAAAAACTGAAATAAAAATTATAGCCATGCACCTGTTTACTCATGATGGCAACTGAACTGTATGAAACAATCGTGACTTTGCAATTCACCGTTCCCAGTGAATGACTCTGCACAGTGCCTAAGTATCAAAGTAAAACAACATTTTAAAGCCTTTCATTTCAGAGAATTGAGGATGAATTAATGTTGAACACAAGTATTCCATACAGCTATTCACTTGTAAAATCATTGTGCTCTTTTGACACGGGCAAAAAAATCAAACATCAGCAACTTGGAATCTAAGATGTAAGAGGTGGTGGAGAATTAGATGGATGGGAACTCCATTAGGTTTGACAGGTGGAAACTAAGTGAGGGTGCACACAGCATTTTAGTTTCCTGGTAACCAGAAACACTATACTGCTTAAGCATCAGACATGAGCAGGAATCAGTTTCCGCAGGACCAGTCCAAGAGCCGGATCTAGTATATATTTTATGGACAGCAATATTCTCTGAAATTAAAGGTGAGGCAAACAAAGCTGCTTTCTGTGTTGAAATATATTCTTGCATGTTGTCTCTCTTAGCGGTACCCTGATTTCTGATATACAGTAGTTTTGTGACATTGCCTTTTGTTTGTTGTTCTGCATTCCCACTCTTCTTAGCACAACTACTCGCGTTTGTTCTGCTGGTTTGATATTCCATCACATTACTCGACTTCCATGCTGACGAATTTTCATCTGATGGCATAACTCAAATCAGGAGTCCACATTCCTATGTATTCAGAAGCACACTGATCAATTACAGCAGTAATCTCTCAGGTCAATCTTAACATGCACTTATCTGAATGATACCACCTGATATCCGGATATTCAATGGGAATATTCAGATAGGAGGTAAATTCTACAAGGGGCTGCCTAAAGCTAGGCAGTAAGGAAACAGGTAAATGCTGGAATTCTAACACATGCTTGAGTAAAGCATCTGAGCAGGGCTCACATTCAGTAAATTACAGAGTGCTCTAATTTACGCCAGTCGGACTTGGTGTTTCTTGGCAATCTAGGTGCAAGCATTTACACCAATCCTATGGCTCGTGCATATTAGTGCAGCTAATATATGTAATGGGATGTAGGCACCAGAGAAAACAGAATTGGCTTTATAGTGTCTTTGACTATCCATGCAGACTGCCCCTGCACTTCTACAACTGGATGTCTCCATTTATGTTTCCTGAACACACACGATGGGGTTGTAAGAAGGTTCCCCCCCCACACACACACATTTCATCTCCCACATTTCACCCCCAGAATTTTTGCCCTTACACGTTTCGCTCCCGGGATCTTTCGTCCCACAAATTTCACCTCTAACATTCACTTCAGTGCTAAATTGCAATATCATGATCATTAAGCATTATCATCATTACCATTTTTGTTGGCCTTGCTCATTGTTGGCCTTGCTCTGCACTCCAGGCATTATTTCTGCCTTGCTGCAAGAATTGAAGCTGGAAGTTCCTTCAGCCCCCTCATCACAGTGCTCAATTATGAGCAGCTCAGTTGCTCCAACCGCGTTCTTTTCCTCGCATCCAGAGATCACAAAACTGGCCACAGGCCACTGGGAGTTGTGTGTGGTTAAGACTATGGCCAAGCTTTACCCGATGGCTCTGGATTTCCAGAAGCTGTTCATTCAGCCTAAGGTGGATTTGCTGGTGGTGCAGGTCACCAAACAAACCTCCTTGCCTAGTGAAGGTGGATGTGGTCCTCAAGAGACAATTGAAGCTTTGGTCCTAGGGATTAAGGCAGCAGCTGTGGCTTTCTTTATGGCACATGTTTGCCACACCCATCTGTCTCGATTCCCAGCCTTCGAGGAAGACGAAGATCCCCAAATGCTCCTACCTGGGGTGAATTATATAGCAGATGCTCTGTTTGATATCAGAGTTATGAGCAAGGTGTCAGCCTGTGCTATCTCTGCCCGGCTGATGCTCTGGATCAGACAGTGGGCATGAGATTCAGCCTCTAAAGCCACTCTGAGCAGGTTTCCCTTTCAAGGGTAGATGCTATTTTGCAAGGGTCTGGAAGACCTGATGGCCAGCGTTACGGACTGTCACCCAAAGGCTTTGCTGGACAGCAGACCCCAGATGGCTTAGGGTCTGGGGCATGGGAATTTTCGACGCTGTTGAAAATTCCATCCTTATGCGGGAGGCTAAGAAATTCAGAAGTCCTTTCAGGGGTCAAGGCAGAGGTTCAGCGGGGGCAGGAGACAGCAAGCCTCTTGCTCTTGTCCTCTCCCCCCCCCACCATCCAGGAAATCACAATGATGCCAGGACAGGGGTCAAGCCCCCCCAGAGGCTTGCTTCTTTGGTACGTAAAATATATTACTCTGGTATTCCTCTATACCTCTCTTGCCTATTAATATTTTACACCCCAACTAGAATTCTTCACTCAACAAAGAATGGCAGTCTAGTGAGATCTTTAGCAAACAAGCCCTACACTTTAAAATGTTCTTCCTTCTACACTCTGCCTAGAAGAGTCCTGTGTTAGATTTAAATCTGGCCTAACACTTTTTCTATTTAATGATGCTAATAATTCATAGCTTGCTGTCTTTATGTTCTAGATATTCTTCCTGAATGTACTTTTTCTATATTTGATGTATTCTTTTCTCTCTTATTGTGATGGGGTAGAACCGCTATCAACCCAGAAGGAGACCAACACTAAGAAACCATATGCTAAGACCTGCTGGGTATAAGCTCTTCCCAACAGGCCAGGCAAAGCAACCTCATTTGCATTTTGGAGTCAAACTGGAAAAGATTTCACCCTCAGAGAAATAGGAATCTGCAGACAAGACTGATGCATAGAAAGACATGAAAGGTGGAGTTCTTGGTGACAGGGACTCCTCAGAGCTATCCTTGGGGGGGATGCAGGTTAGCACCCGCCTAGCCCCCCAGTAAGCTCAAATCCTTTTATTGACCAGTGACCAGAGAGTCCACAGGGACTAAGGCCCAGATTCACTAAAGATAGCGATTTAATCACTGTTGGCCGATTCCTGGCCTATTTTAAAACATTGATTGATTCACTGTCTTTTCTGCATGCAAATGATTTGCACGGAAGTTCAAATCATTTGCATGCAAACTCCCTGACTCGGTTAGGGCTTCTGCAGGCTTTTTTTAAAAAAAAATCTGGGTCGCTAGTGCTTGCTGCACTTTGTACCATCGGGACAGGCAGTCCCGCTGCTGCCCGACCCAGCCAGCTGAGAGGGTCCTTGGAGAAGGAGCCTTAAACACCGGAGAGCAGAGAGGGAGCCTGTCGCTAGTGCTTGCTGCACTTTGTACCATCGGGACAGGCAGTCCCGCTGCTGCCCGACCCAGCCAGCTGAGAGGGTCCTTGGAGAAGGAGCCTTAAACACCGGAGAGCAGAGAGGGAGCCTGTCGCTAGTGCTTGCTGCACTTTGTACCATCGGGACAGGCAGTCCCGCTGCTGCCCGACCCAGCCAGCTGAGAGGGTCCTTGGAGAAGGAGCCTTAATCTTCGAACAGCCGCGGTACGCGGCCCGCGGTTGCGAGCCCCGGGTCGCGAGCTGAAGGGGCGTGGCTAAAGGGGCTTGCCCCTTTTGAGCCCCTTCGGAGCCTAAGAGGAGCAGGGAGCAGGACTACCGATTCTTCAGCATGGGTAAGAGGAAAGCTAAAGCAATACCATCTGCTGCAACAACAGGCCCGATGGATCGCCATCTTGTGGTTCCTATCTTGCCTCCTGTTGAGGAACAGGTAACTTTTAATATTCAAGCTGTCTCCTTATCCTCTGGGGAACCAACACCACCTCCTCAACCATCATATTCCTTACGGTTAGAAGAATCTCCTTCCCCTTTTAAGGAAGGAATAATTTCTTCTTCCCCTCAATCATTGTCAGTATCTGGTCTGGAGGTTTCAGGACCGTCCCTGGGGCAGGCTAAAGAACTAACCCCAGTGCAGATGAGTACTGGGCAAAGCTCGGATGCTCTCCCCAGGGATAAAGTGATCACTCTAAATGATGTTTGGCTTAGTATTAACAGAATAGAGTCATCTTTACAAAAAACCGTTTTGAACTTATGTCAATTTTCATCTGATGTAACTGTGAAAATTAAAGAACAAAATAATAAAATTGGAGAAACAGCTGTAAAGGTTGAAAAGTTAGATCAGGCAGTAGGTAATTTACAAGCTAGTGCTGTTTCTAATATAAAGGATAGTATGATGTTACATGCTAAATTAGAAAAAATGGAAAATGCTATTAGAGTTAAGAACCTTCGTTTGTTAAATTTTCCTACCACACATTACCTTTCTTCAATGGAACTCTTGAAAATGTATTTGAGGGAGATATTACATTATAACAAAGTGGAGACCTTTGAGGTCGATAATTTATATTACATTTCAAGAGATTCCAAAGAAAAGGTAGAGGAAGGTGGAATGGATAGAATAGTATCACCAGAGAGTTTGAATGTATCACAGTTTTTGGAGTCATCTAAAGACATAATTGAGAAACGAGCAACTCTTCTCGTGACCTTCAAGACAGAACTTGAGAAACAAGATATTTTGAAATTATATTTCCTGAAAAAGCAAGAGATGTTTTGTGGTCAACGGGTGATAATTTTCCCAGATGTCTCTAGACAAACCCAGTTTAAGAGGAAACAGTTCCTTCAGCTAAAGCCTAAGGTTTTGGCAGTCGGAGCTACTTTCTTCTTAAAATTTCCATGTAAATGCCTGATATCATATGGAAATGATAAATATGTGTTTTTTGACCCAGCCCAGGTGGAAGATTTTATCAAAGAGAAACCTTTGTTGAAAGTTTAATTCCTTATATTCAGTTTATTTTTGGAGGATGATGTATAATATATATAATAGCCATTTGCCTGTTCCTAGATAGTAGATAGAAAGATTTGCTTTGATGTTTTATTTGTACTGGCGATCAGTTTTAATGTGGACTAGGACATGGTTGATTTAGTTTCCTTATATTATGTTAATTCCCGTAAGGGAATTTACATTTGTATTTTTTGTGTTCATTCATGCATGTTTGTTACAAAGTTAATGTAATGAATAATCAAATAAATAAAGAAAAAAAAAAAAAAAAAATCTGTCCAATAAAAAAAAAAAAAAAGCTTTCCAACAGTGCCCCCTCCCCCAACCCCCCAAAAATGGCAGGAGGGATGCCCACTCCCTTCTGCCACCATCCTCTCCATCCGACACTGCCTGTGCAAATATGGTAGTAGGATGCCAACTCCCTCCTGCCATTGGAACCCCTCCCCCAACTTACTCGACACTGCTGCCTCCCCCCCTCCGAACTTACCCGACGCTGCCTCCCACTGCCATCGTCCCGGCTCGGCCCATCCTCCTCCCTCCCCGTACCTTTAAAAGTTGGGAGTAGGAGGGGTGCTCAGTCCTTCCTGCTCCTCCAGTCTTTGGGAGCAGGAGGAACTGCAAAGTCCTCTTGCTCCTGCTCCTCCCACAGCCTATGACACAATGACAGCCTTAGGCCCTTCCCCAGTGCATCATGTGATGCACAGTTAGGGGCCTAAGGCCCTGATTGGCTCAGGCACCCTGGGCTCCTCCCTTGGGAAGGTCCTGAGGTGCCTGAGCCACTCAAGGACTTCCTTAGGGCTGAGCCTAAGGAAGCCCCTGATTGGCTGAGCAGTTTAGAAAGCAAAATAAGTGCTTTTCTTAAAATATTAATTAATAAATAGTTAAAATCATTTGATTTGGTAGGAGGTGGAGATAATGACCGATGAGGAGGCTATCTACATATGCTCCAACCTAGAATAAAATATATTGCTTCGGATAAGAACATAAGAATTGCTGCGGCTGGGTCAGACCAGTGGTCCATCGTGCCCAGCAGTCCGCTCACACGGCGGCCCTTAGGTCAAAGACTAGTTCCCTATTTGATGTAGCCACTGAGGTCTCTTTCTCCATATAAATGAATATTTCCTAATTTCCTTTTGAAATAATTGTTTGAATTGAGAAGAAGATATCTGAGGGACAACTGATTATTACTATTATAAATGTTAAAACTTTGCTAAGTCTTTATATAAAGTGAAGTTACTTTGAAATGAATTGACTATATTGCTTCACTTAAAAAAGTATCCTGATAAAGATATTGTCTGAATAATTAACTGATGCACCTAGATTATGAACATAACGCAACTGAGTTATAGTGTTCATTAATCTTTCTGCTTTACAGTGTGTCCCACTCATGTTGCTGAAACTCCATACATTTGAATGCCTACTCACCGTCCCATCTAGCCATAACCAGAAACACTTATTCACATGCCGAAGAGTTCATGTACATCAGACATGTCAAACTCTGGCCTGCAGACCAAATCTGGCCCACGGTGTAATAAAATTTTGCTCACCAGACAATTACTAATTTGCACTTAAGCTGGCCCCGCCAGCAAACATTTTTGTTACCCAATCAGGTACAAGCGCCGCATCAGCTGTATGTTCATGCAGGCTGCTTTAATGTGAGAGTGGGAATCCAGGATGGAGGGAGGGAAGGAAAAGAGGGCCAAATCTCTGGCTAAAAGGAAAGATGCCAGACCTCTGGGGGAGGGAAGGGAAACGGAAGGAAAGATGAAAAAAGGAGACCCTGGTAAGCGAGTTATCAGAAGACAAGAACCTGGGACCACAACATGATCTGAATAATGACCAGACAACAAATTTTATTTTCTGTTTTGTGAATACAATATGTCAGATTTGAAATGTGTATCCTGCCAGAGCTAGTGTTAAAACAGCAGGCATGAAGTAGGACCTAAAAGAAAAAGGAAAAGTCTTTTTTATTTATTTTGTTTACATCACAGAGCCGGCGTGGGGTTGGAGATGTTGTAACTCTATATTTCTACTAAGACTAAGGGGTCCTTTTATTAAGGTACACATTTAACGTGCTAAATTGGTTCGCGCACCTTAATAAAAGGACCCCGAAGTATCTTAATAAAAAATTTGGCCCGCGACTTAGCCTATGTTTTAGATTTCGGCCCCTTATGTGATTGAGTTTGACACCCCTGATGTACATGCATAAATGACTAGAATAAGAGCATTTATGCAGGTCCTTGCTGCCTAAATCTAGGTGGCTCCTTACAGAATCACTTCTATAGTGCCAAGATTGTGGGCTCCTTTTACTAAGGTGCGCTAGTGGTTTTAGCGCGCACTTAGCGCGTGCTACATTGCCGTGCGCTCTATACGCTAATGCCTCCATAGAGCTTGCGGTAGTATTTTTTGTGTAGCGTGGGGTTAGCACACGCTAATCTTTAGCGCGCTAAAAACGCTAGCACACCTTAGTAAAAGGAGCCCTGTGTGTTTGATTTTTGAGACATTTTTGTCCTCCAAGTCAATAAGCCCCCTAAGATCATTTTAAGGAGATTAGGAAGATGAAATGTTACTAGTTTGGAATATCGGATAACCTTGTATATATAAAGGAAATGGCTTTTCATAGACTCATCATTCCTTTTCCATTATTTACAATAAAGAGCTAAGTATGAGCTTGTCAGAAACCTTGGAAAAAGAGATCACTTCTGGGGCTTTGTTTACACTGATATAACATTCAATCTTTTTTCTTCAAGAAGTATATTCCTGGTTTTAGTAATATGAGTAACTGAAGAACCTTGAGATTTTATCAGATTTTACACTGGGTGTTTGTTCTTTGTTCCTTATAACTCTGCTGGGTTTTCTATTTTTTTAAGTGCCAAACAAGGTTTATTTAAGCAGTAGTACCTTTCCACATGGAATCCAGGAATAACTACAGTACATCTTTCTTTTTTTTAAGTGGCTATAAGGGCTACACACTTCCACTGCCTAATTCAATATCTATATGTCTGTGCTGCATGAAGGAGTCTGGATGTGGAGAAAACATTTGATAAGGTGTTCTGGAATGATGGAGGCTTGGTGAAATGATGTTCGGCTGCATCCACCCAAAGTATTCACAAGTGAATGCTTAGCTGATTATCAGTGCAATGGTGTCTAGAGCTGTGTCAAATATTCATATCATAACTACCCCATACAGCCCACCATTAAAATACTGGGTGTAACTCTGGACCAATGCCTCACCATGAAAGATCAGGTGGACTCCCTAATCAAAAAGAGTTTTTTCACCCTCTGGAAACTTAAATCCATTAAAGCATACTTTGATAACTCTGCCTTCAGAATCTTGGTACAATCCCTCGTATTAAGTCAACTCGACTACTGTAACATCGCCTACTTAGCAATCCCCCAAAAGAATATGCGACGATTACAACTAATGCAAAACACTGCGGTCAGACTAATCTTCGGTCTACAGAAGTTCGATCACGTGACGCCATACTTCAAACAGCTACACTGGCTGCCGATGGAAGCTCGTGTAAAGTTTAAGTTCGCCTGCCTCTGTTTTAAAGTTTTCTACGGTCTAACCCCTAAATACATCACTGACCTATTCTCCTTCTCAGCCAACAAACATAAGAGAAGCTCCCACTCGCACTTCGTTTCTCCCCCGGTTAGAGGATGCAAACTAAAAAAACACCATGAGCATCTTCTCTCACATCAGGCTGCTCTATGGGGTAAAGACCTAGAACAACTCCTATTGCCCACCACTTATGAGGTATTCAGGAAACGCCTCAAAACTCACCTATTCCTGAAATACCTAGACAGCTGACCCACTTCCCTCCTTCCCCTCTCTTGCCCTTTCTCCCCATTGTTCCCACATCCCTTAAGTTAACTCAACTTGTACGTCAACTCAACTTGTACCCCACTAATCTTCTGTAAACCGCATAGAACTTAACGGTATTGCGGTATATAAACTGTTATTATTATTATTATTTGATTCGGCCCCGAATACATTATTTATATTTGCCCAAATAGTGATTTAAGTTCAAATACAAATAATCAAGCACTCTACTGTGCTAAATCCTACTGAAATAAACACTTGATCTTTGATTTCACATTGCTTATTTTATTATTTGTTATGTTAAAGCTCAATGTACATTATTTGTATTCAGCTGAACAATACTTTTCATTATTCATTTTCAGCTGAATAGTAAAAATATGCTATTTGGTATACCTCTAACTGGTGACATCTTGAGTTTGAGTTGTACATTGTCACCCTTGTTGTTCTTCTTAATACTGGAGCTATTAGCAATGTATGTGCAGATGGGAGTATGAGAGGGATTAGAGTGGTGGGTCAGGAAGTAAACTCTGCTTGGTTGTGAATGATATCAATCTGTTCCTAGGAGAGCATCAGTGGATTATGCTGATGTAATGGACATTAAAATGGGCACTCGGCACTTGTTGCCCTTCCACACCCCCCCCCCCCCATTTCCTCTCAGGACACCTGCAAGTAGTACACAGACTCGTGGTTCTTCAACAAATGTGGATTTGTTAAGGGCTCCAGAATTGGGCGAATTCCATTCAAATGAAACCGAATGCTTCAAAAACTAAGCTGCTTTGGATCGGACCTAGATTAGTTAATCTCCCTACTAATATTGTATTGAAATCAAATATTATATTACAACTTGACTTCACGTCTAGAGTTTTGGGTATTATTCTGGATTCCTCTCTCACTTTTAATGACCAGATAAATTCCTTAGCATGCTGAGGAAAGTCAGGTCACTATTTTTTCAAGAACATTATTTATTACTGGTACAATCCACTGTGTTGGCCCAGTTGGACTACTGTACAGTGATGCCTTGGAATCCGAACTTAATCTGTTCCAGAACCCCGTTTGAGTTCCAAAGTGTTCGAGTTCCAAGACAATATTTCCCATTGAAAATAATAGAAACTGGATTAATCCGTTCCTGGGTCCCACAAACTCAAATTTTAACATTAAATACACTGGATATTAAGGTAAAATATTAAATATTCCAAAGCAGCATTCAGATTCTGGGGCACAAACCCCTTCTGGCCCACGGGACTCCCACGGGGACCCCCCTCTAGCCAACAGGACTCCCACGGGGATGGAAGGCTTTGGAAGCAGGGTTCGTCCATATAATATAATGGACATGACAGCCATAGTAAAAAAGGGAGTTTATAAGTTAATTACCTGAACAGAAAACAAAAAAAGGGTTCCACCAAAGAGATTCCACAAGGAAAACAACAGCGCAAACACAAAAGAAAATGTGGAATTGATGATCCTGTCAGAAATAATTACTGCTTTTATGGGGACGGGCGGGGATGGAGGTAATTTCTTGCGGGAACGGGTGGGGACGGAGAGGATCCTGACGTGGACAGGTGGGGATGGAGAGGATCCTGGCGGGGACGGGTGGGGACGGAGAGGATCCTGACGTGGACGGGTGGGGATGGAGAGGATCCTGGCAGGGATGGGTGGGGACGGAGAGGATCCTGGCGGGGACGGGCGGGGATGGATGGAATTTCTGTCCCCGTGCAACTCTCTAGCACAAACATACACATACAGGGCGTTCGGATTCCACAGCAGAGTTCGGATTCTGGGGCAAAATTTACTACAAAAAAAAGTTTGGATTCCAAAGCGTTAGAGTTCTGGGGCGTTCGGATTCCGAGGTACCACTGTAATTCTATTTATTTGGGTATTAAACAGGGCAGCTTAGATCGTCTCCAGTTAATACAGAATTCAGCGGCCAAACTTATTTTGGGAAAGAGAAAGTACAACCATGTTTCCCCATTGCTGAGAAAACTCCATTGGCTTCCGGTCCATCATAGGATACAGTTCAAGTGTGCATGTGTGCTTTTCAAACTCCTTTATGGAATATTTGACTCTTTGATTCCCCTTAGTGGGAATTCCTTTAGATCTTGCTATTCAAGAATTACAATAATTCACAAATTAGCATTTCCTTCTCTGAAAGGTATTAAATGCACTGGGAAGCTTAGTAAATCTTTTACATTTAAATTGGTGAGAATTTGGAATGGACTTCCAGATTCTCTAAGACTGGTAGATCAATTATATCAATTTCAAAAAAGTTTAAAAACCTGGTTGTTTTCACAATATTTAATCTGATTTTAGCTGTCGAATAGTAATTTTAAGCAATTCAACATACTTTTTTTCTAACTTTTTCCATCCATTTAATCCAGGAGTAGGCAATTCCAGTCCTCGAGAGCCAGAGCCAGGTCAGGTTTTCAGGATATTCACAATAAATATGCATGAGATAGATTTGCATCTCAAGGAGGCAGTGCATGCAAATCCATCTCATACATATTCATGGTGGAGATCTTGAAAACCTGACCTAGCTCCAGCTCTCGAGGACCGGAATTGCCTACCCCTGATCTAATCTAACCAGTTTCTGGTTTTATCTCAGTTTTTACTTGTTATATTTCATTTTTTAACGAACTGCAAACCGAGTCGAGCTCCTTAGGGAGTAGATTCGGTATATAAAATGAAGATTAGATTAGATTAGATAAATGACAAACTACAAACATCTTCAAACAGCAAATACCAACATACCAAGACCATTAACAATGAACATTTTAGATACCATTGCAGAACTTCATATTGCAGCATATCAATTCATATAACAAACAATTCATCCATAGATTGTCCAGCATATCTGGCCAGGCTACCGTTGCTCTCCTGGGAGAGCTGTTCAAGCTGCTTCTCCCCACCCTGTTCAAGGAAGGGTCTATTCACCTATCAGTTGTTGAAGTCAATGCCACAGGGCCTCCCCGCTGTCCAAGCAGGGAGACATACCTCTTTGAGTGTCTACATCACCTGCTTCTGCCATGCTATATGTTGCCACTTCTTTTGCTACCAACAAATGTAATGCTGTGTTCTTTCTTGGCCATATGCTGTGCCTATGACCCCACTATGATCTCCCGCCATTGCATCTATAGCTGCAACGAGTATTCCTTGGGGCGGGAGGGAGGAGACGCTGTGTCGCTCAATTGCAAAAGGCCGAACTGCAGCCTCTGCCCTGGACCTAATCGCCTCACTTTCACTCACCCTGCCCCTCAGGCCTACCTCCCTGCCTCCAATTGGCCACCCACCCATTTTTGGCCCACCCCTGCCCCCCATCTAATTCCCACCCTGGGCAGCGGCTTTGGTCCTTTTGTCGCTGCTGCCCCCCTAGACGGTGGGGAGCTTGTTCTTTTCTTTTGGTTCAAGCAATTTTGGGGACTAAAGTTTATTTTTGAGAACTTGATGGCTATATTGCTAGACTCCATGCTTCCAGATCAGTGGTGCAGTTTTTGATTTTTGTTACTTTTCAGTGGGAATAGGAGAAAATCAAGTACTTAAGCATAAGGGTTCTGAGGGAGTTTTCAAATTTATATGGCCTGAATGTGAAAGAGAACGTGGCTAAGATTTAGAATTAGCCGAGTGTATGGAAGGCTCTTCCTCTCATGCTGTTTGACCAATGCACCTTGTTGAAGTAAGTGTTGCCCAAACTGATGAATGGCGTGTTAGCTGAGAAGGTGGGATCTATTGACCTTGCAAGTGGCCCTTTGGAGGTTTGTTTGGTGAGGCAAGAGTCTGAGGAGTTGGGATATACTTTAACAGGCAAAAGATTTGAGATTATACAAGAGGGCATGTCATATGTATGGCAGTGGTATACAGGATAATATAAACTTTATTTTTAGAGATTGGTGGAGGAAATAGTGACTCCCTATTCTCCCTTAACATGATAGTTTTGGTGGAAAAATATGTGGAGGGTTAGATGCTAGGCTGCCGTGACGCCTCTGTGTGGTAGCAGGGACTCTTTGCCAGGAATATTGGGTGGAAAGTTTTGTATGTGTTTGTGGATGGCCTTTATGTTTTTGGGGTTTCAAATGATCAAGGTTTGGGGAACCTGTCAAATATTGAACTGTTACATATTAAATGTACTATTCCACATTCACAGTTTTATACTTATTTATAAGTCTAATATTATGTAATGTCCTTGGGGAAAGGAACAATGGGAAGAAGAATTGAATTTGCTAGAGGAAATACTGTAATCCATTATTGCTATGTGGATCCACAGAAATAATATAAAACAGGACTGACAGATTCAACCAATTACGGTACATGAAATGTGACCAGGGCGCTATGTTTTCTCAATTTCCTGCCATTCAAGAATTTGCCGAAAAAAATGTTTCTGGGGCCGCACAAATGCAGAAATGCTGCAGCAAGATAGAGGAGGGAGCCAGCAAGACGGTAAACACTCGGGGGCAGCAGAGGAAAACACTGCATCGCCTTCGACTGGGGTCACACAAAATACTTCACGGGGCCGTATGCGGCTCTTGGGCCGCAGGTTGGACACCCCTGATCTAAACAGAGAAGACAGACAAACAGGGGGATGGTTAATCTGCTGGCTAGGGTGGTAAGCCAGTGAGGAGTAGGGTTATGGGTTGAAGGCTGTCAAAAAGTTGGATTTTCAGTCTGCTTTTAAACAAGGTAAGAGAAGGGGCCTGACGGATGAACTCGTGTAGTTTATTCGAGGCATAGGTGGCAGCTAGATGAAAGGAGCAAAGTCTGGAATTGGCAGTGGAGAAGGAGGGTTCAGATAAAAAAAGTTTAGCTGAAGAATAGAGAATTCTTGGGGAGGCGTATAAGGAGAGATAAGAGAGGAGAGATACTGAGGGGCTGCAGCATGATCACAGTTTTAGGTTAGTAATAGGAGTTTGAACTATATATGGAGGTGGATAGGGAACCAGTAGAGTGATCTGAGGAGAGGGGTAAGGTGAGTGTAGCAAGGTTGTCAGTAGATAAGTTGTGCAGCTGTATTTTGCACCAATTGCAGGGGGAGAGGCGGTTCAGTATGAGACCTGTTAGAAGTAAATCCTAAATAGTTTTCTAAAATAGTTTTCAAAAACATTTAAGATTGTTAAATTGTCCTAGAATTTGTTTGCTTTCTCCACTTGAATTACTCAGTATGTTGGAAAGGATGTTTTTCCAGGTGAGAACTGGTAATGAGAAATTAAAGACTGCTACATCGTCTAACAGCTTAGGACTGACTGCTTTTAGTAACCTCTCATGAAACTCCCACCAGGACCTTACTCCTTGTCTCGTTGGTTTCTGAGCCGGATAAAACGTGCTACTTGAATAGTTACTTTGAAATAACTGTTTGGGCCCGAAAGGTAAGAATATTTCTAGATAATTTGTTCCATAACATGATGAAAAGTTTTCATTCCCATTTTTTTTATGTTCTGAAGGAAGTGCCTGGTCAGTGCCTGGCCTAACTTTTAAAACCAATAGGAAAAAATATTTTTTTTGCTCATAGAATAGTTAAGCTCTGGAACTCATTGTAAGAGGATGTGGTAACAGCAGTTAACGTAGATGGGTTTAAAAAAAGGTTTGGAAAAGTTCCTGGAGAAACAGTATATAGTTGAATCCCAGTTGACTGGCACTAAACTAACTTGACACTCTCAGCCAACCTACAAAAAAAAAAAATCCCCCTACCCTAGACCACCTTAACTGCTACCCTCCACTCCAAACTCCCCCCACCTCCTGAAGCTACCAGTGGTTACCCTCTACTCCAAATGTCCCCCCCCCCCAAGGCCACTGGTGCTACTACTCTCCACTCCAGGCCACCGACACTGTTCTCCTCCCTTCGTGCTCAAGATGATTGTCACTTTTGTCCACTTCTTCGCCCTTCCCCTTCCCCCCCACTGACCAGAATTGTGCTGAGCTGTCAATGAAGATACAGGCGATTCCAAGTGCCTCAACAGACTGGTCATATGCTGGCAGAAGTAGAGCTCATCTTGATAGGTGAAGAAGGTGGAAAAAGCTTGGTGATGCTTCCTGTGATCTGTGACTTGCACACTTTCATCCAATTTCCACTGCTTCTGATCAAGTCTTTTTGGTTTGGATAGTATGTGTTTCTCTCATCGGCTGCACCACTGATATTGTAAACTGGATCTATAGCGTTTCCCTCACTCTCTGACGTTCTGCTCTCTTCTGAAGACAGCTGCTCTCTTTCTCTGGGGGAGTGGGTATGGGGAACTCAGAGCATTGTGGCACTGGAGCAATAGATGAAGGAATGTCTTAATAAGTGATTATAGCATGATTGCCAATTCGATGTTTGGAAGGGTCCAGAAAGCAGAAGAACTGTAGCAGTTACTTGAGTGGTCAATGGGTTCCCACCAAATTCTTGTGATAGCAAACTTCATGGCTCTCTTTTCTCCTCTGTACAAGAACAAAATGAATTTGTGATCATGAAAACAATAAATTTATTTCACCTATGACTAATATGGGATACAAGATTTTTACAACATATTTCATATATGATATATTTTCAAATAACATTGAAATTTAAATATTTTTTAAAATTAAACATTCTAATAAATTTTATAGCAGAAAATTCTGCCATCCTAGTGAGAAACAAAATTGTCTTACCTTGCAGACTTTTTTGGCAGTGCTCGCATGTGACGTGAGGTTCCCTAGGTTTCTCTTGGTCCCCATATGCTGAATAGATAATAGATATGCTGAATAGATAATAGATATGTTGAAATACCTTAGGCAGCTCACATCTTAGCAGATGTTTCTATGGAGTACTTTTTCCCTCTTTTCTTGATAAATTGGCAGCATACATAGCAAAATGGATTTGCTGGATGTTTGCAGCCTCTGAATGCTATCTAAAACAATGCAGATATGTTACCACTTAGGCAGCTGAAACTGAACTGCGCTAGTGGGCTTAAGATCTCTGTAGTTATATTAACTACTATTTATATTGCCAAAATTAGCGTGCTGATTTTGACCCACGGCAATTCAGAAATTACCTCGGGTTAAAAAAGTATGGCTCGTAGGTGTGTCTGCTCAGAGGCCGGTTTCTGCCTACACGTGCTGCAGTAACAGCATGTCTGTAAAACCCTGACCGCCTGCTTTTGTGCAGGCGCTAAAGGCTCCTGGACCTAGAGAATGACACAGGGACAAATTTTTCCCTGTACCTGCGGGAGCTCATTTTCCCATCCCGTCCCAGCGAGTTCTTTTCCTGTCCCTGCCCCATTCCTGCAAACTCTGTTCTCATCTGCACAAACCTCAAACACTTTAAAATCATAAGTATTCGAGGCTTGTGTGGTTAAGACAGAGCTTACAGGAATAGGACAGGGACAGCATGCGACAAAACTCGGTGGGGGAACAGGGAAAAATTTGTCCCCATGTCATTCTCTATCCTGCCCTACCCTGGCAGTAAGAAGTGCTGCCAGTGCATTGTGGATATGCATTCCCACAACACACTCTTTCCTCCACCCATTTCCACCCACAGCTTTGGCAAGCCTTACTGACTGACTCCGCCTTGAACCGAACCGGAATAGAAATCACTAATGTAATGTAATGTAAATCTTTTTTTTACTGCAGCGGCAAGTGTAGTGCGCCTGCGGTATTATTTGCCATGCATCACTGTGCCTTAGTAAAAGGGACCCTAAGTTTACTCAATTTGGAATCAATCTGGAATGTTCTGCATAAAAGGTAAATTTCAAATATCAATGCCCTAGACACAAAAGCAGAGTTTGAAGGGAATGATAGCCATTTTCTATAATTTTGATATGATGTGAATGCAAAGAATAACTGATAAAAGTCAGCGTCCCAGGTGGCTGCTTGGAATGACAATAGACGATTATTTTAATTTTTTAAATTTTTTTATTGAAGTTTAACATATAACAAGTGATTAAATAAAATGCAATGAGATTTTATAGAACAAATGATTTATAAAAGTAAAACATAGATACAGAGAAGGCTAAAAGCATCTATGTAGACAATTTTAGTGTTGAAACATTTTATTGAAGAAATATGCCGTTTATAAAGTGCCAAAGTATAATCAACATGAACATCACAAACCCATCCCGAACCCACCCACCTCCATCCCCCCCCCATCCAGACAGTACACAAGCTGAAGATGCCAGAGACCCACTAAATCACTCTAAACATTAAAGGGAAAAAAACAAGAGTCCGGGAAACTGGTGTTTTAGAATCCCTAGACCACCAACTGCCAGAACAGGCCTGATGATCATCCAAAAATGATAACCCCGCCATCAACAATAGCAAGGAGAGCAGACATGTCAAGGGTAGCAGCCCCCCCCCCCAACTGTTAAACAAGAGAGTAACATCCCATCCTACAACCAGTCCCTTGCCCATAAAACATCACCCATCCTAGTGGAACCCCACCATCAAGCGACCCAACTGATCCCGAGAACCCCCACCAGACCAACTTCGCCCCTTGCCCAACCCCTCCAAACCCATCATCAAGCATACCAATGCATACTCTACATCCCTCACATCTCATTCAGGAGAAGATTACGCCCTTTAGGGTGCAAAAGGCAAATATATGGATCCCAAATTTGCAAAACACACTGTTCCACCTTCCGAGAACCCTTCACTTCTCTGGCCTCCCAACAGGCCAACTGATGAACATCAGCACGCCACATCTAGTACCCAGGAGGCTCACTAGAGATCCAGTATTTCAAAATACCTTTCCGAGCTACCAGACTAAGTTTACGACATAACAATCGATAAACCCCACCCATAGACTCATATGCCCAAGGTAAATCCAACACCATTTGTTCCGGGGTACCAGATAACACCAAGCAGAGTCCATGATGCATAAATTGTAAGATTTCCTGCCAATAAGGTTGAATAAGAGTACACCCCCAGAACATATGTCCATATGGAGAAAAGGAGGCTCAGGGGAGATATGATAGAAACCTTCAAGATCATGAGGGGCATAGAGAGGGTGGATAGGGACAGATTCTTCAGACTGAAGGGGACAGCTAATACGAGGGGGCATTCTGAGAAACTGAAGGGAGATAGGTTCAAAACAAACGCAAGGAAGTTTTTTTTCACCCAGAGGGTCGTGGACACTTGGAATGCATTACCGGAGGAAGTGATCAGGCAGAGTACGGTCCAGGGATTCAAACAGGGATTGGACGGATTCCTGAGGGATAAAGGGATCATGGGATACTGAAGGAGGAGCTGGGATGTAACACAAGTATAGAAAGTTAACCAGGTAATGAGTAAAAACCAACCAGGTCGTGCATGTGAAAGACCGGAGGGCTAGGGCTTCGATAGGAAGGCAGGACTTAAATGGGAAGCCAAGGTGGCAATGGAGCCCCTTCTGATGATTCTGACAGGACGTGACCTGTTTGGGCCGCCGCGGGAGCGGACTGCTGGGCAGGATGGACCTGTGGTCTGACCCGGCGGAGGCACTGCTTATGTTCTTATGTTCTTAAGTCCCCTCCCCCAGCCCACATTTTGGACTCTTCATAGAAACAGCATCCCCACAATAAAAATACTGCTGGGGTATAAGGTATGCTCGGTAAACCACCCTATAATAACATTCCTGGAGAGGCGCACTCTGGGTTAATGCCGGAATAACCTGGATCTGTGTAAGAATATCCCAGTCCTGCAGGGAAACCTGTAAATTTTTCTCCCAACCGCTACGATACACTCCCACCTCTTTACAGGCCTCCACCCTTATAGAGCATGGAACCGACAGTGGTTCTTCAGTATCCTTGCCAAAAAAGGTATGCAGTCTGGAACCCAGATGAGTCCCCAACTGGCCCTGATCAAAGTAGCCTAGTAATGCTTAAGTTGACAGTAGGCATAAAGATTACCCCACTTGTCCCCAAGCCGTCTCTGTAAATCAACATATGGTACCAGCGTATCCCCCCCTCCCCCCAGTGTCAAAACATGCTCCAATTGCCAATTCCTCTCCTTTTCCCTTATGGCAAAAGCAACATTATCATTTCCCGGTGGGAAGGGAGAGTGCCCACGTATGGCTATCTGGTCAGTAATATATGGATCACCATCCAAGTTATGTACCAACCATTTCTATGCGTCCTGCATAGAGCGCACCATCAAACTCTTACGGTAGCATAAGGGAAGTAGTCCTCTGGGCATGTGCACCAGCGAGAATATAGGCCCCGGGGCGTAATAAGCTCTCTCCATTGGTACCAGGGTAAATTTGGTTGTCCCCAACATCCAATCTCCTAAATGCCACAATAAACAAGCATAATTATACCGTTGTAAGTTAGGCATGTCCAAACCCCCTAATTCCTAACCCCCCTGTAGAAGGGTCAAGAGTAACTTAGATTTTTTGCACGCCCGAACTTAGAGAACAAACCATGCAACGTTTGGCGATTCTTCCGTAGCAAACGCAAGGGAAGTGTCTGAAAGAGATAAAGCCACTTAGGCAAAAGCATCATCCAGATCAACTGACTCCTTCCCAACAGTGACAAAGGCAGCAATTGCCAACTCTCTAACCAATGTCTTGTGTCTTTTTAACATTGGCAGGACATTGAGCTGATACAAGACATTAACATCCATTGTAATCCGAACCCCCAGATAGCAAAATGATCCCAAGGCCCACCGCAATGGAAACCGGTCCCCCCACACCTCCTGTACTTCCACTGCTGACGCCAGTCCTTCAGATTTTGCAAAATTCAACCACAGCCCAGCATAATCTCCATATTAGAAACATAGAAACATAGAAGATGACGGCAGAAAAGGGCCACAGCCCATCAAGTCTGCCTACTCTATTGACCCACCCCCTTGAGTCTGAGTGCTAGTGACCTTGACTTGACCCTCGTAGGGATCCCACGTGGATGTCCCATTTATTCTTAAAATCGAGCACGCTAGTGGCCTTGATCACCTGCACCGGAAGTTTGTTCCAGTGATCTACCACCCTTTCCGTGAAGAAATACTTCCTAGTGTCACCACTAAATTTCCCCCATCTGAGTTTGAGCGGGTGCCCCCTTGTGACTGAGGGTCCCTTGGGAAAGAATATATCTTTTTCCACCTCGACACGACCAGTGACGTACTTAAATGTCTCAATCATGTCACCCCTTTCTCTGCGCTCCTCCAGGGTATAGAGCTGCAGTTTGCCCAATCTTTCTTTGTATGAGAGACCCTTGAGTCCGGCGACCATCCTAGTGGCCATCCACTGGACCGATTCAGCTCGAAGCACATCTTTCCAGTAATGTGGCCTCCAGAATTGCACACAGTATTCCAGATGAGGTCTCACCATGGTTCTGTAGAGTGGCATTATGATTTCAGGTTTGCGGCTGACGAAGCTTCTATTGATACATCCCATCATTTGCCTTGCCTTAGATGAAGCCTTCTCTACTTGTTTGGCAGCCTTCATGTCTGCACTGATGATTACCCCCAAGTCCCGTTCCTCTGAAGTCCTAGCTAGCGTTTCTCCATTCAAGGAGTATGTTCTGCATGGATTTCCGCTGCCGAGATGCATGACCTTACATTTTTTAGCGTTGAAGCCCAGCTGCCATGTCGAGGACCAGTTTTCCAGTGTGATCAGATCCTGCGTCATACTGTCCTTGAGGTTGCTTTCACTTACTATGTTACACAGTTTGGCGTCGTCAGCAAACAGTGATACTTTACCCTGAAGCCCCCGGTCAGGTCCCCTATGAATATGTTAAAAAGGGATGGTCCCAGGACTGAGCCCTGCGGCACTCCGCTAGTCACCTCCGAAGTCTCAGAGAGGGTGCCTTTGACCACCACCCTCTGAAGTCTTCCACTCAGCCAATCATTGACCCATGCAGTTAGTTTCTCACCCAACCCCATCGATTTCATCTTGTTTAATAGTCTACGGTGTGGGACACTGTCGAAAGCTTTACTGAAATCCAAGTATACTATGTCCAGAGCCTCTCCTGAGTCTAGCTTTCCTGTCACCCAATCAAAGAAGCTTATAAGATTGGATTGGCATGACCTGCCTCTGGTGAATCCATGTTGACAGGGATCCCTTAGATTCCCTTCATCCAATATCGAGTCTAATTTACCTTTAAGTAGAGTTTCCATGAGTTTACACACTATTGATGTGAGACTCACTGGTCTGTAGTTCGCAGCCTCTGCTCTGCAACCCTTTTTGTGCAGAGGAACGACGTTTGCTGTTTTCCAGTCCAGGGGTACTCTCCCTGTACTTAGGGAGAGATTGAAGAGCATGGCTAACGGTTTTGCCAGAACATCGCCTAGTTCCCTGAGCACTCTTGGATGCAACTCGTCCGGTCCCATGGCTTTGTTCACCTTGAGTCCTGACAATTCTCTGTAAACATCAGCTGGTGTGAACTCAAAATTCTGAAATGGGTCTTCCTTGCTTTGCTTTGCTTCCAGCTGTGGCCCTTGCCCTGGTGCCTCGCAGGTAAAGACTGAGCAGAAGTAATCATTCAGTAGTTTGGCTTTTTCAGAATCTGTTTCCACATAATTCCCATCTGGCGTTCTAAGGCATACTATCCCGTTTGCGTTCTTTTACCTGTCACTAATGTACCTGAAGAATGATTTGTCCCCTTTCTTGATGTTCTTCGCTAGAGTTTCTTCCATTCGAAGTTTGGCCTCCCTAACTGCTGTTTTGACCGCTGCAGACTTTGTCCTGTATTCAATGTTTGCTTCTTTTTCCCCGGTGCGTTTGTACGAGAGAAATGCTCTTTTCTTCTCCTTGACGAGGCGCGAGACCTTATCAGTGAACCATTGGGGTTTCTTTCTTCTTTGTTGTTTAGTTACTGATTTTATGTAGCTGATAGTTGCCTCATGAAGGGTCGATTTCAAGGTTGACCACATAACCTCCACATTATCCGTTCCTTCTTGAACCTGAAGCGTCTGATGAACGAACTCTGCCATGTGTGCGAAGTCAGCACCCTGAAGTTGAGTACCCTTGTTTTTGTTTGGGATCTAGGAAAGCCTTTCCTAAGGTTAAACCATACCATGTTATGGTCACTGGTGGCTAGCGGTTCTCCCACCGAGATCTCTGAGACACTTTCCCCGTTCGTAAGTACCAGGTCCAGGATGGCGTGGGCTCTAGTACCAATTGTTTGAGCCATACTCCCTTCATGGACGTCAATATCCTCCTGCTATCACAAGTTGTCGCTGAGAGTGTGTTCCAGTCTACATCAGGCATGTTGAAGTCCCCCAACAGAACAACGTCCCCCCGTAAGGTGATATTTTCAATGTCTTCAATTAAATCAGCGTCCTTGAGCTCCGATTGTCTTGGAGGTCTGTACACCACACCAAGGTGCAGGCATTTTTCTCCGCCTCTGGCCAGGTTTACCCAGATGGATTCCCCAATATACTTTACATCCGTAATCCTGGTTGTTTTGATGTTTTCTTTGATGTAAAGTGCTACCCCTCCTCCTAACTTACCCTCTCTGTCTTGCCGAATCAGGTTGTATCCTGGTATAGTTATATCCCACCCGTGAGAGTCTGTGAACCATGTTTCAGAAATCGTTACTATGTCTAGGTCTGCATTAACTATTTCTGTTTCCTGGTCTAGAAATTTGTTCCCTAGGCTGTGTGCGTTAACATACATAGCTCTCCACTCTTTTTGTTTATTAAGCTCATGTAGAGAACAACCCATTTGAATTAAAGTGTCCCCTAGCGATTCTTTTGCAGTAAGGGTACTTACCTTAGACTTAGAAGTGGAGTTTTGGTTCGCTTCTAAGTCTAAGGATTGTTACTTACTGCTCCGACTTACCTAGTTTAAAGCCCTTCTAAGTAGGTGGGCTAGTCGGTGTCCGAAGACGTTCTTGCCTCTGTTGGTCAGGTGGAGTCCGTCTGGTCCCTGTAGTGTCTCTCCGTGATTCAGGAATCCGAAGTTCATTTCCCGGCACCATCGTTGTAACAACTCATTCGTCTTCAGGATACGTTCTTCCCGGTCCCTTCCTCTGCCCCTAACAGGAAGAATTGAAGAGAATACTACCTGTGCTCCTGTCTGCTTCAGCCTCTTTCCCAGAGCTCCGAAATCACTGGCTATGTCCTCCAGGGTGTTCTTGGCAGTGTCATTCGTTCCGACATGGATGAGCAGCATGGGGAAGTGGTCCTGGGGCCTGAGAAGTCTATCAAGACAGGTGGTCACATCTTGTATTCTGGCTCCGGGAAGACAGCAGACCTCCCTCAACTGCATATCCGGTTTGCATATTGGTCCCTCGGTGCCCCTCAACATGGAGTCCCCAATGTCTATGACTCTACGCTTCTTTTGGGTGTGTCGATCCATTATACCCAGGGATGGAGATATGTGATGGACCTGGTCTTGCTCCTCGTCGGTAGTCTCCTCCTGCAAGACCTGGAATCTGTTCTTCAGGATCAGATGTGGAGTCGATGTGGAGCTGCCCTGGTGAGAGAAAGAGTAAGAAGGTGAAGAGATTGTAAATGGGGGAGGGGGTCTCCTACGCTTACCTGTGGAGGAGGTCACCAACTGCCAGGAGTCAGTGTCTCCATCCATCTCATGAACTCCAACAGTTGGTTTCTGTGGCGACGGCCCTGGTGTCACCATGGGAGATCCGTTACGGGCCTGTTCTGTGATTTGGGACAGTTCCTGCACTATCCCATCGATATAGGCCTCATCCTCTCTAATACCTCTTAGACGTTTTACCTCCTCCCTGAGGCTCCTCAGTTCCTGCATGATGTCTTCACCCGGCTGGCCAACCTCCTCTGTCTGTGTGGAGGCCATAATGTACTGCTGTGGGATGGTCTCGGTCTGCACGGAGACGTCCTTTCCTGGTGCTGTGTTCTCCTCCGTCTGTACGTAGTTTGAGGTCATCTCCCGGATCACCTCAGTACATGGGATGCCGACCTTGCTTGTAGGTTTCACACTCCTTGTCCGCCCTGCCATAACAAAAAAAGGGGGAGAGTAAACGTCAAACTGCAGCAAAGAGTTAAAATTCCTTGAAAGGTTAGGTGATTGCTTCCTTGAACAAATGGTAGGAGAACCGACAAGAGGAAATGCAATTCTAGATTTGGTCATAAATGGCATTGCTGGAAGGGCAGCTGATATAAAAGCTATGGCCCCGCTAGGGACAAGTGATCACAATATGATCAATTTTACCATTGGCATCGGAAAGCGGAAACCAATCAAGACTGAAACCACAACCTTTAACTTCAAAAAGGGAAATTACGAGAGCATGAGAACTATGGTTAGAAGACGGCTCAGGAAGGGCAGAGCAGACCCCCAAACAGTTGAACAAGCATGGTCTCTACTGAAAAACACCATCACAGAAGCACAGAATCTTCACATTCCGAAGATATGCAAAGGAAGGAGAAAAAAGAACAAAGGAGAACCAGCTTGGTTATCCAAAGAGGTAAAAGATGCAGTGAAGGAGAAGAGGAACTCGTTCAAAAAATGGAAACGAGAAAAAACGACGGAAGCCTGGAACTGTCACAAAATCAACCAAAAAAGGTGCCATAAAGTGGTAAGAGCCGCCAAAAAAGCCTACGAGGAGAAGATAGCGCAGGAAGCCAGAAACTTCAAGCCCTTTTTCAGATATATAAAAGGAAAGAAACCAGCAAGAGAGGCAGTGGGACCTCTTGACGATCTAGGAAGGAAAGGGTCAATTAAAGAAGACAAACAGGTTGCCGATAGGTTAAATTCTTTCTTTGCCTCAGTCTTCACAAATGAGGACATTTCAACAATGCCAGCCACAGGGAGGATATTCACCGGGGACATAGAGGAAAGACTCACAACAGTAAATGTGACTTTGGACATGATATACGTTCAGAGTGACAAACTAAAAAGTGACAAATCCCCTGGACCGGATGGAATTCACCCGAGAGTATTAAAAGAACTTAAGGAGGAAATTGGTGAACTATTGCAATACATAGTTAATATGTCGATTTGAACTGGGCAAATACCAGAAGACTGGAGGATAGCAAATGTCATCCCAATTTTCAAAAAAGGATCAAGAGGGGATCCAGGAAATTACCGACCAGTGAGCCTCACATCGGTTCCAGGGAAGATAATTGAAATACTAATTAAAGAAAACATTGTACAACACTTGGAGGATCACAATCTATTAAGGGCAAGTCAGCATGGCTTCAGAAAAGGGAAGTCGTGTTTGACAAATTTACTGCAATTCTTTGACAAAGTGAACAAACAAATGGATAGTGGAAATCCAGTAGATATAATTTACTTGGACTTTCAGAAAGCGTTTGACAAGGTCCCACATGCGAGGCTTATGAATAAACTACTAAGCCATGGAATAGGAGGAGAAGTGCATAGATGGATCAGCAAATGGCTAGAAAACAGAAGACAGAGGGTTAGCATAAATGGGAAATTCTCGGACTGAGAGAAAGTGACCAGCGGAGTGCCCCAGGGTTCGGTTCTTGGACCTATCTTGTTCAATATTTTTATAAACGACCTGGAGGAGGAAACAACATGCAATATAATAAAGTTTGCTGATGATACAAAACTATGTCAGGCGGTTGGCACTCAACGGGACTGCGAGGACCTCCAGAAAGATCTGAACCAGCTAGCAAAGTGGGCAACAAAGTGGCAGATGAACTTTAACATAAACAAATGCAAGGTGATGCATCTAGGGAAGAAAAACAAAGAATATGATTATACGATGTTGGGGGTGAAGCTAACAAAATGCCAACAAGAAAGGGATTTGGGGGTACCGATTGACAGTACCTTAAAGCCTTCGGTACAATGTGCGGCGGCGGCGAAGAAAGCAAACAGGATGTTGGGCATAATTAAGAAGGGGATTATGAGTAGATCGCAAGAGGTCATAATGCCACTATACAAAACATTGGTCAGACCGCACTTAGAATACTGTGTCCAACACTGGTCTCCATACCTTAAGAAGGATATAACTCTGCTGGAGAGAGTTCAGAGGCGAGCCATAAAACTTGTCAAAGGGATGGAGCATTTGAGCTACAAAGATCGACTCAAGAAACTAGGACTGTTTTCCCTCGAGAAGAGAAGACTGAGAGGGGATATGATAGAGACTTTTAAAATAATAAAAGGATTTGATAAAATAGACCAAGAAGCAGCATTACTAACATTCTCAAATGTGACACGGACTAGAGGTCATAGACTGAAACTGAGTGGCAGCAGGTTCAGGACAAATGTCGGGAAGTTCTGTTTCGCACAGAGCTTGGTGGGTGCTAGGAATGCGCTCCCAGAGGAGGTTGTGGAGGAGACTACTATGCTGGGATTCAAGCGCAAGTTGGATGCACACCTTCTTGCATATCATATTGAGGGATACGGTAAAACCGGGACTCCATAAAGGAGTACTAAATTGGGCCGCCGTGTGTGCGGATCGCCGGACTAGATGGACCTCGGTCTGATCCGGTGAAGGCGTTTCTTATGTTCTTATGTTATGTTCTTATAAGAGATAGTATGAGAGATAGTATGAGAGATAGTACGGGAGTATGAGAGATAGTATGAGAGTATGAGAGATAGTATGAAATTATATGAGGTTAGGGCCTCTGAGGGGTAAGCTGAAAAGTTAGGTGTTAGAGAGATCTGAGCAGTAGGGTGTTTAGAATGAAGGATTTGCCCTACGGTGTCTCGTTTGGCTCTTCTTAAGGCTCTTCGCAAAGGCGCTCTCGCTAAGGCGAGTGCCTATGCCGCTCGCCTTCGCCGCGCGCTGTTGGCTCGCCCCCTTTTAAGGGGGAGCTCGGGCATTGATTCTGCCTCTGACGCGGGGGTGGGCGGAGCTTCCTCTCGCCGCTACCCCAGCTAAATCTCCTGCCTGCCTGCCTCTGCCCAATTCCTCCGACTCTACCGGCGGCTGCCCTCTGGATCCGCTTCCTCCTGCCCTCTGGATCCGCACGCGGTCAGAGTGCAGGTCGCGCTCGGCTCGACTCCTTTAAGGGGGAGCCCGGGCGCTGACTCTGCCTCTGATGCGGGGGGGTGGGCGGCGCTTCCTCTCGCCGCTACCCCAGCTAAATCTCCTGCCTGCCTGCCTCTGCCCGATTCCTCCGACTCCTCCGGCGGCTGCCCTCTGGATCCGCTTCCTCCTCCCCTCTGGATCCGCACGCGGTCAGAGTGCAGGTCGCGCTCGGCTCGACTCCTTTAAGGGGGAGCCCGGGCGCTGGCTCTGTCTCTGACGCGGGGGGGGGGGAGCTTCCTCTCGCCGCTACCCCAGCTAAATCTCCTGCCTGCCTGCCTGCCTCTGCCCGATTCCTCCGACTCCTCCGGCGGCTGCCCTCTGGATCCACTTCCTCCTGCTCTCTGGATCCGCACGCGATCAGAGGGCATCAAATCCAAGAGGGCTGGCAGAGAACGTTCCGGGTCCACCAGATGGACCCTGGAGATCATCAACAAAGGCTGCTAATTTAAACTGCTGAGTCCCCACCTTAAACCTCTGTATCGCCGGCATCGCATAAACATCTCTCACCAGCGGATCAAGCTTGAGGCGAACAGGAGCGGAGACGGGGGCAACCCTGCCTCGTCCCTCGAGAAATATCAAACACAGATGACGCCAATCCATTAACCAGGATGCGGGTCTGTGGAGAAGCATACAATGCACACACAGCGGAAAGAAAATGACCCCCAAAACCATATGCCATCAAAGTCTCAAACATGAAATCCCACTGCACCCGATCAAAAGCCTTTTCAGCATCAAAACTAATTAAAGGAGATCGCAACCACCAATTTGCTTGCAATTCCAGAGACATCAATAGTTTCTGCATATTACAGGCAATCGATCTACCCTTAATAAAGCCGAACTGCACCTCATGCAAAAGTCGCGGCAGCACCCGTGCCAACTGATTAGCCAAAATTTTGGCCAGCAATTTAACTTCTGCATTCAACAAAGAAATCGGATGGTGAACCTCCGTTACCATCGGGTCTCGCCCAGGCTTGGGAAGTATCAAGATCCATGCAATATTCATATTCTCAGGCAAGGCCTGCACCTGGGCCATTACATTAAAGGCTTGAGCCAGAGAGTGCACTAGCCCCTCCCCCAAGATCTTATGCAATTCAATCCTAAGCCCATCCTCTCCGGGGGCCTTGAGCAAGGGACTCTGCATAATCGCTGCATAAACCTCCTCCGGTGTCACCAAGGCCTCCAATTTTGCCCGTTCAGTTGAATTTACCCGAGGGTGCTGCATAGTTTGTAAATACAGCGACCCACACAAACCATCGTCAGCTGGGGGAGCGTACAACTGCTGATAAAAATCTCAAAAAATCTCATTGCACTGCCTCATCTTATTCTGCAGTGACACCACCGACTGCGGTCCTCTTGCCGATGTAACCAACTGTGCCATCAATTTGCCCCCCTTCTTGCCATGACGATACAACTGATACTTGTAGTAGGCCATGGATTTATGCGCCCTGTTATGCAACAACTCATTAAGGGCCACCTGGAGTTCCAAATAATGAGCTCAATCCTCAGCTAAATGAGAACGACTCGTTACAAGTCTTTTTCCAATCATAAGATGTCCCTGTCGTAAAGCTAATGATGGCCCCCCTCAAAACAGCCTTAGCAGCTTCCCAAAGAAATACCAGATGATCTTGATGGGCCATATTATGAGAAGCATAATCCTTCCATCGCTCCATTAACATCTCCTGAAACTTAGTATCATGGTAAAAGAAAAGCAGGAACACACAGTGCCGGCGAGCGTCAGACAAAGTAACACCTTCCAGACTAAGCCATACCCATGCATGATCGGATATCATTGCAGCCCCTATTTCAGCTCAAATCACCAACCCAAACAAGGATCCGATCACCAGTAAATAATCAATACGGGACTGTGTGTTATGGTCCCTCGATAGGTGGGTATAATCTCTCTCAACTGGGTGCCACATAATCTCCCACCTACCATCTATTAAGTTTACTATGTTCCTTCCCATCCAGGTGAGTTTCCTGCAGTAGGGCCACATCAGCCTTGTTGTGCTGTAGATGGTGCAATATTTTGGATTGCTTGATAGAGGAATTTATACCTCCTACGTTCCACGTGACCACCTTAACCATAACCAGCCAAAAATATCCTAACCCAACCTCCCAGCACCCTAAATCCAAACACAGTCAGCCCAGTTTCTAACCTGTCCAAAAAAAAACAGGCTCCCCTCAGGATGAGATACCACAAGCCCAAGAACCCCCCCCCCCCACACACACACACACACACTCTCCAACATTCTGAGGATGGCGGGCCTGCCGGACGGGCTTGGGACCCATCTAACTTTTTTTAAGGTAGGGGGTGTCGGGAGTGGGAATGTCGCGGGGGGGGGTCTCACGGGTCAGCAGGTGGGGGGGTGTTCGGCGAGCTGATCGGGGGTTCAGGGGCGGTCTTGGGGGGGCTGCATTGGGGGCATGAGGGCCTGGGATCCCTCCTGCCTTTATCTTAGTGGGGGTGGGGGGTCATCAGGGCAGGAGGGGTTGGGCTTCCTCCTGCTCGGATCTTGTCAAGGTGGGGGGGGGGTTCCGGGCAGGAGGGGTTGGGCTTCCTCCTGCCTGGATCTTGTCACGGAGGAGGGGTTGAGTTCCCTCCTGCCCGATCTTGTGGGGGGGAAGTGATAGATCAGGGCAGGAGAGATTGGCTCTCTCTTCTGCCACGATGGTGATCACCCCTCTATCCGAACTGCCACAAACCGCGGCAGGAGAGATTGGGCATCTCTCCTTCTGCGGGTCATGGCAGTTCGGGTAGAGGGGTGATCGCCATCGCGGCAGGGGAGATGAGCCATCTCTCCTGCTGCCATCATTCCTGGGGTGAGGGTGGGAGTGGATTCTGTAACCAGTGTTCTTTTTGACAGACACCGGTTACAGAATCTAACTTATAGGCGAAGGACTGGCTCCTCCTTTGCCTAAAAGCTCTTGTGTTGGGTGTGTGACTTAGGCTTTTTTGGGTTCATTATATGTGGTAAGTGTAGATATAGTGGTGGTCTGGGTGTTTAAACAGCTGATTGTAGAGGCAGGCCATTATGAAAAAAACCTCCTTTTGGATGTTTTATTTGAGAATGGACATTTTCCCTGCTTCTACTTTCAACGTTTAGGGCCTCAGGCCAAAAGGGGACTTAGACGTTTTATTTTTTATTATTCCCCTTCATGGTTTTAAATTGGTGTCCATTACAAGAGATTCCTCTGATGGAGGACGAATTTCTAATGGCAATCAATAACGCTTCAAGTGCAATATTAAAAAGAAGTGGAGACAAGGGACAACCTTGTCTAGCACCTCTTGACAATCTCACTTTCTCGGAAAGGATGTCATTGACGATTATGATATCTTTTATAGCGACAAGCTTTAGGCGATGGAAAGTCAAAAAGTAGAGCTATTCGAGTAGAATGTTTATAATGAGAGAAAATAAATTGATCTACTAAATAGGATGGAGCCATACAAGATATTATCTTATAACACATGCAACCAAACTCATTAAACTGCACTCTAGCTTCTATAGGAAGCCAGTGCAACTCACTATAATAAGGAGTTATATGGTCCGATTTTTTTCAGTTTGAAAATCAAATGGACTGTTGTATTCTGTATTAATCGAAGCAAACCAGATTTTTTGGGGTTACCAGCCAAATGGACAATGTTGCAATATTCCAGGGTACGCAAAACAAAGGACTGAATTAGTAATCTGAATGATTTATCATCAAAATATGATCTAATCACTCTGAATTTACAAAGCATAAATAAACATTTTTCACCAATGCACCAACTTGATTTATCATTGATAGATTCTTATCCAAATAAACACCTAATATTTTGATGGTAGATGCAATGGGATATGCGAGTCCACTTAAAGTCATACTAGTTTCTTCACAATTATGTGGAGATACTAAAAAAAAAAAAAAATAGCCTTATCTGGATTCAACTTTATCTTTCATCCAGTTATCAACCAACGAAATCACTGATATAAAATGGGTAACTGCAGATAAATGTGAAGTTAAAGGGATTATGATGGTGATATCATCGGCATAACTATACAATTGTATCTCTAAGTTTGCCATCCTTAAGGAAGCCAAATGTTAAACAACAATGACGAAAGAGGGGATCCCTGTGTTACTTCACAGGAATTTTCCCATATTCCTCCTGAGTGTTATCATAATGAACTTGGTAGGTCCGAGATTTCAGAAAAGGGGCCCTAAGAGTAAGAAACCAAGAGGCTTTGGTTACATTAGTCTTCACACCCTTTATCACAGCATAATTACTGGTTTCCCAAAATTGTCTAAGTACTGTAGTGTTTTTTTTCCTGATACTCTGGTGACCTCTAGTGGAAATTGAATATTTGATTATTGCATTTAATACTGTACTTCATTTGGAAGAGATGATATGGTTTAGAACCGTACAGTATTTTGTAATATATTAAATATGAGGATTTTATAGCATTTGATTATATAACTCTGTGCAAGCTATATATTTTAAATATAAAACAAGAATGGATATTTAAGCTAGTAAATCCTGATATAATATTATTGCTAAATTTTGTAAAAGTATAATTAAAAATGAAGGTTTAACACTGGATTAATTATTTTCTTTTCTTTGGTCATAGACCATGACAGCACATACAGACCATCTGGCCTATCGAGCCTGCTCATTCACAACAGCTTCTCAGATCTACCCTTGCTCATCCTCATTCTTTGATGCCTTATTCTAGAGTATCCGTTCTGTTGAATAAGGCCTGTTCACTCTCTATTTCTATGCTGAAGTTATTTAAACATCTTTATTACAGCTTTCCCTTGCCCAGCTTTCTTTGAGGGAATTCATACTTATATCTACTGTAAGTTTGTTCCCATATGCTTTATGACATAGGAGCCAACTTTTGAAAATGATTGGGGTGCAGAACTCATAACTCACAACAAATTTCCCATCATCCAGCAAAGAATAAAGAGCAGGGCAAGTAAAGTGGAGGAATCAAAACCTAGAGTCCCGCCATTCTCTCCTCTCCCTCGCAACTTGCTAGCATAATTTTTTTCTCTTCTCTCTCCTTCTCTCCTCTTTCTCTCTCTCTCTCTCTTGGTTCAAGCCATCCACAGCACTTTTCTCCAGCCGGTCCCTCTTTTCTCTCAGTCCATCTACACCAAACTCCATTCCCCCAATTTTTTTTTCATTTTTCCCAGTCTTCTTTCCCCTCACTTTTCCTTGTTCCCTCGCTTTACTCCCTTTGCAATTTTTTTTCTCCTGCATAAGCATAATTTGATAGTTTATATTTGGGGGCAGGGAATTTAATAGCTCTTTGCCTATTTTGCTATTTCCCTCTGCCGCATGTCCCATGAAACATTCCGCGATGAACATGCTATTAAGAACAAGCAACTCCCCCACCAAATAGGCTGCCCTCACCGGCCAAGCATGCCTCCTCACACACATTTAGGGACCGTGGTGACCGATCTCCCCATGATCTGCGTTCTCTCTCTCTCTGTCTTTCACTCTTCTGGGTCTAGCATGTCTCCCCCTCTCCTCCCTATCCGCAATCTGGCACCTCTTCCTCAAGCACTCCCACTTCCCCCATCGAACTCATACCTGAGGTTTCCCACCACCAGTACCACATCTTTACTTCTCCAGTGCTCTTAAAATGGGATGATTCAATGTTTGGAGGGATGATGCCCCATTCCCAAAATTCTACCCTCCCCATTCCTTCATTTCCGCAATTTGCCACCTTTTCCTCAAGCACTCCCACCACCCCTAACAAACTCATACCTGAGGATGCCCACCAATAATACTGCAGCTTTCCTTCTCCAGTGCCCCGTTCTCTCTTGGCCATTTCAGCGCGGCTGTGATGAAATATCCTGTGATGAACTGGCTGTGATGAATTGACCCATTTTGCTGTGTAGCTACTATATTTTCAATTATTTTGGATAGAAAAGGTAAATTAGAGGCTGGATGGTAATTTGATGGCAATATTTTACTCTCGTAATCTTTTCAGTTCAGGACAAATGTGACTGGATTTCCAGTGACTAGGTTCTGTGCTATATTGTAGACTATGGGAAACCTTAGGGCTCCTTTTATGAAGGTGCGCTAGCGTTTTTAGTGCACGCACCGGATTAGCCTGCGCTATAGCACGCGCTAGCTGAAAATCTACTGCTAGCGCGCGGGGCAATTTAGCATGCACTATTCCGCATGTTAAGGCCCTAGCACACCTTCATAAAAGGAGCCCTTGGTCTGTTGATAGGGAGCAAGGAGACTGGGAAAATTGTTAACTAATATAGAAGATATGGAGTCATGAGATACTGTGGCAGATTTCAATAATCTAATATAATAAAACGGTAAGCCGCGCCTGCGCACTCCCACTGCGTGCGTCCGTTTTCCATGAGATGTAGGACACCTCAGGTAGGAGTGCGCATGCGCGCGAATCTCTCTGGCTGGTCATCGGCGTCTTCTTCGCTCCTCTCCCCGGCACAGCCTCCCATCCGACCCTCCTTTCGGCTCCCTTAGTCCCTTGCCACCCCAACAAACATCCTTACTACAGCAAGGGCCGCAGCACTATAAACAGGCTTCTTCACGGCCGGCTACTGCCCTGATTTGCCCCCCCCCCCCCCCCCTGGAGGCGGATGTCGGACGCCGCGGCTGTCGCCGGTTGCAGGCTGCTACGGCTGTCGGCGGAGCTCGCTTCCAAAAAGGTTCTTTTTCCTGCGCTGGAAGAATGAGCTCTCGCTGGTGTGAAGCCGTGGCTAGCTGAAGGCGCGCAGGGCTGAGGAAGGGAGGGCCCTCCTCCCCTCTCCGTGCGGAAGGAGCTGCCGCGTGGCTGCAAGGGGCCAGACAATTAAAAGTAAAAACCACCTAAGCCATCCTACTGTATTCTCCTTCCCCGCCCCCACTTTTTAAAATTTTCAATTTTGATGTATTTTTCAATCCCCTGTCCCCCCTTCTCCCACTGTTCCAGTTAGTACTTTTCAATTTGTCAACCCCCAATCATTTTAATTATAATTTATTTTATCAATATTACTTTTTTTGTTTCTTTTAAGCATTGGCTTTGTTTTTTTCATTGTAAAAGTATTGAAAACTGTTTAGGTATTGTGAGAGAGAGAAAGGGCATGATGCTGGACAGGGGGAGCAGGAAGAGAGGGGGAAAAAAGGAAGGGAGGCCTGCTGGACAGGGGGAGCAGGAAGAGGTGCTGATGGACAGGGGGGGAAGTAAATCAAAAAAGGAAGGGAGGCCTACTGATGGACAGGGAGAGCAGGAAGAGATGCTGATGGACAGGGGGGAGGTAAAACAAAGGGAGAAGGGCTGCTGCTGGATAAGGGGAGCAGTGAAGGGGTGGTGGTGGACAGCTAAAAGAAAGAAAGACAGAAATACAGAAAGTGGCTAAGGAGACAAAGAAATAAAGACAGACACACACATATATTCTAGCACCCGTTAATGTAACGGGCTATAAAGCTAGTTGTAATATAATGAAAAAAGGGGAAAAAGTAAACTCAATTCAAAAACAGACCCCCCTAATCCAAAATATCATAAACAAAGCAGATTTTTTTTTTTTAAGTGTATCTCAAACAATAGTATATTCAGATACTCAAATCTTTAACACATACAAGAAAAAAATGAACCCAGAAATATGAAAAGTGAAAGAAAAAAATGTACAACTAGAGCCTTGCAGAAGACACAAAACGAAAAAGCAACCTGCCAAATTCAGTCATTACATATAGAAAAATCTTCAAACAGTGGCTGAAGTGGACACATTCAAGTGAATATGTATGGAAGAAGTGTACATCTGAAAACCTGGTTATTCTCAAAAATCTAACACTTTCCTCCTCTTTGACATCCTAGCCCGCTAACTTCCTTCTTTCCTCTGATCCTCTTCTAACCCTCTCCTTGTAGTTCCTTTCTCTTTACAATTCCTGTAAACCGTGCCGAGCTCCACAACCCTGGAGATGGTGCGGTATATAAACCTAAGGTTTAGTTTAGTTTAGTTTAGTTTACAGCAATAAGACATTTTCTTGATCATTGCATTTTTGTAACCATTATTTGAAGATTTTTCTATATGCAATGATTGGACTTAGCAGGCTACTTTCTAATCTTGTGCCCTTTGTAAGATCTAATAGTATGGGTTTTTTTCCCTATATTTTTCATTTTTTGGTTTTTCTTGCAAATGTTAAAAATATTGATTATTTGAATATATTATTTAATTCAGGTTTCAATAATTGCAATTTCTTAATAATGATAGTTGATAAAGTGAGAAGAACTTTGTAGGAATGATTTTGGCAATGTTGTTTCCTTTGATAATGTGGCAACTGGCGTTATTGTACTCAGAGAATTTTGTAGTGTTTGTGTCTTATTTGTAAAGTGCAAAGCCAATTCCTGAAGTTGGTTCCCCAGAATGAGTATCTCAGCATGCCAGATCAATCAATGACTTGTTTATTTCAAAAAGCCTGGCAGAACGTGGGGACATTTTTATGAGTTTAGAATAATAGCTTCTCTTGGTTGTTCACATCTCAGTCTTAACTTGGTTTGGCTAGCTCCATATAGGCCCAAAGTAGTTATAGGGTTTTATGGTTCCTCCATTTTCACTCACAATGACATAATTGAATTTTCATCCTAAGAAGGTTAGAGCTATTACTAATAATCATTTCTATAGCACTACTAGGCATATGAAGTGCTGTACATATAACGTATGCAATTATTTTCTCTGTCCCTAATGGGCTCACAATCTAAGGGGTCCTTTTACTAAGGCACGCTAGCCGTTTTAGGGAGCGCTAAATATTAGCGCATGCTAACGTGTCCATAGACTATAATGGACACATTAGCGTTTAGCGCACACTAATATTTTAGCGCGTGCTAAAACAGCTAGCGCGCCTTAGTAAGAGGACCCCCAAGTTTTTTTATACCTGGGGCAATAGAGGGTTAGGTGACTTGCCTAGGGTCACAAGGAGAAGCAGTGGGAATTGAACCCAGTTCCCCAGGATCAAAGCCTGCTACAATAACCACTAGGTTACTCCTCCAATCTGACCAAAGGTTACATTTCTAATTGGAGCAATCTTATCTAGACTTGAGAGTAGTAAATTATTAAGCGACTGCTGGGGACCAGTCGCTCACATCCTTTCCGACTGTCCTGCCAGCCCTGCAGCTTTGAAATAAACCTGTTCTCTGCCTCCCCGACTCTCTCTCTGGCTCCCCGGCTCTCCTGTTGTCCGACGCGACCTGATCTCTGCCTCCCCGACTCTCTCTCTCTGGCTCCCCAGCTCTCCTGTTCTCCGCCACGACCTGTTCTCTGCCTCCCCCGACTCTCTCTCTGGTTCCCCGGCTCTCCTGTTCTCCGCCATGACCTGTTCTCTGCCTCCCCCGACTCTCTCTCTGGCTCCCCGGTTCTCCTGTTCTCCGCCACGACCTGTTCTCTGCCTCCCCCGACTCTCTCTCTAGCTCCCCGGTTCTCCTGTTCTCCGCCACGACCTGTTCTCTGCCTCCCCCGACTCTCTCTCTGGCTCCCCGGCTCTCAGCCGCAACCAGCTCTCTGCCTCCGCCGACTCTCCTGCTCTCTGCCACCCTTTCCTGCAGTGCGAGCCTGTGGTTTTAACCCACTTTAAAACCACGGGCTCGCACTGCAGGAAAAGGCGACAGAGAACAGGTGAGTCGGGGCCAGTTAAAAAAAGTTTAAAAAAAAAACAGACAGCAAACACAAGCGCAGACATCTACAGGCAAAGTAGATTGTCTGCGCATGCATCGGGATCGCTACCTAAGCGATCCTTGTCGGCAGACGGGGCGTGCCTCCGATTGCCCCCATTAGAATATTCTTGCTTCCTGAATCGATCGGCCCTGCCCGGATTGGACACGGACCGGTCACGATTGGGCAGGTTAGTGAATCAGGCCCTATGTTCTAGTATCATGAAGGGATTGCAGATCAAATAAAACTATAGCAAGTATGTGTTCTGCCAGATGAGTGAATGTACTGTGTCAGGCCCAGTAATTCACTAAAAGGAAGGCCTTAACAGATGGTGTATTGATAACAAGATGAAGATTAAAGTCTCCTAATAGTACCAGATGTGAGGAGCTAATAATCTAATTAGAAAGAATGGATTGTAATTCAAAGGCAAAAAAGAGTAAGTGGGAGGTATGGGTTGATAAAGCAAATGGAAATCAATTGCTATTGTGCTAACACATCCGTAAGATTGTAGTTCAGTATAAGAATGTTGTGGTATTTTTTTTTTTATATAATTTTTATTGAAAAAGCAGTCAAATACACACAACAGTGGTCTGGCATATGACCACAGAACAGGTACAACAACAAAGCAAAACAGTAGGAAATACAGATGCCGCATAGCAGAGGAGGAGCAATCGGAACAGCCGTCATGGAGAAACACACAATCTATGGAATGAAAAAGAAGAGTCTCGCTAAAAAACGAGTCTCAAAAGGTGCCCCCGAAAGCACCCTCCTCAAGATAAGGAAGACTGCAAAAACATTTTTGTCGTTAGTAGAAACACCACATCCTACAATCACCCACCCAGCCAACAATCCACACAATCCACAACAGCCACCCACCTAGCACTCCACAGACATACCACAATCAACCAACCGCACTCGAGAGTCACTGGTCAGGGTGCACGGAGGAAGCCCCAATCAAGGGGCCACCCCTAACCAAAAAAAGAAAAAGGACCAGATTAAGGCAGGGCTATGGGAGCTGCGGTTTCAGCCTCAACTTGAAATGCTCTCCACAGGGAAACGTATACTACCCTATCACGTCCAGTAGATGCCGCATGGGTTTGAAGTTCAAAAGCAGCTAGCTCCCGCATGTTGTGAAGCCATTGAGTGAAGGATGCGGGCTCGGGCCCCACCCAATGTAAAAGCAACAGCTTTTTCACCACTAAAAGTGCAGTGTACAAAAACTTCTGATATGGTGTGGTAAAGCCTGCAGCGGATACATCCCCCAGGTCACCCAACAATAAGAGGCCATAAGACCGGGGAATGGTCCGGCCAAGAAGGCCCTCAAGAAAAGGGAGAACCTGGAGCCATAAAGCCGCATGGGGGCACTCCAAAAACATGTGCAGTAGTGTGCCCCTCGCTCTCCGACAATGAGAGCAAGTGTCATCATCCCATAAACCCATGGCATATCCCCGAGCCCTAGAGATGTAAGTCCGATGCAAGATCTTATATTGCATTTCCCTAAGGTCCATTGATCCCGTAAATTGATTAAGGTTAGTAAAAAGGTCCAGAAATTGGTGCTCGGTAAATTCGAGAGCTAAATCTCGAAACCACTGGGCCACAATCCTAGGCAGATAAGAGGGGGGAAGAGCATTTTTGAGTAGCCTATACCAAGTGGACAAGGTATTTGTTTGAGAAGGTAAGAGTGCCAAGAAAGAGTCCAATTTCCCCAGTGCCCATGTCTCTCCCCACTGTCGAGTTAGGGAAAAATAGTAATGTCTGGCTTGCAAATAGGCCCAAAAATGCGTAGCCGGGAGATCCCATCGGGTCTGGAGGAGTGAGAAAGTGGGGAAAGTCCCCGAGTTCTCATCAGAGAGATGTCGCAAGCTGACACAGCCCCGGGATTCCCACAATTGAAACCCCGTCGTACCCATCCCCGGGAGGAAGTCTACATTACCCACCAGGGGTAAGAAAGGAGAAGCCTGTGGGGCCCGCCCCTGCACCTTCCGCCACCACCACCACCACGCCCTGCGTAATGGTTTCAGGAGAGGGAATCGGGAATCCACCCCCGGAATAGACCGGGGGGACAAATGCAATAAAGATACAAAGGAATGAGGAGCGCACCACGCTCGGATCCAACCCGAAGGTTAGTACCTATAATGGCCAGAGATACCCTCATGAACAAAGCGCATCAGGGAAGCAATGTTATACATGCGAATATCAGGAAGATTTAGGCCTCCTTGCCTAGAGTCTAGGGATAAAGTAACAAAACTGATATGAGCCCGTCTTTTGCGCCACAGGAAAGAAAGAAGAATAGACCGAAAGGCCTGGACATCCTTATTCAGGATCCAAAGCGGAATCGTTTGAAGTGGATATAAAAGCTTCGGCAGGAGCACCATTTTGAATAACGCCGCGCGGCCCCATAGGGAGAGGGGTAAATCCTTCCACTTCTCGCATAGAGCACGGATAGCCTCAATATGATGGAGAACATTGTACTGATAAAGGAGATGAGATTGGGTGCTCAAATAAACGCCAAGGTATCGCATGGGTTTCCGAACCGGCGGAATCGGTAGAGCATCATGCCATTGCTCATGTTTGTGAGAGGCCAGAGGCAAGAGTTCCGATTTGGCGCAGTTAACCCGAAGTCCCGAGACTGTCCCAAAATCTCGAACAAGAGAAAGAGCCTCCGGTAAGTGTAAGGGAGCGTTTTCCAAATATAACAGAATATCGTCCGCGACTTTCCTTGGTTCCAACCTTAATACCGAGAAGAGAAGGATGAGATCGAATTTTAACCGCTAAGGGTTCAATAGCCAGGAGAAAAAGTAGCGGGGACAGAGGGCACCCCTGGCGAGTACCTCGTGCTAGCGGAAAGGAGGAAGTAAGTTGTCCATTAATAAGAAGCTTAGCCTGAGGTAAAAAATAAAGACCACGCACCCAGTCCACAAACGCGCCCTCCAACCCATAGTGCTCCATAACCCAGAAAAGGTAAGACCAAGATATGCTATCAAATGCCTTCTCCATATCAAGGCCCACTATAGCTGCCTGGTTAGTTCCCCCCTCTGCGAGAATAAATGGCCATCAAAGCTCTCGTGAGATTCATTGAGGCACCTGATCTTCATGAATAAGGAGGTGGAGATAGACGTTCAGGCGTTTAGCAAGTAACGCAGCAAGCAGTTTTGCGTCCTGATTAAGTAGCGATATGGGCCTATAAGAGCCCACCTGAGACGGATCCTTACCCGGCTTGGGCAACAAAACTACATGTGCCAGATTATATCGGTCCACACCTTTTTGAGAATGCAAGGAATTAAAAGCATCCGCCAGAGGGTCAGATATAACGTCAGACAAAATCTTGTAGTATTCCGGTCCGTAACCATCCGGCCCAGGCGATTTAGACAATTTAAGCTCTTTAATACCCAATTCCACCTCAAGGCGCGTTATGGGAGCATTCAGAGCCTGAACTTGAGTCGGTTGGAGCCTTGGAAGGAGGATATCACTGAAGAAGCGGTCTCTATCCGCGCCCGTCGAGGGCCGCTCGGCATACAAATCCTTATAATACGTCACAAATTGATGATGTATGTGTACTTCAGTCGTATGTGTGTGACCCTGCGTGTCGGTAATAGCTGTGATGACTTGTTGCTTACGATATGGGCGGACCAAGCGTGCCATCAGCCTCCCAGCTCTCCCCCCTCACCTATGTAAATTATAACGACAAAAATACAAATCCCTCTCCGCTCGCTTGGAGAGAATCGTATCTATCTGCTGTCTAAGTGTACTTAAGCGAATACGATCGGCCTCCTGCAGGGTCCCCTGGTGGTGCCTCCGCAGCTGCTGGAACTCGCCCGACAGCATCTGCAATTCCGCTTCCAATTTCTTTTTCTTCCCCGCGACATACGCGATAACGAAACTCCGTAATACTGCCTTGGAAGCCTCCCAGAACAGCCCAGGATCAATGTCAGGATCAGAATTGGTATTATAGTAATCAAGCCATTTTTCCCTAAGGTATCTACGAAAACCAAGATCTTTAAAGAGGTATCCCGGGAAATGCCACGTCCAAGCCAAAGAGTCAGCTGTAATTTGAAGGGATAGCGTCACAGGGGAATGATCGGAGAGAGGAACGTCCTCTATCTCCACAGCACAAACGATGGGCAGCAGCGTGGGAGAGAGCAAGAAATAGTCAAGACGAGTATAAAGATTGTGAGGATTGGAGTAAAACGTGTAAGTACGCTCCGTGGGGTGGAAGAGGTGCCAAATATCTAAAAGTCCTAACTGCGTGGTCAAAAAGTTAACTCCTTTACCCATGTGGTCCTTAGGGAAGTGTTTGGCTGGAGCACAATCTTGAGAAGGATCCGCCATGATGTTAAAGTCACCCCCCATGAGGATTTGGTAACCCGGGTACTGTGCCAGACGCGACATCAACCCCGAAAAGAAATAGTGATTATAGATGTTAGGGGCATATACATTACAAAATAAGTATTTCCGTCCCCAGAGCTCTCCCAGCACTAGGACATAACAGCCCTCTTTGTCCTGGATAACCTTATGCAATTGAAACGGGAGTTGTTTATGGACCAAAATGGCTACCCCCCTCTGACGAGTGTTGTAAGAAGAGTAATACACCTCACCCACCCAGTCCCTCCTAAGTTTCTCGTGTTCTACATTTGTGAGATGGGTCTCTTGTAGGAAAGCTATATCGATACGCTCCCTGTGGAACCAAGAAAGTATTTTCTTCCGTTTAACCGGGGAGTGGATCCCATCCACATTAAGGGAGGAAAATTTTAGATTAACCATTGTCCACCCAGCCTGGAACGACATGTGCAGAAATGACAGTCAGATAATAGTAGAGGTAGAAGAGCCCCCCAGCTAGGCCCTCCCCCTTCACAGCATCATAGAGATCAGGTATTGGCAAATGAAGGAAATACAGAAATACCCGTGCTCTCGAGTCTCCACACATACATCCCCAATCATACCCCCCCCCCCGATACACTCCCCCCCACCTCCCAACCACCTCCCCTCAAAACTGATCCACCTCCCATCACTCTACCCATCCCGGAACCAATGCAGAACCCGTGCCCCGCACCCCCCTTTCCCCAGAAAACAAAGTGCAGCATGATATCTATATAGTCAGTACAAGAGCAACAAAAATAAACAAACACGCTCTTCATATGTGGATACAAACAGAACGCCCGCCTCGGACTTCACAGCAGGCTGCAGAAGAAGAGAGTCATGCCCCCTGCACAGTGAAACAGACCCGGATCCCATGTAAGGTACAGGTACAGGTGGCAGGAAGACAGCCATAGGGTATGTAAGTCCAGGAGCCACAGTCCGGAAGCTGCCAGCGTCCATCTCTCTGCAGGCTCCAGCCAAAGGATAACTTCCCGCCCCTTCGGCAGAGAGAAAGCCCGCTACCTCCCTGGCGGTCAAAGCGATATGTCAATCAGGCCAACACCAACTCCCGACCCCTCAAGGAGCTGGCAGTCCCTCCAGGTATGAACGGAGCGCTGCTGGGGTATCCATCATGACCACGCCGGTGTTGGTTTAAATGCGCACCTTAGCAGGATATTGAAGGTTGAATTTAATCCCTCTGGCATGAAGCTGGGTGCAGTAGGGCGCCAAAGCCCTTCGTTTCTCCGAGAGCCGGATGGAAAAGTCCTGAAAGAGCAGAAGCTTGGAGCCGTTGTAATCCAGGGAGCAGGCACGTCGGTATGCCTCCAAGATGCGAGCCTTAACTGCATAGTTGAGGAATTGGGCTATAACAGGACATGGTCTGGCTCCCTCAGCACGTGGCGCTCCTATGCGATGTACCCTTTCCATCTGCACCGAGCCCAGGGAAGCTGTAAGTCCAAGGGTCTGAGGCAACCACGTGGCCACCAGGTCTCCAAGCTCAGTATCCCGGACCGACTCCGGCACCCCTATGAGCCGTAAATTATTTCGACGGCTGCGGTTTTCAGCCTCCTCAGCCCAATCATCCAGCTGCTGGATTTTTGCTTCCAAGGCCGCCAATTGCCCGTCCGCTGTGTCCGCCCGATCTTCCTGTGCCGAGATTCACTCCTCAGCCTGCTGGAGGCGCGCAGCGTGACCTGCAATGCTGTCTTTTACTTCTTCTAGCACAGCATGCAGTTTAGACAACTTTTCGTCCAGCAGTTTTGAAAGATGGCAGACTGAGACTTGCATGTCTGCCTCATGCTGGGACGCAGCTGCCGAGATCGGGCTGGGGGCCGCCATTTTTTCAGGTTTAACTGACCTCTCTTTACCAGGCCTCGGGGTTCTTATCGGCATGCCGGCCAATCGCGGCTGATCTGCGCACCACCGGGGGGTCCACTCGGAAGCAGGAGAGAGCCCGAAGCGAAAGCATGTAAATAACTGCAAGTTTTGCGGCGGTTTCTAGGGGTGGGAGCGGAGCTCGATCTACCTGCGTCCGTTCAGCACGCTAGCGTCATGTGACCCCCATGTTGTGGTAAATATTGGGCTAGATTCACTAACCTGCCCGATCCATGTCCAATCCGTGTCCAATCCGGGCAGGTCCGATGGATTCTTCAACCAGTAATATTCAAATGAGGGCAATCCTAACGCATGCGCAAACCATCTGTAGATGGTCTACACATGTGTCTAAGACCCATCTGAGTCGCAACTTTATTTTTATTTTTTTACTTTACTTTTTAGCCCAGCGAACCCTATGGGTTTTACCTGCTTTAAACCCGCTGCTTAAAACCATGGGCTCGCTTTGCGGGAAAGTGCAGGAGAGTTTTGGGGGAGAGCAGGGCAGCAGGCAGGAGAGATTCGGGGCAGCAGAGAGCAGGGCGTGAAGAGAGCAGAACGGCAATGGAGCTGGAGAGTCAGAAAGGATGTTTGCGACTGGTCCCCAGCAGTTGCTTCTTGGGTTGATCGGCCAGCCCAGTCGGATCGCAAAATTTGTGTTGTGAATCGCATCCCTGCCTACTTTGCATGCCGTTCCCCTCATTTGCACGCGTGGATCGGAATCGGATCGGCAGAGAGGTAAGTGAATCAGGCTGGAGTAAAATCGGGTCGCAAACCAATCGGTACATGATCGGTTTGCTTAGTGAATCTAGCCAAAAGTTCTGAACGTTCAACGTGCTTGAAAAAAATAATAGTAACTGGTAGTTGAGGCTTGAACCAAGTAGGAAGTTTCAAGTTTCAAGTTTATTTACATTTGATGAATCGCTTATAAAAACATATCTAAGCGATGTACAGTTTAAAAGCCACCAGGTGGTGGTTTCACATACAGTTTAGACGAATTAGACAACAGACAAACAATATAAAACAGTTAAGATAAGGACTTACATGAATGGGCAGGAAAGGAGGGAAAAGTTCGTAGGCAGATAGAAAAACTAAAAACAGACAAATCCCCGGGTCCGGATGGCATACATCCAAGGGTTCTGAAGGAATTAAAGGAGGAGATAACGGAACTACTGCAGCAAATTTGCAACTTATCCCTGAAAACAGGCGAGATCCCGGAAGATTGGAAGATAGCCAACGTTACGCCCATCTTTAAAAAGGGATCAAGAGGTGACCCGGGAAACTACAGGCCGGTGAGCCTGACTTCGGTTCCGGGGAAAATGGCAGAAGCACTGATAAAAGAAAACATCGATCAACATTTTGAAAAAAATGAACTTCTGATAACCAGCCAGCATGGTTTCTGCAAGGGAAGATCGTGCCTAACGAACTTATTGCACTTCTTCGAAGGGATCAACAAACGGATGGACAAAGGAGACCCCATAGACATCATATATCTAGATTTCCAAAAAGCCTTTGACAAGGTGCCCCATGAACGTCTACTCCGGAAACTGAAGAACCATGGGGTGGAAGGAGACGTACATAGATGGATCAGAAACTGGTTGGAGGGTAGAAAACAAAGGGTAGGAGTGAAGGGTCACTACTCCGACTGGAGGAGGGTCACGAGTGGTGTCCCGCAGGGCTCGGTGCTCGGGCCGCTGCTATTTAATATCTTCATAAATGATCTAGAAACAGGAACGAAGTGCGAGATAATAAAATTTGCGGACGACACCAAACTATTTAATGGAGCTCGGACTACAGAGGACTGCGAAAAGTTGCAAAGGGACTTGAACAAATTAGAAGAATGGGCGGCGAAATGGCAGATGAAGTTCAACATTGAAAAATGTAAAGTATTACATGTGGGGAGCAGAAACTCGAGGTACAACTATACAATGGGAGGGATGTTATTGAATAAGAGTACCCAGGAAAGGGACTTGGGGGTAATGGTGGATATGACAATGAAGCCGTCAGCACAGTGTGCAGCGGCCGCTAAGAGAGCGAATAGAATGCTTGGTATAATCAAAAAGGGTATTACAGCCAGAACGAAAGAAGTTATCCTGCCGTTGTATCGGGCGATGGTGCGCCCGCATTTGGAGTACTGCGTCCAATATTGGTCGCCGTATCTTAAGAAGGATATGGCATTAGTCGAGAGGGTTCAAAGGAGAGCAACACGTCTGATAATAGGTATGGAAAACCTGTCATATTCTGAGAGATTGGAGAAGCTGGGTCTCTTTTCCCTGGAGAAGAGGAGACTTAGAGGGGATATGATAGAGACTTACAAGATCATGAAGGGCATAGAGAGAGTAGAGAGGGACAGATTCTTCGAACTTTCGAAAAATAAGAGAACAAGAGGGCATTCGGAAAAGTTGAAAGGGGACAGATTCAAAACAAATGCTAGGAAGTTCTTCTTTACCCAACGTGTGGTGGACACCTGGAATGCGCTTCCAGAGGACGTTATAAGGCAGAGTACGGTACTGGGGTTCAAGAAAGGATTGGACAAATTCCTACTGGAAATGGGGATAGAGGGGTATAGATAGAAGATTACTGCACAGGTCCTGGACCTGTTGGGCCGCCGCGTGAGCGGACTGCTGGGCACGATGGACCTCGGGTCTGACCCAGCAGAGGCATTTCTTATGTTCTTATGTTCTTATACAATATCTGTATTTGTTGAAATTTACATAAAAGGGAAAACACGATAAGGAACAAAGGGAATTGATAAATTTGATGGTCATAATAAGACGTAAGAAGTATAAAAGTGTCATGTCACATATCAAATGATATCTCTGTTTCCACCAGGCATGATGATACCATATTGTGCTCTAAAATTGCATCTCTAACCAAGAATTGTTCACCACACAGAGAACAAATACAGTAATCCAAGGAAGTTGCAGGAAAGTTGTATGAGTATTTTGTAAAATTTAAAACAACTATGAGGGGGAAATTGGACTTTTTGTACATATGTTAGTTGTGCCCAAAGACCCAGGTATTCTGACCTCAGAAACAATAGGAGATTCAAGAAATCTTTCAAACCAATGTTGCCCTGATCTCTAAGACTTACTTATTAGATCTGTGACAGGAGGGGACATCTCACGAGCATTGTAAACAGATATTGGTCTGCCTTTCGGTGACTTGAAGCAAAATTGCACACAAACAGAAATGCAAAGATCCTCCCAGTTAAGAGCAATAGCAGAGAGATTAAGGATGGTCCTGTTCATGGAGAAATTGATGACATTGCATCATAATCGGTATGAAAAAGTTGATTGTGATGAATGGTTCTTGCTGATACAGTATATTCAGACATGGGGAAGCTTACTACATCTAAATGGCAAGGGGATATGGGATGACAGGAAAGAAAGGGGTCTGTGAGAGGCAACAATATAGACATACATTCTCTATTTCACATAGGGAATCCATGTCTGTATGAAGAAACCTGGACATTGGAATTTATACATGCTCTGAGGCTATAGAGACAGATATAAATCCCAACATTACTAGCCTTCTGAACCCTCCCCCTCCCTGACAGCTTCCTGACATCAAAATGCCCTCCCATCACCTGACACTCCTAAGCAGTGTCTCCACCCCTTCACCCAACAACCCCAGCAATGCCCTTCCACATAATCCTACACTCCCGGTAGTGCCCCCCTCCCCCCACATCATCCAGCACTTCTAGTACCCCCTCTGGACCTACCTGTATTCCTGGTGGTACTAGTAGTGGCAATGGGGGCAGGAGCACTTGTGTAGTACCCTGAGAGGTCATGGCAACCATTTGTAGAGGTTAGCCACAAGGGACAGGAGCAATTAAGACCACTGGGGATTACAGGTAGGAAGAACATAAGAATTGCCGCTGCTGAGTCAGACCAGTGGTCCATCATGCCCAGCAGTCTGCTTACGCGGCGGTCCTCTGGTCAAAGACCAGCGCCCTAAATGAGACTAGCCCTACCAGCGTACATTCTTGTTCAGCAGGAACTTGTCTAACCTTGTCTTGAATCCCTGGAGGGTGTTTTCCCCTATGACAGACTCCGGAAGAGCGTTCCAGTTTTCTACCACTCTCTGGGTGAAGAAGAACTTGCTTACGTTTGTACTGAATGTAATGTAATGTAATGTAATTTATTTCTTATATACCGCTACATCCGTTAGGTTCTAAGCGGTTTACAGAAAATATACATTAAGATTAGAAATAAGAAAGGTACTTGAAAAATTCCCTTACTGTCCCGAAGGCTCACAATCTAACTAAAGTACCTGGAGGGTAATAGAGAAGTGAAAAGTAGAGTTAGAGGAAAAATAAAAATAAAATAAACATTTTAACAAGACAGCATTGATCTAAATACTTTGGAAGGTAGAATAGAGAAGAGAAAGGAATAGAAGCAGAAGGGGAACCGTTGAACAGTAGAATTCTGGAGAAATTTAAATGATAGAAATAGAACAAAACAAAGACAAAAGGCAAAACAATAGATAAGATTAAAGATAAATCATAAGCTGGAAAGAAAAATAAAATAAAACTTTGTCTTCAAACCACGGTTTCAGCGTCAGTGATGAAGTGGAGCAAGTAAGTTTAGGAGGAGCGATTGACGTTTCCAGAAAGGGCTTCTTCAGGGAAGAGACTTGGCAGACAGTCCCAGGATGCCTATGTCTCCTCCCCTGCGATGTTCTCCCATCCATGCATTCCCTCCCAGACACACTGCCCGTGCCCCAGCCGCTCCAAGGAGGCTGCCCCAGATGAGGCCCACGGTGAATGCAGGATTCTCTCCTCTGCGGGAAAGCCACCCGGAGCCGACAGTCGATCTTCTTAGCGGATTGCATGGGGGGAAGAGTTCACACTCCTGGCAGGATCGGGTTTGTGGGCTCTTGGTGGTTGCGGTAGGTCACGCTGCTGCTTGTATGTAAAAGCAGTTGTTTTTCTACTGCTGCTGATATTTAAAGCAGGTAGATTGATCTCTTAAACGGGATATAGGGGAGGAGCTCACATGCTTGGTTGGATCGGGGCAAGGGCTCCTATTATAGGCAGCTGGTCTTGCTGCTACTTAGGTGTTAAAGCAGTTGATCTTCCTAGCGGACTGCAGGAGGTGTGGAGCTCACACTCCTGTCATGATCTGGTCTATGGGCTCTTGGTAGTTGCGGTTGGTCCCAATGCTGCTTAGGTGTAAAAGCAGTTGTTCTCCCTCTGCTGCTGATATTTAAAAGCAGGTAGATTGATCTATCCAATGGAATGCTGGGGGAATCTCTTCCCTTTCAACTTTAGAGAGTGTCCTCTCGTTCTCCCTACCTTGGAGAGGGTGAACAGTCTGTCTTTATCTACTAAGTCTATTCCCTTCAGTACCTTGATTGTTTCGATCATGTCCCCTCTCAATCTCCTCTGTTCGAGGAAGAAGAGGTCCAGTTTCTCTAATCTTTCGCTCCTCCAACCCCTTAACCATCTTAGTCACTCTTCTCTGGACCCTTTCGAGTAGTACCGTGTCCTTCTTCATGTACGGCAACCAGTGCTGGACGCAGTATTCCAGGTGAGGGCACACCATGGCTCGGTACAGCGGCATGATAACCTTCTCCGATCGGTTTGTGATCTCCTTCTTTATCATTCCTTGCATTCTGTTTGCCCTTTTCGCCGCTGCCACACATTGTGTGAATGGCTTCATCGACTTGTAAGGGGGGGGAAGGGGGTTATTATGGGGAGAAGAAGAAGATTTACAGTTTCACAGGCTGAGAAGGTGATCAAGTGGAATTTGAGCTGAAAAATTTGTTATGAGAGTTCTGGCCGATATGCAGCTGGGGCCTGCCTAACTGAATATTGGCCAGGACCCGCATAGCCTCCGGCAGCCATCCCTACCAAAATTAGCCCCCCAGTATTCAGTGCTGGTGTCTGGACATGGCCTGGCACTGAATACCAAAGCTAATCTAGTTGGTGATAAAAATGCGGAGCATCATTTGCTGAGTAACTAATCTTGCCATCCCATATACTCCACTAAGAACATTTGAGAATTTTGCAGGATCATATTATGTGTATACCATTACCTACTAGTGCCAGATGGAAATCTACGCATACTGTTGCCTTTGCATTGATCACACCCACCTTTTGTAATGCTCTACCTAAAGTTATTCATGTGGAAATGACTAAAAAAAATTCAAGTCTATTGAAAACACATTTTTTTAATGCTGCATTTAGGTTAGGGGTAGAGGGAGGATAGAAGATATATTTGTCCACCTGAGGATGCGCTTTTCTTATTCTCTTTCTCTTCTCTCTCTCTGTCCCTCTCATATTTTAATGGAATGACTGAATGATTAAGCTAAGTCTGTTCTGTATAACAACATTTTGGAGTTCTTTTCCTTTTAATTTATTTGTTATAATTATACCGTAAACTGTCATGATCCATGTCAGCTTTGTGGTATATCAAGTTTTAATAAACTGTTAACTGAATATCGGCCAGCATATGTGTAAATCTAAGTTCTCATTTATTGGGCCCTCACAAACGTCTCCATTGATATAAAATTATACTGTGGAAGTGTATTTGGTACACAGTAAAATCCTATTTCTGTGTACGAGGTGCTGTTTACTCATGAAAATACCTTATTTGGCATACTAATTTTTTTTTTCTTAATATACCTGCGTATTTATCCTCTCCCTACCTAAATATGCCCCTGGGAACTGAGATTTTATTCTTTTGGGAATTTTCTCTGGCTTTAAACAATGGATAATGAAAGCCTTTCTCCTGGTGTAAAAATATTTTGTTTTCTTTTGTTTCCAGGGTCTGAGCATAATCTTTCATGTGGCGTTGGCCCTCCTAAAGGTAAGACTTACGACTAATTTTATAATCATACCAAATAGATAGCAAAAAATATTTACTAAAGTCCCAAAAAAGTTTGCTAAAGAGAACAATCAGGAGGGTGTTATGCCGCCCGATATCTCACAACTGTCTAACTAATGAAACCTCATAGCTTCCAGCGGAGATCGTAGAATAGAAATACTCAGTGTCTCTACCTACAGGGAAGTCCCATCCTATCATAGGGAGAAGGAGCTTCTTGTGTGTGGGAAGGGAAGCAGGGGGAAAAATTGGGGTTCCTTGGTGTATGGAAAATGTTTTAGTATTCCACCATAGAAAAAAGTTTTGGAATCACTAACTTACATACAACCTTTTAGAATAACACGTGGAGGGGCATAATCAAAAAAAGCGTCTAAATCCCCTTTTGGCCTAAGTCCCTAAACATTCAACCCAGAAGCAGGGAAAGTATCCATAACCAAAACAAAGGTCCATGTTTTGATTATGGCCTTCCTCTGCCTAAACGCCCAATCTCCACTACGTCTAAAGGTACACCCACACCACGTCTACACATTTTAGCCATAATGAAATAAAATAACGTCTAAACCACAAACGTCCAACAGAAGGGCTTTTAGACGAAGGAGGAGCCAGTCCTTCAACTAAAAGCTGGATTCTGTAACCGGTGTCTGTTGGGAGGAGGGGGTTTTGTTGAGGGCAGGAGGGCCTGGGATCCCTCCTGCCCGTAATGTAGTGGGGGGTGGGGGTAGGGGGTCACCTGGGCCAGGAGGACTTGGGCTCCAGGGCAAGAGGGCTTGGGCTCCCTCTTGCCACGATATGTCGGGGGTGCCGCGGTTGGCTGGGGCAAGAGGGCTTGAGCTCCGTCTTGCCCCGATGTTGTGTGTGTGGGGAGGAGTGATGCATCGCAGTAGGGGAGATGAGGCATCTCTCCTGCCGCGATGGTTAGGTTGCCGGGCCGCTGAACTGATGGCGCTAGCGGCCATCAGCTGAGCGGCCCCTTTTTTGGCACTTAGACCTGGTTTTCTTTCGTCTAAGTCAAACAGGTCTAAGTGCCGACTAAACTGTTTTGGTTATAGGTGTTGTATGCCTAGGTGTAGGTCGGCCCACCTCCCGCCCACTGCCCACCCTTTCCCCTCCTATAAACACACCTCTTTTCTCTCTGTGCGTTTAGAGGCAGGGGAAAGGCCTAAGCTGTTTTTAGATACGTCTAAAAACCAGCTTTGGTTATGGGTACTTGGACGATCAGGCTTTTTGATCGTCCAAGTAGCCATTTAGGACACTTTTTAGACTTTTTTTTATTTTTTATTACTAACCCCCATAGTGCCTTTGCTTATATAAGTGGTGCTAACTTATGCAGTTACATTAACAAGGCACATGTAACTATATGAGGTCTGTTCAGGGTCTGATTTTATTAAAATTTATTAAATAATCTTACAACTTATTCCATTGAGTCCCCTTCAAAGTACTCCCCTTCTCTACATATACACTATTTCCAATGCCGTTTCCACTTCTGGAAAAGGTCCTTAAATGCATCTTCAGGAATCACCAAAAGTTGCTGTGTCAAATTTTGCTTTATGTCTGCAATGGTGTCGAATCGCTTTCCTTTCAGCATGGATTTAAGTTTAGGAAACAAGAAGAAGTCAGCAGGGGCCAAGTCAGGAAAGTAACGTGGCTGGGGAAGAACTGTCATTGCGTTTTTGCGGTTGTTCTTCTGGTCGTCAGTTATCAACTGTGGAACAAACTTTGCCACAACGTGAATCATCCCCAATGTTGTGGCATGAACCAATGGAGATGTTGCATTCCTCTGCCAATTCTCTGTTAATCGCTGATTAGCGCACACAAGAACCCTCACTTGATTAACATGATCATCATCAGTTGATGTCGAAGGTCTTCCAGTTCACAAATCGTCTTCCACTGATTCACGACCACTTTTGAAGTGTGAATACCCTTCAAAATACCTTCCATGACTCATGATATATTCCCCATAAGCCACTTTCAACATTTCATAAGTTTCTATAGTGGTCTTACCCAATTTAAAACAGAACTTCACACTTTAGCGCTGCTTATTGAGGTCACACATGATGAAAAATAGCCGATCACAAAAACACATTTTCACAAAAACTGCTGTAGCTTGGAGACGAAAATAGATATCAACAAATGGAAAAAAGGATGTTACTCAACGCCACCTAACATGTCTCAAAACAACGTACCTTTGGCGTGCAATTCAAACTGTCCTGGAACTTTTTGAACTGATGTCATATGCATTCATAGAATTGCCTTTCATGTAAGTTAACAGATATTTGCAGAATAGCCTTTGGGCAGAATTTTTGCATTTATGCATGTATGTGCTTTTATTCTAAACATTTATGCATGCATTACATGCCTAAATGCAGGCACCTAAGTTATAGAATTACCTTCCACATGTATAGCAGCAATATTCAGCTACTATCTGTACAATTAAGCTGTTTAATTTAGCACAACCATTTTGCTGGCCTAAATTAATTTGTTTAGTTATCTTTTAGGTGGAAGGAATACCCATGCTCCATCTTTGTTTTGCACTAGTCAGGTCATACCAGGATGGTCTGTAAGAATTTCAAGTGTCACTATTCATATATTTTATTTACTTTTCTATACCATTCTCCCAGGAGAGCTCAGAATGGTTTACATGAATTTATTCAGGTACTGAAACACTTTTCCCTATCTGTCCCTTCGGGCTCACAATCTGTCTAATGTACCTGGTACAATGGGGGGATTAAGTGACTTGCCTAGGGTCACAAGGAACAGTGTGGGTTTGAACCCACAACCTCAGGATGCTGAGGCTATAGCTTTAACTACTGTGCCTCATATAGGGGGTAATTCCGTGTAGCTCACCTAAAGTTAGACACCAGGATGGTGCACATTAAGGGGATTATAATCGAAACAGGAATCAGTCTAAAATGATGCTTAAATCGGCATTTGGACAACTAAAAAGACAGGTCATTCAAGTGCTGATAATCAAAACAGGTTTTAGACGTATCTAAAAACAGCTTAGGCCTTTTCAGTGCTGCTGTATGCCTAGAGCTGGAACGGACATTTTAGGAGGAGTGGTGAGGGCGGGATTTGGACAGAACGTAGGCTGACCTAGACTTAGTCATATTGCAAGTATAACCGGAAGTTTAATGAGACTGCCTAGACAGAACTTGTACATAGCGACTTAAGCAATCTAAAAACAGGTCTAAATGCCCAGAAAGTATCCAAAGTGACCAGATAACCACTGCAGACACAAAGTACAGACCCCTCCCACTCTCCCCCAGTGATCACTGACCCCACCATACCATAAAAATGTACATACCTGCCTGCAGAACATCAGCACCTGGCATAGGAAAGCCTAGTAGAGCTGCACAGAGGTGGCTTAAGTAGTCTGGGGGGTGGGCTAGTGAACCATAGAGAGGAGGACCCAGGCCCATAAGCTACTCAAACCACTGCATTAATGGTGAAACATGTGTCCCCCTAAAACCTCTCAAAACCCTATTGTACTGCCTTAAAGGTGACACCTGCAGCCATAAGGGCTATTGGGGTGGTAGAGAGGTGGGTTTTGGGGGCATTTTGGGGGGTGGGCTCACCATGACCTATAAGCGAGTTGTGGTGAGATGTGTATGTGGCACCCTCTTTGTGAAGTTCACAGTAGTGCCCTGTAAGGTGCCCCACTACTCTGTTGCCATATCTGGGTGGCCAGTCCATCAGTTTGCTGACCCCTCCCACATCCAAAAGGTCTTGTTCTAGGCGTTTTTGACTTGAACAAATTTTTGGACAAGATGGAATATAAAGATAGATGACTTAGCAGTCTGAACAATGAAATGGCTGGACCTAGAAGTAGATGATCTCGAAAAAAAAAAAAATTGGACGTATTTTTCGATAATGGACTTCTGCCATGTCCAACTTTGGGTGACTAGTGACTTAGGCCCAAAACAGACTTAGACACATTTTTTGATTATGCCCTTCCACGTGTTATATCTATAACAGCAGTTGCAAGCAATAGCTGTTACAGAATATTAGTGTTAAGTCAGCATTTAAGTGCCTAACTTTAGGGCGTGAGCTCTTACATTAGCTCAATGGCTAATGTAAATGCTAATATTCTGTAACCCATGAGCATAACTGTTAGGTACACCCCTGACCCACCCATGCCCCCCCTTGCAGTTGCATGCTCTGAAGTTTGCACAGGCAATTTAACAGTAATTGTGCATTTAACTGCTAATTAGTGCCAGTTAGCACCAATTAAGACAAATTAGCTAATTTATTAAGTTATGCACACGACTGCTATTATTCTACTACTTCTATGCTAAGTGTAAAATTGTGCACGAAGGTTTAAAAAAAAAAAGGGGGGGATGCTGCTGCTGAAAATTCACAGATAATGCACTTAGGGCTAGATTCACTAAGCCCACCAGTCATGTCCCGACCACTTTGAGACCCCAACCCGATTCACTAACCTTCCTCCTGATCCGATTCCAATCCATGCATAGGATTGGAAATAAGGAGATGGGCATCCAAAAGTAGGAAGGCAACGATTCACAAAAAAAAAATAAGGAACACCGACTGGGCTGGCCGATCACAAAAGAAGCGACTGCCGAGGACCATTCGCTCACGTCATTGCCAACTATCCTCGTCCAGAAATCCCAGCTCTGCAGCCCATCAAACCATCAAAAAAGCCTCCTGCTCTCTGCTGCTCTGCTCTGTGTCCCGAAAGGTGGTGAACAGGGATATATCGCCGCACTTCCAGCCCTTCAAGAGCCCTGCTCTTGCCTCGCCCCAACTCTCCTGCTCTCTGCCGCCCGCCCGTGGTTTTAATCTGCAGATTTAAAGTGGGGCTGCACTGTGGGGAAGGGCGGCAGAGAGCAGGAAAGTCGGGGCAGCATGGGCCTGACGTCGCGCTGGGAACAAGCCGTGAACTTCTCCTCCACAGCCCCCCTTGGTTCTTCTCCATCCCCTGCAACAAGTCGGCAGCACTCATGCTGCCCATTGCTTGCTATGCTTGCCACACAGCCTATTACTTGCTATGGAGCCAAAATGCTTAAAAAAGTTCCAGCAGAGAGCATGTGCAGACCATCCACAGGCAAAGAAGATGGTCTGCACATGTTTCAGGATTGCTCACTAGCGATCCGTGTGGTCGGTGGGGGGCATTCCTCTGATCACCCCCATTTGCATGCTGACCCATTGTGGATCAGTCGGCCTGCCGCGGATCGGCCACGGATTGGGCACGATCGGGCAGGTTATCTAGCCCTTAGTGGTCAGGTCACCACTGAACATCTATCCCCCCCTGAAGTTCAGCTCGCGGTGGTCAGCATGTTTTTATCCGCTGATCACTTTCAGCTAAATTATTCAATGATATGCATTGTTGGGCCATGTCCAGGCACCAGCACTGAATATCCCTGGATAATTCTGGGTGGCCAGGCTGTCTGGAGTTTATGTGGACCCAGCTAATATTCAGACCGGACCGCATAAAAGTTATATGGGCTCTGGCTGAATATTGGGCTGAGCTGCTTAAGTGTATTTCTGTGGTTATGTTAAAAAAAGCACACCTCCCAGCCCCACGACTTCTTCCTTTCTCCTCCTCTATTGTCATCAAAGCCTTCTGCATGTTGACCCCATCCCATGTGTAGGTAGGTCTTCACAGGCCTACCTAAATACCTCATGGTCCAGCAGGAGTCTTTAGGGGTAGGAGTGAAGCCCCTTTGCTTCTGCCCCCTTTCCCCTGCCCCTTGTGGTGACCTTTCATGGTAAACTGCGGTACTACAGGAAGTACTGCGAGTTTCCATGAGAGGTCACAGCAACCATTTTGAAAGGCTGCTACAAGGGGGCAGGTACGAGGATGCTGCATTCCTGCTCCTAAAGACCCCCACTGGACCACCAGGTATGTTGGTAGGACCAGGGGGGCTTTCATACACATATGAGAGTGTCATTGTTGGGGAGTGGGGCAGAAGTGGGCTTAGGTTTTTTTGATTTTATTTTTGTTTTTAACAAAAAACAGAGAAAAATAGTTATGCAGGCCCTGGCCAGATATTCAGCTGAGGCCCACATAAGATGAGCAGGCCAATTTAGAACAGCTTTTGAGCTATCCTAAATTCACCCACTCATGTGGCTCTGGCTGAATTTATTTATTTATTTCGATTACTAGCCCGTTCTCCCAGAAGCTCAGAACTGGTTACAAGTAGACATTCACAATCATTTGAAAACAGACTAGTCATGACAACAAATAGGTTACAGTAGACAATAACAGAGCTTATTCTAGAGACCAGACTGGTCATAGTGAAGAGTACTAGGAGAAGTATATTGAGGAGGCAGTTTTTAATGGCCTGATTGGCGGAAGAGGAAGGTCTTTACTGCTCTGTGGAAAGTCATTAGTGAGTCTAGCGACCTGATCTGTGTGAATATTGCTGAAGCCTACATAAGCACCGGTTTCTCCCCAGTACCACCTCCGGCCCACCCCTGACCAGCCTACTTTGGGGGAGGGGAGGCCAGCCAGAGCTGATATTCAGAGGTACTGCCCAGATTAGTTCTGCTGAAATTCAGCGTTTAGCTTCTGATAGGCGATTTAAGTTTGCTAGAGCCACTCTGGCCCACTTAAATCACTCTGCATATGGACTCTAGATATCTTTTTCAAAAATTGGCCTGGACGTTATTTTTCTTGAACATCCTGGGTTAATAATAGTTTATATCATTTTTGAAATTTGATTTTTCAGCCAGCATAGTGCAATGTTAATTTAAGCTCCAGTGCTCAAATAATACATATGTAAGCATTACAAGGGATCCAAGAGGAAAAAGAGCAAAGAACCGGCGCGGCTCACTGTAGAGGTGAAGGAAGCGATCAGAGACAAGAAAACTTCGTTCAAGGAATGGAAAAGGACAAAAACGGACGAAAACTGGAACAAGCACAAACATCATCAACGCAAGTGCCATAAGGCGGTAAAAGGGGCCAAAAGGGACTACAAGGAAAAAATAGCCAAGTGAAGAACTTCAAGCCATTCTTTCGATATATTACGGGGAAACGACCCGTGAAGGAAGTGGTGGGACCGTTGGATGACCATGGAATAAAGGTTGCTCTAAAGGAGGACAAAGCAATCGCTGACAAACTGAACACATTTTTTGTGTCTGTATTTACCGAAGAAGATTTACACAGCATACCGGAACCCAACAGGCTATATGCTGGAAACAAAGATGGAAAGCTGACAAGATTGACGGTCAGTCTAGAGGAGGTGTGTAAGACAGATTGATAGGCTTAAGAGCGGTAAATCCCCGGGACCGGATGGCATCCATCCAAGGGTCATCAAGGAACTGAAAGGGACTATAGCTGAACTGCTTCAACTAATAGCCAATCTGTCGATCGCATCGGGAAAGATTCCGGAAGACTGGAAGGTGGTAAATGTTACGCCGATCTTCAAGAAAGATTCGAGGGGAGATCTGGGAAATTACAGACCAGTGAGTCTGACTTTGGTACCGGGAAAGATGGTAGAGTCGCTGATAAAGGACCACATCATTGATCACCTTGACGGACACGGGCTGATGAGAACCAGTCAGCACGGTTTTAGCAAAGGCAGATCGTGTTTGACGAACTTGCTACACTTCTTTGAGGGAGTAAACAGACAGACAGACAAGGCCGACCCGGTAGACATTGTATATCTGGATTTTCAGAAGGCATTTGCAAAGGTTCCTCATGAACGACTACTTCGGAAAATTGCGAGCCATGGAACCGAGGGTGAAATACTCACGTAGATTAAAAACTGGCTGGAGCAAAGGTAACAGCGAGTGAGGGTAAATGGACAATACTCGGACTGGAAGAGCGTCACCAGTGGGGTGCCGCAGGGCTCGGTGCTTGGACCCGTGCTCATCAACATCTTTATAAACGATCTGGACATTGGTATGACGAGTGAGGTGATTAAATTTGCGGACAATACGAAGTTATTCAGAGTAGTGAAGACTCAGGGGGGATTGCGAAGATCTGCAACGTGACATAATCAGGCTCGAGGAATGGGCATCAACATGGCAGATGAGGTTCAACGTGGATAAGTGTAAAGTAATGCATGTAGGTAACAAAAATCTCATACGCGAATACAGGATGTCTGGGGCGGTACTTGGAGAGACCTCCCAGTAATGAGACTTGGCAGTTCTGATCAACAAGTCGATGAAGCCATCTGCGCAATGTGCGGCAGCGGCGAAAAGGGCAAACAGAATGCTAGGAATGATAAAGAAGGGGATCACGAGTAGATCGGAGAGGGTTATCATGCCGCTGTACCGGGCTATGGTGCACCCTCACCTGGAGTACTGCGTCCAGCACTGGTCGCCGTACATGAAGAAGGACACGGTACTACTCGAAAGGGTCAAGAGAAGAGAGACTAAGATGGTTAAGGGGCTGGAGGAGTTGCCGTACAATGAGAGATTGGAGAAACTGGGCCTCTTCTCCCTCGAACAGAGGAGATTGAGAGGGGACATGATCGAAACATTCAAGGTACTGAAGGGAATAGACTTGGTAGATAAAGACAGGTTGTTCACCCTCTTCCAAGGTAGGGAGAATGAGAGGGCACTCTCTAAAATTGAAAGGGGATAGATTCCGTATGAACATAAGAAAGTTCTTCTTCACCCAGTTAGTGGTGGAAAACTAGAACGCTCTGCTGGAGTCTGTCATAGGGGAAAACATCCTCCAGGGATTTAAGACAAAGTTGGATGGGTTCCTGCTGAAACAGAATGTATGCAGGTAGGGCTAGTCTCAGTTAGGGCGTTGATCTTTGACCAGAGGGCTGCTGCGTAAGCGAACTGGTGGGCACGATGGACCCTGGATCTGACCCAGCAGTGGCAATTCTTATGTTCTTACGTGTCCTGTAGCAGAGCAATCATTCGGAGCACCTTGTCTTATTTTGCTCTATGAGATACTGCTTTTGCACATCCCATTTGTTTGAACTGACCTCGAGGGATGAAGAGGAAAATGAAATTTATTTATACCTATTTCCTTTCCTTGAATTTTTGTAGACTAGTTCTGGTCCTATCCTGGAAGACGATGGCACTTATTTTCAAAGCATATGTACATCTCAAAGGACTGAAATGGGCATACATGCGCTCCAAGTACCAATTTTGCAAAGGCAGAAAAGGAGCATCCAAAACTACAGTATGTCCAGATAGCAAGGGGGCACATTGTGGGCATGATTAGGAAGGGCCTGAAATCTGGATTTTCAAGAGTGATCGCTGAATGTGGAAAAAACGTCCATGTCTAAAAAAGAAGGACATCCATGTATAGACCTGTGTGAGGCATGTCCAGGGTAGAAAAGGTTGCCCTGATTGAGCAGCTGTCCAGACGCCAGGATCTAGTACAGCTTCAGGCATTGTGGGCTTTCTTAACAAAGCAGCAAGCAAGTCTGAGGAGTAGCCTAGTGGTTAGTGCAGTGGACTGTAAACTGATGGACACAGGTTCAAACCACACATCAGCTCATTTTTTGAATTGTGAGCCCTCAAGAAACATAAAAATATAAGCCTAAAGTGCTGTAGAAGTGGTGTACATTCAAGTAAAGTAGGTATTTTGCTGTACCTAGAAGGCTCACAATTACAAAATAAGAATTAAAGTAGGATTTGGTAACCACTAGGCTGCCCCTCTGCTCTGCATGGATGTCTGTGTAGCCTTTTTCAAAGAATGCTGCTGTACAGACTGTGCATATCCCTTGTCCCTGCCCCCTCCTTTTATAATTTCAGTGTCCAGTTTGTAAAATGATGTCAGGCTGGACGTTTCCTGCATATGGCTGTTCATCTCACATATTTTCAAACAGGAAATCTTGATGTATTTCCTGTATGAAAATACATATGAGATGGACGTCCGTTTGGTACATTCTGACTTAGACGTCCTTTCGAACATGCCCTTCCATGGCATTGGGAGGGAGGAGGGGGAGAACAGCTCTTCACTCTCTCACTTCAGGCTGAATGCTTAGAGTATACACAGTTTGTTATGGAGAGAGAATTTTGTTGTGAATTTCTTTGGTCATTCCTACAAAGTTTGAAAAAATATATATATTTTGGAGATGTCACATTATCTGCTTTGACACTGGGATACTGAAGTGTTTCAGTCTGCATCAGCTCTTAAACCAGTAATGTCACTGGAAGAGTTCAACTTCTCTACCTCCATTTGCTGGTCAGGGAGACACAATCCAAGGAAAGGAAATTAACAGGTATGAATAAATTACACCTATTTTCCAAAGTTAGCAATGAATGCATGTAGCAAAAAAAATGGAGAGTTCTTTAATTATTTATATTTTTAAATGATTGTTGAATGTTATACAGCTTCAGTAATAAATAGTTCTTCACAGGCAGTTAGTTGTATCAAATTAAAGTTGTTTTATGCATAAGATATAGCAAGGTCATAATAAAAATTATTTGCCTATTGTGAAGTACTCAGACCCGCAACCGTAATGGTTAAAATGAAACCAAACAGATATTGCCACTGGGACCATCATAGCATTTCATCGTCCTGACCCCCATAATATAACTAACCACCTGCTGTGCAAATATCAAACTAAATTGAAAATAAATAAAACTTATCTGTGTTTTCCTTGATGGTCGGTGGGTCTCATGTATGGCCGGCAATATAGGTTGTGAACCTAAAATATGCAAAGTAGCTCCAAAGACCAGTTGTGCTGTGAACCCCTCAATTCGAGTTTAGTGGCCTTCATCAGGAGGGGATATTTAATGCAGCAGCTCCTCTCAGGTGAGCAAACAAAGCGTGACCTAAGGGTGCAATATATATGTGTTCACAAACAAATAATTTTTATTATGACATTGTGATTGTATTTGGTATACATTAGTTAGACTCTCAGTGGTATTATTCAAATCTCCCTAGAGCAGGGATCTCAAAGTCCCTCCTTGAGGGCCGCAATCCAGTTGGGTTTTCAGGATTTCCCCAACGAATATGCATTGAAAGCAGTGCATGCACATAGATCTCATGCATATTCATTGCGGAAATCCTGAAAACCCGACTGGATTGCGGCCCTCAAGGAGGGACTTTGAGACCCCTGCCCTAGAGTTTGTTGCATTATAGATATAGCAAGAACATAAGAAGTGCCAAGCTGATCAGACCAATAGTCGATTCAGGCCACTTGGAAATATTTATTTCCCATTTTCTGTAGCCCATGCACAGAAGTGGGAAGACATAGTAACATAGTAACATAGTAGATGACGGCAGATAAAGACCTGAATGGTCCATCCAGTCTGCCCAACCTGATTCAATTTAAATTTTTTAATTTTTTCTTCTTAGCTATTTCTGGGCAAGAATCCAAAGCTTTACCCTGTACTGTGCTTGGGTTCCAACTGCCGAAATCTCTGTTAAGACTTACTCCAGCCCATCTACACCCTCCCAGCCATTGAAGCCCTCCCCAGCCCATCCTCCACCAAACGGCCATATACAGACACAGACCGTGCAAGTCTGCCCAGTACCGGCCTTAGTTCAATATTTAATCTTATTTTCTGATTCTAGATCCTTTGTGTTCATCCCACGCTTCTTTGAACTCAGTCACAGTTTTACTCTCCACCACCTCTCTCGGGAGCGCATTCCAGGCATCCACCACCCTCTCCATAAAATAGAATTTCCTAACATTGCCTTTGAATCTACCACCCCTCAACCTCAAATTATGTCCTCTGGTTTTACCATTTTCCTTTCTCTGAAAAAGATTTTGTTCTACGTTAATACCCTTCAAGTATTTGAACGTCTGAATCATATCTCCCCTGTCTCTCCTTTCCTCTAGTCTAGGGTATACATATTCAGGGCTTCCAGTCTCTCCTCATATGTCTTCTGACGCAAGCCTCCTATCATTTTCGTCGCCCTCCTCTGGACCGCCTCAAGTCTTCTTACGTCCTTCGCCAGATACGGTCTCCAAAATTGAACACAATACTCCAAGTGGGGCCTTACCAATGACCTGTACAGGGGCATCAACACCTTCTTTCTTCTACTGACTATGCCTGTCTTTATACAGCCCAGCATCCTTCTGGCAGCAGCCACTGCCTTGTCACACTGTTTTTTCACCTTTAGATCTTCGGACACTATCACCCCAAGGTCCCTCTCCCCGTCTGTGCATATCAGCTTCTCTCCTCCCAGCATATACGGTTCCTTCCTATTATTAATCCCCAAATGCATTACTCTGCATTTCTTTGCATTGAATTTTAGTTGCCAGGCATTAGACCATTCCTCTAACTTTAGGTTATCTGTCTACATAATTAATGGATCTGCCCTTTAGAAACTTCATCAAATCTTTGTTAAATGTGGCAAAATCACTAGTGTCAACCACGTATTCTAGAAGGAAAGGCACATTTGTGGAAGATGTGTTCAGTATATAAAGAGCCAGATAAGAAAACAGCAACTCTTGGAAAAAAACAATTTATATTTTAAGATTTCACACATGGGTGCAATCAAATCCAGTGTAATTAAAATATAAAAATTATTCTAAGTTCCACCATTAGAGGGAGCACCTGTGTTAAAATTAATCCTCTGGAAAAAAAAATCTTACAAGCAACAGTTTTGTAGATTTGGATTGGGCTCCCACCATCTAAAGCAGCTGGTTTGGTGAGCATGTACACTATGTTCACATCAGAAGTAAAGTAGTTCCTATAGGATCAAGGAGTGCTGGTCTCTTTCTTCCTTACTATCTTTCCAGAGCTAAATAAGGCTATGGAAAGTTTGAAACTAGAGGGTGTTCATACCTCCTCCCCAAGGATCACTTCCACTCCCTGATCTCAGACCATGGAAGGACAGAGCTGTCCAGCTACACTGTTCCAGAAGTGAGAGTTGAGGCCAGTCCTGGATTTCAGACCACTCCATTCTGATGCATTATTGGATAATTCTTTAACATAGGCACTAACATTTACATACCGATTACACATATAAATGTTATGACATTTGCACATGCATATATTTTTTTCAGTATACATATATTTTTGGAGAGTATTTTTTGGAGTGGATTACTTGGAAAATTTGAAAACTTATAAATTTAAAAAAAAAAAAAAATTACACCAGAGCTATGACTGGCCTAAGTGCTCATGGCTAACTTTTAAGCACATGTATAGCCGGCTAGGCTAGTATTCTTTAAAGGAAAGTAGGCTTATAGAATAGGTTTCTACAAGTGGCCTTTTATAAAATGGCCTCTATTAGACCTGCACTATGTCTAACAGAGGCCATTTTATAAAATCAGTGGTTATAAATACCATATCACTTTGGGATGCAGGTTCAAAACCAACAGTGGCCAAAAAGTCTTTGCTCCTGGAACTGAGTACCTTAGCAGCTCTGGTGGGACTGTCTTCAGGCTGGAATGGGGTTATAGATTCACAGAGTAACTCAAAAGGCTAATTTAGCCTTACTTGCTCACCTCGTGCAACTACCCTGGTTAAGGCAACAAAATATGAAGCATTTCTTGGGTCCTGCACTGACTGACAATTTGACCGGTGCTTGTTTACTCTTTCCATAATAAATACTGGGATTAGGGGCGTGCAATGAAGCTACTAAGTAGTAGATTTAAAATAAACCAGAGTTCTGCTCCTCTGTTTTTTTGACTATTGGTCCAGCTGTTTTGCTATTTTTGTGCATATTTGGTGAATGTACAGTCTTTGGCTTTTATATGAATTGTGATTCTAAGATGCTGGATCGGTTCTAATCTTTTCTGTGATCTGCAGTGAAGGGGAGCAATGAGAGTTGGTGGAGGGAGGGGGTTATTGAGATAAGAAAATAAGAACATAAGAAGTTGCCTCCGCTGAGGCAGACCAGAGGTCCATCTCGCCCAGCTCTCGCAGCAGCCCATCAGACCCACTGCCTGAACAGTGGTCTCTGACTAATTTTACAAATTACCTCTAATCCTATCCCTCTAACCTTACCTCTACTCCTATCTGTACCCCTCAATCCCTTTGTCCTCCAGATACCTGTCATCAGGAGGGGACCCTCTTTGAAGCCCTGTAGCGTGCTTCTGCTTATCACATCCTCCGGTAGCACGTTCCATGTATCCACCACCCTCTGGGTGAAAAAGAACTTCCTGGCATTTGTTCTAAACCTTTCCCCTCTCAATTTCTCTGAGTGCCCCCTTGTACTTGTGGTTCCCCATAGTTTGAAAAATCTGTCCCTGTCCACTTTTTCTATGCCCTTCATGATCTTGAAGGTTTCTATCATGTCTCCTCTGAGTCGTCGCTTTTCCAGCGAGACAAGCCCCAGCTTTTTCAGTCTGTCAGTATATGAGAGGTTCCCCATACCCTTTATCAGCTTAGTTGCTCTTCTCTGGACTCTCTCAAGTACCGCCATGTCCTTCTTGAGGTACAGCGACCAGTACTGGACACAGTACTCCAGGTGTGGGCGCACCAATGCACGATACAGTGGCAGGATGACTTCCTTCATCCTGGTCGTGATACCTTTCTTAACGATACCCAACATTCTGTTCACTTTCCTTGAGGCTGTGGCGCACTGCGCCGACGCCTTCAATGTTGTGTCTACCATCACTCCCAGGTCTCTTTCAAGGTTGCTCACCCCTAGCGATGATCCCCCCCATCTTGTAAGTGAACATCGAGTTCTTTTTCCCAACATGCATGACCTTGCATTTCCCTATGTTGAAGCTCATCTTCCACTTTTTGGCCCACTCTTCCAGCGTTGTCAGATCTTTTAGGAGGTCTTTGCAGTTCTCCATGGTTTCGACCCTGCTGTATAGTTTAGTGTCATCCGCAAATTTAATAACCTCACATTTTGTTCCCGCCTCCAGGTCGTTAATAAATATGTTGAACAGAAGCGGTCCCAGTACCGACCCCTGTGGAACTCCGCTCGTGACCCATTTCCAATCTGAGTAATGGCCCTTTACTCCAACCCTCTGTTTCCTGTCCACCAGCCAGTTTTTGATCCATCGGTGGACCACCCCTTGCACCCCGTGGATCCATAGCTTCCTTAGCAGTCTTTCGTGTGGTACCTTGTCGAAGGCTTTTTGGAAGTCAAAGTAAATGATGTCTATGGATTCCCCTTTATCCACCTGGCTGTTTACCCCCTCAAAGAAGTATAATAAGTTCGTGAGGCATGACCTGCCCTTGCAGAAGCCATGCTGGCTCGACTTTAGCTGCCCATTGTTTTCGATGTGTTCCCAGATGCTGTCTTTAATCAGCGCTTCCATCATCTTTCCCGGGACCGAGGTCAAGATCACCGGCCTGTAGTTTCCCGGGTCTCCCCTTGAGCCTTTCTTGAAGATGGGCGTGACATTTGCTATTTTCCAGTCCTCCGGAATCTTTCCAGTTTTTAAGGATAGGTTGCATATCTGTCGAAGTGGCTCAGCTATTTCGTTCCTTAGTTCCTTGAGTACCCTTGGGTGAATGCCGTCCGGACCTGGCGATTTGTCGCTCTTTAACCTGTCTATCTGCCTGAGGACATCCACCTTGCTCACCTCTAGTTGGACCAGATTTTCATCCTGATCTCCTTTTACGATCTCCTCGGGTTCCGGAATGTTGGTTGTGTCCTGAACCCGATCTGTCTGTTTTTTATTGTTGATTTTATTCTGATATGTCTTGCTGCATTTTGTTCTCGTATAATTTATATTTTTTCTTGGTCTCGCAATAAAAAAAGATTTCATATAAACCAGAGAAAATATTTCTTCACTCAATGTGTAATTAAACTCTGTGATTCGCTGCCAGAGATTGTGGTGAAAGCAGTTAGCTTAGCAGGATTTAAAAGTCTTGAATAGTTTCCTAAAATATATATATATATATATATATATATATATGCCATTATTAAGATGGACTTGAGAAAATTCACTGCTTATTCCTAGGATAAACAGTATAAAATCTGTTTTATTATTTGGGATCTTTAAAGATACTTGTGACCTTGGTTGGCTACTGTTGGAAACAAGATACTGGGTTTGATGGCCTTTTAGTTGGCTCCAGTATGGCAGCTCTTATGTTCTTAGAGCCAGTGCTTGCTGCTTCCTGCTTCATGCTACAGGACTTTGTTTAGGCCTTCAATGTACAATGACTACCACAGGGCTTCTTTATTAAGATCCATAGATACAGGACAAAAGGGCCACCTGGGCACAAAGTTCCTTGAGGGCAGAAAATGGACTGAAATGCAGTGACGTAGCAAGAGTAGGAGGCACCTGAGGCAGTGGCGTCTCCCCACCACATGTACACACCTTCACTTCCACCGGACCTCTGTAGCTCCTTGACGGCACAAGCACCATCTCCAGCCTGCTGCACATTCTGGCCTCGGCTATTCTGCTGATGTCACTTCCTGGTCCCGCAACCACAAAGTGATTTCAGAAGGAGGGCCGAGGCCTGCACAAGCAGCAGGTTGAAGATGCTGCTCGTACCGCTAAAAAGCCAAAGAGGTACTGGGGGGTGGGGGCAGAGAGCAGGAGAGGTGCTGGCGCCACCACCAAGACGGTACCCGAGATGGTCCGTCCCCTCCCCCCACTTTACTACACCACTGCTGAAATGCAAGCATAGGCCACTAGAAAATGGAAAACTATTAAGAATATCACTTTGTTCCTACCATCTGGATTGTGGGGAAAGATGGAAAGTGAATTAGGGATCAGATAGGAGGGGGTGGAGGAAGAAATCTGGAGATGTCAATGGTATTCAGTTTGCAAATAGTAGAGCTGTACCGAATAGCACATTTACTATTTGGCAAAGTACAAATAATGAAAAATATGATCTCAACATCCGTGACCCTATTACTCCAGTGTTGCGTGATGCGCACTGGTTACCAGTTAACAAACGTTGTGCCTTCAAAGCCCTAGTAATAGCACATAAATGTTTCCACCACAAAACCCCAACCTACATAGCAGCCAAACTACAACCATACTTTCCCAATCGCTCCCTCCGCTCCGACTCGGAGAGATGACTCTATATCCCCGAAAGAAGATCTCTCAAACTAGAATCAGCAAGCAAACGCTCAAATCCCTCACCTCTGGAACCAACTACCGACCCAGATCAGGTCACTGGACTTGCTAATAGCCTTTCGGAGAGCAACAAAGACCTTCCTTTTTACCAAAGATACTGGCTTCTTGTAAACTGACCCCTTTGAAAACTTCTATCTGCCTCCTCTCGCCCCTATATTACATTACATTACATTAGTGATTTCTATTCCGCCATTACCTTGCGGTTAGTTAAGAAACTGTCTCCTTGTATGCTTCCATCAGTATCCCCTCTTCCTTTTTAATACTTTTGCCCTACATAATCCCTGTCTTTAACTTCATGTCCTCCTTCTTCACTGTGTATGTCATTTTGTAACCCGTTCTGAGCTGTTAGGAGGACGGGATAGAAATCTAAATAAATAAATACGAATACCGAATACAAATAATAGGCATTGAGCTTTAACATAAGAAATAGTAATAGAAACAATGTGAAATCAGAGATCAAGTGTTTATTTCAGTAAGATTTAGCACAGTAGAGCCCTGGATAACTCGTATTTGAATTTAAATTACTATTCAGCTTAATATGAATAATGCATTTGGGCCACTATTCGGAGCTGGATTGAATTGAATTGAATACACATATTCAGTACAGTCTTAGCAAATAGACTTGCCTGCCCCGGACACTAAAATGCTTAGCTGTGTCTGTGTCTTCAGCTGTGGGCCTGATGCAGTTGAACATTTGCACCTGTGTAAAGGTGTTCCTGGGCTTTGGGCTTGTACTGGTAGGGTGCAGTGCAGTGCATGCAGTGCAGCCATAAGCCGCTCGACCATTATCTCTAATTCATAAATTGCTACTTACTGTGAAATAAAGTGTTCCCCCGGTCATTTGCGGTCGGTGGTTCGCGGTCCCGGTCATTCGCAGTATTTTCCGACCGTGAACCGCGGGCAATGGGAGAGGCAGGAGAGAGCAGCCGGAGCGCCGCGAGTGCAGGAAATCACTCACAGTATGCTCCGACCGCCTCTTCCTGCACTAAGTCGGGCCTTATCCAATCAGGAGCTGATTTGACCCGCAGCTCCTGATTGGATAAGGCCCGACTTAGTGCAGGAAGAGGCGATCGGAGCATACCGCGAGTGATTTCCTGCACTCGCGGCGCTCCGACTGCTCTCCTGCTGCCCTCTCCTGCTGTTCTCTTCAGGCTCCCCCATGAAAAACAATATTCGTGATTTTTCAATATTTGCGGGGGTTCCTGGAATGGAACCCCCGCGAATATCGGGAGAGTAATGTATTTCCCTCTAAAATCATGGAGAGCAAAACTGGTATAGAACAGAGTATAGTGAGGTGCGTGGGAAGAAGTCTGCTGGAAAGGATATACTGGGCTGCTTCTGGGGATTCAGTTTCCATGGAAGCAGCTGTCTGGAGCTCTTGATTGGTCACTTTTGCAAATGCTGAGTTCTAGAAAGACTGTGCCTGGCTGAGAAAAAAGCAGTCTGGTGTCTGTGAGATTGCTGTGCTGCACCCTCGCTGGAGTCAATGCTGGGCACACCTCAGGCCACTCTGATGTCCTATAAGCTGGCCCTTTCTGCTTTCTAGGAGTAACATTATGTTTCATATTTCTGTACTACCTCTTCCCCAAGAAATGGTTTGTAGTATCAATTGGAAATACAATAAAATACATTAAAGATCAATAATCCTTACTACAGATGTCCCTTTCTCTGAATCACAAAACTAAAATGATCATGTCCATAAATGTACTCTCTCCACAAATCCTCATGCTAACAACAACATAGGAGGTCAATATTGGGTTGCAACAAGTAGATTATTTTAATCTGATTCCACTGCTGAAAATGTTTACAGACTGCCTTGGCACTATATAAATAGTAACAGGGTAGAACACAGGCATTTCTCTCAACTAAATGGATAGCTGACAATATTTAGAACATAAGAATAGCGTTACTGGGTCAGACCAATGGTCCATCAAGCCCATTAGCCCATTCTCACGGTGGCTAATCCAGGTCACTAGTACCTAACCAAAACCCAAGGAGTAGCAATATTCCATGCTACCGATCCAGGGCAAGCAGTGGCTTCCCCCATGTCTTTCTCAATAACAAACTATGGACTTAATCCTCCTGGAACTTGTCCGAACCTTTCTTAAAACCAGCTACGCTATCTACTCTTACCACATCCTCTGGCAACAAGTTCCAGAGCTTAATTATTCTCTTGAGTGAAAAGTTTTTTCCTCCTATTGGTTTTAAAAGTATTTCCCTGTAACTTTGTAATTTTTGACAAACTGAAAAATTGATCCACTTTTACCCATTCTACTCAACTCAGGATTTTGTAGACTTCAATCGTATCTCCCCTCAGCCGTCTTTTTTCCAAGCTGAAGCACCCTAATCGTTTTAGTCTTTCCTCATACGAGAGGAGTTCCACCCTCTTTACCATCTTGGCCGCCCTTCTGTGAACCTTTTCTAGCGCCACTTTATCTTTCTTGAGATAAGGAGACCAGAACTGAACGCAATACGCCAGATGAGGTCTCACCATGGAGTGATACAGGGGCATTATAACATTCTTAGTCTTAACTATCCCTTTTTTAAAATAATTCCTAGCATCCTATTTGCTTTTTTGGCCGCCGCCACACATTGGGCGGAAGGTTTCATTGTGTTGTCTACACCCAGATTCTTTTCTTGGCCACTAAACAATTTAATTTTGGCCAGCAAAAAGTGGTCCTAAATAAAACCACTTAGCTATATAGAAAGCTGAGCTCTCAAACTTATATCCCGTACTGTTGATTATATGTACAGTGGTTTTGAATATATGTGGATAATTTTAATGCTTAAACTAGAATTTATTAAAAAACTTGATTGTGGTTTTCAGATATTGACATGATTGATTATCCAGATAGCAGTTGAAAATTACCAATTGTGAATGATTTCTCAGCTCTTCTCTTCACTATATGGATAGCATCAGGCAAGTGAGAGGGATTTTCTTCTGAACACTATGGGCCTCTTTAAAAAAATAAATAAAGACGTCCAAAACATGGCATAAAATGGCACTTGGGACATTTTTCTTAACAAAACGTCCCAAGTGCCAATTTTCAAAGCTGACTTTCTGGACGTCCAGTTAGGCTTCTTATCTGCTGTGTATCCAAAATTGAGGGTATGTGTTGGAGGCATGATATGGGTTGGCTTTGGATGGCCTTAGCACTTGGACATCTTTCAACGATCATCGAACACTTCCCAAGACGTCCTGGATGGAACTTAAATGTCTGAGGTTAGACCTGTTCTAAACTAAGTGCAAAAAAGTACCCAAACTGAACAGATGACCACTGGAGGGATTAAGTAATGACCACACACATACACTTCCCTAGTGGTTACTGACTTCCTTCCACCCCACAATGATCTGAATGAAACAGTACATGTCTCTAGAACAGCAGTACTTTGTAAACATCAGCACTTGGAAAGCCTAGTAGAGCATCACACCGGTGTCTTAAGTAGCCTAGTGGGTGAGCTAGTAAACCATAGAGAGGAGGAACTAGGCCCATAAGCCACTCTAACCATTACTTTTATGGTGGAAAGTGTGAGGCCACCAAAACTCAACTATACTGCCATATAGGTGCCACCTGCAGCCATAAGGGCTATTAGGGTTATCACCCTAGTAGAGAGGTATGTATAATAGGTTTTGGGGGGAGGTTGGGAGAACTCACCATACATGATAAGGGGGTTATGGTGAGATGTACATTTGGCATCCTTTAAGCAATGCCCTCTAAGATGCCTCACTTTTCTTTTGGCAAGTCTGTATGGCCAGTCTATTACAATGCTGGCCCTTCCCATATCCAAATAGTCTGGATTTGGCCATTTTGAACTTGGATATTTTTGTTTTCAAAAATGACCAAAAAAGTTAAACATCTTAAGGCCCCAGGATGTCCAAATAGTCCATTAAAAAAAAATTGGATGTCTAGCAGTTTCTTTTTTTTTTTTTTAATAAATCTTTATTAATTTTTAAAACTCACAATAAATGTAATATAAGATACAATTATTTTATACTTTAACATCACTTAATATATCAAGTTTCAAGTTTATTAAAATTTTGATTTACATGCAATATCAAATATTTTCAATGCGTATCACAAAAATAAAATTGGGAGCTAAATAAAATCATTTGAACAATAGACATAAAAACATATCCATAGACGATTAATAATACATAAGGAATACAGGGATAAAATTATATTTGTTTAAAGTAAAAATCCAAAAGAAAAACATCTTAGGGAAGAGCAACATCAGGAAGATTATTTAAAAAAAAAAATTCTAACTCACATCATTATTTGAAACAAGAACAAAGAAAGAATTGAAGATCATCTGCATAAAGTTACACCCAAATTAAGTAGGAAATATGAACAAATTTCACAACAATGCTGAGAGAGAAGATCCTTGAGGCACTCCTGAAACCATTGTCTTCCATCCAGCTTTTGACCCACTAGTCACCACCTGGAATTTCTGATCCAACAAAATTACCTAAACCAAGATAAAGCCTTACCTGACATTCCATATGAACATAACCAGGCAATCAACAGGGAGTAGTGATTCACTGTAGACACAGCTAATAATACAAAAAGAAATGTTTCAAGAATAATTAAAGAAATTCCATAGTACAATAAGATAACTGAGAAAGTACAGAGAAGGCAGAGAAAGCAGGCAGACAGCTTAAGTCCAAAGAATCCCATATCTAGGGTGCACTAAAAGCCTGGATTATTGTGAGAAGGAAAAAGAGGAGAGGAGAGAATTTTGCCCTTGGCCTTTGTCCCAATTGAACAAATACTGGCAATGGAAGGGTGCCAATTGCTATCTGGGCATAAACCAGTCTCCTTGCTACATAATTAGCTTACCTGAGAGGTTGGAAGTATGTAAAGAACATATTTGAGAAAAAAAAGTAAACTCCTAAAAGAAAAAGAAATTTAAGAAAAGAATTGGATAAGTATTAATTGAGAAAGTTGGAAAATATAGTTTTGGTGATACATGCAGATAAGGAAAACTTAGGGCTCTTCTTACTAAGGTGTGCTAGCGTTTATAGTGCGCGCTCAAGATTAGCGCGTGCAAGCTACACGCTAAACGAGAAATACTAATGCAAGCTCTCTGGAGGTGTTAGCGTTTAGCGCACGCTGCATTGTGGTGTACGCTAAAATCGCTAGCACACCTTAGTAAAAGGAGCCCATAACTTTGTCAACTGCAAATAGACATATGAAAATTGGAAAGTTGTCTAAACTAGTAATATTTAAACTTGATTATGTAATAAAGTTAAATATATATGCAGTCGTATAATTGTACCTGCAGAAAAAGCTTTATAAAATTGCCCCATATGTAGAAATTATAGAGACATGCATTTATTAGCATGCATTCAAATCATTATTACATCTTGGAAAATTTAGGATCTTTTTTTTTTTTTTTAATCTTTATTCATTTTTAAACTTATAATAAGTGTGATAACATATCCATACAAATTACCATAAATATATCACTTAATAATCAACAATGATACATATAATATTCTCTTATCTCCCCCTCCCCACCCTTATCTATCATATAATCAATACTTATACAACATGTAACAATAAAAATACCCTCCCTCCCACCCCATAATTGGAACTTGTAAATTTAAGGGAAATAAGATTTTTCTAATCATTACAATACTTTGTTAATGGCTCCCAAATATCTTGAAATTTCCTGAAACAACCCTGTTGCAATAAGTCTCTCCATTTTATAAATATGACATAAGGAGTTCCACCAAAAATTATAATTTAATCTATTCCAATTTTTCCAATTATATGTAATTTGTTGAATGGCAACCCCAGTCATTATAAGTAATAATTTGTTATTATTTGTAGATATCTGACTTTTTGCTCTCATTGCCATACCAAACAGCACAGTATCATATGATAATGCCACAGGGTTATCTAATAAACAGTTAATTTAGTCCCAAATTGATTTCCAAAAATTCATAATGAATGGACAATAGAATAATAAATGATCTAAAGTCCCTGCTTCAAGATGACAGTGCCAACATTCATTAGACTTAGAGCTATCCAATTTTTGTAAACGAACAGGGGTCCATAAAGCTCTATGTAACAGAAAAAAGCCAAGTTTGTCTCATGGATGCCGACACTGTATATCTCATCCTCCAAGACCAAATTCGTGGCCATTGAGACGCATTAATTTGATGCTTAATCTCAATGCTCCAAATGTCTCTCAGACCTGTATTTGTTTTTTTCTTAATAAGTCCAGTTAATAATTTATACCACTGAGCGGCCTGGTGACCCACGAAGTCTGTCTGAAAACATAGGAACTCCAGACTATATTGATTATTAAGGTTTTTCCAGTCAGGGAACCCCGCCTGAATGGCATGCTTCAGTTGCAACCATCTAAAACTTTCTGATTTAGTAAGGCCATATTTGTGCTGCAACTCTGAAAATTCAAGCATTTTACCATTAGAAATAACATCCTCTTATATACGTATTCCTGCTATCATCCAATGCTTCCAGACAAGTCTTTCTCCGCCAATTTGAATCTTGGAGTTCAAACAAATAGATTGATTTATAGATTTGTGAATTGGAATATTTGTTAAATTACTTACGTACCGTAATGTTTTCCATGTATCAGCTAATATGCTATTATCTTTACTATAACTAGGCATTTTGATACTGAGCATATGACAAATGTGTAATGGAGACATGAGTTGCCATTCTAATCATAACCAATCTGGAAGTTTTTCCATGAGCTCTGGGAGGATCCAATACATACCTTGGCATAAAATATAGGCTTGATGATACCTATAAAAATTGGGAAAATTTACCCCTCCCTCTAAAATTGGTCTTTGTAAAGATACCAAGGCCACTCTAGGAGTTTTACCCAGCCAAATAAAAAGTGCGGTAATGGTTCATGGTTGTGACAGAGTACAATAATTTTTCAGATGAGACGAGAAATACGACAACCGTTTCTGGTTTCGGAAAGGCTTTGAAGTTTTATTTATTTCCTGCTGGTTGTTGCAATCTTTGTTATTAGTTTTGTTCTTGGTTCCTTGTCTTTGTCTTTGTTTTCATCCTCCCATATTATTCCATTAAGAAATTTCAGTCTCTCCATTTGGTTACTATCCGAACGCCCCAGAACTCGAACAACTTGGAATCCGAACTATTTTTTAAATTAAATTTTGCCCCGGAATCCGAACGATGCTTTGGAATCCAAACATACGGGAACTGAAAGCATTGTTCTGCCCAAAGCTTCCCCTCTGATGCAGCTTCCTGTTTCTGCCTCGGCATCAGATGGAAGCTTTGGGCTGAGCACCGTTTGCCATTGCCGATCTTGCTGCCTATGCCGGCAGGGGCCCGATCTTGCTGTCTCTGCTGGGGGGGGGGGGGCAATCTTGCTGAGTTTGTGGGACCAAGGAACAAATTAATCCAGTTTCTATTATTTTCAATGGGAAAAATTGTCTTGGAACTCGAACATTTTGGAACTCGAATGGGGATCTGGAACGGATTAAGTTTGGATTCCGAGGTACCACTGTACTTATAAAATTGCCATACTTACCTTCAAAGCTCTCTGCACAGGCATCCCAGACTACCCTTCTGTTTTCACTATTCCTTACCACCCTGCATGACTTCAGTCATTAAATGGCCACCATCTAGTCCTTCCCCATACTAGGATTGCCCAACTTGAATCCACTAGAAACAGTTCATTTTACTTCCTTGCTCTGACAACTTGGAACAACTTATCTCACTCCTTTTGCAGTGAACTATCTTTTAAAAGTTTCAAGACAGAGCTCAACATCTGACCTTTTTAATCAAGCTTATTCCTAATACAACTTCTGTTACCACTCACCAACCCAGGCAGTAGAAATTCACCCTAAATCCTCCCCCCTACTTTCTTCCTCTTTCCTCTTTCAATTTCCTTCCTTTTAAGTGGCAACTCCAACTCACCTCTCTACTCTTTTTTTTCCTCCCAACCTCCTTGGTATGGCTGATGTCTGCCCTGTTTTTTATTGGTTTTAAATGTCTGCCCTGTTTTCCTCCTTTGGTTTTAAATATTTTACACTGCTATGTTTTGCACATCAGTGATTGGTAGTATAAAAGTCTTGATTAAACTAGAGAGCTGCACGGGAACGGGAATGACGGGAATCCCGCGGGACCCATGGGTTCCCCTTCGGGTCAATGGGATCACATGGGGACACCCCCTAGGGTCGCGGGGACTCCGTGGGGACGCCTCCTAGGGTCGCGGGGATCTTGCGGGGTTCGATGCAACTCGAGCCGCGAAGCTCGTCTTCGTTTTCCTACCTGCCCTGCCGCAGCACACAGCCAACCGGAAGTCTTCCACGATGTCAGCGCTGACGTCGGAGGGAGGGCTTAAGCAAAGCCTTAAGCAAAGCCCTCCCTCCCTCCGACGTCAGCGCTGACATCGGGGAAGACTTCCGGTCGGCTATGTGTGCTGGGGCAGTGCAGGCAGGAAATAGAAGACGAGCCTCGCGGCTCAAGCTCCATTTTGCTGGTAATTTGCTTGCAGATGAGGGCTGGGAGGTGGAACACAAAAGGGGGGAGGGAGTGCGTTTTTGGACACAAGGCATGAACTTGGGAAAGAGATGCTGAGGTGGGGGAGGGAGTGCGTTTTTGGACACAAAGCAAGAACTTGGGAAAGAGGATGGAGGAAGGGAGGGAAAGAGATGTTGAGGTGGGGGAGGGAATGCGTTTTTGGACACAGATGGCATGAACTTGGGAGAGAGGAAGGGAGGGAAAGAGATGGTTGTGTACACGGGAATGGAAGAAAGGAGAATTTTTGGTCATAGGGAGGGAGGTACAGATGAGAGGGAGAAATATTGTGGTGGAAAGGGAACAGTGGGACAGATTGAAATGGATGCAAGAGGGAGGAATGTTGGACACAGTGATGAAGAGAATGGAGGGAGAGATGTGGCATGGTGCTGAAGAGGGGTGATAGAAGGAGAAATGTTGGGCATGGGGCTGGTGGGCAGGCACGAAAGATGAGAAAGGGATAAATGCTGGACCATGATAGGAGGAACCAATGGACAGCAACAGAAGAATTTACAGAAGATGGGAAAGTGGAAAAAAGAAACTGGGACCAACTTTATGGCAAAATAAGTCTCCAGACAACAAAAGGTAAAAAACAGAATTTATTGACTAAAATATGTTAGCTTTGGGAAATATATATAGCAGATGTCTTTATATTGTGTTCAAAAGAAAAGGAAATGCATTTCTGGTTTTATTTCTACAGTGTTGAAGTACTTGTTGACCCTTGCTGTGACTGGTGGGGATCCCCAAGCACTGCCAGCAGAGGACCTCCTCTAGAGATGGCCAGAACTCCCCTCCACCAAGCGCAGCAGTCGCTGGCAGCATCCATGAGCCACTGAGGTGCCAGCATCTGTGACTCAGGGATGCTACTGCTGCCTGCTAAGCTTGGCAAAAGGGACCCCTGGCCAACTGCAAAGGAAGTCCTCAGCTGAAGCTTGGGGGTTCTCATCATCTGAGTATTTCTATTTTATATTTACATTAGAGGCTCTGGTAGAAACCCGTTTACAAAGTATGTATTCTTCCCAATTAATATTTCCAAATTAATAAAGTCTCTTTGCTTATTTGTAAATGGGTCTCTACCAGAGCCTTTAATTCAGTAGCATAATTATTTCTGAAGTTTATAGGGACGGGCGGGGACGGAGGGGATTTTGGCAGGGACGGGTGGGATTTCTGTCCCCGCGCAACTCTCTACTTTGGTCCTAGGTTCACTTCTCAGAGACAGTGAGGTTGTAGCGCAATAAGACAAGCCCAGAATAGCACAATGTTATGCTGATAGTTGCGCTTTTACTTATTTTAATTTGTATGTGTGTGTTTTGTATTTATTGTTATTTGTTTTATATTTCTAAACCATCTTGAATGGCTTCTGCCAAGAGGTGGGTATATACATTTTTTAAAATCTAATATAATAAAATGATAGGCCGCGCATGCGCACTAAAAAAACATGTTCCCTGATCCCGTCGCGAAAATAAGAGTGCGCATGCGCGCCCCTGGCGTGTCAGAGGGGACGGGGTATCGAAGCCGAGCGAGCTGAGGAAGTGGTGGTGGTGGCCGGCCTCAGGTATGAGTTTGATATTAGGATGGTGGGGTGCGGAGGCCTGAGAGCGACCGTGCGCGCACAGGGAGGAGACGGGGAGAGACGCGCTGGACTGGCAGGGGGTTGGAGAAGCGGAAGAGGGAGATACAAACTGAAGAAAAAGGAGGCGGGACTGGTGGCCTAACGCACGGCACGCATGGACGGCGGGGACGGGAGCACCACCCCGATCGGCTCCTCCAGGCCGATGATGCACACAGGGCTTAGACGGCTGACCAAAGCAACGGATCTAACGCTGCAAAAACGGCGGATCCCCCGCTACTCCACTGGGACAGGACTGCAAGCGCCAGGAGAGAGGGGGGAGGCGGCGAGCGTCTATGCCGTGGGCCACAATCTCAGGGTTGCCATGGAAACAGAGGGGATCAGGAAATAAACAGAGATTTAAAAAAAAAAAACAACAACAGTGCACAAGGACAGAGACACACAGACACTCACAGAAGGACAGGGGGCTAAAGAGACAGAATGAAAAAATTACAAAACACAGAGGACAAGGAGAGAGAGACACACAGACACGCACAGAAGGACAGGGGGCTAAAGAGACAGATTGAAAAAAATAACAAAACACTAAGGACAGAGAGAGACACAGGAAACAAATGACAAACAACAGCCAAGGAGATAGATGGGAAAAACATACAGTAACCAATTAAAAAGACAGAGAGACAGTAAAAAAACCCAACCATACAGTGGCCATGTCAACCGTGCCTCAGAGCGGCCTGCGAGGTTTGTTACAGCCGGTAGGCTGTTTTAAAGAAGAGGAGCCGCATGCTGGACAGGGGGAGCAGGTAAGGAATGCTGCTGAACAGAGGGAGTAGGGAAGAGGGTCAGGGGGAGAAAGTAAGGAGTGCTGTTGGCCAGGGGGAGCAGGGAAGAGGGTCAGGGGAGCAGGGAAGAGGAACAGGGGAGCAGGTAAGAAGTGCTGCTGGATAGGGGGAGCAGGGAAGAGGGACAGAGGGAGCAGATAAGGAGTGCTGCTGGACAGGGGGAGGTAAAAGGAAAGGAGAAGGCCTACTGCTGGACAGGTGGAACAGGCAAGGGGTGATGGTTGACAGCCGAGGAAAGAGAGAGACAGAAAGCGGCCAAGGGGAAAGAGAGAAAGAAAGAAAGAAAGACACACATACATCTATTCTAGCACCCGTTAATGTAACGGGCTTAAAGACTAGTAAATAAATATTTACTAATGTAACATTGGTACTTACAGTTGATTGGGTGGATCAATAGTATTTTTAAAATTCTCAGATGTTTAGTTATGAACGATGGTGGTGAATCAAAAGTGGATCATAGCAGGCAGATTCTGTATAGGATGCCGGTCTCAGCAGCCACCTAAGTGGCTGAGAATAGCACACCAACGTCCTGTACAGAATCACCCAATTGGAGTCTTAGACCATGCCCATTACATCCCAGGATGCACCGGGAAGGGGAAGGCTCGTCATTTTGAAGAGGCAGGCCTGCCGGCTGGAAGAAGTAAGCATCCTTCTGGCCGGACTTTCACCTACAAAGGTATGTGGGAGTTGTCAGGGGGGCTTTGGGGTGTGCACTTCAGGGTCTAGAGGCGGGGGGAGTGTCTGGCAAGTCTGGAGGGGGTGTCACAAGTTGGAAGGGGGGGTTAGAAGTCCCAGAGGGGTTCTGGCAGAAAAGAGTGGGCATCCCTCCTGCTGGGGGACTTCACAAGGGGAGGGGGGAGTCAGAAGTTCCAGCAACAGGGAATGGGCATCCCTCCTGCTGATGTCAGGGGGTTCCTTGTTTCAGCCACTTAGCTGATCACGGCAGGAGTATTTTCCCCTGAACAGCTGAGCCGGCAGGACTCTGCCAGCTCAGCTGATTGGGGATTCCCTTGACACGATCATTTTGGCTGGCCGCGTCTAGTTTTAGTTATTTCAGTCATCTGTTGTGGCCCTAGGAAAATTCCTAGGGCTGCTTAAGCTCACCCAAGGCCACTACTGGGTGAAACCACACCCATACCCAGTCTTGGGTGAGCTTAAGTGTTCCCAGGCATCTCCCTACAGTGACAAATGCGTACAGTGTAGGCAGCCTGCCTCACGTTTGTTTTTTTTTTTAAATAAACATGCATCTCAGTTGACTTCCAGCCAGTGGTAGGACGCCTACTGCTGCCTTCAATCGGGACACCTGTTTATAGAATCAGCCCCTAAATGTGCAAATGTAAAGAGTTATGTACATAGCTAGTAAGTAACCTAAACTAAGACAATTCCTTAGCTTTGCCTATTCTACAAATGCAGAAAGTTGTGACAAGTAAGCAGATACTACTTAAGTCTTTGCACATTATTGCTTCTCTGACCCAGATATTGTACAGTGGATTACCTGCATCTTATTGAACACCATTACTACAGCCAACATTTTGTTACAACAAACTTATCTATCTAAAAATTCTTGTTGTTATAGCAGATATACTATAAAAGCAGAGAACTGAGAACCATATGGGCCATAGCTAATGTCCTGGGTTCCAAGTATTTTCCCCCCCACAGGTGGAAAACAGGAAATCCCTTTAGCATATCAGACCATTAGACTGTAGGATCTTTCTAAAATCAGCTTCTCAAGAGCTGATTGCATTTTTGCACCTCTCAATGTACTACCACAGTAAGTCCTTCAAAATGAGCCATAACGTGCTGCTGCAGAGACGGACATGGATCTAAATATGTGGCTATTGAAGTGTAGACGTATAATGGGCAGCTGGCTGGCAGTCTATATGTCTGTCAGATCTGATTTCCTCTCTACATATGATGCTAAGAGGAAGCAAGCTCATAGATTTGTGGGCTGTTTTTCGCCAGCACACCCATTGATTGAAGGTGGAGTAAAAATGGGTGGGGATTAGGTTGGGGGTGATGGGGGGGGGGAATGCATCCATCTACCAGCTTGCTATTGGCTTCTTATTACAGCATTCTCTCTTGAGACGCTCCCTGCATGTTCATTCACCTCCTCCTTTCAACTTCCCCCCCACTTTCTCCTGCCCCTTCATTACCGATTCACAGCAATAGGCAGCAGCAGTAGCGGTGCTTGTCACGCATCAGAGATTGCAATGAGCTCATCGTTTTCTCCCTGCAGCTCCACAGCTGGCCTGACTTTCTGCCTACTGCTGCTGCTGTTGTCTGCTCACATGCACAGACACACTTAAACTGGGCCCTGCTGCCAGAGCTGTGCTCGTCTGTCTTCTGTCCTGAACAACTGTTTCATTTTTTGCCCCCCCCCCTACTACTTGAAATCTTTTCAGTTGCATGATTCTCCGGATCCCAAAGGCTCATGTGGAATTGTTTTTGTGATTTCTTAATAGCGATGCTTCTCACTTCCCAAGGCATCAGCTGCCATCCCTCGCTCTAGATTCTAGCCACCTGCTTGCTTTGGGAAAACATCTCCCCCCCCCCCCCCCGGTCTCATCCCCCTCAACGCTGGTTCCTGCCACCTTGCAGTTATTGAGCTTTGTGGTTACGGGATAGAGCTCCTCATTCTGGAGACCTGCTGCTTACTGCTCATGGAAGAAGGGCTCCCCTGCTCAAGGCCAGCTGCCAAGCTCGCACCCCCTATCAAAAAGTCTCAGGATATGCACGACGAGAGGAGCAAGCTGGTGAATGAGTATGCATGCCGAGTGCTGGAGCTCCTGGGCATGGGGCATCGATTGTTTGTGCCACGGCTTTTGGCGGTGAGATCACTTTCACTACACTTTATTCTTACCTTGTTACTAATGTTGGAATGTTCTGTCAAAGAATTTCATGGCTAATGCGAATGCTTTGGGCAATGAGATGTAATACGGTCAATCTCCTGTGAGCCCTTTAAGTGGGAGATCTGATGCTGTGGTGATGGGTGTTTAAATCGCAGAGCATGTTTCAGATAGCAGAGCATGGTAATACTGTTCTGCCCTCCTGATACATAAAATCTGAAAACTCCCTGGGAAATTGGTAGCTGGCAATGCTCCTATGCACTGGAATCGGGTTCAATGTGTGTATGTGTGTGTATTTAACAACCAGAAGCCAATATACAGACATCTGACCTGCTTATTCATTAAACTGTGCCAGACATAAATTGAAACAATTAATCTAGGCAATGTCCAAAGATTATGCGGACTTAGCTTTTTCTCCCCTTTTAAACACAAGTTCTGTAAGAGGAAGTGAGGCTGTGCTATTACACTACCTTTGGCCCAGGTCAGATTGTGGAAAAAGCCTTCCGTGCACATAAGTGAATGGTTTCTTGACTGAATTCAGAATCTTTTATATTCTTAGATTTTCCTCCTAGCCAGTGAAGTGATAATATTGTGATTCTGTGAAAACCTTTTTATAGAAACTGGTGTTTTCTCTAACTGTACACATGTTCACATTGATGCATGACTCACATGCATGAATTCTTTATGGACTAGCTAAGATCAGGCGGGGCCTAAGCTTGTGATCTGAGGGTGCTTTTTTCTGGGCCTTTTAGCTGAAACTAAGAACCCGTGCAATTACGGGGGAGTCCAATACCACTGTAGACACAAAGGGCTCCTTTTACAAAGGTGCGTTAGGGCCTTAACGCGCGGAATAGCACACGCTAATCCGGTGCATGCGCTAAAAACGCTAGCGCACCTTTGTAAAAGGAGCCCAAAATGATTTGGATAGGATGATGATATCTTATGTTAAAGGAAAATAAAATGAGTGTGAATTTTTTTTTTTTTAAATGCTCTCTTTGGAGGACAAGTAATTATCCTTTTTACTTACAGCAATTTGGTTCTCCAGACAGCTTGTTTCTGCTTTGCAGTTTTTATTTTAGAAACATGCGGAAAATCCATGCCATCAAGCTGAAGAGGGTCTTATGCAACTACTTTTACAACCTAGTTTATAAATTTGCATAGCAGAACTTTTGTCTTTATTAGAATTAACTATGAAGGGACTTTGTCATTATATAAAGTATTAGCAGGTCAGTATTCAAAAAGTATTTAGATATTAGGTCTTGTGTCTTTAAAAAAAAATCAAGGGCATTATACGTGTGAAGGCAAATTTTAAACTACATGCAGGAATGGACATATGTGCTGGCTACAGGACCCATTTTCTAATTGTCAACATCTGACACATCCACAGGGCAACACGGTAACAAACATGTTTAAATGGTGGCCCTTAGACAGGTATTTCAGAAAATAAATGGATAAGCATCGAGAAATAGACATGTTTGTCTGTTATTTTACAAGTCTACATGTCTGTGTTCACTGACTTAGCTACTGAGCCCACAACACACAGCACTATTGATTTTGTGAGGGGAATATACGGGGGTGGGGATGGGATTAAAGAGCAGATCTGCCCTAAATCCTTCCAGTATGTCACTGCCCATAACAATAAGAATAGTTATATATCCTGCAAGTAGGTATCATATCTGACATTAATATCAGAATTCTTAAAAAAAACAAAACAAAAAGATTTTGCTAATAATTTTTGATGTTTGGGCAGAGATTATAAGATTTTTTGGGCCAATGATAAGATACAGTACCCCAGTAAAGACATTAGGTTGATTCTAGTGCCTGGGTATCTGAGGTCCTTGCTTCTCACATCTTATTCATATCAAAATGATTTGGTGTCGATTAATTTTGCTCAGTTCTGTGAGTTATTGTTGGTGTTGAGCAAATATTTTTGTTTCTGCTGTATAGTCTCAGGAATTCACAAACATGCATTCCCCTTCTGAAATGGGAACATGTTTATTTTTGGGCCTGTGCTAATCTCACTCAAAACTCATCCAAATTGCGTTCCCTTGGCATTTGCACACATTTATATGATTTACATGTGCAAATACTGGCATTCTAAAATTGGGCTTGCTTTGTGTATTTGAAATACACATGTAAATACAAATATTTGCACATACAAATTGTATAGGGTTTCTAAAATAACTGCCATAATACAGCTATATTCAGGTACCCATGTGATGTTATATGTAGAGTAGAAAAGGTGGTTGGGGTGTTTAGGGTGGGGCTCAAATATGCTAATATTCAGCCCCCATATGTATAGATTATGGTATTTATTTCAGAAGCACTGTTCTGGTTTTAGATGTCTATTAACCAGCATTTAGATGTTCTTTCAGGGTTTCCACAGCTGGCACCAAACATGATGCCAGCTGCGGAAACCCTGAGAGAACATATAATCCAGTTTCTCAAGGAGAACTTCTTTTTAAACTATTGAGAGACTTTTCCATGATATGGGAAAGAGAGACCAACTGACTTTCCCACCAAAATTCAAATTGGTGACCAATGGACTTTCCTGCCTCATTCACTTCTAGTCCCAATCAATCGAGTTTGAGGGCCTACTATATAAAGACAAACTGCAGACCTCACAGCATACCCTGAAGAAAGCAACAGCATGATGGCTGGCAAGACCCAGTGAGACCCAGAAACCTGCAGCAAGCAGCATTTAGATGTTTATATTGCATAAATTTTTAAATCTTGATTGTAGAAATCCAGAATAGACATTCCTAAAACTCCAAAATATGTATATGGGAAGAGAACATGTTCTGGACAGGATTAGGGTGGACCTAAAAAATAAACATATATTCTTCATTTCAGAAGGGGAATGCATGCACATCAGTGTCTAAAAAGATGGATGTTAGGACTTGCACCTGTTTGCCTATTGAGCAGCACTCTATGTGAAATATTAGGTGAGGTTGCCTCCTTTATCCCTCGGTGATTGATGCAACTCCCCTGCCACCGAAAGTAAAACCAGGCTCTGTCACAGTTAAATGTCACTGTGGGATACTCAATAGCACTACTATTGAATATTCCCTTTGACATATGCAGGGTTAGGGTGGTCTTAGAAGTTATGCAGGTCCTGGCAGTATTCATTATCAGGCAGTGCCCAGCTGGGCAAACAGGACTGCTAACTGGGCAAATAGGGCTGCTTAAATAACAGTCTCAACTTTGCCTGGTTAGTTATGCAGGTGCATCACTGAATATTAGCTGTACATGCCTAATTTTCTGAGCTACATTATGCTGGTGCCTGGAAATTGCTCAGCGTTGAACATAGGGGAGAGTGTGGCACAGTGGTTAAAGCTATAGCCTCGGCACCCTGAGTTTGTGGGTTCAAACCCACACTGCTCCTTGTGACCTTGAGCAAGTCACTTAATCTCCCCCATTGCCCCAGGTACATTAGATAGGTTGTGAGCCCACCGGGACAGACAGAGAAAAATGCGTGAGTACCTGAATAAATTCATGTAAACCATTCTGAGCTCCTCTGGGAGAACGATATAGAAAATTGAAAAAAATAAATGAGGGTCTAACTTGGTGGGAAATGGTCAGACTTAAAAAAAAAAAAGAAAAGAAGCTTGTTGCCACTGGCTGAATATTAACCTGAGATATGTAAAAGTATTTGATTAATAGCACTTTAAGGCACTTTTTAAGTACTTTGAAACTATTGCACTTTAAATAATGAAATCCAATTAGGATAAAATAGTGGGCCTGTGAGGAGACAACACGTCAAGCTTATCGCTATGATAAATATTTGAGCGATGAGTGGTGTTTCTTAGGACCAAAGCTTCAGTAAAATTATGAAACTTATAGCTATTAAGAGTGGTTGAAACATATAACAAAAGACATTTATTACTTGGAATAAGAAATATTTATGAGCTATATGTGATTCCAAGTTAGATTAATATTGAAGAAATAACCATCTTATTGGGATTATTTCTAAAATGCTGACACAAACATTTGTGTTCTGGCAAAATTACAAAAGGGTGCTAAAAAGTTCTCAGTCCAACCAAAAAGGGAATGGCGTGGAGCCATGAAACTTTCAAGTTATTCCACATATTCACCCCTAAGTTCAACATACTCTTATGTTTGGTCTCTGAAATTCTGCTCTGCTGCTGCAATTGCCTCCAAATCACTCGAACATTTTCACCTTATCAATCTCTCTTTAAGGTTTGGAAACAGAAAATAGTCAAATAGAGCAAGATCTGATAAGTAGGAATTCTATGAGCATCGGACCTAAAACCTGTGCTATGTGTTCATAAAAGAGGAAGTAAATCATCATGCGTTTTTAAAAGTATCACAGAAATACTGTATTTTTGTTCACATAAATATGTTGACAAATAACTGTGTCTTCAAAAGTTTCTTAAGTATCCCTAGGTTTACATAATTGTAACTGACCTGTCAATGAGTTCCAAAATTTCACCCCTACTATTGAAAACATAGAATTCCCGACCCTGGTATGTATCACAATTTCATACATTGACAATCTCATATCCTGTGCAGATCTTAATTCCCTTCTTGGACAATACAACTCCAACAAATCTCAAAAATATCCAGGGGCTGTATGATATAAAACCTGATGTACAATCGAGAGCACTTTATATTGAGGACTCTGTTGTACAGGAAGCCAATGTAACTGCTTCCTGATAGCAAAACACTGTGGCCATGACCTTTCCTGCTGACTTTTGGGCCTTGAATTTCCTTGGCCTTGGAGAACTTGTGTGCCACCATTGCATGGACTGTTGTTTTGTCTTAGGATAATAGTGGTGTAACCTTTTTTCATCAAACGTAACTAGTCGTTCCAAAAGTTGGCACCAACTCACTAAAAATGCTGCAAAATCAGCTTGGAAGTGTCCATTCGACATCGTTTCTCATCAGCATTCAGACATTTGGGCACCCACTTGGATGACAGCTTTTTGCATACCCAGCTGCTCGTGGATTATACACCCAACACGTTCCCTGGATATCTGTAGTATCTCAGTGTTTTAGCCGATATTTGCCGATCTGCCAGAATCAGGCTATGGACGTGGTCAACAATTTCCAGAGTTGACACTGTTTGAGGCCTCCCAGACCTCCCTTGCTGCATTTTCAGTCTCAAAATCTCCATGCTGAACCCTTTGCACACCACTTCTTTCCTGTGGAGTATGATGGGCATTTGTCACTCAATGTTTGCAACATACATTCATGGATTTTATTGGGAGTTTTCTTCTATGAGGGCTCGGAGTTCCACACTTGAAAATTCCACACTTCTTCTTAATCTAATCTAATCTAATCTAATCCTTAGGTTTGTATACCGCATCATCTCCACGTTCGTAGAGCTCGGTTCAATCAATGATCTGAAACAATGTCAAAACATAGCGTTATGATTCTGCAAATTGGCACTTTGCGAAAATAAAATAAAACTCATTTCAGCCACAATGGCAAAATAATGCTCAGAATTTCGGAATTTGGTTGGGCTGAGAACTTTTCAGCACCCCCTCGTAATGTTTGTGTCACTGTTTCATAACATAAATGTATATCTGTCATCCCATAAATGTTTATTGCTTATGTGCCTATGTTGATCCATTCATATTTTAAATGTTTATGATTCTAAAATGGATTATCCTGCAGCACATAAATGGCGCATAAACATCTGTTCACCATGTATGTATTTCTGTCAGCAGGCCCTGTTCTAAAGCAGCAGAATTTGAGACATCCTAATCTGGATGTCTTGGGTATGATTTGTACGTCCTTTATAAAATCCGCCTCCATAAACCTTTATAAAATCCACCTCCATACATTTGACTAGGACGTGCAAAATTAGGTATAACTTGTCCGAACCAAATATATAACATACAGTATGGGCTCCTTTTACAAAGGTGCGCTAGCGTTTTTAGCACACGTACTGGATTAGCGCGCACTATAGCGTGCGGTAGCCGAAAACTACCACCTGCTCAAGAGGAGGCGGTAGCGGCGAGCACGTGGGGCATTGTAGCGCGCGCTATTCCGCGCGTTAAGGCCCTAATGCACCTTTGTAAAAGAAGCCCTATATGTGTAACACCCTGTTCATGATCTTTTATGTGTAAGTTATGTGTAGAAGCTGTTAACATTCAGCACTGGTACATTGAAGTATCCCCCTCTTCTACGAAACCGCGCTAGTGTTTTTTTAGCGCAGAGAGCCTTGCTGAATGGCCTGCGCTGCTCCCGACGCTTATTGAGTTCCTATGAGTATCAGGAGCTGCGTGGGCCATTCAGCACGGCTCTCTGCTCTAAAAAACGCTAGCGCGGTTTCGTAGAAGAGGGGGTATATGTACAATCTAATTATACATAGGGGGGTAAATATTCGACCAGTAGTTGTGAGCCCTAATATTCAGTGCCCAAATTTTTTGGCTTTGTTCCCCATTATTCAATGTCAGGCCAGGTCCTTGCACCAGTAATAAATATCTGGATTTATGTGACCAGCTATCTCTTAATCCATTAAGTGCGATATTCAGCACTTAACCACCTAAGTGGCATCATATAAAGACAACCCTGTGTTTTAGGCGGTCTGATTTTGGCCGCTTAATTTAAGTTTCAAGTTCAAGTTTCAGAAAATTTGATAAAATCGCTTATCTGGAATTACTGAGCGGTTAAGCATTACACGGCTCTTCCCCCTCCTATCTAAATAACCGCTTAAACCAAATCTCCACCTCAAGACACAGAAGAACATCGAACCCTTTCGCCTTCCCCCCACTCAAAGGCACACAACGCAAGAAAATGTTTGACAATCTTCTAGCAACACAAGCAGCAAAAATCAACCATTCCATCTCCAATCTTATGACAATATCAGACAACTTCAAAACATTCAGAAAAGAAATCAAAACCCTGCTTTTCAAAAAATTCATCCAAATATCTTAACCCCTCCTCTTTTACCTCCAGAAGATTCACCTACCTTCAGATAACCTTCCCCCAAATTACCCACCTTAACACCTTCCAATTAAACAAATACCATAAATAGATTGTAACCTACCCTCTCTAACTGAATTCCATATGTATTTTTCATACAGTTCTTCACTGTCAGTTTAATTTCCATCCTATAAATTCACATAGAATTTTTCTTTTTTCAACCATCTTTATTTTCTCTTCTTTATTAATTTCCAGGTACTTTAGTTAGATTGTGAGCCTTCGGGACAGTAAGGGAATTTTTTAAGTACCTTCTTACTTCTCATTTATAATCTTAATGTATATTTTCTTCAAACCGCTTAGAACCTAACGGATGTAGCGGTATATAAGAAATAAATTACATTACATTACATTAAGTACTAAGGGGCAGATTCAAACTGGTATAAAACACAGGGTTGCACAGCAATTTTTATTTTACCGGGCGATGCTCAACTGAAACAGCTTAAAAATTATAAGCACAATGTTTGTGTTGAGGATCAGCAGTAAAAGCGAGATGAACATGCTTAGCATCTGCACACAAGCTCGAAACTCCAAACGAGGCAAGCAGCAGAGAGAGGGGCAAAACAATTTTCTTCAGGCTGCTGCTGAAGCCTCTGTTTCTAAGGCAAATTTGGGAATCTCTCTCTCTCTCTCTTTTTTTTTTTTTTAAAATCATGAGCTCCTCAACAATTTTAGATATGACTGTTAGGTACAGCTGTTAGGCACAGCACACACACATATAAAACATGCATGCGGCCCCTCTTACAGACTTTAAATTCAAGCAAAATGCTCCTACCTTCATGCTACCTAGGCTCCAAATGTTTGCACGCTAAAAGGTAGGCGTTCCGTGCTGTGCTTTTCACGGGGTGCTCATTTTAATACTCCTCCTTGTAATGCATTTGCATAGGATTCTCGGTGGCTGCTTCCGTGAATGGTAAAAGCCACCAAGAACCCTTTTGTGCATCAGAGGCTGAACTAACGTGCAAGCTGGACTGGATACGAGTACCACCAGCCTTGCTTGCAGGGTAAACTTTTGAGCATCTTTCCCTGAATATCAGCACTTACCGTATTTCCCCACAAATAGGCCGCCCCAGTGTATAGGCTGCAAAAAATGCCTATACAAGTTTTAAAACTGGTAGATAAGCCACCCCAAAGATCAGTGTTTAAAAATAAGGGTTTTAAAAGAAATCAGCTCCATGTATTCCTTATTTTCCTGTCAATTGGTTTGCTTCTTTTCCTGCTAAACTGACAGGAGTATGATGTTTACAGCAGAGTTTGCTTCCTTTAGGAAATTGGGGCTGAGTAATGTCATTCTCCTACCTAAAGTTCTAGTATAAGTGGTCCTCAGAGAGCAGTACAAGGCAGTGTCTGATCTAGAGCCTCTAATGGATGTAAAAGGCAGCACAGTGAGCTGAATGATCTCACATGTACTTATAATGTTCTTGTAAATTCTTGCAATTGAATTATAAAATGCCTAATGAGTCTGACAAGGAGATAATGCTGCGTCATTCCAGCACCAAGTCTTAGGGCTCCTTTTACTAAGGTGCGCGAGCGTTTTTAGTGCATGTGCTAAGCGTGTGCTAAAACCACTAGCACACCTCTGTAAAAGGAGCCCTTATTCTTTAATTTAGACCAGGGGTGTCCAACCTGCGGCCCAAGAACCGCATGTGGCCCCATGATGTACTTTGTGCGGCCCCGGTCAAGAGCGATGCAATGTTTTTCTCTGCTGTCCCCGGGTGTTTACCATCTTGCCGGCTCCCTCCTCTGTCTTGCTGCAGCGTTTGCGTGTTTGTGTGGCCCCAGAAACATTTTTTTCAGCCAATGCGGCCCAGGGAAGCCAAAAGGTTGGACACCCCTGATTTAGACGAAAAAAATATTTGGAGAGAACAAGTGTATCAATTGCCCTTTTCTGCTATACCTCGCAGCAAGAGGCGGAAATCTCAATTCATTTCTAATCCTTGCCGACAGCAAAAACACAGAAGAGAATGCCCTCGGGAGCTTCTGCTCAATTTAATCTCCTCCTGAGGAAGCCACTCTCGGGTGAAACTTGGGTCTGAGTAGAGGAGCAGTCAAGTTATGCATATCTTACGAGCACGCAAAAAACCACTTTGAAGCACAATAGAAAAGATACAAAAAAAGAAAAATTGCCTGCCGGCCGCTACATAGTTCCACTGAATGAACAAGATCAGTTAGTTCAAATACAAGGTAAGTACTACTATTTTTCAATTTTATCAATTAAGGTAGCAGAGATAGAAGTTGAAGTAGCTGTTGTAGCAACATTTCTGTACCGGGACGGTACAAGTTGGTCCCAAACTTGTTCTCTTAGCGGCACTGTATGTGCGGGATACAAAGGGCCCTGAGCACTTTTCACATTATCCCCCCTCTTCTAAGAAACCATGCTAGCGGTTTTTAGCACAGAGAGTCGCATCGGGAGCAGCGCGGGCCATTCAGCGCGGCTCCCCACGCTAGAAACTACTAGCGCGGTTTCATAAAAGAGGGGGTATCTATTTAACATTATAGGAAATTTTATTTTTGGATATTTTGTATATTTTACAAGATATATGCTGGTATTTTGATAATTCCATTTTGAAGAGCATATTAATTAATTGTTTATACTCCTATTGGTCTTCAGTGAATAAATAGATGGCAGGAAATGAGGGTAGTAAACAGAAATCTTTCTTCAGCTTGAGGCTGGTGATGTGATCCTGGTTTGGATACCCTGACCATGTGAGCTACTTTTATATTCTATGTATAATGAATATCAAGGTAATGTTGATTATAAATTTTTGTAAGAAAGTTGATTATGCTATTGTGATATTTGACGGGTGGCTGAGTTTTGTTATTGTGTATTATAGTTTGGTTAATGAAATGGAGCTGTGACCAGATTAAGCTCCTGAAGACGCCTATCGGCGAAACGCAGAATCGTGTCGCGCTTGATTAATGTGGATGATCTGGACACTATTTAAGAAGGGGAAATACAAAGTTGGAACTGATAAATGGAGTGATTTATGAGGAGAGCAACAAAGCTAAACCCGTGCTACGCAGCTAGAACAAATGCCAGCTCAATGATGGTATTAGCGTCTAGCGCGTGCGCTAAATCCGCTTGCGCAACTTTGTAAAAGGAGCCCTCAGTATTTTTTAACTTTAACTTTTACTCTTTTCTATCCTATTTTAAATGGAGTTCCTTTCTTGATGAATATGTATTATATATTGTACACAGCTTGGATCCTTTTATAGGCTGTTATGCAGTATAGAAAGTTTTTAAAAAACATAAACATAAACATTTTTTCCCCGCGTAATTACAGTACTGAATCTGCCAGTTTCATTCAGTAATCCCCATTCATAACCAGCAGCACAAGCAAAATCCAGATGCTCAGATAGTAATTCAAGAAGGAAGACTCCATTGAATTAAAAAACATGTTCTAGGAGCATTGCCAGCTTGCTACCATCATATAATTTTCATTAAAGCTTCCGCTTCCCCTGTCCATGGAGGGGATTAGAATGTTTTTGACCTAGGATTTTTTTAAAATGTGTTTAAAGCTAGACCCCTGGGCCTTTGAAGAGTTTCATTACAAACTACTGTACACAAAGGCTGCAGTTATATTTAAAGCATTTTTCCTTTAAATGCTAAAATGCAGATAATTGCAAAATGAGAGCGTGCATTTATTAGCCTGCATTCGGTTTATTTAGGGTTACTTTAGCACAGGGTCTCATTACATAAAATCGGACTCTGGACAAAAATGACCCAACTTGTAGTAAAATAACACAAATTAACACTAGCTCACATTGATAACTCCCCCCCCCCCCTATTACTTCTCTTTTAAAAAAAAAAAAAAAATTCTATTCCGCTTTGATCCTAAGTGGATTACAAGAAAACAAACATAAATTGCACTTCACTTTGATGACGGCAGTTACAAATCCCATAAACTCTTCCACCAAACTATCTGCACAAATCTATTTCAACCCTTAACTCTACCAAAAAGCTTGCACAAACAAATGAGTTTTCAGATCTCTCCTAAAAGATTTAACATCCCTACATAGCCTCAGATAGCCAGGCAAGCAATTCCATAACTTTGGACCTGCCACTGATATTGCTGTCATTTGCGTTCTCTTATAGTGTGTTTCTCACCTCAGTATGTATGGTGCTCACCCCTGCACCTGGGGAGAGTGTAGCTAATTTTCAGATAGCCTATGAACCCTTATTTATTTACAGTATTTACAGTAGTCCCCCGAAATTTGCGGGGGTTCTGTTCCAGAAACCCATGCGAATTTCAAAAAACTCTGTCAAGAGGCAGGAGAGGACTGCTAAAGCGCCGGCGGGTGAAGAAAATCACTCGCGCTCTGCTCCAACCGCCTCTTCCTGTGGTAAAGTCAGGCTACACCAATCAGGAGCTGCTTTGACACACAGCTCCTGATTGGTGTAGCCCAGGGATCTCAAAGTCCCTCCTTGAGGGCCGCAATCCAGTCGGGTTTTAAGGATTTCCCTAATAGAAACATAGAAACATAGAAAGGTGACGGCAGAAAAGGGCTACAGCCCATCAAGTCTGCCCACTCTACTGACCCACCCCATTAAGTCTGAGTGCTGCTCGACCCACGTAGGGATCCCACGTGGATGTCCCATTTATTCTTAAAGTCGAGCACGCTTGTGGCCTTGATTACCTGCGTCGGAAGTTTGTTCCAGTGATCCACCACTCTTTCTGTGAAGAAATACTTCCTGATGTCACCTCTAAATTTCCCTCCCCTGAGTTTGAGCGGGTGCCCCCTTGTGACCGAGGGTCCCTTGGGAAGGAATATATCGTTTTCTACCTCGACACGACCTGTGACGTACTTAAAAGTCTCAATCATGTCGCCCCTTTCCCTGCGCTCTTCTAGAGAGTACAGCTGCAATTTGCCCAGTCTTTCCTCGTATGAGAGACCCTTGAGTCCAGAGACCTTCCTAGTGGCCATTCGCTGGACCGACTCAGTTCGAAGCACATCTTTACGGTAATGTGGCCTCCAGAATTGCACACAGTACTCCAGATGAGGTCTCACCATGGTTCTATACAGTGGCATTATGACTTCAGGTTTGCGGCTGACGAAGCTTCTATTGATACATCCCATCATTTGCCTCGCCTTGGATGAGGCCTTCTCCACCTGTTTGGCAGCCTTCATGTCTGCACTGATGATCACTCCCAAGTCCCGTTCCTCTGAAGTCTTAGCTAGTGTTTCTCCATTCAAGGTGTATGTTCTGCATGGATTTCTGCTGCCGAGATGCATGACCTTACACTTTTTAGCGTTGAAGCCCAGCTGCCATGTCGTGGACCATTTTTCCAACTTGATCAGATCCTGCGTCATACCATCCGTGGGATTGCTTCCACCCACTATATTACACAGTTTGGCGTCGTCGGCGAACAGCGCTACTTTACCCTGAAGCCCTCGGGTCAAGTCCCTTATGAATATGTTAAAAAGGGATGGTCCCAGGACTGAGTCACCTCCGATGTCTCAGAGAGGGTGCCATTGACCACCACTTTCTGAAGTCTTCCACTCAGCCAATCGTTGACCCACGCCGTTAGTTTCTCACCTAACCCCATCGATTTCATCTTGTTTAATAGTCTACGGTGTGGGACACTGTCAAAAGCTTTACTGAAATCCAAGTATACTATGTCCAGAGACTCTCCCGAGTCCAGCTTTCCTGTCACCCAATCAAAGAAGCTGATGAGATTGGACTGGCATGACCTGCCCTTAGTGAATCCATGTTGACAGGGATCCCTCAGATTCCCATCATCCAATATTGCGTCTAATTTCTCTTTAAGTAGAGTTTCCATGAGTTTACACACTATCGATGTGAGACTTACTGGTCTGTAATTTGCGGCCTCCGCTCTGCAACCCTTTTTGTGCAGAGGAACCACGTTGGCAGTTTTCCAGTCCAGGGGGACTCTCCCCATGCTTAGGGAGAGATTGAAGAGTATTGCTAATGGTTCCGCCAAAATATCGCATAGCTCTCTGAGCACTCTTGGGTGCAGATTGTCCGGTCCCATGGCTTTGTTCACCTTGAGTCTTGACAGTTCTTTGTAAATATCAGCTGGTGTGAACTCAAACTTCTGAAATGGGTCTTCCATGCCTTGCTTTGCTGCTAGCCGAGGCCCGTGCCCTGGTGCTTCGCAGGTAAAGACTGAACAGAAGTAATCATTCAGTAGTTTGGCTTTATCGGAGTCTGTTTCTACATAATTCCCGTCTGGTGTTCTAAGGCGTACTATCCCGTTTGCGTTCTTTTTCCTGTCGCTAATGTATCTGAAGAAGGATTTGTCCCCTTTCTTGATGTTCTTTGCTAGAGTTTCTTCCATACGAATTTTGGCCTCCCTGACTGCTGTTTTGACTGCTGCAGACTTTTTCCTGTATTCAATGTTTGCTTCTTTTTCCCCCGTGCGTTTGTATGAGAGAAATGCTCTTTTCTTCTCCTTGACGAGGCACGATACCTCATTTGTGAACCATTGGGGTTTCTTTTTTCTTTGTTGTTTGGTTACCGATTTTATGTAGCGGATAGTTGCCTCATGAAGGATCGATTTCAAGGTTGACCACATAGCCTCCACATTAGTAGTTACTTCTTGAACCTGCAGCGTCTGATAGACGAAATCTCCCATGCGTGCGAAGTCAGTGCCCCGGAAATTGAGTACCCTTGTTTTTGAATATGCATTGAATATGCATTGAAAGCAGTGCATGCACATAGATCTCATGCACATTCATTAGGTAAATCCTGAAAACCCGACTGGATTGCGGCCCTCAAGGAGGGACTTTGAGACCCCTGGTGTAGCCTGACTTTACTACAGGAAGAGGCGGTCGGAGCAGACCGCGAATGAGCGAGTCTGTGATTCGCAAACTGCGAATTCGCGGGGGAACACTGTATTTATTCGATTTTCTATACCGGGGTATAGATAGAGGATTACTGCACAGGTCCTGGACCTGTTGGGCCGCCGCGTGAGCGGACTGCTGGGCACGATGGACCTCAGGTCTGACCCAGCAGAGGCATTGCTTATGTTCTTATGTTCAAGCATTTAACACTGTCTGTCCTGGTGAACTCACAATCTATTTAATGTACCTGGGGCAATGGGGGGATTAAGGGACTTGCCCAGGGTCACAAGGAGCAACCTCAGGGTGCTGAGGCTGAAATCACAACCTCAGGATGCTGAGGTTGTAGCTTTAACCACTGCGCCATTAAAAAAAAAAAAAAAGTGCCAGCAAAATTTCCTGCAAATATTGCTGAATGAATGTTTCCTACAGATGCAAAGTATATAAATTGAATAAATGTTCAATGCCACATATTCTTTGTATGTTGAAAGTTCATGGGGCTGGCACATCTTAGAATAATTGTTATTTTCTCTTAGGCTTATACAGTCACTAGAACCCTCAACTAAGAACAAACAAATGCACTAATCCTGCTTTTGGCTTCATTCCAGACTTCAAAAGAGGACCTGTTACAGGCTGATTTTGAAGGGGCCTTGAAATTTTTCCGCGTTCAGCTGCCCAAGAGATACAGAGCAGAAGAGAATGCCAGAAAACTAATGGAACAGGCCTGCAACATTAAGGTAAAGGAAAATGTGCTTGCTTCTCATTCTTAAATCACAGGAAAATTACATTTATATGTGAAAGAAAATAATTTTTAAGCTAAGGGGCTGATCCTATAAATGGCGCTTAAAAAATAGGCACCGGCCACATGTCAATCACACTTAGGCGCCATTTACAGAATCGCAGCTTGCCGTGCCTATGTAAAAACGTTGGCACTGAAATGTAGGTGAGGGTTTTGAAGGCCTACATTTCAGGCGCCTAAGTTTTTGGAGAATCGCGCTTAGTGGCGCCTAAGTCACACTCCGCCCATAAAAATGCCCTCTTATGTGTTAGGTGCCACTAAGTGTCATGCGATTGGCATCTTTAATAGAATCACATAGGCGCCTATCGCATAATTAATTTTTTTTCTGGTTATTGAGCCTATTAAGGGCATTTTGTTAATTAAGTTCCACTTTTACTGAGCTGTGATAGAAGTTTCTATTGCAGCCCGATGCGCTAATCGCTCTGACGCTTATAGGAATTCTAAGAGCTTTGGAGCAGTGTCGGAGCGTTTAAGGGCAAATTCTATAAGAAGCGCCCAAAAGTTAGGCACTGTTCAGCGCGATTCAAGTAAAATTGGGTGCTGTTTAATGAATCACGCTGAGTGGCACCTATCTTGGAGGCGCCCAAGAAATAGGCCAGCTCTAGGCACAACTAAAAGTTAGGCAGCCATGCGAGCGCTTAAGCACGCTTAAGAGCAGTGATTCAGCAATAAGGCGCTTAACACGTAGCTACGCCCAAGCCTAATGTGCATAGCACCTAATTTTTTGAAGACCACCTAAATTTTTAGAGGTGCCTTATTGCTGAATCGCTCTTTCTTGATAGGCGCCTAAGTTTCAATTATTGCTGATTAAAAAGCTTAATTGGGCTTGTTAATCAATTTAGATAGACGCCTATCTAGCTGGGCGCCTCCGAAATAGGTGCCTAACATTAGGCGCTGGTTAAGGAATTTGGGCCTTAGTGCTCTGAGCCTCCACAGAAACCTCTACCGTGACCAGGGTCGTAGTAAGGTTGAGCGGTGCCCAGGGCGATGGTGCCTCTTCCTTGCCTCCATCCCACTGCGCGCACGCCCCCCCTTCCCTTTCCCCATACCCCCCTTTGACATCATTTACTAGGCGCGGGTACCGGAAGTGATATCAGAGAGCATACCAAAAAAGTATGATGGAAGGCAGGGGGCGCACGCGTGAAGGAGAGGAGTGGGTGAGGGGGGGGGGCAGAGGAGAAGGTGTGCTGCTGTGCCCTTAATAAGACCACGCCCGTGGCAGACTGCACCCCCCCACACCCTCCTTACTATACCACTAACCATGACTTAGTAAAAGGAGGGGGGATAGTTAGGCACCTAAGAGGCCTAACTTTAGGCACCCTTTATAGAATTTCCCTTTAAGTGTCCACAAATGTATTGTTATTACAGGGCTTATTTATTTAGATTTATTTCCTGCCTTCCCAGAAAGCTCAGGGTGGGTAACAGTGGAGCAAACACAGTTTCAGAGAGCGGGGTAACAGAAGGATCAGTGGGGTTACAGAAAACAGAGGGAACCTAGGTACAATATTGAAGGCTATGAAATGATCATCAAGGAGAAATGTACAGCTTGCGTAGGCAATGGATCTAAGTACAAGGTGAGGCTAACATGTTATCACGTACAGAGGGGAACCAGGTTGGACAAAGGACATACATATTTTAGGGGATGGGGACTTGTTCACTGCTCTAATAGAAACATAGAAACATAGAAAGATGACGGCAGAAAAGGGCCACAGCCCATCAAGTCTGCCCACTCCATTTACCCACCCTATTAAGTCTGAGTGCTAATGACTTAGTTCCTTAACTCGACCGTCGTAGGGATCCCACGTGGATGTCCCATTTATTCTTAAAGTCGAGCATACTGGTGGCCTTGATCACCTGCACCGGAAGTTTGTTCCAGTGATCTAACACCCTTTCTGTGAAGAAATACTTCCTGATGTCACCACTAAATTTCCCTCCTCTGAGTTTGAGCGGGTGCCCCCTTGTGACCGAGGGTCCCTTGGGAAAGAATATATCGTTTTCCACCTCTACACGACCTGTGACGTACTTGAATGTCTCGATCATGTCACCCCTTTCCCTGCGCTCCTCTAGGGTATAGAGCTGCAGCTTGCCCAGTCTTTCTTCGTATGACAGACCCTTGAGTCCAGCGACCATCCTAGTGGCCATCCGCTGGACCGACTCAGCTCGAAGCACATCTTTCCGGTAATGTGGCCTCCAGAATTGCACACAGTATTCCAGATGAGGTCTCACCATGGTTCTGTAGAGTGGCATTATGACTTCAGGTTTGCGGCTGACGAAGCTTCTATTGATACATCCCATCATTTGTCTTGCCTTGGATGAGGCCTTCTCTACTTGTTTGGCAGCCTTCATGTCTGCGCTGATGATCACTCCCAAGTCCCGTTCTTCTGAAGTCTTAGCTAGTATTTCTCAATTCAAGGTGTATGTTCTGCATGGATTTCTGCTATCGAGATGCATGACCTTACACTTCTTAGCGTTGAAGCCCAGCTGCCATGTTGAGGACCAGTTTTCCAATGTGATCAGATCCTGCATCATACTATCTTTGAGATTGCTTTCACCTACTATATTACACAGTTTGGCGTCGTCGGCAAACAGTGCTACTTTACCCTGAAGCCCTCGGGTCAAGTCCCTTATGAATATGTTGAAAAGGGATGGTCCCAGGACTGAGCCCTGCGGCACTCCGCTAGTCACTTCCGATGTCTCAGAGAGGGTGCCATTGACCACCACCCTCTGAAGTCTTCCACTCAGCCACTCCTTGACCCATGCAATTAGTTTCTCACCTAACCCCATTGATTTCATCTTGTTTAATAGTCTACGGTGTGGGACACTGTCAAAGGCTTTACTGAAATCCAAGTACACTATGTCCAGAGACTCTCACAAGTCCAGCTTTCCTGTCACCCAGTCAAAGAAGCTGATAAGATTGGACTAGCATGACCTGCCCCTAGTGAATCCATGTTGGCAGGGATCCCTCAGATTACCCTCATCCAGTATTGTGTCCAGTTTGCCTTTAAGTAGGGTTTCCATGAGTTTACACACTATTGATGTGAGACTCACTGGTCTGTAATTTGCAGCCTCCGCTCTGCAACCCTTCTTGTGCAGAGGAACAACGTTGGCAGTTTTCCAGTCCAGGGGGACTCTCCCCGTTCTCAGGGAGAGATTGAAGAGCACGGCTAACGGTTCCGCCAAAATATCGCATAGCTCTCTGAGCACTCTTGGGTGCAAATTGTCCGGTCCCATGGCTTTGTTCATCTTGAGTCCTGACAGTTCTCTGTAAACATCAGCTGGTGTGAACTCAAAATTCTGAAATGGGTCTTCCATGCTTTGCTTTGCTTCCAGCTGTGGCCCGTGTCCCGGTGCCTTGCATGTAAAGACTGAACAGAAGTAATCATTCAGTATTTTAGCTTTATCGGAATCTGTTTCCGCATAATTCCCGTCTGGCGTTCTAAGGCGTACTATCCCATTTGCGTTCTTTTTCCTGTCGCTAATGTATCTGAAGAAAGATTTGTCCCCTTTCTTAATGTTCTTCGCTAGAGTTTCTTCCGTTCGAAGTTTGGCCTCCCTGACTGCTGTTTTGACCGCTGCAGACTTTGTCCTGTATTCAATGTTAGCTTCTTTTTCCCCGGTGCGTTTGTATGAGAGAAATGCTTTTTTCTTCTCCTTGACTAGGTACGAGACCTCATCTGTGAACCATTGGGGTTTCTTTTTCCTTTGTTGTTTGGTTACCGATTTTATGTAGCGGATAGTTGCCTCATGAAGGGTCGATTTCAAGGTTGACCACATAGCTTCCACATTATCAGTCACTTTTTGAACCTGCAGTGTCTGATAGATGAAATCTCCCATGCGTGTGAAGTCAGTGCCCCGGAAATTGAGTACCCTTGTTTTTGTTTGTGATCTAGGGAAGCCTTTCTTAAGGTTAAACCATACCATGTTATGGTCACTGGTGGCTAGTGTTTCTCCCACCGAGACCTCCTAGACGCTTTCCCCGTTCGTAAGTACCAGGTCCAGGATGGCCTGGGCCCTTGTGGGCTCTAGTACCAGTTGTTTGAGCCATACTCCCTTCATGGACGTTAATATCCTTCTGCTATCACAAGTTGTCGCTGAGAGTGTGTTCCAGTCTACATCAGGCATGTTGAAGTATCCTAACAGAACTACGTCCCCCCGTAAGGTGATATTCTCCATGTCTTCAATTAATTCTGTGTCCTTGTCCTCCGATTGTCTTGGGGGTCTGTATACCACACCAAGGTATAGGCATTTTTCTCCGCCTCTGGCCAGGTTTACCCAGATGGATTCCCCAGTATACTTGACATCCGTGATCCTGGTTGTCTTGATGTTCTCTTTGATGTAAACATCTTGATGTTCTCTTTGATGTAAAGTGCTACCCCACCTCCTAACTTACCCTCTCTGTCTTGCCGAAGCAGGTTGTATCCTGGTATTGTTATATCCCACCCATGAGAGTCTGTGAACCATGTTTCGGATATTGCTACTATATCTAGATCTGCATTAACTATTTCTGTTTTTAGTTCTAAAAATTTATTCCCTAGGCTGCGTGCGTTAACATACATAGCTCTCCACTCTTTCTGATTTTTAAGCTCCTGTAATGAGCCACCCATTGGAGTTAAAGTGTCTCCTAGCGATTCTTTTGCATTAAGGGTACTCACCTCAGACTTGAAAGCGGAGTTTTGGTTTGCCACATCAGGATTGTTACTTACTGCTCCGGTGTAAAAATGGGTACCCTCCCCCGACTTACCTAGTTTAAAGCCCTTCGAAGTAGGCGGGCTAGTCTATGTCCGAAGACATTCGTTGGTCAGGTGGAGTCCGTCTGGTCCCTGTAGTCCCTGTAATGCCTCTCCGTGATTCAGGAATCCGAAGTTCATTTCCTGGCACCATCGTTGCAGCCACTCATTCGTCCCTGCCCCTTCCTCTGCCCCTAACAGGAAGAATGGAAGAGAATACTACCTGTGCTCCTGTCTGTTTCAGTCTCTTTCCCAGTGCTCCGAAGTCTGTAGTTATGTCCTCCAGAGTGTTCTTTGCAGTGTCATTCGTTCCTACATGGATGAGCAGCATGGGGGAAGTGGTCCTGGGGCCTGAGAAGTCTATCGAGACAGGTGGTCTTAACCAATAACAATAAGACATAAAAGGGTCTTCTCATTGTAAGGCCCAAACTTTTTCATGCGGGTGATTTTATAGTTGGTTAATGAAATGTGCTATAAAGTGCTTTGACAGTAACAGCAATTGAAAGTGCAGCGGGGTTAATACTTTCCGTCCAACAGGAACTTTAATTTGTGGCGAGCAAATGGAAATTCAGTAGTGACAAAGGGATGTTTGTATTCCAAACCACTGGTAATACTGGATCATGATTTTGAAGTCTATAGGCATTATTCAGCTAGGTAGAAATGGAATATGTTTCTGATGTTGAACCTTGTTTGGTTATTTGGGTTGTAATTGAAGAAAGAATTTTGAAAGATGGTTATTTGTTATCCTTAATGTGCCTTTATGGATATACAGTCAAACCTTGGTTTGCGAGCATAATTCATTCCAGAAGCATGCTTGTAATCCAAAGCACTCATATATCAAAGTGAATTTCCCCATAGGAAATAACGGAAACTCAGACGATTTGTTCCACAACCCAAAAACTTTAATACAAAATACTATACGTACTTGTGTTGCAAGACCTCGCTCATTTAGAACAGTTACTACACACCTGCAGCGTCAGAAAGAGAACCATGGACTCAGTTGTGGTGATGTGGCACGTGTATCCTGTATGTACTCATATTGCAAGTGTTGTGACTGTTCTAAACAAGTTGTTTAGAACAGTCACAACACTCTTGCAGTGTCAGAGAACCATCGGCTCCGTTGTGATGTGTGTATACTGTATGTATACACACATCTCCTCTCCTATGTTCAATCATTTTGAACCTTCTCTTAATCTTTTGTAAACCGCATAGAACTTCACGGTATTGTGGTATATAAACTGTTATTATTAGTATTATTATTATTATTATGTGCTTGTCTTGCAAGACATTGTTTGTATATCAAGTTAAAATTTTGCTTGTCTTGCACAACACTTGCAAACCAAGTTACTTGCAATCCAAGGTTTTACTGTATGTGCATGCTTCCTCTTAAATTAACCATTTCTTCTCGAGTTTCATAGGCACAGAGTATTTACTTATTTATTTATGTTTACAATTTATAAACTGCTTAAATCTAAGCGGTGTACATATCAAACATACACAACTTTATACAGATAACACTATAACAAATGATACAAGAATCTAAACTGTAACTGGTAACACCATTTTAAAATCTTACCATAAACTAAGACATCCCTTCTTTAACCTTAATCTGCCCTTAAAATTGAAAACCATCCAAACCTGGAGAATTAAATCCCACTGAGTTTACAAAAAGGCATCTACAAATAGTTGCATTTTTAAGAGTTTCTTAAATGACGTCGATCCCTACATACTCTCAGAACATCAGGAAGGGAGTTCCAAAGTTGTTTTTTTCCAGCCATAGAGAACATAGCCACCTTTGATCTGACATAATGAACCCCCTTCTTCTTTCAGACTGATCAATTGCATTCCTTCCTTAGATCTCAAATTTCTCGCTGGTAGTATCAACCTGCACAAATCAATTTCATTCTATGCTGCCTGTGGCTTTTGTGATGCCATAAAATGTTTTTTTCTGTAGCGCAGGAGATTAATTTCAGTCTTGCTCATTTTAAATGTTCGCACTATTTTGCTGGTAAAATGGTGTCCAAACCACTTAGCCCTGAGCACCCTTATTTGACATTCTGAACTTGAGCAATAGTACTGAGAGAAGAGGTACCATTTGTGTAGGAGCAGCTGGTTCCCAAATCTGTCCTGGGGGCTCCCCAGCCAGTCAGGTTTTCAGGATATCCACAATGAATATTCATGGAGAGAGATTTGCATGCAGATGTCTCTCATGAATATTCATTGTGGATACCCTGAAAATCTGACTGGCTGGGGAGCCCCCAGACAGATTTGGGAACCATTGATATAAGCTTCAGTTGTTTTATATGAGGGCCACTTCACTGTCAATTTGTTTTGCTGTGGTTCCTGTTGCTGATTCTCTCTGGTTTGCTTACATAGTTTGGATGGAACATAGATGGAACTGTGATGGACTCATATGAAAGGTAATTCTATAAAGGGGTGTCTGTTTTAAAGCACCATACATTTTCCTATTTGCAGCCTATTCTATAAAAGAAAGAGTGGGCACCTACTTTTCTTTATAGAATACTAGCATAACATGTTAAAACCCATCTATATTTTAGGTGAATCACTTACATCAGCTAGTGTAAATACTCACACCTACTACTAATCATCACTTATATAGTGCTGAGAAGTGTACACAGTGCTGTACATTTTGACATTTATAGACGGTCCTTGCTCAGAAGAGATTACAATCTAACTTGGACAGACAGACATGACATAGAGGGTAGGGGATGCAGAACCCAAGGTGAGAGGAGTTAGGAGTCAAAAGCATTCTCAAAGAGGTGGGCTTTTAAACGGGCCTTGAACACTGCCAAAGACAGTGGTGCATATGGTGCAGCAAGGCAGAAGGGATGGAGTCTGGAGTTGGCAGTTGAAGAGAAGGGCACAGAGAAAAGGGACTTACCAACTGAGTGGAGTTCATGGGGGGATCATAGGGGGAAATAACTGAAGAGACCATTAAAGAACATCTGTAGATCCATGGAGGGTCTTAATCAAAAGATACATTTAAGTCTGATTTGGACGTAGGGTGCTAGTCGCCCAAAGATGGCAGTGGGAAAATGTCCATTCTTGAAAAGTATATGTAAAATATTTTTTTCCCGAAAATCTTCTATCTGTACATCCAGGCATTTGATCATCCAGACCACCACTATGTCTGTCTTTATTCTCGACCAAAAATTTGTCCAAGTCCCAAATGCCTAGAACAAGCCCTTTGGACGTGGGAGGGCCAGCATTGTGGTGGACTGGCGACCCAGACATGGCAACAGAGCAGAGGGGCACCTTACAGGGCACTGCTGTGAACTTCACTTCTCACCAGAACTCCCTTATGATGAGCTCCTCAAAACCCACTATACCCACCTGTCTGCAACCCCAATAGCCCTTATGGCTGCAGGTGGCACTATGTGGCAGTACAGTAGAGTTTTGAGGGACTCACATTTTCCACCATGAATGTAGTGGTTAGAGTGGCTTATGGGCCTGGGTCCTCCTATTTATGGTTCATTAGTCCATCCCCCAGCCGCCTCTGTGCAGCTCTATTTTGCTTTCTTATAGCAGGTGCTGATGTTCCAGAGGTAGATATGTATGTTTTTATTTTGAACTCTGTGGGGTTGCAGTGGGGTCAGTGAACACGGGAGGAGTGTATGGGGGTCTTTACTTTGTCTCTGCAGTGGTTATCTGGTCACTTTGGATACCTTTTTGGCACTTATACCTGCTTTTACATCGTCTAACTCACAATGTATAAGTTTCGTCTAGGAAGACTCTCAAACTTTCGATTATCCCTGCAGGATGACTAAGTCTAGGTCAGCCCACATCCCGCCCACATTCTGCCCTAACCATTCCTCCAGAAATGCCCCTTTAAGCTCTGGGCATACAGTGGGATTCAGAGGCCTAAAAAGTCCTTGAATATGTCCAAAAAGGAGGAGGAAGTGACGTCACCGATGCGAACGGGAGCTTGATCTCAGAGCTCCGTTCGGGCCCGGTGCTAAATTGTCCAAATAAGCTGAGAAATAAGCGCTGAAAAATTTTCTTTGGCGACGGAGGGGAGAGCGCAGGGAGCGGAGACCCCATGGCAACGCGCAAAAAAATCCCGACTGAAAAAACCGGCCAGCGCACGCTGGAACAAGCGCTGAGCCGGACAGCACGTGGCAGTGGGGGACTGGAGACCGGCGGTGGTGAGGCGGCGCAATCGAGTGGGGCTGCGGCAGAGGTGACAGCGCTGGCGAGCGCGTCTGCCCCGGGGTGCTCCCCCACGGACCCCCTCACTAAGTCGGATATGCAGGGCTGGATCACCGAAGTCAAAGCCGAAATCTCGGCTGTGGTGGTGCAGGTCCGGGAGGTGGTGCAGGAGCTGCGCACGGACCTCGTGGAGGTGGGTAACCGCGTAGAGGCGGTGGAAATGCGATTGGATTGCTGCGAGGATTCGGTGACCGGGATGCAACGCTCCCTGGAGAGTGCCGCGGCGGAACATCAGCTTTTGATGGACAAGGTGGAGGATCTGGAGAACCGTACCCGGCGTAATAACCTGCGGGTGCGGGGCCTACCAGAATTGCAGGAATATAAGGATGTTAGCGCTACCATCACTACTTTGCTTCGTTGGTTGCTGCAAAATGACACCTTGGATCCGGGCTTGGAGCGTGCTCACAGGGCACTGGGGCCCCGCACATCTGATCAGCCTAAAGATGTTGTGCTGTGTCTGCGGAGCTTTGTGCTTAAAGAACAGATCTTCCGCAGAGCTCGAGAAATGGGCACAGTGACCTGGGAGGGTCATCGGCTGGAATTCTACCAAGATCTGGCGGCAAGTACGCTGCAGAAGCGCCGGGCGTTCCGAGAAGTGACTAAGGCTCTGCAGCGAGGCAATCTGCGCTACCGCTGGACTTTTCCCTTTGGAGTGGTCATCACTATCAATGGAGTGCATACCAGAGTCACTACAGTTCGGGAGGCCCGAACCCTGCTGCAACAAGCAGGCATCGAGATTCCTGAGGAACCTGCTTCTTCTGTGGGAGCGGGGCCCAGTCGAGTGGGACTCCCATCAGCTTCATCTGCTTCACGATGGCAGCGTGTGGAGCGGGGACCACGAAGTGGGAGGGGGGGTCGAGGCGGTGGCCCCTCGCCTCAGAACAATGCTTCTGCTTAATGTGGTTCCTCTGATGGGAGGGATAATAATTTGCTTGGCTGTCCCTTCCTCCTTGCACTGTCCAGAGGCCCCCCCCGCCTGTGGGGGTTTGGTTTGCCCTGGGTGACTGTGTTTCTATGTTTTAACTATGGGGAGGTGTGCTTGGAGGGTCACCCTTGACTTGGATGCTCTGTGGAGGGGTGGGGGAGTGGGGGGCTGAGGGAGTGTTGGGAGGGATTACGAGGGAGTAGTGGGGGGTTGGTGGTGGAGGGTAGCTGGACGGGTGTGTTTGTTTGGGATTACTGATACTTGTCATTTGACAATTTTGTATAGTTGTGGGGTGGGGTGATAAGGGCTTCGGGGATTGTTACTTTCTTGGTATGTGGGTGGGAGATCTGCGGACTCTCACATGGGGGAGTGGGGGGTGGAGGGGAGGGGGGGTGGGGAGGAGAGAATTGCTAGGGTTTTATATAGGGGAGCTTCTTACTGTGGGGGTGGGGGGATGGGGGGAGAGAGGGGGGGGAGGGGGGGACATGTCTGTTGGGGTTGGTCTTGCATTGTCTCTGTACTCCTTTGAACAATGGGGGTGTTTAAACTAGTATCTTACAATATTAGAGGTCTTAATTCCCCTAACAAGCGGAGGGCCTTTTATAGGGAATTGATCCGTTTGAGGGCTGATGTTTGTTTTGTTCAGGAAACCCATTTACTGCAGGCCCATGAATCCTTGGGGGGGGATCACAGGTTTCCGCAGGCCTTCTGGGCCTCCCGGGTGGGCACTTCTAAGAGGTGCGGGGTGGGCATTCTTATCCGTAAGGGAATCCGTTGTGAGGTGCACAGGGTTGTGAGGGATCCCCAGGGCAGGTATATTATGTTGGAAGCTACGATTGAGGGGGTCTTATACTCCCTGGTTAATGTCTATGCCCCTAATGAGGGTCAGGGGATCTTCTTTCGTGAGTTGGTCCCCCGGATCCTCAAGTTCAAGGGGGGGGCCCTGGTCCTTGGAGGGGATTTCAACCTTACCGTGGCTCCTCACTTGGATAATTCTGGGAGGGCGGATTATTATGGGAGACGAGATCGCAAATTATTGCGTGAGACACTGGCGGGTTTGAATGTGGTGGATTGTTGGAGGTGGCTCCACCCTTCGGTGAAAGACTATACCTACTTCTCGGGAGTACACTCCTCCTATTCCAGAATTGATTATATATTTGTGGAGAGGGGACTTCTCCGGAGGGTGGAGTCTTCAGGGATTGAGTCCTTCACGTGGTCGGATCATGCCCCGGTGTGGTTGCAATTCCAGGGGGAGGGAGGGGGTGGGGGACGGAAATTTTGGCGCTTCAATGATAGTCTCTTAGATGATCCAGAGGTGGGCATGCAGATTGAGGGGTGGATACAAGACTATTTGGAGGTGAATGTGGAGTGTGGAGCTTCCTTGGAGGCGGTTTGGGAGGGGCTGAAGGCTACCCTTAGGGGCAGGCTGATAGCCCTGGCGTCGGCTAGGCAGCGTAAGCGGCGGGAGGCAGCCGCTACTCTGCTGATTGAAATTGGTAGGTTGGAAAGTTTACATAAGCGTGCCCCCTGGAATGTGGTATTGCGAGAGCGCTTGCTTCAGGCTCGTAGGGATCTTCAGGCTTTAGACTTGGAAAGATTGCACCATAATTTGCAGCTCCTCCAGCAGCGATATTTTGAGTTCTCCAATAAAGCTAGTCGCCTGGTTGCACACCGTCTTAAGGTGCGACAGACACGAAATCAGATTCTCTCACTCCGGGCTGCTTCTGGGGAAGTGTTACAGACCGAGGAAGCTATCCGGGCACGTTTTGTGGAGTATTACTCTCAACTCTATACCCCGGAAGATCCAGGGCCTTCACAGGATCAGGATGCTTATTTGATATCAGCTGAGCTACCCCAGATTGCACAGGGAGATGTGGCAAGGTTGGACCGCCCTCTTACATTGATTGAGGCTCGTAGTGCGCTGCGTTCTATGAAACTTGGTAAATCCCCTGGATTGGATGGTTTTACTGTTCGGTACTATAAACGATTTCAGGATCTGCTGCTGCCCCCTCTATTGCGTTTTCTTAATTCTTTGCAGGGGAATAGTGCCCTCCCCTTCTTTATGCGTCTGGCGGGTGTGACAGTGTTGGCTAAGGAGGGGAAGGATCCTCTCCAGTGTGCATCCTATAGACCGATATCCCTATTGGGGGTGGATACTAAGATCTTCACGCGCATTCTGGCGGACCGATTGATGAGTTGGATACCTCGGCTGATCCATCCGGATCAGTCGGGATTTATAGTTGGCAGACAGGTGGGTGATAACACGCGTAGGGTCTATAACTTGTACGACCGGGCCAGGGGTGGGGTAAGAGAGACAGTGTTTTTGTCTATCGATGCTGAGAAAGCGTTCGATAGAGTCTCTTGGCCCTTTTTGTTTCGGGTTTTGGAGTCTGTGGGGTTGGGCCCGAGAATGAGAGACTGGATCAGAGTCCTCTATAATGGGCCCCTGAGTTGTATTAAAGTAAATGGTAGTTATTCGGAGACTTTCTCCCTAGCAAGGGGTACACGTCAGGGGTGTCCCCTCTCCCCGATTCTCTTTGCTTTGACTGTGGAACCCCTGGCGCAGCGTGTGCGGATGAATCCGGATATTCAGGGGGTCATGGTGCCGGGAGGGGACTTCAAGTTGGCTCTGTTTGCGGACGATATCTTGTTTACGGTGGAAGACCCTGCTGAGTCTTTACCGGCTATATTGCAGGAGTTGGAAATTTATGGGAATGTGTCAGGATTTCGGGTCAATATCGGTAAATCGGAGCTTCTTAACATCAACCTACCAGCTGACCGGGTTTCCTATCTTAGAGATCGGTATCCGTTTCGGTGGGTCTCGCATTCATTGCGATACCTAGGGGTATATTTTGGACCGCCGGGAGTGGAGATGTATGACCTCAACTTCCCTCCGCTCTTTCGTCGCATCCGCCAGGATTTGCTTAAATGGAAGGACCTGTATTTTTCTTGGCTGGGCCGGGTGGCCATTGTGAAGATGATGATTCTGCCCCGCTTGTTGTTCTTATTTCAGGTGTTGCCTTTATGGGTGGAGAGGAAAACATTAGAGGGAGTGCAAAGGCATATTTCTAATTTTATTTGGGCGGGTAGACGGCCGAGGGTGAGTAGAAAGGTCTTGTGCATGGGGAGAGGGGACGGAGGGCTGGGAGTCCCGGATGTGGTGAAATATTATCAGGCTGCTCAGCTACGCGCCCTTTTGGAATGGCAGGCGCAGACACCGAAACTGTGGGTGGAAATTGAGCAGAGGTTAAGTGGGGGGGTGCCTTTGTTACATCGGCCGTGGGTACCCGGTAGGGCACGCCTGATGGGGGAGATATCCTCGGTAGCGGTTTCCCTGAGGGTATGGAATCAAACCAGAGCTTGTTTACTGGGGCGTGGGCGTCATTCCTGGTTTACTCCGTTGAGATTCAATCCTGATTTCCCACCGGGGGGAGCGGGGGGAGTTTTCGCAGAGTGGGAGGCACGGGGCTTAGTCTGCATGGGTCAGCTGTGGGACCCGGTGTTGGGTGGGGTGAGATCCTTTACAGACCTCAGGGGCAGGTATGGGCTTGGATTAAGGGATCTGTTCCCCTACATGCAGGTCCTTCACTATGTTAGGACATCGGGTATTTTGGGAGACTTGAGGGGTGGTAAGACGCCCTTTGAATTATTATTGGGCCCAGTGCTTAGGAAGGGAGCTCTCTCTGCGATTTATCGGTGTCTCAATGGTCGGGGGGCCCCCCTTCCATACATGAAGGCCTGGGAGGGTGATTGTGGCTCTGTAATTTCCTGGGACACTTGGGGTGACATATGGGCGGAGATCTCCTCGGCGGGTATAGCGGCTTTGATAATTGAGAACGGATATAAGGTTCTTTTCCGATGGTATTATACTCCTCAGACTGTGGCTCGGTGGCAGGAGGGTGCGAGTGTGCTTTGCTGGAGGGGCTGTGGGGAAGTGGGTACCTACTTTCACATGTGGTGGCAGTGCAGGAGGGTGTGTGGATTCTGGACTGATGTTTTTGCTCGGGTGTCCCGGATCCTGGATGTCCAGATTCCGGCTGATTGGCGACACGCCTTGTTGTTTTGGCATCAATTAGACCTGGCGCGGGGGGGACTCTCTGTTCTGCAAACTTGCATTCACTGCTGCTAGATTGGCTGTTGCCTCTCGGTGGAATCAGGTACTTCCACCCACATGGGCCCTGGTAGAGCAACGCATGCTTAATTGGCAGAATCTGTATTACTTAACGGCTTTGAGGCATGGTAAACTACATGGCTATGCTCATGTGTGGCGCCAATTTCGGGCCTCGGTGGGGGTGTGTGGTAGGGGTGGTCGGGGACCTTGAGCTACACTGGGGGTTGGGCCTGGGTGGGCGAGGTTTGGGGGGGCCCTTCTTTATATTCCTTTTTACTGTTTGGGTTGCGTCTGGAAGTGTTTAGTTTTGACCTTATTGATAGCTGTGGGTATGATGTTTTGTCCCGGGGGGGGGGGGGGGGGGTGGGGGGTATAGGTTGTGGTGGGGTGGGTATTATAGCTTGTTCTTTTCAGTTTGTACGCTTTGCACATGACTACATAGCTGATTGTGTTTTCGTGTGTGCTTCTGGAGTGGGATGTTCTGCTCATTGAATTTATGTTCTTGTATCTCATGTGCTTTTGCTATGTACTGTTTGGAGTGTTTTCTTAATAAAAGCTTTTCAATTGAAAAAAAAGAATATGTCCAAAAAGCCATTTTGATTATTAGCACTTGGACCGACCTGACTTTTAGGACGAACAAGTGCCGACTTGGACGGGCTTTTAGACGTGTGTAAGTTTTGATAATGAGCCCCATAATGTTTTATTTGTGTAAACGTGTACCCAACCCACACACTGCACATATCAATGCCCACCTGCAAAGTATACACCATCGTTATTTGCATCTACTATAATAAAACGCTAAGCGCGTATGCGCACTCTTACTTGCGTGTTCCCTAATCTGTATGTCCGTGGCAGGTAAGAGTACGCATGCGCGCTTAGGGTTCTATTCTAATGACCGGTGGCAGGTAACACACCGTGACTCCAGTCCCCCCCACCCCGGCGCCGACCCTACCCGGCACACCCGAAACCCCCATTGACTCTCCCAGCTGAACCTCCCACCGCGAGACGAATACAAACCTCCTGTCTCCAGCAGCATCTGAGGCACAGTAAACACGCTGCTTCGCGGCCTTCTACTAGCCTGATTTCCTCTGCCGCATCCCTGATGACATCATCAGAGACGCAGCAGAGGAAATTAGAGCAGTAGAAGGATGCGAAGCAGCGTGTTTACTGTGCCTCGGATGCTGCTGGAGCCGGGAGGTTTGTCAGCCGTCTAGCGGTGGGAGGGTCAAAGGGGGTTTCGGGTGTGCCGGGTAGGGATGGCGCCGGGGGGGGGGTAAATGGAAACATGCTGCTCAGGGGGATGGGAGGCAGACAGGCTGGCATCGGGAGTGGGGGGGTTAAATGGAAACATGCTGCTCAGGGGGATGGGAGGCAGGCAGGCATCGGGGGGTGGGGGTGGGATAAAGTCTGGAAAATAGTGATGGGGACATAGGAAGGAGGCACTGGGGGCACTAAGGACATAGAAAGGGGCACTGAGTGCACTAAGGACATAGGATGCACTTAGGGCACTAAGCAGGACAGAGGCACTGGGGGCACTAAGGACATGGGAAGGAGGCACTGGGGGCACTAAGGACATGGGGAGGAGGCACTGGGGGCATTATGGACACAGGAAGGAGGTACTGGGGCACTAAGAACGTAGGAAAGGGTACTAAGGACATGGGAAGGAGGCACTAGGGGCACTAAGGACATAGGCAGGAGGCACTGAGGGCACTAAGGACATAGGGAGAGACACAGACAGAAAAAATGACAGACAGACAGGCAGCGTCCAAGGAGAGAGAGACAAAGAAAACAAACAAACAAACATCTACTCTAGCACCCGTTAATGTAACAGGCTTAAACACTAGTGTAGTTATAAAATACCTTGTAACTGGTAAAAAATAATTAATGCATGAATGTGTCCATATCTGCTGGTTAAATATAGGTGGCTTCTTTTTGATTACATCATAGAGTACACATTTACACCTGTTTCAGAACAGGTATAAATTTCTATGAGAACATTCATTTCCTAATGTGATTATTGTAGGAATCTACATATTTTATAATGACACATAGATGCCTATGTTTCCATTATAAAATAGATGTATTTTTCAGAATTTTTATAGGTGCTGTATTATAAAAATTGCCCCTCCCCCGATTGATTTTATTCTCTTGAGTAGGAAGGCCCTTGGGAGGTATAGAGCCTAATTCTTAGTGCAATACTCAGAGTTGGCACTAGGGTACAGGGAATACCAGGCAAATCTTTAGCATTGTACTCACCCTTGCCCCAGCCCTACACTACTAGCTCCAGATTTCATATCCCCACTGCCAACCCCTATTAACTCATATCGCCTTATGATGTGCCATGGCCCTTCCTCAAAGCCTGCACCACAAGTACGTTCAAAATGCATGGTTTCAGGGCTGGTACTTTCTTCCTATTTGTAAGTTGCTGTGGTCTATATTTTGGAAATGTAGTGTTTCAAGAAATTAAACAATTGTGCCGGAGGAGGAAGAAGAATGGTGGGAGCTGCAGCAAAACCTTCTGAGCTGATCCTCCCAGCTGATTCTGTTCCCCCTTCAGTTGGCAGGTTCTGAGGACCCCAGCCACCCAGTAACCCCCTAATTCTGATCTAGTTCAACAACAGGTAGGGTAACCTCTGCAATACCATTTTCATCTAAATTAGTTTCTAGATTGCAAATCTAATTATTGTTTTCCACAATTAGTTTTGAAATTGGTTTTGAGTCAATGGACAATGCTATGAAAAAAACCTCCATGAGGACTAGAATATAACTTCTTCCATCTGAGCTTTGAAAGGTATCAGCAGATCTCTATGGAAGCTATGTGTTTGTTTCTAAACCACATGAGGGTGCTGCAGTCTTAGGCTTGTATAAGGAAAAATTTCTTCAGAGCAGTGAAGTCAGCAGTTCTCAACTCAGCCCTGGGACACACCCAGCCAGTCATATTTTCAAGGCAGCCACGATGAATATGTATGAAACAAAATTTGCATATATTAGAGGCAATGCATGGGTAATTTATCTCGTATGTATTCATTGTTAACTGTCTGGGCGTGTCCCGTAGACTGGGTTGAGAACCTGTGCTCCATTGTTTGTTTGTTTTATAACTTTTATTTATTGATTTTGAAAAACATACAGACAGTGCAATCAAATACAATAAATTAATCTCATAAAAGCACTTATATATAACAAATTTATATTAGAACTAGTTTTTTAGCCCATTACATTAACGGATGCTAGAATAGATGTGTAGACTTAGGCATTTCTTTCTTTCTTTCAGTATGTCTGTCTTTCTGTCTCTCTCCCTGCCCCTTGTCTGGTCTGTCTTTTTCCCTTTCTGTCTCTCTCTCCCCCCTGTCTGTCTTTCTTTCTGTCTCTCACCCTGCCCCTGCCTGCCTGTCTCTCCCCCCCTGTACAGCAGCACCCCTTCCCTGCTCCCCCTGTCCAGCAGTAGCAATTCTCTCTTCCTTTTACCTCCCCCCTGTCCAGCAGCACCCCTTTCCTGTTCCCCCTGTCCAGCAGTAGCAATTCTCTCTTCCTTTTACCTCCCCCCTGTCCAGCAGCACCCATTCCCTGCTCTTATCTGATAAGTCTCCCGTGTTTTGTGAAGCAGCTCTTCCAGGAACCGCCGTAGGCTCCTTGTAGCGATAGGTAAACCACCGCAGGCTCCTTATTCAGCTGGCTACTTTTTCAGCTGGGGAAAGCGCCGCACGCGTCACAAACCGCCACCGCTGCTGGGGAAACCGCTGCATGCGTCACAAATTGCGGCGGCACGGGGCCACAGATCACGGACGCCCAGAGTTTGAAGTGCACATGCGCGCTAAGGGTTTTATTATAGCGGATAAACCCTCTATCTTATAATTCCTCCCACCCACGCTCCCTCCCTTTACTGGAAGTGTATTTAGTTTGTAATATCAGATCTGGTAAAATAGATTAATTTATGATAACTTCAGTTACCTTGAATGTGTATTACAAAATCATCTAATGGACCCCAGATTTCTTTAACTTTCAGGGTAACACCCTTATGTTCTGCTAGAATTTTTTCAAATCTATAGTACGTACATAGCGTCCTAAATTACATAGCGTACATAGATAGTGTTTGTGCTCCATTGTTTTGAGATACCTGTTCTCTTTCCCCCTCCAACTGATAAATCAAATTATAGTGAGCATGACAGAAGGCTGGTGTAGATCCCAAGCAGAGCTATAATATGAGGAAGGAGGCGGAAGGACTATCATGAGAAACACAGCAAGGAAAATACCACCAGGTTTTAAAACTATCTCCCATATTATCTAGTGCTTGTCGTAAGCACTAGCAGTATGATCCTTTGCCTTTGAGATGGTAATGCTTGTTTTTATCAGATTTGTTTTTAATTAAGGGGGGAAGTTAACAATGTGAGCTACTGTCAAGATATGTTGCTTTACTATTAACCCCAGTTATTGGTAACTAACCCCCACCTTTACTAAACCATGATAGTGGTTATTAGTGCAGGAAGCCGTGCAGAATGCTCTGCGCTTCTTCCAACGCTCTTAGGAACTCTATGAGTGTCGGGAACAGCGTGGAACATTCAGCACAAAATAGAACCTGTGTTAAAATAACACAAATTGATAGTAAAATAAATGGTAGCCCACATTCATAAAGACACCTAAAATATTTCTGGCATTTATTTCATTTTGTGGTACAGTTGTTTGGCTAACCTAAAATACATTTTGGTCCTTCTCCAGCATCATTGTTGTACCTAATAAATTGTAGGTGTTCAACTTTAAAGTTGATTGATGGTGGCGGTGATGGTGGTGGGGAATTGCTTGTTTTTGCCATTTTTCTAGGGCATTGATGCCCGAATAATTGAAAAATTCTCTTTTAAAACCAATACACGCATGCCACAAACACACACATATAGGTTTGAGTTTCCTTGGCAAAATGTAGGGTGTATCAAATATTCATAAGAACATAAGAACTGCCGCTGCTGGGTCAGACCAGTGGTCCATCGCGCCCAGCAGTCCGCTCACGCAGCGGCCCCCAGGTCAAAGACCTGTGCCCTAACCAAGTCCAGCCCTACCTGTGTTCGTTCTGGTTCAGCAGGAACTTGTCCAACCTAGTCTTGAATCCCTGGAGGGTGTTTTCCCTTATAACAGACTCCGGAAGAGCATTCCAGTTCTCTACCACTCTTTGGGTGAAGAAGAACTTCCTTACGTTTGTACGGAATATATCCCCTTTTAACTTCAGAGAGTGCCCTCTCTTTCTCTCTACCTTGGAGAGGGTGATCAACCTGTATTTATCTATTAAGTCTATTCCCTTCATTATCTTGAATGTTTCGATCATGTCCCCTCTCAGTCTCCTCTTTTCAAGGGAGAATAGGCCCAGCTTCCCTAATCTCTCACTGTATGGCAACTCCTCCAACCCCTTAACCATTTTAGTCGCTCTTCTCTGTACCCTTTCGAGTAGTACCGTGTCCTTCTTCATGTACGGCAACCAGTACTGGACGCAGTATTCCAGGTGAGGGCGTACCATGACCCGGTACAGCACCATGATAACCTTCTCCGATCTGTTCGTGATCCCCTTCTTAATCATTCCTAACATTCTTTTCGCCCTTTTTGCCGTCGCCACACATTGCGCAGATGGCTTCATTGACTGGTCGACCAGCACTCCCAAATCTCTTTCCTGGGGGGGTCTCTCCAAGTACCGCCCCGGACATCTTGTATTTGTGTATGGGATTTTTGATACCGACATTCATATTTAATTTGATTCGATTCGGCCAAATAGTGATTTAAATTTGAATAGGCATAATCCAGCGTTCTACTGTGCTGAATCCTATTGAAATAAACACTTGAGCTCTGATTTTATGTTGCTTCTATTATTATTTGTTATGTTAAATCTCTATGCCTGTTATTTGTATGTGGCTGAATAATATTTTCATTATTCATATTTGGCCAAATAGTGAAATATGAGTGCTATTCGGTACAGCTCTAAAAAGCAACCATTTTCTAACAAGGAGAATGAATGGTACTATCTTTGATATCATGTGGGTTATAAATATTTTAAATAAAATTAAATTGCTGCAAGTATCTTGTAGACAGTTTAAGTTTCTGTCATTGTGTGGTTACAAATGAATGTACACTGATTATCTTAGTCATTTTATGTACCTTTGAAGACAGCAAATTGGTCTTCTATAATTCATTTTGTTCTTATGATTGTCCTAAAATATGTCCAGTACTCATAGTTCCTACAGAGGAACAGAACAAAAAGCCTTTCCATTGGCAATAATTTGTGCATCTGATTTTTTATAATTGAAGGCTTGGAGGAAAGTTCTTAATCCAACAAAGCAAGAGACAACACTTTGCAACCAAACTTGCTTTCTGTAAGACTAGACAAGACATTCAAGTGCCCTTCATGTCTGTCATGTTGTCCAAGAGACAGTTCCATGGTATGGCCTGCCACCGTCTCTGATAAATTTGTCCAAGATAATTTCACAGCCGGCTCCAGTAGTCCTGGATGGGAGGAGAGTCCCAAATGTAGTGTTTATAAGAAGTGTCCCTATAGGCACATTTAAGACAAGCTCCATCTGTCGGGAAATCGGTGAGGGATGCCAAAAAGGTCTATGAGGAGAAAATAGCGCAAGAGACCAAAAACTTCAAGCCCTTTTTTTAGATACATTAAAGGGAAAAAACCTGCAAAAGAGGCAGCTGGACGACCAGGGAAGAAAAGGGTATATCAAAGAGGATAAACAAATTGCAGACAGATTGGGCATAATTGGGAAACTCTCAGACTGGGAGAAAGTTACTAGCGGTGTGCCCCAGGGCTCAGTTCTTGGGCCCATCTTATTTAATATTTTCATCAACGACCTAGAAGAAGGAACGTCCAGTGAAATCATCAAGTTTGCAGATGACACGAAGTTATGTCGGGCAATCAGATCACAAAAAATGGATGACAGAACATAAACTGAAGCTCAACCCAGATAAAACTAAATTTCTACTGCTTGAAAAGGACAAAACCCCTTCTATAACTGAGCTAGAAATAAAAACCACCAAATATCCCCTACAACCCACTCTCAAACTCCTTGGAGTAACAGTAGACAGAGGTTGCACTCTTCAGGTGCAAATCAACAAAATCACACAAAAAGCTTTCTTCACCATGCGCAACCTTCGCAAAATCAGAAAATTCTTTGAAAAAGAACAATTCAGACTCATAGTTCAATACCTAGTCCTAAGTCTATTGGATTACTGCAATATCCTCTACCTTTCTTGTCCTACCTACCTAATAAAACAACTACAGACCGTGCAGAACACTGCCCTCAGAATGATCTATTCCCTTGGAAAATTTGACCACATCACCAACGCCTTCCTAGACTCACACTGGCTTCCAATACAAGCCCGCATCCAATTCAAACTATACTGTATGTTATTCAAAACCTTAAACGGAACGGCACCCACCCACCTAAACAACCGTCTAAACAGGAACCTCTCAACCAGACAGAGGAGAACCCAATCCCCTTTCTTCTTCCCCCCTTTTAAAGGAACTAAACGCAAAAAGATGTATGACAACTTACTTGCAACACATGCAGCTAAATTGGACCCCTCCATCACCAACCTACTGACAGCATCAACTGACCTCAAGGCTTTCCGCAAAGAAATCAAGACCCTACTATTCAAGAAATTCACCCAAACGTCCTAATCCCTTCCTTTTCCCCTCTCTCCCCCTCTTAGAATCTACTCATCAAAATTGCTTTAGACCTTACGCCTTAACTGTAATTTGTATTTCTCTTCCTGGAAATGTCCAGTTATCGTTCTGATGTAATCCGCTTAGAACTGAAAGGTACAGGCAGAATATAAGCCAGTAATGTAAAAAGACAGCGAGGAACTACAGAGAGATTTGAGCCAGTTAGAGAAATGGGCAGAGAAATGGCAGATGAAGTTTAATGTGAAAAAATGCAAGGTAATGCATTTGGGCAGAAAGAACAAGGAGCACGAGTATAGAATGTGAGGTGCAACTCTGGGTAAGAGCGAACAAGAAAAGGACCTGGGGGTACTGATGGATAGGACCTTGAAACCATCAGCACAATGCGCGGCAAAGAAAGCAAATAGAATGTTGGGCATGATAAAGAAGGGAATCACAAGTAGATTGGAGAGGGCCATAATTCCGCTTTATAGAGCAGTGGTCAGACCACACTTAGAATACTGTGTCCAACACTGGTCTCCCTACCTAAAGAAGGATATAAAACTTCTGGAGAGGGTGCAGAGGCGAGCAACGAAGCTAGTTAAAGGGATGGAGAACTAGAACTACAAAATACGACTTAAAAAACTGGGACTATTCTCCCTTGAGAAGAGGAGACTGCGAGGGGATCTGATTGAGACTTTTAAAATAATAAAAGGAATTGACAAGATAGAGCAGGATAAAAAGTTATTTACGATGTCAAATGTGACCAGGACAAGAGGTCATGGACTGAAGCTGAGGGGGGACAAGCCCAGGACAAATGCCAGGAAGTTCTACTTCATGCAGTGAGTGGTGGACACCTGGAACGCTCTCTCGGTGGAGGTTGCTGCAGAACCCACCGTTCTAGGATTTAAGGGCAAGTTAGATGCACATCTCTTGAAAGATGCATAGAAGGATACGGGTGACTAAGTTTTCGCCAGGTTACACCTGGCTGGGCCTCCGTGTGAGCGGATCACCGGACTTGATGGATCTAAGGTCTGATCCAGAGATGGCAGTTCTAATGTTCTTATGTTATTAGCTCTTGCTGGATGAACATACATCCATGTGACTAATTTATAGTGTAAATCCTGGAGCTGGTTGTTTTCTGCTAAACGCAAACCCTCTGGCAAACTCTTAGGAAGACTTTCCAAAGTATAACCTCCAAAATCTCTATTCCATGAGGTTATAAAGTTTGCAGTGAGAGGGATACTGCACCTTCATAATAACGTCCTACAAGGCCTATTGTCACTGCTGGCAAGGGCCAATATTCATTACATACAGATTCATTAAAATCAAGGTGACAAGTTTTTAACAATGATGGTGAAATTCTATAACTGACCCCGAAAGTTAGGCATCAGTAGCCGTCCTACTGGTGCCTGAGTTAACTGACAAATGCTGTTAGAAACAGTGAAAACCCCCAATGTTCAAATGCCTACTGGTACCTAAATAAAAGGCACTGGAATCACACCTATGTAGGTGCTTTTCGGCACCTAAAACCACTATGGGTGTGCTTAATGCCGGAAGTGACATTAGGCACTGGAAGGCGTCTATGTAGGTGCGATTCACGGCATAGATTTGCATTGCAAATGTAGGCCCAGAAAATCCTGGCCTACATTTCCAGTGCCTATCTTGCCCTGAGACATGATTCTGTGTACGGCGCTGTTATGTGATCTGCGGCACTGATAGCGACACCATATACAGAATCCAGCTGTGAGTGTATATAATGTCAAAATTGCAATTAAGGGTACCAATCTCCAGGATTCAATGAATATTCTTTCTTTAAATACTCATATGATAACATCATAGGTTCATCATTTTCCACAACATGTTGCAACTTTTTATGGCCCACTGCTGCCACCCAGCACCCATAAAGCTCATAATAAATTACAGATTACCTACTGTAAGTAAATATTTTGAGCAGTATGCATGGAGGCTAAAATACTTATGGAACTGGTTCCACGCTCATGGTACAGGTCGTATCAAAATATTATGTTTTAATGAAGTGGAAAGGCCTAGCATGGAGAACATAAGCCAAATGGTATGGGATAGCCAGTTCCTGCTCAAAAGTGACTATAATATTCTAAGGTGTGATACACCCAATCTCTCATATAACGCAAATGACATGCAGTAAGTAACTGTAATTGTTGGAAGGAGGCATGAGACCTCCCTCCATGCCAGATAAAGTGTCTAATAAGACAGTTCCATTCCTGTAAATATTTGAATTTAAGAATCAAGGATAAATGATTTAATGGATAAATCCATTTGGGCATTAAGATCATTTTAACTAATTGTATTCTTTCCTACCAGGACACTGGTAAATATTTCCATCGGTCACATAAAACTTCAGTCTCTCTCAGGAATCTAGGGATATTACTGGTATGTAGAGATGATACTGTCAGTGGTATCCAAAGACCCAAATATTTTATCTTTCCCCCTGCTCAACTAAGCGTAAATGATTCCTTCATGCACTTATCTAGATCTCTGGTCAAACTTGGTGCTTCAGATTGATCATAATTAATTCACAACCCAGAACATTATCCAAAATCGTGTTATAAATCTAGCATACTCTACAAGGAGGTCTGTGGCTTAGTAAATTGCTATTAAGAGGTCATCCACAACTAAGGCTTGTTTAAATTTGTTCTCCTATACTGGTATCCCTACTGTATTAGGGTCACCTTTTAATCTTAAAGCCAAGGGTTCTGTACAAAGCACAAATAAAATTGGAGGTTAAATGGCAATCTAGGAGAAAGCGGGTCATTTATGAAGACTTGCGTCCAAGCGTTTGGCATAGTAATCGAATCATACCCAATATAGGGGATTCAAAGTCAAACCTCTGCAAGATGTGGGGCCATGAAACTGTATCAAAAGCTTTTTCAATGTGAAATCTAACAAGGAGAGCCTCCAAACCATTAGTCTACGCTGATTCTATGGCACACAATAGGTGACTATAAAACACAAGTTAGTAGAATAAAACAAATAATCCAATGACACTCATCCACCATAAAATGTGCTAGGTGCGTGCAAAAACAAACAAAGCACAGGCTTCTTTATAAGTTTAAGAGGAGAAAAACCATCAGAACCAAAATCTTTGCCCACCGTAGAAAAGGCTCTAGGTAAGGAAGGCAACAAACCTCATTGGCATAAAGCACCTCTTCTGCTTTGTCAAAAAAAAGTTCTGTTCGATGCCGTTTGAAATCAACAGGGTGAAATAATAAACTAATCTTATGCAGAGGATCAGCACACCAACGATGGCCTGCGTTTCACAAATCATGCTGCCTCAGGGTGTAAAAATCGCTGATCATTTCTCGTAGTAGGAGCACGAAAAAGTTTGCATCTTCCTGCACTTCAAGACACAATAGGTGACAAACATTTGTGACTGCAGTTGTCTGGGTAGGTAGAACCAATGTTTGGGCTATCATACTGTGGCTTTCTTCAGGGTGTGCTGAAATGTCAGTTCTACCTACCCAGAGGCGGTGAAACCTGGTCAACTGCAACAATCATGATGTCAGCCGCGGAAGCAATTGCATTTCTCCCTTTAATAAATCCTACTTGATGGGAACCTATCGCTGTAGGCAAAATATTTATTAACCTACAGGCTAACATTTTTTGCATGAATTTTTACATCAACATTTAATTAAGAGTTAGTTAACTGTAGATCCCTGCCCGCTTTTAATATTGGAACCACCACAGCACCTCATAAACCACTAACAAGGCAGGGGGTAATATGGTGGTCCAGAATCTTATAAAACTCTATTACGAGTCCATCCGGATCAGGGCTTTTGTTGGACGCTGTTTGTTTTAGTGCATACTGAAGTTCTTCCAGGTGAAGGGAGGCGTTCAGAGAACTCAGCTCCTCCAATAAAACCGGAGCTGAATATCAGCAAAAAATGTCTCGGTTAGACAAAGGATCATCTGAGTCCGCCATGTATAATGTATACAGCATATAATTGATGAAGGAATTATTAGCTATTTTCTCCTGGGTCTCTAATCACCGGGATAAAGCAGGGCCTTGCTCTGCTCTAACCAGGCAGACCAAACATGTGCCTGTCCTATTTCCAATTTAAAAAAAATCAAAGTCTCTCAAACTTCAAAGAGTTATGCGTGCATTAATGAAGTAACATATACAGTGTAGTTTGTAACTGAAACAATGGTTCCTTATTAGTCTGCGTTGAGTGGGAGAGCCATTTTTAACAATGACTTCTCAGCAATTCAATGCTGATGAAGTTGAATATTACCTGATATAGGAACTTTGTGAGAATGTGTTAAACAAATTAGGATTTTATATATACCGCATATCAAGGTTATCTAAGCGGTTTTTACAATCAGGTACTCAAGCATGATTGACAGCTTTTTATGCTGATCCAAACTGTGCACAAGTAACGAGAAAGTAGCACTGTCTCGCATTTTGTATTTAATTATAAAATTGATGAAGGAAAAGCATGACACATATTCTTACTAAAATAGGGTAAAGGAGTCCAGACAGTGGTCTAACTGTGGACATTATTCCAGCCTGAATTTAAAAAAAAACCAACATTGATGTTACAGAACATGAGGATTGAAAAATTACAATCAAGAGCAATACATTTTTGAAATTATTTTCTCGTATATTAACTACAGCACATTTCATTGTAAGATTATTTCCCTACTAACACTGTAAGCTGACCAATACTTGTGCTTGAAAACAAACACTGCAGATTCCGTTCTCATAGCATCTAGCTTCTGCATACCACAAGTTTGATAGAAATGTTGCATCTTCATCATAGCAGTCTGGAAATTCTTTATAATGACCCAAATAGTGGCTAAGCCAAAATATAGGTAATTTAAATAATGAACAATCATATTTCACCTCCAAGCAAAATAGCCTCTGCACATATGGACCACCTTTCTGACACTGCAAACTCCATCATTCACTTGACTTTGGACTGTAAATTACCTTCACTTTCTACCTCTCAGCACAGCTTTTTAAACAGGACTAGTTTATCTCTTCTTGTATTGTACCTTTTCTGAAACTGCTTTGTAATGTATTTCCTGTAGCATCCTTGTACTATACTAAATTGTATCTCTTTAAATTGTACTGTAAGCCGCCTTGAAGCTATTTAGGCATAATGCGACTCATAAATCCCAGGTTAGATTAGCTAATGAAAACTGAAACTAAAAACCACAGTGCTTTTACATTGGCTGACTTTGCTTCACATTTGGTGATTCCACAGAGAGGTTAATTCATAAGGAGCTTAACCCAAATTCACAGGCTTAAATTCCTGCTAAACTTTTGTGTCAAAATCATTTATTTGGAGTGCTCCATTTACCATGTAAACTACTATGCAAGATCATAATTGCATTGTCTGCAAACACATTACACACACATACACATACAAAAAAAAACGCAGAGTAGCTCGCCTCTTCTCCCAAGACAAACAATCTTTAACTAATGGTAATTGGAGCATGAGTGATCCTCAGGTCCTCTTGCTATGTCAACTCTGCTCTCAAAATGGCTTCTGTTGTCCCTCTCCACAAATTGGAAGTAAGGAAAAGTAGGGAATTACAGGCCGGTAAATCTAACTTCTGTGGTAAGAATATTAATGAAAACATTTTTAAAATGGAAAATGGTCAAGTTTCTGAAATCCGGTGGATTACAGTACCGGAGGCAATGAGGATTCACTAGAGGTAGGTCTTGTTGGTCAAATCTGATCAATTTCTTTGATTGGGTGACAGGAGAATTGAATAGTGGGAGTACGCTAGATGTAGTGTATTTAGATTTTAGCAAAGCCTTTGATAGTGTTCCACACAGACGTCTAATAAATAAACTGAGTGCCCTCGGGATGGGTCCCAAAGTGATGGGCTGGGTCAAGAACTGGTTGAGTGGAAGGTGACAGATGGTAGTGATCAATGGAGATCGCTCTGAGATAAGGGATGTTACCAGTGGTTTACCTCAAGGTTCTGTTCTTGGGTCTGTTCTTTTTAACATTTTTATAAACTATATTGCTGAAGGGTTGTTGGGTAAGATTTGCATCTTTGCGAATGATACAAAAATCTACAATAGAGTTGACACGCCGGATGGTGTGAATAACATGAAGAAAGACCTGGCGAAGCTTGAAGAATGGTCTGAAGTTTGGCAGCTAAAATTTAATGCTAAGAAATGCATGGTCATGCATTTGGGCTGCAAAAACCCAAGGGAACAGTCCAATTTAGGAGGTGAAGAACTTATGTGCACAACAGAAGAGTAGGACTTGGGTGTGATTGTATGTGATGATCTTAAGGTGGTCAAACAGGTTGAAAAGGTGAAGGCGAAAGCTAGAAGGATGCTAGGTTGCATAGGGAGAGGTATGGCCAGTAGGAAAAAGGAGGTATTGATGCCTCTGTATAAGACTCTGGTGAGACCTCATTTAGAATATTCTGTGCAATTCTGGAAACCGCACCTTCAAAAAGATATAAAAAGGATGGAGTCAGTCCAGAGGAAGGCTACTAAAATGGTGCGTGGTCTTCATCATAAAGCATATGGGGACAGACTTAAAGATCTCAATCTGTATACTTTGGAGGAAAGGCAGGAGAGGGGAGATATGATAAAGATGTTTAAATACCTAATGTGGCGTAAATATGCATGAGTCAAGTCTCTTTCATTTGAAAGGAAGATCTGAAATGATAGGGCATAGGATGAAGTTAAGAGGTGATAGGCTCAAGAGTCATCTAAGGAAATATTTTTTATAGAAAGGGTGGTAGATGCATGGAACAGTCTCCCGGAAGAGGTGGTGGAGACAAAGTCTGTATCTGAATTCAAGAAAGCATAGCTTAGGCATGTGGAATCTCTTAGAGAGAGGAAGGAATAATGGTTACTATGGATGGGCAGACTGGATAGGCCATTTGGCCTTTATCTGCCATCATGTTTCTATGTTTTTCTTGCAGCAGTCTAGTGAGATTGCTATTAGAGATAGTGGCAGCCATATTGAGAGCAGAGTCAGCAACTGCAGGATCATTCTTGCTTTGCTTATACCCCTAGACTGCCAGAAATTGTAAGATGGGTCTGATGGGATCACCTACAGCAGTGGTCTCAAACTCGCAGCCCGCCAGGTACTATTTTGAGGCCCTCGGTATGTTTATCATAATCACAAAAGTAAACTAAAACAGTTTCTTGATCATATGTCTCTTTAGCTATAAATTACAATATTATTATTGAGACTTAGCTAAAAGGAAAGATTTATAAACTTTAAAGACTTTAAAGAGTTTAAAGAGTTTTACCTCATGCAAAATTGTCGTTTCTTTAATAAGACAGCTATTTTTTCTGAGGCCATCCAAGTACCTACAAATCCAAAATGTGGCCCTGCAAAGGGTTGGAGTTTGAGACCACTGACCTACAGGTAGGCAAGAGGGAAAGGAAATAGAGAATGACATGGGGACAAATTTGTCCCTGTCCCCGCTGGAACTCAATTTTCCATCCCATCCCCATGAGTTTTGTTTCTATCCCTGTCCCTGCCCCATTCCTGTAAGCGCTGTCTTAACCACTCAAGCCTTGAACACTTATGATTTTAACGTGTTTGACGCTTGTGCAGATGTGGATGGAGCTTGCAGGAATGGGGCAGGGACAGGAAAAGAACTCACAGGGACGGGAAAATGAGCTCCCATAGGGACGGAGAAAAATTTGTCCCTGTGTCATTCTCTAAAAGGAAACCCCTGTTCAGAGGGGAGGGAGACAAACAAGACAAAGCACAAATTTTTGGCTTCCACTGAAAACACAGTTAGTTTTAACTAAAACCATGGTTGCAGTCTTTTGACCAAAATCAGGCAAGAAAATGATTTTGGGCCTGTTTCAGCACTGTAACCGAAATTCGGTCGACCTCTGCCATTATAAAATCTAACCCTTAATCCATAAATCCCTTCCCACACAATTAATTCCCTGGAATCGGTTGCATTAAATATCACTATTGTTTTGGATTCTACCAGATACTTGTGACAGTACGCTGTCAATAGCGCACAGGACATTGGCACGCCTACAATCCCGCCCCGACATTTGCGTGCAGGAAAAATGGGCTCCGCCCTGTTGCCTTCCCTTCGGGGTGAAATTATAAGTGGACTGGGTGGGGGAGGTTTGTGGCAATGATGTAATTGAGTGTTCATTGGCATCCCCCTGATTGTAGTGGGAGGGTCCCCCCAAACCCTGCCTCAGAGCACAAATGGAAAGGCAATAGGGGGGCGCGCATTTGTCCTGCATGCAAATGTCGGGGCGGGATTGTCGGTGCGCCAATGTCCTGCGCGCATTTGACTGGTCACCACTTGTGGCCTGGATTGGCTGCTGTTGGAAGCAGGATACTGTGCTAGATGGGCCATTGGTCTGACCCAGTGTGGCTTTGCTTATGTTCTTATGAATGTACACTGAAGAATAGTGCACCAAAAATATAGTTACTAAGCACCAATTACATGTGAAATTGCCATTATAGGGCATAAGTTGGCATGCGCAAGCCTAATTTTAGGTATGAGTACTTACGCCATATCAAATGCTGGTGTAGATGCTGGTGCTTAAAGGTGGCAGTTGCTTGCTTAAGCGATTGTATTCTGTAACTTATACGCATAACTGCAAGACATATCCCTGACCTAACCATGGGCATGCCCCTTTTGTAATTCTATGTTTATAGAATAGTACTTAAGTGCAGTTTCGTGCTTAACTGCAAACTAATGCCAATTAGTAACAAATTTTGGGTTATTATTGATTCACAGGGCCAGTTGGCACCTAATTCAACAATTGAATGAGGCCTTTAACTGGCATTATACCATAACTTGTGTACCCAAATTTGCACACTAGTTAGAAATTTGGGCACCCATCTTTATAGAATCTGGCAGTATACTCAAAATTATATGTAGTGGTTAAGATCTGTGTCCTCGGAGCCAGACAGAATTTTTCTCGAACCTGTTATTAGTTCAAGAAAATGTTTGTGCCTGGTCTAAAATTGATAGGAAGAGACTGGAATCTCACCTTTTTGTAATTGTAATACGGTCATGTTCATTGATAACAAGTGCTTTGCCTCTATTCAGTTATTTAAGTCTGAAGACACGGGGACAAATTTTTCCTTGTCCCTGCGAGAACTCATTTTCCCATCCTGTCTTGGCAAGTTCTTTTCCTGTCCCTGCCCCATTCCTGGAAGCTCTGTCCTCATCTGCACAAGCCTCAAACACTTTAAAATCATAATTGTTCGAGGCTTGTGTGGTTAAGGCAGATCTTACAAGAATGGGACAGGGACAAAATTCACGGAGATGGAAACGTTGATTAAACACAAATTAGATACGATTCTGAACGACAAGAGGCTGAGGGATCCCCACCAGCATGGATTTACAATGGGAAGGTCCTGCCAATCCAATCTAATCAGCTTCTTTGACTGGGTAACGAAAAAGCTAGATAAGGGAGAGTCCCTGAATATTGTGTATTTGGACTTCAGTAAGGCTTTTGATAATGTTCCACACCGTAGGTTATTGAACAAGATGAGTTTGTTGGGACTAGGAGAAACATTGACTGCATGGGTTAAAGAATGGCTCAGTGGCAGACTACAAAGGATGGTGGTAAATGGTACTCCCTCCGAAACGTCGGAAGTGATCAGTGGAGTGCCGCAGGGCTCGGTCTTGGGTCCAATCCTATTTAATATCTTTGTACGGGACCTGACTCAGGGACTTCAAGGTAAAATTGCATTATTTGCCAATGACGCTAAACTGTGCAATGTAGTGGGCAAAGGCATCGTGCCCGACGCTATGACGCAGAACCTACTTTTACTGGAACAATGGTCCACAATTTGGCAACTGAGTTTTAATGCCAAAAAGTGTAAGATTATGCACCTTGGCAGTGGAAGCCCATGCAAAACTTACACCTAAATGGTGAGACCTTAACAAGAACTGTGGCAGAACGGGACCTAGGAGTAATCATTAGTGAAGATATGAAGACTGCCAATCAGGTGGAGAAAGCTTCATCAAAGGCTAGACAAATGCTGGGTTGTATCCGAAGAAGTTTTGTTAGCCGAAAGCCTGAAGTTGTGATGCCGTTGTACAGGTCCATGGTGAGACCTCATCTGTAATATTGTGTTCAATTTTGGAGGCCACATTATCAAAAGGATAAGCTGAGAATAGAGTTGGTTCAGCGAATGGCCACTAGGATGGTCTCAGGGCTCAAGGATCTCTCCTATGAAGAACATCTAGCAGCTATACTCTCTCGAGGAACACAGAGAGAGGGGAGACATGATAGAGACGTTGAAATATGTTACTGGTCGTATTGAGGTGGAAGAAGACATCTTTTTCCTTACAGGACCTACGGTAACAAGAGAGCATAGGTTAAAAATCAAGGGTGGGAGATTTTATGATTATATTAGGAAGGGTGGTTGATCATTTGAAAGATCTTCCACTTCAGGTAGTAGAGGCCAGCAACGTGCTCGATTTTAAGAAAAGATGGGATAAACATGTGAGTTCACTGCGAGGAAGTGCTTAAGGGGGAGGATTCTTGAGTGGGCAGACTTGTTGGGCCGACGGCCCTTTTCTGCCGTCATATTCTATGTTTCTATGTTTCTATTGAGTTCCTGCAGGGTCAGGGACAAATTTGGCCCCGTGTCATTCTTGAAGTCTGATTAATGCTTATAGCCTACACCAGGGGTGCCCAAAAGGTTGATTGCGATCGACTGGTAGATTGCAAAGGCAACGCGAGTCGATTGCGTTGCCTTTGCGTTCTACTTGCTTCCCGACCAACTTCCCCCACCCGTAAATTCTGACGTTGGAGCGGAAGTTCCGGGCCAGCCAATCGCTGGAAATCTGGTCGGCCCGATGCTTTTGTGTAGGGAAGCAGGGAGAGCTTGGGGCAGCGGTGGTTTGGAGACCTGTTCCCCGATGGCGGCGGCAGTGGCTTGGAGAAGGCAGGGAGACAGAAAGAAGGGGGAGCAGGGAAACAAAAAGAAAGAAGGGAAAAAGAAAGAAAGAAAGGGGGACAGGAAGACAGAAAGAAAGGGGACATAGAGAGAGAAAGACAGAAAGACAGAACGAAAGAAAGGGGGAACAGGAAGACAGAAAGAAAGGGGGAATGGAGAGAGAAAGACAGATAGAAAGAAAGGGGGCAGGGAGACAGAAAGAAAGAAAGAAAGGGGAGGGGGCAGTGAGAGAGGTAGAAAAAGTTGGCGGAGGGAATGAGGTCTGGAAGCATACAGCAGGCTGAAAGAAGGGAAGAAATATTGGATGTACAGTCAGAAGAATAAAGTGCAACCAGAGACTCAAAAATCACCAGACAACAAAGGTAGGAAAAATGATTTTATTTTTAATTTAGTGATCAAAATATGTCCGTTTTGAGAATTTATATCTGCTGTCTATATAAGAATATAAGAATTCCCGCTGCTGGATCAGACCAGTGGTCCATCCTGCCCAGCAGTCCGCTCATGCAGCAGCCCCCAGGTCAAAGACCGGTGCTCTAAATGAGTCCAGCCTCACTTGCGTATGTCCCAGTTTAGCAGGAACTTGGCCAGCTTAGTCTTGAAACTCTAGAGGGTGTTTTCCCCTACAACAGACTCCGGTAGAGTGGTTCCAGCTCTCCATCACTCTCTGGGTGAAGAAGAACTTCCTTTAGTTTGTATGGAATCTATCCCCTTTCAACTTTAGAGAGTGCCCTTTCGTTCTCTCTACTTTGGAGAGGATGAACATTCTGTCTTTGTGTACTAAGTCTATTCCCTTTAATCCTGGCTTGCCCTTATATTTCCCCTATGGCAAGTTGGGAATGGCACAATATTTTGCACTATGGCCCCCCTTTTACTAAACTGCAATAGCATTTTTTAGCACAGGGAGCCCATGAACATCGAGAGTAGCGCAGGGCATTCAGTGCAGCTCCCTGCGCTAAAAAACGCTATCGCAGTTTAGTAAAAAGGGAGGGATATATTTGTCTATTTTTGTATAGTTGTTCCTGAATTAACATTGCATAAAATCATTTGCCTTGACCTTTTTGAAAACCCACAGAATATAAATGATAGTTAACATTTTCTCTGCGTACAGTGTTCTTTGTGTTTTTTAAAATTTTATTGTTGGTAGATCATTTTGACTTGATCATTTTAAAAGTAGCTTGCAAGCCCAAAAAGTGTGGGCACCCCTGGCCTACACCATGTTCTGTAGACTGAAAACCTCTCAGAGGGATTATACTTCTTATTCACACACATTTTATTCATATATTAAGAACTAATCTTTATTTACTTAACTCCTCACACAGGCTAGATTGTCTGATGTTCTTCCCTTCATTAATACTAATCATCATTCTTTCTCACTAGTACTTAATCTAAAAGAGTGATCTGCTTCCCCTAGATTGTACAAGCTAATTACGTCATTCCTGGGAAGACAGAATTACAGGATGTGGTGGACAACACTTTATCTGAATTCAATAAAAATCAGTCCCCTAAGGACCGAGATGGGAAAAATTTTAAATGGTCTTCAGAGGAAATCTGATGGTGTACACTGGTAATCTCTCCAAAGCTTAAAAAAAGGATAATACTCGATGCTTAACATTAACCTAAATGTTGAGTTAAAAATATTGCAAACTGGAAAGATTAAAAGAGCAATCAAATTTATGTATACATGTATATTGTATATAAAAAAAACACTTATTTATTTATAAACATCTCTATACTGCTTTTATATCCAGCTCTATCATAGTGGTGTACAATTGTGTACAAGACAGAATAATTACAAATGTAAAAGTATCATCTAATAACAAAATTAAAAAAGAAAAAAAAAACTAGATAAATTTATTGAAGACAAAAGACAGAAAAGATTCACTCATCCTCCATTATGCAGTACTGTACATTGGACTTGAAAAATCTTTAAGGTTTTAAACTTTTTAGTAAATGTTTATGTTGTTGAAACATAGTAACATAGGGCCGTATTCTATACTTGTATCTTTTAGGACCATGTTTGAAAACCCCCCAAAACATTCAAGGGACTGTTGTTTCAAAGGATATATAATTACCCTATATATGTTTTTAACATAATGCCTAGAAGGTCGATTGGGCGGTTTATAAAATTTTTGAATAAACTTGAAACTTGATTGTATTTAGGGATGACTGCTGTGAGATGTAGAGCATTGCAGGTTATCCAGAATGCCGCCGCGCAATTGATTTGTGGAGGAAGCAAGTTTTAGCATGCAACACCATTGCTGAGATGGCTTCACTGGCTGCCAGTAAAATATATGATTGTCTATAAAATTCTTATGCTGATTTTCAAAGCGTAAATTTTCAAACAGCACTTTTTTTGTGGTATATATTCGTAATGAGAACATTAAATCAGCTATCTCAACAGTAGAACAAGTTGTTCTCTTGTTCCACCCACTATTCTCATTCAGATGTCTTATGAATAATATGCACAGCTTTTAAAGACCCTCAGAAATACCACCCGAGACTTATTCCATTCATTGTCTTTAAGTTTTAAGTGCTGTCTCCTCATCAGGGCATATATAAAAGCATAGCTCTCTATGTTGTGTAATATAAATACTTTATTCTACTTGTGGTTTGTTTAAGTGACTAGTGATTTATCTTATTGTGGTCCTCCGTCGAAGGGTATCTTAGCCAACATGTTTCACCAAATGGTTTTATCAAGGATGTAACCCCCTGCAATCACACAATAACAATTGTTAATATCTACTCAACATCTTCCCTAAATCCTCACCACAATTATCCTCCATTAACTCAAAATACTTTCTCTCTCTGTTAACAGAGTGAATTTTCCTTAGCTTTTGCTAACTACACACTGTTCATTTCGACCACGGTTTGAGTCTATTTAAATATCCTCCCTTCGTGAATCTATTTAAATATCCTCCCAACCTCTGACTTCATTACGTCTGAGGACGATCTCACCAGAGGGGGAGGTTCAAACGCTACTGTTTACAAATACTTTTAACACTCCCAAACTCTCGACCCATGGAGGAACCCCCCTCCTTTCCCATCAAATTAGAGAAGCCCATTCTAGTTCCAAGTTTAAACCCTTAGGGATGACTGTATTTAAACAATATATCCATTTCTGTTCCATGAAATTTAATTTCTCCTCCCAATTACCTCCCTCATTCTCTATCTCCAACACGTCAATGACTCTCCATTTAATTTCCTCCACTGTATGAGAATATTCAGCCCAGGCTTGGAGATTTCCTGTTGTAATACGTGATATGTGTTCATTTAAACAAATTTGGATCAATCTTTTCGTGCGACCCACATATATTAAGTCACAAGGGCAACTTATGATGTAAATTACTCTACTAGACTTACAAGTGGTGTTTTTATGGTCTGTCAGTGTATGTTTAGTTTGGGGGTCTTGCCACATACGTCCTTCTATTGTGTGCTCACACCATTGGCAATGTCCACATTTCATGTGGGTCCCCTCTGTATCTCTATCCCTTTTATATGTTTGCGACATCAATATGTCATTAATTGTTCTTCCTTTGGTGAATGCAAACATCAGAGGGTTATCAAATGCTTTTAATGTTTGGAGGATAGGCCAGTATTGTTTTATCAAAGCAATGGTTTTACCCACTGCTGTCGAATAGGGTAGAACACACACTATCTGTTCTTTCTATATCATGTTCTCTAGTTGGTCTTTCTTGAATCAACCATTCATGGTGGGCATAACGTGCTCTTATATATGCCTTTCGTATTGCCCTTTCAGGATATCCCCGTATACGGAATCGTTGTTGGAGATCCTCAGCTACTCTCTTAAACTCTTATATAGTAGAATATAGGGAGGCTATACTTAAGACGGTAGGGGTGGAAACTATTAAAATGGAGGAGGGTATTACGTGATACCATCTTCCTGAATAGTGAGGTATTAATTCTGTTCCCTTCTTTCTTGATTAAGATGTCTAAACATTCAATCTGACTCTTATGATATGATGTGAATTGGAGGTTAGGATTTCTTATGTTAATCCAGTGGGTGAATTTCTCCAGTTCTTGTTCTGTCCCTCTCCACAAGAAAAAAACATCATCTAAAAATCGTTTCCATAGGAGTATGTTGTTTTTATATGTCTCAATCGGATATATTTCTAGTTCCTCAAATTGGCCTACATATAATGTGGCCACTGACAGGACTAAAGTGGCTCCCATAGCCATCCCCTGGATCTGTTGGAAAAAGGCGCTTCATATTCAAAATAATTTTGAGTAATCACCCAGTGTGCCAATTTTACTAGGAATTCTGTAGGTATTTTTTGTTTAACTTCACTTGTTTTCAAGGTATCTTCTATAATTTTTAACGCCCCAGCTTGAGGTATATGGGTATAGAGAGAAACTATATCCATTGTTACCAGCCATAGATTCTCTGGAGATAGAATATATTCTTGTAGCAATCGCAATAAGTGTGAGGAATCTTTCAGGTATGAAGGGACTTTAGCTGCCTCCTTTTTCAAAAACATATCTAGAAACTTAGATAATGGTTCCAAAATACTCTCGCTCGTATTCACTATTGGTCTCCCTGGTGGACTTTCTAAATTCTTGTGAATTTTTGGGACAAAATTAATTTTTGGTGTTTTTGGGTGTTTTCCAGGAAGTATTCTTTCTTAGTCAAATGTCCTTGCTCATAATGACTGGTGATGTAGTCAAATATTTCCTTCCTTTAATCTGGGAGCCATTTTGAAGCCAAGCCGTGGACAGAGTTGGAGAGAATGGGAGTTTTGTCTTGGAATTTTCCCTGATGCAGCCACTGGTTGGCAAAACAAGAGCCTTGTTGGAAATAGAACTTCTTATCTTCGCTCCAATGCTATGTGCAATTTAGCAGGAACATCGATGTATTGGACTGAGCTATGAAGATAAGCACTAATTTTTGGTTTCTTGTTCTTTTTCGTTTTCCCTGTGCACAGTGGTGGGATGTTTCTCTGGAGTTTTTTGCCTATGATACAGAATTAGAACGGCTAAAACTCATTGGGTTGCCGTCTGCATATTATTTATGGTTGAGGCTTTTTCTCCACTTTGAGTAAATGGTTTTTAGTGGGTACTTCCACCACTTGGCTAATAACATTTTTCTAGTTTTTTGATTTAAATGTCTCTATCATAACTCTCCTCTCCCTCCTTTCCTTCAAAGTATACAGATTGAGATCTTTAAGACTGTCCCCATAAGCCTTATGATGAAGACCACATACCATTTTAGTAGCCTTCCTCTGCACCGACTCCATCCTTTTTATATCTTTTTAAAGGTGTGGCCTCCAGAATTGTATACAATATTCTAAATGAGGTCTCATCAATGTCTTATACAGGGGCATCAATACATCCTTTTTCCTACTAGCCATACCTCTCCCTCTCCCTATGCTTTCGCCATCACCTTTTCAACCTGTTTGGCCACCTTAAAGTCATCACATACAATCACACCCAAGTCCCGCTCTTCTGTCGTGCACATAAGCTCTTCACTCCCTAATCTGTACTGTTCCCTTGGGTTTTTGCTGCACTATCTGCTTTTACCATAACTTCTAAATAGAGACCTTGCTAGATGTCAGATACAACACAAGGTAACTTCACACGGACTTAGCTGTGCAGGAAATGTGAATCTCCTCATACATCCACCATATAGTGCAAAAAATGTGCAAAGGTCTGTTTTTTTTCTTTCATAAGAACATAAGAACATAAGCAATGCCTCTGCTGGGTCAGACCTGAGGTCCATCATGCCCAGCAGTCCGCTCACGCGGCGGCCCAACAGGTCCAGGACCTGTGCAGTAATCCTCTATTTATACCCCTCTATCCCCTTTTCCAGCAGGAAATTGTCCAATCCTTTCTTAAACCCCTGTACTGTACTCTGCCCTATTACTCCCTCTGGAAGCGCATTCCAGGTGTCCACCACTCGTTGGGTAAAGAAGAACTTCCTAGCATTCGTTTTAAATCTGTCCCCTTTCAACTTTTCCAAGTGTCCTCTTGTTCTTTTATTTTTCGAAAGTTTGAAGAATCTGTCCTTCTCTACTCTCTCTATGCCCTTCATGATTTTATAAGTCTCTATCATATCCCCTCTAAGTCTCCTCTTCTCCAGGGAAAAGAGACCCAGTTTCTCCAATCTCTCAGCGTATGAGAGGTTTTCCATCCCTTTTATCAAGCGTGTCGCTCTCCTCTGAACCCTCTCGAGTAACGCCATATCCTTCCTAAGGTACGGAGACCAATATTGGACGCAGTATTCCAGATGCGGGCGCACCATCGCCCGATACAATGGCAGGATAACTTCTTTTGTCCTTGTTGTAATACCCTTCTTGATTATGCCTAGCATTCTATTTGCTTTCTTAGCGGCTGTTGCGCACTGTGCCGTCGGCTTCATTGTCATGTCCACCATTACCCCCAAGTCCCTTTCTTGGTTGCTCTCATTCAATAATATCCCTCCCATCGTATAGTTGTACCTCGGGTTTCTGTTTCCAACATGCAATACTTTACATTTCTCAATGTTGAACTTCATCTGCCATCTCGCCGCCCATTCCCCCAATTTGTTCAAGTCCCTTTGCAATTCTTCGCATTCCTCTTTAGTCCCAGCTCCACTAAATAGTTTTGTATCGTCCGCAAATTTTATTATCTCACACTTTGTGCCTGTTTCTAGATCATTTATGAATATATTAAATAGCAGCGGCCCTAGCACTGAGCCCTGCGGAACACCACTCGTGACCCCCATCCAGTCCGAGTAGTGGCCCTTCACCCCTACCCTCTGTTTCCTACCCGCCAACCAGTTTCTGATCCATCTATGTACGTCTCCGTCCACTCCATGGTTCTTCAGTTTCCGGAGTAGACGTTCGTGAGGCACCTTGTCACTACATAGCCTAATGCCACACAAGCAGCGCTGTTACAAACATATTCTGTAGGTCAATGCTAAGGTTAACAAAGATTCCTTCCTTGGACCAGAAGGAGATACCGACAAACCACTGGAAGAGATCCCAAAACAAACTACCCAATTTTTTGTTTAACTTCACTTGTTTTCAAGGTATCTTCTATAATTTTTAACACTTCAGCCTGAGGTATATGGGTATAGAGGGAAACTATATCCATTGTTACCAGCCATAGATTCTCTGGAGATAGAGTATATTCTTGTAGCAATCGCAATAAGTGTGAGGAATCTTTCAGGTATGAAGGGACTTTAGCTGCCTCCTTTTTCAAAAACACATCTAGGAACAACACCCAAAGACCCACTCAGTGTGTGAACCAGTTGAGTGGAGTGGACTAACTGGGGGGTAGAAATGGGCCCAGAGTTTGCTCAGCAGAATTTCCCAGACCACCTCTTCCTCTCAACACATTGACACGCTGCTGCCACCACCACCACTAGGAACACCTCACCTGGTAGGCCAGCAATGCTATAAACTTTATAAAACACATTATTATATTTTCATATAAAGCACATATTTTAACCGAACTCTCTGACATCCTCAGCTTTTCCATTCACAAAAATAGAAGGAAGAAAAGTTCCCATTTCCTGCTGTCTCATGTCCCCGGCCTATACAATATTTTTCTTCTGCAGACCCTTCAAAAGTCTGACCAAATTCTCGTTTCACTTGCATTATAAAGTACTGAGGATGCCATCTCTCCCCAATCCCAGGTCCTAAAGTCTAAGACAGTAGCGCAAACTAGTGCTGCCAGATTCAGGAAAAAAAATTTTGATTTGATTCAGCCTATTGAATTGGTTTATCGATTCGATTTTCCTGCCCAATTGGATGTTTTTTTCAAACATTCTGGTGGGTTTATTTTATAGCTTTTTCACCCCCCTTTGGCTTCTCCTAACCTCACTGGCGCTGTGGTGTAAATAAAATAAAGAAACAAAAAGGACTTTTCCTCTCTCTGTTAAATCCTAGCTCACGTTTGCTGTCTAACACCAGCTCTGGCAGGATACACATTTCAAATCTGACATATTGTAATCACAAAACAGAAAATATAATTAGTTTTTCTACCTTTTGTTGTCTGGTTATTTTTCAAATCTTGTTGGTCCAAGGCTCTTGGTTGTCTTCTGATAACTTGCTTGCCAGGGTCTCCTTCTTCCTTCTTTCTCTGTGCTAACCATCCATCTGCCATCTCTGTCCTCCCCTTCCGTTTCCCTTCCCTCCCCCGGACGTCTGGCATCTTTCCTTTTTTTCGTCTCCCTCCACACTACCCTCTTAACTACCCTTTCATCCAGCAGCTCTCCCTCCTTCCTCACCACCCCAGAGTCCACCATCTCTCCCTTTCTTTTCCCAACTACCCTCCTAACTAGTATCTCTATCCCCCCCTCCACACTATCCCTTGTGTCCAACTTCTCTCTCTTTCTGTTTCTTCCCTCCCTAAAACCCATGGTCCATCATCTCTCTCCCTCTCCTCTATTTTCAGACCCATTATTTCTTCCCACCCAAAGTCCGGCATATGCACGTCTCTTTGAACCCCTCCCCTTCCCTCCGTGTACTTCTACACCAGGGCCCTCCCTCCCCTCCCCTGAAGGCCTGCCCACCCTTAAAGGTCTGCATCCCACCTCTGAAGGCCTGCACCCCCCCAAAGCCCTGTCCTCCCCTTGAAGGCCTGATTGCCTGTTCCCCTTAAAGGCCTGTCTCCCCCCTTGAAGGCCTGCCTGCCTGTCCCCCCCCCGAAGGCTTGCACCCCCCCGAAAGCCTGTCTGCCTGTTCCCCTTGAAGGCCTGTCCCCCACCTTGAAGGCCTGTCCCCCCTTTGAAGGCCCGCCTGCCTGTCCCCCTTGAAGGCTTGTCCCCCCCCTTGAAGGCCTGCCTGCCTGTTCCCCTTGAAGTCCTGTCCCCCCTCTTGAAGGCCTGTCCCCCCCTTGAAGGCATGTCCCCCACACACACAAGGCCTGCCTGCCCGCCCCACCCTGAAGGCCTGATGCCCCCCCCGAAGGACCACTCACCCTCCCCACCACCTCGAAGGACCGCTCGCCCCCACCACCACCACGAAGGATTGCTCATCCCCTCGGCCTCCCCGCACCATTTACCTGGGGAAACAGCCTGCACAAGATCGCGATGCCAGCGATCTTTGCCTGCTTCGGCTGTTTCCTCCGCCGCGGTCCCGCCCCTCCTCTGACGTCAGAGGAGGGGCGGGACCGTGGCGGAGGAAACAGCCGAAGCAGGCAAAGATCGCTGGCATCGCGATCTTGTGCAGGCTGTTTCCCCAGGTAAATGGTGCGGGGAGGCGGGGAGGGTTGGGGGGGAGGGAATCCAGACACGACACCCAGACGTCGGGGGCTGAACCGGATGTAGGGGGGGAACCGGACCGGGAGCACCCCCTCAGGGCTTGCACCCGGGGCGGACCGCCCCCCCCCCCCCTTTGTATGCCACTGGCACTCTGTGCCACTGGAAATACTGCTCAGTGAAATCAAATGAAGCCGCAACCACATTCTTAAGTATGAGTCGTACTTAAGTTAAGCATCTGTAACTCGGGTACTGTCTGTACCTCTTTTTGTCCTCTCCCTCTTATTATGAAAACAGCGTGTTTATGATCCTACTGTATGTATAATTCATTATTATGTTTTCCTTCATATGCAGCACTTTGGAAAGCTGTCAAAAATAAAGATGAAACCTCTCTTTGCCATGGTGCATTTCTATATGACCAAGGAGTTACACAAAAACAATTTCTATTCTCTGTCTCTCAGCCTCCCTCCCCCCCCCCCCGCCCCCCACCTGGGGAGGAAGTAAATTTCCCTTCCTGGTTTTTCACCATCCTCTCCAAAACTTTTGCTTCAGCTGCTCATAAATAGTCACATTGAAGTTTATGTGATTTATCATTTGAACGGCATCAACTCTCCTCTATTCTGTCCTTTATATTATAAAACTACACTTTTCCATCTGCATCTGTGATTCTTCGTTCCTCACCAATTCATGAGGATTTGGGGGTTTCCTGGCTGCTGGACAAACATAATCCTTTAATTAATTCTATAATAAAGAGGCTTCCTCTCTTCCTGGGATCCTGGTTTGAGGAACTTCTTATATCTATGGCCATGATAGGTCTGTGACAAATAGCTTTGTAGAATCATAAAGTTGGTCATATGCTAAATCTTTTTATCAGAAACTTCATTGGTTACCTAACCTTTGCTCTTTTCAGATCACCTTATCCTGACTTCATGGTACAGTTAGCTGTGCTGAGGTCTAGTACAGTAGTTCCAAACCCTGTCCTGGAGGACCACCAGCCTGTTGGGTTTTTGGGATAGCCCTAATGAATATGCATGAGAGAGATTACATATAATGGAGGTGGCAGGCATGCGGCTATCCTGAAAACCCGACTGGCTGGTGGTCTTCCAGGACAAGGTTGGGAACCACTGGTCTAGTATATAACTTCTAGTCAAATAGTCATCCAATTAATTATACTTAATTGTAGCAGCAAACCAGTAGTCAGCTGGTAGGAGTATCTTCTTTGGTGCAGTGTTGGAATCAGTTATAACAGTGTTCTTCAACCGCCGGTCCGTGGACTGGTGCCGGTCCGCAGAAATTTTCTACCGGTCCACAGGGCCGGAACCTCCATCGGGCCCAAGAGATTGTTCTGTAGCCGCTGGTCCTCGGTACAATCAATCCGGCATCTTCAGGCCGGGTCCCTGAGAGCTGCAGTGCACAAAGCTGTGGGAAAAGGCTCCTACCCGCAGTCTGCACCTGACCCGAAAGCCTTCTCTCTGACATCGCAACGTCGGAGGGAAGGCTTCCAGATGAGATGCAGGACGCGTGTGAGGAGCCGCTTCCCACAGCTTTGTGCAATGCAGCACTCAGGGAGCCGGCCCGAAGACCCTGAGTTGATCGCACTGCGGACTTGCCTGAAGCTAACACCGGGGGGCAGGCCAGAAGGCAAGGCACATGGAGGGAGAGAGACAACAGTAGGGGAAATGCTTTTTTTTTTTTTAAATTTAGTGATTTTACATCTGCCCTAATTGTCTGTCCTAACTGTCTGTTCAGGAAGAAATGCATTTGCTTGTTGTTTTCTGGGGGTTGTACTGCTTGCAGAGCCTTGCATCTTAAGGTTTGTTTGTGAATATTAATACTTTTAGTTTTTGGTCCTGCATTTGCATGGATGGGTTATCTGTTTTCTGGTAGGAATGAATGTTGAAAATTTTAATTTTGTGGTTAACCATTATGTGTTGTTAATATAATTATATTGTATGTGTGTATATATGAAAAATGGATGGAAAAAATGGTGTTACAATTAGTACTATTATGAGGGCGGAGTCTGGGGCGGAGATTGGGTTGAGATGGGCACAACTTAGCCCAGTGTTCTTCAGCTGCCAGTCCACAAAATAATTATTTTATTTCCGCCGGTCCATAGGTGTCAAAAGGTTGAAGAACACTGAGTTATAACACATGCTTTAGATTAGGTTGCCCATATGAAGAAGACCTTAACCAATGTTGCCTGCACAAGATCAAACGGGATGTGGAGAAGAGTCTTGAAATCTGAGGCCCTAGACAGAGAGAAGTTATTGGTAGTATAGTTGTGTACCAATGCAATTTTAGTGACATGTTAGTAGTTAGCACTTCTGTCAGTAGTCACTAGTGGGCACATGGTTGAGGAAAGAGTTCTGAAGGTTTCATTAATCAGTTAAAGGGCTTCAGGAACCCTAAAATAGGTGCCTGTTTGTCTTTATAAATTCCTGGGAATAAACTGGCAGGAATTGTGGCTCATGTGTACATTTGTTTTATAAAATGCATGCTTAATTCTCAGATCTGCACAAACTTTGCCCTAGAACATGCCTAAATGCATGTAGGGTAAAACTTTGTGCCACTTTGGCATTGTGCCTACTTCAATGCATTTAACCCCTGGGATAATTTTATAAAAACCCTTTCACATGCAAAACAGAGGTTTAAGTGTAAAAAACAGTTTATAAAAATACCCTCTTTCTGTACAGATGTCATGTAGGTAGGTAATTCGGAGGCTTCAGATTGTGCAATTCAGTTAGCCCGTGGGGATCCCCTTATGATGTTTCAGAAGTTAACAATGTGGGTTTAATTACAGTTGATGCTTTGTCTCTGAAAGCCAGATATGATCCATACTGAAAACCTCAGTTTCCAAGCTCAGGTGGTATTGCTGAAAACTATCTTGTCAGAGGATGATTTTGGATCAGTGATTCCATCTCTGGTGCAGTGTGTTTCTAGGAGTTCCAGATGATTTGTTGTGTATCCTGCCATTGATACATTACAACTGAGTTTATTCCGAGAGGCAGTCACTATAATGCTTCCTTGTCACTACTGAAAACATTAGTTGCTTATCAAATAAAACTGAAGGTGATTGTGCTGATTTTTAAAATTTTGAGAAGTTATCGTCCACAATATCTTTAGTTCTTCCTGCAGTTTCAAGGTTACTTATAGTTCATAGACACTGGCTTATTTGTGTATTCCTTCTATTGAAGGATACTCATCTAGTTATCAGATGAAATCTAGCATTCTCCGTAACTGGCCAAGACTAAGAAATTCTTTACTGGAGATCTGGTGGAAGGAGGATGACCTATTTTTTTAAGTTTAGCATTTAACTAGTGAGGAGGTTATTGATCTAATGTTTATTTATTGATTCATTCAATTTTTTAGCCTGTCTTCCCAAAGAAGCTCAGAAGTGGTTGCAAATCAGGTACTCCAGCATCTTCCTTTTCTGTCCCAGCGGGCTCACAATCTATCTAATGTACTAGTTTATTAGTGTACATATACTGATAAGTAATAGATATTTATCTTTGACTATAAATTGCAACAGCCTCATTACATCAAAGGAGTTGCTCAACTGTATAATAGAGTTCCTCTTCTAAGGCCTTTGTAGTATAACGCTTAGGGCTCCTTTTACTAAGGTGCGCTAGCGTTTTTAGTGCACGCACAAGATTAGCGCACGCTTGCTGAAAAATTAACGCCTGCTTAAAAGGAGGCGGTAGTGGCTAGCGCGCACGGCATTTTAGCACGTGCTATTCCATGCGTTAAGGCCCTAACGCACCTTTGTAAAAGGAGTCCTTAATGTTGAAGCTAGGCGACTTAGTTTTAGCCGTTGTTATTACAGTTTTTCAAGATTAATTTTATATAGATACACAAGCCCATATGTGTCTCAATAAAATAGGTAGGTGCATGTTTACCTTCTTAACTTCATTAACCCATTATAAAATTAAGCCCATTATCCCCCATCCTTTTCAACCTTTACATGAGCTCACTTGGAAACATTAAATTAAAAGATGACATTCTTCTCCTCATCCCTATTACAACCAACCAACCAAACATAGACGAGAAAATTTCAAACAACATTGAAAAAATCCACACATGGGCTACCACAAACAAACTTAAACTAAATGCCACCAAAACCAAAGCCATCTGTTTCCACACCGCTCAGCAGAATGCCCCAACAAGCATTAATCTTCAATCCGGTACCACCCTTGAAGTAGAGAAATCCTCAAAAGTACTTGCAATCATTCTGGATGACACACTCACAATGGATCCTCAAATCTCCAACCTCCGGAAAAAGACCATCTTCACTATTCGCCAACTAAGACTTATTAAGCCATACTTCCACCAATATCATTTTGCTCTGATTGTCCAGCTGATGGTACTACCCCAACTGAACTACTGCAACTCAGCATACTTGGGGATCAACTCCCCTCTAGTTCACAAACTGCAGCTCATTCAGACCACAGCTTATCTTCAACCTAAAGAAATATGATTCGATCTCAGCTTACCTCAAATAATTAAACTGGCTACCAATTTCATAGTGAATATTCTTCAAAACATCATGCATCTTACCACCCCATAATCCATGGAAACTCAGCCACTCCTCTCACCCAACTATTCTCAATGGCCTGGTCTACCTCCAGGAGACTCATAAACAGAATACAGTTGAATCTACCTTCCACGAAAAATCTCCATTACAGGCGTTTGTTCCACTCCATGCTTATATTCATAGGAGTAAAAACATGGAATAACCTGCCAGAAATGATCAGAAAAGAAACTAAACATACAACATTCCGGAAAAAAATGAAAACCTTCCTCTTTGACAGCTGAACCTACTTGACTTCTCAGAAATGAATCTTTCCACCTCTTTCGCTAGATGAGCTCCTAGACAACTATGATTTCTTGCCCCCCTCTTACCCTCCTCCCACTTTCAAGGCCCCTTTAGTCCCACTCCTGATCCCCTTTCAACCCCTTTCTGAATGTCGCCTAGAGCCTGAATAGGTATGTGTGACACACAAATAGAAGATTAGATTAGATAGCTCATTTGTATAAAGTTATAACAGTATGTTTAATATGAAGGAGTAGAAATCCAAAATAATTTTATGTGCTAGGTGGTGAGATATTGATATGCATGGATTGGGAGAGAGATTTTGTGGTGATAGTGTCTGAGGATCTCAAGGCATAGCAGAAGGATGAAGAGGCATAACCAGGAGAAGAAAGAAGGTGACTGGTGAGCTCCCACTTGGAGTATTGTGTTCAGTTTTGGAGGCCAAATTTTATTAAGGACTTAAAAAGATTTAAAGCTGTTCAGAGGAAGGCACAAAAATGGTTGTTGAGAAATAAGGCCAATCCTGGGCAGACTTCTAGTCTGTGTCCTGAAAATGGCAAAAAAAAAATTAGGATCCAGTATGTGTATTTTATACCACACTCATATCGTATGCTATGAGTGCATGTGCCTTATATCTCAATGGGGAAAGAGAAGACATCTTAAAGCTGAAATTTAGTGAGTAAAATGTTGTTAGTAACACTGTTCAATTATTGGTTTAATCATGAATTAATAATGAATGTGACTGTTGGGAAGACTGTATGGACTGTTCAGATCTTTATCTATCGTCATTTACTGTTACTATAAGTTGTATGGATAGGATAGTTGGAAATAGATGGACAGTTTATATATCTTTAAGTGATGACCATTGTTCTGAATATTATACTGCATTCCTGCTATCTTTGCTAAGTGTAATAGATTGATAGCAATGAATTTCAGTTTTTAAGTTTAATATTTTCCTCTGAAGCTTTGTAAGTACCTCAAGTACAAAATAAATACCTGTCTAAAATATGTAAACTGCTTTGATTATGTAAACCACACAGAAAAAGCGGTATATCAAGTCTCATTCCATTTACCTTTTATCTTTTGTACTGGGACAGAGCAAAGGTCCATCAAGCCCAGTATCCTGTTTCCTTCTTTGGCCACTCCAGGTCACTATATACCTGGCAAACGCAAAAGACTGAAATAGATTTCTTGCTGCTTATCCCTGTATGGGCTGTTTACTGATCAGCAGAATACAAAATCTGTTCAAAAGGTTCCAGGACAGTTTGAATTGCGTGCCAACAGGAAGTTCTTTTGAGACGCACTAGACAGTACTGAATAACTTTTTCATCTCCAAACTACAGCAATTTTTGTGAAAGTGTGTTTTCGTGATTGGCTATTGTTCATCATATGTGACCAAAATAAGAAACGCTACAGCATGAAGTTCTGTTTTAAATTGGGTAAGACTGCTTTAGAAACTTAAGAAATGTTGAAAGTGGTTTATGGAGAACATATCATGAGTCATGGAGGGTGTTTTGAATGGTATTCATGCTTCAAAAGTGGTTGTGAATCAATGGAAGACAATTTGCAAACTGGAAGACCATCAATGTCAACTGATGATGATCATGTTGAACAAGTGAGGGTTCTTGTAACATAGTAACATAGTAACATCCAGTCTGCCCAACCTGATTCAATTTAAATTTTTTAATTTTTTTCTTAGCTATTTCTGGGCAAGAATCCAAAGCTCTACCCGGTACTGTGCTTGGGTTCCAACTGCTGAAATCGCTGTTAAAACCTACTCCAGCCCATCTACACCCTCCCAGCCACTGAAGCCCTCCCCAGCCCATCCCCCACCAAACGGCCATACACAGACACTAATTGGCGATTAACTGTTAGAGAATTGGCAGAGGAATGCAATATTTCCATTGGTTCATGCCAAACGTTCTAACAGAGAAGTTGGAGATGTCTCGCGTTGCAGAAAAGTTTGTTCCATGGTTGATGGCCGATGACCAGAACAACAATCATGTCATGATATGTCAGAATCTTCTTCAGCTGGCAAATGAAGACTTGGTCCCTGCTGACTTCTTCTTGTTTCCTAAATTAAATCCACACTGAAAGGAAAGTGATTTGGCACAACTGAAGACATAAAGCAAAATTTGACTCAGCAACGTTTGGTGATTCCTGAAGATGCGTTTAAGGACTGTTTCCGGAAGTGGAAACAACATTGGAAAGTGTATACATATGGAAGCAGAGTACTTTGAAGGGGACCCAATGAAATAAGTTGTAAGATAGTTTAAAAGATTTTTATAAAATCAGTCCTGGAACTTTTTGAACAGACCTCATATGTCCAAGAGCAGCTGAATGCAACCTTTGTAACAGGGCTGCTGGTAAGTATGGTGATTCCATAAGTATAAATTAGTAAGGCTAATTTAATTTTCTAATTTGGGATTTCAGTTTGGTTCAGTTGATTGGGGATGTACTTTTTAGAATGCTAAAAGAAATATGTGGTTGACCGAGTACGGTATATTTTCCTCTCACCCATCTCACCCCTATTCTCTTCTGATTCTTTTCTATAGGATATGGAACAGAGTATTTCCTGCAGCTTTTCCTACTTAAACTTATCATGTCCATCACTTATCCAACCTGTTGACATTCAGTCTTAAACCCTGGTCCCTAGAACACTTGTCTTGCCTGTCTGTCTTGGCTGTCATAACTACAAGCAGTACAGAGAAGGGATGATTTAGGAGGAAAGATAAAAACAGGGGCAAATAATTCCTTAGGTAGTTGCAAATGAAGTCTCCTGATGCCAAATTTCCAGCTGAGCTGAAAGGCCAAACGAGCAGGAGGAACCTGCCATGCTGAAAAGAAAAGAAATGACAGTGACAGCGGCTGGGCAAGGAGCTGATGAGTGAGGGAGAACCAGACAGCAGCAGCCGACTGGGGCCCAGCCGTGGGTGTTGTGGTTACATACAAAGCTATTGATGGCTGCATGTGAGAAATGTTTCCTTAGCACACCAGTAAAGAGAATAAAGCATACCCATGCTGGAGATCATTTGGGACTAAGAAGGGTGACTAATAGCATTAACAGCTTGCACGTACAGAAGTAGTTCTAGCGCAAACTCATTATGCTTTAATCACATGCCTTCTGCTGTACAATTTATTTTTTTTTTTTTAAACCTTTGTTTCCCAAACCTATTTCATTTCTGAAAGGTCAGTTGTAGGAACACAAGCCTTGTGGAAAAACATTTGAATAGTGTAAGTTATAATAAATACTATGCTGATAACATTCTCTAGCTGTACTTCTGTTGCATGCAGTTATTCTAAATGTCCCAAATTCTATATAGCAGTTCCACCTTTTAGTATATGAGAACAAAAGAGTTGTCCTACTACAGGAGTAGGCAACTGCGGTCCTTGAAGGCCTTTCAAGATTTCTACAATGAACGTGCATTAGATCTATTTGCAGAAGCCGTACTTTCAAACCAGTCTCATGTATATTCATTATGTAAATCTTGAAAGCATAACTGGGTTGTGCCCTCGAGGACCATGGCTACTCAGCCCTGTCCTAATAGGTTGGACCAAGTGTCCATCTAGCCAATATCCTGTTTCCAGCAGTGGCTAGACAAAATGTAGCAGTACCTCTCCCCAAGTCTACCTTAACAATGGTTGATTGACCTTTTTCAGCTGCATTAACTGCTTCTACCACTTGCCCCAGCAATGAGTTTCAGAGCTTAACTATACATTGAGTGAAAAAAATATTTTCTCCTGTTTGTTTTAAATGTGCTACTGTGTAACTTCATGATAGAGTAAATAAAATATTCAGATTTATCCATCCCACTGCATTCAGGATTTTATAGACTTCAATCATATCTCCTCTCAGCCATCTCTTCTCCAAGCTGAAGAGTCCTAACCTCTTTAGCCTTTCCTCATATGAGAATGATCATTCTGGCTGCCTTTCTTTGTATCTTATTAAGTTCCACTGCATCTTTTTTTGAGATGCAGTGAATAGAATTGCACACAATACTCAAGATGCAGTTTCAGTGTGGAGCGATACACATTGTGATAATTCTGTTTTATTCTCTATTCCTTTCCTAATAGTTCCTAACATTCTGTTTGCTGTTTTGGCCACTGCTACACACTGAGAAGATATCAATGTACAGTGGTGCCTCACACAACGAACTTAATTGGTTCCAGGAGCAAGTTTGTTATGCGAAAAGTTCGTTATGTGAAACGCGTTTTCCCATAACAATACATGTAAAAAAAAATAATTCGTTCTGTAGCATAAAATATGCTAAGATGACATAAAAAAAGATAAATTTTTTGTTATTATTTTTATCTCTGTCTGTCTTTCTGTCCCTCTCACTGCCCCTGTGTCTTTCTTTCTTTCTTTCTTTCTGTCTCCCTCCCTCCCGCTGTCTGTCTGTCATTTTTCCCCATTTCCCTGTGCAGCAGCATAAGGGGTTAGGGAGTTTCTCAGGCTGGCAAACTGTCTTCTCCTCTCCCTCTCTAATGCTCCTCCTATGCTTTCCTTTTCTGTTCTCTTCCTCCTTCACCATCCCCTCCTCTTTGTCCAATCTCTCTCTCTCTGCTTCTCTCCTCCTCTCTGATTTTCTTCTTCTACCTTGCCTCTCCTCCACCCTCTGATGCTCGTCTCTCCTGATTCTCCCCTCTGGTGCTGGCCGACTCGTGGCTGGCACCCATTGGCTGCTGCGCGCGAGACCTGCCAGCGGCCGGATGCAATGGGAAGCAGTCATCTGTTGGAGGCTGTAGTCGGGAGTCAGCGCCGTTAAAGCTGGTGGTTCTGCTTAGAAAGAACCACGCACCTGTTTGAAAACTGTCACGCCGCTGGAGCCGGGAGGCGACAGAGAACAACCGTTGCCAATCCAGCGCGTCTCTCCCCGTCTCCTCCCTGTGCGCGCATGCTCGCTCTCAGGCCTCCCCTCCCCACCCCACCATCCTAACTCATACCTGAGGCCGTCCACCACCAACACCACTTCCGCAGCTCGCTCGCGCTTCGATACCCCGTCCCCTCTGACGCGGGCCGCCTCGCTGGAAACAGGAAGTGTTTGGGGGGGAGGGCTAGATGCTGGATAATCGGGGGAAACAAGTGAGAGAGGGCAGTTAAGCGCAGTGCCTGCGCGGAAGGATGCAGCTCGGGCGACTTCGTTGTGTGAAACGAAGTCTGTTGTACGAATCAAGACAAGAAGTTCGTTGTGCGCAGCGTTCGCTGTGCGAGGCGTTCGTTATGCGAGGCACCACTGTATTATCCTTGATAAGCCCTAAATCCTTTTCCTTAGTGGTGATTCCACACTCTTATCGCCTCATGCTTAGATTACTGCAATTTGCTTCTCACAGGTCCCCCACTAAACCATCTCTCTCCCCTTAAGTCAGTTCACAATTCTGCTGCAAAAAAGATGGAGAAAATACCTCTACAAAGTGAAAATTGAACAGACAAAATTCTGCTGCACCACTTATCTTCTGCCAGTGTCGCTACACTGACATAATCCCTGTCTTCAAATCACTTCATTGTCTTTCTATTCATTTCTGTATACAATTTAAATTCATCTTACTGACTTATAAGTGCATTCATTCTGTGGCTCCTCAGTATCTCTCCTCTCTTGTCTCTCTCCATATCTTGCATCTCCCATTTCCCCCTCCCCTCCAGAACTCCATTCATCAGGTAAGTCACTCTTATCTGTAATCTTCTCCACCACCAACTCCAGACTCCGTACCTTTCATCTTGCTGTGCCTAATGCCTGAAATAGACTTCCTGAGTTGACACATCATGCTCTGTTTCTGGCCTTATTTAAATCTAGACTAAAAAAAAAAAAACCCCTACCTTTTTGAGGCTGCTTTTAACTTTTAACCCTTTATTCACCTGTTTCTTTACATATTTTAATCATTGTCATAATTATTCCCTAATTCCTTATTTATCCTTTACATCTGTCTTGAATAGATTGTAAGTTCTGACAAACATGGACTGTCTTTTACATGTTTTGTCTACAGCACTGTGAACATAGTGTTTTAGAAATAAGTAGTAACCTAGCATCATGTAGCTATAATTTGAGTTATTCCTCCCAATGTGCATCACTTTGCACTTGTCCATGTTAAATTTCTTTGCCTTTTACATGTCCAGTCTTCCAGCTTCCCAAGGACCTTCTGCAATTTCAATCAGTTTGCATGCGATTTAACAGCTTTGAATAGTTTTGTCACTTGCAAATTTGATTGCTTCATTATTCATTGTTGTCATTTGCAGATCATTTATAAATATGGTAAAAAGCACATGCAAAGTGATACACATTGAAAAGAATAACCCAAATCATAGTTACCAGATGCTAGGGTCCACCTTGGGGGGGTTAGCATCCAAGAAAAAGATCTGGATGTCATTGTAGACAAGACAATGAAACTTCCCGCCCAATGTGCAGTAGAGGGCCAAAAAAAGCAAACATAGAATAGAATATGACGGCAGAAGAGGGCCGGCGGCCCAACAAATCTGCTCACTCAAGAACCCTCCCTCCCTGGTGTACCCATCTTTTATGCATAACTCTGTAGCACCCCCCACCTGTTTGTCACATCGACTTTTGAAGTCGTGTACGCTACTAGCCTCGACCACCTGACGTGAAAGTTTATTCCATCGATCAATCATCCGTTCGGTGAAGAAGTATTTCCTGGTGTCACCATGAAATCTTCCCCCCTTAAGTTTTAGCGGATGCCCTCTTGTTGCCGTGGGAATTAATTAAAAAGGGATGGTTAACAAGGCTAAGAAAGTTATAATGCCTCTATATTTCTCCATGGTGCAACCTCACCTGGGTATTGGGTTTAATTTTGGTCGCCATATCTCAAGAAAGATATAGCAGAACTAGAAAAGGTTCAAAGAAGAGCGACCAAGATGATAAAGGGAATGGAACTCCTCTCGTATGAGGAAAGACTAAAAAGGCTAGGAATTTTCAGCTTGGAAAAGCGATGGCTGAGGGGAGATATGAGTGAAGTCTACAAAATCCTGTGTAGAATGGGTACAAGTGGATCGATTTTTCACTCTCATCAAAAATGTCAAAAACTAAGGGACACTCGATGAAGTTACAGGGAAATACTTTTATGTTCACTAAGATTTCATTTCCTCCATATCATCACCCTTAAATACCATTTCTGGCACCAGGTAGTTGTTCCCTTACATCCAACTCTGGAAAGACTTAATCAAGGAATTCATATCAAGGCTCATTTTAAAGCACTTAGACACACAAAGTACCATAGTAACCTGTGGTACTTTGTGTGTCTAAGTGCTTTGAAAATGAGCCCCTTAATCTCTCTGCTATGTCCTTCAGGGCTCCTTTAATTCCTTGACGATCTAACAGTCCAACTCACTCTTACACAAGCTTTCTGCTTCTAATATATCTGAGAAAAGTTTTGAGTTTTTGCCTCTACAGCAAGCTTCTTTTCAAATTCTCTTTAAGCCTTCTTTGTTTGTGTCTTGCATGCGGTGGTGTAATACCGGGGGGGGGGGGGATGTGGTCCGCCACTGCCTCAGGCACTGCCTTAGTGGGGGCGCTGGCACCCATCCTCCCCTCCCCCCGGCTATTTCCCAGCACCTCCTGCCACGTTCATGCGCCCCTTCCCTTCCCTCATACCTCTTTAAATTTTCCCGGCACGAGCAGTATCATGAACTGCTGCTCGCGTCAGTGTCGGCTCTCTCTGACGTCACTTCTGGGGCCAGCGTCTAGGAAGTGATGTCAGAGGGATATCCGACACGACACGGGCAGCAAGTTCATAATGGTGCTCACGCTGGGAAAATTAAAGTGGTATAAGGAAAGGGGGGGCGCGGCAGGAGGGGGTTGAGAAGGAGTGGGTGGAGAAGAGGGCGGGGGAGGGGCGCCACTCACTCTCACTACTTGCTTATTCTGCTTTCTGTTTATTTCATTCAGATCCTTTGCTGCTGCTCTTTTTAGCTTTACGTTAACCATTTTGGGGCTACCATATGGCTCCAGAAAAAGAGGATGGATTGAGAAATTTGGGTTTTACTTCCACTGAAAGCAATGGACTAAGGAGGACAGATAGAGACATCTGGGTTTTACTTCCATTGCTTTCAATGGAAGTAAAACCCGGATCGCTCAATCTGTCCTCCTTTTTCTGGAGCCTTATGGTAACCCTACATTTTCCTCATTTATCATAGTTGTCCTTTCAAACTTGCATCTGTTAAACGTGACCATAAAAGAAATAGTATATGAGTTATGAAAATATTTCTGTTATTATAGAATTCTATGGTTTAGTTCGCCAAACTTCAGGACTTGGAAAAAATACAGGCCAGACTTGATTTTCCAGTTTTATTGAACAAAAATGACTGAATTTTTAAGGTGATTTCTTTTAAAATACCGACTGCTATGTGCCATAACATGATGGTGCATACCTTGCTGGTGCGTTTGCACGGGGGCTGAGTTAACACATGTCAGGAGTAGATTATGAAATACCTTAATTTACATTTTCATTTCCATGTTACACAAACTCTCAAGCAGGTGTAAGTGATTTGTGTCTTAAGCTATGCGTTTATTTTATAGGCTAGACTGGATGGACCGAAAGGGTATTTGCCTGCCATCATCTACTATGTTACTATGTACAGTAAATATAAAACATATTTTCTGCTACATAGAGTACGTTAGTATGTTAGAGTCTTCTTTGAAATTCTTCCATCTATCTCCCTTTGAAACTCTATTTACATATGCAGATGACATCCTTGTCCTTCTTGAGATAGATTCAAACCTCACTAACCTCACTGAAAATATAATAGCTTGCATAACGAAACTCCAATCCTGGGCCTTCTCTGTACAAATGAAGCTGAATGAGTCCAAAACAAAACTACTCTGGCTTGGCCCAAAATTAGATCAGTTACCCACGCTCATTCCACTACCTTCTGGTCCCACACTGCAGATCGAATTCTCAAGCAAAGTTTTGGGCATCATTATTGACTCTATACTTTCTTTTAACATGATCATCTCAACTCTTTGGCAAAAAAATGTTTTTTTAGTCTTCACATGTTGAGGAAAGTGAGATCCTGCTTCTGCCAACAACATTTTGCTGTCCTTGTACAATCAATCATTCTTTCCATCTATCTAAGTCTAACTGATAAAAATCTTCAAAGACTTCAGCAGATCCAGAACACTGCGGCTAGGTTGATCTTTACAAAAAGCAAATTTGACCATGTTTCCCTGCTTCAGCCAAAACTTCACTGGCTTCCGGTGATTTCTAGGATTCACTTTAAATATACCTGCCTAATATTCAAGATCCTACATGGCATTCTTCCTCCCCTAATTCCACTATCCTGGAATTCTTCGAGACCTGACACTACCAGATCCGCCCACAAACTCAAACTATCTTTCCCCTCGTTAAAAGGCATCATGTATGCAAGTAAATTAGGGAAATCCCTTTTCTTCAAATTCACTGAGATTTGGAATAACCTCCCTGCCCTGCTGCTGAACCTAGGCTCATTCCAATTATTCCAAAAGCATCTGAAAACCTGGCTTTTCTCCAAAGCGTAAAGCTATCTATTTAAAATGTAAAGCTAGCTATCCTCTTTATAACCTCTAATTTCTTATTATGTTCTTCCCTCATTTATTGAGTTTACCTGTAAACTGTGCCAAGCTCTATCTTTATGGAGATGATTCGGTATACAAATGTAAGGTTTAGTTTAGTTTAGTTAGTATTTCATAGCAAAATGGAAGCACCTACTCGTGGCACCCTGTTATAAAATAATCCTCTCTGTGTCAAATAAAAGGTGATTCAGAATTCCTGTGTTTCATAGAATAGTTACATAAAGAACTTGGTATTTTAGACTAGTCTTCTCCCAGGATTTTAAAAAGAAATAGGAGAAAATATATCTTTTCACAACACATAATTAAGCTCTGGAACTCGTTACCAGAGGATGTGGTAGAAGCAGTTAATGGAAATGTGTTTTAAAAAAAAGGTTTGGATAAATTCCTGGAGGTGAAATTCATAGACTGTCATTAAAGTAGGCCGGGGAAAGCCACTGCTTATCCCCAAGGGTAAGTAGCATGGAATCTTGCTGCTGCTTGAGATTCGGCCAGGTACTTGTTATCTGGCTTGACCGCAGCTGGAAACAGGAGGTTAGATAAACGTTTGGTCTGACCCAGTATGCAGTTTTTTATGTTCAGTTTTACATAATATACAGTGTGCAAGTCACCAGTTGTATACTTGCATATATGTGTTCATTTGTTTGAATATATTTGCCCTCCCAAAACACTCTACCTTGTTTATGAAACACAAGTGTTTCAAAAACAGCAAAACAATTTCAAGAATTCCTACTTATCTTCATTTTTATTAACAAAAGTATATAGTTAACCCTTTAATTGGCAGATGGTGAAATGGCTGCTTTATGTAACTTGATGTTGAACGAGAGCAACGGTGCCAAGTAACAGGCATTTGGAGATGCAGATCTCCCATAAGAGCCACAGAAACACATGTTGCTTCTGAGCAACAGTTCCAATAAAGGGTTAAACTTTAAATTATGAGATAATTGACCCCAGCTTTAAGAACTTCTTAATCAGTGTGGGGGTGGTGGACTGCGCCAGCATCTCTCCTCCTCGCCGCCCCCTAGCGTACCTTGAAACATTTGCCGACACGAGCAGCATCGTCCACCTGCTGTTTGCGCTGGCTTCAACTCCCTTCTGATGTCACTTTCTTGTCACAGACCGGGGGGGGGGCACTCAAGCGGTACAGAGTGGGAAAGAGCAGGGGAGTTCATGGCGCTGTGATGCCAGGGTCACTGCCCTGGGTCCCAGCCTCCCCAGCTATGCCACTGACTGCATTAGCAGGTCGGTTTATCGTTTCATTATGTCTAAAATTATACTAAACCGAAAGCTCTTAGCTAGTTTCCTAAAAGCGGTAAAATGTGTTTCTTTCCCTATCAAATTCATAAAAGAGGGGTCATTTATGAAAATGCTCTCTGTCTGGTCCTAATCAGTTTAATAATTTTCACCAAAGCTTGAGAGAGGATGCACTTCAGCAGAGCATAAACATTTTACTGGGGAGTATGTATGTACATTTTCTCTTAGGTACAATGGCTCCTCCCTTGGGTACAATGGGTCCCAGGTCCCAAGAGCATAAATCTGATAACAGTCTAGCATCAGTGTCCTGAAGTTTGCATCTGAATTTTGACTGAAGAATCAACACTGAGCATAATCTAGCTATGGTAGCTTCTCAGCTCATTTTAAGAGCATGGCGCCAGAAATATTTTCCCAGATTTCAATTGCTACACCGTCTTATGTAAATGGCACTATGTATATGTTTGGTCGAAGGCCTCTTTAGTAATCCCTACTTAATGGATATACTGTATGTAAATACTGCTTTATTTACATACCTTTTTAAAAGCTGTTCTTAGTTTTGTTAGTTATTGAAGCATTTCATTGATGTGGGATCTTGCTCCACCTATTCTCATACCATTTTAAAAGCTTGCTGTTAGTCTTGCCTGGAAGTGAAGCATTTCAGATCATAGCCTTCTAGTTTGTTTTATCTTACATTATTTTTTATAATTTTAAAGCAACATGAATTTTTTAAAATATTATTTTATTAATGCTTCTCTTAGGAAGATTAAAAGATGTTTATACCCTACCACTAGATTTAACAACGACAGGAAATATTGGCCTTAATCAGCAGTTAACCTCAAAATTTTCTAATTTAGAGGACCTCCCACCCTATCCAATTAAAATTCATATTACCTCATTCAGATCCTTAAGATTCTTCCCTAAAAGATCACGGTCACTGAGATATATTAAAACTGAGAACTTAAATTCATCTTCAATTGACCAATCAATTAAGATCAACTGTGCATATGTAAATGTCCGTTCTCTTAGAGGCAAAGCCCAAATCATTAAAGATTGGATAACTGATCAGAACCTAGCTTGCGTTTTTCTCTCTGAAACCTGGCTACTTTCCGATGAAGATCCTATCATTAATGATGTGTTACCCCCTCATTACAAAATCATTCCATTCTGTCAAAAAGATAGAAGAGGGGGCAGCACTGCCATTATACTACATGAAACTTTCAATTTTATAATACAAGACTCTTTGATTAAAAATGGATTAGAGATAATCTCTTGCACTCTTAGTAGATTAGATTTATTAGACTCTTTAAACTATATACTGTTCTACCACCCTCCCAGATCTTGGGCCCAGACCAAACAGTTTTTTATGAATTTATTTTTAATAATTCATGAATTGCCCCCCACTGTCTGTTGTTAGGTGATATTAATCTCCATCTGGAAATAGATTCTAATCCAGATGTGAATGATTTAAATATTTTTTTAGCTACCTTAGGCTTTCATATTTCACAAATTTCTCAAACTCATAAAGATGGTAACCAGTCAGACATGGTTTCCATAACTACCAAAACAGATTACTCACCTAAAATTGAATCATGAGGAGGACGTTGGTCACAGACCCCTTGGTCCGACCACTACATATAACTTTCTTCTACATTGGCCTGTGCAATGAAACTCAATCTTGACACAACAAAAACAAAACATTTTAGTTAGAAAATCTCCAAACCCCATCGAATTTTGGAAACGCGCAGATTCATTCTTAGAAAACAATACGTCTGAATTTCCATCTAATTGGAGCAACTGTAACACCATCTTAGATGAAATTGCTCCAAGCACTCCATAAAAAGACGTTCACATGATGCTAAAAAGTGGTATAATATTGAACTATTGGAAATGAAGCGTTCCGTAAGATGCCTCGAGAAAAAATGGATAAAATCTAAACTAGCCGAGGATAAAGTAAAATGAGACTAGAAGTTAAAAATTATAAACTTATTTTAAGGGACAAACAAAAAACTTATTATTCAGCTAAAGTTGGTGCTACTACTTGTAATGTTAAAAAAAACTATTTCAATTAGTCAATAATACATTCAATGTAACACAAAAGAAGCAATCTTCTTGGTCACCTCTCGCATCCGCAGATGATTTAACCAATTTTTTAGTTCCAAGGTATTATCTTTGAGATCTTCATTTTCATCTAGCCACTTGAATGTGGACATAAACCTTAATCTTAATGATGAAGAAGAGGTCATGCTGACCTGTGTTGATCTACTTTTAATAAACCAGAATGGCATGATTTTTCCAACTTATTTCATAAATATGCTCAATCATACTGCTGGCTTGATTCCTGCCCTCCAGATTTGATGATTGTTGCTCCCTCAAATTTTAAATTGAAGTTATTTGAATGGATTACCGACTCCCCGGATATAGGAAAATTTCCTTCAGATGCTGGTAATATAATAATTACCCCGATAAATATTAAGGAATCTATTTCTCTGCTTACCAATTACAGACCAATAGCATCTATTCCCTTTTTTGTTAAAATCATGGAAGGTCTGGTTCATATCCAATTGACTAAACATCTTGAGCAACACACTCTACTCCATGATTCACAATCAGGATTTAGATCCTACTTCAGCACCGAAATGATGATAGCAGCATTATTGGATTATCTAATAAGCCTTCTAAGTAAAGGCAAAAGCGCACTAGTGCTTCAATTCAGTCTTAGTAGTGCCTTTGATCTAAAAGATCATCCTACTGTATTAATTTGTTTGGATACTCTGGGCCTTCAAGGAAATGTTTACTCCTGGTTCAAAGGTTTTCTGGAGTCCAGATTGTACCAAGTTAGGTTTAGGACCCACCTCTCTTCAATCTGGAATAACCCATGTGGTGTTCTCAGGGTTCTCCACTTTCACCTACACTATTCAATGTTTATCTTTCATCATTGGGCTCATGTTTGAGCAACCTGGATGTAGAACTGTTTAGTTACGCTGACGACATTACTATTGTCATACCTTTTACTTCAGCCCTATCCCAGATTACCACTAAAGTTGAAATCGTAATGAAACGGATGGATTCCTGGATGCAAAAATTTAAACACAAACTAAACTCTGGCAAAACAAAGTTTTTTGTAGTGACTGCTAGTAATATTTCTTCTGAACCTTCCATTAGTATAAATTCAACTCAGTATATAATTCATCCGATTAAAATTTTGGGAGTTATTTTAGACCAGCATCTTACAATGCATGCTCAGATAGATGCTGTAGTGCGTAAATGCCACTTCACGTTATGGAAATTGCGAACAATTAGTTCTTATTTTGAATTTCCTGCTTTTAGATTACTGGTTCAATCGTTACTACTGAGTCTTCTCGATTATTGTAATATTATCTATCTGACAGTCACCAAGAAAGAATTAGCAAGACTTACAATAATACAGAATACAACGGTCAGAATGATTTATGGCCTGAAGAAATTTGATCATGTTACACCCTTTTATTGCAAATTGCGTTGGCTGCCAATGGAGGCCTGGGTATTGTTTAAACTAGGCTGTTTCTGTTACAAGGCTGTTTATGGTACAGCTCCTTCTTACTTAGTCAATAGATTTTCTTTAGCATCATACAGACATAGTAGAAGAACTCATCCTTTGTTTAATTTTCCATCTGTCCAGGGTTGCAGGAGTAAGAAATTTCTAAATCATACTTTGGCATCTCAGGCAGCTCTTCATGACAACGAATTTCGAATATTGTTGCTTACTACCCATTCCTATAGCCATTTTAGAAAACAACCTATCTTTTTTCTAAATATTTGACTGTTTAACAAATCATCTTATTTCATGAAACATGTTTACTTTTATAATTTTTTGTAAACCACGTTGAACTTCTGGTTACGCGGTCAATAAGCACAATGTTATGTTATGTTACTGGCTAAACATAAGTGGAACCTGGTTTACAATTAGGGCAGGCAGAAATTAATATGAAACTTAGAGAACAAGTCTACAAACAGTATTGAGAGCAAGTCTTAAATTTAGCTCCATTAAAGTAAACAAAGTACCACTTCTCAGATCTGCACTGGGGTCCACACAGCTTCTGGCTTCCAAATGCAGAACCTTCCAAATGCAGAACAAGCATTCCTGGTGTCCCAGCACCCCTTTAAAATCCCCTGAGTGATTTTACTTTTTTATCATCTGAGCCATACTGTGGCTCAGCACACTGTCCCTGAACCAAACTGATCCTGGCTGAGAGCTGGCTGCAGCACTTTTTGCCAGAAGGCAGTTTTTGGGTGGGTCAACAGGTAGGCTGAGAGGGCACACATTTCCTCCCTCTACCAAACTTATACAGGGACATGGACGTACGCCTGGAGAGACAAGAGAAGATAGAGAGGACAGCGATTGTCGTGGGGGACTCCATCATTAGGCAAGTCAACAGCCACATAGCGGGAGGAAGACAGGATCGGCTGGTGATCTGCCTATCCGGAGCCAAGATAGAAGATATAGTGAGCCGTAGCGACAGGATCATCGACAGTGTGGAAGAGGAAGATACGGCAGTGGTAATCCACATGGGGACAAATAACACGAGCAACAGGAACTACAGCAGAGAAGGACTGAAGGACCAGTTTGGAAGCTAGGAGGGAAGCTGAAGACCAGAAAGCTGAGGGTAGTGTTCTCAGAGATCCTGCCGGTACCCAGAGCCGACGAGAAGAGGCAGAAGGAGCTGCAAGCAGTCAGTGCGTGGATGAGGCACTGGTGTGAGGAAGAAGGATTCCACTTCGTGCGCAACTGGACGATGTTCTAGGGGAAGAGCAAGCTATACAGGAAGGATGGACTTCACCTCAGTGGAGACGGAACGAGGCTACTTTAAACTAGGAAGGTGGGGAAAGCCGACAGTCGACCAAGAGTCGATGATTTGGGAAACGGTATACCCAGAGGATACCGTGCAGGAAGATAACGGGGAAGACTCACCGGATCATTGGCAAGACAGAAATCCTGACAGATCGAAAGGGACACAAGAGGGAAGGAAATGCAAGAAAGTAACAGGCCGCACACTCAAAGTGTATGTATACGAACGCAAGGAGCCTAAGGAATAAGATGGGGTAATTGGAAGCTATGGCACAAAATGATAACCTTGACTTCATCGGCTTAGGCGTCACTAGGCATCTGTGGTAGGCACCAGTATATTAGACCAGGAAAACCCTGGCCTAATGTACTGGTGTCTACCATAGGATGCCTAAATCAAGTTAGGTGCCGCTAGGCTTGATTCTGTAAACTGTGCCGAGTGATTCATTGACAACCATGCCGAGTGGTGTCTAAGAGTTAGGCACAGTTTTTAGAATCGGCCCCTGAATGTCCAGGATTAATTTAGCTGGTGATAGTCATCATTTCACTGCCACTTCAAAATGAGCCCCATTTTTACGTTGATTGTAATGCTGTGTTTAGCTGAAAAGATATGAAAGATATGAGATATATAAATTGTGTTGTGAAGGAGGATTGTTAGTGATGATTAGCCAATATAAAAGAGAGTGGCTGATTGTGGTAGTGTTCTATAAATAGTGTGAATGATTCATACTTGCTAATATAGCATTATCATATGATAATAACCTTTGTATTTTCTAATTTCTCTACCAGACGTAGAGAAATATATTATTATGGATGTGCTGCATAAGAGGGAAGGTGTATTATTAATGATTTGAATGGTATATTACCCAGAACATTTTGCAGAAAAGTAACAAAAAGAAATGGTACAGAATAAAGGAGCTGAAATAATAAGCTGTGCAGTTCTTTAGCATGGTACTAATTTTACTACCCAATGTAATAAAGGTTATAGTCTAGAAAAAAAAATCCATCATTAAACCATTGCACTAAAGGGTAATACAGGCAGCATGTAAAATACAGGCAAAACGGCTAAATTGAAAATTGCTCTCATTGTGTAAAAAAAAAAAAAATCTTGCTAAATTAGGCATGGCTTTTATTTTTCCTTTAGTGCAGAATCTTTACTACATAGTAACATAGTACATAAAGGCAGAAAAAGACCTGAATAGTTTGTCCAGTCTACCCAACAATTACATTCATCATTAATTCATGATTAAATTGTCTTTCTTTGACATTTATGAGACATAGACCATAGTAGTTGTTCGTTTCCAACTACTGGATTTGCCATATAAGCCATCTTCAGACCATCCTAAACCAAATTGCCATATATGGGACTCAGACTGTGCAAGTCTACCCAGTAACCTTAGTTCCTCACAGTTGGAGTCGCCATCTAAGTACAACTTGACACATGCAACCATTTGAGTTTTGTTTTTATACCACTAATTTTCTTTTTTCTTTTTTTAACTTTATTAATTTTTCAAGCCAACAAAAGTACAGAACAATATACTGTATATACAATCATTAATCCACCATAGTAAGCACTTATAATCTGTCAATAATAATAAAGATAACCCCCCTCCCTTCCCTTCTATAACCTGTAGACATAGAATATAACAAAGCAAAGATATAACCCCCCCCCAACCTCCCAACCTACCCTGTATGTGTGTGTAATTCCACAAAAAAACTAAAGATAAAAGACAATTATAACGAAATAATAAAAGACGTCAATGGGCCTCAAATCATAAATAATGTGCTATGCCCCAACATATCAGCATTCATTTTCTCATACCTGTAACAGAGGCATAAATTTGTCCACCAAAAAGGAAAATTAAGGCAATCACAATTTTTACAATTACAAGTAACCATCTGTATGGCTACCCCGATCATAATAAGGAGTAGCCTGCTTTTATATCGGTTCAATTTTCTAATTAGAGACCCTCTATGTTCTTACCATGCCTTTTTGGATTCCGTCACTGTTTCTGTCTCTACCACCTTCCACGGGAGGGCATTCAAGACTTCAGTCACCCTCTCTGTGAAAAAGAATTTCCTGACATTACTCTGTAGTCTACCACCCTACAACCTCAATTCATGACTTTTATCATTCTCCCTTCTCTGGGAAAGATTTGTTTCTATTTTAGTGACTTTCAAATATTTATGTGTATCATATCTCCTCTAGAGTATACATATTTAGGGTTACCAGATTTTCGTAAATGAAAATCCAGACCCATGGCCCCGCCCCACTCCACCAGAGTCGCACCCCATTCTGCCACAAGCCCCAGCCTCACATGAGGGGTTATCCATTTCTTTGGTGCAAACTGAGGAACGAGACACTGCCCAGTGACAAGGGAAGTGGAGTTGAAAAATGTAGATGATGCCTTCTGCAATCCTTGCAGGTGAAGGAAAGAAACCCACTTGTCAAGACCATTGTACCCGTCTACTAGAAAGATTATCCAGGTAAGAACCTAATCTACCCTTTGTTCTCTTGTATTATCTGCAAACTTAGTCAGAGAAAATAATTTAGAATGAGAATTTCTATCTTAGACCAATTGGCCCAGAAATCAAAGAAAAATAGATCTAAAAGCAAGCAAACATAAATCAAAACATGAAAATAACTAATGTTTTTGAGTTATAGTCTTGGTTCTGAAAAATATTAATTTTTGTCATGAATGCATGGGCAGAAGCTAGTAAATATTGTTTGTACTAACTGTGATGATTCCTAAAAGATGTTATCTGATAATGTTGTGGATCCAGATGTCTAGTGATGGCTAACCCCTGCACCTGCATCCTTGATAAAAGATGCAAATCAAAACATAAAAAGGACAGCTTTCAAGAGATTTTCTGCTAGTGAAATGTTTACCCGCAGTCAAAGCCTCTATCAAAATTCCCCTTCTCCCTCCCAGTGAGGGAAGATAGGTAATTTTTTCTGCTATCAGGTGGGTAGTTAAAATGTAGAAAGGAAATTTATTTTTTAACTTTTTATGCTCTATTTCCCAATGGGGAATTTTCACCTGCATATTCTAGGGCTGTTTATGTACCCATGGTCACCACTGAAAGGAAAACACTCTTTGGAATTTCTCTTTTAAGTTACAGGTAAAGAGTATGCAAGCTTGCAGATTTTGTGGCGAGACAAAATTATCCTCATTTCCTGTTGTTACTTTGGGTAATACTATTTCTTTAGTCTGGGAAGGTGCTCTTTTTTATACATAATTTTTAAATGCAAATTGTCTGAAAAATATGAATAAAAAGCCCATATGAAGAGGAGGTAGTCAAGAGGATAAAGAACAATAATGATTTCATATCACATGATTTTTAAGCAGTATTACTGATCCCAAAGTAAACCATAGTCAGTGAGAGTACCTGGAGAATGTTGCTCTCTGAATCTGTGTGAAATCCTTATTAGGGCCTTATGTTCAATTCCTATTATTTTTTCTTTTTATCTGTGATTTACAGAGCTGCAATCCTGTTGTCATAATATAGGAGGGTTGTGTTTTCCACTGTGTGCAAAGGACAGCCTCTCAGATATGTGGAGAGACATTTTCGATAGGACATCTAAGTCTGAGGTTGGACGTTTTGGGCACGATGTCCACAAACCCAGTAGAAAATTGTCCATTTTCAAAGCTGCCACACATATCTTTTATTTTTGAAAATGAACTATAATAGACGTTTTGGTCCTTAGGATGTCTACCTTTTTTGGCCATTTTCAAAAATAAAAACGTCCATTTGAAAACCGCACAAAAGCAAGTTTTGTAGATGTACCCAACTACCTTGTCTGATCGCAGCAGGGGAATCCCCATCAGCTAAGCTGGTTTCAGAGATTCCTGCTGGCTCAGCTCAATATGCTGTTCTTTTCCCCCCTTCTCTGGATGGTGGGAGGAGGCCGTGACCACTGGGGGTGTAAGGAGGGAGGTTATGCCATAAACCCTCCAGTGATCATCTTGCCAGTTTGGTCACCTTTTGGATACGCGGACCTGTTTTACTTTGGTCTAAGTCCCAGCATGTAAGAAGGAGAGTGTGGCTCAGTGGTTAAAGCTACAGCCTCAGGACCCTGAAGTTGTGGGTTCAAACCCATGCTGCTCCTTGTGACCCTGGGCAAGTCCCTTAATCCCCCCATTGCCCCAGATTATGAGCCCACCAGGACAGAGAGGAAAAAAAATGCTTGAGTACCTGAATAAATTCATGTAAACCATTCTGAGCTCCCCTAGTATAGAAAATTAAATAAATAAATAAGTTCTTCCTAGGAAGTCCTGGAAAAGCTTCAATTGTTGTTTCAGAATGTCCAGGTGGAAGCCCACCCGATTCCCGCCCATAACACATCTCCCAACATACCCCTTTGAGCTCTGGATGCCCAGCAGCTTAGAAGTGCTGCTGAACATCCAGAAAGTTTGTTTTGATTATCAGCACTTGGACATCTCTGCTAGTAGGACATCCAAGTGCTGACTTAGGCAGGTTTTTGGACATTTTAAAGTTTTGATTATGCCCCTCATAGTGTGCTTATGCTGAATTTTCTCTGCTGCCACCTTGTGCTGCATTGTGAACTATGACCTTCTGCCTATGGTCCCTACAGGTTCCTCAAGCATCTGATGGCCACTACAGTGTGGAGGGTTCATAGAACTCATTAAAATCACAGGGCATTTTAGAAAGAACATCCTGCTCATACTATCCCAAAAAAAAGTCCATTTTGCAGACATTTTCAAACAGGACAAATGTTGGGTATTTATTTGGTTTTATATCCCATCCTCCCCAAAGAGCTCAGAGCAGGTCACAAATTCATATACAGGAGAAAGACATTCTTATGCTAAAAAAAAACATCAAAAATGAACAACTGTTTTCTACGATGAAACATCCAAAACATGAATGCCTAAAAAGCAGGCAGAAAATGTTATCTGGCACCACTTGTACAAAACTGACCATGCAGACTTCCCTGCAGAGCAGAGAGGCAGCCTAATGGTCAGTGCAATGGACTTTAAACAACAGATTCCACCTTAATTCCGTTATATGTATTGCAACATAGAAGAGCTAGTGGGCTAGTCCCCACTAGGAGCATGTTAGGGTGAACACAGCAGAGATACTTAGAATTGCTAAGGATATGATAAGTTCAAACAATTTTTTATTGATGACAAAAGATACCACATAGCATCTTCACAACAGAGTTAGAAACATAGAAACATAGAAATAGACGGCAGATAAGGGCCCACGGCCCATCTAGTCTGCCCACCTTAATGTCCCTCCCCTACCTTTGCCCTGTGAATAGATCCCATGTGCCGATCCCATTTGGCCTTAAAATCAGGCACGCTGCTGGCCTCAATCACCTGTAGTGGAAGACTATTCCAGCGATCAACCACTCTTTCAGTGAAAAAGAATTTCCTGGTGTCACCTCGTAGTTTCCCGCCCCTGATTTTCAACGGATGCCCTCTTGTTGTCGTGGGACCCTTGAAAAAGAAGATATCTTCCTCCGCCTCGATGCGGCCCGTAAGATACTTGAACGTCTCGATCATGTCCCCCCTCTCTCTGCGATCCTCGAGTGAGTATAGCTGTAATTTGTCAAGCCGTTTTTCGTATGGTAGATCCTTGAGTCCTCCATATCCTTCCACCCCCCCCCCCCCGCCACTAAGATCCCTATTTGGCAGCAACCCGCTCAGCAACTTATAGAGATTCTGTGGAGAGATGGTTTCACCCTGGATCAAACCAGAAGATTGACAAAGCAAATCCTTAATTTTGGTCTTTTAGCTCAGAGCACAGTTAAGGGGTAATTCTACATGGAGCCACCTAATTGTAGGTGGCAAGAAAGCATGCAAATGGAAGTATTACTCAAACCAGCCTCAAAGGCTCAACAAAGGCTAGTTCCATTTCCTGCTGTGGGAATTTTTTTTTTTTGGTTGATTTTCTGTATTACCAATATTTTTGGGAGCACTTGTTTTTTAAGTACTCTTTTTTTGGGTAATAAGTACATAAGTACATAAGTAGTCGCCTCCGCCGGGGCAGACCAGAGGTCCATCCAGCCCAGCGGTCCGCTCACGCGGCGGCCCATCAGGCATATTGCCTGGTCAGCGGTCCCTGACTAATTTTATTGCCTAGCTAATTATATGATTCTGAGTTCTTGTATAGCATAGTTTCTCTAGACAGCTAGGGCTGTCTTCTATTAAGGTCTGTTCAAAATGTTCCAGGGTTGATTTTATAAAAATGTATTAAACAATCTTACAACTTATTCCATTGGGTCCCCTTCACTGCATTCTCTTTCTCTACGTATACATTTTTCCCAATGTCATTTTGACTTCTGGAAACAGTCCTTAAACACATCTTCAGGAATCGCCAAAAGTTGCTCTCCTTTCCTTTCAGCGTGGATTTAAGTTTAGGAAACAAGAAGTCAGCCAGGGCCAAATCAAGAAAGTAAGGTGGCTGGGAAAGAACTATCATCACGATTTTGTGCAAAATTCACAAATTTTGACGCATTCAAAACATCTTCCACAACTCATGGCATGTTCCCCATAAGTCAATGGAATAAGTTGTAAGATTATTTAATAAATTTTTATAAAATCAGTCCTGGAACTTTTTGAACAGACCTCGCATGATCCATTCAGTAAAACATTTGCTTCAGCCTTCAGCCCTTAATATTTTGTTTCATTCCTTAGTCATCAGTCATTTGGATTACTGCATCCTCAGATCTAAGGACCTTCAGGCCCGGATTCTAAAAATGCTTCTGTAAATTAGGTGGTGGTAGGCATCTTACTGCCACCTAACTTAATTGCTTTAAAACTCCATTTAAAAAAATGGAGCCGGCAAGCACCTACTTTGATGGGTGTCGGAATCGCAGGCATTTCATGGCACCTAAGATCAAAAGTAGGCATGGTTAGGGCCAGAAATGACCTTAGGTGCCATTAGGTGTGATTCTCAGTCAAACTTAGGAGCCAGTAATGTAGGCCTTTAAAACTCTGGCCTACATAAAGAGTGCCTAAGTTTGACATAAACTGCTATTCTGGTAATAGCGCCTACGTGTGCTTTACACCTGGCCGGTGCCATTTTTGGAGGTGCCAGCCAAAGTAGGCGCTATTTCAAAAATCCCGGCCCTAATGTCTCCAATTGATTCACAATACAACTATTAAATTAATTAAGGGGCACAAAAATATGACTCTATTACCCCCTCTTTAAATCAGCAAACTAGTATCCTGTCTCCAACAGAACATACAAAATTGTTCTATTGATTTTTAAAATTTGTCTAACTGTACTCCCAGTTTTTTGAATCATTTGCTTACTCTACATATACCTGCTTGTACTCTTTGATCCTTATAAAAAAAATCTCACCCTCTTTATGAAACTTAGAATTCCTAACGCAGCCGACGATTAAAAAGCCTAACGGGGCTTCGTAAAAGATGGAGGGGTTATTAGTTATTCCCTCCATCAGACAAATTACCTATGATTCTACTCGTCATCATAACTTTTCTATAGTTGGACTGACTTTATGGAATGCTCTGACCCATTCTCGTTGTTCGAAAACTTCCCCAGCTAAATTTAAAGCAGCGTTTAAAACATTTTTATTCTCTGATGTTTTTGACTGACCTCCTACTGCACAGTCATTTTAGGAGCCAGCCTGCAAAGGACACTTCCTCCCCATCCCTTCTTACACCCTCTTTTTCTTGCATTTATTTTTCACCCCCTCCTGTTCCATTCTTCTGTCTCACTGTTTCCATAACTAGTTGGTCTTTTAAGTTCTGTTTTAAATGTATGATTTGTAAACTGCTCAGACATCATATTGATGGGTGGGATATCAAACCTGTGATAAACTTGAAACCTTTTGAATACTAGTATTTATGCATGTAGCAGAAAAACAAAAAGCAGAGCAGACCCAAAATTTTATTTATGTATTATTTATGAAATATGTCTATTTTTTAAAAATTGATTTGGTTTGTTTTATTGTTTAAATTATTAGATTAACAAATTGTTTATCACTGTTTTATGGTTGTGTTATACCTCTAACCCTTGACAAAGCTTTAGGGCAAAACATGGCCACATCAGGTGACTGAAATTAATAAACCACAATCCTTTGATATTTTGGGGTCTGCTTCTTGCTTGTTTGCTACTTATCATTTTCAGACCTTAGCTTCTTGTTTGGTTTGCTTTTACATTTATGCATGTGCAATTATACTAGGCATAGACCTAGCGTGACTATGAGCACCCAAGTTCAGCAAAGGTGTGTGTAACTTACAGTATTCTGTATAATACATGTGTTAAGTGGCAACACCATATCTGCCCCTTATTTAAAGGCCCCTATTGCATTTTGTTTGATAATATAGTACCCCTCTGAATCCACGGTTTCAGTACCCGCGGATTTGGTTATTTGTGATTTTTTTATTTTTTTTTATGCTGCATCCCGGATCTTACCTGGTGGTCTAGCAGCAACGCGGGCAGGAGCGATCTTCCTACATTCCTGCCCCGTGCAGAGCCGTCATCAAAATGGCTGCTGTAAGTTCCCGTTGTAGTCTTGAGACTACAACGGAAACTCACGGCAGCCATTTTGATGATGGCTCTGCATGGGGCAGGAATGTAGGAAGATCGCTCCTGCCCTGCGTCGCCGCTAGACTACCAGGTAAGGTCTGGGGAAGGTCCGGAACGCAGGGGTCAGTCAGAGCTGGCCCTGAAAGTTATCTGCAATATTTCAATATTCGCAGGCTGGCTCTGCCCCTAACCCCCGCGAATATTCTGCTCTGGTCCAAAGTAGATTACAGTAAAAACATACATGAAATTAAAACAGAGACATTTTTGCACTATGCCACTAATGCATGTCCCAGGCCTTGCTTGGCTTTTTCCCTGAACGATTACATAACAATTAGGTTATCAGATGGCAGTGCTAGATGCCATTCTAACATCACTTAAGGCCCTTGTCACTTCTTTGCATCTCTCATTATGTAGCTATAGTAAAAATCCTTAAGTGAATTGAACCTGAATGGTAAATTCATTGCAATTGAAGCAGCCCACATGTAGAACTAAACTCTTTACAATACCAATTACTGCCTCTGAACATTCAGCAGAATGCACTTTAAAAAAGGCCCACATTTATCTGATTAACAAGTTAATGCTTTTCTCTTTGCTATTCAAATACTTCAGTGTTTTGCCTTTCAAATAGGTAATTCTGCATTCAGTTTGGCCTTTTGGTGAAGAGCTGCTAATTTCATGCCCTTTTTAGCAGTGCAGTGCAAAACTGATTGCCTAGCAACCACCGGGGTAACAAATATTCTAGCTACTGTACTACCTGCAGTCTGTCCTATATATATATACTGTATATATATCAGTGGCAGAGCCGGCAAAGAATAGCTCTTTAAAGGTACGTTGCAGAAGAGATTTCGGGAGCTTGGGGATCCCAGCAGCTGTATTGTAGATATGCTGCTATTGGATGGGTCTGAAACCAGGCCCACCCACTTTGGTTTCACTCAGAGAATAGTTAAGCTCTGGAATGTGTTGCCATAGGATGTGATAACAGCGGTTAATATAGATGGTTTAGACAAGTTCCTGGAGGAAAAGTATACTGTCTGCTATTGAGACAGACAGGGGGGAAGCCATTGTGTGCCCTGGGATCAGTATACACTTCCCCCTCCGTATTCGCGGGGGTTCAGGGCAGAGCCAACCCGCGAATATGAAAAAACCGCGAATAATATTCAGGCCGGTTCTGCCCCTAACCCCCACTTCCCTTGGCTATTTTAAGCCCAGAAAGCCCCCTCCTTAAGCCTTACCTGGTGGTCTAGCGGGTTTTCAGGCAGGAGCGATCTTCCCACGCTTCTGCCTCGTGCAGATCGCTCACAGGAAATGGCTGCCTTGAGCTCCCGTAGTCTCTTGAGCCATTTCCTGTGAGCGATCTGCACGGGGCAGGAGCGTGGGAAGATCACTCCTGCCCCAAAAACCCACTAGACCACCAGGTAAGGCTTAAGGAGAGGCTTACAGGGCTTAAAATAGCCCGAAAAATGAAAGTGATTTTTTTTTTGTTTAAAACCGCAAATAAGGGAATCCGTAGATATGGAATTTGCGAATATAGAGGGGAATGAGGTGTACAATGTCAGCATCTATGAGACAAACTTGGTTTTTCTTATTACATAGAGCAGTGTTTTTCAACCTTTTTACACCTATGGACCGGCGGAAAAAAAAAATTATTTTGTGGACCGGCAAACTACTAGGACTGAAATTTAAAAACCTCGTTTCCGCCCCGTCTCCATGAGCTTGGTCCTCGCAAACCATCTGATCCCATCTGCACAAGCCTCAATTATGATTTTATATTGAATGTATTTTATTAAAGTATAAAAATAAACAATATTCTGTACAATTGTCATTTTACAAATACAAATAATACAGAGCAAGGATCAACAAAACCCCTGTCTCCCCTCCCCTTCACATATATCCCCTCTACTATCAAGAAAACTGAATAAGCCAACTTATTACAGAATGCTACACAGAAATATGCTAACAGAATACCGCAGTCACACATAGCAGGAATAGGGTTAGGGAAGTGCAACTAGGGCAACTGCCCCCCCTGGTCAGAGAGAGCCCTAAGCCACTGCCTGGACTTTGCAGTCCCCAATTATGTCTAACACCAGCTCTAAAAGGATATATATTTCAAATCTGATATATTCTAATCACAAAATAGAAATAAAATTATTTGTTTCTACCTTTTGTTGTCTCTGGTTTCTGCTTTCATCTTCTTTTCACTCTCTTCCTTCCAGCGTCTGCCCTCTCTGTCTCTTCAATCCAGCATCTGCCCCTTCCATTTGGTATTTGTCTTCTTTCTATGCCCCTCTCCCCTTTCCATCTAGCCTATGCCCCCTCTCACCTTTTTACATGATTCATTCCAGCTTCACTGCTCTCTTCATTTTTATCACTCCTACACCAGTTCTAGCATCTTTGTCCCTGTCAATTTCTCTGCTGACCCCCTTCCCATCTCATTCCTGTCTCTCTCCTTCCCCTCCTCTAATCTCCCTGCCAGCTGTTTCCTTCCTTTGTTCTTATCCCTTCCCTTCTCCCCCTGTCCTGCAGTAACTCTCTTCCCTTCCCCTCCTCCCCTCTCAGCAGCATCTCTCCTTCTTCTTCCCTCCAGTTCCAGTAGCAGCTGTCCTTTTTTTCCCTTGCTCGGCAACTTCACAGACCCCTTTCCCTCCTCCCCTCCCAGCAGCATCTCTCCTTCTCCCTCCCTCCAGGTCCAATAGCAGCTGTCCCTTTTTTTCCTTGTCCAGCAGCTTCCCAGATTCCTTTCCCTCCTCCCCTCCCAGCAGCATCTCTCCTTATCCTTCCCTCCAGGTCCAGTAGCAGCTGTCCCTTTTTTCCCTTGCCCAGCAGCTTCCCAGACTCCTTTCCCTCCTCCTCTCCCAGCAGCATCTCTCCTTCTCCCTCCCTCCAGGTCCAGTAGCAGCTGTCCCCCCCGTTTTTTTTTTTTTTACCATGCCCAGCAGCTTCCTAGCCTCTAACAGTGGCTTTCTCCCCTCCCAGCAGCTCTCCTTGCTTACCAGCGCAACGATTCAGGAAGGCAGCCTCTGGTCCTTTGTTGGGTCGCACCGCCTCTGAGGAAAGAGGAAGTTGCATCATCAGAGGCGGCCGTGACTCAGCATAAGCCCCAAGGCTGCCTTCCTGAATCGCTGCGCTGGTAAGTAAGGAGAACTGCTGAGAGGGGAGAAAGCCAATGTCGGAGGCTCCCCATGATCTCTCCGGCCCTGCGCGGACTTCAGCTGTCGATCTTGCCGGCCCTGCGTGGACCGGCAGGAATTTTCTGCAGACCGACACCGGTCCGCGGACCGGCGGTTGAAGAACAGTGACATAGAGCATTTTGGACCCCAGTTTGTTTACAAAAATTAGATAGCTCTAAGTCTAATAGATGCTGGCATTGTCATCTTGAAGCTGGAACATTAGGTCATTTATTATTCTATTGTCCATTGATACATAGTTTTTGGGAATCCATATGGAGTCAAGTAAATAATTTACTGGAAAATCTGGTGGCTTTTATCGTATGATATTGTAGTATTCGGTACATCAATGAGAGCGAGGAGCCAAATTTCATCTAATAATAAGTTACTACTTATTATGACAGGGGTTGCCATACAGCATATTACAAATAATTGGAAAAATTGGTATCGGCTATGTTATAATTTTGGGTGGAACTCTTTATGCCATATCTTTAAAATGGAGCGTGCTATAACTATTCAACAGGGGCATTTTAAAAAATTTAGAGATGTTTGGGACCCATTAACAAAATATTGTAAAGAATGAATATTACTCTTTCCCTTTGAACATAAACGTCCAAGATGGGGGGGGGAGCTTATGTTCTTATGATAATTTTTGTTTTCTTAAAACTGAAGATAATTGTTGGGTTTTTGGAGGGTGGGATATTTGTGCAGCAGCAGCATTTATTTCCCCCCCCCTTCCCTGTGCAGCAGCAGCATTTCTCTCCCCCTTGCCTGTGCAGCATTTCTCCCTTCCCTTGCCTATGCAGCATTTCTACCCCCTTCCCTGTGCAGCAGCAGCATTTCTCCCCCCTTGCCTCTGCAGCATTTCTACCCTCTCCCCTTCCCTGTGCAGCAGCAACATTTCTACACTCCCCTTCCCTGTGCAGCAACAACATTTCTCTTCCCTGCCCAGCATTTCTGGCCGGTTCCCCTGCTCAAAGCTGCGGGTGTCTACACCTCACGCGATCCGCGGCTGCTTTGGAAGCCTACTCTCTGACGTCATGACGTCAGAGGGAATGCTTCTCACACAGCTGCGAATCGTGCGAGGAGCCGACGCTCACGGCTTTGAGCAGGGGAGCCGGCCAGAAGCTGAAGAACTGCCGGAGTGAGCATCCGTGGACACCCCTGTTTTCTGCCGCTGCTGCTGGTTAAGGAAAGCATCAGCGGCAGAATAGGGGGGGTGGCCGGCTGTGCACCCGGTGAACCGCCCCCCACCTCCCCCTTGGTACGCCACTGGGTAGAATATTGGCATATGCAAGTGGATGTACTAGTATTGTAAACATTTATGCTCATAGCTGCTACCTAACTGTTACTGTCTGGTTACCACCCCCCAATGCCTTGATGTGCAATTTACAGAAGAATATAGTATGAAATTTATTACATATGCAAGTCAGTACATTATTTTATTAATATTATAAAGGTATTCTTTTTTCCAAAGAATGTATTGTATTCTTTAGCTTTTCAGGTTTAGCAATTGTAGTCATATTATACTGTGAACTTCTCAGAGTACACCAAGTGAGGAGATACAGTACTAAAAGCAGTGCAAGGCCTTTTAGCCAGTCAGTTGGTCTTCATTTCCTAATATCCTATACAGCTTCCTTTCTCATAACCATCAACTACCGCTGGCCTCAAATCATTAGGAAATACTGTAATTATTTTGGACTGGCAATTCTGTTGAGGATTGTAACTGTCTCACCATGCCACCTATCCTCTATGAATTTTTGGAAGCACAGTACAATTTTCTCCTTTCTAACCCCTTTTATTGTCAAATTATTGCATGTTTAGAATTTATGTAATTTTATCATTGTGAACCACTTAAATATGCTAAATATAAGGTATTATATAGGAATAAGAATTGCCTTGCTGGGTCAGATCAAAGGTGCTTTATCCTAATATACTGTTTTCAACAGGGGTCAATCCAGGTCCCAAGTACCTGGTAGATCCCAAAAAGTAGCTACATTCCATGCAACTTGAAGATTCCTGTGCACCTGCACAATACAGAATTTGTCACAGAATTTCCCCAAGATGCAGAATTTATCAATTTTCCACAAAGATTTGCAGGTCAGCAGGATGCAGAATTTAAATGTGAGACCTCCAGAGACAGGTAAAACTGCTGTACCTGCTTTAATGGCTTTCAAGCTTGCGGGCAGTAAGAGCCATGATTGAAAATAAGCAAGCAGATGAATTCTTGTTGCTGTACTGTGTGGCTCTAGCACAGCGTGATCTGCACGGTGCTGAAGTTCCTGCTGGTGTTGCAAGACTTTGATAACGGTGCAGGATTTCAGGTACCAGGGTGCCTCACATTTTCAGAGAGCTGAGTGGTGCAGGAAGAGCCCACTAAATAGATATACTTATAGGGCTAGATTCTGTAAACAGTGCCTAAGTCAGCGGCATCTACAAAATTAGATGCCAGCTGCGTGTCCAGAAAAAACTTAGACACCTGTAATGTATGCCAGCATTTTACTGGCCTGCATTGCAGGCATCTAAATTCTTTAGTGAATCGTGCCTAACAACATCTAAGTCCTGCTCTTTCCCTAACCACGCCCATTTAGACATAAGATGCCATTAGGCATGCTGCTTAGACATGTTAACGGCGCCTAGTTTTTTTTACGAGTTTTTAATCAGTTTTATTTGAGAATATCTTTATTAGTTTCAAAAATCTACCACAAATACATAGCAAATACAATGTGAAATCTTCAGAAATCCCCCTCAAACCGCCCCCCCCCCACACACACAATCCTCAAACGAAGATACAAAACAATTAAATTTGTACAGCAAATTGTTTACACTGTCTGTGATTCAGGGAAGGGTGCCACTATTTTAATCAGTTTTAAAGGACGCAGTCAATTACTACACCGATTAAAGCCAATTAAAACAATTGTTAGGCAGTGGTAGGGCACCTACCGCCACCTAACTTACGGTACTGTTTATAAAATATGGTCCATAATATTTGGATCATGAGAAGAAACTAACTGGAAAAGCCGCACAAGCCTTAATTTTATTTTAACTTGTTAAAATTATAATGCATTAAGGGCCTAGCGAAGCAGCACCTCCTGCATGTCATTCAAAGTTAGGCACCATTTGCTGAATCATGCCTAGGAGCGCCTAAATTGACTTTGGTGTTAATAGGCATGTACAACTTAGGTGCCTGTATATTAGACCAGGGTTTTCTTGGCCTTGTGTACCGGCGGCTGCAGGCTGAGGCGGCTGTCGTCAGAGGGCAGACACGAGGTAAGGGGTGCTGCTGGACAGGGGATGAGACGGGGGGGAGAAAAAGGAAGAGAGGCCTACTGCTGGACAGGGGGACAGGAAAGAGGTGCTGGGGGAAGAAAAGGAAGGGAGGCCTACTGCTGGACAGGGGGGCAGGAAAGAGGTGCTGATGGACAGGGGAAGAGACGGGGGGGGGGGGGAGAAAAAGGAAGAGAGGCCTACTGCTGAACAGGGAAACAGGAAAGAGGTGCTGCTGGACAGGGGGGAGATTAAAAAAAGGGAGAAGGGCTGCTGCTGGATAAGGGGAGCAGTGAAGGGGTGGTGGTGGACACAGGGAAGGTAAAAGGAAGGGAGAATGGGTGGACAGCCGAGGAAAAAGAAAGACAGAAAGAAAGACAGAAATATAGAAAGCGGCTAAGGAGAGAGAGAGAAAGAAATAAAGACAGGGACACACACATATATTCTAGCACCCGTTAATGTAACGGGTTATAAGACTAATACTTAATAAACATTAAAAGAAACAATGCTGTTAAAAATAAAATGTAGAAAATGTTGCTTGTAGATTAAGTTAAAGAAGAGACGAAGACCTCCAGTTTCTTCAGTTTTTTTAAAAGCTTCAATTGTGGAGATTTGCTTTCTAATATATCTTCATAATTTCTGTACAGTATAAGCCCAGTTCCACCACACCAATAAATTTGTATTAACCTTCCAGTAGTTAATCACCAACTTTAAAACAATATAAATTAAAAGGTCAACTAATGGCCTCTTTTACAAAGCCGTGCTAGTGGCTATGCTGCACTAATGGCCCCAAAGCCCATAGAGATTTAAAGGGCTTTGGGGCCTTTGCCACACGGCTTTGTAAAAGAGGCAGTAAGGCTTTATCTTCATCAGAGAGAAAGTGAGCCAGAACTAAGGATTTCCAAATGACACGTTTTAAGTGCGTGACATCTACATTCTAAAAAAAAAACCCCAAAAAACATTTTATTTTTTTAGGATGGGGCAGAGAATAGGTGTGCTGTGGTTACAATCCTTCATCTCTCCCTGGGAAGAAGGATTGTAACCACAGGCTTTGACTCCAACTACTAGACATGATGTTTGGCTGAGTCGGGACACAAAGGTGGCAATTACAGAAGCCACTAAGGGCTAGATTCACTAAACTCTTTTTTTTTGGGTGATCTGTGTGCAATCCGTGGTCGTCTTGCTGGGTGACCAATTCACTAAAGAGTCCCCATGCAAATGATCTGATTAGACACACGCCCTCAAGCGCTCCCACGCATCACTGCAGAGCGATCCAGATGCAAGTGCAGACCATCCTCTCTTCCTGGAGATGCGATCCGCACATGCGTTTGCAAAGCTCGCTCAGCTCAAGATCAAAACAGAAGGGGGGGATGGCTGCCCTTAAATCAGACTGGAACAAAAATCAGACAGGAACAAAATCAAAATCAGACTTGAACAAAACCAAAATCAGACTGGAACAACGCTGTAGTGCAGCCCCGCTTTTAACCCATGGGTTAAAAACATGGGCTCGCAGAGAAGCAGGGCGGGAGAGCAGGGCGCTTTTTTGCACAAGGGAGATGTTTTATTTTTATGGTTTCAGAGCTGCAGGGCTGGGATTTTAGGGTGGCAGACAGCAGGACAGCAGGTAAGGACGTGAGCGATTGGACTTCAGCGGTCGCTTCAGATTGGATCTGCCAGCCCAATTGGTATTCCCTTTTCTCTTTAGTAAATTGAGGTCTTCCTACTTTGCATGCCGTTTCCCCTCATATGCATGGGTGGATCGGATCTGGCGGAAGGTTAGTGAATTGCGTCAGAAAATGATCGCAAACCGGTCGGGACATGATTGGACTGTTAGTGAATTTAGCCCTAGGTCTTTGATGAAACAGTGAAATCACTTACAAGCTTTGATCCATCCATCTTTTCAGCTTTTTTTCCAAGAAGAAGAAACAAGGGAATATTTATCTTGTATTCTGTGAAGTGCTCCATTAGAAATAATACAATAATCAAGGCTTAGTTTCAATCAGCCTGGACTTCAAACTGTTTCCCACAAGATTCCCAATGATGGAGAGTTGATCATTGAGGGATGGTAATTTTGACACCCCTGATGTAGGCCATTGGCCGAAACACTGACAGTGTTGGGTCATTGATGAGTAAAGAATATTAAGTACCAGTTCTGCAGGCTTGTACACTTTTTAATGGTGTAATTGGCTTTTTGTGTATTTGTAGTTCCCTTTCTTTGTGTTGGTAATAATAAGTGATCAACAGCTTTGTGTCTTTAAGAGATTTAGATTAATTACTAGTCAAAGACAATTGATATAGTATATTATTTTGTTAAATAAATATAACATGCATAATGGTAAAATATTACATTACATTAGAGATTTCTCTTCCGCCATTACCTTGCGGATCAAGGCGGAATACAAAAGAGTTATAGAAGGTGGATTCCAAAGAAGATATCTGGTCATTTTCAGGGAAGATAAAGAGAAGGTCAGGTATTGCATAAAGAATTCCCCTAGGAATACTATTTACATCCAGAGGTGTAATTAACTAACCTGGCTCATTGGGTTTGGCATAAAACAAACTAAATAAATGTAGTTTAGTAGTGCTGTGTTAATAATACAGCACATCAAAGCATGCAGTCACTCCTGGGCCTGGCTTCATGCCAGTGGCATAGCGAGAGTAGGAGGCACCCTCCTCTCCAACCCCCGCTCCGTTCCTGCCCCCCATGCCACACTCGCGCCCTCCCTTCCTCCTTACCTCTTTAAATCTTCAGCACAAGCAACTTCTCTGGCCTGCTGCTCACACCGATGTTGGCTTTCCCTCTGACATCACTTCCTGGTCCCGTGACCCAGAAGTGTTTTCAAAGGGGAGCCAGGCCACTGGGAGCAGCAAGCTGAAGACGTTGCTGGTGCTAGTGACGATTTAAAGAGGTATGGGAGTAGAGGAAAGGGAGAGTGTGAGTGTGGCATGGGTTGGTGGAGAGGTGCCCGGGGTGGTCAGCCCCCCCCAACCCCCGCTGCATCCTTACTACACTACTGCTTCAGGCTATCTACATACCAACACATAACACTACAATGGGGAAGGGAAAGAAAGAAACATTAAAGTAGGGATGTCAAACTGGAGGGCCGCAACAACACTTCTCCCTCCTTATCTGTGGTGCAGAGCTGGACCGCGAAGTGTGAAAAACCACAAATAATACTTTTTGGCCGGCTCTGACCCACCCCTGACTCCCTCCTGCGTCCCCAGAACCTTACCTAGTGGTCTAGCGGTGAAGCGGGGCAGGAGCAATCTTCCTATGCTCCTGCCCTGTGCAGAGCCGTCACCAAAATAGCTGCCGTGAGTTCCCATTGTAGTCTTGAGATCGTTCCTGCCCCGCTTCACCACTAGACCACCAGGTAAGGTTCTGGGGAGGCTCAGACGGCTAAAAAAATAGCCCAAAAAAGGAAATTGTAAAAAAAAAAAACAACAAATAACCGAATCCGCGGATACTGAAACCGTGGATTTGGAGGGAGAAGTGTAGTCAGATTTTTAGGATATTGCTCACCAATATGCATAAGATATTTTTTGCTATAGTGGAGATGCAAAAATATTTCAGATTCAGAAAACTGCTAAAATCTTTTCTGTTCCAAGAAATTGAGGGCTCCTTTTATGAAGATGCGCTAGCGGTTTTATCGCACGCTCGGAGTAGCGCGCGCTAGCCAAAAATCTATCACCTGCTCAAAAGAAGGCGGTAATGGCTAGTGCACACGGCAATTTAGCGTGTGCTATTCCGCGTGTTAAGGCCCTAGCGCATCTTCGTAAAAGGAGCCCTGAATTAACTATGAACTAATTTGTAGTTTACATAAGAAATATACTGCATTATGTCTGCATAACTCTCTTCATTTGCTGTAATTCCTGGGTCAACTGACCCAGCTATTAATTTCTGTAATCCGTCCTTGAACTAAATAGGTAAAGGTGGAATAGCAGTTATTGTATAATATAACATATTCAATCGGGATATCCTGAAAACCTAAATGGCTTGCAACCCTCCAGAATTAGGGTATTTCTTACACTTTTTTTGAACACACACAAAGCCTAATATTGAACCAAAGTGGTCAGCATTTAGTCAAAAAGTCAGCTCATATAGTTAAAGTGAAACTGGATATTCAGCACCATCAGATATTAGCCAAAACTGCTAACCAAAAAGCTAATGGGATAAAGTTAGGATAGCCTTTTTGTTGTACTAACTATATCTGTTTAGTTAGCGGTTTGAATATGGGCTCTAGATAACCTCCTGCTCTGCCCATGGACCATCTGGTACTGTCCAGGAAAGTGCCAAGGTGGTCCAGAGGGAAATGCTCAGTGGCACTATTTGGTTAGTGCTGGGGAATATCCCTCTTAACAGCATTTACCATTTTACAGCCTGCTAACCAGCTAAGTGCCTCTAAATATTGACCTCACAATATTTAATTGACATGTTATTCCCTAGGTCACAGTGTTTCTCAAAGCGGTCCTGGAGTAACCCCCTTTCCAGTCAGGTTTTTAGGATATCCACAATAAATATGCATAAACTCGATTTGCATACATTGCCTCCATTATATGCAAGTTTATTTTACACATACTCATAGTGGATATCCTGAAAACTTGACTGGCAATGGGGTACTCCAGGTCCGAGTTGAGAAACACTGCCCTAGGACACTATTTTTCAGTACAAGGTCATTATAATTATTATTTTAGTTTAGGCAACCAATTAACATTTATCTAGAAGGCTTAGTAAAGGGAAGGGATCGGGACTTGTTTACCGCCTTTTTGTAGTTTTACAACCACACTCAAAGTGGTTTACCTACGGGTACTTTAATCATTTTCCCTGTCTGTCCTGGTGGGCTCACAATCTATTTAATATACCTGGGCCAGTGGAGGATTAAGTGACTTGCCCAGGGTCACAAGGAGCAGTGCAGGGTTTGAACCCACAACCTCAGGGTGCTGCAGCTGTAGCTCTACCCACTACACCACACTCTTCTCCTGGCACAGGCTTTAATTCAAGAAGGCATAAGTAGTGGGCCAGCATGAGCTGATTCATGCAGAGAAACCGCCTGGACATATTTTCCCACAGATTAATAGAGTCTGTTTCCTCATGGCTCCCTATTGCGCCTTCACCTTTTTCGGCTGCAGAGTCTGGCCCCAGGGATGCTCTCCCCTGCTTTTCACTGTTCAGCCACGATTATAGTAGTAGCATCAGCACAGCCCAATGTTTCTGTTCGGGTGTATGTGTGGCACTATTCACCATCCACTGCCCTGGCCTCTCCTTCAGCTTCACTCAATGCAGCCATCTTCACAGCACCAGCCAGAATCACTGCCTGCACCTACCCCCCACTGCTGTCTGCTTCCCAGACCAGCTCCTGCCCTTGCACTTGTGAGCCCCTGCTGACTCCAGTAGCAAGCGCAAAACACCCTACTGAAATGCCCTCCAGTGCCAGCTGCCACATAAAAACACCTAGGGCCTTCCAGAATTGGCCCCAGTAGCCCAAATGTCGGTCACACATACACAGGTGCAATTCACTGTTGTGAGTTCATTTTATTATTTACAGAGGAGGACTCGTGGCATAAGAAAAGAAGAATGAGAGAGAGAGCAACTGGTGGCAGAAGGTGAAAGAGAGAGAAGTTGGTGGCACAAGGAAGGTTGAGCTTAGAGAGAGAGAGAGACTAGCTACTGGGGCAAGGAAGAGAAGAGATCAAAAAACTAATACAAGGAAGCAAAAGAGAGAGTGAGAGTGGTGGTATAAGGAAGGAGAAGTGAAAGAGAAAATGGTTGGAATATGTAATTGGCACACATGGATTGACAGTCTTGCATGGGAAAAATTTTGCCAGCGCTTCTTCAACTCTTTTGAATCCAAAGTACCTAGCAGTTAAAAATCAATGAAGCCCACTGCACTAGAGTAAACTCTTGGAAGCTAGAATAGTGCTAGCTCTGTGAAACTTATAATGTCCTAATAGCTGCATTTATATAATCCTTTGTCCTAAAATAAATCTACTTATGAAGCTAATCCTAATTTTTTAAGGGCATGGGGAGGCGTAGCTAATGTCAGATGAGAACACCGTCTCATTCAGCATGTAATTGTTAGCTGTCACAAGTGCTCTATCTCCTGCCTCACTTATTGAGGCTTGGCTCAGGAGATGCTTTTTTACATTGCTGAATTGTTTCTGTACAATTGAAATGAGAATTCTGTGAAATCGGGAAAACCTTAATGGGACTACAGTTGTTAATGTTTCGAGAACTGTGCTTTTCGCCCCTCCCTATGCTCACATTATTACACTGAGGAATGCCTGTATTGTATTCTCTCTTGCTTGGCTGTTTGTGCTGCTGGGCTTGTGCCAGCTGAGGGAGAATGGAGGATCATGGGTAGGCAGCTCGTTCACCTCCCACAACAGGTGTCTTTGTCAGCACACCTCATTTAGACACAGAAAGCTGCTCTGTCCTGCTGCTGGAGAGCTGGGAGATGTTGAGTGCTGGAAGTACATGTGTATGGAGAAGATTTTGACGCCCTGAAACCGTTTCTGACTAGATGAGGGATACGAAATGACATTGAAGCCTGTCTGCTCATGAGTCAGTCATTTCAGTGCTGCCTCTTCCGTCTATTTTTTTTTTTTTTTTAAACTTGTGCTACCTGTAGGTAACGAGCAAAATTACGAAAACCTCACCAGGCCACAAGAGATGAGCTCCTGGATGTGAAATGTGGACAATCAGAGGGGTTTTAAAGTATACATATTTTATTCACCACTTCAAGGGTTAAAAAAAAAGGTTTTCATCTCAAGTTCTGCATTTTGTTGACTATATAAACCTATTGAAAACTCTGCTGTTTCTTAGCAATGCAGTCTTTCATTTTGTCTGTTCAGGAAGCCTTGTTGGTTTTTAATCTAGAGTGCTACAGCTGTTGCTGAAGAGTCCTGTTCAAATGCAAATGGAGCTAGGGCTCTTTAAATATTTTGTCAGCCTGTATGGTAAAGATACATCAGGGGGGGGGGATAAAAAAACAAAACAAGAGAGGAAAAAGTGACAGGCAGAGAAGCTGGAGCTCTCATCCTGTTTGTGTGAGAAGTGAAATGCTCCCCGCTCACAACATGAACAGTCTGTACCACAAATTTTGAGTGAGCAACATTTCGCTGTCTCTGAATTGACTTTCTCTTTTCATGGGCAGCGCACTGAGAAGAAAAATATCCTCTGACAAGTTGGGGCATGCTCTGCACCAGACTGCTGAATGTTTAAATGATTGCTGTCATTCTCTATCGATCGCTTTATTGAAAGTTATTCTTCATTTTTTTTCCTTCCTGTTATTTCTTAGTTTGTGGTAAAACTTGTGGTCTTTTTTTTTTTTTTTTACATTTGCTGAAGAACAGCAAAGAAAGAGTCAAGAACATTTCTGGCAAAAGGGGTGTGTTATGGGGATCAATTTTTAAGAGTTGGTGGAAATACTATGAATAAGCTCTGAGATGAGATTTTGGATGGGGCACTAAACTCACCTCAAATATTTTTATTTTATTTTTTTGTTTCGCTACTTTCCAAACTGCATATCAAGGGATTAAAAAACTGGATAACTATGTAACACTGAAAATATTTTGCGTTTTCTTTAAGGAAAATACACCTTGCTTTTATCCTTTTGACAGACAGTTTGGTGTGGAAATTTCAAGTTTCAGTACCTAATCTTACGCTTTTGAAAAGATAAATTTACTACTTAATGCAGCAACAGATAACACAGGTTTATTTTCAGATACATTAACAGGTTTGGGGTTGTTTTTTCCCAATTCCTCTGAGGTCTTCACATTGTATAGTGTTTACAGTACCTGTTGCCTGTTGACTAGTTTTGGGCTGATCAAAGCAGATGCTTCAAGCAACAAAGCGGTTCTGTCGCAGAAAAAAGTCCTGGAGAAACTAGATACCAATCTGGGATAGCTAAAAACTTCTCATGAATGTCATGAGTGTCGGAGAAGGGTGAGAGCACAGTTTTCACATTCTCATTTCTGTCCTTTGAAATTGTGCAATAAGGAACCAAGCAGGACCTCCCCCAACAAAAGGAATCTGCCTTGACACTGGAACTTTGAGGCAAAATGATTGGGAAAAACACACCCTCATCTGACTGAATAAAGAAAATTTTATAACCTGAAACAATTACAACGTACAGTGAATTAATTCTTCAATATCTTTGTGTTAAAAGAAAAAGACATTGTTGACGTGCTTGGTAGCTCTGGAATGAGAGTCATTTTCTGGGACAATGAGAAAGCTGTTCATAACACACCATTTAATGCACAAATACGAAGATCCCTCCCACTGCACTATCCTGGAGCAATGAATCAAACACAGAAGCACCAAATGGGTGTCTCTCTGTGACTGGCAAGCCTCCCATTTATGCCTGCTCAGGTAGGGGTGTGTACACTGTGAGTTTCAGTTACACTAAGAAGATTCAGTGTGTTTCCTTCTGTCGCTGCTGCTAGCGGAGAACCTCTTTGCAAGATGATGGAAGAAGTCTCCATAACAGTGGCCTATGATGCCCATGTTTTCAGCCAAATGTATGACGAGGACTTTCTGGCCAGGTTGGTGGCCATGAGCAAACCTAAGCCTGTGGTAGGTATTGATGGTCTTTCAATGACCTCTTCTCTTGGCATTGGCACGTATGATGTAGAGTTACAGAACAGTATGCATGGAAAATGCTTAGCAAACCTTGGACTCCTGTTTTTATGCTTTAGTATGTAAAATAGAAAATGCTTTCTGAATCTGCTCCGTCTATAAATGTAGAAAATCTAAGCAGATATTATTTTTCCCTCGGGGATAAGTATCCTTCAAGGAAGTTATATTCATTGGACTTAGGGCTCCTTTTACAAAGGTGCGTTAGGGCCTTAAAGCGCAGAGTAGCGCCCGCTAACCGCTACCGCCTCCTCTTAAGCAGGCGGTAGTTTTTCGGGTAGGGTGCCCTAATCCGGTGCGTGCGCTAAAAACGCTAGCGCACCTTTGTAAAAGAAGCCCTTAAGCTCCAGGAGTGGAATACCATTTAAAACAGTGTCTTGCAAACCACAACTGGAGGGTCTCGGCGCCTGCGCAGGTGTCGATGCAATGACATCACGTGCGTGTGTGATGTCATCACGTCGACATCCACACATGTGCAGAGGCCCTCCAGACGAGCACATAGTTTGTGATACCCTGACTTAAAATAATGTTGCCTGTCAAGAGATTGGCTGGTAATTATGCACAGTGTTCCTCATGAAGTAATCTGTTGTAAAGTAGCTGCGGTTTGAAAGGGTAAAGAGGTCTCTAACTCATCAGACCTCTTAAGGCAGGGGTGTCCAATGTCGGTCCTCGAGGGCCGCAATCCAGTCGGGTTTTCAGGATTTCCCCAATGAATATGCATTGAAAGCAGTGCATGCACATAGATCTCATGCATATTCATTGGGGAAATCCTGAAAACCCGACTGGATTGCGGCCCTCGAGGATCGACATTGGACACCCCTGTCTTAAGGGCTCCTTTTACTAAAGTGCGTTAGGGCAGTGCGCTGGTGTTAGTTCTAGCCGCGTAGCGTGCAGTAATATCCTGCGTGCGCTAAAAACGCTAGCGCACCTTAGTAAAAGGAGCCCTAAGTATGATCCACAGGCCTATGTCCATTTAAGGCCTATGTCAGGGTGCCAAAGTTTTCATAATTTATATCCATATGTATTTTCCATAATTACTATGCAACAAATTTGATGCTGATCTAAACTCATTAAAAGACCTCTTGACTTCACTCCCTGGGATTTTCCTAAAAGAGTGCCCACAACGATTTATCTTGTGACCAGGGTCCAGACCCACAATTGAGGAAATAAACATTTAGCATATCATGGAAACAAACTGCACCATACTATTTGAAGTTTTGAGGTCCAAATTAAGAAGACATATGGTGCATGTTAAATGGTTTCTCTCTCTTGTGTACGCCTCTTACTATGGTATGTTTCACAGTTATGCAACAGTTAGGGTTAGCGTTAAGCTCTTATCTCACTGAACAGCTCATTCACGAAGTCTGTTGTGAAAAATTAACTGCTTCTTCCTGCTAAGCGTGATCAACTTTTGGTACTGCAGGAGAAAGAAAACTATCATTTTGGTTTAAAAGAGAAGCAGCAACTAATTAACCTATTACTTATGTGGTTTCATTTACAGTGCCTTGCTGCTTCTCTCAAAAGGCAGTTAGTCAAATAAACATAAACATCTCATTTCTTTAGCCCAGTGATTCTTTTATTTTTTGTTACTTCATTCTTTCAACAGTGAGCTCGAGTAAAGGGAATGTAAATTACTGTTGAGCAGTTATGGTAACCTCACAGACCACAAATTAAAGCTTGTGCATTGTGAACATCCTGAAAAAGTTGCATTTTCTCATGATGTATATGGTAGGTTAATTTGTTTTATTTCATAGGATTAGGGACCCATGTTACTCTTTATCCCTACTAAGGTAATTTCCCATTTTTCCATAGGTTGTGGTCCTCTGCAGGGTCACTGAAAGGGCATTAGGCACCCGAGGCCAGGGGTAGGCAATTCCGGTCCTCGAGAGCCGGAGCCAGGTCAGGTTTTCAGGATATCCACAATAAATATGCATGAGATAGATTTGCATCTCAAGGAGGCAGTGCATGCAAATCCATCTCATACATATTCATTGTGGTGCCATGGCTTCTCCTCCCTAAAGCTCCCTTATAGGTTATGGTGAACCCCCCCCCAAACCACCTCCAGAATCCCCTAGAACCACTTATCTATCACCCCAACAGCCCTTATGGCTGCAGAAGTCACTTACATGCCAGTACAAAAGGGTTTTGGGGGTTTATAGGGGACAACTTTTTTTTCATTTCGAAAATCGTCTAATTTTACGTCCTGCCGATCTGATCGTCCAAGCCGCTAAATCGTCCATCTTTATACCACATTTCCATCCAACTTTTCGTCCAAGTCAAAAACGCCTAGAACAAGCCCTGTTGGACGTGGGAGGGGTCTGCAAAGTGATGGACTGCACACCCAGACATGCCACCTAAATACTGGGGTACCTTACAGGGCACTGCTGTGAACTTCACAAAAAGGGTGCCATGGCTTCTCCTCCCTAAAGCTCCCTTATAGGTTATGGTGAACCCCCCCAAAACCACCTCCAGAATCCCCTAGAACCACTTATCTACTACCCCAATAGCCCTTATGGCTGCAGGAGTCACTTATATGCCAGTACAAAAGGGTTTTGGGGGTGTATAGGGAAGTGCACATGTTTAAGTATCAGTGCAGTGATTACAGGGGCTTATGGGCATGGGTCCTCCTCTCCATGAGTCCCTAAGCCGCCTCTGTGCTGGACGACTAGGCTTTCCTATGCCAGGCTGCCAAGTGATGATGGTCTGGAGGCTAAATTTTAAAGGTGTGATTCATATTTTTATAGGGGTGAGGGTTTGGTGATCACTGGGGTAGTGTGTGGGGGTCTGTTTTATGTGCTTGCAGTGCTTATCTGGTGACTCTAGGTGGGTTTTTGTCCAAGTTCTGTCGATCGTGGGCTGTATAACTTTCAGTTATACATGCTGTACGACTAAGTCTAAGCCGGCCCATGTCCCGCCCAACTCCCGCCCTCGACATTCCTCCTGAAACGCCCCATTTAGCTTTGGTCATTCAGCGGCACTATGAAGGCCTAAGTCGTATAGAAATAATTTCTCCCTTCCCCCCGCTTCCCTCATTCTGTAACGCACCCCTGCTGGCATCTACTCCTCCCCCCTCCCTCCTGCCTGCTCATCCGCCCGCCATGTTTAACTTCAAAGAAAAGTGCTGCACTGCACTTTTACCACACGGGGGGGTGGGGGGGTGGGGGGGGTGGATAGAGAGAGGGACAGGCAAGTTTTAAGTAGAGAGAAATGGATTCAACCTCCCTCGAGCTGCAGTCGCTGCCTGGGCTCCTAGCACACTGTCTGCCTGCAGCTCGCGCCCAGCCCCGCTGGCTCGTGGCTCACCAGCCAGAATCTGGCACACCTCGATGGCGCCCGCTCTCAGGCAGCCCTGATAATACTCGTCTTTCTGGCTCCAGCGGATGAGCTGGGGCTGGTTGGCTGCCCGCACCGGCATGCTGGCGAAAGCCAGTTAAGGCCTGTCTCCCATCTTCCTGCCCCCAAGCACCAATTCGGCGCACGCAACTGCCGCCAGCACCTGCCTGCTTCCCAATGACCGCCTCGCGGTCTACTGCGGCCAGCCCTAGCGGAAACAGGAAGTTGGCAGAAGGCGGGCCACAGTGGAGAGAAGACGGCGAGGCCAGCAGCAGCACGGCGCAGTGCTTTTCTTTGAAGTGAATCGCAGCGGGCAGGTAAGCAGGCGATGGTGAGAAGTAGATGCCGGCAGGGGCACCTGTGCCCCCCCACCCCCGTTTCGATGCCTATGGAGGTTTCTATGGCGGTGAGTGAGGGCAGGAGGGGGGAGTTGCCGGCGTGTTTCTTGCTTCCATGTTCGAAAATGAAATTCGACATGAAGGGACACAGCACAGTGTCAGAAAACACACCGTCCTAAGTGCACATGTGCGCTTAGGATTTTATTATAGAGGATACTCGAATATGTATAGCAGCTCTGCCTTCAAAATTTCATGTATGTAGCACATGTATGTAGCACATGTGCTATTGTCACCACACGTTCCACACAATTATAGAAAAGCATTTTTCTGTGTGTAAAAGAGACTTTAAACAGAGAAACATTTTTCTATAATGACCTCTTTTTATATAATTAGCATAAGAAAGTCAATCACTTTAAAATGGAATCTAACTAGCTTATATATCTATAACCTATTGTACATTTTACTTGGGGTTCTTTTGTTTCCATGGGCTTTACTATGAAGGAGACTAAACAAAAGCATTCATTTCAGATATATATATAAGATCAAGCCCATTATTTAAGTGCTACAACTTTGTTGATATGTGTGTTCTCTAAACATGTTTTGTGTATGTGTGTGTGTTTATATAAAATACAGCTATTTATGCAATATCCTGTATTTAAAAATGCTCATTTTGACTTAGTTGAAGTAATGTGCTGTATACCTCTTAGATCTTACAATATGGAGGCTCCTTATTGAGATTATACACTTAGTTGCTGAGGCATGGATGAAGAATGCTTCTGCAGGGACCTGATAGTTTAAAAAAAAAAAGCGGAGCTCCTAAATTTATGCTCCTAAGATATGCTTCTAAATTTGTCACCTATTTTCAGCCAAATTTAGGAGCCTATGGGACTCATAATCGAAATAGAAAAACATCCAAAAACCAGCCTAAGTCGGCACTTGGACAAACATTTCTCAAAAACATCCACGTGCCGATAATAAAAACCGGTTTTGGACATATTTCTAAATGACCTAGGCCTTCATAGTGCCGCTGAACAACCAAAACTAAACGGGGCGTTTCGGGAGGCGTGTCGAGGGTGGGAGTTGGGCGGGACGTGGGCTGGCTTAGACAGTCGTACAGCATGTATAACCGAAACTTTTTACAACAGAGCCTAGACAGAACTTGGACGTTGTGACTTAGACCATGTAAAACATGGTCTAAGTCACAAAACCCACCTAAAGTCACCAGATAAGCACTGAAAACACATAAAACAGACCCCCATACACTACCCCAGTGATCAACGACCCTCCCTCCCACCCCATGAAAATTTTAATCACAACTTTAAAATTCAGTCTCCAGACCATCATCATCTGGTCGCCTGGCATAGGAAAACCTAGTCGTCCAGCACAGAGGCAGCTTAAGTCGTCTTGGGGATGGGTTAGGGACCCATAGAGAGGAGGACCCATGCCCATAAACCCTTGTAATCACTGCATTGATACTTAAACATGTGCACTTCCCTATACACCCCCAAAAACCTTTTGTACTGGCATATAAGTGACTCCCGCAGCCGTAAGGGCTATTGGGGTAATAGATAAGTGGTTCTAGGGGATTCTGGAGGTGGTTTGGGGGGGTTCACCATAACCTATAAGGGAGCTTTAGGGAGGAGAAGCCATGGCACCCTTTTTGTGAAGTTCACAGCAGTGAACAGTGCCCACTAAGGTACCCCAGTATTTAGGTGGCATGTCTGGGTGTGCAGTCCATCACTTTGCAGACCCCTCCCACGTCCAACAGGGCTTGTTCTAGGCTTTTTGGACTTGGATAGAAAGTTGGACGAAAATGTGGTATAAAGATAGACGATTAAGTGGCTTGGACGATCAGATCGGCAGGACGTATAATTAGACGATTTTCGAAACGAAAAAAAGTTGGATGTATCTTTCGAAAATGTGTCTTAAGCTGTTTTTTTGACGACTTGCGAGATGGATGTAAACGGACTTAGTCGTCCCTTTCGATTATGCCCCTCCACGTTTTCAACTGACAATTCATCTCTGTTTAGGCTTGCCATTAATTTGCCTAGATCAGGGGTTGGCAACCCGCGGCTCATGAGCTACACGCAACTCTTTGACCAAGTGCCTGTGGCTCTTCTCAAAACAATAGGTGCATTCAACTCATTTGTAGAGATGCCATCGCCGTCAACCCTGCCAATTTTATCTCTTGCGTTGAGCTCCCACGGTCACTGTATCTCCCACACTTCTTTTGCTTCAGCAGGTTAGCGGCAGCGATTTCTACAGCTGCCTGCTGCTAACTAGGAAGCCTCTCCTCTGCTGCATCCCACTCTCTGTCAGAACTTCCTGTTTCTGCCCAGGCTGGATGCAACTTGAAGTTTTGTTTTTATGTTAAATGCATATACAAGTATATCTATATCGCTTTAAAAATCGAATCTCAAACCCCCTTCTTTACCCATTGCAGCTCTTTCTAAATCTTGGGTCAAACACTTAGAATGAAATGACTCTTTGCTTTAAAAAGGTTGCAGGTCCCCGGCCTAGATTTATGAGCCTAATTTATGAGTCTAGTGTTGAACATTTAATGCTAAGCCCCTTATTCCCCATCCCCCCAAGAATTTGCCGCTAAGCCCCTTATTCCCCATCCCCCCAAGAATTTGCCGCTGATGCCATATTTTATGCTTCTTAATTTAGGAGCATAGTGAAACAGAGTATAAATTTAGGCATTCAGCCCTAGTAAGCTTTCATAGGGGCCAATTTATGAGCAAAAGGCTCCAAGACGGGCTTTTACAAAGGTATGCTGCCAAGCAGCACACACTAAGGCCCGGATTCTGTTTAGGACGCCTGGGATGGGCGTCCTATTCAGAATCAGGCCTACACCCACTCAAACTAAACCTGATTCTGTAACCGACATCCATGTTACAGACGCTGGTTACAGAACAGGATCTTCCTGCTGCGATTAGTATAGCGGCTGCGGTAGCAGTGGCCAGTCTTCCCCCACCCCTATACGATCGCCAGCAGGAAGGCGCTTAACCCTTCTTGCCGGGAGGTCACCCACCCGCCTCAATGATTGCTGGCAGGAGGGAGCTGAACCCCTCCTGCTGGACCCCCTGATGATAGCCAACAGTAGGCTCAACCCCTTCTGCAGGAACCCCCTTCTCCCCAGCCACCTCCCCCCGGGTTTACCATGAAAGGTGGCCAGCTAGGTCTTTCCAGTGTCTGGCTGGCAGGCCCGCCTTCATCCAAATGAGGTGGGCCCGCCCCACTCTGTCCCATCCCACACCATCCTAAGGCCTGATTGGCCCAGGTACCTAAGGCCCCTCCTATGGGCAGGGCTTAGACACCTGGGTGAACCGGAGATTTCTATTTGTTAATTTCCTTGACTTCTCTGAAAAATGCAGAATTTAAATGATGATTAAAATTTTCCCTAAATACAATGTACTTTGTGTAGTTTAATTATGTTGTTAACATTATGTATTGTTAATAAGATTATATTGTGTGTATATGAAGAATGAATGGAAGAAATGGCATTACAATTAGTATTATTACTATGGGGCTGGGTCTAGGGCAGAGCTTGGGTGGAGTCTAGGGTGGAGCTTTTAGGAAGGGGCCTAAGGTCTTGATTGACATAGGTGCCTATGGTCCTTCTGCTGTGTGAGGAGCCTTAGGCCTGAGCCAATCAGGGTCTTAGGCCACTCCCAGTACATCCCAGGATGTGCTGGGAAGGGGAAGGCCTGCTATTTTGGAGAGGCAGGCCTGCCAGCAGGAGGAAGTGAGCATCCCTTCTGCTCTCTTCTTCCATATAAGGTACAGGGGTGGTTCGGGGGTATGAATGGAGCTGAGTGGTAGAGGCAGGAGGAAGTGGGCATTCCTCCTGCCAAGGATCTTCATGTGGGGGGTGTCTGGGGCACTGCTATCATCGTGGGGAACGAGGGTGTCCAGGTGGCTATGATCTTCGTGAGGAGGGGGAGAGTTAGCAGTGTGGGATGTATCCAGGAGGCCACAATCTTCATGGGGGAGGGTCAGGAGTGTGGTGGGATGTGCATGGCGCGATCCTAGTGGGGGGGGGGGGGGGATCAGGAGTGTGGAAGGGTCTGGAAAAGCGGAGACTCAGAGGAGACATGATAGAGACCTACAAGATCATGAAGGGCATGGAGAAAGTGGAGAGAGACAGATTCTTCAAACTTTCAAAACATAAAAGAACAAGAGGGCATTCGGAAAAATTAGAAGGGGATAGATTCAAAACAAATGCTAGGAAGTTTTTCTTTACTCAGCGGGTGGTGGACACCTGGAATGCGCTTCCAGAGGATGTAATAGGGCAGAGTACGGTACTGGGGTTTAAGAAAGGATTGGACAATTTCCTGTTGGAAAAGGGGATAGAGGGGTATAGATAGAGGATTATTACGCAGGTTCTGGACCTGTTGGGCCGCCGCGTGAGCGGACTGCTGGGCACGATGGACCTCAGGTCTGACCCGGCAGAGGCATTGCTTATGTGCTTATGTGCTTATGTGGGTGGCCCAGGGAGGAGGGAGTGGGCATCCCTGCTGCCTCTCTTTTTGGTTTTGTTTGGGGAATTGTCTGGGAGGGGCCATCATTGGGGGGATGGCACAACTTTTTTTTTTTTTATGGAGACAGATATTGTGTGTGTGTAACACAATAGAAAAAAGATAAATTATGGCAGACCTGCCGGTCATTTCAGGTCCTTAGCAGCTGTCACAAAATTTAGTGCATGTCTTAGTGATGTTAGGTAATCGATCAGAGGGCTCATTTTAATATTAATGAGGTCTTTTGCATGACAGAATCAGAGAATGTTCGAACGCACGGAAAAGCACACGGTGAGCCATTGTGTACATCAGTCAGCAAATTAGGTTATCCCTAAACCAGTTCAAACTGGTTTAGCAACGATCATTAGACGCTCGATGGGCCTAATACATTCAGGCTCAAGTCAGGTGGGGTAGGGGGGTTGGGAGGGAAGGGTGCCACTAGATACCAGGGAATTAATGTTATTTTTTAGTAAGGTGGAGGGGAGGGGTAATGAGTGGGATGCCCTAGACACCAGTGATTTTTTTAAAAAAAAAAAGTATTGTTGAGGGAGTCTGGTGGATATGCCTTAGACACCAGGGAATATCAGTTGGCGCTAGTAGAGGTGGGGGTGCTGGTGCAGAAAACTAACTGGACAGAGACATCATGCTGTAATTGTACATCAGAGAACTGTTTTTGTGCATCAGCAAGGCAAGAACATAAGAATAGCCTTACAGGTTCAGACCAATGGTCCATCAAGCCCAGTAGCCCGTTCACACGGTGGCCAATCCAGGTCACTAGTACCTGGACAAAACCCAAGGTGTAGCAATATTCCATGCTACCGATACAGGGCAAGCAGTGGCTTCCCTCATGTCTTTTTCAATAACAGTACCTGGCCAAAATTCAAGGAGTAGCAATATGGACTTTTCCTCCAGGAACTTGTCCAAACCTTTCTTAAAACCAGTTACGCTATCCGCTCTTCCCACATCCTCTGGCAACATGTTCCAGAGCTTAACTATTCTCTGAGTGAAAAGGAATTTCCTCCTATTGGTTTTAAAAGTATTTCCCTGTAACTTCATCAAGTGTTCCTTAGTCTTTGTAATTTTTGGCAGAGTGAAAAATTGATCTGGATTTTGTATACTTCAGTCGTATCTCTCCTCATCCATCTCTTTTCCAAGCTGAAGAGCCCTAACCGTTTTAATGTTTCTCATACAAGAGGAGTTCCATCCCCTTTACCATCTTGGTCGCTCTTCCTTGAACCTTTTCTAGCGCCACTATATGTTTCTTGAGATAAAGAGACCAGAATTGAATGCAATACTCCAAATGAGGTTGCACCATGGAGCGATACAGGAGCATTATGACATTCTTAGATTTGTTAACCATCCCTTTTTTAATAATTCCCAGTATCCTGTTTGTTTTTTTAGCTGCCACCACACATTGGGCGGAAGGTTTCATTGTATTGTCTACTTAATGGCCTCCTATGCATTAACTTTTCACACTGTCCCCAACATCCAGTCAAATCCCAGTATGAGTGTCATGCTTCAGAATAACTCCAAAGTTACTTACTACTGATCATCAAGGATTGTTGACCTTATTGGTGTAAGTTTATAACCTATATAAACTTTATAAAAGTGGGATAGGACCCCAGATCCGGCCCCAGTAGTGCACAAAATTTACACCTGCTCTGTAAATGCATTGCCTTTATTTATGTACCCTGCATTTTATAAATTACATGCATTTATCACAATCCCACCTCTAAAGTATGACCCTAGATACACACACACACACACACACAGATCACAGGAAAACATGCACATCTACCCAGGGATTCTTACCCCATGTTATATGTTCCCTTCCTAGGGTTACCATATTTTCAAAAGCAGAAACCTGGAACATGATCCTGCCCCATTCCGCCCCCAGCCCTGCCATGTTCCGCATCCAGTCCTACCCGGTTCTGCTTCCAGTCCTGCCCAGCCCCACCCCCAGAGAACCTCATCTCTTCTTCCCCAACCGGTTCTTGTCACATCTGGAGGGCCTTGATCATGTGCAGATGCATGTTACGTCATCCATGCATGCTCTGAGGCCCTCCAGACGCGGCCGGAGCTGGTCGGGGCTTTCCAAAACCCAGACAAACTGCTGGGCTATGGAAAGTTCATCCGGGCACCCAGACAGTCCTCTAAAAAGAGGACATAGCTGGGTTTTGCCGGACTCCTTGTAACCCTATCCCTCCCTGTCTTCCCACTTCCACCAGTGTAGCTGGTTTGATCATTGCAGTGATAGTCATAGGACAAGAGGTATATTTCATAGTTACCTCTGGAATATTATAGTCATGGATACTGAGACCCAAATTCTATAAACGCTAGTTAGGCGACCTAATGGCACTGGTTTTAATTGGTTTAATTGCCTTTAATTGATACAATAATTGATTGCATCTTTTAAAAAGAATTAAAATGTAAAAAAAAAAAAAAAAGACGCCATAGTAACAGTCCACAAACAACTGTTACTATGGCGTCAGAGGTGCCTCCATAGTCGCAATTCTCATCACAGATAGGCATCGGAAATGTAGGCCTTGAAAACCCTGGGCTACATTTCTAGCGCCTATCTCTGACATACCCGCGATTCTATAAAGAGCACCATCACTTTTGTGGGCAGCTCTTGATCATGGCGCCATGTATAGAATCTAGGCCTGAATGACCACTAAATATCATCATTGGGCAATGGTTTCAACCCTGCTTTCTTTTCAGGAAAGGAGGAGGGGATGTTTGAACACTGCCTTCATTACATAGTTATCGGCCCAAGGGAGCAGAAGAAGCAGGTCAGGGATTAAACTAGAGACCTTTTTACATGTCGGTGCACATCGTTGCTACTGACTTGCTAGGCTGGCCCAAAATATGTTGATTTGTGTGGAAAATGTTTTCTGTCCTGCTCTACATTTGCAAAACATAACAAACTCATTCAGTCCTGCTTGCTTCTATGGCATCACAAGATTCTTTTATCTATCTCAGTATCTTTAGAGCACATTCTGTAATCTAGCAGAACTGAGTCTTACATGGCATCATGGGGAATCTAAATCCTATAATCAGGTTAAGAATGAGATTTTTGAGTACTGGCTGCCTATTGGATTCTTGTGTTACAAATTAATTGAAAAAACTTTAAAAACAATGTGGACATTTAAAAAAACAATAAAGGAAGAACAAAAGAAATGCATAACATTTCGGAATAATACAAAACATTATATCCCCCATGCTGTGGTTGTAATAAAAGTTATAGCTGCCCTCCCCAACTCCCTCTAATCCCCAGCCCCTCCTCTGCTGGAATAATTTCATGTTGTTTCTTCAGAGCTGTAACTAGGACATTTTTTTACTGATGACAAAAAATGTTAAGTAGTTTTCTTTATAACTTTCAAACAAAATAGAATTCCTTAACACATACATGGTATTAAATCCCCATAATGGTCTGTTTTCCAAAATGGAAATACCCTATGAAATGGGAAGTTGATATTTCAAGCAACTTGGAATTATTATCATAGAATCACTTCCTTTCCAGGACTTTTATAACTAGATGATATCTTTATTAAATGCCCCAGACTCACACACTTCAATGAAGTCATTAAGAGACCTGTTTATTAATTCATGCTAATGTTTTACACTTAACACACAGAAACATGATGGCAGAAAAGGTCAAATGGCCCAGTACCTGCAAATGGCCAGTCTGCCCTTCTGCAGCACCCACTACCTCCTCCTCTCTCTAAGAGATCCCACGTGCCTGACTCATGCTTTCTTGAATTCAGACACAGTCTTTGTCTCCACTTCCTCTACCAGGAGACTAGTCCACACATCTACTACCCTTTCTGTAAAAAAGCTTGAAAGCAGTGGATGATTGGATGGTAGATCATAGCTTGGGGTTGAACTTCAGTAAAATAGATGTGATGTTAAATCGGTAGGAAAGAAGATCTCTCATGGCCTCAAAGTGTTGTGGCAAATGATATTGAATTTACAGTGAAAATTTTGGGACTCTGGTTAGACTCAACATTAAGTATGATAGATCAAGTAGTGGCAGAGATTAAGTCATCATTTTACCAGATGTGCTCAATGAGCAAACTCAAAGCAATGCTATCAAAATGGGACTGTTATTATTCAAAAACTGGATTACTGTAATGCACTTTACTTGGGAATTTCATCTTCTTTATGTAAGGTGTTGCAAATGATTCAGAATGCTGCAGTGTATATGATCTTTGTGTGTGTGAGGGGGGTGTCTAAGTTTGAGCATGTAACACCATGTTTGAAGGAACTTCATTGGATGCCAGAGAAATTGCGTATTATCTATAAAGTCCTTGTGATGATTTTCAAGGTTATCCATTTTCAGATTCTTTGGTATTTGACACAATTGATATCTCCCAGAGTGTTAAGGTCTGAAGGGAAGATGTGTCAGTTGATGGTTTTGTATACTGTACATGCACTATGAAAATCTGAGATCCTCTGTGATCTCTGCTGCAGGAGTTATTTTGTGGAACAAATTGACAGGGCCATGGAGACCTCTTTTAAATATTTCAAAATTTTAAAAAGGGTTTGAAAACCACTTTATTTATGGAAGCTTTTAGTTAAGGAAAATGTTTTAAGAAAGTACAGGATCTGTATGTACAGTATATTATCCCAGGACAAGCAGGCAGCATATTCTCACATGTGGGTGACGTCATCCACGGAGCCCTGACGCGGACAGCTTTTCAAGCAAACTTGATTGAAGATTTCAAGTTTGCTAGTGCTGCACCACGCATGTGTGTGCCTTCCTGATCCACTAGAGGGCGCATACCCTCCTCATGGTCCTCAGTTCTTAGTTTTCCGCTGAGCCAGAAAGCCCTGTCTCTCTTCTCTGCGTTCTTCTAAGTGTCTTTCTGGCACCGCGGCTTCTTTATTTTGTTAGGGAGTCGCTGTGCGTTTGTTAATTGATCGTGTATTTTCTTTGTTTCAAAAAAAAAAAAAAAAAAAAGGACTTTTTATTGTGTTTCTGCTGGTTCCATCGGCAGGCCCTTCTTGGGCCTCAGCCATGCTGCTAGGCCTCATTTTGCTGCAGCTGTATTTTCTTCTTCCCTGGCCTCTCTCTGGGCTCACCTCGTGTGAGCAGAATGGCCGGGACCCTTTTTCCTTCGTTGGAATCGGACTGAGTAGCTTCAATCCCCGGTAAGTTTTTCTTTCTTTCTTTCTTCTAGGTGCGTTACCTTGGTAACGCCACCGGCTGAGTCTCAAGCATTCCAGGCATCGAGTGCAATCGTGCCCGCCTCTACGAGACCTTCGATGCTTGCCTCCTTTCATGGGAATACTCATCTCGAGGTTGCCCTTTATGGAGCGTACTGCTGCACCTTTATTACCAGTTTCATTGGTACGGTGCCGACTTCTGAACCTCGACGGACTTCGGTGTGCCTCGATGTCGACTGGGGCTTCGTGCCTCGACGTAGACTGAGGCTTCGTACGTCGACTGAGGCTTCGTGCCTCGACGTCGGCTGAGGCTTCGTGCCTCGACGTCCCTGAGGTTTTGTGCCTCTACGTCGCCTGAGGTTTCGTGCCTCGACGTCGACTGAGGCTTCGTGCCTCGACGTCGGCTGGGGCTTCGTGCCTCGACGTCGGCTGGGGCTTCGTGCCTCGACGTCGGCTGGGGCTTCGTGCCTCGACGTCGGCTGGGGCTTCGTGCCTCGACGTCGGCTGGGGCTTCTTGCCTCGACGTCGGCTGGGGCTTCTTGCCTCGACGTCGGCTGGGGCTTCTTGCCTCGACGTCGGCTGGGGCTTCTTGCCTCGACGTCGGCTGGGGCTTCTTGCCTCGACGTTGGCTGGGGCTTCGTGCCTCGACGTCGGCTGGGGCTTCGTGCCTAGATGTCGGCTGGGGCTTGGTGCCTCACCACCGCCTGAGGCCTTGTGCCTCGACGTAGAATGCGGCCTTGTGCCTCAACGTTGTCTGAGGCTTTGTGCTTCGACTTTGTGCCTCGACGTCGACTGGGGCTTGGTGTCACGATGTCGACTGAGGCTTGGTGTCTCGACATCGACGGATGCTTTATATCTTCGACGTCGGCTGAGCCATGTGCTCCGCGTCGCCTGATGCTTGTGCTTCGACGTCGACTGAGGCTGGGGGCCTCATCGTCGGCTGGAGCTCTGTGCCTCGTCGTCGACCGAGGCTTCGTGCCTCGCCGTTGACTGGAGCTTTGTGACTTGACGTCGCTTGGGGCTTTGTGCCCTTTGGTTGACTGTGGCCTTGTGCCTCGAAGTCGACTGTGGCTTGGTGCCGCAACGTCGCTAGGGGCTTTATACCTCGGCATCGGCTGAGGCTTTGGGCCTCGGCATCGACTGCGGGTTTGCGCCCCGGTTTCGACGGGGGCTTCGTGCCTCGACTTCGTCTGTGGCTCTGTGCCTCGGCGTCTCCGGCTCCTATCCGAGAGGATTCCCCGTTTTCTCTTCGGTTCATTCCGGGCAGCCGTGACGGATTCTGGTAGTGCGGAGTTTGGTTTCCTGGAGGAGACTCTCTCCCTGCTCCGGCTCTATTGCTCCCGCCATGCGTCATCTCGCTTGGCACAGAGTGTGGCTGAGGATCCGAACCTCCAGGATCGTCTCGCCACTTTTACTTGCATGAGTACTGTGTTTCTTGAGGCCTCTCTTGCGGAGGCCACTAACCGCCTTTCAGAACGCGACTGGTCCTTCGCCTATCGGGACGCCTTCAGTTGAATCCCTTCTGCCTTGGTGGTTTGGACTCCTTGTCCGGAGGGGCCCTCCGGATACCTTTCTTGTGTTATCTCGGCCTCCTTCGCAGCAGCCGCAATAGCTGCAGCAGCGCCGGGTTATGGTCCAGCCGCCGGCTTCGGCGACTCCTGGCCGTCTTTTTGACTATTCTCGCATAGCCTCCGGGCTGCTCTCTTTCTGGGGATTCCTCCCCTCCCTTCGGGAGGGGTGTCACCGTGTCTACGCACTGGGACTATAGCCTCGCCTCTGTCGGTTGGGCGTTCCCATCCTCCCATCTGCGTCTGGTCCTGGCCCTTCGTGACCTGCACTAGTTTCTAGTCTGGGAGCGGTTCAGACTCTGTCCGCCCCAGTCTCGGGAGTCCGTCGGGGCGGACCTGGACCCAGTTTGTCTGCGCTCCTTCTTGTCTCGGCCTCAGGGGGAGGGCCTTGTTTGTTTATACCGGACGATGGCCCCTCTGTCCTCGGTCCGCCTCCAGTCTTTTCTGCCTCTGCCTCGGCAGGCCGCCTGTCTGCGCCTGAGTCAGCTGGTGTCTCAGCGGTCTTCGGCCTCGGCCGAGCTGATGCTGATGCTTTGGGATCATGGGTCTCCACGGTTCATGTCCCGATGTTCACCTGGTTTCCTCTTCGTGTTCCCCGCTGGACCCGAGCATCTCAGTGATGGCAGGATCGGGATCCCGCTTCCCAGCGCTTTTGTGGTGCGCTGGTTTCGTTGGTGGGCCACCTCTTCGTATCCCCGCATCAGAAGGTTCTGCCGATGGACTCCTCAGCATCGGCTTAGGGGCGCAACACGACGGCCTTCGGACTCGGGGTCTTTGGTCGGGTGCGGACCGTCGCAGCCGCATCAATCTGCTGAAGCTCCGGGCCATTTACAATGCCGTGGTGGATTTTCGTTATTGGTTGCTGGATTGCGGGGTTCTGGTGCGTCCCGACATCCCAGTGGCGATGTATTCTGTGACCAAGCCAGGGTGTACAGGTTCCCTGTTACTTTGCAGGGAAGCCCTTCGTCATTGGAGGGGGAGTTACACCACTACTTCTTTCTTTGGGCGGTGTATTTCCGGGGCGAGCAGCATTGTCTGGTGGACACGTTGAGTCGCCCTTTTCGGCCGCATGAATGGTCGCTCCATTCTCAGACTCTGCGGCATGTGGTTGTTTGGTGGGGAACCCCACAGGTAGTTCTGTTCGCTTTGCCCCTCACTCACTGGTTGCCTCAATATTGCTCGAGGATGTTCTCCCGGGTTCGCATCGAGGTAGATGCTTTCCTTCTCGATTGGATGGGCAGGTTCCTCTATGTGTTCCCTCCCTTTACTCTGATTCTCAGGTCTTTGATACACCTCCTGTCGGTCTGCGCCACCATGATCTTGATGGCTCCTCTGTGGCCCTGGCAGCTGTGGTTCTCCCTGCTCCTCCAGCATGTCAGGGAGCCTCTGTTCCTACCTATGCTCCCTTCTCTGCTGTCTCAGTGTTGAGGTTTCTGTTGCATTCCAATCTGCAGTCTCTACACTTATCAGCTTAGTTCCTCGCAACGTGCCTCCCTCCTTCTGTTTCTCTCAAGTCGGTGGGGGTGTTTTCGAGGCCTCTCGAAAGATCTCCACTCGGCAATGCTATTCCCAGAAATGGTCCTGATTTGCTGCGTGGTGTGCTGAGCACCGCATGGATCCGCTCTCTGCCTCCTTGCCTTCAGTGCTGGTTTATCTGTTTCACTTGTCTCGGTCTGGTCTCAAATCGACATCTATTCGAGCCCACCTCTGTGCTTTTGCTGCCTTTCATCGGCCGCTTGATGGGACGCTGCTCTCCGTCCATCCGACAGTTTCCCGCTTTATGAGGGATCTCTTCAATGTACATCCTCCGCTCAAAGCCCCTCCGGTGGTTTGGGATCTTTGTGTGGTCCTGACTCAATTGGTGATACCTCCATTTGATTCCATTGATAAAGCTCTTTTGAATTACTTCACCTGGCAGGTGGTATTCCTGGTTGCTCTCACGTCTCCTCGCAGAGTCAGTGAGCTGCAAGCTCTGGTTGCGGACCCGTCTTTTCCTGTATTTCTTCATGACACGGTGGTCCTGCGTACTCAACCCCAGTTCTTGCCCAAGGTGGTTTTGGACTTTTCTCTCAATCATTCCATTGTTCTTCTGGTCTCTTTTCCGAAGCCCCACTCGCCTCCTGGCGAGGTGGCGCTTTACACACTTGACTGTAAGAAGGCGTTGGCTTTTTATCTTCAACGCACTCAGTCTCCTCAGACGGTCCCTCAATTGTTTTTGTCCCTCGACCCTAATCGGTTAGGACGCCCAGTTTCCAAGCGCAACTTGTCCAACTGGTTGGCTGCTTGTATTTCCTTTTGCTACGCTCAGGCTGGTCTCGCGCTGCATGGTCGAGTCGCGGGACATAAGTCCGAGCGATGGCGGCTTCTGTAGCTTTCCTCAGGTCGACGCCTATCGAGGAGATTTGCAAGGCTGCCACTTGGTCTTCGGTTCATACTTTCACCTCCCACTACTGCCTGGATACTCTGTCCAGGAGCGACGGCCGGTTGGGCCAGTCGGTTTTGCGTAATCTGTTTTCTTGAATTGCCAACTTCCCTCCGTCCCTTTTTTGGTTAGCTTGGAGGTCACCCACATGTGAGAATATGCTGCCTGCTTGTCCTGGGATAAAGCACAGTTACTTACCGTAACAGGTGTTATCCAGGGACACCAGGCAGATATTTTCACAACCCGCCCGCTTCCCCGAGGTTGGCTTCTTTGCTAGCTATCTGAACTGAGGACCATGAGGAGGGTATGCGCCCTCTAGTGGATCAGGAAGGCACACACATGCGTGGTGCAGCACTAGCAAACTTGAAATCTTCAATCAAGTTTGCTTGAAAAGCTGTCCGCGTCGGGGCTCCGTGGATGATGTCACCCACATGTGAGAATATCTGCCTGCTGTCCCTGGATAACACCTGTTACGGTAAGTAACTGTGCTTTATGGAAGCCACTTAGTTATAAGCGAGTTAGCAATGTAATACATAAATACATATTCCTGAGCTTATCACCTCTTAACTTCATCCAATGCCCTCTCATTCTGGAGCTTTCTTTCAAATGAAAGAGGCTCAATCTTATGTGCATTTATGCCATATAGGTACTTAAACGTCTCTATCATATTTCTTCTCTCATAGTGAGATCTTTAAGTGTGTCCCCAAATGCCTTATGATGAAGACTACTGACCATTTTAATAGCCTTCCTCTAAACCATTGGTGTCAAAGTCCCTCCTCAAGGGTCGCAATGCAGTCGGGTTTTCAAGATTTCCCCAATGAAATGCATGAGATCTATTAGCATACAATGAAAGCAGTTCATGCAAATAGATCTCATGCATATTCATTGTGGAAATCCTGAAAACCTGACTGGATTGCGGCCCTCGAGGAGAGACTTTGATACCCCTGCTCTAAACTGACTCCATCATGTTTATATCTTTTTGAAGATGCGATCTTTAGAATTGTACACAATATTCTAAATGAGGTTTCACCAGAGTCTTATACAGGGACATCGATATCTCCTTTTTCTTGCTGGCCATACCTCTCTCCCTTTGCACCCTAGCATCCTTCTAGCTTTCGCCGTCACATTTTCAACCTATTTGGCCACCTTAAGATCATCACATACTATCACACCCAAGTCCCACTCCTCTTGTATGCACAAAAGTTCTTCACCCCTAAACTGTACCGTTCCTTCGGGTCTTTTCAGGCCAAATGCATGGCCTTGCATTTCTTAGCATTAAATCTTAGCTGCCAAATTTCAGACCATTCTTCTAGCTTCACTAGGTCCTTTCTCATGTTATTCATACCATCAAAGTATCAAGGATTTTGGTATCATTTGCAAAGAGGCAAACCTTACTTGACTGTCCTTCAGCAATATTACTTACAAAAGTGTTAAAAAGAACTGGCCGAAGAACCATTGTTCAGGTACATCACTGGTAACATCCCTTTCCTCAGAGCCATCTCTATTAACCACTATCCTCTGTCGTCTTCCACTCAAGCAGTTTTTGACCCAGTCTATCACTTTGGGGCCCTTACCGAGGGCACTCAGTTTATTTATTAGACACCTGTGTGGAACACTATTGAAGGCTTTGCTAAAATCTAAATACACCACATCTAGCGCATTCCCTCTATCCAATTCTCTGGTCACCCAGTCAAAGACGTTGATCAGATTTTACTGACAAGATCTGCTTCTAGTGAATCCATGTTGCCAAGGGTCCTGTAATCCACTGGATTCCAGAAATGTCTCTATTCTCTCTTTTAAAAGTGTTTCCATTAATTTACTTACCAGCTTGTAGTTCCCTATATCTTCCTTATTTCCACTTTTGTGGAGAGGGACCACATCCACCCTTCTCCAGTCCTCCAGTACTTGACAGCCCTAGATGCACCCCCCTACTGAAAAAGAGTTCCTTTGACCAGGACAACCTAGAAATCTCTGACCAGTCTCCAACAACCCTTACTTGGCAAATCTTTAGAACAGACAATTTGTATTCAGCTCTATGACTGTCTAAATGAAAATAGCTGGCTAGATCCATGTCCTGGACTTTTTAGCAGCCTTCAGCACTGTGAATCATAACAACATGCGTACAAGGCTGACAGAAACAGGATTCAGTGGCTCAGTATTTACATGGTTCAAATCCTGTTTGTCAGACATACAGTTCTGTCAGCAATAGCACATCATCAGCTTGGGCACTGAACTGTGGGTGCCACAAGGATCCATATTGTCAGATATTTTATTTATTACCTACCTCAAGCTTTAGTTGAGCTGTTTTGGTCAATAGACACAAAATTTTGTATCTGTTCCAATGATATGTAACCACTCATACTCATTGAATCAGATCTCCACAGCTTTGAGTAAACTGGCTGCCTGTTTAACAGCAACTCAGGTTGGTCATAAACTCTGCCTGAATCCAAGTATAATAGATATTCGGTAGGTTCCTGACACAAGGAGACAAGCACCTGACTTCAAAATATCTTTTGGGAAGTATGAATGCCCTTTAAAATCACAGGTTAGACAACTTGGGATACTGCTAGACTTAATTTAATTTTTCAAATTCAAACAGTCTTTAAAAACTATTTCCATCACCTGTAGCAACTTTGAAATTTCTTTCCTTATATTGAAAAGAAAAATTTGGTAACAGTGGTTCATACTTTGATAACATCAAGACTGGACTACGTAATGCCCTATACACTAGTCAAACCAGAAAGTTTGCACCAGCTCCAACTAACTCAGAATGCTGCAGCATGATGATAGAAGGCTACAAACAGCATGAGCACATACAGTAAATGAATGATAGGAGATAAATCTAATCTACTATTTGTGTGTCGCACAAACCTAAATAGTCTCTAGGCGACTTGAAGAGAAGAAGGGTGAAGTGAGGGGGGCGGGGAAAAGGGGATGGAGGGGTAGAGGAGCCTAGTCGAGCTAAGTAGGAGAACTTGTATGAAGGTGCTCTTTTAGAGTTTGATAAAGACCCACATGGTCGATCCAGTCTGCCCAGCAAGGTGGCCAGAGCCACACCTGTCACTCTGTATGTGCCCCAGTCACCCATGCTTAAACATGGATTGTCAAGTCTTTATCATGTCAATCAGCTATCTTCCAAAATGCAAGTGGCCACTATTGAGAAATCCAGTTTCATAACCCCACAACATTTCATGGCAGTCTGTTACTATCTTGATCAAATCTACTTGTCTGACCCTCCTCTTTGCACTTATTGCTTCATGGCTTGATAACTATAACATAGTCTACTCTGATCAAATGAGTTCAGTCAGTCCAAAATACGTTGGTTAGGATTCTCTTCCATACTTGGTGATTTGATCATATTGCTTCCCTTTTATTTCATTAACCATGACTTGCCATCCTTTTTAGGATTCAAATCAAAATCCTCAGTTTAACACATTCTATGCTGGTATCCCATTGTATCTGGCCTCATTACAATATGTTATTTGTGTTCCTCAAGAATGGAAATTACAACTGTTCAGATCCTGGAGGTTTTATTTGACTCAGAGTCAGCTAAAAGGAATTTGGTGCCCTGGGTAAACTATTGTATTGATGCCCTTCACTCCACCCCCCACTGCCCTACTTATGAACCAGTATCTCCCCCCTCTCTCTCAAGTCACCCCCTTTTGCTGGACCATGTGAGACACTTGCTCAAGGTGCCAGTGATAAAGGGCACTGAAATCCCTGTCCAGCATCTAACCCTCTAAGAGTTTGAAGGTAGACCGGACTAGGCCCTAAGTCAGCGCCTCACCAAGTCCATAGGTTGAGCAGGCCCTGATTAGACTCAACCATGAGTGGAGAATCCCAAGTTAATTGAGCTACCACTTTATCTTATGCTAAACTGTGCTTTTACATCTAGTTCGTTCTTATTTTTCTGAATATGATTTGTGAAAAAATGGTGTATGCTCTGGTCTTTTCTGTCTTGGATTACAGCAATGTTTTCTATTTGGGAATATGACAGACATCATTACCTCATTTACAATTGATCTAAAATACTGCCACAAGACTAATATTGAATACATCAAAGTTTAAGAGGATAATTCCTCTTTTGAAATCTTTGCATTGACTACCAATCAGAGCACATTTTATACAGCGTAAGTCCAATTTATCTGTCTGATTGTATATTTTATGTCTATGTTCTACTAGTAGATCAGGCAGACTGCTTCATACAAATAAACTTGATTTGTCATTTTATTTGGCAGTTCATTTATAATCAAATCTGTCCTAGGACCCCCCAGTCAGTCAGATTTTCAAGATATCTACAATGAATATTCATGAGAGAGATTTGCATTCAAGCATTTGAACAACATTATATCCTTAGAGTAGGGATCTCAAACTGAAACCCTTTGAAGGGCCACATTTTGGATTTGTAGGTACTTGGAGGACCTCAGAAAAAATAGTTAATGTCTTATTAAAGAAATGACAATTTTGTATAAGGGTAAAACACTTTATAGTTTATAAATCTTTCCTTTTGGCTAGGTCTTAATAATAATATTGTAATTTATAGCTAAAGAGACATATGATCAAGAAACTGTTTTATTTTACTTTTGTGATTATGATAAGCATACCGAGGGCCTCAAAATAGCCCCTGGACCACGAGTTTGAGACCACTGCCTTAGGGGGACCATCTCAACATATTTAACTTTTTGATTCAGTCATATCAGGCTAAATTGCTGCTTTAAAAGATTTTTAACCCATAGTCAAAAAGAAATACATGTAGTTTCAGCTTGAGGGGAAAAAAAGCTGTACACTTATTGACAATATTTGGATTCATAGACACTAGTTACTGTATTTCTTTGTTTTTCCTAAAACCATCTGTTCAGTTCACTAAATTCCTGCTTCCATTTCCTTTATGGCTCACCTTTTGAATGTGTGTGGGCTATTAAACAATAATGTGATGATATCACTGTAGAAATGTCTTACACCACACTTGCCAGAGTGCAAACCAGCAGGATCTATGTTCTTTGAAATGGGAAAAGTGAAAACGGCACACTATAACCTGAGCTCTGGAATATATGACTATCAACCTATTTATCATATCCTAGTCCTAGTACACAAAGCTCCCTTCAAACCATGAGTTGAACATTTAGTACTTATGATTGCAGCCTGATATTTCAAGTTGTTAGGCCTGGATATTTTAGGGTTTGTCACAGTTGATTAGATGATGTAGTTGACTGGGGTGGGTGCAGATGGGAGGAAAAGAATTGGCTACTGCACAGGGCTTTCCACGAATGGACATTCAGTGCCCCATTTATACAACAGTTTAGTTTACACAACTTGCATGACCGCATTTCAAGGAAGATCACGTTAAAGTGGTCTAGAATTCTATTGGAAAATGTCACCAGAAGAGGAGCAGAGAAAAGGGGGTCAGTTAGACCCAAGATGATGAATGCAGGTATGGAGCCCAAAGTGCTCACCTGCTGATAGTACCAGGCTTTCAGGTAGCATTAAATCTCTCAAGAAAGATCTCAGTTCTTAAGAATGTGGGCAACTGGTTCCAACAGAGCAGTCCAATGCATGGAATCAAGGCAGATGGATCAGGGTGAAGGAACTGAGAGTAAATGGCTTTAAGAGGATTGAAGGGGGCATTATAGAGCACTGGAGGAAAGCCAGTCAGCTAAATAATTTATCGAATCTATGCAGAGCACCCAGAAGGTCAAGAGCAGAACTTTAAATTTTGTCCTAAAAACTGATACCAGAGGCTCCAAGCAGTGGCGTACCTAGGGTATGTGGCACCCGGGGCCCATCATTTTTTGACACCCCCCCTCCCCCCACCCTCCATGTAAAAAATAATAGGTAGCATTAAATCTCTCAAGAAAGATCTCAGTTCTTAAGAATGTGGGCAACTGGTTCCAACAGAGCAGTCCAATGCATGGAATCAAGGCAGATGGATCAGGGTGAAGGAACTGAGAGTAAATGGCTTTAAGAGGATTGAAGGGGGCATTATAGAGCACTGGAGGAAAGCCAGTCAGCTAAATAATTTATCGAATCTATGCAGAGCACCCAGAAGGTCAAGAGCAGAACTTTAAATTTTGTCCTAAAAACTGATACCAGAGGCTCCAGGCAGTGGCGTACCTAGGGTATGTGGCACCCGGGGCCCATCATTTTTTGACACCCCCCCTCCCCCCACCCTCCATGTAAAAAATAATAGGTAGCATTAAATCTCTCAAGAAAGATCTCAGTTCTTAAGAATGTGGGCAACTGATTTCAACAGAGCAGTCCAATGCATGGAATCAAGGCAGATGGATCAGGGTGAAGGAACTGAGAGTAAATGGCTTTAAGAGGATTGAAGGGGGCATTATAGAGCACTGGAGGAAAGCCAGTCAGCTAAATAATTTATCGAATCTATGCAGAGCACCCAGAAGGTCAAGAGCAGAACTTTAAATTTTGTCCTAAAAACTGATACCAGAGGCTCCAGGCAGTGGCGTACCTAGGGTATGTGGCACCCGGGGCCCATCATTTTTTGACATCCCCCCCCTCCCCCCACCCTCCATGTAAAAAATATTTTTTGTAATAACCATGAAACGGTATAAATGGTCAGAATAGAAACAGGGAGTGAAAATATTCTTTTATTGAACCTCATATATGCAACCATTATTCCAAACATAACATAACATAAATTATGTCTGAATTGTCATGACATCAGAAGTACGTATGCAGTAGTTGCAGGTGATGCTTGGGACACTTCTGATTGTGTTAGTTCGGTTTTATGTGTTTTTTGAATAGAAGGGTTTTTATTTTTTTTTTTGAAGGTTTTGTAGTCTGTGGTCAAGCTCAATAGGTTGTAGAGTTGGGGGGTCGAGTGTTAGGAGGTTGTCGAACAGTTTTTTTCTTTTGACGTTTTTGGTTGGAGGGTGTGTGAATGGTGTGCGAGTTCTCCTATGTCTGGTTGAGGTGGATTTAATTATTTAGCTGAAGAAATTAGTTACCCCCCCCCCATTCCACACACATTAATTCTCTTCCATTTTTGTTCCCATTATAAAAAGCACTGATAAGTTCCCAGAAAAAAAATACATTAAAATAAGAAGTGAAACCAAAGGCCCCTACAGATGAGAACATAACAAAAGAATAGCCTAAATGGGTCAGACCAATGGTCCATCATGCCAAGTAGCCCATTCTCATGGTAGCCAATCCAGGTCACTAGTACCTGGTCAAAACCCAAAGAGTAGCAACATTCCATGCTACCGATCCAGGGCAAGCAGACACTTCCCCATGTCTTAATAACAGACTATGGACTTTTCCTCCAGGAATTTGTCCAAATCTTTCTTAAAACCAGCTAAGCTATCTGCTTTTACCATAACTTCTGGCCACTTCATTTTTAAGCTTAGATCTTTCCTTCCAAACAGAGACCTTGCTAGATGTCAAATACAACACAAGGGAACTTCACACGGACTTAGCTGTGCAGGAAATGTGAATCTCCTCATACACCCACCTATAGTGCAAAAATGTGCAAAGGTCTGTTTTTTTTTTTCTTTCGATCACTAGATAGCCTAATGCCACACAAGCAACACTGTTACAAAAGGTCAATCCTAAGGTTAACAAAGTTTCCTTCCTTGGACCACAAGGAGATACTGACAAACCACTGGAAGAAATCCCAAAACAACTACCTAGGCACAATACCCAAAGACCCACTCAGTGTGTGAACCAGTTGAGTGGAGTGGACTAACTGGGGGGTGGAAATGAGCCCGGAGTTTGCTCAGGAGAATTTCCCAGACCACCTCTTCCTCTCAACACATTGACACACTGCCACCACCACCACCACCACTAGGAACACCTCACTGGGTAGGCCAGCAATGCTTATAAACTTTATAAAACACATTATTATATTTTTTTATATAGCACATATTTTAACTGAACTCTCTGACATCCTCAGCCTTTCCATTCACAAAAATAGAAGGAAGAAAAGTTCCCATTTCCTGCTGTCTCATGTCCCCGGCCTATACAATATTTTTCTTCTGCAGACCCTTCAAAAGTCTGACCAAATCCTCATTTCTCTTGCATTATAAAGTACTGAGGATGCCATCTCTCCCCAATCCCAGGTCCTAAAGTCTGAGACAGTAGCGCAAACTGCCCGATTCAGGAAGAAAAAATTCGATTCAGCCTATTTAATTGGTTTTTTGATTCGATTTTTCTGCCCAGTTGGATGATTTTTTTCAAAAATCCTGGTGGGTTTTATAGATTTTTCACCCCCTTTGGCTTCTTCTAACCACACTGGCGCTGTGGTGTAAATAAAATAAAGAAACAAAAAGGACTTTTCCTCTCTCTGTTAAATCCTAGCTCACGTTTGCTCTCTAACACCAGCTCTGGCAGGATACACATTTCAAATCTGACATATTGTAATCACAAAACAGAAAATAAAATTAGTTTTTCTACCTTTTGTTGTCTGTTAATATTTCAAATCTTGTTGGTCCCAGGCTCTGGTTGTCTTCTGATAACTTGCTTGCCAGGGTCTCCTTCTTTCTTCATGCTAACCATCCATCTGCCATCTCTGTCCTCCCTTTCCATTTCCCTTCCCTCCCCAGGAAGTCTTTCCTTTTTTTCATCTCCCTCCACAGATCCACCTTTTCTTAACTACCCTTTCATCCGGCATCTCTCCCTCCTTCCCCACCACCCCAGGGCCCACCATCTCTCCCTTTCTTTTCCCAATTACCCTCCTATCCAGTATCTCTATCCCTCCTCCAAACCATCCCTTGTGTCCAATTTCTCTCCCTTTCTGTTCCTTCCCTCCCTAAATCCCATGGTCCATCATCTCTTTCCCTCTCCTCTATTTTCAGACCCATTATTTCTTCCCCCCCAAAGTCTGGCATATGCACATCTCTTTAAACACCCCCTTCCCTCTGTGTACTTCTACACCAGGGTCCCCCCCAAAGGCCTGTCCCCCCCCTTGAAGGCCTGTTCCACCCCCTTGTAGGCCTGTCCCCTCCCTTAAAGGCTGCCTGCCTGTCCCCTCCCTTGAAGGCCTGCCTGCCTGTCTCCCCCCCCGAAAGCCTGTCTCCCCCCATGAAGGCATGCCCCCCCCTTTAAGGCCAGCACCCCCCTTGAAGGCCTGCACCCCCCCGAAGGCTGCACCCTCCCAGAAGGCCTGCACCCCCCCGAAGGCTACACCCCCAGAAGGCCTGCACCCCCCCAAAGGCCTGTTCCCCCCTTGAAGGCCTGTCCCCCCCTTAAAGGCCTGCCTGCCTGTCCCCCCCTTGAAGGCCTGCCTGCCTGTCCCCCCCCTGAAAGCCTGTCTCCCCCATGAAGGCTTGTCCCCCCCCTTTAAGGCCTGCATCTCCCCCTGAAGGCCTGCCTGCCCGACCCACCGCAAAGGACCGCTCGCCCCCCCCTCCCACCCCTTATCCAGACATCCGGTTCTTCCCCTCTGGCCTCCCCGCACCATTTAGAGTAGAAGCAGCCTGCAGCAAGATCGCGATGTCAGCGATTTTGAGCTGCTTGTGCTGTCCTCCGCCGCGGACCCGCTCCCCTCCTCTGACGTCAGTGGAGGGGGCGGGACCGCGGCAGAGGACAGCATGAAGCAGCGCAAGATCGCTGACATCGCGATCTTGCTGCAGGCTGCTTCGGTACTCTTAATGGTGCGGGGAGGCCAGAGAGGAAGAACCAGACGTCGGGGTTGGGGGAACGGACGCCGGAGCAGCCCCTCAGGGCTCGCACCCAGGGCGGACCGCCACCCCTGCCCCCCCCTTGGTACGCCACTGGCTCCAGGAAAGGTAGACTACAATTTTTGAAAGTCTGGGGTCCATATATATGGATTTTGCACCAGAGAGAGTGTAGCCTTTTGCTGAATTAGTTGTGACTGTTGGGTGGTGGGATTGTTTGGTTGGGATGGAGAGATTTAAGTGGACCTTGGGATGGGGGAGGTTGGTGGGGAGGCGCTTTGTTTGTGATAAGAACATAAGAATTGCCCGCTGCTGGGTCAGACCAGTGGTTTATCATGCCCAGCGGTCTGCTCACGCGGCGGCCCCCAGTTCAAGACCAGTGCTCTAAATGAGTCCAGCCTCACCTACATACGTTCCAGTTTAGCAGGAACTTGTCCAACTTTGTCTTGAATCCCTGGAGGGTGTTTTCCTCTATAACAGACTCCGGAAGAGCATTCCAGTTTTCTACCACTCTCTGGGTGAAGAAGAACTTCCTTATGTTTGTACGGAATCGATCCCCTTTCAACTTTAGAGAGTGCCCTTTCATTCTCCCTACCTTGGAGAGGGTGAACAATCTGTCTTTATCTGCCAAGTCTATTCCCTTCAGTATTTTGAATGTTTCGATCAGTCTCCTCTTTTCAAGGGAGAAGAGGCCCAGTTTCTCCAATCTCTCACTGTACGGCAACTCCTCCAGCCCCTTAACCATTTTAATCGCTCTTCTCTGGACCCTTTGAGTAATACCGTGTCCTTTTTCATATATGGCGACCAGTGCTGGACGCAGTACTCCAGGTGAGGGCGCACCATGGCCCGGTACGGCAGCATGATAACCTTCTCTGATCTATTTGTGATCCCCTGCTTTATCATTCCTAGCATTCTATTTGCCCTTTTTGCCGCCGCAGTGCATTGCGTGGACAGCTTCATCGACTTGTCAATCAGAACTCCCAAGTCTCTTTCTTGGGAGGTCTATCCAAGTACTGTTCCGGACATCCTGTATTCATGCATGAGATTTTTGTTACCGACATGCATTACTTTACACTTATCCACGTTGATCCTCATTTGCCATGTCGATGCCCATTTCTCGAGCTTGATTATGTCACATTGCAGATCTTTGCAATCCCCCTGTGTCTTCACTACTCTGAATAACTTTGTATCGTCCGCAAATTTAATCACCTCACTCGTCGTACCAATGTCAAAATAGTTTATAAAGATGTTGAGCACGGGTCCAAGCACCGAGTCCTGCGGCGCCCCACTGGTGACGCTACTCCAGTCCGAGTATTGTCCATTTACCCCCACTCTCTGTTTCCAATACTCCAGCCAGTTTTTAATCCACATGAGTATTTCACGCTCGATTCCATGGCTTGCAATTTTCCGAAGAAGTCATTCATGTGGAACCTTGTCGAACGCCTTTTGAAAATTCAGATATACAATGTCGACCGCAGCGCCCATGTCTATCTGCTTATTTACTCCCTCGAAGAAGTGTAGTAAGTTTGTCAAAAAAGATCTGCCTTTGCTGAAACCGTGATGGCTGGTCCTCATCAGATCATGTCCGTCAAGGTGATCAATGATGCGGACCTTTATCAGCACCTCTACCATCTTTCCCGGTACTGAGGTCTATAGTTTTCTGGATCTCCCCTCGAACCTTTTTTGAAGATTGGCGTAACATTCGCCACCTTCCAATCTTCCGGAATCTTTCCTGATGCTATGTTTGTGGACTGATGGTTGGGTGGACATATTCTAAGAATACATGTATGATTGTGAGGGATGGGATGTTATAGTATTTAGAGCTTTGTTTGTTATTTTGGTTTGTGGGGAGAGGAGTGGGACTACATTCTGTAATTCCAGCTGATTGAACACTGTTGTACATGTTGATCATTGATATTTTATCAGCCTTTAATAAAAAATCAGCCTTTAATAAAAAAATTTTTGAGCATAAATTTTGACCTGAAATTAACAGGAAACCAATTAATGAGTCTATTCGAGTGAAAAATATGATCAAATCTGGAAAGTCTGCACAACACTTGATGACTGTGTTGTGGATTAAGAGGAGGGGTTTGAGCAAGCTCAGGGCTGGAAGAATGGTCTGAAATTTGGCAGCTAAGATTTAATGCTAAGAAATGCAAGGTCATATATTTGGGCTGCAAAAACCCGAAGGAATGGTACAGTTTAGGCAGTGAAGAATTTATGTATACGACAGAAGAGCAGTGTGATTGTATGTGATGATCTTTAAGGTGGCCAAACAGATTGAAAAGGAGACACCGAAAACTAGAAGGATGCTAGGTTGCATAGGGAGAGTTAAGGCTAGTAGGAAAAAGGAGGTATTGATGCCCATGTATAAGACTCTGGTGAGATTTAGAATATTGTGTACAATTCTGTATAAAAAGGATTGAGGAAGGCTACTAAAATGGTATGTGGTCTTCCTCATAAGGCGTATGGGGACAGACTTAAAGATCTCAATCTGTATACTTTGGAGGAAAGGCGGGAGAAGGGAGATATGATAGAGACATTTAAATACCAACATGGCATAAATGCGCACGAGGCATGTCTCTTTAATTTGAAAGGAAGTTCCAAAATGAGAGGAAATAGGATGAAGTTAAGAGGTGATAGTTCTTAGGAGTAATTTAAGGAAATTATTTTTTACAGAAAGGGTGGTAGATGCATGCAATAGTCTGCTGGTTTCTATCTAGTTGTATGGAATTCTGTTTCTAATTATTTTTAACTTTTATTTTTGTTCTAAACTGCTTTATCTTGTTCATGAAATAAGTGTTATAACAAATCAATGATAAATGATGCTATGAAAACTTCAAGGATAAGCAACAGCTTTCCCTAGGTCTCCTTTGGTTTATGAACATCACTTCCAGAAATTTGTCCAAACTTTTTTTTTAAATACAGCTGCATTAACTACTCTAATCACATTCCAGTTCCAGAGCATAGTTATGTGTTGAGTGAAAAAATATTTTCTTCTGTGTGTTTAAAATGGATTCTTATAGCCTTTGTCCTTTTTGAAAGAACAGTTTCCATTTTCTCATTCCATTCCACTCCGGGTTTTGTAGATCTCCATCACATCTCCAAGCTGAAGAACCCTAACCTCTTTAGCCTTTCCTGCTATGAGTGGAGGTCCATTTCTTTAATCATTCTAGTCACCCTTTTCTAATTCAGCTAAATCTTTTTTTTTTCTTTTTTGATGCAGTGACCAGAATTGCACACCTTGGAGCAATGCAAAAGCATTATGATATTCTTTGTTTATTCTCTATTCCTTTCCTAATAATTCCTATCATTTTGTTTGTAGTCATACAGCAGAAAATGTCTAAGTATTGACCAAAGTAGTATAAAGAAATAAAACAATAACAAAGGAAATAAGGTGATACCTTTTTTATAATGAGCTTTCAAAGGTAATCCTTCTTCAGATCAGAATAAAGCAAATGTTGACAGACATCAGTATACTGTATATAAGGGCTAACCCAATATGCTTTCTTGTTTTCCTTATATACAAGCTGTCCCCATTTTATGAACATCCGACTTACGTTGGACTTGTACTTATGAACGGGGGTCCTTCTCTACCATCAGGGTCCCAACACACCTCTCTCCCTCCCTCCCGAGTTCCAGTGCACTCCTCTCTCTTCCTCCCTGCCTCTGTTCTGTGCCCCAAGTGTGTGCCTCCCTCCAATGGGTGTTTACCTTTTGGCCGGCTCCCTCCTCCTTCCAGCTGCAGTCATTTCTCTGCACAAAGCGCGGGCAGTGGCTCCTACACACATCCAGGCTGAGCAGGAAGCCTTCCATCTGATGTGGGAGGAGCTTCCTCCAATGTCAGAGAGAAAACTACTTCCTCAGTTGCGGGATGTGCATGGGAGCTGCTGTTGGCAGTTTTGTGCAGAGAAATGACTGCGGTTGGAAGGAGGAGGGAGCTGGCCAGAAGGTAAACACCCGCCGGAGGGAGGCACACACTTGGGGCACAGAATGGAGGGAGTGAATGAGTGAGGGAGAGGAGAACATTGGGACATGACAGGGAGGGAGAGGGGCGCATTGGGCCTCAAGAGGGAGGGAGCACAAACATCGGACAAAGGATGGTAGGAAGTAGGGAGGGGGCATGAACTTGGGACACAGAATGGAGGGAGGGAGGGGAGCATGAGCCATAGGATGGAAAAATGTTGGGAGGGAGGGAAAGAAATGCTGAGGTGGGGGAGAGAATAGAAAGGAATTGTGTATCTAAGAGAGAGGGAGAGATGGTGCACATGGGGAGATGAAGAAATAGGAGAATTGGGCATAGGAAGGGAGGGTGAATTATTGGACATGGTGGTGGGAGAGGAGTGAGACAGAGATGCATGGGGAAGAGAGAGATGAAAGGGAGTAATATTGAAGAGGGAACCATGGGATGGATGGAAAGGGATGCAAAAGAGGCCTCAAGGAGTTGGAGAAGGTGGGAAGAATACTAGGATCTGACTTACATACAAATTCAACTTAAGAACGGTTTAAAAAATGGAACCCATTCTTAACCCAGGGACTGCCTGTATACTGATATCTGTCAACATGTGCTATTATTCTGATCTGAAGAAGGGGGGGTTACCTTTGAAAGCTCATTATAAAATGCACTGAGTTAGTCCAATAAAAAAGATATCACCTTATTTCCTTTGATTTTTGTTTTGTTTTATTTTATGTACATCGCTTAGAAGTAACATTAAGCGATTAATCAAATTTTAAATAAAACTTGAAATTTATTTCTTTATACTACTTTAGAAAGTGGACTAACACAGCACCCACACCATTTCACTTAAGTATTGACCACAATGACACTTAGATCTTTTTCCTAGGTGATGATTCCAAATGTGGAACCTACTAGCATTGTGTAGCTATAATTTGACTTATTCTTCCCAGTGTGCATCAATTTTCTCTTATCCATGTTAAATTTTATCTGCCATTTATATAACCAGGCTACCAGGTCCTCATACAATTTCTAACAGTCCACATTTTTGCTCTATGCACTGTAATAAATCATGCACTTTGAGACAGCAAGACTTTAAAGTTACAGAAATAGAGATGGCAAGTTCTCATACTCCGTGATGTCAAAGGAGTTCTGTTTGCCTGGTAAAGCTACCTATCAGTTTATGACCTTCATTTGATAGGGCAGTGAGTCGCAAACATTTTAAGCTGCTGGCACACTAATCTCGGGGCTGCTGCTGGAGGTCACCAAGAAATGTGCGCATGCGTGACATCATCATGTCAAGGTCCGCGCATGCCCAGATATCCTCCAGCCACGGCCCTGAACCTCCTATTACCGCCAGCGGGGGGTGCTGCAGAAAGAGAGGTGAGGAGAAGGAGCAAAGGCACCGGTAAGAAGGAGAGGTGCAGGCGCCTGCTGACTGACTACAAGACATGCCTCTCGCTGCGAAAGGCACATCTTATAAGCAGTCAGCTGACGCCTCTTCTCCTCACCGGCATCTTGGGGCACACTAGTGTGCCATGGCACACAGTTTTCAACTGGCAGGGGCAACAAGAACAAGAGGGCACTCAAAAAAATTGAAGGGAGACAGATTCAGAACAAATGCTAGGAAGTTCTTCTTCACTCAGAGGGTGGTGGATACCTGGAATGCGCTTCCAGAGGAGGTGGTAGAGCAGAGTACGATTTTGGGTTTCAAAAAGGGATTGGACGAGTTCCTGAAGGAAAAAGGGATTGAAGGGTATAATTAGAGGGGTACTATACAGGATAAAATGTCTTAGTAAAGGATCACTTACAGGTCATTGACCTGGGGGGCCGCAGCAGCAGTGGACTGCTGGGCACGATGGATCTATGGTCTGACTCGGCAGAGGCGATGCTTATGTTCTTATATACTACTGGGCATGTAAGAAGGTGATGCCAGTTTAGGAGGATGAATTTTGTAGTTCAGGTTTCTTTGCTTCTGTCAAGCTGTTGCCTCTCGAAAATTGAAAGAAAAATATAGAAGGAGCTCATCAACACTGTACCTTGACTGTAAAATGCATTTGACAGACTTGATTGAGATTGAGTGCATGTGAAATAAATATGGTATTTCTGCTTTTGCTTTGTTCTATATGTGGCACTTTAAAATAAGTAGCTTTTCCTAGTCACTGTTATTCCCAAAGAAGTGTTGCTGTTCAAGTCATTAAGCACAATGCTTTCTATGAATCATGTTTGAAACATTCCAGTGTAATGGTGATACATACGGCATTTGTTAGGACCATACGGCACTCTTTATCTTTCACTGTGCGTACAATGGCTCACAGAACTGTTCTATACGTGTGTGCTCTAGGTAATCTGTAATATTTAAAAAGTATTTCCATCAGAAAGAAATGAGAATCTTTTCAAAAGAATGGAACAAAGCAGGCATCCTGCTGAGTTTCTTCTTTGTAGGAAAGCAATTAAAATTAATGGAGAAAGGTAAACTAATACCTTCTGTGCTCCAGAAAAGACCAATAGGTTGCCAAGTGCTTGTATTAGAGCAGACCTCTTCCTCCTGTAGCTCAAAGTGCAACAGAGAAATAGTGCAGCCTAGTCCCGCCCCACCTCACCTCAATAAGAAGGGAGCCTGCCATCAGTGAATGCCAGCAGACGCACAGCAGGTTAGGTTGGGTGAACCCTGGAGAAGGAAGATAGGAGGTCATGGTAGAAGCTGGATAGGACTCGAGGGTATGTGAGGGAAGGTGAGAGGTAGCTGGATGTGACTGGTTGTGGTGGTAGTGGGGGGATGGGTGGAGAAGAGCACAGCAGAAGCTGGATATGACTAGGATAAGGTGACCATACGTCCCGTTTTGAACGGGACAGTCCCGTTTTCGGATCCCCTGTCCTGTTGTCCCCACACACAGCTTGGGGACGCCAAAATGTCCCGTTTTCAGGGACAGCATCCCGAAGCTGTGCGCGGGGACAATGGGACAGGTGATCGCTTCCTGTCCCTCCCCTGCCTCACCAAAAAAAAAAAAAAAAAAAAAGCCTCCCTCCAGGCCCGATTTAAACTTCGGAGAGGATGTTCTGGGCCAGCCAATCGCTGCCTGGCTGGCCCAGAACATCCTCTCCGATGTCAGAATTGACGTCGGGAAGAAGGCTTCTGGATGCGAGTAGTGGCGGCAGAAGAGCAGCGGCGGTGGACCGGAGAGGAAGTTTAAATCGGGCCTGGAGGGAGGCTTTTGTTTTACAGGGGTGGAGGGGGGGGAAGGAGGTAGGCAGGCAGGCAGGCTGGCTGGCTGGCTCTGGGGGAGGGAGGTAGGTAGGCAGACTTTGGGAGAGGCAGGCAGGAAGGCTTTGGGGAGGGAGGTAGGCAGGCAGGCAGGCTGGCTGGCTGGCTCTGGGGGAGGTAGGCAGGCAGACTGGCTGACTTTAGGAGAGACAGGCAGGCTGGCTTTGGGGGAGGCAGGCAGGCAGGTTCTGGGGTAGGTAGGCATGCTCTGGGGGAGATAGGCAGGCAGGCTGGCTGGCTCTGGGGGAGGTAGGCAGGCAGACTGGCTGACTTTGGGGGAGACAGGCAGGCAGGCTCTGGGGGAGGTAGGCAGGCAGACTGGCTTAGGGGGAAGCTGGCTTTAGGGGAGGTAGACCGGCAGGCTTTTTGGGAGGGGGTGGGACAAAGGCTAAAAGGCAGTGAGGGGACATAGGAAGGAGGGATGAAGGAAGGAGAGAAAACGGCAGAGAAGGGGGGGTTGTAAGTAGAAGAAAAACTAGAGAGATAAAGGCCTGGACCAAAGGGGAAAGACAGGAGGCAGAAGCAGGACTTTGGGAGGTGCAAACAGAGGGGGAGAGCCCCTGAGGAAGAGCAGAGAGAGGCAAGATCATAACAAAGGAGGGAGAGAGAGAGGTACAAAGGAGAACTGACACTGGATCTGGGGGCACTAAGGACATAGGAAGGAGGCACTGGGGGCACTAAGGACATAGGAAGGAAGGAGGGAGGGAATAGAAAGGGACAATTGTTGGGCCTGAGTGCAGAAAGAAATGAAAGATAGGATGCACAGTCAGAAGGAAACGCAACCAGAGACTCATGAAATCACCAGACAGCAAAGGTAGGAAAAATGATTTTATTTTCAATTTAGTGATAAAAATGTATCAGTATTGAGAATTTATATCTGCTGTCTATATTTTGCACTGTATTTGTCTATTTTTCTATAGTTACTGAGGTGACATCATTGAAACCCCCCCCAATATAAATGATAATTAACATTTTCTTTGCGTATAGGGTGCTTTGTGTTTTTTTTAATTTTATGGTTACCATTATGAAATAATAAGATATTGTGTGTACATGAAAAATGAATGGAAGAAATTGGGGGTGGGGCTAGGGCGGGATTGGGGTGGGGCTAGGGTGGGATTGGGGGTGGGACTGAATATTAATAGATGTCCCTTTTTGATGAAAAAAAATAAATGGTCACGTTAGACTAGGAGGAAAGGGAAGAGAGCAGTAGGGATATGACTGGGGATGGGGTAGGGAACTGAAGCTGGGTATGACTCGGAGGGAGGGAAGGAAACAGGGCAGAAGCTGGATGTAACTGGATAGATAGGGGATAAGAATAGAGCAGTAAGGATGTGACTGATGGTGGGGAGCACAGCAGAAGTTGGATAGGACCAGGAGGAGGAGGGGAACAGGACAGAAGCTGGATGTGACTCATGGGGTAGAGAAGGGAACATAGCAGAAGCTGGATAGGACTAGCAGGGAAAAGGGGACCAACACAGAAGAAAAATTGGACTTGAAAGAACTGGGACTTGGTAGTTAAATGAGAGTGTGTTGTGGGACAGTTGAGGGAATTATGGATGGGAGGGACTTGAGTAGGAATTTGGAGGGGTTAGTGAGGTGTGTGTGTGTATTAGAGAATGGTGAGACTGATTGGACTTTTGAAGGGGTAGGTATGAATAAGTGTGTATTAAATGGGTTAGGAGTATGAGTGAGTATGTGAAATGGAGAAAAGAAAAAGAGGATGAGGTATAAGGAGAGGAGGAGAGGCTGAAACACGGTCCTAGAGGCCTGGAATGAGGACGCAACATAGTGAAAAAGCAACAGGATTTGGATTTTAAAATTATTGCTCACCTTTTCCAAATCTGAGCTCAAGGTGAGTAACATATTCAGGTGCATGAGTTATTTCCCTGCCCAAATAGGCTTTTCCCTAGCAACAGCAGCAGATGAACCAGAGACCAATGGGATAGCACACATCTACCAGCAGGCGGAGATAGAGAAACTGATTAACAGGTGGTCCTATTGGCTGGCACTCCTCCTGTATCTCCAGTATTCTCTATCTCCCAGCAGGAAAAGGTCACTATTCAACTAGCTCCTGAATTCTAGTTGTGACTGGAAAATTATTTTCTCCTGTTGAGGTTTCTCTTCAGTGAGACTGCCATTCTGTTTCTCCTGTTGAGGTTTCTCTTGAGTGAGGTGGCAGTGCTATTTCTCCTGTTGAGATTTTCTCTTCAGTGAGACAGGGGTGGCCGGCTGAACAGTGCCGGCTTTAGGGGTTACACCTGGGCCCCCCCCAGGTCCCTGCCTCACCCTCCCTCCATTGTTAGAGGGTCTGACTGGGTCTCAATTTTTTTCTTCTTTCCCTTCTCTGTTAAAAAAAAAAAAAAAAAAAGAGACCACAGTTGCTGCATTCTGCTCTGTTACTGCTGATCAACCAGCTTTAACTGGCTTCAACCGGCCCTAACAGTATGTCTGTGAGTATGTCTGTGCTTTTTATTGTTGCTTGAACTTCAGGTTCTGTTTGGGAGTCTTAGTAATGTGGGTTCGGTCAACGTACGTTTAAGGCATGGATATTTTATTGAGGCTAAGTTTTATGACTAGAAATCCGTGGAGGGAGCCGGGACTTCCCGCCCTTTGCATGCACGTGCTTGGTTTCCTTGTTGGTTACAGCGCGGCAGTAGCGGTGCGATTTCATGCTCGCACTTGTTCTCATTGTTGGGTTTCAGTTCAGCAGTAGTAGTCCTGTTTATTCTGAGGTTCTCTTTCATCGGTGTTTGTCACGGCCATGTGCAGCTGATTGTGCAGGTGCCGGTTTATAACAGCGCGAATGAGATGGGACATGTTTTTTCCGGCGCTGTGAGCCGTTCTTCTGGTTATTCCCCGAGTCTGATTTTCTTTCTATGTAAGCCGCGGCAGGGTAAATTTTGCAGGGCTTGAATCCGACTATGTTTCTAGGAGCGTTGATGCAGCGGCCACATGTCAGCGGAATCAGGCGTGCACTTGGGTCTCCGGCAATGGCGGGAGAGCTGCAGCATTCCGGTAGTTTGTTTCCAACTGACTTTGGTCAGGGTATGCCGGGGCTTCTCTCCTTTCCGGTTCAGACAAGTTGTATGTGTTTCACCAGCTTTGGGACAAGCTTGGGCAGGTTTATATGTCTATGTTAGAGAGCTGCAAGGGAACGGGGACGACGGAAATCCCACGGGACCCATGGGCATCCCGCGGGTTCCCCCTTCGGGTCACGGGGATCCCGTGGGGACGCCCCCTAGAGTCGCGGGGATCCCGTGGGGACACCTCTGAGGGTCGCGGGGTTCCTGCGGGGCTGAATGTACTAAGTCGCGCGGCTTTTCTCCCTACCTGCTGTGCTTGCAGCACAGAGCCGAACGGAAGTCTTCCCAACGTCAGCGCTGACGTCGGGAAGACTTCCGTTCAGCTCTGTGCTGCAGGCAGGGTAGGTAAGGAGGAGTAGCCTCGCGGCTCGAGTGGCTACCAAGGGAGAGGGGCGGTCCGCCCCGCCCCTGGTGCAGCACAGCTGGCCAGGTCCCCTTACTTTTGTGGCGCTTCCCCGACCGACCGACAACAGCCCTGGTCCGACAAACCTCCCTGCCCTTAACCGCGAATCTAAATTACCTTCTTACAGCAGCTGTAAGAAGGAAATTTAGATTCGCGGTTAAGGGCAGGGAGGTTTGTCAGACCGGGGCTGTTGTCGGTCGGTCGGTCGGGGAAGCGCCACAAAAGTAAGGGGACCTGGCCGGCTGTGCTGCACCCGGGGTGGGAGAGAATGAGGGGGGGAGAAGGATGCTGAAAGCACTGGGGAAGACAAAGGGGTGGAAAAGGACGCTGAAAGGCCATGGGGAAGACGGGGGGGGGAAGACACTGAAAGCATTTGTGGAAGACAGAAGGGGGAGAAGGACGCTGACAGGACATGGGGAAGACGGGGGGAGAAGGACGCTGAAAGCACATGGGGAAGACAAAGGGGTGGAGAAGGATGCTGAAAGGACATGGGGAAGACGGGAGGGGTGGAGAAGGACACTGAAAGGCCATGGGGAAGACGGGGGGAGAAGGACGCTGAAAGCACATGGGGAAGACAAAGGGGTGGAGAAAGACGCTGAAAGGACATGGGGAAGAGGGGGTGGGGTGGAGAAGGACGCTGAAAGGCCATGGGGAAGACGGGGGGGGGGTGGAGAAGGACGCTGAAAGGCCATGGGGAAGACAGAGGGAAAAGGACGCTGAAAGGACATGGGGAAGACAGAGGGGGGAGAAGGAGACTGAAAGGACATGGGGAAGACAGAAGGGGGGAGAAGGACACTGAAAGGACATGGGGAAGACAGAGGGGGGAGAAGGACGCTGACAGGACATGGAGAAGATGGGGGGAGAAGGACGCTGAAAGGAAATGGGGAAGACGGGGGGGAGAAGGACGCTGAAAGCACATGGGGAAGACAAAGGGGTGGAGAAAGACGCTGAAAGGACATGGGGAAGACGGGGTGGGGTGGAGAAGGACGCTGAAAGGCCATGGGGAAGACGGGGGGGGGTGGAGAAGGACGCTGAAAGGCCATGGGGAAGACAGAGGGAAAAGGACGCTGAAAGGACATGGGGAAGACAGAGGGGGGAGAAGGAGACTGAAAGGACATGGGGAAGACAGAAGGGGGGAGAAAGACACTGAAAGGACATGGGGAAGACAGAGGGGGGAGAAGGACGCTGACAGGACATGGAGAAGATGGGGGAGAAGGACGCTGAAAGGAAATGGGGAAGACGGGGGGGAGAAGGACGCTGAAAGGACATGGGGAAGACAAAGGGGTAGAGAAGGACGGTGAAAGGCCATGGGGAAGCCGGGGGGGAGAAGGACGCTGAAAGCACATGGGGAAGACAAAGGGGTGGAGAAGGACGCTGAAAGGACATGGGGAAGACGGGGGTGGGGTGGAGAAGGACACTGAAAGGCCATGGGGAAGACGAGGGTGGAGAAGGACGCTGAAAGGACATGGAAGTTCTTCTTTACCCAACGTGTGGTGGACACCTGGGATGCGCTTCCAGAGAATGTAATAGGGCAGAGTACGGTACTGGGATTTAAGAAAGGATTGGACGGTTTCCTGCTGGAAAAGAGGATAGAGGGGTATAAATAGAGGATTTCTGCACAGGTCCTGGACCTGTTGGGCCGCCGCGTGAGCGGACTGCTGGGCATGATGGACCTCAGGTCTGACCCAGCAGAGGCATTGCTTATGTTCTTATGGGGAAGACAGAGGGGGAGAAGGACACTGAAAGGACATGGGGAAGACAGAAGGGGAGAAGGACGCTGACTGGACATGGGGAAGATGGGGTGGGGAGAAGGACGCTGAAAGGAAATGGGGAAGAGAGAGTGGGGAGAAGATGCTGGCAGGGAAGAAGACATAGATGCCAGACTATGGGGGGAGCGGAGGGAGAAGATGGGTGCCAGACCAATTTGGAAGGGGGGGAGAAAGGGAGAGGCACAGTAACAGAACAAATGGAAGACGCGGAAGGAAGAGAGACAGTGGATGGAAGGAACTGAATGAGAACATGAGGAAAGCAGAAACCAGGCAACAAAGGTAGGAAAAGAATTCTATTTCTTTTTTTTTTTGCTTCAGGATAAAGTAGTATATTAGTTGTGTTGATAAGAATTTATAAACAAAAGAGGCTCTGGTAGAAACCCGTTTACAAAGTATGTATTCTTCCCAATTAATATTTCCAAATTAATAAAGTCTTTTTGCTTATTTGTAAATGGGTTTCTACCAGAGCCTTTAATTCAGTAGCATAATTAAATAGGGACGGGCGGGGACGGAGGGGATTCCTCACAGGGACGGGTGGGGTCAGAGGGGATTCCTCATGGGGACGGATGGGATTCCTCACGGGGACGGGTGAGACTTTGGCGGGGACGGGTGGGATTTCTGTCCCCGTGCAACTCTCTAGTCTATGTCTGTGTTCCTGCTGTACTCCCTTGAAGGAAGCTGCTTGTTTAATTGGACTCTGGGGTTAACACTCAAGGGGTTTACCAGAGAGACTCTGACCTGTGCTAGGTCACCCGTCTCGGTTTGTCTCCGGATTGGGGCGACGTACGGCAACTCACGGCACGGTGAGATCAGCAGTAAGATAGTGCCCTGTATTTCACACAGGTATCTCATTGTCTCTCTGGGGTCCCTGCAGATTGAGCCTTTGTCTGTTGGCAACTGTCCTTATTTGGGCCTCTGTACTGAGCTGCATGTGTCTATATATGCCTAAAGGTAGTATAAACAGTTTCCAAGTTCGGGCTGTCTCTATGGGCATAATGACACTTCGCATCTTCCTGCGGCCAGGACTCTCTTTCTCTATTTCTGAGGGGGCCTGGACTTCAGATTTCCATGTTTATCACGCTGGTTTCTCCTGTCGCCATTTTCTCCTGGCACATGCTAGACGGGCCCCTCGACCAGACAGGAAGGGCTGTACAGCTCCTTTTAACCAGGAGCCAGTTACCTATTCTATCAAACCTGCGGAGGATCACGTGCTATGTGGCTGTTAGCCTCATCCCTGAAGCTCTCATTAGCGATGTGAGTTTTGTCTGAAACCTGTTAGGATGCTGTTGTTTTCCACGGGGCGGTAGATGCAGCTTCTTGATTGAGTCTAGTACGTATTCACTTTAAAGGACATACGTATTTCGCTCATGTTGCATGGAACTACTGTTTTCATGGTTCCAGTATATTCCTCTTTACATTGTGAAACTTGATTTTTCCTAGGAGAATCTTCTTGCATAGTAACATAGTAACATAGTAGATGATGGCAGATAAAGACCCGAATGGTCCATCCAGTCTGCCCAATCTGATTCAATTTAAATTTTTTTTTTTTTCTTCTTAGCTATTTCTGGGCGAGAATCCAAAGCTTTACCCGGTACTGTGCTTGGGTTCCAACTGCCGAAATCTCTGTTAAGACTTACTCCAGCCCATCTACACCCTCCCAGCCATTGAAGCCCTCCCCTGCCCATCCTCCTCCAAACAGCCATGCACAGACACAGACCGTACAAGTCTGCCCAGTAACTGGCCTAGTTCAATCTTTAATATTATTTTCTGATTCTAAATCTTCTGTGTTCATCCCACGCTTCTTTGAACTCAGTCACAGTTTTACTCTCCACCACCTCTCTCGGGAGCGCATTCCAGGCATCCACCACCCTCTCCGTAAAGTAGAATTTCCTAACATTGCCCCTGAATCTACCACCCCTCAACCTCAAATTATGTCCTCTGGTTTTACCATTTTCCTTTCTCTGGAAAAGATTTTGTTCTACGTTAATACCCTTTAAGTATTTGAACGTCTGAATCATATCTCCCCTGTCTCTCCTTTCCTCTAGGGTATACATATTCAGGGCTTCTAGTCTCTCCTCATACGTCTTCTGGCGCAAGCCTCCTATCATTTTCGTCGCCCTCCTCTGGACCGCCTCAAGTCTTCTTACGTCTTTCGCCAGATACGGTCTCCAAAACTGAACACAATACTCCAAGTGGGGCCTCACCAATGACCTGTACAGGGGCATCAACACCTTCTTCCTTCTACTGACTACACCTCTCTTTATACAGCCCAGAATCCTTCTGGCAGCAGCCACTGCCTTGTCACACTGGTTTTTCACCTTTAGATCTTCGGACACTATCACCCCAAGGTCCCTCTCCCCGTCTGTGCATATCAGCTTCTCTCCTCCCAGCATATACGGTTCCTTCCTATTATTAATCCCCAAATGCATTACTCTGCATTTCTTTGCATTGAATTTTAGTTGGCAGGCATTAGACCATTCCTCTAACTTTTGCAGATCCTTTTTCATATTTTCCACTCCCTCTTCGGTGTCTACTCTGTTACAAATCTTGGTATCATCTGCAAAAAGGCACACTTTTCCTTCTAACCCTTCAGCAATGTCACTTACATACATATTGAACAGGATTGGCCCCAGCACCGAACCCTGAGGGACTCCACTATAGTTCTCATCCTGCCGTTCCCTGACCTTCTGCACTTCATTCTGAGGGGATCTTGACTTCTTCCAATGACTCTTCAGGCTTTCTCATGAGGGAGAAGATGCTATAATGTCAGGTCAGGGGGCTGTGAAGATTTTTCAGGATGCTTGCAACTTTGCATCCTCCTCAGGTTTCCAGTTCGTTCTTGGAGTCTCTATGTTTTGTGTTTCCCTTTTCAGTGTTACTGGTCCTCAGGGTAGTTCTTGTAGTTCTTCAGGTACTAAGGGACGTTGTTCCACTTACTGCATGGTGCCCAAGACGGGGGCATTGGGCAGGCTGGATCCCATTCTGCTGATTTAGTTTCTCAGGGTTACACATTTCTGCAGAAAAACTGGGAGAATATTTACATTTTCACTATGGACTCCGAATTGGCACTAGGTTTGCTTGCCTCTCTTTGAGCAGCATTTTCGGTTTTGGCACATGCTATTTCACCTATCCAAGGCTTCAAGAACATTTTACAAAATGTGGGCAGTGGTACCGTTTTGGCGCTACCAGGTATTCACCTAATTTCTTCTTGACTGACTGCTTGATTCGGACGTCTTCCAGTTGGGCCATTTGACTGACACGAAAAGGGTGGTTTCTTTTCCTCAGTTCTTTGGACGTGAATCTTCGAATTTGCACAGCGCTCTTTTCTCCTGTACTGTTTATAGGTATATCGGGGAGATGTTTTTATTCTTATAGGAGAGAAATGTGTTTCTTCCCAGAGACTAGGGCGATGGGTCACAGTCTCAGGTTTGCCATGACCAAGAGTATGAGATTCTGTACAGGTTATAGGATCCATGTTGCTGACTCCAATGGAAACTTCGGCTTGATTTCCCATTATAACGCTACAGCAGTCGCTTTTGTTCCGGTGGTTCCCGGTATCTCAGGGCTCCAATTATTTGGTAGGCTCCTCATGCCTCGCTCTGTATGATTTGGTGGCTCAGCGAGATTTCTCTTTTCAAAGGCATGCCTCGGTCTTTGCTGGACTAGCTCATGGCCACCCAACATCCCGGGCTGTCGGGTTGGGGTGCTCAGTGCCTTCCATCCTCGGCTCCAGGAGTATGGTCTTAGGGGGCAACTCAGTACTTGTTCATTCTTCTTCTCTTGAGCATGGTCAGGCTACCTTTCTGGAGCTTCAGACCATTCTTTCGGAATGCCGCTGAGGGTCCTTTCAGTCGGTATTATGATGGGGGTATTTCTCTACAGCTTGGGCAGTAGGTGAATTACTCAGTTGCCAGGTAAAGTTGTTGTTCTACTTCAATGGGTGGACCCTCATCTTCCTCTTCTGTTGGCAGATCATTTTATGGGTCAGGAAAAGAGTTTGGATAGACTCTCTCCGCAAAATCTGAGCATGGCCCATTTATTATATGTTACAGTGTACAGCGCTGTGTACGCTCTAGAAAGTGTAAACGTTAGTAATAGTGAAATCTTCTACATCCTGGATATTGGGAATTTTGGCTCAGGCGTTCCAGCTCTTTTTATGGACGTGAGATCTCCTGGAACTAGACCTCATGGCTTCGTCTCACAATTCAATGCTTCCTAGCTTCTTCGGCGGGCACAGGGAGTGGGAGTTAGAGGGGGTAGCAGTGTGGCTTCTTTCTCGCCTCTGGTTTCTCTTTTTCAGTGTTTTCCCCTGGCTGATGATGGCTTGGATTTGCCATCTCAAGCTCCCTTTCCGGGCACAGTATTTGTAGAATCTCTGGCTTGGCTGCGCCATCCTTGCTATGCGGATCTGATGAGTCTTTCGACAGCCGGACTAAGGAGTTTCCTGGTATCTCCGGATTTGCTCACCTAGGGTCCGATCAACATGGATATTCGTACTACTTTGGTATTACGACCTAGCTTTTGAGAAGTCATGACTGACTTGTAAGGATTATGCGAAGCAGGTTGTTTCTTCTCTTATCCAGGCGCTACAGACGTCTTCACCTTTGGCTTCTGCTTCCTTTTGGAGGTTTTTCCTTTCTTGGATACTTCTCAACATTTGCACCCTTCCAGAGTTCCTTTTTGGCACAGGTGTATTGCCGAGGGCTTAGCGTTCAATTCCCTTCAGCTTCAAGTGCCATTCTTAGCTTGTTACAAGGGCTAGGTATATTGCTCTTCGCTTCCTTCTCAGCTTCATGTAGTTCAGTTCCTACAAGGAGTACGGTATATTTGTACACCTCTTAGAAAGCCCTGTCCGGAGTACAATCTTCAGGTACTTCTTCGCAGTTTGCCGAAGGCTTCATTTCCTCCTTGTGCCGTTGAACACAGGGTTTCTTGTGGCCATGGCTTCGGCTCTGCAGTTTTCCGAGTTGCAGGCCTTGTTCAGCGGGGATTCCTATTTCTGATTTCTGAAATCTGGGGTATCAGTTTGGACGGTACCACAATTCTTTCTAAGGAGGTGTCATCCTTTCTTTTATGACACGCTCACTTTTCCTTCCTTCTTCCTGGGAGGAGAAATGGGGAGCCGTACTTTTATTCACTGCATTTTTTTAAAGTGCGTAGCGTTCTCCGCGAGCAAGGTTTCTAATGACTTTTAGTTGTTTAGATCACCTTTTTGTATTCTTCAAGGGACGCCTCAAACATATGGCGGCATCCAAAGCCTCCATCACTCGATGGGTCCAGGAGGACATTCTTTACGCTTGCTTGATGGCAGGGAATCTGTTGGCGAAAGAACTTCATGACAATTCCATCAGAGTGAATGCTACTTCTTGGACTCAGTCCAGAGGTTTTTTCCTTGGAGGAGTTTTGTCTCGCTTCTACTTGGTCTTCCGAGAGTGCTTTCTCTCAGCATTACTGGTTGGATGTGGGGGCGTATGCGGTAGATGCGTTTAGTACGTCGGTTGTTGCGGAGGCAGCGTTTGCTTCCCACCCAGATTGAGGGTTGCTTTGCTACATCCCATTGGTCTCTGGATTCATCTGCTGCTGTTGCTAGGGAAGGAAAAATTATGTTCTTACCTGTTAATTTTCTTTCCCTTAGATGCAGCAGATGAATCCAGAGCCCTACCCTTTCTGGATATTGTCTGTCGGTTTTTTCTTTTGCAACTTTCGAAGTTTGTTATTATTGAGGGTTGTAAGGAGCTATACTGGAGATACAGGAGGAGTGCCAGCCAATAGGACCACCTGTTAATCAGTTTCTCTATCTCCGCCTGCTGGTAGATATGTGCTATCCCATTGGTCTCTGGATTCATCTGCTGTGTCTAAGGGAAAGAAAATTAACAAGTAAGAACATAATTTTTCCACAGTCCAGTTGTACCCAATGCAGTGGAGTGTGAAGCAACTTGCTCAGGGTCATTAAGAGAGTGTCAGTGGAAGAAGTAGGATTCAAACCCTGACTGCCCAAGTTCGTTCATGCTTACCTAACCCTTGAACCCCTCCATACCATACTGAGGCCATGTTTGTTGAGTAGAATAGATTTCCTTCTGTAGGTGCCCTGAGATGCTTTTGTTGGTTGCTTGTTCTTGTTTGCATGCTGCTACAGTAAACTTGGTACTGTTTCAGTGACTTGAACAGATTTATGATATAAATGTTCCCTTCTCAGTGAGTATCTCATTGTGCTTTGGTAGAGCTCAATAAAGACGCCCTTCCCCCTCCTCCAGTATCTTGCAGCATTATGGATGTATTTTATCAGGCTCTTAGTTTCAATAAGCACTGTTCTGCTGCCTGTGTTATTATATAAGTTATGTATTTGGGTAACAGTCTTTGTTTAAATCCTGCCTGTCATTTTTTTGTAAGGGAAAAGAATGAGAAGTGTTATATTTTTTAAGCAGATGTCAGCCCTCATATTCCTGATTCTCTTCCAATGTTTCTGCACCCCATACACAAAACATGAGAAGAGCCTTTTAGCAGACAAGGTTGATGCCCTTATCAATTATTTCCACCCTTCTCTCTGGCCGCCTTATAGCAGCACCAGCTCAGTGGTAGCTGCGGCTGTGTGCCTCTCTGCACTCTTCCTCAGCTTTTCGTTGATAGTCTTGATAAGTACTGTCCTATTCAGTAGGGTTGTACATTTGATTCATTAATTTTTACACACTTAACATGCTTAAATTAAATCAATATTATTTATTTAAAATCTCTGAATTAGGCTGTATCAAATTAAAAAGCACACCATTATTTTTATCTCTATTAATCAAATGTCATGGCACTAATGATTGAAATGAAACAACTATTGTTAAAACATTCTAAAACTTGGCCACAGGTCTCTGCCATTCTATATATAATGAAACATTGGAAACAAATGTCTCATGCATGTTGAGTATAGATATCCTGAAAATGAGTCTGGTGGTTGTGTCCCTAAAACTGGACTGAGAACCCCTTCAGTGTACTCATCCATTGTGCCTTATCGACTCTTCTCCACCAAACTTCCATCCAGGGTATACAAACCCATATAGAGGCTTGGCAGCTCCTGCAACATGTTCATAGAGTTGTTTCATGCCCTAGGTCAGTGCACCTCAAGCCAGTTGTAGAGCATTCCCCTAGCCAGAATGGGTTTCATGGTATCCAAAGTGAATGAAGGACAAAAAGAAAATCCAACAAATCTGCAGTAAAATAATGGTGAACAGAAAACAACGAAAGGTACTGCAGACAAATGCACAAGATGCAGGTAAAGTTTATTTTGAACAAACAAACATATTGTTGCGTACAAACAAACCACTTGTTTTTTGTATTATTCTTTCAAGCACAACACAGGGATTGTTTCACCAGTGATAGAAAGTTGAAAGAGAGTTAAAGAACAATTTAAACTCCCTTTCATAGCTTCAAAGCAACGTTTGCTTTGCAGCATCTGAGGCATTTCCCCTATTCAGCTACAGTTGATTGAAGTTAAGTGCTCCCCAGGGGTTAAGGTATCAAGCAAGTGTCACAAGTATATATTTAAAAATGGAATCTTGTTTCCCTTTGATTTCCACATACAGTACCTTTCTTTGTCTTCCATCCACAGTGAATGTGCATGGGATAAATTTGCATGCACTTATTTCATTCTAAGCAACTCTTATCTTATGATACGACATGGCAGATGAGGTTCAACGTGGATAAGTGTAAAGTGATGCATGTTAGTAACAAAAATCTCAAGCACAAGTACAGGATGTCTGGGGCGGCGGTGAAAAAGGCGAACAGAATGCTATGAATGATAAAGTAGGGGATCACGAACAGATCGGAGAAGGTTATCATACCGCTGTACCGGGCCATGGTGCGCCCTCACCTGGAGTACTGCGTACAGCACTGGTTGCCGTACATGAAGAAGGACACGGTACTACTCGAGAGGGTCCAGAGAAGAGTGACTAAGATGGTTAAGGGGTTGGAGGAGCTGCCGTACAGCGTAAGATTAGAGAAACTGGGCCTCTTCTCCCTCAAACAGAGGAGATTGAGAGGGGACATGATCGAAACATTCAAGGTACTGAAGGGGATAGACTTAGTAGATAAGGACAGGTTGTTCATCCTCTCCAAGGTAGGAAGAACGAGAGGGCACTCTTTAAAGTTGAAAGGGGATAGATTCCGTACAAACATAAGGAAGTTCTTCTTCACCCAGAGGGTGGTGGAAAACTGAAATGCTCTCCCGGAGGCTGTCATAGGCGAAAACACCCTCCAGGGATTTAAGACAAAGTTAGACAAGTTCCTATTGAACAAGGACGTACGCTGGTAGGGCTAGTCTCAGTTAGGGCGCTGGTCTTTGACCAAAAGGGCCGCCGCGTGAGCGGACTGCTGGGCATGATGGACCACTGGTCTGACCCAGCAGCGGCATTTCTTATGTTCTTATGATTCAAATCTTTTTTTTGTTGAACAAAAATTAAACATTGGCAACATGAAAGTGGTTCTCATACTTTTCTCTCCTCGTCCCCCGTCCCAATCCTATGACCATTACAACAGTATAAAGTTCCTCAAAACTTTATCACTACCTCCCTTCCCCCCATTCCAACCCATATACATCCATACAACAAAGTCCTTGTGACCCCCATAACAGAACATAGCCATCAAAAAGCTGGAAAAGTACTATGACAATTTGTTGAGTAACAAATTATGCCCCCTTGGATGTAGGGTTTGTAAGTAATGGTCCCAGATGTCCAAAAATAAAAGCTGCTTCTTCCATGTCCCCCTGGTATCCATGGCCTCCCAAGTTGCCAGTTGATGCCATTGATTACACCAATGCCAAAAAGTCAGGGGATCCGCAGCAGTCCAACTCTGCAAAATGCATTTACAGGCAAGCAGACAAATTTTTTTTATATAATCTCCAGTGCCCCCTGTCTATGCATCTGTATGCTGCAGGCAAGTCTAACACCAATTGAGATGCAGTTTCCATATCAACCTGCCCAATGTTGTGGACATATAATTCACTATATGGTGCTAAATTCCTGAAGAACAAGGCGTGTCCAGAAAGCATGACCAAAGGTATTGTCTGCCTGCCCACATTTAAGGTAAGTAGGGGTTTGAATGCCCCACTATAAAATAATTGTTTCTGGGTATGCAACTCTATCTCGTACATATTCATTGTGGATTTCCTGGAATCTTCACTAACTGGGTATACTCCAGGAGATGCTCTAGGTTATTGATAAAATATAATGCACAACAGATATCCAGAACTTCCTTACACTATTTCAGTTATACTGTGCAAAAAATGATGTCCCCAACTATGTTTACCTATCTTATAGATAGCATACCCAAACCTCTTGTTCTTTAATTTAAAAATGCTACTACTGCTGCTGCTTATCATTTCTATAGTACGACTAGAGATGTGCAGCTCTGACCATCAAACCACAGAAGAGACAGCCCTGTTCAAAAGAGCTTACAAGTCAAGACAGACAAACTGGACAAGAAGGTGCATCTATACACAGTACTCAGAAAGGGGAACTTGCAGAGGGAATGATAAGACAGATATTGGTCCTTAGCAGGTGGGTTGGGATTTGGAATTGAAGGCAGCTTCAAAGATGTGAACATAAGAATTGCCGCTGCTGGGTCAGACCAGTGGTCCATCGTGCTCAGCAGTCCACTCCCGCGGCATCCCTTGGGTCAAAGACCAGTGCCCTAACTAAGACTAGCCCTACCTGCGTACGTTCCGGTTCAGCAGGAACTTGTCTAACTTTGTCTTGAATCTCTGGAGGGTATTTTCCCCTATAACAGACTCCGGAAGAGCGTTCCAGTTTTCCACCACTCTCTTGGTGAAGAAGAACTTCCTTAAGTTTTTACGGAATCTATCCCCTTTTAGCTTTAGAGAGTGCCCTCTCGTTCTTGGAGAGGGTGAACAACCTGTCTTTATCTACTAAGTCTATTCCCTTCATTATCTTGAATATTTCGATCATGTCCCCTCTTTAGTCTCCTCTTTTCAAGGGAGAAGAGGCTCGGTTTCTCTAATCTCTCGCTGTACGGCAACTCCTCCAGCCCTTTAACTATTTTAGTTGCTCTTCTCTGGACCCTTTGAAATAGTACTGTGTCCTTCTTCATGTATGGTGACCAGTGCTGGAGGCAGAATTCCAGGTGAGGGCTTTGAGTCTGGATTTGAACACTGCCAGAGACAGAGCTTGACATACCAAGTCAGGCAGTTTGTTCTAGGCATAAGGTGCAGTAAAGTAGAAGGGTTGGAGTCTGGATTTGACCGTAGAGGAGAAGGGTGCAGGTAAGAGGGCCTTACCTGATGAGAAGAATGCCTGGTGGGGAGAGATAAGAGAGGAGAGATACTGAGGAGCTACGGAGCAAATACACTTGTAGGTCAGTAAGGAGTTTGAACTGTACGCAGAAATAGATAGGGAGCCAATAAAGTGACTTGAGGAAAGGTGTAGTGTGGGCATAACGACATTGGTGGAATAAGAGGTGTGCAGCAGAGTTCTGAACAGATTGAAGGGAGAGAGAGGGTTTAGTGGAAAACTAGTGGAAAATCAATCTTTGATGAGGTATTACATCAAAGTGTTAGAAAACTGAAGATAATTCTATCCATCTTGTTTCCCATGTCCAGTGTTTTCCTAACACAGTATTTTCAAACAGCCACTAAAGTTGGCCTGCCAGAATTGTTGCTTGTGAGCCCATGCTCATTGTTTTGAAAATTTTTGTGCTCCAACTATTAAGATGCGTACCTTTTCCTCGTATTCTCAGCAGACCCGAGCCTAGGCCAGATAGTCTATTGTAACCTGCTTCCGATTTGGAATACTTTTCAAATATATGAAGATGATAATGCCCCATTTACAAGTCCCTGGAACCTTTCATATTAACTGTTTCCTGAGAGCAATTAAGAGAAGTAATTTTGCAGCTGCCTCTGTGAATTCCTGCAATCTTGTTTTTGGGCATCCCAGTTCTTTATTTGTCTTTCTCTTGGTTTTGCAAATATAATTGTGCCCGGGGCTGGCCCTAGCACTAGGTAAACTATGCAGCTGCCTAGGGCAGCACATTTTTTCTGCCAGAAAAATTAGAAGCTCATTAGACATGTGGCATTTGCATTTGCCCCCTCCTCTAGCTTACATGCTGAAGGGTCATTCTCTCCCTGCTCCTGCTCCCCCGCCCCTGTGGTTGGCATCTTTCTATCTCTCCCTTCCCTTTTCTCTCTCCTGCAAGTCTGGCATTTGTCCCTCTGATGCAGCTTCTTATTGCTTAAGGACACAGCAGAGGGAAAGCTCCAGGGCCACCGAGAGGCAGCCTGGTTTAATTGCTGCAGCTGCTGGCAAAGATGCACAAGTTTTGAGGGAGAGATAGTGGGGTAGGTGAAGACTGAGAGAGTAGATAGAGAAAGAGAGGAGAAATGCTGGACCCAAGGAGGGAACAGTGTGGGGAGAAGAGAGAGAGAGGAAAAAGAAAAGAGAGAGACCAGATGAGGGAGAGATCCTAGACCTGAGAACAGAGGGGGAGAGGTGTTAAATCCAGTAATAAATTTGTTATAAATGTAGTCTTTTTTATATTAATATTAAAAAATTAATGGAGCTGGGCAATGGGTGGGGGCTCACTGTGGAGAGTGGGGGCATGGCTGAAGGTTCACCTTGAGTGGGGGTGCTCATTGTCAGTCCTTGAGGTCTGCAACCCAATGGTGTTATCAGGATTTCTAAAATGAATATGCATGAGATCTATTGGCATACACAGGGGCAGTGCATGCAAATATATCTCATGCAAATTCATTTGGGAAATCCTGAAACAGGATGTAACCCGACTGGGTTACATACTTTAAAGACTGACATTGAGCACCCCTGACCTAGAGTGTTGGATACCTTTGGGCCACTCCCGACTGTCCTGCTATTTGGCTTCATTACCTTTTTATTTGTTCTACCGGTTTTGTAACTAAATACCAAAGCCAAAAGCAAAGATCAGTGATATTTGTATTGGCCCCGGTGTTGCTAAGTTGGTTTCCAGATCCACCCATGAATTATAACATTCTGTTGGTTTCATTTGTTGCCCTTCCTTCAGTGCCTCTCCCCTTTTATGATTTTTTTGCAGCATTATAGCTGCTGATGTGAACCCATTGAAAACTGAAAGCAATAGAATATTTACACGGTGGGTGCAGCAGCTTCTCTGAACAATGTATGTCAGTCTACGTAGTTCATCTCTAGAGTGCAGTGTGTCAAAAGAGAAAGGAAAAACATGCTCTAAATACATACTTGAACATATCAGGATATATCCAGGAGTTGAATTCCTCACAGAACCTTATCACCTTGATGTGAAACTTGTCACCTTTAGAGATTAGAAGTAGATCACAAGTCACTGGTTTTGATGGACTCAAATTTAATCTGCTAGTAGACATTTGCTCATAGACCCATCGCACAGTTGGGCAACAAACATGTTGGAAAGTCAGGGCCAGTATTGTATGTTTAAATCTTTTTATTGATAATGCAAAGCAACATGGAACGGAGCTATATGGCATGAACAATACAAACTTTTCTTTTGGTTCTGAACAAAACTGCAATCAACCGAGATGGTCACTTTCCAACTTTTATTTTCAGGAGAAGTATGCCACTCATTGGTATGTCTGCATGACCATTTTGTGCCACAGTAAAGATGCTACTAGTAATAGAAAACAACCCCCCCCCAAACCTCCCAACCCCCCTCCCTTACATTTACAGAGTGAATATGGTGAGCCCAAAGTCAGTGTGAACATTAACATCCACCATTTAAAAACCTGCTGCGAGCCTTGTGAGGTAATGTGGTCCAGAAGGGTTCCCAAATATTAATATATGTCCTTGCTTTGTTTCCCAGTCACTGACCCCCAAAGATTCCATTGTCAAGAGGTGAATCATGCCAGATCTCCACTAAGGGCATATTGGAAAATCGGGCTCAAGACATTTAAGTAATATCGCTTTCATCTGCTGTATCTTCCTCTTTAGAAAAATCTTTAATTCCTTTGGAATTGGATGTTGTATATCAAAGAGCCAGAAAAGGCTATAACTATTCTGATACCACCGGACCTGCCACATTCATTATACTTGCACAAACACTTTGGACCAAAAACTGCATATAAAAGGGCAGGTCCAGAACATATGGGAGAGCGTAGCCTTGGGCCTTGCATATGGATCACGGATAGGAAAGTGGAATATGAAATAGAGTGTAATATAGGGGTTGATTAAACGGAAAAGAAAGAGGTCAGATTCTATAACTGAACCCTCTGGCACACACTAATGTAGCCAGAGTCAGAGGGAAAAGAGGGAAGATTATTAGTTCTCTGAGCCTTAAGCATCCTTGAAAAGAACGTTTTTAGACCTAATTTAAACTTGTCAAGGTTACATTCCAGTCAACAATAAAGTAGTAGTGAATTCCAAAGTTTGTGTCCATTAATACTGAATAGATTTGAACAAATGATATTGAAACAAACCTGCCTAAATGATGGAACAATAATAAATTTTGGGCAGAGGAATGAAGACTTCTAGTAGGCGCATGCAGTATTACTAACCTCAATAATTAGAGTGTCTGTCCAGAATGTAATACCTTAAAAGTCTGAGTTCATATGTAATATGATGGGCAACTGGCAGCCAGTGATAATTCATAAAATGAATGCAATATGATCATATTTGTGTGATTTTGCCAGTAGGCATACAGAAGAGTTTTGAATGAGCTGAAGACTCTGAACTGTTATTCATTGAAGAAGAGCATTGCATTACAATAGTCTAACCTAGAAATAACTAGGGAGTGAATAATGATCCTAAGTGCAGAAGTGGTGAAGAGATGATGGGTGGAGTAAATCATAAAACCTTAAGTATATTTTTCCTGTTGATTGGAATACCTGGCATCATGATGGGCTCTGCAAGTACAGGTGTAGATGACCAAAAGTTTGGACTTTTCTGGATTGAGTTTAGTTTGTGGCAATATAGCCAGTTTGCTATTTGTGTTAAGTGTAAATTAAGATAATTTATTTCTCGAACACCATTTGTTCACAGTCTAACCAAAATTTGAATGACATTGCATGTAGGAGTCAAGACCAAAGGATTGGATGAGAGTCAAAAGAGGTGTCAGATTTTAAATAGAGTAGGAGCAAGGATAGATCCTTGGGAAACTGTGCAGCCTAGAGAGTAGGGTTGAGATTGTTGACCTTGCCATTGAACTATAAATTTCTTGTTCTAGAAGTAAGAGGTAAACACTTCTGAGATATTAAAAAAAAACAACTATTTAAAAAAAAACAACTTGATATGTATAACACAATATTAGTTTTTTAAGAACATAAGATTTGCCGCTGCTGGGTCAGACCAGTGGTCCATCGTGCCCAACAGTCCGCTCACGCAGCAGCCTTTAGGTCAAAGACCAGTGCCCTATTTGAGTCTAGCCTTACTTGCATATGTTCTGTTCCAGTAGAAACTTATCCAACCTTGTCTTGAATCCCTGAAGAGTGCTTTCCCCTATATCAGCCTCTGGGAGAGCGTTCCAGACCTCCACCACTCTCTGGGTGAAGAAGAACTTCCTTACGTTTGTGCGGAATCTTTTCCCTTCTAACTTTAGCAAGTGCCCTCTCATTCTCTTCACCTTGGAGAGGTTGAACAATCTCTCTTTCTCTACTGAGTCAATTCCCTTCAGTATCCCAAATGTATCAATCATGTCCCCTCTCAGTCTTCTCTTTTCAAGGGAGAAGAGGCCCAGTTTCTCTAGCCTCTCATTGTACTGCAACTCCCCCAGCCCCTTAACCATTTTTGTTGCTCTTCTCTGGACCCTTTTGAGTAGTACGGTGACCAGTGTTGGACGTAGTATTCCTGGTGGAGGCGTACCATTGCCCAGTATAATGGCATGATAACCTTTTCAGATCTGTTCGTGATCCCCTTCTTAATCATTCTTAACATTCTGTTTGCCACCGCCGCGCATTGCGCAAACAGTTTCATTGATTTGTCTACAAGTACTCCCAAGTCTGTTTTCCGGGGCCTCTCTCTGAGAATAGCATCCTGTATTCGTGTATATGATTTTGGTTACCGACATGCATCACCTTGCATTTATCTACGTTGAACCTCATTTGCCATTTCGTGGCCCATTCCTTGAACGTATTTATGTCTGTTTGTAGGTCTTCGCAATCCTTCTGTGTCCTCACTATGAATAACTTTGTATCGTCTGCAAATTTAATCACCTCACTCATCGTGCCAATTTCTAGGATGTTTATAAATATGTTGGCCCAAGCACCAAACCCTGCAGCACTTCACTCGTGACGCTTTTCCAGTCCGAGTATTGTCCTTTCACCCCTACTCTCTGTTTCCTATCCGCCAACCAGTTTTTAATCCACGTGAGTATATCACCCTCAATTCCATGGCTTGCAATTTTTCGAAGTAGACATTCATGCGGAACCTTGTCGAACACCTTCTGAAAATCTAGATATACGATGTCAACCGGGTCACCCTTGTCTACATGCCCATTTACTCCTTCGAAGAAGTGTAGTAAGTTTGAGAGGGTGATTGGCATTTTGTTGATATGTGTTAAGAGATTTGGCCAGCCCTACTAATTTGTTTGGCCCCTGGTGGAAGTAATTCAGTTTTCGGGCAGCTGGCAGCAGCAATAAGGTAAGCCTGTTGCCGCTGGCCTGCCCCAGAAGCTACCTCTCTGTAGGTCCTGCCTTTTCGGGAACAGGAAGTTGCTGCAGAGAGGTGGCTTCTGGGGCAGGTCGGCGGCAGCAGGCTCACCTCATTGCTGATTCCAACTGCCCAAATATTGAATTACAGCAGCCGGAGAGGAGGTAGGTGGGGGAGTCAGGAGCTAGAAAGAGAGGTTGTGAGGGAAAGAAGTACTGGAGGAGGGAGGGAAGGGGTTGGAAAAACAGCATGGAGGGAGAGAGGGGGGCTGGAGAAACAACTTGGCGGGAGGGCTGGAGAAATGGCATGGAGGGGGAGGGGGCTGCAGAAATAGCATGGCAGAAGGGAGGGCTGGAGAAGCATTTTGGAAAGGAAAGAGTGCTGGAGAAAAGAACATGGAGTTGGATAGTACTGAATGGGAGGGGGATAGAAACAGCAGGAGAGGAGGAGGTTGGAAGGAGAGAGAGGGGTGGTTGGGGGAAGGAGCAAGAGAGTGTGAAAGAAAGAAGCACCCACTGGATATGGCGTTTGGAAGGAGAGAAAGAGAAGCACTCACAGCGGAGGAGGGTTGAAGGGAGGGAGAGAGAGAGAGGCACTAAAAGGGTTCAGAGGATTGGAAGGGGGACCAAGAAAATGGGTGAAAAGTGGGCAGGGCTGTGGGTAGTCATGTGTCCTTTTTTGGCTTTACAAATATGGTAACAGTACACATAGCTTGCCCTCCTGTTGCACCTTAAATATTTCTGTCGAGAGTAGTCACTGAGTGCAAAGGAGTGCTGCAGTGAGTGCGGGCCCTCATATACCCTGTGCCTGCTTTCAGACATATTATCTTTGGAAACAGTGTACCACTCTATCATTTTTAAAACTGCTAATATCTTGTGACCTAATATCCCTCAAACTGCCCCTTTAGATTGTTTTGAAAAGGAACTGAATACTCTATTTGTTAAATACGAGTAAGATTTGTAAATACAACAGTTGTACTAAAGCAAAAAACAAAACAACAACAACCTTTTATTCTCTCATTTTAGACTTTAATTTGGTGGTGATATGCAGGTAGACAACCTGCATAACAGCATGTGATAAATCAGCTTGGAAGGTATCCTAGCAACACATTGATCTGGGAGCCTGCGCTCACTCCCTAAAGATTAGCATGAGAGAAAACAAGCTTGGTGACGCGGATGTGCAGCTTGTGTCTTGAAACCTGGTCTACATGTATTATTTATTTATTTAGTATTGTTTTAGTATTAATAATAATTTGCATTTGTAAGGGAACCAACCAGGATCTAAGCAGTACACTTCACAACCAATGCTGGAAGCCACCTCCGAAACAGATGGTCTAGCATTACCTTTGTGCTGTTTTGCATCTGTTGAGATAATCATTCTTTCAGTTAAAAAAATTCAATATGTGTTCATTTTGTCAAATACACATTGGACTACTGTAGATTTATTTTTGACTTTTGAGGTATTTTATTTCCCATCATTATTGTTTCCTGAAGAGTAGGCATATAGTGAAAGCAGTAAAGAAATCCAGTGAGGAAGAAGAACAAAAATTAGAGTTAACCTGTAGAGATGCTAATTTGTAAAAACCTATATTATAGGAAGGAGGGAAGTTATCAAGATGGGTTACTGTTAACCTGACTTGTGGTAAAATAACCCAACTTATTTTAGGACAGGGTCTCATTTTATGTAATGTGTTGCTATAACCCGACTTCACAGAAGTACATGTGAATAACTTCTTCCCTAAATCTCAGCATTTTGTAAACCTAAAATATGGTTTAAAAATATTATTTTGTGACCATTCAAACTATACAGAATTTTCTGTAAACATTTCATAAAAATTCTCTTTTGTTGTTTATTTTTTTGTCTGGTCTTGTTTTTTTCCCATTCTAAGCTTCCCTATAGAATTCAGGTTGGATGAAGGTTTAAAGATAGAGATCCATAGTTAAAATGCTGCACTTTTCAGTGCTTCCCAGCATTGAGTTGGGGAATGGTCTGAAAGCATTGCATCTATAATAATCCTTGACCCTATCACAGGGGTAAGGAACAATGGTCCTCTAGAGCTGTATTCCAGTCGGGTTTTCAGGATTTCCCCAATGAATATGCATGAGATCTATTTGCAGCACTGCTTTCAATGCATATTCATTGGGGAAATCCTGAAAACCTGACTGGAATACGGCTCTCGAGGACCGGAGTTCCCTACCCCTGCCCTATCACCTTACAAAATGAGATTCGCATGCAGAGCTGTTGCAAGTTGTAATTCTACCCTGTTTAACTTGTACAACATGGCACCCCTGTCCACCCCCTAGAACAGTAGTCTCAAACTCGCGGCCCACAAGGTACTATTTTGAGGCCCTCGGTATGTTTATCATAATCGCAAAAGTAAAATAAAACAGTTTCTTGATCATATCTCTTTAGCTATAAATGACAATATTATTATTAAGACTTAGCTAAAAGGAAAGATTTATAAACTATATAGAGTTTTACCTCATGCAAAATTGTCATTTCTTTAATAAGACATTAACTATTTTTTTCTGCGGCCCTCCAAGTACCAACAAATCCAAAATGTGGCCCTGCAAAGGGTTTGAGTTTGAGACCACTGCCCTAGAAGAACCTCCCTTATCCAAAAGCCCTCCATGTACCCTTCCCAAAACTGCCTCTTCCCCAGAAGTCCCCTCTCAAAAAGCATCCACCCCTTCTGCTCTGCTATAGGCCCCTTTCTCAGCTTTCCTGTAAGATACCCTGCTGCCTATGCTGGCTCTTGGTTCAAAATGGTGGTCAGTCTAGTAGTACTCATGTTACTTTCAAGATGGGGTGTGGTCTTAGGGGGCTATTGGGAGAAAGATGGCTGCATTTGGGGAGCATAGGAGGGGAAAGGGAGGTGCTGGCTAAACAAGTTTTTAAGTTTATTTAACACTTGATATACCGCAATAGAACTACATCTATGCGGTTTACATATAAAACTAAAATAAAACTTTATAATTAAAATAAAATAAGTAAAGATAGAACTGCAATGTCTTTAGGAAAGATAAGAAAATCAAGAGATATAGAGTTAAAAGCTGATTTTGCACTCCTTATTCCTGACTTGTCTCCATAAAGCTCCTTATCTTATTTTACCAATCATTGCTTAAATGCATCCGTGAATAGGAACGTTTTAATAATGTTTTAAAGCGTTCAAGATTTTGTTCTGCTCTAATGTAATTTGGAAGAGCATTTCAGAGTTGGGAGCCAATGACTGCAAAAGAACAATCTCTAGTGGATGAATACACAATTTGCCTAATCGATGGGATCACTAAGAGGTTTTGCTATAAAGAACGATGTGTACGTATTGATGACTAGGGTATTAGACTAGGAATGGTGGTGACTGATTATAATGTGTTTTGAAGACCAGAAGTATAATTTTATATGTCAAGCGATGTTTTAGCAGTAACCAATGCGCCAATTTTAACAGCGGAGTAACATCATCAAATTTCTTTTTTTCCTGTTATTAATTTTATTGAAGTGTTTTGAGTGACTTGAAGACGACACAGATCTTTTTGCCTTGCTCCATAATACAATAATCCAATGTACTGATTACTAGTGAATGAACGATAATATTAATAGTGAAGGGGAGTAAAAGATGAGATATTGAGCGAATATGGCACAGTTTGTAGTAACTTCATTGCAGTACTGTAGAAATTTGTTTTTGAAAAGTTAGTTTTGAATCGAAATTGACGCCAAGGATGGTGTTGTCAAAAGTTAGAAAGTATCAACGGGGATTGAAGTGATTGATCCTCCTTTAGTGTGAATAGTAAAGCTTTAGATTTTTGAGGGTTCAAGAAGAGATAGAGACATCCTCGTCCTCCTCGAGACCGATTCGAACCTCACCGACCTGTCTAAGAACATATCCTCTTGTATAATGAACCTACAATCCTGGGCCCACACTGTGCAAATGAAATTGAATGAGTCCAAATCAAGACTTCTTTGGCTCGGTCCAAAACTAGATCACCTACCCACCTCCATCCCACTACCCTCTGGCTCCTCTCTGCAGCTTGAGTTCTCAAGCAAGGTCTTGGGCATCATCATTGATTCCACATTGTCCTTCAATGACCACCTCCAATCCTTGGTTAAAAAAAATGCTTTTTCAGCCTTCACATGCTGAGGAAAGTTAGATCCTGCTTCCATCAAAAACATTTTACCCTCCTTGTCCAATCCATCATCCTCTCCAGATTGGACTATTGCAACTCTATCTACTTAAGCCTAACTAAGAAAAACCTTCACAGACTCCAACGGATTCAGAATGCCGCAGCCAAGCTCATCTTCGCTAAAAGTAAATTTGACCATGTCTCCCCGCTCCTGGCCAAGCTCCACTGGCTTCCGATAATCGCCAGGGTCCACTATAAATGCGCCTGTTTAACTTTCAAAATCCTATATGGTATCCTCCCTCCCTTTATCCCTCTTTCTTGGAATTCCTCAAACCCTAATATCACCAGATCCTCCCAGAAATTAAAACTATCCTTCCCCTCGCTAAAAGGCATTTCCCACACAGGAAAGCTAGGGACCTCCCTCCACTTCAAAATCACTGAGCTCTGGAACAACCTTACCTCCCCTCTTCGGAACTTGAGCTCTCTCCAAGTTTTCCGCAAACATCTGAAAACCTGGCTTTTCTCAAAAAATGTAAGTCTCCCTCCAACTTAGGAATCAAGGAAACTCTTATATCTTGGCATCCCAAGTCCTCTAAATTTTCTTCACACTTCTACCTCTAACCCTCTGTTGTAGTTCCTTCCTATTTCTCCTACTGTAAACCGCGTCGAGCTCTACGAACGTGGAGATGATGCGGTATACAAACCTAAGGATTAGATTAGATTAGATAGTTAGTATATAGCCATGAGGAAATCAAATTGAGTTTTTGATTAATATCTTGTATATCTTTGGAATCTGTATTATCAATTGGATGGAGAAGCTGAATATCATCTGCGTAAACAAATATCGTGAACCCAGTGGAATGAGCAAGTGTAAGTAGTGGAGACATAAAGATATTAAATAGAATAGGTGCAAAAATTGATCCTTGTGGAACTCCACATGGTAACACAAAGGTCTCCGTGGTTTGATCTTGTAATTTATTTTGTAAATTTGATCTTGTAAGTAAGATTTAAACCATTGTACAGGGTAGGCATTTTTTGTGTCCTAGCCTCTCTTGTGGCCACAACCTTACTATGACCTTTGGCCCTGCTCACAGGCAACTTCATTGCTATGGACTGATAGCCCTAGCAATAAGGGTTTAGTAGACTGGGCACCCTGACACAGAAAAAGTGGTAAAGCTTTATGATGGGGTGAAATGTACTTCATCTGTCTGATTCTTTGATTTTTCTGCCTGCAGGCTTTTTTTTTCCCAACACAAAAGTTACACAGGCTTATTTGGGGGAAAAAATTAACAAATATACTATATATCTAAACCACATAGTTCTTCATATGTTAGAAGATGAGGAGCTTTGCTTGCCCTGTCATATTAAATATCTTTCTTGAAGTGAATATTATACACAGCTGGTGTAATGCTGAGATTTTTCCTTTAGAAACTACCATGTTGGTAAGAATGCTACAATTGATGGCCCAGTTGATTAATATGGAGTGCTGTATGACATTTACTGCTTTTGTTGGCACTCATCTTAGAAACAGAGAAATACAGCTATTCCTTGCAAGGTCTTCAGGATACTCCTGGCTTTCTCTGCTTGTAGAAAGCTGTTTTGTACAACGATTTCCATTTTCTAATGCATATTTTTTCATGTTTTCCACAGGTACCTACAAAGAAGCTGAAGAAGTATGAGAAAGAGTATCAGAGCATGCGAGAGAGCCAGTTGCAGCAAGAGGACCCTATAGACAGATACAAGGTAGGAGAAGCACCGGACACAAACTTTACAATACAGCCCTTTCTCTGCGTAGATTAGAAAACAGAGGGCGAGTGTTTGATTTCAGCATGTAAAGCAACAGCACCACCTAAGGGCCTTAAGACTTTCTCTTCACTATTTAAATAATATATAGAAATAACACCAATTCAAGTAGTATATAAAAATAAAACAAAACATAAAGGAAATAAGGTGGTACCTTTTTATTGGAACCCAAGCACAGTACCGGGTAGAGCTTTGGATTCTTGCCCAGAAATAGCTAAGAAGAAAAAATTTAAAAAATTTAAATTGAATCAGGTTGGGCAGACTGGATGGACCATTCGGGTCTTTATCTGCCGTCATCTACTAGGTTACTATGTAACTTAATGCATTTTTTGATTAGCTTTCATCAGATCAGAAATAAGCAAATGCTGACAAATATTTGAGAAACATAAAAGCATTCCATAGGCAGTTTCACACAAAGAGGGAAGGAGTAGGTAAGTTGAGAAACAGGAAAAACAGCCCTCCCAGTTTCTCACCTTAACCACCCCTTTCCTCTTTCTGTGTGACTGTCATTGGAATGCTTTTATGTTTCACTTATATATTCTGATATTTGTCAGCATTTGCTTATTTCTGATCTGATGAAGAAGGGCTACCTTTAAAAGCTAATCAAAACATGCATTAAGTTAGTCCAATAAAAAAGTATCACTTTACTTCCTTTGTTTTGTTTTATTTCTATATATTACCTTTAAAAGTGGACTAAGGGCTAGATTCACTAAGCAAACCAATTGTGTATCGATCGATTTGCGACCCCTTTGCAACCTGATTTCCCTCCGACCCGATTCATTAACCTGTGTAGCGATCCGATCCCGATCCGTGTATGCAAATGAGGGGAATCGGCATGCAAAGCAGGAAGGATGTGATTCACAACACTTTTTTCCTGACAAACCGACTGGCTGGCCGATCGAGAACAAGCAACTGGCGAGGACCAGTCGCTTGTGTAAAAAACTGCTCTCTGCCCCGGTTCTCTTGCTCTGGTTGCCCTGCTCTCTGCCCCGATCAGGCTTCTCTGCTCTTTGCCCTGCTATTTTTTGGGTGAGGCTCCACTCGGAGTACTGCCTGCCCCAACTCTTTCTGGCTCCCCCGACTCTCCTGCTCTCTGCCTGCCCCGAAACTCCTGCTCTCTGCCGCCCTTTCCTGCAGCACAAGCCTGTGGTTTTAACCCGCACTGTGGAGAAGGGCGGCAGAGAGCAGGAGAGTCGAGGCCAGTAAAAAAACAACAACCAAAAAACAGACAGCAGACACATGCGCAGACCATCTACAGGCAAAGTAGATGGTCTGCGCATGCGTCGGGATCGCTACCTAGTGATCCATGTCGCCAGATGGGGGCGTGGCACCGATCGCCCCCATTAGAATATTCTTTGTTGCAGAAACCATCAGACCTGCCCGGATCGGACACGGATTAGTCATGTTAGTGAATCTAGCCCTAACATTGCTCCCAAACCATTCTTCTCTATTCACAAAGATCAAGTGAAGGATGTTTACTTTTGTAATTGTTCATGACATCAGGGAGAAGTGAGCTTGCTACTGCGACAATCTTTTACTAATTGTTTCATGATTGAAAATCATTTTACATACATATTCAAAACAACACTAAAAGTGTCTCCTTGTACCAAATTCCAAGATAAAAGAATTTGTGTCAGGTTTTCAGGTTAGGCACAGCTTTGTGGTGGTTCCTCTGTTTGGATGAAGGTTCCTGATAGTCATCCGATAATTTTTAATGGCTCCTGAACATATATATAATTAGCTCTGAGGTATCTGATGATTAATTAGTCCATTATTTTCATGACTATGCACATTCCAGTTCACCAGACAATGTACAAAATCTTAAAAAAGCAAATATTTTTGAAAAGAAAACTTTGTTTATGCTTTTTGAAAGCTTCTATACTGCTACTAATGACTGGGTGAGTCAATTCAGAGTGGTTTACCTGAGCTTCTGCAAAGGTGTTGCAATGCAGAGTTAGGGTGTTTCTGCGATGGTTTTCAGTACTGCACTCACTTTTGGTTTGGGTGTGGTGTGGTGCATTTACATATCTTTTACATTTAGTCTTTTTAACTCTATATACAGTATTTACACACTATCTTATGTATTTGCATGGTTACACTATTGTATATGAATATCATGTTTATACACATCCTAAATAATTCTAGCATTTTAACTTTGTATACTATATTTATAGCGTCCTAAATAGGTTAACCTTTTAATTAACTGTATTTACAAGCATCCTAATTCACCCCATTTACTCTTATTTTAGTTACACTCATCCTAATTTATTATAGTTCCTATGGGACAGGCCTTTGGCACCTGGGCCAATCAGAGCCTTAGGCCCCTCCCAGTGTATCACAGAATCCCTCTTGTCAATTTTCTGAATAAGGTATGGGGTGGGGGGTGAGTTGAGGGGCAGAGGAGGGTACAGGTAGCCAAGGCAGGAGAGAGTGGGCATCCTTCCTGCTAATATTCACAGGGGGGGGGGGGTGTCCAAGTGGCCTGCTGATCTTTGTTGTTGATGTTGTTGAGAAGCCTTCGTCAGGAGGGGGCTGTTGTTTTTTTTAAATTTCTAATGGGGACAGATTGTGTGTGTGTAAGACATACATATTATCTATGCCCATTTAAAAAAAAGCTGCTGTTCAGCGCTTTTTAATATTACCGGCACCCCCAGACCTATCATTTTGTACATCATATGGGCTTCGATCAGTGTGCTCATTTTAATATTGGTGAGCTCTTTGTAATTTATTTACATGTGATTATCAGAGGCTGAACAAACCACGGAAAAGACAGCAATTTGCTGTTTTGTGCATCGATAGATGCAATACTTCATCTCAAAATCTGATAAAACTGGTTTAGGGACTACAGTTAAATGCACAGTGAGTTTTGTGCATCCGGCCCTGAGAAAGGTCAGATTAGGCAGTGCTGCACTTACCTGCTTGTTAAGAACAGTATTGAAATAGCTGAGATGGCAATGATAGGAAAGTTTCTATGATCATTGATCTGACTCAGGGGGGAGAAACATTTTACTGTCATCCCTAGATCTGTGCATGAAATTACCACAGAATTACTACCTGCATAACTCTTCTCTTTCTTCAAGTATAAGCTAATATCGGTGCAGAAAACTCACAGAACCTGATGCAAGTGTAAAGTTTTGGTACAGGCTGCATAACAAGAAAAGTTGAAGGCAACTCTAGAAAGAAATGAATCAAGATACCCTCATGAGAGGATTTAGGACACATGAACGTAAGAATTGCTATACTGGGTCAGACCAAAGGCCTCTCTAGCCCAGTATCTTGTTTCTTACACGGTCTATCCAGGTCACAAGTATCTGGAAGAATTCCCAGAAAGTAGCAAGGGATACGTGGTGGCTTTTCAGAAATTTGTCCAAACCTTTTTTTTTTTTTTTAACATAGCTGCATTATAAATGATTTTACTGCATCATCTGGCTACAAGTTTGAGTTTTACTATGTGTTAAGGAAAATATATTTTCTCCTGTTTGTTTTAAATGTATTAGCATGTTAACTTCATAGAATGTCCCCTAGTCTTTGTACTTTTTGAAAGATTAAATGATTCATGTCTAACCATTCCACTCCACTCAGACTTCTGTCATGTCTCCCCCTCAGTCATCTCTTCAACTAAATAGCTCTAATCTCTTTATCCTTCCCTCATTGGAGGGGGAGAGGGCAAGAACTAGGCAGATTTTGTTTTTGCCTAGGACAGTAGTATTTAGGGAGTGGCAGTACAGCCGAAGAGCTCTGTTCAATATCTACCTGGCCTCCCTAGGCAACCTCCTACTTACCCTCAAGCTGAAGTTTTTCATCTAAGCAGACGACATCACAATGCTCATCCCTTTTACCTGTTTCTCACCAGAAATACTTGATTATATTACAAACATCCTCAACCAGATTGAACTCTGGATGCTAGCATTCAGGCTGAAACTAAACTCCGACGAAACAAAATTCTTCCTCGCCAGCCCCAACGACAAAATCAAGGACACCACAATTCAACTGAAAGGAAGGACTTTCCCCCTCGAAAACACCGTAAAAATTCTAGGAGTCACGCTGGATAAAAACTTATCCTTAGAAACTCACACCGAGGTACCTCATCGTCAGAAAATGCTTCTCGGTACTCTGGAAACTACGCACCATTAAAAAATTTTTCAACAACACTGCTTTCAGCCTGCTAGTGCAATCTGCCATTCTCAGCATTCTGGACTATTGTAATATTATCTACCTGAACTCCACAAAGAAAACTACCAGGAGACTAAAATTGATCCAAAACACCGCCGTTCGTCTTATCTATGGCCTAAAGAAATGGGAACATATCACCCCTTTCTATCACCAACTCCACTGGCTGCCTTTCGAATCAAGAGTACTTTTCAAATTCGCATGCTTCTGCTACAAATCGGTCAATGGCCTCTCGCCAAGATACATCAACCCCCTCTTTAACCTTTACTGCAACAACAAGAAATCCCGCAGAATTCAACTGTTCGCCTACCCCTCGCTAAAACTTTGTCATCTCAAAAGATTCCTAGACAAAACCTTTGCCTTCCTAGCAGCCAAGATGAACCCATGGCTTGCCCAAATGATACTCGAGGCCCCCACTTACCTCGGCTTCAGAAAAACACTCAAAACTTACCTATTCAACAAACAAGACCCGTAACTGCCCCCTTCCGGCATTATCTGCCCCACGATCGACCCTCCCCCACCCTCCTAAACGCTTTCCTCCCTCTCTTCTACCCACTCCCTTCTTCATCAGCCAAGTTCGGCTAAATTGTGTTATTAAGCTAATAAATTGTTGTAAATCGGCATGTCAATGCGGATCCTAATGTAATTGTTGTGAACCGCCTAGAACTTGAAAGGTATGGCGGTATATAAGAATAAAATTATTATTATTATTATTATTATTACTTCTAAATCTAACATGCTCCTCCTAGTGCTGCCACAGTTGTACCATTTCCTAGGCTACTTTGAAGATATTTCATACTGGTGCAGAGCCTTGCATAGAGACGTATTCTCAAGTGCTACAGACTCCTGCCTCCTCTTAATAGGAAGTTATTCATCTTGGTGAGGTGGTAGCGCTTAAGCATGAGCTCTACTGCAAGGCCACCACACTTTCAGGGAATACAGGCAGTCCCCGTTTTATGAACATCCAACTTAACGTCTTACTCATACTTACAAATCAGGTCCTGTTCTACCTTTGGTGTCCCAACACGCCTTTCTCCCTCCCTCCTGATTTATAATGCGCCCCTCTCACTCTCTCCCTCCCTCCATTCTGTGCCCAAAGTACGTGTCTCCCTCCGGCCAGTGTTTACTTTTTGGCTGGCTCCCTCCTCCTTCCAGCCACAATTATTTCTCTGTACAAAGCAAGCGCGTCCTGCGACTGAGCTAGAAGCCTTTCTTCTGACATGGGAGGAGCTCCCTCTGACATCAGAGGGAAGGCTTCTGACTTGGCCGCAGGACACACACAGAAGCCACTGCTCGCAGCTTTGTACAGCGAAACGACTGTGACTGGAAGGAGGAAGGAGTTGGCCAGAAGAAGGTAAACACCCGCTGGAGGGAGGCACATACTTGGGGCACAGAATGGTGAGAGAGAGAGGAGCGCATTGGGACATGGGGAGGGAGTGGGATGCATTGGGACTCGAGAGGGAGGAAGCACAAACTTCAGACAAAGGATGGAAGGAAGGAGGGAGGGGGCATTAACTTGGGACACAGAATGGAGGGAGGGAGGGGAGCATGAGCCATAGGATCAAAGAATGGAGAAAGTGAGGGAAAGAGATGCTGAGGTGGAGGAGAGAATAGAAAGGGAGGCTTGGGTGTCTGAGTGAGAGGGAAAGAGAGATGATGCACACGGAGCGACAAAGAAAAAGGATAATTGATGGGCATAGGGAAGGACAGAGAATTATTGGACATGGTGGTAGGGGAGGAGTGAGGTAGAGATGCATGGGGAAGAGAGAGATGAGGGGGAGTAATGTTGGATGTGCTGGTGGAGAGGGAACAGTGGGATGGATGAAAAGGGATGCAAGAGGGGCCTCAAAGAGGTGGAAAAGGTGGGAAGAATACTAGGATAAGTTACATACAAATTCAACTTAAGAACAGTTTAATAAATGGAAACCATTCTAAACACAGAGACTGTCTGTACTTCTGAAGTGACCCAGAAAGAGGTGGTATAGCAGAGGTGGTAATAGGAGGAGTGTGCTGGACACAAGAGTGAGGTAAGGAAGAGGAGATGAGATATTGAAGCTGGGGAGAGGGGAGTAAGGAGGGAAGGTTTATGCTGGACCAGAAGGGAGATAGGCAGGGAAGGGAGAGATGAGATGCTGAACAGAAGGGGAAAAAGAAGATGTTGGCTACCTAGGAGAAGGGGTAGGAAGGGGAAGAGAAGATGCAGGATTATTGGAGAAGGAGGTGGGAGGGGTTAAAGCCTTGAGCACAGGGCGAGGTACAGATAATGTGACTATTTATTTTTTTCATCAAAACGGGACATCTATGAATATTCAGTCCCGCCCCCAATCCCGCCCTCTTCCATATGGCATCTTCCCTCTTTCTATGCTCCTTCCATAAACTATCTATCCCGTGCCCCTTCTCTCCTTTGTACATGATTGATTTCAGCTCTGTCACCTCTCCGTTTTTCTCTCTCTGTCTCCACCCCCTCCCTTATGCTCTGGCATCTCTCTCTTCAACTTTCGTTCCTTCCCCCATGGTCTGGCAACATCCCTTCCCTGATTCCTGGCATCTCTCTCCTTTCCTTTTCTTCCATCTCTCCCTTCCCCTCCATGTTCTGACATTTCCTCCTTCCTTTTCCCTTGGGCTGGCATACCTTCCTCCTTCCCTCCAAGCCCTGGCATTTCCTTTCATTCCCTCCCTCATCTTCCTTCAACACTCTCCCCAATTCTCTCCCCCTCTGCTCCCTTTCCTCCTTGTCACCCAAGAACATCGGGCAGCAGCAGCATTCACAATTCAATCCAACATGCAAGGGAGAGCAAGAAGAAGATTACCTCAAAGATGACACCCACAGAGGACTACTGCAAGAGGGGGAGATTTTGGCTAGTCGAGGCCCAGAAGTGGAAAGAGCGAAGCACATTGAGGACATTGACCTGAGACCGAAGCGAAACCTGAAGAAGGGAAAGTCAGCGATCCTAGTGGGAGACTCAATCCTTAGGCATGTGGACAGCCACATAGCAGGAGGGAGAGAGGACCGACTGGTGACCTGCCTTCCAGGAGCAAGAACCAAGGACATCGCGGACAAAATTGAAATGATACTGGAAGGGGCGGAGACAGAAGAGACCGCTGTAGTGATCCACATCGGGACGAATGATGTCAGCAGGAGAGACTACAAAAGAAGCACGCTACTAGAACAGTTCAAGATTCTGGGAAGGAAGCTGAGGATGAAGGCCCAGAAGATAATGTTCTCAGAGATCCTACCAGTACCGAGGGCAGACGTGAAAAGGCAGGAGGAACTACAATCAATAAATGCGTGGATGAGAAGATGGTGTGAGGAAGAAGGATTCCACTTCGTGAGGAACTGGACGGCGTTTTGGGGCAAGAGCAAGCTCTACAGGAAAGATGGACTCCACCTGAGCGCAGCGGGAACTAAACTCCTAGCAAACAACGTCAAGAGAGGAATAGACCTGGCTTTAAACTAAGAAGAAGGGGAAAGCCGACAGTTGACCTAGGGTCGACGATTCGGAAGATCCTGTGAAGATACTGAGGGGAAAAATGGCTGGGAAGAAACAATGGATAAATTGCAGGAATCGACTAACCCAGAAGAGGTTACAATGTTTACAGCAAAAGAAAAGAAATTAAGGACCGAAGCACAGGGAAAGGAAAGGTGGACAACAAAATATCAAGATCTAAATTGCATATATGCTAATGCAAGGAGCCTAAGAAACAAAATGGGGGAACTAGAAGCCGTGGTCGATGCAGAAGACATCGACATCATTGAAATCTCTGAAACATGGTGGAATGAGGAAAGCAAATGGGATACAGCACTGCCGGGATACAAGCTCTATCGCCAGGACAGGGCAGGACAAAAAGGAGGTGGAATAGCCCTGTACATAAAAGAAAGCATACAATCCACAAGAATGGACACAGCAGAGACGACCAACAAGCTGGAATCTCTATGGGTTAAAATACCGGGAAGGAAAGGGCCTGAAATAAAGATGGGCCTATATTATCGCCCACCCAGGCAAACCGGAGATATCGATGAGGAAATGGAAGCCGAGATGAAGCGAGAATGCAAAAGTGGCAACACGGTTATTATGGGAGACTTCAACTACCCCGGGATAGACTGGAGGCTTGGAAGCTCGAAATGCGCTAGGGAGACAAAATTCCTGGAAGCCACACAAGATTGCTTCATGGAGCAGCTTGTTAGAGAACCGACGAGAAGAAATGCCACTCTGGATCTAATCCTAAATGGGTTAAGAGGACCTGCAAAGGACGTTGAAGTAGTGGGGACGTTGGGAAACAGCGATCATAATATGATCAAGTTCAAGGTTGAGGTAGGAGTATCAAAACGCAAGAGATCCATAACGACAACCTTTAACTTCAAGAAAGGAAACTACGAAGCAATGAGGGAATTGGTAAGGAAGAAACTTAGGAACACTTCCAAAACATGGCTAACGGTAAATCATGCCTGGTCCTTCTTCAGGGACATGCTGTATATCCCCAGATTCAGGAAGGGGTGCAAAAAGAATCGAACAAAAGACCCGGCGTGGATAACCAAAACAGTGAAGGAAGCGATAGGCAATAAGAAAAATTCATTCAAGAAATGGAAAAAGGACAAATCTGAGGGGAACTGGAAAGAGCACAAGAAGTATCAAAAAGAATGTCACCGTGAGGTTCGGAAAGCTAAAAGAGAGTATGAAGAAAGGCTAGCCAGGGAAGCAAAAAATTTCAAACCGTTCTTCAGATATGTTAAAGGGAAGCAGCCAGCTAGAGAGGAAGTGCTAGACGACGGAGACAGGAAGGGAGTGGTGAAGGAGGAGAAGGTAGTGGCAGAAAGGCTTAACATGTTCTTCTCGTCTGTATTTACTAACGAAAACACGTCCAACATGCCGGAACCTGAGCAATTCTTCAACGGAAGTCAAGCAGAAAAATTAACATTCATAGAAGTGAGCATTGAGGACGTTCGCAGGCAGATAGAAAAACTAAAAACTGACAAATCCCCGGGTCCGGATGGCATACATCCAAGGGTTCTGAAGGAATTAAAGGAGGATATAGCGGAACTACTGCAGCAAATTTGCAACTTATCCCTGAAAACAGGTGAGATCCCGGAGGATTGGAAGATAGCCAACGTTACGCCCATCTTTAAAAAGGAATCAAGAGGTGATCCGGGAAACTACAGGCCAGTGAGCCTGACTTCAGTTCCTGGGAAAATGACAGAAGCACTGATAAAAGAAAGCATTGATCAACATTTTGAAAAGCACGAACTTCTGATAGCCAGCCAGCATGGTTTCTGCAAGGAACGATCGTGCCAAACAAACTTATTGCACTTCTTTGAAGGGATTAACAAACAGATGGACAAAGGAGACCCCATTGACATCATATATCTAGATTTCCAAAAAGCCTTTGACAAGGTGCCCCATGAACGCCTACTCCGGAAACTAAAGAACCATGGGGTGGAAGGAGACGTACATAGATGGATCAGAAACTGGTTGGAGGGTAGAAAACAAAGGGTAGGAGTGAAGGGCCACTACTCTGACTGGAGGAGGGTCACGAGTGGTGTCCCGCAGGGCTCGGTGCTCGGGCCGCTACTATTTAATATCTTCATAAATGATCTAGAAACAGGGACTAGTGCGAGATAATAAAATTTGCGGATGACACTAAACTATTTAATGGAGCTCGGACTACAGAGGAATGTGAAGAATTGCAAAGGGACTTGAACAAACTAGAAGATTGGCGACGAGATGGCAGATGAAGTTCAACGTTGAGAAATGTAAGGTATTACATGTGGGGAGCAGAAACTTGAGGTACAACTATACAATGGGAGGGATATTATTGAATAAGAGTACCCAGGAAAGGGACTTGGGGGTATTGGTGGACATGACAATGAAGCCGACGGCACAGTGTGCAGCGGCCGCTAAGAGAGCGAATAGAATGCTTGGTATAATCAAAAAGGGTATTACAGCCAGAACGAAAGAGGTTATCCTGCCGTTGTATTGGGCAATGGTGCACCCGCATTTGGAGTACTGCGTCCAATATTGGTCGCCGTACCTTAAGAAGGATATGGCGTTAGTCGAGAGGGTTCAGAGGAGAGCGACGCGTCTGATAAAAGGGATGGAAAACCTGTCATATGCTGAGAGATTGGAGAAGCTGGGTCTCTTTTCCCTGGAGAAGAGGAGACTTAGAGGGGATATGATAGAGACTTATAAGATCATGAAGGGCATAGAGAGAGTAGAGAGGGACAGATTCTTCAAACTTTCGAATAATAAAAGAACAAGAGGGCACTCGGAAAAGTTGATAGGAGACAGATTCAAAACAAATACTAGGAAGTTCTTTTTTACCCAACGTGTGGTGGACACCTGGAATGCGCTTCCAGAGGACGTGATTGGGCAGAGTACGGTACTGGGGTTCAAGAAAGGATTAGACAAATTCCTACTGGAAAAGAGGATAGAGGGGTATAGATAGATTACTGCACAGGTCCTGGACCTGCTGGGCCACCGCGTGAGCGGACTGCTGGGCACGATGGACCTAGGGTCTGACCCAGCAGAGGCATTTCTTATGTTCTTATGTTCTTACTGCTGTTGCCGGCTTCAGGCCTTCCTCTCTGTCGGGTCCTGTCTTCATGAAAACAGGAAGTAGGCAGGACCCGGCAGAGAGCAAGGCCTGAAGCCGGCAACAGCAGCGAATTGTAAACGCTGCAGCTGCCTGAAGCACCCGAGGCAGACGCTTTTCTCCCCTCCCAGCCCAACCCCCGCTGACCCTCCTATCTCTCCCTCCCGACCCTCCCCGTGAGTTGACAACCTCCCTCCAGTAGCATCGGCAGCCGCAGCAAGCTAAACAGGCTGCTTCGCAGCTTTCTCCTGCCCGCGAATCCCTCTGCCGCATCACCGATGACGTCATCAGTGACGCTTCACTGGCAGTAGAAAGCCGCGAAGCAGCCTGTTTAGCTTGCTGCGGCTGCCGACGCTACTGGAGGGAGGTTGTCAACTCGCTGGGAGGGTCGGGAGGGAGAGATAGGAGGCTGATCCCCTGTCCCGTTGTCCCCACTCACAACTTTGGGACGCCCTCTCTGAAAACGGAACATTTCGGGCATCCCGAAGCTGTGAGTGAGGACAACGGGACAGGGGATGTGAAAAAGGAACTGTCCCATTTAAAACGGGACATATGGTCACCTTAGGTAGAGAGAGCACAGCTGAAATATTGGCATTAAAGGCCCCTTTTACAAAATAATGATTCGCCCTCAGCAAATGCACCAAAGCCCATAGAAATTGAATGGACTTTGGTGCATTTTCTACAGGAGAGTTTCTACCACGGTTTTGTAAAAGAGGCCCTAAATTATTTCTCTATTTATTTAGATTTATTTACTACCTTTTTCAAGGAATATCATTCAAGGCAGTGTAAGGATGCACATTTAAGAGGTCATTTTAAAAAAGCTTTTCCATGTATAAATCCTCTTTCATATGTAGAAAAAAAAGCTGTTTCTAAGATCATGTCACTATAGCCAAGTATTTTACGCTTGTAAGTTTGTGTGTTGACAGTAACATTCAAACTTACATTCTGGGTCCTTTATAAAAGTATATAAGTGTCTGTGCTGTCTGTTTAGAAGCATGGAAACATGACGGCAGATAAAGGCCTAATGGCCCATCCAGTCTGCCCTAAGAGATCCCACATGGCTGTCCCACGCTATCTTGAATTCAGATACAGTCTTCATCTCTACCATCTGCATCAGGAGATCATTCCATGCATCTACCACCCTCTCTGTAAAGTATTTTCTTACATTACCCCTGAGCCTATCACCTCTTAACATCCTATGTCCTCTCCTTCCAGAATCTTCCTTAATTTGAAAAAGACTCGCCTCCTCCTGTATATTAACACCACGGAGATACTTAACAGAGTAGAATTAGATAAATCAAGCAGCAGCATTTTGCACCCTTTGAAATCTCTTAAGACTTTTAGCTGGTAGATCCAGAAGATGCATTTCAGTAATCAATGTGTGAAGTTACAAAAGCATAAATCAATTGTGCAAAATCAGAAGTAGAGAAATAAAAATGAATCGAGCAAAGCTGGTGAAGATAATAAAAAGAGCAGCTGGTAATGCTTCTGTCAGATTTCCATTCTTATTTAGCCTCCTTTCCCAGAAATCCCATCAGTCCCTGCTCCAGGCCATTTGTTCCTGGAAACTGCTTTTGATTGGTTCAGTTCTCTACAGGGTCTTGTATAAACCTGGAGACCACAATACATTTTTTTTGCATTCTGCTGTATAAAAAATATATTAAGGGAGGAGTTTGTGTTCTTGATCTATATAACACAAGCTACATGTTCAACATGAAACAATATTATAAAAATAATCAAGAGATAATTAAGAATAAGAAACTACAGTATCTGGAGTAAAACCTCTCCCCACCCCCTCTCTCTTGCACAGTGGGACCAATTTGATATTTGTGCTCAAGAAGAGGGAAGAGAGTTACAATTTTAATGGCTCTTGGTTTTTGCAAGCTAGCATGCTCTTTTGGGTAGACATTTTAGAGAGATTGTCAATACATGTAATCTGTAATTAATTACTCTTCACAACCTGGAAAGAATGGTTTGTAGATATGGAGTCGGGAGATACCAGCAGTAACCAAGTGGGGAGGCAGATACATGAAACTCAGCTCAGAAATAATGTAATTTTAAGAAAGCAGTTGGTACATATCCAAAGTTGGGATACTGTTAAAAAACAGAATCAAATTTAGGCCAGCCTTTGTAAGTACAAGCTTGTATCCTGACCAAATAGCCATGTCTTAATGCTTGATAAATCTAGTTTCAAGATGGGGTACTTTAAATGTATTACTTTTGAACTGTACTCATGACACCTATTTTTCTTGTGAAAATGAAAAAACTAGCTTCAACAGGCACAGTTTTTCCATATAACAAGACAAAATAAACCTTCCCCTCCCCACACATACACTCACAAAAAAAGAAAAAGTCTTGCTTTTATGTCCTGGAGAGGCGGTCCTGGAAGACTGATGGACTATTAGAAGCAAAAAATAACTGGCCTTAGACACAAAAGAAGTATGCTTTTCCAAGCTTAGGGAACAATTCTGTAACTAAGTGCCAAGAACCATGCATCACAATGGGGCATACACAGCGCCAATTCTACAGCACCATGTAGGCACACCTAAGCCATTATAAAATACTAGCACAAAGTTGTATTGTTTCACCAAAATGTAGATATGCCCACTTATGGCAGCTCTAAGTTTGGTGTAAGTTGGCATGCTTAAGTGAGTCATGCAATGCATGCAACTGATAGTATTTTGTAAGTTCTGTGCATCACTTGACGACATGACTATGGCCACCCATGCTTCACCCATATAGCCAGCCCTTCACAATTAAATGCCAGACAATCTTGGCGCATACTTCACACTTATGGGTATAAATGCAAATTATTAGTGTACCTGACATGCATAAGTACTACTATTTATCATTACTATAGCACTGAAAGGCGTACTGCGCGCTGTACATTTAACATACAATAGACAACATCTCAGGGTTGAGGAGATTATGGTAGAAGAAATGGTACCTGACAGCAGTGAGTGGAAGTTAAGAGTTGAAAGCAGTTTCAAAAAAGTAGACTTTTAACTTGGATTTGAATACTTCTAGAGATGGAACATGACATATATTAATTCAGGCAGCCTGTTCCAGGCATACAGTGAGGCAAGAAAGAAGGGACAGAGTCTGGAGTTGGCAGTGGAAGAGAAGGGTACAGATAAAAGGGGCTTGCCCGATGAACAGAGTTCATGGGGAGGAGCATAGGGGAGATAAGTGAAGAGAGATATTAGAGGGCTTCAGAGTGAATGTACTTGTAAGTCAGTAAGAAGAGTCTGAACTGTATTTGGAAATGGATGAGGAGCCAATGAAGTGGCTTGAGAGAGTGGAAATGTGAGAATAGTGGCTCTCATGGAATATGAGTCGAGCAGCAGCATTTTGAATGGTTAAAGAGGTGAGAGATGGGTGCGTGGGAGACCTGAGAGAAGTACATTGCCGTAATTTAAGCGTGAAGTGATGAGAGCGTTGGTAAGGGTTTTGGTAGTGTGTTCAGAGAGGAGAGGATGGATTTTGGTAATAATATAGAGGAGGAAGCAACAGGTTTTAGCGGTTTGTTGGATTTGAGCAGAGAAGGCGAGAGAGGAAGATAGTGTTATTACATTACATTAGTGATTTTTATTCCGCCATTACCTTGCGGTTATCCATAGAAATAGAGAACGGTGAGAGGAGGGAAGTGAGTTTAGGTGGAAAGATAAGGAGTTCAGTTTTAGCCATATTCAGTTTGAGATGGCTACTATTCTCTAAACTATGCATGCATTTGGTGCCATATTACAGAATGAAGGAGATAACACAATGTTTTACCAATTTTGCAACAACTTATTTCTAATGCATTGAAAATATTAAAAGTAGAAGATTTACTGACCCACATTACCTCCATTTTGGTAGGGATATGATAGAGATGTTTAAATACCTACGTGGTGTAAATGTGCATGAGAGCATAGGATGAAGTTTAGAGGTGATACTTTTTTACAGAAAGGGTGGTAGATGAGTGGAACAGTCTCCCAGAAGAGATGGTGGATACAGAGACTGTGGTTGAATTCAAGAAAGCATGGGATAGGCACGTGGGATCTCTTAGAGAGATGAAGAGATAATGGTTACTATGGATGGGCAGACTAAATGAGCTATTTGTCCTTTATCTGCCATAATGTTTCTATAGAAGATAGCCACATTTAGAAGTCAGGTTGGCCAGCAGTCACAGATAATGTTTAAATAATGAGTGGGCATTGTAAGACCTCAGAACTTACAGAGTGGAAAGATGAATAAAAATTGCCCAAAGCAATTGACATGTGCCTCTTTGACAGAAATTGCATAAAGCAGCTTAGTTCCATATCCCTTATATTGAAGCTCTCCAATTCTCTGAGGCGAGTGGTCTTTGGTATCAGAAGCATCATTTGTATTGAGCAATAGCAAGGCAGTGTCACTACCAGTTCTGTACAGTGCAGCACCAAATCCATGAAAGCTAAAAGTCTATCTCTTTACTATTGTAACTCTATAGCAAGCCTGTCTATAACTCAAAACATGAAATTCCTCAACAAACCCATTCAGTTCCAAATGGCAATCCATTCAGTAATCGTCACCAGCAATGGCAAATTGAAGACATGGCAACAGCTAGAAAGGCTGTTTGGGTCTAATTGAGTCTTTTTTTTAATAGTGGATAGATCAGTGCTTTCTTCAAAAAGATAGGATAGGTCCCCTGACCAAATAAGCTATTTCTAATATGAAATAATTTATTATTTATTTCATTGTTTTTCTTATGCCACCTTTGAAAAATTTATTTATTAATAAACTTATATACCGCATACAACTATGGCGGATTCCATATCACGTACATCCAATCTTAATTCCCTGTAATTTCCACATATAACGTAGACATGTCTGGACAACATCATAAACATCCTCCCAATATAAAACATCATTAAATCAAAGCAAAACATCTATAATAATAAAATGCTAAGCGCGCATGCGCACTCTCACCGTGTGCTTCCCTGATTCCTGTTCTGTCGGGCTGTGACAGTAGGAGTGCGCATGCGCGCCAGACAAGCCTCCCTGCTTTCCACCTCTCCACTTTGCAGCTGCAGAAACGGCCCCACACTCGCGGCTTCAGGCTCATCCAGCTCCAGCACAGCAGAGAGTCAGCAGTACAGACTAATCAGTTTCTCCTTCCTTCCCGCGATCCAACCGGCTCACTTAGGCCCTTCCCTTCCCACCCCCCTTCCCTTCCCGTGGTCCCGACTCCAGCAGCCTGCAGCACTGTATACATGCTGCTTCGGGGCCTTCTACTGCCCTGATTTACTCTGGCACGTCCCTGATGACATCATCAGAGATGCGGCAGAGCAAATCAGGGCAGTAGAAGGCCCCGAAGCAGCGTGTGTACAGTGCTGCAGATGCTGCTGGAGTCACAGGTTTGTCAGGACCGCGGCAAGGGAAGGAGGGGGCAGAAAGGGATTAAGGGAGCCGGCCAGACCGCAGGAAAGGAAAGGGGGGTAGGGGAAATGCTGTTGCTGCACAGGGAAGTAGTGTGGGGGGAGGGAAATGGAGGGGAAATAATTCAAACAATTTACTCTGTGAAACTTCCGTTATTACACAAAAAGAAAGGTAGGTGACAGATATGATACCTCCATACACACACTGAGAGAGAGACGCACAGGAAAAAAAAACAACAACCCTTAAAGACAAGGAGCAATAGAGAAAGATTGAAAGAAACAAACAAATAAAAAACAGTGGACAAGGAGAGAGAGACACAGAAAAAAAAATCCACATACAGCAGCCAAAGAGACAAACACCAAAACAAACAGACAGAGAGACCAAAAGTAAGAAATACAGGCAGCAGCCAAAGAGATAAGACAGAAGGTGAGAGTCAAAAAACCACACAGAAGAACAGGGGTTTAAAGAGACAGATTTAAAGAAAAAAAAACAAAACTTTGGACAAGGAGAGAGAGACAAACAGAAAAAAAAGACAGGGGCTACAGAGACAGATTAAAAGAGACAGACATTAAAACAAAGACAGACAGACATACAGCGGCCAAGAAGAGAGAGACAGAAAGAAAGACAGACACACAAATCTATTCTAGCACCCGTTAATATAACGGGCTTAAAGACTAGTTCACCAATAAAAAACCAAAAAAACGTCAGATCAAATGATTGATTCTAAAATAAATAGCCAAATCAATTTACATTTATATGCAAAGCAAGTCTAATTCCAGCACTTCAGAAATTATTTCAAGGTGGTTTACAGTACATGTTGAATAACTGACATGAAACAAAACAAATTCCAAACAAAATTTGTATAATAAAGGAAACAATAGGAAGGGGCAGAGGTTATACAGCAAAAATTATCCAATAGACTTTGCACTTAAGGAGCAATATATTATAACATATTCAGAAGAAAGAGGTCCTACTATCCTCAGCAAAGTTAAAGCTTGTTTAAAAATCCATGTTTTACTCCTATTGTAAAATTCTTGTAAAACCAAAGTTCAGGTGGAAGAGAATTCCATAAAGGAGGGACTACACAGCTAAAAGCAGTCTTTCGTGATTAGGAACTATCAATAAATTCTGTTGTGATGACTGCAGGTTCCTAGAAGGGTTTTAGGGAAGAAAGGAGTACACGTAGATATGCCAAAATGCCCATGTAAAATGATTTATGGGCCAACATTAAGATTTTACATTTTAATCGGAAAGAAACTGGCAACCAACGCCAAGGTGGTTAAGCCAGATTTTGCTTCCTTAACAATCCAAGAAGAGCAAGGAAATAACAAACGTAGCAAATTTGATTTTAGTTGCAATAGCTTCTGATTTCTCCAGATTGAGAAAGGACCTGATCAGAGTTGCATAAAGGCATAGGTGAAGTTGGAGAAGTTGAAATTTCAGCTACCTGATCTATAATTTGTTTAGCCTTTTCGGAAACATAAACTAGAAACTGAGTACAGCAGTTTGTAATGAAGGCCTGGCTTTGTTGGTGATGATGCAAATAAGTGCCAACATTCCCAAATGATTGGAGGTACCAAACCCAATACAAATTACCATTCCCTGAAACCAGTGAAGGAGGATACTTAGGGGGTACTCAACTCCAATAAAGTTATCTTTTTTGATGATGCTTTCTTTGGTGATAAACTCCATCAGATTCTTTGACTTTAGAGAAGTCAGGAAATGAGCAACTCTTCATTTGTGATCAGCCTTGTACAAAAGTTGAACAGTAAGAAGACTGCCATCACTAAAGTTCTTAACATGAATATCCTCGATAATCCATTAAGTTTAAGATCTGATTGTTTTGGTTTGAGTTTTAAAGAACTTCCCCCCCCCCCCCCCAACCCCAATTCTTGTGTTGGACCTACTATGGAGTCTTACAATGACGACTTAGGAGCATCTGCATATTTCAGTACAGAGCACGTAGACCTTGCGACTTACCGTTTTTGTAACATTAGTCATCCTGATCCTAGATGATTTGTGTTTATATATTTTCCCTAGCATCACTTTTGCTAATATCAGAATTAGATCTTCGCACCTAAATAAGAAATGCACAATTGCTTGACTAAAGTTTGCCCAGTAGCCAAATGTATTATTTATCTTCTTTCAGTTTGTATGTTTATAGGTAACAGTCTCCTGCTGTTGCACTTTTACTGGAGACCCACATGGGACGTTCAGAGAACAAGAGAGCGGTGACTCTCCTCATCATACAGAAACAGGAAGAAATTACATAGACTGTTTTAGCAAAAGCTATGCATGCTCCTATCTGCACTGATATTTAGAAGGTGAACTCTTCTAGAACTGACATCAGAGCTCTTTGTTATTTATATTGTGTGTTTTCCAAGGCTCCTACTGCATCTCCTTAAACCCACAGCTGTAATAAAGCTATGAAAGTATATGGAGCAGACTAACCTTGTTGTCTTTTTCCTGATGCTCTTTTAACTGTTGTAAATTAAATGACAACAGTACTTCTCTGTAACAGGCTGAATCAATGAATTTGTTACAAGGATGGTTTGCTAACAAATGTTTAAAAAACCCTTGGTTAAAACAATTCGAAATTACTCGCCACCAAATAATTTTTGTGCTGATTATTTTGGTGTGAGAGTTTTCTTCTATTTCTTTGGGATTTCAGCTTAACTGAAATGGGCTTCTGTGTGTTACAGTGCCATAAACCTTTATTTGCAGATGTCCAAGGTTTTCTCATTATTTTATATCCCTTCCTCACTCACCTAACCAAGTCATTGAAGCAGCAGTCCTTGGAAGCCTGCAATCATTGGCCCTAAATCCAGCCACCAGGTGTCGCCATTGCACATCCCCATAAGGAACTAAAAGTTAGAAGATCTGACTCAGGTCCACTGCATAACAGTGCACAGCATTATCCCAGGACAAGCAGGCAGCATATTCTTAACGTATGGGTGACGTCACCGACGGAGCCCCGGTACGGACACTTTTAACTAGAAAGTTCTAGTTGACCGCACCGCGCATGCTCGGGTGCCTTCCCGCTCGACGGAGGAGAGCGTGGTCCCCAGTTTCTTCGTTTCCGCGGAGCGAAGAAGACGCATGTGCTTTCAACGGCTGTTGAAATTTTCGACTTTGCCTTCTTGCTCGCGTAATTTTCTTCCTTTTTTGCTTTTTTCCCTTTGGGTTTCTTTTTCGTCTAAAAAAAAAAAATCTTTAATTTGTCTTTTCCTTTATTTTTCTAGCCGGCCCCGGCGGGGCCTGTTGCCAACATACAGGCCTCCGGGTTTGATTTTGCGGAGGCCATGTTTCCATTCATGCCCCCTCAGCCGGGTTTTAAGAAGTGCCAGCGGTGTGCACGCCCGATCTCTCTCACTGACCCGCACAATTGGTGCTTACAGTGCCTGGGTCCAGAGCATCGGGCTGACACCTACACCCGCTGTGCTACTCTTAAAAAACGTACGTTAAAGAATAGGCAGATCCAGCAGAACATCCTTTTTGGCACCGGATCTGCCATGGAGTCTGCCACACCATCGACGGCGCCGCTAAAGTCGGCACCGACTACCTCCACACCGCCTGATCCTTCCTCGGGGTCGATGGCGTCAGGTAAGCCGGCTAAGAAGCCTTCCACTTCCCTTGAGCGCCCTCCTGCCACGGCGGCGACACCGGTCCTCCCGGCATCCAGCCGACCCCGTAAACGCTCCGCCCCGATTTCGGTGAGTGCCTCGTCATCGGCCTCCTCATCGCCGGGGCGTAGAGCAGCACCTATGGTACCGAAAAAGAAAAAAGCGGTACCGGTGCCTCCTCTGGACGACCGCATTGCGGCCATACTCCAAACTCAATTACAGGAGCAGCTACAGCAACAACTACAGCACCTGTTGCCAACAATATTGGCCCCGCTCCTTCCGGTACCGGACCGGCCCGAGCCTCGCACCATACCACCGGAGTCGACTCCATCAGTACCATTAAACACGTCCATGCCGGTGCTCGCGGCCGAACCCATCAACCCTCTCGTGCAACTACACTCTGATGCCGATCCTCTCCGACATCGGGACTGTCGCCAAGCCGACCGAGACCGGCACCGCTCCTCTTCCCCCGGTACCGTCTCCATGCGTTCTGGCAAATCTCTCTCTAAGACTCGCCACGCAGAACCATCCACACCACCGTCCCGTCCTATACACACCGACGTCAGGGACCCGGACCTCTGGGAAGAATCCCAACCCGGTACCGACGATGAGGCTTCTTCAACCGACGAGGAGCCCTCCACAATCGATACCGGTTCCAAGCCTGAACAATCCTCGTTCACCAAATTTCTTCGGGAAATGTCAGCGGCTCTCTCTATCCCATTAGAATCTGACTCTAAGAAGTCACAGGCTTTCTTAGATGCCCTAGACTTCGAGCAACCCCCCAAAGAATTCCTAAAGTTCCGTCCACGATATCTTACGGGAAACTTTCTACAAGAATTGGGAGAATCCTCTCTCGGTACCAGGGGCCCCTAGAAAACTGGATAGTCTCTACAGGGTCATCCCTATCCCGGGGTTTGACAAACCCCAACTACCCCATGAATCTCTTCTTGTCGAATCCACCTTGAAGAAAACCCAGGGATCCAGTGTTTATGCTTCTACCCCTCCTGGCAGAGAGGGCAAAACGATGGATAAATTTGGCAAGCGCTTTTATCAAAATTCAATGCTTGCAAACAGAGCCAATAATTACACCTTTCACTTCTCCTTCTACATGAAGTATCTGGTTCAACAACTCTCTTCATTACAAAAGTATCTTCCTGAACGTAAGGTCCCTCTTTTCCAACAACACATTTCCAGTCTGCTCCAACTCCGCAAATTCATGGTGCGCTCTATTTATGATTCTTTCGAGCTCACTTCTCGAGCTTCGGCCATGGCGGTTGCCATGAGATGTCTGGCCTGGCTGAGAGTTTCCGACCTCGACGTTAACCACCAAGACCGCCTGGCTAACGCACCTTGTCTTGGTGATGAACTTTTCGGAGAGTCCCTAGACTCCACCACCCAGAAACTCTCTGCTCACGAGACCAGGTGGGATACTCTCATCAAACCGAAGAAGAAGACTCCGCCTGCTCGCCCCTATAGACAGCAGTCTTCATACCAACGCAGATTCTCAGCCAGACCTCTTCATCCACCTCCGCAACAACCTCACCGACCTCGTCAGCAACAGCAAACTCAGGCTCGCTCCCAATCTCATCAACCTGCCAAGCCTCTCCCTCAGTCAAAACCTTCTCAGCCCTTTTGACTCCTTTCTCCAGGGCATAGCCAGTCTCTCACCAGCGTTGCCTCTTCCTCAACCTATCGGAGGACGCCTGCAACTTTTTCTCAGCCGTTGGGAGGTCATCACGTCAGACCAGTGGGTCCTTACCATCATTCGCCACGGCTACTCTCTCAACTTCCAGACTCTTCCACCAGACAATCCTCCCGTAGAATCTGCTTCTCACTCCTCTCAAACCCTCCTCCTTCTCAAGGAGGTTCAATCCCTCCTTCTCAATGCCATCGAAGAAGTCCCCCAAGACCAAAGGGGTCAGGGATTCTACTCCAGCTACTTCCTGGTACCCAAGAAGACAGGAGACCTACGTCCCATCCTCGATCTCAGGGACCTCAACAAGTGTCTGGTCAAGGAAAGGTTCCGAATGCTCTCCCTTGCCACGCTTTACCCTCTTCTCTCTCAACATGACTGGCTATGTTCCCTAGACCTCAAGGATGCCTACACTCACATTCCAATCAATCAGACTTCACGTCGCTACCTCCGGTTTCAGATACAGCACCATCACTACCAGTACAAAGTGCTACCCTTTGGCCTCGCATCATCGCCCAGGGTGTTCACCAAGTGCCTTATTGTGGTGGCGGCCTTCCTCAGGTCTCACAACCTCCAGGTGTTCCCCTACTTGGTCGATTGGTTGGTGAAAGCACCTATGTCTCCGCTTGTGCTACAAGCCACTCAACACACCATCTCTTTCCTCCATCTTCTGGGGTTCGAGATCAACTACCCCAAGTCGCATCTGCTTCCCACACAGCGACTTCAGTTCATTGGAGCAGTTCTCGACACCACTCTGATGAGGGCGTTTCTCCCCTCCGACCGTCAACAGACCCTGCTCCATCTTTGCCACCAGGTGCTCCTTCATCACTCCATCCCTGCTCGGCAGATGATGGTCCTCCTGGGCCACATGGCTTCCACGGTCCATGTGCTCCCTCTGGCACGACTCCACCTCAGAACACCTCAGTGGGCTCTAGCCAACCAATGGTCTCAGACCACGGACCTTCTTTCTCATCCCATCTGTGTGACATCGTCTCTTCAGCGATCTCTTCAATGGTGGTTGAACTCCTCCAATCTTTCCAGGGGTCTGCTTTTTCATCTACCCCCTCACTCCATGGTCATCACCACGGATGCCTCCCCCTACGCATGGGGAGCCCACCTGGGAGAACTTCGTACACAGGGTCTCTGAACCCCTCAGGAACGTCAACATCATATCAACTTCCTGGAACTCAGGGCCATGTTCTATGCACTCAAAGCTTTCCAACACCTTCTCTACCCTCAGGTTCTTCTCCTGTGCACAGACAACCAAGTCGCCATGTATTACATAAACAAGCAAGGCGGCACCGGTTCTCCCCTCCTCTGTCAGGAGGCCATCTGCATCTGGACCTGGGCCACGGCCCGCAATCTCTTCCTCAAGGCTGTCTACATCCAGGGCGAACAGAACTCCCTGGCCGACAATCTCAGCCGCATCCTTCAACCTCACGAGTGGACTCTGGATCCGACCACACTCCTCTCCATCTTCGATCGGTGGGGCACTCCTCAGGTGGACCTCTTTGCAGCTCCTCACAAACATCAACTGCCCCTTTTCTATTCCAGACTCTCCTCTCCTCATCTTCTGGCCCCGGATGCGTTCCTGCTCAACTGGACGGGTCGGTTTCTCTATGCCTTCCCTCCACTTCCTCTGATGTTGCGGACGTTGTTCAAACTCCCCAGAGACAATGCCACCATGATTCTCATCGCTCCTTGGTGGCCTCGCCAACACTGGTTCTCTCTCCTGCTCCAGCTCAGCTCCAGGGAGCCCATTCCTCTTCCTGTGCTTCCTACTCTACTTATGCAGCAGCATCAGTCTCTACTACATCCCAATCTGTCCTCGCTCCACCTGACAGCTTGGTTTCTCTCGGGCTGACCTCTCCACAGAATCTGTCTCAGCCTGTCCGTCGCATTTTGGATGCCTCCAGGAAACCGGCCACCCTCCAATGTTACCATCAGAAGTGGACCAGGTTCTCCTCTTGGTGTCTACTGCATCACCACGATCCCACCTCATTGGCGGTGGAAACTGTACTGGACTATTTGCTCTCTCTGTCCGACGCTGGTCTCAAGTCTACCTCCATCAGAGTCCACCTCAGTGCCATCACTGCGTTCCATGAGCCTATCCTCGGAAAACCTCTTACGGCTCATCCCCTGGTTTCCCGGTTCATGAGAGGCCTCTTCAATGTCAAACCACCTCTGAAGCCTCCTCCAGTCGTCTGGGACCTGAATGTGGTTTTGTCAGCCCTCATGAAACCTCCGTTTGAGCCTCTTGCCACTACTTCACTCAAATTTCTGACACGGAAGGTGCTTTTCCTCATTGCCATCACCTCTGCCAGGAGGGTTAGTGAGCTGCATGCACTGGTTGCCGACCCACCTTTCACTGTTTTTCACCATGACAAGGTGGTTCTGCGCACCCATCCTAAGTTCCTTCCCAAGGTGGTCTCGGACTTTCACCTCAACCAGTCCATTGTTTTGCCTGTCTTTTTTTCCCAAACCCCACTCTCATCCTGGGGAACAGGCGCTGCATACGCTGGACTGTAAGCGTGTCCTTGCTTACTATCTTGATTGCACCAGGGCTCACTGCTCATCCCCTCAGCTCTTTCTATCTTTCGACCCTAACCGTTTAGGTCGCCCTGTCTCTAAACGGATGCTTTCTAACTGGCTTGCTGCCTGCATTGCCTTCTGTTATGCTCGGGCCGGTCTCTCACTGGAAGGTGCTGCCACGGCCCACAGAGTCAGAGCTATGGCTGCTTCCGTGGCTTTCCTCCGTTCCACGCCCATTGAGGAAATCTGCAAGGCTGCCACTTGGTCCTCAGTTCACACGTTCACTACTCACTACTGTCTGGAGGCCTTCTCCAGACGGGATGGACTCTTCGGCCAATCTGTGTTACAAAATTTATTTTCCTAATGGCCAACCATCCCTCCTCCCCCTCTGTTAGCTTGGAGGTCACCCATACGTTAAGAATATGCTGCCTGCTTGTCCTGGGATAAAGCACAGTTACTTACCGTAACAGGTGTTATCCAGGGACAGCAGGCAGATATTCTTAGGACCCGTCTTCCTCCCCGGGTTGGCTTCTTAGCTAGCTTATCTTAACTGGGGACCACGCTCTCCTCCGTCGAGCGGGAAGGCACCCGCGCATGCGCGGTGTGGTCAACTAGAACTTTCTAGTTAAAAGTGTCCGTACCGGGGCTCCGTCGGTGACGTCACCCATACGTTAAGAATATCTGCCTGCTGTCCCTGGATAACACCTGTTACGGTAAGTAACTGTGCTTTTCTGCTGGGCCAAACTCTAGTGTTCTTTATGTAGAGCAACCCTTTATGCAGCAAAATATCTTCCCAGTCCGAAATCTAGAAAAAGAAAAACTGTACTTTTAAGATTTAAAACTTGTAGTTTGGGGATTTTTTCCACATGAACAAGAGTTGTTATAAAGAGGTGCTGTTATATAAAACACTTTAGGACACTATGCTGATTCCATGTTTCAATACATCTTAGACTTAGGTTGTTACCTTGGTAATCATCTTTCTATTATGATTCTGTACTGAAGCTGTTGTCCTCCTTTAGTCATGAACTTTGGTAAAGGTGCATGGGGCTGTGGTCAATCTGAAAGGCAGCGCCACAAATTGGAAGTGTCCCTCTAGAAAACATCGAATCTCAGATATTTTCTGTGATCCAGAAAATGAGAATGTGAAGATATGCCTAATCCAGTGAGACTAGGAATTCCCCCAGAGCTACCACCGCAATGACTAACTGGGCCATCTCCATGGAACTGTCAGTGCTGCATTTAAGGACTTCAGATCCAGGATAGGCTTCCATGCGCTGGTATGACGTGATGATGTCATGCACATGATGTCACCGCGTTGCCAGAAGCTTTTCAAAACCCACACAAAATGCCGGGTTTTGAAAAGCCGCCCAGATCCCCAGATGTCCGGGGAAATCTGGATGTCTGGTAGCCCTACTTCAACCTCACTCCATGGCACAGTGAATCACACTCTTTGGAATGGTTCACCCTTGGCATCTCTATAAACACGAGTAAAATTTTAATCAAAATGCAGTCCTAAAAATAAATAAAGTGTGTCTAATTAAGTGGAGCAAAACTAGTGAGATTGCATTGCTAGGAACCTGGCAGCACATCATTGGTTCTTGAGGCAGAAAGGAGTCGGTATAGAAAATGGCTTAAAGTACTTGTAGGAAATGGATCACTTATTCTTGTGTGCATTTGCTCTCTCTTTGCATTTGATCTCATTTCACTTTTGAGTTTTGAGATGTATACAGAAGCCGCTTCACATCCATATCTGCATTTTGCTGTTAGGGTGAGATGTGTCGGGGCCCGGCCTTCCTGGTGTCAGGATGTTATTTCTTTTAATCTTTGTTATTTTTATTTTTGCAAGTTTGCAGTGAGCCTTTTTCACAGCATGGAAGTGGACCCATCCTTAATCGTTTCCTGTTGAGCTACTGACATATCTACTTTAAGCTTGCTGGCAGTGAGTGGACTGATACCTTAAAGCTTGTCGCTGACATTCACAAATATAAACATATCTAATCCTGGCAGTAAAATAACTCTGTGTCAAAGATGTTCATGAGATATGTTGTAAAGGTAAAAAGGAAACATAAGATTATAAGTATTCTTATAATCTTTAAGATTAACATGCCTAGCCAAAGGAGAAAACTAATATATACTCCGCAGCCTGCATGGATCCCAGAATAAGTTAAACATCACACATAGTGTTTAACTTATTCTTTATATTTTGTACCACTCTCCATAAAGGTAGCAGCACTGAATATACCGCTATAGCAGTCACAGTGTGCTGAATATTATAGCTAAATGGATAATTTCTTCTCATACTTCAAATCTGGTCCCTTCTTATACATATATGAAGCTGTACATTGCTGGCTCCTGATGGACGCATTACTTTTTGAATATTGGAAACATAGAAATAGACGGCAGATAAGGGCCCACGGCCCATCTAGTCTGCCCACCTTAATGTCCCTCCCCTACCTTTGCCCTGTGAATAGATCCCATGTGCCGATCCCATTTGGCCTTAAAATCAGGCACGCTGCTGGCCTCAATCACCTGTAGTGGAAGACTATTCCAGCGATCAACCACTCTTTCAGTGAAAAAGAATTTCCTGGCCTAATACATAAATAGATTTCCAGTGCAATAGGTGAGACATTCTAGACAGATGGGATAATAATCCCTATAAGCCGCGTGTATCTGCAGAAGGAATCCACTCTGGATTTTTCCTCTTGCCTTTGCCTTCACTGAGCTCCTTAGCTCCACCTGCAGTTCTTTCCTTTTGCATGCAAGCCTGCAGGAGTGTTTGTTCTGCTATCCCCATTTTATTATTTTATTTGGTGTATTTTCATCTGTTTTTCAGGGATTCTGGTGCCTGGAGTGTTTTCACAGCTCTGCCTGCTTGAGAACACACAGACTTCAGTCTGTAGCTGACAGACTGATCCAACTGGTTACCGGTTAGCCAGCCTGCATAGTTTTCTCTGGTGTTCAGGGCCTACCCTGAAGTGGTCTCACCTGCTGTTAAGCAGAGGTTGAGCACAGGCTGTTGGGCACCCTTACGAGACTTAGCCTCCGCCCAACCCAGTGTGCATCCATTAGTACACAGGGATGGAGGTATAGTCAGGCATAGGAGTCTGACTGGCAACCCAAAGATAAGCTTTGCAGAAGCATTCCTAGCATCGAGGCAGTGAATTTCTCATCCAGCTACTGTGAGAGAACTGAGGCAGGCTACAGCACAGATCTTCTGTCAAGTCATAGTGAGTACAGGCTGTCATTCTGTGAGATGAATCAGGGGTGGTTGGAAAAGTGGAGTTTTGAGTGTTTCTGAATGTTCCCCATTGTGAAAAATCCTAAAATCACCGTTTATAGAGTTTGGGAAGTGTGAAAAATATCCCAATTTTGACATGAATTTTTTGACAGTGGCCATCTTGGATTTTTAGCAATTTTTTTTTCTAAAGCTCCCCGCTTCTCCAAAACTGTAAATTTTGCTTGGAAACTTGCTGCGATGAAGTCCTTGAGCTCTCCTGATGTGGATTCTTACCAGGATTGCACAAATTTAGCACTTTTAGAACATCCTTGTGCCATGTGGCACAGCCGGGGGAGGCGGCAGCATCCAGCTTAGCCTCTTCCCTGCTGCAGATGACCACATGCTCAGCTAGTCCAGCGGGCATCCTTCTTTGCTTTCGGAGCTCGACACAGCTGGTAGTTCCATTTGCCTGGCTGTGGACCATCCGCAGCCTAAGAAACGCAAATTTAAGTCATCTAAAGGTGACTCTACGCCCCAGGAGCCAGACACTTTTTCAGACTTTAAGAAATTTTTGTGGTCTGAGTTTCAGAGCAGGCGTTCTTCCCTTGAGCAGTCTCAGTCTGCCTCCGCAGCGTCTCTTATTGGCATTGTGCCTTTGGGCATGTCCTTGCCTCAGTCTGCTGCTACTTTGGTGCTGCCTGGCGGACCCTGATGCAGATGTTTTGCTTGCTGATCCCTTGCTTGCAGGTACAGCACTTTCCGGAGTGGGAGATCAGGGACTGTATGCTGGATCTATGGATCCCTCTGGGGTCTTGGATCCTGGGGATGATTCCACAGTCCTGCGCTTATTTAAGTCTGTGGCTCTGCCGGACCTTATTTTCTGAGTCTTTGTAGAAGTTGAACTTAGTCACTCAGCCAGCTTCATCCACTTCTTCCTCCTGACTTTGTGGTGTGCGCTTGCAGTCTGCTTCCTTTCCCTGGTACCCTGATATGAGCGTTTTGGTCTCAGAACAGTTTGACTCTTCAGAGGGTGCTCTTAAAATTGCCACAATTATGTCACGCTGGTATCCTCTGGCACAAGAGTATCAGCAACTTTTGGGTCAGCTTAAGGTGCATTCTATAGAATTTGTCCCTGTCTCTGCCCCATCCCCTTGTGCTCAGTCACCATCCCCACCCCGTCCCCGTGAGCTCAGTCCCCGTCTCCGCCAACCATCTGATCCCATCCACACAAGCCTCGAATAGTTTTATACTGAACTTTATTTTATTAAAGTATAAAAAGAAATATTATTCTATACAATTGTCATTTTATAAATCAAAGTTCTGGCTGCTGAACTAGAGGAAGAGATCTTCAACTGGCAGGGCTTTGTTTACTTCATCCTACAGCAAAAGAGAAAAGAAATATAAATTTTTTTTCCTACCTTTGTTGTCTGGTTTCTGCTTTCCTCATCTTCTCATCATTCTATTCCTTCTACCCACTGTCTGCCTTTTCTCTGCCTCTTTCATATGACATCTGCTGCTCTGTTACTGTTCCTCTCCTTTCCATCTCTCCCTCCACCTCCCCACCCATCTTCTTCCTTCTGCTCTCCCATAGTCTGGCATCTCTGTCTTCTTCCCTTCCCTCCCCCAGGTGGTTTTTAGCATCTCTCTCCTCAGATCTGTTATCTGTCTCCCCAATCCAGCATGTGCCCTTTTTACTTTATCCCCTCCTTCCATACAATATGTGCTCCCCTCTTTCTCTCCTTCCCACTTCCCTTCAGCGTCTGTTCCACTCTCTTCCCTCCCCACTTTCCTTCATCATTTTCTCCCCTGTCTCTCCTACCCACTTTCCTGCAGCGTTTTCTCCCCATTCTCTCCTCCCCATTTCCTTTCAGCATCTGTTCCTCTTACGCCTCCCCCTCTCTCTACACTTCACTTCAGAACCCTTTGCACGGTCAAGCAGCCCCCTCCCTCCCTCCCAAATGCCACAATCCAGGCATCTCCCTCCCTCACCTTCGCTGGCGATTTTCGTTGTCTCCTTAGCGCCCAAGCCTTTTTCTGAAGTTGCGTGCAGCTGCCAAAAACTTCTCCTCTGACACAACTTCCTGTTTCCAGTTGCATCAGAGGAGAATTTTAAGGCAGCTACATGCAACTTTTTTAAAGGCTCATGCCACTTGGAGACAATGAAAATCACCAGTGAAGGTGAGGGGAAGGGAGTGAGGGAGATGGCTGGACCATGGCAATCGGGAGGAAGGAGGGAGAGGGATGCTGGATCGCGTGTTCCATCACTTAACTGCGGGGACAAGGCCATTCACAGCTCCACAGGGTGGTGAATGGCCTTGTCCCCATACCCGCAACAACCAGGGTTTTTTCCTCCCCATTTCAGCGGGTTACCCCATTTCCTCCCCATTTCGGCAGGTTATCCGTGCCTAGCCATGAGTACCAGTCACTATGTCATTCTCTAGTGGATTCTTTGGTGACGCAGGTGACTAAACGCACCTCTCTACCCAGTCAAGGTGGTGTGGTGCTAAAGGATATGCAGGACTGCCGTGTGGATGTAGTCCTTAAGAAACTCTATGATGCAGCTGCGTTAGTCATTAAAGCTGCTTCAGCAATGTCTTTTGTCGCACACGCCTGTCTAAACTACGCACACTGGAGAGTGAGGTGGTGGATCCCCCTCCTCAACTTTTTGTGTCTGGGAAAAATTATATGGCTGACACATTGTATGACCTTATGCGAGTTTTGGCAAAGGTGTCTGCGTACTCCATCTCTGCCTACAGAATGCTCTGGCTCAGACAGTGATTCAACTTCCAAGGCTACTTTGGCTAGATTGCCTTTTAAGGGGCAGTTATTGTTTGGCAAAGGTCTGGATGACCTCATGGATTCTATGACGGACTGTCACCCTAAGACTCTGCCTGATAGCAGACCTAGACCCTCCAGAGGTTCTGGTCGCTCTAATTTTGGTGGCTCATGGCAATCCCGACTGTATGCAAGTGCCATGTCGTAGAGATTTTTACAGTGCTCCTGATGGCTACAGGCGTTCCCAGCCTTCTACCTCCTGTTCTGCGCCCTCTGCTAAAAAGACACAATGATGTCAGGCCGAGGGATGCCCCTCTTCAAATAAAGGGTCAGCTCTCAACATTTCTTCCTGCTTGGATGCGCATTACATCTAACCAATGGGTCTTGGACGTTATTTGCCCGGCCTCTGAAAAATTGGTTCGTGGACTCTCTTACTGGTTGCCCGGACAAAGCAGTCAAGATTCAAGCCACCATTGAGTGCTTGCAGGATATTCAAGCTATAGAGCCTACATTCTTTCTGGGAAACAGTCCCCTATTTCTGTCAAGGTGCATTCTACCAGGAGCGTGACTTCTTCGTGGGCCAAAGCTAGAGCTGTCTCCCCTGAGATTTACAGGGCTGCAAAGTGGTCTTTTCTTCACATATTTGCCAAGTTTTACAGAGTGGATGTGGCGGAAAGACAGGACACTGTTTTTGGGTCCTTTGTCTTAAGGGTTGGTGCAGCAAGCCCACCCTAGATTTTTAGGGACTGCTTTTGTATATCCCATCTGTCTAGAATGTCTCACCTATTGCACTGGAAAAAGAGATTATGTACTTACCTTGGTAAGTTCTTTTCCAGTAGATAGGTGAGACATTCTAGACTCCTGCCCAGTCCTTCCTGCGCCTGCCTACTGTTTCAGTCTGTTTATGCTTCTCCTAGCTGATTCTTGGGGGCTGGTAAGAATTTTGCTTCAATTACTTTCAGATATTGGAATTAATCAGGTTGTTCTTGACTGGTTTTCTAAATTTTTACTGTCTCATTCATACTCAGTCAATATTGAAGGTAATATTTCTAATACCTGGCAGCCTCCTTGTGGGTTTCCACAGGGTTCTTCGCTTTCCCCAATCTTGTTCAATCTTTATATGACTACTCTTGAACACCTTTAAGTTGTCACCTTGGGAAATGCTTTATACCCATGCAAATGATATCTTTATATTGATCGAGATTGATTCAAACATTACCAATTTAGTCTTTAAAATAAATCATTGTATTTCCCGACTTCAAGCTTGGGCTATGTCCGTCCAGATGAAGTTAAATGCAACTAAAATCAAATTCTTGTGGTTAGGTCCAAAACTAGATTGTCTCCCTTCTACTATATTATTGGATTCTGGGGCTTCTCTGCAAATTGAGTTCTCTTCCATTATATTATTGGATTCTGGGGCTTCTCTGCAAATTGAGTTCTCTTCCAAGATCTTGGGAATACTTTTGGACTCTTCCCTTACCTTTAAGGATCAAATAAACTCTCTGGTCAAAATATGTTTTATTAGTTTATGAATGTTGAGAAAAGTTAGATCTTATTTCCATCAATGCCATTTTTTTGTTTTTGTCCAATCAATTATACTATCTCGGCTAGATTACTATAATGCTATCTATCTTGGCATCACAAAGATCTGCCTTCAAAGGTTGCAGTTGATTCAGAATACCATTGCGAAGTTGATCTATGGAAAGAGCAAGTTTGACCACGTGACTCCTTTGTTTTTGAGCCTCCACTAGCTCCTGGTTCATCTTAGAATTTAATTTAAATGTGTATGTATTATTTTTAAGATTTTGTTTGGTATTTTTGCTCCTTATGTTCCTTTATCATGGAACATTTACAGATTTTCCTATGCGAGAGGTACCCAACAATTTAAGCTTTCCCTCCCTTCTAGCAAAGGAATCAAGTATTTTAGTCTTTCTTTGGTTTTTAAATTTTCTCAACTATGGAATGAATTTCCTTTAACTTTGCAATGTCCTAGTCTTTTCCAAGTCTGCCGCAAATCTTAAAAACTTTCCTGTTTTCAAAATATTTTAAAAATTAATTCCATTGCAACTTTTGGTATATTTTTTTATTAATTATTGTCAACCATGTCGAGTTTCCTTTGGTTGATGACCCGGTATACAAAGCTAAGTTTTAGTTTAGTTTAGTTTTTAGTATGTTTTAAGTTTTATATGAGAGTAGTTTCTGAGCTCCTTTAAAGCCTTTGTTGGTGGTTAACATTACTGTTTGATTTACTTCTTGAGCAGAACAGTTTGTTTCTAAGCCTGTTGCTATAGGTGCCTCTACTTCACGAGTATTGGGTGGCTCTCAGTGCTTGGGTACTAACTGCAGGTGGAGCTAAGGAGCCCAGTGAAGTACAGCAGAGGCAAGAGGAAAAATCTGGAGTGAATTCTTTCTACTGATGCACGTATCTATAGGGATATTACCCCATCTGTCTAGAACAGTGGTTCTCAACCCTATCCTAGGGGACCCCCCAGCCAGTTGGGTTTTCAGGACATCCCTAATGAATATGCATGAGAGAGATTTGCATATAATGGAGGAGATAGGTATGCAAATGTGTCTTATGCATATTCGTTAGGGATATCTTGAAAACCCAACTGGCTGGGGGGTCCCCCAGGACAGGGTTGAGAACCACTGGTCTAGAATATCTCACCTATCTATTGGAAGAGAGCTTACCATGGTAAGTACATAATCTCTTTATACATACCCATGCATTTTCCTATAATTTTCATAACCTTCTCTGGACTGGCGAGGTTTCTCCAAAATAATACCTAGATATGCTATGTGGATAAAGGGGTTTGAAGATGAAGAGTGAAAATGATATTTGACATAAGGGATTCATTTGTAGAGAAGGTTAATCAGGAATAGAGGAAACTCTCATGGGATAAATGGCATAATTTCTTGGCTCCTTTCCCCTGAATAAGCGCGCATTACCATTGGTTGTCATTCTCGTAATGGTAGTTAATGCAGGATGCAAATAGCTGAGGATGAAGCAATTAAATTTCCACTTATATCTCTTTTCCTGAGTTGGAACTGCCTCCTGGCTTCAGGAAACTGTCTCTCTAACTTGGAAATAAAGGATTTGAAATAGCAGGTAGAAGTCAGAAGGACTAAAAGAGCATAGCCTTAATAATCCTCGCCAGAAATGTTCTTTTCTTGTTGTTTTCTTTCTACCTAAATCTCATTGGACATCACATTTTATTGTTTTTCTGTCTCTTGATGAAAAGAGTTATTATTGATCTGTGACTGTACTGAAGGTAAGTTTCCATTTTTCGTGTTCTGTCCATGTTTGCCTGTTTGGAAATACAGTATCCTCCTCTCATTAGCTGCAATCATACCTTGCTTAGCACTGATCCGTAGGCAATGGCGTGCATAGGAAGAATTAGAAAAAAGACTTGGATGATTTGTAGAGTAGCTTTCACAAGAATAGAGTTTTCTACACTGTACTGTGCTTGGACAGGATAAAACTTGTCTGTAACTTTAGAAACATTGCCTACTAGTTATATCTGTAAACATAGTCTGTCTACAGGATAATATTCAGAAATATCTCTGCATGTAAAGCAATGTTTCATGCAAAGAAATAGGCTTCAATTATGTAGTTAAACCTGAATGCACTTAAGTTTATCGAACTTGGACTGGAAAAGATGAGCATTTACATGCAGTCTTTTTAAGTTAAGCTAGGAAATTTGTCCATATTTATGATCATTTTAAATGTATAAATTAATTTTCAAAACATAAGTATGCACATTGTTTTGTTTTGAAAATTTGCCAGTATCTACACAGGGAAAAGTGCATGTACTGTTTATGCATACATATGTTATAAAATGACCCAATCAAACCCCAAACCAAAGAAGCAAAATAGTGTCCAAAACAAAAGCAGCACAAAAAGAAGCCCAAATGTACATTTTTGGTTCGTGATTGTTTCAAGTTATAAAATTACCTTATGAAGCTGCTCTTACTTTATTTTTTTTTTTTTTTTGCTTTGTTTAAAATTTGGAAAACTTCTAATACTGTTAAAAATTAGAAGGTACTTAATCAACCTTCCCTACAGAATTCTGTTAATGTACAGGGTCTGATCTTCAGTGCCCCTTTCTATTCTAGTAAAATACAAAATAGAAAAGCTTCCAAGCTGAAGAACATCAAACAAGGCATGTGCATTACTTTGTTCTCCCTGGAAATTTGCCTTTAGGAGGAGGATACTCTGTTTTCAGCCACACAAGCTTTGCTTTTCCACTTGTCTGCGAGTCCAGAGCAGAAAGATTTCCAAGCATCAGACTGTGCCGCTTGCTTTGCTTTTACTGTACTCAGATCTGTCAGCAGAGGCATTAGCTTGGTGTATTCAGTGAAATGCACCTGAGAGCTGCCTTTCTGCTGCCTTTTAAAAGATAACTCAGAGTGTCTGACTTTTCATGAGAGTTGCAGACCTCTGTAAAACTATCAGATTAGATATTAACCAGAGGCCAAAGTAATTGCAGTTTGTATAGTAGGAAAGGCAGTTGTGTAACTGGGCACCCATATTTATGTGATATACAGAATACTAGATCCACAATTCATCAAGCCGCTAGGATTTGAGCATGAATCGATGGCACCTAACAACAACATGCATAAGCACTGTTCTTCACAGGGGTTACGTGACATAGCATGTACTTGCAAAGAACATAAGAATAGCCTTACTGGGTCAGACCAAAGGTCCATCAAGCCCAGTTGCCCATTGTCACGGTGGTCAATCCAGGTCACTAGTACCTGGCCAAAACCCAAATAGTAGCAACATTCCATGCAACCAATCTAGGACAAGCAGTGGCTTGCCCCTTATCTTTCTCAATAACAAACTATAGACTTTTACTCCAGGAAATTGTCCAAACCTTTCTTAAAACCAGCTACGCTATCTACTCTAACCACAACGTCTGGCAACACGTTCCAGAGCTTAACTATTCTCTGAGCGAAAAAATATTTCCTCCTATTGGTTTTAAAAGTATTTCCCTGTAACTTCATTGAGTGTCCTCTTTTTTCTTTGTAATTTTTGACGGAGTGAAAAATTGATCTACTTGTACCCATTCCGCTTCACTCAGGATTTTATAGACTTCAATCATATCTCCTCTCAGCCGTCTCTTTTCCAAGCTGAAGAGCCCTAACCTTTTTAGTCTTTCCTCATATGAGAGGAGTTCCATCCCCTTTGTCATCTTGGCCGCTCTTCTTTGAACCATAGTGTCGCTATATCTTTCTTGAGATATGGAGACCAGAATTGAACACAGTACTCAAGGTGAGGTCACACCATGGAGCAATACAGAGGCATTATAACATTCTTAATCTTGTTAACCATTCCTTTTTTAATAATTCCTGGCATCTTATTTGCTTTTTTGGCTGCCGCCACACATTGGGTGGAAAGTTTCATCTAGAGAATGACACGGGGATCGTTTACCACAGTAAACCGTGGTCACCGCAGTAAATCCGCAGGAATGGAGATATTTGCAATTGGTTTACCGTGGGAATGGGAACAAGACCTTTCACCACCCCGCAGGAATGGTGACAAGACCTTTTACCGCCCTGTGGGAGTGGTGAAAAGTCTTGCTCCTGTGGTAAAAAAATTGCGCCCGTGTAAGACTCGGCATCTCCTCCCCAGCTCCTCTTGCACCTATTTTACCTTCAGGAGTCAGCCATGCCTCGATGAAGACAGAAGGAACTCAAAACCAAAGCCTGAGACCAATGTGATTTGAAGAATAAAACTACCAGACAACAAAAAGTAGAAAAAAATTAATTTATTTTATATTTTGTGATTAGAATATTTCAGATTTGAAATATGTATCCTGCTAGAGCTGGTATTAGACATAACTGGGGTACTTTGCTTCTTTAGCTTCCAGCTCTCTCTCTGACCAGGGGGCAGTTGCCCTAGTTGCACTCCCCTAACACTATTCTTGCCATGTATGGCTAAAGTATTCTGTTAGCTTGATTTTTCTATGTAGCATTCTGTAGTAATTTGGTTTATTCAGTTTTCACAAAAGTGGAGGGGATATTTGTGTAAGGGAGGGGAGACAGGAGTTTTGTTTATCCTTGCTCTGTATTATTTGTGTTTATAAAATGACAATTATACAGAATATTGTCTCTTTTTAAACTTTAATAAAATAAGTTCATTATAAAATCATAACTATTTGAGGCTTCTGCGGATGGGATCAGACAGTTTGCAGGGCGGGGATGGGGACTGAGCTTGCGGGGACGGGGCATGGACGTGAACCGAGCTCGTGCGGACGGGGCATGGACATGGACCGAGCTTGTAGGGACGGGGTGGGAACGGTGATACATTTTTTCCCCGTGTCATTCTCTAATTTCATCATATTGTCTATGATGACACCCAGATCCTTTTCTTGGGCTCTAGCCCCCAAGGTGAACCCTAGCATCCGATAACTGTGATTTGGGTTATTCTTCCCAATGCGCATCACTTTGCATTTGTCCGCAATATATTTCATCTGCCAATTGGACACGCGGTCTTCCAATTTCCTAAGGTCTGCCTGCAATTTTTCACAATCCGCATGCGTTTTTAACAACTTTGAACAGTTTAGTGTCATCTGCAAATTTAATCACCTCACTCGTCATTCCAATTTCCAGATCATATATAAATAAGTTAAATAGCACCGGACCCAGTACAGATCCCTGCAGCACTCCACTGTTTACTCTCCTCCATTGAGAAAAATGACAATTTAACCCTACCCTCTGTTTTCTATCCAATAACCAATTTCTAATCCACAATTGAACTTTGCCACCTATCCCATGAATCTTTAATTTTCTCAGGAGCCTCTCATGAGGACTTTATCAAAAGCTTTCTGAAACTCTAGATACACTATATGAACCAGCTCATCTTTATCCATATGTTTATTCACACCTTCAAAGAAGTCAAGCAAATTGGTGAGGCAAGATCTCCCTCGGCTGAACCCATGCTGACTCTGTCTCATTAAATCATGTTTGCCTACATCTTCCCACAATTTTATATTTTATAATTGTTTCCACCATTTTGCCCGGCACTGAAGTCAGACTTACCGGTCTGTAATTTCCTAGATCTCCATTGGCTACCCTCCAGTCTTCAGGTACTACAGACGATTTTAGCGACATGTATCACTAACAGCAGCTCAGCAATTTCATGTTTGAGTTCTTTTAGTACCCTGGGATGTATACCATCTGGTCCAGGTGATTTGTCACTTTTTAACTTGTTGATTTGGCTTAGTACATCTTCCAGATTTACAGAGATTTCTTTCAGTTCCTCCGCATCATTACCCTTGAAAACCATTTCCGGTTCAGGTAGATCTCTTACATCTTCTTCCTTAAAGACCGAAGCAAAGAATTAATTCAGTCTCTCTGCCATGGTCTTATCCTCCCTGAGTGCTCCTTTTGCTCCTTGATCATTCAACGGTCCCATGGATTCCCTCACAGGTTTTCTGCTTCTGATGTACCTAAAAAAATTGTTATGAGTTTTTGCAAGTTTCTCTTCATATTCTTTCTTAGCTTTGTTTATCAGTGTTTTACATCTAACTTGTCAGTGCTTGTGTTTTTTCTTATTTTCTTCATTCGGATCCTTTTTCCATTCTTTAAAGGATTTTTTTTGTTGTTGTTGTTCTAATAGCCTCTTTCACTCACCATTTAACCATGCCAGCTCTCGTCTCCTTTTTTTCCACCTTTGCTGGTATGTGGCATACATCTGGTTTGGGCTTCCACTATGGTATTTTTAAATAACATCCACGCCTGGTTTACAGTCCTAACCTTTGCACCTGATCATTTTAGCTTCTTTTTAACCATTTTCCTCATTTTATCATAGTTGCCCTTTCAAAAATTAAATGCCTCTATATTAGATTCCTTTTGCAACATCACTCCTGATATCAGCTCAAATTTGATCACGTTATGATCACTGTTTCCCAGCGAACCCAACACAACTCCTGTACTATGCCTTGCATTCCACTAAGGACCAAATCTAAAATAGCTCCCCCCTCTTGTCAGTTCCTGGACCAGTTGCTCCAAGAAGCAGTCATTTATGACATCTAGGAATTTTACCTCCCTAGCACTCCCCCGATGTAACGTTTAACCAGTCAATGTTTGGATAATTGAAATCACTTCTCAAAAAATCTTACTTATACATAGAACAGGAATCTATTTACCAACTAAGGAGCACTAATTCACTCTACACATTCTTCACAAAAATTCACTCAAAACAAAACCCAAATCCCACAATAGTAAAATTGGGAGAAAAAGACCTCAGATAGGCTTCATGGACCAAAAAAACTCCCAACTTTTTTGTTCTTTTTGAAGGGCTTGTTTCATGCATTATAATTATGTAAAAAAAAAAAATCCAAATTTGGCAAAAATAGCTCCCTGCAGCAAAATCTTCCTTCACAAATTATACAGCAGTGAATATCCAAAGAAATGTCACTTAGCTCTTGTTGATAGCTCACCGTGCTCCATTCATACTCCAATAGTTCTGTCCCGTGGCTTTTGTTTCAGCCGTATTTTCTTCTGACTCAAAGACTAGATGTGAAGATCCAACAGGGTCATCCCTGTTTCGCCGACCTGGCTTCTTCAGGAATCTTCCACAAAAAAACAACAAAAAACGGCATAAACCACAAGCTCCAAAGCTTCACTGGTACCGACATGCATGTTTCGCTGTTATCTGAATCAGGGCAGTGTTTATTTGATTTTCAGCTTGTTCCTTCCCATGCACAACTCGGCAAGATCATGAGCGACAATTTAGGATAAGTCTATTTGCTGAACTATAACATTTGAAAATTGCCAAAGCAAAGTGAATGAATATTTAAATAGGAAGTTATAATTAAAGTGATAAGATTGATATAAATACATTTTGAGCCGATGAGGAGGTTAACGGCTAAATGCTTTTTCATATAGAAACATAGAAACTTGATGGCAGATAAATGCCAAATGGCCCATCTAGTCTGCCCATCCGCACCAGGTGGCACTAGTATTCTGTGATGGAATTGGATACCCAGAGGCACTCACTTAAATAATTGCCCCCATAATGTCTGTATTGCGAACAATTTGCCCCAGTGTATTATTCTTATTTCACAGGTGTCATATTGCTGTTTACTTTGCTTGAAGTTTACTACAAGTTATTGCAACCAGAAAAATCATTTCTGATTAGTCATTAAGCCTGAGTGAATGCCTAGGCTGGCTTTATTAAGTTCTGCTGTAGATGATGTGCTCATTAATCCTTGCTCAGTCACAGAATCTTTTGTCCTCTTGAGATTAACCTGGAAATGTTTTGCTTTTAAAGAATGCAGCTGCATGGATCCTGGACTAACATAGGCTGAAAAAGAACATCCTGTCCAGGACACCCCATGCTCTATTAATTAATAAGTTGCATTGTTTCATGCGATCGGTATCAGTGCTTTTGAAGTGCTTGTCATGGCAAGAGATACAGTAGAAGCTAATAATGTCAGGGACTGATTCTCTTATATTATATGTCAGAGCAGGAGTTGAAATGATCAGTTAAAGCTATCAGGGCAAGTCTATAAACTGGCACCTTTGATACCTACACATAGAGCAACGCCCCACATGCATGTATCACAGATGCTATTAATTTGAGAGGCCACAATATGCACTAGAAACTATTTTATATGGCAGTACCATAGCATCTAACTGCAAGGGAGGTATACACATGGGTGGAGCCTGGGCAGCAAATCAGAGAAGAAAAGATCTCCGTAGAAATCCACAAAGATAACACAAAATGGAGATGGCAAGGAATGGAGGCATCACAACAAAAACAAAGAAGATCCAATATTCCACAGTAAAAACAATCCAACGATAAAAACAAAAGACTGTGGATGTAGATGTTTTGTAAGATGATTTATTATTCGCTCTTCACTATAGCGGGTGAATCAGTGCTCAAATCCCTGAAGAAGCGCACCAGCGAAACAGGGAACCCTGTTAGCTGCTATGCTCTGAGTTTGTCTCCTATGGAGTGATTTTCTCCTGCTTCCAAGCTCCAGGATCAAGTTCTTGTGTTTGCAATTTGATTGAGAAGACAACAATTTTCAGATAAGTGTTTTTTTTAAAACTTTTTGAGACTTAGAATTAAGACTGTTGAAATTCACTGTGAAATTGTGTCCTCAACTTTTTGGGAGTTTTTGACCGAGGATGTGTCTGCTGGCTGCAAGTGATATTTGCAACTAGCCTGTCTATATGGGTTGCTTTGATTTTCCCTATTAGACACTGAGGTCTTTTCTCCCTTAAGAGTAACACTTGGACTTGTTATCCTATACTCTTGAGGTTGTGCTATGTGGATATAGAGTTATAAAAATAGCACCATTAAAAACCCACCTTTCAAAAAAAATTAAAAAGAAACTCCTCTCATTATGATCCAACAACCCTGGTCCAATCCCTCCTGAAATGCTTGAGGAAACTGCCAAGTTCTGGCCAGTTTTCCTGAAGGAGAGCAAGCTGGACTCAAGCCTAACTTCCAGTTACAACACATTTTGTGAAGTAAAAACAAAAAAAGTCCAAAGGCTTTTCGTCTAGCAGTCACTAATCTGGCTTTTGAAAGTTGATGCTCTTAACAGGACCTGCTGAGAAGATGTAAAAGTTCTAATAGGCCTATAGTGATGCAACAAGGCACTCAAGTATTAAGGTACTGTGTGTGACTAAGTGGAGAGGTTTCCTTTATGCCATTAGCAAAGTCCAACATCTCTGAAATTCAGACCGAAAGACACAGTTACATGTCTTAGGGTCCCTTTTATCAAGCTGTGCTAAAGGTTTTTAGCATGAGCTGGCATGGTAAATGCTCCAACGCTCATAGAATTCCTATGAGCATTGGAGCACTTACCTTGCCGTCCCACACTAAAAACCTCTAGCGCAGCTTGATAAAAGGGGGTGGGGGGAGGTTTAGTGAACTGATTAGAATATTAGCACTTTGGAAGCAATTTTCAATTGTGTAGCTGGTCCCGTAGTGGACATTGTATCAGGCAGTGCTAAGAGCCTACAAATATCAGAGAGGGAGACCTCTCCTTAGCTTTTCTTCAGAAGTCATGAGGAAATAGTGAAGATCACTCTTCAAATCTGTAGTTCGCCTTCCAGTGTCTCTCACCCTTTCTTTCCAGGCTCTCATTCAATACAAACAAGTCCACTGCCCATTCCAGAAACTTGACACAATCCTGGACGAGGAAAATCTACGTGATCCCCACCAACACGGATTTACCAAGGGCAGGTCCTGCCAATCAAATCTGATTGGCTTCTTTGACTGGGTAACAAGTCAACTGGATGCCGGGGAATCCCTGGACATAGTATATTTGGACTTCAGCAAAGCTTTTGATAGCGTCCCAAACCGCAGGTTATTGAACAAGCTGAAATCGCTGGGATTAGGGGAAACACTAACTGTATGGGTTAAGGATTGGCTAAGCGGTAGACTTCAGAGGGTGGTGGTAAACGGTACCTCATCAAAAACGTCAGAAGTGACCAGTGGAGTGCCACAAGGCTCGGTCTTGGGTGCGATTCTATTCAACTTATTCATAGGAGATATGACCCAAGGGCTTAGAGGAAAAATATCATTGTTCACCGACGATGCAAAACTGTGTAACATAGTAGGTAAAAGCACTTTGCCTGACAGTATGAAGCAGGACCTACTACTATTGGAACAATGGTCATCGACTTGGCAGCTAAGATTCAATACTAAAAAATGTAAAGTAATGCACCTGGGTAAAAGAAATCCGTGCAGATCTTACTCACTAAATGGTGAGATCTTAGCTAGAACCACGGCGGAACGCGATTTAGGAGTAATCATTAGTGATGACATGAAAACTGCCAATCAAGTGGAAAAGGCTGCCTCCAAGGCAAGGCAAATGATGGGTTGTATCCGTAGAGGTTTTGTCAGCAGGAGGCAAGAAGTCATAATGCCGTTGTACAGATCCATGGTGAGACCTCATTTAGAGTATTGTGTTCAATTCTGGAGACCACATTACCGGAAAGATGTGCTGAGAATTGAGTCTGTTCAGAGAATGGCCACCAGGATGGTCTCAGGTCTCAAGGATCTCCCGTATGAAGAAAGGCTAAATAAATTGCAGCTGTACTCATTTGAGGAACAAAGAGAGAGAGGAGACATGATTGAGATGTTTAAATATATCACAGGTCGTATCGAGGTGGAAGATGATATATTCCGTCTTATAGGCCCCTTGTCTACCAGAGGGCATCCACTGAAAATCAGGGGAGGTAAATTTCATGGTGATTTCAGAAAGTATTTCTTTACCGAAAGAGTGGTCGATCACTGGAACGAACTCCCTCTGCAGGTGATCGAGGCCAACAGCGTGTCAGATTTTAAGAGAAAATGGGATATTCATGTGGGATCTCTAAGGGTGTAAAGCCAGGGGGGGTGGGTCATTAGAGTGGGCAGACTTGATGGGCTATGGCCCTTTTCTGCTGTCATTTTCTATGTTTCTAATTAATAGGTCAAACTCAACTGATGAGCTTTACAGGCATAGAACAATTATAAACATTCAAACAAGGATCATGTATATATATTTGCATAAGAATGTGGTTTGAAAATCACCTAGGCTCCCCACAAATGTGGGCAAAAAGGCACAGGCTTATTATATGATAGCATGCCTACTTTTATGTACATTGAAATGGGATGGGCACTTTGAAAGACATGCAGTGATTTCATACTTTACCCCACACATGCAAAAGTACCTGTCACCCTCTCTTTCCCTTGAATTTCATAGGGAAACTCTGTTTGCAGACCAAGCAGCTCTTAGGTAGAGGTGAAGATAGTGGGTGCTGCAGATGGGCAGACTGGGTGGGCCATTTGGCCTTTAACTGCTCTCATGCTTCTGTGTTTCTATGATCCTCTTTTCTATCATAGGACAGAATTTGAATTTCCTTCAGGCCCTTAAGTTCTTTGTTGTTACATTTTCTGCTTTTATTTATCTCAGTGGTTGGACAAAAGTAGGTCAACTCTTGCTTTGTCATAATGATACAGACCTTCTGAACAGAAACCATTAATAGAGAAGGAATAATATATTTGAAAGATGCTGCTGGCAGTACAGTGATTAGCTTAAAGCTTAGCAAAAGAATATTGCAGACCTTTAAGGGTGATAAGCTCAATTTATAGTCACTCTTTATAACAAATTTCAACAGCATTACTGTCATTAATAGCAGACTTTCAATCATTTGAAAAGGAATCTTTGAATCTGAATGGCCGTAAAGTCATCCTCAGAAGTGAATCAGTAGCTTGGTAAGTCTGTGTATATAATGTGTAATAAGAGTGAGGGAGGGCTAGTGACAGCAAGCTATAACAGAAGGAATATTCACATTGCCTTTATCTATTATCCCCTGGTAGCCTTACGACAAGCCATGTGCTGCGTGTGAGATAATGGAGAGCAACTGATGGCTGCTTCCACTTGATATGTAGTGAAAGGAAGCTGTTCATATCAGCAATTTACACTTATACTGTAGAGTGTCTTTTATCCAAGCAGGATTAGGTTGCACTTTACAGTTTAATTTTTGAGAATCGTTTGTGCAGCCACCATAATGATTGTTGGCTACATCCACTGAGTGAAAGTTTCCAGGAAGAGAATGCTATTATCAACCAGCTGAAAAATAGAATGTTTCTGCCAGGCAATCGGAAAGCAAGATCCATCAGGGATTATCTTAGCAATAGAGGTTCTCTGGATCTCACTCCTATGATGATTTTAAAATAATTAGATATTCAAAACTATAGGGTTTTAATATCATGGTCTCTTGCCCTGAATCAGTGGCATAGAATGCTGCTACTATTTGGGTTTTTGCCAGGTGCTTGTGACTTGGATTGGCCTCCGTGAAGACAGGATACTGGGTTAGATGGACCATTGGTTTGATCGTGTCAGTATGCTGTGTGACTTTGATAATTGTCCTGAACCTTTGACTTGGATGGACGATGGTAAACCCCAATGCCAGGGAGTTTGTCTCTCAATTATAATATCATGGGTGTGGCCTACAACATTAATAAAAATACCTCATTTTAATTGGCTTACTCCTAACATTGAGTATTTTATCAATTCATTGTCCACTGAAGTGAGCAGGACATTGAGAATGACATTTTAAAAAGGACATAAAAGTCAGAAAAGGGACATCCAAGTCAGTGCGTCTTAGGTGGCACCTGAATGTGACCAGAATGAACAGACATTTTACTCTCTTGAATGTCCAAACTATGATAAACTGCAACATGAATGTCCACATGTTCAAAAATGGCCACATAGACTTCCATGTGACGGATCATAAATGTTCTTGTCAACCATTTTAGTACCACGAACATCCATCTTTTCTGGAGCTGTCGCATAGCCCCATTTTTCCTGCTAGCGTGGCTTTTAAGGTGGGGGATACAGACAACCACAGCGGGATTAAAGGAGTGAGCCCCTGAATACCTCCAGTAAAGCACTATGCATTTTGTGCAACTTTCAGTGACCTGGGTGTTTCCAGAACTAGGTCTAAATACCAATGTCTATCTTTCTGGACATAGACATTCAGTCCCTTTTTGTACTAGGGAATGGCAGGGACATGGACATCCAAGTGTCAGCTCCTTCCAAGTCCAACCCAGTTCACACCCATATCATGCCTCCTTGCCATTTGGACATTGTGTGTTTTGTATGGCCCTATCCCGGCATTATAATATTGGCATTTGGTCATTCCTTAATTTTGGACATTCAAATGCTGGTTTTAGGACATCCAAAACATGACTAGAGCTTACAAAATAACCACTTTAGTGTTATTTCCAGCAAGAGAGTTAATATGCAACATTTCAGCTTATAAACAGTCTTCTAATTTGATAATTATTTTGTAGCAATACTTACGTTGTTCGGGTTTATTGCAGCATTTATTCCCTGTGTATCAAAGTATAGGTCAGTGCTTTTACCCTCTCATTACAAGCTTCTCAGTCTGACAATATTTCGTATAGTTTGTGCAACCTAATGTAAAAAGGGGTAAAGTGGCACACTGAAGGGCATACTTTGGGCATAATAAGCATGGCACCAGGAAATACGAGGTCTCACTGTTCCCTAGATTAAGTTCTAGTTTCTTTAATAGAAAAGACAGACATTATCTGCCTTGCAACCAAGTACACAGGGTTTCCTGTTACATAATGAAAAGTTATTGCAAGTCGGAGCATCGGATATTTAGCCAAGGTTGGGCTTCCTGCTTCAGCTTAAATCACTTGACAGCAAGCCCGGGACCTGTCTGCAGCTGAGGATCTGCCACATAAGGGTAATATTTCAAATGAAGACTCCAAATTCATATCATGATTTGGGAAATGGAGGACTTATTAGACATATCTGTAGCTACAGCAGCATATTGTGTGGTAATTAACAATGTGTATTATCAAAGCCTATGTTCAAATTTCAAAGAATGTTTAGAGGAAGACCAGTTCGCCTTTCCTGTATTTCTCTATGCTTCCTGTCTTATTGGTAAAGATACCTTTTAGGTGTTTTCTGACTTTCCAACAAGCTCCCTCTTTCTTCTTGACACTTTATTGAAACAAATGTTTGATATTTCAGCTTCTATCTGGAGAAATGTCAGTGAAATAAAGCCTTATGCCTCAAGCAGGAGGAGAGGTACCCTTGTTTAAACATGAAATCTCTTCTACCTCCCCCTCTTTGCCTATCAGAAAGAGGGGGAAGACAGTCGAGTCCAAAAGGTAATAGAGTGGCCCAATCTCCGTAGGAGAAAACCTTCCTCTCAGTGGGCAAGTTTTACAGGATGTGTACTTTAGCCATGGGTCACAGAGAAGGGAAAATACGGATCTGAATTTCATTTTGAAATATATGTACGTGCTGAACCTGCATGCATTGCATCTGCTTTCCTTTAGTACTCCTAGTGTCTGCTGCTTAGTTTCAGAATCCAGTTTGAGGGAACTCATTAGTGCCACTGCTTTAAAGGTATACTTTTTCAGTGGCTTTTGTTTTCCCAGTAAAAGTGGTTGGATGTGTCTGATATATTTGCATCATCGGTCAAAACTATGATTTGTGTATGTCTAGATGCATTGTAAAAAAAAAAAACAACACTTTATCTAGTCAAATTTGTCTTCATTGATGGCAACTGTTAAGAGAATTCGTAGCCCCAAGTTCAGTTTATAATTCCTGATATTATACATATGAGAATCAGAATGTGTAGAAAGCGTAAACCTCTAGCACGGTGACAGAAGACAGTTATGGCACAAGTCTTTTATCTAGCTATAGAATGAAATGGTTTACAAAGTACTATGATGGAGTGATACTCTTAAGTGCTACTAATTCAGTTTATTTTCGGAATATAATATTTTTATGGAAGACTTTGTACCCCAGGGGCTGGGTTAACTGTCCAGTGTTTTTAGTTCTGATATTTATTCTTCATTCCATTGTTTCTTATTTAGATAAGATTCTACCTTCATAGTGTTTTCCTATCTACTAAATATCAGAAAGGTTTTAACAGAATTGACTTTTGTAGGTTCAGTGGTCTATGATATGCCTTAGAAATCCATTTGCTATTTCTTTGTGTTATATGTATATGATTATGTATTTGAATAAGGTGTTGTGAAAATGTCACTTTTTTAATACCATTTATAAACCAAACTGAGATCCTCATATCAGAGCAAGCTTCTTTTCAGTCCTAGTAGATCTCAGGCAGTCCATGGGGCCCATGTTGATTCTGTTCTGTTCTTGTGTTTGGAACAACACTGTCCTGCTTTTGAAACCCAACCATACCAGTGAGTGAATCAGAGTACAGGAAATTCAATTGTACAGACAGAGGAAGAGGCAAGCTTGTTCCATTCATGAACTTTATTGAGGCTTACTTTTTAGTAGGAGAGAGTAAGAACAATTAGTTAGACCCTGTATTTTGTCACTAGAGTCCTTCTTTTCATTATGCAGATTGCCTTTCCAGATGTGTGTTATTGGCCTTAGAACTGTGTAGAGTGTTGGTTTAAAGACTGTTTGATACATTGAGCTTCTGCCTTGCTAGCTTAATTCACTCTTGTTTCCGCAAGCAACTCTCTTCTTGTGCGCACAAGTGGATAATGTCTGCAACTTGCTTTTATTTTGTATTCTTGTTTCCTTTCTCTTTTATGAAATGTTTCTGAGCACTAACTCTTATATATCTCTCTCTTTCTGTTCCTCACAGCGGGAGAATCGAAGGCTACAGGAAGCCAGTATGCGGCTAGAACAAGAAAATGATGACCTTGCCCATGAACTTGTCACAAGCAAAATCGCTCTTCGCAATGACTTGGATCAGGTAAAATGCTTGAGCTTTAAGGCAAAGATCTGAATATGACTTGTAAGTTATCCCCAAGTAATGTGCGAGTTGCTGATATTAAGAGAAAAAAAATCTTACAGATAGTTGTGGAAATTCACCAGCTGACTCTGGAGCACCTATTTTCCTGTTCACAGTCTAGTAATAAAGGGCAAAGACTTGAATGATGGCATACTTACCTGGCACTGGCCATTGATACTGTGGTCCCTATGCTAAAAACAATAAAAGCAAATGTTTAGCAGTTGATCTTCCCTCTTCATTAGAACTGTATATTATTCCATTGCAGGAATGCAACATTTTAATATTCTCTACCCCGCTCTTTTACTAACCTATAGGGTTCCTTTTACTAAGGTGCGCTAGCATTTTTAGCGCATGCTAAAGATTAGCGTGCGCTAACCACATGCTAAATGAAAAATACTAACGCAGGCTCTATGGAGGCGTTAGCGTTTAGCGCGTGCGATATTGTAGCGCTGGTTTTAGAGGCGGTAACTGCTCCGACGCTCATAGGAATTCTGTGAGGGTCTGAGCAGTTACCGCCACAGCCAGTGCTAAAACCCACATTAGTAAAAGAGGGGGTATATTATTTTTTTAATTTCATTTAAAGATGTGGGGGAAAGAGAGCAAAAGATACCATAACCAGATGCCATGAATAACTTGGAGCAAATTCTGGTCCTCTTTTATTAGACAGTTAAAGCATAATTCAGTTTTGATTTAATACAAAATGGAGTAGGGCCAGTTTTGCACTCAGAATATTTATTTAACTTTGATTTGAGTGAATATTCAATGGAAAGATATGGTGTGCCTATTTTTCATATTCTACAAAGCAGACCAGTTTGGGAATGACAAAAGTGGATTTAAGAACAGTTACTCTAATACAATAGAGAAATTGATTCTCCAAACTCGCAGGATCCAAACCATTAATTTATATCTTTTGATAAATGTTGCATTTCCTGTCTCTCATTGCAACAGCAAAAAGAATCTATTGTTAAATCCAATAATGTGGTCATTACATTTTCACTGGCTGGTGGGAACAGGAGAGTCTGTAAAAGAAAACCTTGTGTCTGTTTCCAGTGCACTGTTGCAGAATCTGATTAGGAATAAAAACTAAACTTGACTAATATAACAGATGAATCTGAGAAGACTGGAAACCCTGAATATGTATACCCTAGAGGAAAGGAGGGACAGGGGAGATATGATTCAGACGTTCAAATACTTGAAAGGTATTAACGTAGAACAAAATCTTTTCCAGAGAAAGTAAAACCAGAGGACATAATTTAAGGTTGAGGGGTGGTAGATTCTACTTTACGGAGAGGGTGCTGGATGCCTGGAATGCGCTCCTGAGAGAGGTGATGGAGAGGAAAATGTTGACTGAGTTCAAAGAAGCGTGGGATGAACACAGAGGATCTAGAATCAGAAAATAATATTAAATATTGAACTAAGGCCAGTACTGGGCAGACTTGCACGGTCTGTGTCTGTATATGGCAGTTTGGGGGAGGATGGGCTGGAGAGGGCTTCAATGGCTGGGAGGGTATAGATCAGGGGTCTCAAAGTCCCTCCTCGAGGGCCGCAATCCAGTCGGGTTTTCAGGATTTCCCCAATGAATATGCATGAGATCTAGTTGCAGGTTCAAAATTGCTGCCATAACCTCCAGGCTAGGTCAGGGCGGCTAGAAGTCATGGTTGTCATTATGAATTAGCAGGGTGGGAATTACTGCTGCCCACCCTACCCTAGACCACCAGGGCATGCTTCAGTTAGGTCTAGGGATCTTTCAAGGTGGGGTATGATACACTGGGGGGGGGGGGACTCCTGGAGGAGGGGAGGGTTACTCTGGAGGGGTGGGGACACCGTGGTGGACAAGTTGATTTTTCCAAATAGCTTCAGTTGCTTCTTAACAATTTTTCCTTAAATGATAGTATTCTTCTTTCTTCCAGTTTTTTGCATATTCTCATCATGAGCCCTCTTTATTTAAATGTGGGGTTTGTGGCATAAAATATAGCAGTATATGTTCTTTGTTTCAAAGGTCCACAGAACTGTATTTAGTTGTCTTACATTTTTATTAACTTATTCATGCACCCACTGCAGCAAGAGACAGATTTCATAAGTTCCCCGTAGCCTCTAACTGCCTGTATGTGTATATATGTGTTTATGCTTATAACCATTGGTATTCCTGGTTTTCATTCAGGCAGAGGATAAGGCAGATGTGCTCAATAAGGAACTTCTGCTGACTAAACAGAGATTGGTGGAGACAGAGGAGCAGAAACGGAAACAGGAAGAAGAAACAGCCCAGGTAATGGCTTCCTTTTTTTTAATTTTTTTTTAATTTATATCCTTTTATATTTTCATCAAGCATAACAATCTTGATAAAGGATCAGAATATAGAAAAAGAAAAAAAAAATGTTAACATATAAATACACCTAAGTGTATATTAGAAATACAATCAGTTATTTAGTCCACAAATATTTGGATTCAAGAAAGGAAATACATTTCAATAAACTGAACAAATTATTCTAAATTAGAGTAACGCCAATGGTTATCCACCCTACAGCCGATAGTCAGGTCATTCATCAATAGACTAAGAAACCAACCCTTCTTTTGGTCCTAAAAAATCTAATAACTGTTTAGGCTCAAAAAAAAAGAAAATTTTTATTTTGATAGGAAATAAAACATTTTGCTGGAAATTTTAACAAAAAAGTAGCTCCAAGGGCCAGGATTCTAGGCCGCAAGGCTAAGAACTCATTTCTATGCCTCTGGGATTTCTGTGCTAAATCTGGAAAAATTCTAACATTTGAGCCCAAAAATTTGTCATTTATATGACGCAAATATAAACGTAAAACATATTCCCTATCACTTTCCAAGGCTAGAGTCAGCAAAAGAGTGGTTCTATCTGTAACCACCTCAAGAAAACTCTCCAGAAATAAAGACAGATCAACATTGTCCTTAGATTTTTCCTTAGAGGTCGATTCCCCTTGAGGTCTCCTTATATCCAGGTAATAAGCCCTGACAATTGGAGGTAAATTTTCCAATGGGATGGCTAGGACTTCTCGAAGATACTTTCTCGTCATCTCCACTGGAGAGATAACTGGGCATTTGGGAAAATTCAGAAATCTTAAATTATTTTTCCTAAGTGAGTTTTCAAAGTTTTCTAACTTGCTGGAAATAAATGATCTTTTCTTAACCAATTCCAACTGGACAGTCTTTACTTCCTCCAAATTTCTTCTTCTTTCTCCAATTTCTCACTTAATTTAGATAGTTGCAGTCCTTGGACTAGATCATTCCATAATCATTTTTTATAGTTGAAAGATTCAATTTTTGGTTGGTGTCCATTATAGATATGGCCTGCCACAGCACTTCCATATCAATCTTTTCTGGTCTTTTCAACTCCCCAAAACTAATGTTGTTCCCTCTAGAAGTTCCTCTCACCTCTGCTTCACTAATAGCGGAGGTTAGCTGAACTTCCAAGCCAACACCTTCCTGCTGAGTTTCCAGCATTGGCATCCCTCCTCTGCTGGAGTCCAGATTCCCCTCGTCAGGCTGCTGGGCTCCTGCAGTTCCCTGCACCACCAGACTTCCGGATTGGGGAAGAGTTGACCTCTGCTCCAGGCTCAGAGTCGTCCGGGCAGCTCCAGTGCCAAGGTCTCCCAATAACTCTGGGGCTCACCTCCGAAGTAGAGTGAGTCTCCGCAGCTGAAATCGTCAGCTGAGTTGTTTGCTGCGGGGTTCCAGACGCCGGAGGGTTAGGGCAAACTGTCCCCTTTCTTTTCCCCATTGCAGGTCAGGAATCCACAGCGGTAAGTGTTAAGAAAAACTCAGCGACTCGCTGCCTCCCGTTCAGGCGTCCGTCCTCGACACCATCTTATAACGGCTTCCTTTTATCTCCCCTCTTGCCTAGAATGGAGGTGAGGAATTGCTTGGTGATAGAGGATTGAATCCCAGGGCTGCTCCTTGTGACACGTCAGTTAATTCTCCATTACACCAGGTACAAAATAAGTACCAGCATATACATAAACCGCTTTGAGTGTGGTTGTATAACTACGAAAAGGCAGTATACAAGTCTCAATCCTTTTTCCCCAGAGCAGGGGTGTCAAAGTCCTTCCTCGAGGGCTGCAATCCAGTCGGGTTTTCAGGAATGAAAGCAGTACATGCAAATAGATCTCATGCATATTCATTGGGGAAATCCTGAAAACCCAACTGGATTGTGGCCCTCGAGGAGGCACTTTGACACCCCTACCCTAGAGTGATAAGAATATAAGAATTGCCATACTGGGACTCAAGCCCAGTATCCTGTTTCCAATAGTGACCAACCCAGGTCCCAAGTACTTAGCAAGATCCCAAATAGTAAAACAGATTTTATACTGCCTATCCTAAGAATAAGCAGTGGATTTCCAAAGCCATCTCAATAATGGCCTATTGTACCGATTAGATGACATTTTATTTTATTTTTTTTTCCCTTAAATTTAGAAGTTTGATTGTGAGGGGGGGAGGGGAGGGTAAATTTATTGTTACATATTGTATAAGGTATTGATTATATGATAAGAAAAGGTGGGAAGGGTGGGAGATAAGAGCATATTATTTGTACCATTGATGATTATTAAGTGTTATATTTATTGTTAATTTGTTTGGATATATTGTTATACTTATTGTAAATTTGAAAATGAATAAAGAATTTAAAAAAAAATAATAATAATGGCCTATGTACTTCTCTTATAGTAAATTAGCCAAACCTTTTTTAAACCCTGCTAAGCTAACTGATTTCACTCGGCTCTTTATCTGCCATCATTTACTGTTTTTTTTCACCACATTTTCTGGTAATGAATTCCAGAGCTTAATTATACATTGTGTGAAGAAATATTTTCTCCAGTTTGTTTTAAATCTACTACTTAGTAGCTTCATCGCATGTCCCCTAGTCCTAGTATTTTAGGAAAGAGTAAACAAGCGATTCACATCTACCTTTACCATGCCACACAGTATTTTATAGACCTCTACGATATCACCCTTGAGCCTTCTCTTCTCCAAGCCGAAGAGTCCTAGCTGCTTTAGTCTTTCTTCATAGAGAAGTCGTCCTATACCTTTTATAATTTTTGTCACCCTTCACTGTACCTTTTCTAATTCTGCTATCTTTTTTGAGAAACAGTGACCAGAAATACACACAGTATTTTGAGGTGCAGCCGTACCATAGAGCAATACAAGGACATTATAACATTTTCATCTTTGTTTTACTTTACTTTCCCGATAATTCCTAACATTCTATATGCTTTCTTAGCTGCCACCGTACATTGAGCTGAGGGTTTCAACATATCCTCAACAATGACACCTAGATCCTTTTCCTGGGAATTAACTCCTAATGTGGAGCTATCATGCAGCTATAGTTCGGGTTCCTCTTTCCCACATGCACTACTTTTAAAAACATATCTATTTAAAGATGCCTTTGACTTTTAATAGTTCCTTTAAATTACTTATGCTCTGGTATTATTGTTAATGAAGTATGCCTAAGCCATTTTGTTCTATCTTTTTTACCCTACCTTTTGTACTTTCCCTTTTTTCTTACAAAACCCGAAATTGTAACTTTTTAATTTTCCCTTGCCCCTCAAGTATGTTTTAAATGTTTTTATTTTATGTTATGTTAATATAATTATTATGTTAAGTTTCTTATCTCTTTTTATTATATTATGTACATCGCTTAGAAATTGTTATAGGCGATCCATCAAAAGATTGAATAAACTTGAAACTTGAAACTTGCTTACATTAAACGTCATTCGCCATTTTGATGCCCAGTCTCACAAGGTCCTCTTGCAATTTTTTACAATTCTCTTGCGATTTAACAACTTTGAATAACTTTGTGCAATCAGCAAATTTAATTATCTCACTACTTATTCCCATCTCATAATAATAATAATAATAATTTTATTCTTATATACCGCCATACTGAAAAAGTTCTAGGCGGCTCACAACAAGGTGAGCTAATGCATGGGATACAGATAAAATACAAATTAGAATAATGGACTTAAAAACAGATAAAGACAGAAAGCATTTACAATATAATGCAGAAAACACCGGCATGGCAGGGAAAGAAGTAATACATAGAACAGATAAAATACATCAAGCTGAATATAAGGAACTTGATTGAAAAAATGAAGCAGAATGCATTAAGATACCAGCCTATCAAAGAGTTGAGTCTTTAACAATTTTCTAAAATCAAGATAGAAAGAGACCTCTAACATAATTTTTCCAAGCCATACATTATTGATAAATATGTTTTAAAGGAGTGGTCCCAGCACTCTCCTGAGGGAACTATTTACCCTTCTTCATTGAGAATATTGACCATTTAAACCTACTCTCTGTTTTCTGTCTTTTACCTCCTTTCCTATGACTTTGTAATTTCCTCAGAAATCTTTTATGAGGTACTTTGTCAAATTGCCTTTTGAAAATCCAAATGCACAGTATCAGTCGGCTCACTTTTATCCACATGTTCATTCACCACTTCAAAGAAATGCAGTAGATTGGTGAGGCAAGATTTCCCTTGACTAAATTCGTGTTGACTTTCTCTCATTAATTCATGCTTATGTATATGTTCATTCATTTTGTTCTTTAGAATAGTCTCTACCATTTTGCCCTGCGCCGACATTAGACTCACTGGTCTATAATTTCCGGGATCACCTCTGGAACCCTTTTTAAAATCTGTGTCACATTGGCCACAATGCAATTTTCCGGTATTATGCTGGATTTTAAAGAAAAATTATAATAGCTCTGCATCTGGTCCAGGTGATTTGCTACAGTTCAATTTGTCAAATTGACCCATTACATCTTTCAGTATTATAGAGATTTGTTTGAGTTTCTCTGGCTCATCAGAATTGAATACCATTTCTGCCACTGGTAATTCTCCCACATCTTCCTTAGTGAAGACCAAAGCAAATAATTAATGTAATCTCTCCGCTATGATCTTGTCTTTGCTGAGATTCCCCTTTTACCCCTCAGTCGTCTAGTGGTCCATCTGATTCTCTTCCCGGCTTCTTGTTTTTAATGTACCTAAAAAAAATTTTACTATTTTTTTTGCTTCTAGCGTGATCTTCTTTTCAAAGTCTCTCTTTGCCTTCCTTATTAACGCCTTGCATTTGACTTGCCATGCCTTTTGTTTTTTACAATTATTTTCAGTCAGATCCTTCTTCCACTTTCTGAAGGATTCTCTTTTTGCTCTAATAGCTTCCTTCACCTCACTCATTAACCACACCGACTGCCATTTGGTCTTCCTTCCTCCTTTTTTAATACATGGAGTATATCTACTCTGGTCTTCCATGTTAGCCCCTACTACAGACTGCTTCACTGGCTACCAATGGAGGCGCGGATAATATTCAAGTTCTCTTGCATATGTTTCAACTGGTTTGGGGACTAGCACCTACATACCTGCCACCTAACTTCATTCTATACAGCCCTACAAGACAAACCAGAAATAACAATCTGATCCTCAATGGGCTGAAAGGCCCCGCGAAGGATGTGGAGATCATAGGACCACTAGGAACCAGTGACCACAACATGATTCAGTTCAAAGTGCAAGTAGGAGTACCTATGGGAAAGAGAACCAAGGCAATAACATTTAACTTCAAGAAAGGGAACTATGATGCCATGAGACAAATGGTGAGAAAGAAGCTCAGAAACAGCTCCAAGGAAACTCGGACTGTGGAGCAAGCCTGGTCCCTATTCAAGGACACAGTAAACAAGGCGCAAAACCTATATATACCAAGATTTAGGAAAGGTTCCAAGAAAAATCAGACAAAGGACCCTGCATGGATAACCAGTGAAGTAAAGAAAGTGATAGGAGACAAGAAAAAATCATTTCGGAAGTGGAAAAAGGACAAAACTGAAGGAAACTGGAGAGAGCACAGGAAGCAACAAAAAGAATGTCACCGAGTAGTCAGGAAAGCCAAGAAAGAGTATGAGGAGAGACTGGCCAAGGAAGCAAGAAATTTCAAACCATTTTTCAGATATGTGAAAGGGAAACAGCCAGCGAGGGAGGAGGTGGGGCCCCTGGATGAGGGTGACCGGAAGGGAGTGGTGAAAGAGGAAAAGGAGGTGGCTGGTAGGCTAAACAAGTTCTTCTCGTCGGTCTTTACAATAGAGGACACATCCAGTGTGCCAGAACCGGAAAAAATCTTCAGGGGAGATCAAGAGGGGAAATTATCATGCATGGAGGTAAGCCTCGAAGACGTTCTTAGGCAGGTAGATAGATTAAGAACGGACAAGGCTCCGGGCCCAGACGGGATCCACCCGAGAATACTGAAAGAGCTCAGAGATGAAACAGCAGAGTTACTGCAGCATATTTGCAACCTGTCCTTGAAAACAGGGGTAATCCCGGAGGACTGGAAGATAGCGAATGTTACACCGATCTTCAAGAAGGGATCGAGAGGCGACCCGGGAAACTACAGACCGGTGAGCTTAACCTCCGTTCCAGGGAAGATGGTCGAATCAATGATCAGGGAAGGTATCAATGAGCATATAGAAAAAAATAATCTGATGAGATCGAGCCAGCATGGTTTCTGTAAAGGCCGATCATGCCAGACAAATCTACTGCATTTCTTTGAGGGGATAAGTAAGCAATTGGACCAAGGTGACCCAGTAGACATTATATATCTAGATTTCCAAAAAGCCTTTGACAAGGTGCCCCATGAACGATTACTGAAGAAACTGTGGAGTCACGGGGTGGAAGGGGACGTGTACAGATGGATCAAAAATTGGCTGGCGGACAGGAAACAGAGGGTAGGAGTAAAGGGGCACTACTCTGACTGGATAGGGGTCACAAGTGGTGTTCCGCAAGGGTCAGTGCTGGGACCATTGCTGTTCAATATATTTATTAATGATCTAGAAACGGGGACAAAGTGCGAAGTTATCAAGTTCGCGGATGACACAAAACTCTCCAGCAGGGCCAGAACTGTTGAGGAATGCAAAGAATTGCAAAGCGACCTGAACAAGCTGAGTGAGTGGGCAAAAAAATGGCAGATGAGCTTCAATGTGGAGAAATGTAAGGTCTTGCACATAGGGAAGGGGAACTCCATGTACAGCTATACGATGGGAGGGAGGGTACTCGGGAAAGGCAGCCAGGAAAAAGATCTGGGGGTATTGGTAGATAACACAATGAAGCCGGCGGCACAATGTGCAGCGGCCTCAAAAAAAGCGAACAGAATGTTGGGCATTATCAAAAAAGGTATCACTACCAGAACAAAAGAAGTTATCCTGCCACTGTATCGAGCACATCTGGAATACTGCGTCCAATACTGGTCGCCATACCTCAAGAAGGACATGGCAATACTCGAAAGGGTCCAGAGGAGGGCAACGAGGATGATAAAGGGTATGGAGAACCTTTCATATGCCGAACGGTTAGACAGGCTGGGGCTCTTTACCCTGGAGAAGCGGAGACTGAGAGGGGACATGATAGAAACTTATAAAATCATGAAAGGCATAGAGAAGGTGGAGAGGGACAGATTCTTTAGACTAGCAGGGACAACTAAAACAAGAGGTCATTCAGAAAAACTGAGAGGAGACAGATTCATAACGAATGCAAGGAGGTTCTTCTTCACTCAGAGGGTGGTGGACACCTGGAACGCGCTTCCCGGAGAGGTAATAAGACAGAGTACAATTCTGGGGTTCAAAAAGGGACTGGATGACTTCCTGGAAGCGAAGGGGATAACAGGGTACAGATAGAGGTTTACCGTACAGGACATTGAGCGAATAGGGTATGGATATTTCAGGTTAGGTAGGGAACACTTTCAGGTCATGGACCTGGGGGGCCGCCGCGGGAGCGGACTGCCGGGCACGATGGACCCCTGGTCTGACCCGGCAGAGGCAACGCTTATGTTCTTATGTTCTTATGTTCTTATTTGCATACCCAAGCATTACCGGCTGCAAATACAAAACCTTTCTGGATAGAACTTTTATGTACCAAGCAAACAAACAACAACACTGGTTAGACAGCTACATAAATGGAGCAAGACTGACATATAATGCCTTTAGAAAAGCCATAAAAACTTCCTTATTTAACAGAAATATCACCTAATAAAAGTATCTACACCTAACACTAAATATGCCCACTCCTGCTTTTAAATCTGAAATGTCTAACATTTGCTAACAGTCAATATATTATATTTTGCTGCCTTTGTAAGATTCTGTTTGCTGTATATACTGTATTTCACTGTCTTTTGTAAGTTTCTATATGCTGTATCCCGGATTTCTACATATTGTAACTCGCTGACTGTCCAGCTTTCTTCGGTGTGAACCGCCTAGAAATCTCACGACTATGGCGGTATAGAAGAATAAAGTTATTATTATTATTTTTGAAAAACATCCATGCCTGTTGTAAATTTTTTATTTTTTTTTTGTAAATCTTTATTCATTTTTGAATCTTACAACAAGTGAATTAAACATAATACAAACAATTTTCACATATCACTTGTATTTACAATCAAATATTCTTGTAAGATAAAATAATTACCCCCCTTTTTATCAATATTCCTAATTCCAAACAGATATGAACTATACCCAAAGACAATGGAATGCTGTCTTGGGAAAAGAAAATACACCTACAGGAGGACACAGTTTTGAGTTAATGTAGCTTTCCAGATCTCTTAAACAGCAGGATAGTCCTTTTGATTTATTTGTGTCTTGTCAAAAGAAAGATTTCATTTAACATTATTGCTTCTTGTCTTTCCTTCTCAGCTGAAGGAAGTGTTCAGGAAACAGCTTGAAAAGGCAGAACTGGAAATTAAGAAAACCACAGCCATTATTGCTGAGTATAAACAGGTATTGTACTACACCTTCTCTTAAATATATGTGCCCTATTATACCACTAGGTGCTTGATCAATTCACAAGTCTGCCAACATCCTCTTTGATATATTCCAATCAGGACATCCCCTGAGCAGGGACCACCTGCAGTGGCAAATTTTGTTATTGGTTGGTAATGTGGATCACCCACTGGACCAACCAAGATAATTAACAAAGCCCAGGTTTTAGAGCAAAGCTGACAAGAATGTATCTTTACAGGTGGAAGATCCATTGTCGAGGCCAGAGAGTATTTGGTTTCTATGAGGTTGATGCAAAAAGCCATGTGTGAGTGGTGATTGGCTCATGCACTGATGGAAATAGGGACATTTAAAAAGAAAAGCCGCCCATGTCTGCAACCCCCAACCTGATCCAATCAAACCCCTTCTTGACTCCCCTCACCTCTAATATATCTTTCTGCATTAGTTCCCCGATCCCCCCCCCCAATATTTTAAAAGTTTCTGGGATCTAGCATCACCCTGCTACCCTCTGACCCGCCCCTGGTTCCTGGTGTCTAGTGGTACCCCCTCCCAAGTCAACACAAATAAAAAGATATCTAGCAGTACCATCTTCACCTTCTAGCCCCCAGTCATAATATGAAGAGATAGGAACAATGCCCACTCACTCTGTCTCAGTAACATCATCTTGAAAAGTGATGATACAGGACCCCATGGTGCATCCCGGAATGCACCAAGTGGGGTCAGCCTACCAAATAATGGAATTTTTCCCTTATTTGGTAGTTTCAGCTCAGACTACCAAATAAGGGAAAATTACCTTACTTGGCAGGCTTACCCCTCTCAGTGCATTCCAGGATTCACTACCTGAAGTCATCTGCCACTATTTTCTAAGATGGTAGTGCTGAGGCCATGGGGGAGGGAGTTATGGGGACCATAGAGAGCAATGGGGGATTAGAGGGTATCACTTGACACCACTAATATTTTTTAATGGGGGTGGGGGGGGTTGGGTTGAAGTGAGGGTTGACAAGACACCAGGGATTTCTTTTAAGTTGGTGGATGGAAGATACCACTGGGCTAGTACAGAATGCTATCTTCAAGCAAGGTTGGGGAGTTTGGGGGGCTCTCTTTACCTTCATACGCTGCCTCAGAGCTAGCACTAGATGTCTTGCATTGTCCTCACCTGGAATAAATTAGAACACAGCTTTGCATTGCTGTGTATTGACTAATGGCCTCTTTTCCATCCATTGTAACATACTGGGCACCAATGTCTTCTACACTAGTTAACTGTAGTATTAAAATTCCTTTCTGCATGGTTCAGCCAATAATAAGTGTGTAAATGGCTCATTAACTATGCACTTTTGTCCATGGTAGCTTTCTGCATCAACCCTCTGTGATCAGTCTTGTTTCTGGTAGATTTTTTAGGCCTGCAGAGAACCATATTAAGCTAGTTTTTATGTTATCCAGTATAAATGTACATGTTAGTCTTCTGAGTACCATATTTGACATTTGAAAGTCATATCAACAACCTAGTTCGAAAGTCATATGCAGCTATAGAACAGTTGAGAAGGATTAGACCTTATTTTCTCCCCCAACACTACAGGATATTCGTCCAGTCGATATCACTACTAAACTGCAGCAATGCACTTTTCTCAGGACTATCAAAGAAATTAACAAAAAAAACCCTCCGACTAATACAGAACACAGCAACAAGTCTCATATTCTACAAATCAAGATTCAACCATGTCACACCACTACTTATAGAGTTACTTTGACTCCCAGTTAACAAATGGGTCAAACTGAAGCTATGCTGTCTAACATTTAAGATCCTACTTGGAAAGAGTCCCCTGATAGTTTTCCTCAGATTTGCTGAACTACTAGGAAGATCTGCCAAACAACGTTACACTAATTGTTTGGTATTATCCTTTCCATCCTTGAAAGGAATAAAATATAAGAGGCTGCACTGCAACTCATTTATCTATCAAACTACAAAAACGTGGAACTCACTATCCATAGATTCACACTAATACTTGAAAACATGGCTCTTCCAAAAATGCTCATGATTATGATATGAATATAATACCCACAAACTCACTGCACCAGAAATATATACTAGGAGCAAAACCAGACTGTTTCCCACACTGTATATTTATGCTTGTATGCTTTTCTTTTTCCTGTGTAGATTTGTTCTCAGCTAAGCACCCGGCTAGAGAAACAACAGGCGGCAAATAAGGAGGAGCTGGAGATTGTGAAGGTGAGGGAGGCTGCCTCATGCTGGTATACTGGTATTTATCCAGTGGATGAAGAGTAGAAGATAGTGTGCTTGAGGGCCAGGAAATAGTCAGAAGAACTGCCTGCATTAACAGCACTTCTGTCCAGATAAATGACCCTGTGCTCCCAGCTTACAATAGGATACTAAGCAAAACTTTCATTAAAGTAGTCTTTCATTAGAAATATGTAACTGCATCTTATTTTAGGGAACATACTCCATCTGAAAAAGAGATCTGCACAGTCTTTAACCCTTTCAGGACCATAAGGATCGTAGGCCAATTTTTGTGGTTTTGACGACATTTTTATGGTAAAAAGGGCTTGCAGATGCCAAAAAATTGATTTTTTTTGTGAAATATCATTATTTTTTTTTTTAAAAAATCACACTTCTGGCTTATGGACAGTGTGGCAAGTGAATCTTCTCGTCAATCTGGCAACGACGCTAATGAATGAATGTCGGAACCAGTTTGTTTACATAAAGGCAGTATCCTATGGAATCCGTACATATCAAATTTAGAACTGTAGACTATCCCAATCAAAATTTATAGGATTTTAAAGTTATGGGACAAATATGTCCCTTGGTCCTGAAAGGGTTAAAGCTTTTTTTGCTAATCTAATACAAAAAGGTCCATTTTACATAGAATATTGAGAAATCCAGATATCCAAGTTGGGATATGCTCAGTTCCAGAGGTATTTTATTATAAGATGTGCATAAAACAAAGCCTTTTGTAAAATACCTGTAAGGTACACATGTAAGGAGTACATGTGTACATGCAGGAGCAGGAGTGACAAAAACAAGCAGCTTTCATGTGGAAGTGTTGGCTTCACAACTTACAAATCTAGATGTGTAAATGCAGCCAATTAAGTAATGAGGCCACAATTTGTATTTATTTTTTCTTCATCTTGGAGGGGGAAATAACGGGGATTATAAAGAAGCGCTCCCTTAATCCCTTATGAAAAGTTTGGCCAATGTGAGTACTTTTAAAATTCCATGCCTGCCTTTGAGCTGGTGTAAACCTCAATAGGCAAATTATTTTCCTATAAATGTGTATTGCCTTTGTTAAATAGGGAGTATGTGTGTAGATTTTTGTCCAGTCCAAGGCATGTCCAAACCACACCTCTACATTGCCCTCTTAAATTCTCTGCATGGTGTGAATCTCTATGTGTTAATAGTGACTTTCTGAAATCACAGTTTATCTGTGCATGTAATCTACATATGTAAATATCACTATTTACAAATACAGATGCTTCTAAAATAATCCCTGTGGTGCCACAACTTACAAAGACTCAGTGACATATGTTATTACTGTATTTTTACGCATATAAGCTACACCTTTGTATAAGATGCAGATTTTATGCTGTCCTGTAAATGTGCCTTTACATAAGCTGCACCTATGTATTAGCTGCACCAAATACTCAGAAGTAGAGAATTCTGTGGGTACGGAAACAAGACCTTTCACCACCCCGTGGAGTGGTGAATGGCCTTGTCCCCACAGTAAAGTATCTGCCACGTTGCCTTCCTTCCCACCTCTCCTGGTCAGTAGTCCTCCTCACCATCCCGTGTCCAGCATTCCCATCTCAGGATTGCGACACTCTTTCTCTCCTGATTGCCAGCGGCAAACCCTCCCCTCCCCCCAAACAAGTGACTCTCCTGGGCTGTGTTGGCCCCTTTGCGGCTCCCACCCCCGGAGCAGCCCTGCCTGCAGGAAGCTTTGAAGAAGTTGGTAGGCCCACCCCGGGGACCAACACAGACAGGTCCGGCATTAGGGGAGGGCAGAAAGGGCAGCTGCCCTGGGACCCACAGCTCCAGGGGGCCCTGCGGTCCGGGCATCTCTTCCCCTCACCTTCACGGGTGCTTTTCAGAGTTTTCTCTGTCTGAGGTGTCCAGATATGGCAACTGTTCTTGCAAGTCCTGCACAACTGCCCCAAAGCTTCTCCTCTGATGCGAGCCGCCCAGGCGTAAATAGTAAGGTGCGTCAGAGGAGAAGTTTCGGGGCAATCGCACCAGACTTGTGAAAATGGCTGCCGTGTCTGGACACCTCAGAAAGAGAAAACTCTGAAAAGCACCCAAAAAGGTAAAGGGAAGGGAAGGAGATGGCCTGATGAGGAGAAAAGGTTGAGTGGCGTTGAAGGGAAGTGGATAGAGAGAGGGGAACAGATGCTGAAGTGGGGAGGAGAGAGGTGAGCAGACGCTGAAAGTGGAGAGAGAGGGAGTGCCTAGAACCATTCCTGGTTAGGCGGTATATAAAAAATAAAATTATTATTATTATTATTATTAAACTCTAGAAGGAAGTGGGGAGGAGAAAAAGGGAAGCAGACGCTGGAGGGGAGAGAGAGATAGGGGAACAGACATTGGATGGGAGAGGGAAGCAGACTTTGGAAGGAAGTGGAGAGGAAAGTGAGAGCACATACTGGATGGAAGGAGGAGATAAAGAAAAAAGGGCACATGCTGAATTGGGGAAAGAGGATAGTGAGATACTAGAAGGGGAGAGGGAAAGAGGTGGCAAGCTGTAGGTAGACACAATGAAAGGGAAACTGTGGACTGAAAAGTAAGAAAGTAGATAAGAGGTAGAAAAAAATTGATAAGGAAGAGCAGAAAAGAAAAGGAAGGGAAAGGGAGAGCAAAGAGAGAGATACCAGAACTTTGGGGGAGGCAGGAGGAGACAGATACCAGACCAGATCTGAAGGGAGGAAAGGAGGAGAGAGATGCTAAAAATCACCTAGGGAAGGAGTGAGAGATGGAAGGGAAGAAGGCAGAGATGCCAGACCATGGGCAGATCAGAGGGAAGAAGATGGGTGCTAGATCCATTGGGGGGAGGGAGGAGAGATGTAAGGGAGAAGCAGAAAGTTTCTGGTAGAGGCATAGAAATAGAGCAGATGCCATATGGAAGAGGCAGAAAGAAGGCAGACAGTGGATGGAAGGAAGAGAATGATGAGGAAATGAGGAAAGCAGAAAACAAAGGTAGAAAAAAATTATATTTCTATTTCTTTTCTTTTTTTGCTTTAGGATAAAGTAGTATTGTAGCTGTGTTGATAAACGTTTATAAACAAAGCCCTGCCAGCTGAAGATCTCTTCCTCTACTTTGAGAGCCAGAACTCTGATTTATAAAATGACAACTGTACAGAATATTGTTTCTTTTTATACTTTAATAAAATAAGTTCACTATAAAACTATTCGAGGTTTGTGTGGATGGGATCAGATGGTTTGCAGGGGTGGAGACGGGGTCTGAGCTCTTTTAACTTTTTCAGATATTTTTACCTGTCTTCCTCTTTCTGCGATCTTTTGTAGCGTATGAAAGCTAACCTCTTATTCCTTACCTTCTCAGCTATTACTTTTGAGAACCAAAACTGTCTTCTTTTCCTCTTCCTTTTACTTGTCTCACAAAAAAGATCTGTCGCCCTTACAATAACTCATTTCAATTTTGCTCACTGCATTTCTACTCCTTCCAGATATTTCCATCCAGACAATTCCTTTACGGAATCCCCCATCTGAACAAAGTTAGTTTTAAAAAAAATCTAAAACCTCTACTTTTGAATGAGCCCTCTCTATATCCATCTCAATATTAAACCATACCATGCAGTGATCACTGGATGCCAGATGATCATCCACTGTAACATCAGAAACATTTTCCCTGTTTGTAAGCACTAAGTCTAGAATGATTCCAAACCACACGGGTTCCATTACCAACTGCTGGAACAGTTCACCTTGTAGAGAATCCAGGATCTCCCTATTTCTAGAAGGCCCTGCAATAGGGAGACCCCAATCATCATCCAGCATGTTAAAATCACTTATTAGTAAAACTTCCCTTTTTTTTAGATATAGTCTGAATGTCTACTATTAAATCACTGTCCACTTCTTCCATCTGTGAAGGAGGCCTGTATATCACACCAATGTAAATATATTTACCATTCCATCTTTCCAAGTTGATCTACAATGCCTCTTCCTTGCCCTGCAGATCCGGCAATTGTGTGGCTTTAATATGAACATATAACACTACTCCCCCCTCCTTTTCTTCCTACCCTGTCTTTCCTGAACAGATTATAGCCTGGTATAACTAAATCCCAGTTATGGTTCTCTGAGAACCTCATCTCCGTGATCGCCACTATATCCAACTCATCATCTTCCATCACAGCTTCTAGATCCAGAATCTTGTTTCCCATATTTTGAGCATTAGTATATACTTCTTTCCATACATTGCCCTCTTTTCCCATCCATGTAGAAGTATTCAGTGATTTACTTACCTGAGGGCTGATACTCACCGGGGGCTTTGATCACCCTGACCCATCGCTTCTAGTTTAAAGCATTCTTCAGTAGATTAGCCAGCCTGCTGCCTTTAGACACTTCTTCTCTTCTTTGATAGATGCATACCATCCCTGCTAAGCAGCCCTTAGAAAATCATCCCATGGTCCAGAAAGCCAAAATGCTCTTGACACCATCCACAAAGCCATGCATTCATCTCCAGGCCTTTACAGGGACAGACAGGAATGATGGAATAGAATGGATGCTTCTCAGTTTTGCCACCTCCTCTCTCAGTTCCTTTACTTCCTTCATGAGGGATTCAAGCTGAAGACAGCTTGCACATGAAACCATTCCCTCTGCTTGGGTAACATTTTCTGTCTGCACAGAGACAGAAGCTGTAACCTGAGCAGCAGCTTTGGTGACACGGTGTTTCCCAGCCATACTGTGGTTGAAGAAATCCTTACAACTGGAAGAAAAAAGAAAGAGCAGAAGAATCCTACCAAAGCAATGCCCTGTTCCTGGTTGGCTGAAGAACCTATAAATCAAAAAACTCTGCCTTGGATTGGGCAGGAGGGAATTAACACCAAACAGAGACTTTCCTCAACAAGCTCTTTGTGCCCTAATCTGAATTTATGCCCTGAAATGCAACCTAAAATACTGATCTAGACTAAAACACTTTTTTGTATGAAACTTTAACAGAGACTCTAAACTCTACACTATTGCCTGATTTTGCTGAGCTAAAAAAGAGAACTACAATGAAATAACCTACTGAAATCCAAGTTTACCTTTCCCAAATCTGAATGCCAGCAGGCAAGATATTCCAATGGATGTTTCTTCTCCTTAGCAGAACAGATCCTCTCTCAGTACCTCTTCAGGTATGGGGAAAGGTCTGGTGATAGATTTGGGGGGTTAGGTGTTTCAGGTTTGTGGAGATTGTCCTTGTTAGGATCAGCTGGGGAAATGTGGAGGGTAATTTAAGAGTAGTACAAGAGTAATTTGAGCCTAGGGATGGGTGAGCTATTGAGATGGTGGGTGGGAAGAGGCAGACAGTCTCTCTCATCCAACATAACCATGTTTAAAGGATATTTCACATATACATCTTCACCTTTCTTTTGTAGGATAAAGAAAATATGCTCCACCATTTGAGGACATGTCTATAACGCCATAGAATAAGTTTGTGTGTATGCCTTAGACATTAAACTCTATACACAAATAGTTTCTTACTCTGCAAATGAAAGAAAATGTATTTTGTTCACTTGCTTTAACACAATTTTATTAAGGGTGACTAGATCTGAAATATATGTTTTAAATTTAAGAGTGAGAAAAAGGGATGGGATCTCCCCATTATAATCTACTTCCAGGTGATTCAGCTGGCTTTGACAGAGATCATTGTGTGGCATTTCTTCAGTTATCATGCAGTGATCTTCCTGCTAAAAATCTCTCTGCTGGTTTTTCTGTCACAGGGCAAAGTGATGTCCTGCACACAGTGTAGTGAGATCTTCAGTAAGGAGGGAGCTTTACGACGAAGTTCTTCCAGCAAAGAGAACCAAGGAATGATAACAGATGATGAAAAAGATTTGCTTACAAAGCAACTGAGGGAGATGGAACTGGATCTGGCACAAACAAAACTGCAGCTTGTAGAGGCTAAGTGCAAAATCCAGGTAACACATTACTTATTTATTCAATTTTTTAGCTTGTCCTCCCAAAGGAACTCAGAACAGGTTACAAATCAGGTACTCAAGCATTTTTACCTGGGGCAAAGGTGGATTAAGTGACTTGCCCAGGGTCACAAGGAGCAACGCAGTGTTTGAACCCACAACCTCAGGGTGCTGAGGCTATATCTCTAACCACTATACCACACTGTCCTCAGAGTGGACCTGTCCCCGACAATCTGTCTGTTGTATGTCTTCATAGCAGTTCCATGCTTGAGGTTGTGATAGACTATGCTCGGGAGGTAGAGCATCAAGTTATTTCAAGCTTGACCAGCTGCACTCTGGGCAATCATCTCTTATTTCTTGCAAGACAATATTTAAACTTGACAGAGCAGAACATGTTACAAAGCCAAAATTTGTAATGTGTGTTGGCGTTTCACCTCTAATCCTAGTATTTCTGTACAAATAGCTGTAATGGAGTAATTTCTGCCCTATGTTACTAGTCTCTAAATCTTTCACTGTACATAGCATTTTGCTCAAATTTAAGACAAGTTTAAACAAGATACAATATGTCATTTGCTTATCTTGGAATTTGTGCATTGTTCTTAATAGCCTTGGGTACACCATTTTACTGTAATTGCCCCGAAGAACATGCCTCTATGTTCATCATTAGCAAATCAAATTATTATAACCATTCACACGAATCTAAGATCATTACTTGTATAAACAGTACTTATATATCAACAGGACTGGTTCAAGAACTGGACTGACTAGTCATCTGCATAGGGCAACAAATTAGGGGGGGGAAACACATGACCTTTCTGGAAAGTTTTGTCTGTCTTGTAATTCCCTCCTTATACTTACCCCCTCTCCTACGAAACCATGCTAGCAGTTTTTAGCGCAGAGAGTCGTGCTGAATGGTCCGAGCTGCTTCTAACGCTCATTGAGTTCCTATGAGCGTCGGGAGCAGCACGGGCCATTCAGCATGGCTCCCCGCACTAAAAACTGCTAGCGCGGTTTCATAGAAGAGGGGGTTAATTTTAACTGTCATTGTTTTTATTTTAAATTGTACATTTTATGCGATACGTATTGTAAACCGTTTAGCCAATTCTTGATAGACGGTATATCAAATTAATATGACCAAGTTTGTCAGCCTTACAAATTTTTCCCCATCCCCGCGGGAATACATTTTCCTATCCTGTCCCGGTGAGTTCTTTTCCTGTCCCTGCCCCATTCCTGCAAGCTCTGTCCTCATCTGCACAAGCCTCAAACACTTCAAAATCATAAGTAGTCTACTACTATTAATTATTTCTATAGTGCTACCAGATGCACGCAGTGCTGCACAGAATCACAAAGAAGAAGAAACAGTCCCTGCTCGAAAGAGCTTACAATCTAAACAGCCAAGACAGACAAACAGGCTCCCATGGATACAGTTAAGGAGAACAATTAATCAGCTGGCTGGGTTGAAGGGCAGAGGGGAGTACAGGACCATGAAGCCATTGTGACATCACTGATGAGGTTGGCTCTTATTGGTGGAATGAGGCATTAAGACATCACAATCTCAGCTGTGCTTCCCAAAGACAAACAGGATGCCATGGATACAGTTAAGGGGAACAGTCAATCAGCTGGCTGGGTTAGAGGGCAGAGGAGTAGGGTTAAGGATTGAAGGCTATATCAAAAAGGTGTTGAAGGGGCTTGATGGATAAACTTGGGTAATTTTTTCCAAGCATAGGTGCAGCTAGATGAAAGGAACGAAGTCTGGAATTGGCAGTGGAGGAGAAGGGTAAAGCTAAGAGTGGCTTATCTGAGGAATGGAGTTCTCTGGGAGATGTATAAGGAGAAAGAAGCGAGGAGAGATATTGAAGGGGCACAGAATGAACACACTTGTAGGTCAGCAATAAGATCTTGAACTGTATGCAGTGGCAAATAGGGAGCCAGTGAAGTGACTTAAGAAAAGGGCTGACATGAGCGTAGTGAGGTTGGTAGAAGATGAGTCGTGTAGCAGAGTTTTGCACAGATTGCAAGGGGGAGAGGTGACACTGCGGGAGACCAGTTAGAAGTAGATTGTAGTAATTTAAGCGTGAAGTTATGAGAGCGTAGACAAGGGTCCAGGTTGTGTGCTCAGAGAGGTGATATTGAAGAGATAGAAGCGACAGGTCTTAGCAGCTTGTTGGATGTGCGTAGAAAATGAGAGGTCGGAATCGAAGATCACTCCAAGGTTGCAAGCAGAGGAGACTGGAACAATGACAGTATTATTTACTGAGATGGAAAAAGGAGGAGGAGGAAAGAGAAGCAGCTCAGTCTTGGACATATTTTGTTTCAGATGATGGCAGGACATCCAGGCAGCAATGTCAGCTAAAGAAGCAGAGACTTTGAGGCTTGTGTGGTTAAGGCAGCACTTACAGGAATGGGACAGGGACAGTGACAAAACTCATGGGGATGGGACGGGGAAATTGAGTTCCTGCGGGGAAGTGGACAAATTTGTTCCCGTGTCAGAGCTCATTTTCAAAAAAGATAAATGTCCAAGAAGGGCAGAAAGACCGTTTTTCTTGTCAAACTCTTCCAATTCACTATTTTTGAAACCTATTTTCTAGATGGATATCTGCAGTTCATCTGAATCTCAAGGGGGTGAGTTAGAGATGTGGTGTAGGCGGGACTAGGGGGTTATGATTTGGATGTTTTTCTGCCATAATCAAACATTTAAGAATACATCCAGGGCACAGTTTGGACATCTGGGGCTAGACCTGTTTTAATAATGAATAAGTGCCAAAACATTGCCCAAACTGACCAGATGACCACTAGAGGGATATAAGCATGACACCCCCCACACACACACACACACTCTCTCTTCCAGTGGTCACTGACCCTCCTCCTACCGTAAACACCAGCCTCTATTAGAGCAGTAAGCAGGTCTCTGGAGTAACCTGGTATGCAGTGTAGTGAACCACAGAGATGGGAACTCAGGCCCATCCTCCACTCTAACCACTACACTTACCATGGAATTTTGGGGTCTTCCAAACCCCATCTTAATTCCACTGTACCCACATATAAGTGCAGGCAAAAAGACTATTGGTGTGGCGTACAGTGGGTTTTGGAGGGATCAAAATAAGGGGGCTATGGTGAGTTGTGTACCTGGGACTTTTTATGTGAGATTCACTGCAGTGCCCCTAGGGTGCCCAACTACTCTGCTGGGATGTCTGTCTGGCCCTCTTCTACATCCCAATGGCTTGTTAAATGCGTTTTTCTTTTGGATGTGTTGTTTTCTAAAATGGTTCAAAAGATAGACACACTGAGTACAAACACTTTTGGGTTTTTGTTTTTTTTTTTTTTTTTTAAAACAAGATACATTTTAAACTTTTGAAAATGGGTATGTTTGGTACTAGATTTTTGTGCATATTCCATAAAATGTTTAAACTCGGATCATATTGAAAAAGCCCTTCCACGTCAAGTGGGCAAGATTGACATTAACACATTTACGAGATTTGAAAAGTATTTCAGCCATCTGTTTGAGGGCCACAGTGGAATTGTGCATTGGAGACCACTGGCCTAGGGGTCCAGATACCCTTTAGCCAGCCCTGGCACTCAAGAATGAGAAATTTAGAGGCCACTCAATAGCAATACCCATTGGCTGCCTACCGAGTTGTTTTTTTTAACTGAGCTTCAGGAAGAGCTGTAATGTGTTGCTGTATTTGAGAGGCAAAGTGGGGTAGTATCTGAAGGAATAAGGTACCTTTGACAGTCTTCTTTATTATTTATTATCTGAACAGTATTTTATGCAATTGCTATTATCCCAGGACAAGCAGGCAGATATTCTCAACAGTGGGTGACGTCACCGATGGTGCCCGCAGTGGACAGCCTCGAAAGCAGACTTGCTTGAAAATCTTTGTAAGAGCTTCCGAGTGCTGCACTGCGCATGTGCGAATGCCTTCCCACTCGAGTTAGGGTGCGCATCTCCTGTGAGGAACCTCAGTTCAACGTTTTCCGTGGAGCCGAGAAGTTCTCTTCTTTTAGCTCTGCAGCCTTTGTTGCCTTCTCTCACCGCGGCTTTTGTTATTTTATTAGTCGCTGTGCTCGCGTTTTGTTATTCTTTCTTTCTTATACAAAAACTTTAAAAAAAAAACAAAAACAACTTTTATTTTTTTCTTTTTCTTCCGGCAGCGGCCTTTCGGCCTAGGCCTGGCCGCTTACCTCGTTCGGTACGTCGGGCTTCGTGTTTTCTATGTCCCGGCCTCTAACTGGGTTCAAAAAGTGTAGCCAGTACAACAAGACCCTTTCAATCACCGATCCCCATAGTCGGTGTATTGTTTGTCTGGGTCCTGAACATTGTCCCAACGCTTGTTTGTGCTGTGCTACCCTCCAACCTCAGGCCCTTCGTCGACGCCGTGCCAAGCTCCTTCAACTTTTTGGCATGATGGAACAGCCGGCTGACAAGGTCTTGATCTCGGTTTTGGGGATGACCTCGACTAAGTCCTCCACCTCGACTCCAGCTTCTGCCTCCACCAAGGCCTCGACCTCGACTCCTTTGGCCTCGAAGGTCTCGGCGGCACCTCCTCTGAAGACCTCGACGGGTAAGTCTCCTGTCTCTCCTTCAGGTACTACTTCTAAGAAGCCTCCAGAGTCACAGGCATCCCAGGCCATATCTACTGGCCTACCTGCCTCTACTAGACCTCCAGCTAAGCATGCCTCCAAGCATCGGGAATACTCAACCTTGAGGTCGCCCTCCTTCGAGACCTGATCCTTTTGTCTCAGTGCCAATGTTCGAGGACATGTTAAAAGCCATTCTGACCACACAGATTTCCTTGGTCATGGCTCAACTCCTCCCGTCCTCGACCCAGCTTCCTCTGAGCCAACCTGAGCGGCAGTCTGAGACCCCGGTGGAAGCACCTAGAGGCAAGCCTCGGATGTCTCGCCGGTTCTCATCCAGTGACTCTTCACCTACTCGGACATAATCTCCTCCACCTGCTCAAGGCATTCGAGGCATGTCACTTCCAAGCTTCCTCACGAGACATCTCTACAACAGAAGCCTTCACCTTCTTTGGAAACTGAGACTTCTATGCCTCATTTATCCAAGGCTACTGAGACTTCTTCCAAATCTAAACATAAGTCTCGCAAAGCTGCTTCTCCTCGAAGTCCATCGAGGTCGAGGACTCCTTCATCGAGACCGCCTCCGAGGGAGTCTTCTCCTCCTGCCTCGACCCAATCTGTTCCATGAACCCCGGGAACTTCACGATCGAGGGTTTTGAAGCGCACTCACTGACTCCTCACACAGGTAGTGCAGCTTCCTCAATCATTGTGCGCCTGACTCTGAGCCTCTATCTCAGTATTCCAGAGAGGCTTCTTCCTCCTACTCAGCAGTGCCTCGGTCTCGCACTCCTCCGGAAGATGCCTCGACCTCAAAGTCTGCTCTTTTGCCAGGTTCGTCTTCAACATGGGAAAAGCTCCTCAACTGGATCTCCACTCTGATTCCAAATATACACCGGAATACTTGGCTGACATGGAGTTGCCTCATCCATCCAAGGAGCCCTTGAGGCTTCCTATGACTCCACTATTGAAGCAAACTTTCTTAAGGCATATGGAAATTCCTTATTCCATCACAGCCATTCCATCCAAGCTTGAATCCAGGTATTGCACAGTACCCTACAAAGGCTTTAAGAAATCTCAATTATCCCATCAGTCTTTGGTGGTGGAATCTTCTTTAAAGAAAGCTCATCCATCTAAACTTTACGCTGCGGTCCCTCCAGGCAGGGAGGGCCGTACTATGGACAAGATTGGCCGCAGATTATACCAGAATTCCATGATGGCTAACAGAATTCTCAAATATAACTACATTTTCACAACTTATTTCAACCATTTCCTCAAATTGTTGCCTAAATTCTACTCGGCTCTTGAGGAACAAAGTCTTCCAGAATTCAACCAGATCATCAGAACTCTGTCTCAACTTCGCCTCTTCATGCTTTTGAGCTCTCTTCTAGAGTTTCGGCCTTTGCTGTAGCCATGCACCGTCTTTCCTGGCTCTGCATTGTTGATATGGATCCCAATCTGCAGGACCATCTAGCCAACTTGTCTTGCCAGGGGAATTAATTCTTTGATGATTCTATTGAAGCTGCTACAAAGCGCCTCTCCGAACATGAACGCTCTTTTGTTTCTTTGATTCGGCCAAAGCCTAAGACTCCTCCTGCTCGGCCATACAAGCAACCACCACGTCGTTATTCCCAAAAAATGACACCAGCTTTCTCCAGGCCTCTGCCTAGAAGACCTCCACAAAAACAACGACAGCAGAAGACTCAAACTCCTGCTGCGACTAAACCAGCTCAGTCTTTTTGACATTCCCAGTCTGAGCATACCAACCTCCCTGTATCAAAATTCTCTTCTGCCCATAGGAGGTCATCTTCACCATTTTTATCACCAGTGGGAGATGATCACCTCAGATCTCTGGATTCTCACCATCCTTCGGGAGGGATACTCACTACACTTTCTTCAGGTGCCTCCAGATCGCCTTCCAAGAGAATGTCCTTCCAATTCGTCCCAACTTCCCCTTCTTCTTCAGGATGCTCAAGCTCTTCTTCATCTTTGAGCTGTCGAGGAGGTTCCTCTAAACCTGTTATTCCTGTTGTTTTCTAGTCCAAAAGAAGACGGGGGATTTGCGACCAATTTTGGACCTCAGAGCCCTCAACAAATTTCTAGTCAAAGAGAAATTTAGGATGCTATCTTTACCAACCTTATACTCCCTGATGGAGCAGGGAGATTGGCTATGCTCTCTGGATCTCAAAGAGGCTTATACTCGTATCCCGATTCATCCAGCCTCTCGCAAATATCTTCGATTCAGGGTGGGGAATCTTCATCTACAATACAGAGTTCTTCCTTTCAGACTCGCCTCATCCCCCAGAGTCTTTACGAAATGTCTAGTGGTGGTGGCTGCAGCCCTCCATGCCCAGGGTCTTCAAGTTTTTCCATACCTGGACGACTGGCTCATCAAAGCCCCCTCTCAACAAGGGGTTATTGCAGCGACCCAACAGACTATTATGTTCCTCCAAAGCCTGGTGTTCAAAGTCAACTTTCCAAAATCCCAGCTGACCCCATCTCAGTCGCTACAATTCATTGGGGCCACTCTAGACACTGTCCAGCTCCGAGCGTTTCTGCCTCCACCACGTCGGGATACCCTCATTCACCTTTGCCATCAAGTATCTCATCTCACATCAATTTCAGCAAGAGAAATGATGGTTCTGCTCTGTCACATAGCTTCTACAGTTTACGTGACTCCTTTTGCCAGACTTCACCTTCGCATACCTCAGTGGACCCTGGCATCTCAGTGGCAATAAGCTACCAACCCGCTTTCTCAACAGATTACATTGGTGGATGCTCTCTTCCAATCTTTCCAGAGGTTTGCTGTTCCACAATCTCCCTCATCAGAAGGTTCTCACAACAGACTCATCAACCTACGCATGGGGAGCTCATCTCGACGGACTCCGTACCCAAGGTCATTGAAATCCTGTGGACCATATTTGTCACATCAATCTGTTGGAACTCAGAGTGATTTTCAATGCTCTCAAAGCTTTTCAACACCTTCTTCATGACAACGTAATCCTTGTCCGGACGGACAACCAAGTCGCCATGTACTATGTCAACAAACAGGGAGGGATTGGCTCTCACTCCCTTTGTCAGGAAGCTCTGAAACTCTGGGATTGGGCAATCCATCAGAACATCTTTTTCAGAGCTGCATATATTCAAGGTCAGCACAACTGTCTGGTGGACAAATTAAGTCGTCTTCTACAACCTCACGAATGGACACTCAACTCCTCACTTCTACATCAGGTGTTTGCTCAATGGGGGACCCCTCAGATAGACCTCTTTGCGTCTCCCCTCAACAACAAGCTGCCTCAGTTCTGCTCTCAAATATACTCTCCCAAGTGTCTTGAGGCAGATGCTTTTCTCTTGGATTGGACGGGTCATTTCCTCTATGCCTTCCCTCCATTCCCGCTGATTCTCAAGACTTTTGTCAAACTGAAGACAGAACATGCCACCATGATTCTGATAGCTCCTCGGTGGCACAGACAACCGTGGTACTCCCTTCTACTTCAACTCAGCAGCAGGGAGCCTCTACTTCTACCAGTTTTTCCCTCTCTGCTTACTCAGAGTCAAGGATACTTGCTATATACATTTAGCAGCTTGGTACCTTTCAACCTAACTGACTCTATACAGTTCTCTCAGTCTGTACAAGATATTTTGGTAGCTTCTAGAAAGCCGTCCACTCGTCAGTGTTATGGCCAGAAATGAACTAGATTTTCTGCTTGGTGTTCCACTCGTCATCTGGAGCCAATGTCTACCTCCTTGGCTTCTGTTTTGAATTATTTACTCCACTTATCACATTCGGGACTTCAGTCTACATCTATCCAAGTCCATCTTAGTGCCATTGCTGCTTTTCATCAGCCTCTTGATGGGAAACCTCTGTCTGCACATCCTGTGGTTTCCCGCTTTATGAAAGGACTTTTTAATGTTCATCCACCATTTAAACCACCCCCAGTGATCTCAATGTTGTCCTGGCTCAATTGATGAAGCCTCCTTTTGAACCAATTGTAAGGCTCATCTCAAGTATCTTACTTGGAAAGTGGTTTTCCTGATTGCCCTCACGTCTATTCCAAGAGTCAGTGAGTTATAAGCATTGGTTGCGGATCCACCTTTCACTGTTTTCCATCATGACAAGAAGGTCTTCCGTACTCATCCAAAATTCTTACCTAAAGTTTTTTCAGAATTTCACATCAATCAATCTATTGTTCTTCCAGCATTTTTTCCAAAGCCTCATTCTCACCCTGGAGAAGTGGCTCTCCATACTTTGGACTGCAAGCGTACCTTGGCTTTCTACTTGCAACGCACTCAACCTCACAGGACAGCCCCACAACTTTTCATCTCCTTCGATCCAAATAAGTTGGGACACCCTGTCTTGAAGAGAACCATCTCCAACTGGATGGCTGCTTGCATCTTTTGCTGCTATGTTCAGGCTGGTCTCCCTCTGCAGGGTCGAGTCATGGGCCACAGAGTTAGAGCTATGGCGGCGTTTATAGCTTTCCTCAGACCAACTCCTATTGAGGAAATCTGCAAGGCTGCCACTTGGTCCTCGGTTCATACATTCACCTCTCATTACTGTCTGGATACTTTCTCCAGGAGGGATGGCCATTTTGGCCAATCTGTTTTGCAAAATCTTTTTTCTTAACTTGCCAACTCTCCCTCCATCCCATTATGCTTAACTCGGAGGTCATCCACTGTGGAGAATATGCTGCCTGCTTGTCCTGGGATAAAGCACAGTTACTTACCGTAACAGTTGTTATCCAGGGACAGCAGGCAGATATTCTCACAACCCACCCTCCTCCCTGGTTGGCTTCTTAGCTGGGTATCTGAACTGAGGCTCCTCACAGGAGAACGCACCCTAACTTGGGCGGGAAGGCACTTGCGCATGCGCAGTGCAGCACTCGGAAGCTCTTACAAAGATCTTCAAGCAAGTCTGCTTTCAAGGCTGTCCGCTGCAGGGCTCCGTCGGTGGCATCACCCACTGTTGAGAATATCTGCCTGCTGTCCCTGGATAACAACTGTTACGGTAAGTAACTGTGCTTTCTGAGAGCTTCTTGATTACTCTCTAAGCTGTAGACTGAGATCTTGTGGTTTGGTATTTGTCTTTTACTGATGTAATATTTTTCTTATAACTTGTTTATATATAAACCATTTAATACCTGGTTGTCAATAGAGCAGTATGTCAAATTAATAAATCCAATCCAATTAGTAGAGGGTCAAGAGACTTAGAACAGGTTGCGATTGGGCTGGGGCCAATAGTTTCACATGTGGGATGTGTTTTTTTTAAAATCAGACTATTTTATAATTTACAGAATATAAAGTCTCTTTTAATTCCTTGCTTAGGAACTGGAACACCAAAGAGGGGCTCTGTTGAGTGAAATCCAAGCTGCCAAAAACTCTTGGTTTAGCAAGACCTTGAACTCTATCAAAACAGCCACAAGCACACAACCAGCAGCCCCAGCACAGCAGCCTTTGCAGCTGCCCAAGGAGAGCACATAGATCTAGTGAGAACTTAAGGGAAAGAGCACAAAAAGCCTCCTAGCCCAAACCAATTCTCAAGTCCATGCTGCGGCTGCCTCTTACCATGAGGAAGAAACACTTGGAAGAAGCTTCAGATCAACTTTCAGCCATTCCTGCCCCACACAGAAGTGATGCAAAGAACTGGGTGGTTTTATTAGTGAATTCCCCTCCTTGCAGACTGCTTCACTGACCACTACTTTCAGATAATATTCATCCTTCTAGTCTTTTTTTAAATTATTATACTTAGGTAATAGGACAAATATTTATATGACCAGTCCTCATTATTCTATTATCTTGCATACAGACACAGCTTTATGGTTTGCTTTTGCTTCTTGTAAGTAAGGAGAAAAAAGTGGAAAGAAAAAAAAAGAGAGAATTCTCTCACACACAGGCAGACTAACTCTGACAACAAAACTGCTGCCTTCATAATTCTTTGGGATAGAATAAAAAAACAGGACAGATATGGCCTGGTAAACACAGACCCATCTGAGTCTAGTAGGGATTTCGTTTCATCCAGACAGGAAAAGCACCTTTGGTTCAGCACTGGACTCGTAAATGGTGTAGACAAACTTCTTCATTAAGCAGGTTAACTAAGAAATAGTGGAAACACTTGGTATATCCAGAAGGCTTTTCACGCTGCACATTTTTCATTGTAACAAGTTCAACCACAAGAAGTTTAATTTTGAGATATGTTAAGTGTTTCAAGGATAAAAGGAAACACTGTGGTTGTATGGTAGTTCTGAAGGATTTAAAGGGGTTAATTGTACAACTCAGTCCACCATTAACTTTCCCACAGTGCATTTAACCTGGGTTAAAATAGTTCTAAATGCAAGAGAGCTTATTTTGTAGTTGAAAAAAGCATTTAAAAAAATGAAAGACTTGTATTGTAGATTGGCACAGTGGTATCACTAATTTCCGTTTCACTGATAGTGTGTACTGTTACTGGGCTATGTGAATTTTTTTGTTTGTTTGTTTTATTTATGTAAGAATTTATATCCCACTACATCCACAGTTCTGTGCGTTTTTACATTTATACTATCTTCTGCAACACCCCAAAAAAGAAAAAAACATTTGCTCACCAGGTGTCCTCGGTACAGATTATAATCTGGACCAAATTACCTGGTTTTAAAAAGACAAGAAGATGGTTCTGTGTTTGCTCATCCTTAAAAAAGGGGTTTTCAAAAGAGATCAGTCAGCACCCTAATGGTGGTGAGGGAAGCTTTGCATTCTACCTAGACCAGGGGTGTCAAAGTCCCTCCTTGAGGGCCGCAATCCAGTCGGGTTTTCAGGATTTCCCCAGTGAATATGCATTAGATCTATTTGTATGCACTGCTTTCATTGTACGCTAATAGATCTCATGCATATTCATTGGGGAAATCCTGAAAACCCAACTGGATTGCAGCCTTCGAGGAGGGACTTTGACACCCCTGACCTAGACATTCTGAACTAGTCAGTGTGCTGGTTCCAGGCTTGTCAGTCACCCTCTTTAGCATCAAACTCACAAAAAAAAGCATTGGATTGAAATTCTTAATTGTTGGATCTGTACAACAGGAAGATGATAAATCCCAAACATTTGCAGGTTCATCCTCCACCTGGTTTGTCCACAGTGGCTCTTAGACTAGTGCCTTGGTTTCCAAACCTGAGAGTTTAAGAGATTTGATATTCTTCACAGAGAAGAAACCCAGGACTTTGAATTGAGCCACGCCTTCAGGATATGTTTACTCACAACACTGATCAATTTTCCTTCATTTCTCTCATTCAGATATATATATATATATATATATATATATATATAATTTTTTTTTTTTTTTTTTTGCTGCCTTTTATTGTAGTCTGTAAATCTCATAATGCTGGGTAGTAGCTATTAACATTTTCTGTGCAGAAATTGCTTTTCATAAACCCCCCTTTTACAAAACCACGAAAGCGTTTTTTAGCGCCAGCTGGTACATTGAATGCTATGTGCTGTTCTGACACTCATAGAGTTCCCATGAGCGTCAGAGCAGCACACAGCATTCAGTGCGCCAGCCGCTTTTGCGGTTTTGTAAAAAAAAAAAAAGGGGGGGGGAGAAATAATTTAGGAAGGTCAGACTGAACATTGTATAGACTATCATTTAAGGACTGGGATTATTAACCATTTGTAAACCTGTGGGGTAGATATTCAAAGGGGTTTTAATTTGACAGGAGAGGCTCCTGCCCACGTAAACCCCAATCAGCGGGATGGGGGGAGGGGGAGGATGTTCAGCAACTCTTAATCAGGCAGTACTGCTGAATGACATAGCACTGTTTGGTTAATGCTGCAGTGGAGTGAGGGGGCACAGCTGGCATATAGGTGGGCACTGGCCATATTAAGTGTTGATGCTTACATGTCCAGCCAAGATAGGACCACACCAAAAGCAATGCTGTCTTTGCGTGGTTAGGTCCAAAGATATCAGCACTAAATATCAGCCAGCACCTGTTTGCAAAAGACCTGAATATTCACTGCTGGTAAACAGATACTATTGATTATCTGGTTTTATTCATCTCACAGCAGTCAGCGGTCTTAAAACCACTGCATATCACCTGGAGAATTTAGATAATTGTTTCTTGTCATTAGCTACTTAAAATCGAATGCTTTGCCCTCCACCTTTTTTATATTTAAACATGACCCCTAGACAGCATGAGTGGTCACCCCAGGAAATGTGTTGGCCTTAGAGGCTAGTTTCCCCAGAGATAGAAGCCTTCAGCGCTAGCCTTTATAATCAGAAGCTGCCTTGTGTCCCCTCACTTCTGCAGTCCACACAGCCCCAGCTGGCCCTGTTAGCATGCTCAAAGCTAAGTAAATTTCATCACAGCCTGAACCATGGCAAATCTTATATGAGAGGAGAATTTGTGTTTTCCCCATTTACATTGTGCTTGACATTGAATATATGGGAATTAACTATATATTTGGGAGCATAGCTATGCCCTGAGCATTATGCAAATGATTTGGCAATTAGCACTACCCAATCCAAAGGCAGAGTTTACACAAAGAATGCATAGCTATCTGAGTAGAATGGGTTTGTCCCTAGGCTGTCAGCTTTGAACAGCCAGTTCCTGCCACATCACTTCACCCTGCTGTCCTAGTTTTTGAAAAACCCTCCAAAAAAAAACATGTCTAGAGAAGGCTTGAATTTTGATTTATGGCCCTATAAACTAGGAATGGTATACAGAATCACTCATAATTGTGATCATGATTTTATGATGATCTCGCAAGAGTCTGGTAACCTTATAAATCCAGCAAATAAAAACTGAGGGATGTTCATTATTTATGAGTAAATTTTATATAGTGCATAGAGAGACCGTATTAAACTAGAAACATTTACAGAAAGCTGCTTCTAAATAAACTAAAATATTCCTCTTTTGTAAAAGTTCACTTTACTTGCTTTTTAAAAATATTTCCAAGGCCAGTTTATGGGTCACTTAAATCACCTGCACACTTACTGCCCCACCTCCTCAAGATTGTATTAATGGAGCCTGCCAGAGAACTAGATTTCAAAATTGCAGGATGCAGAGGGTCTCTGCTTTATTTTGAAATGTTTGTTATATCTAATTTTCTCCTTATATTTTGCCTTAGGCAACTACCTGGAGGTATCAGATTTTTAAGGTACCCAGGCCAAATTTGGAGCCGGGTCTTGCTTATTGTAGGGTTCTGTTCAAGTGCTGCTTCAGAGGGGCTGCTTTTCTGCCTCTCTGGTCTTTAGAAGCTTTGATCTATATCTCCCAGTTCTCTGAGGTTTGTTCATTAGATCTAGCCCAAAATCTTAAATCCAGCTATCCTTGTGGCTTCCTACTAGATGTCAGGGGTGTCTCTATTTCCAGTATCTCCTTGGAATAGTGAAGACTGCCTGCACCAAACTGTCTACCAAACTAGACAGCAAGTTTACTCTTGATCCTGGAAGTCTCTCACAGAAGCACTAGCAGTACCTCCAGGTCATCTTGCTGGCCCTCTTTTAAGATTTTTTAAAATATTTTTTAGTTTTACTGAGCTGGAGTCAAACTGGAATAGAGAAGCTAAAGGCTGAAACCGAGAACACACAACTCTTTTCTGGATTTGGAGGTTTATTACTGCACAAGCCTGTGTAGCTTTGCACTGTTTGATGACAGGCTTGTTTTTATAGAGTTGTTGACATAAAACAATATATTTAATTTGCAGCAATGCCAAGATGGGGCATATTGCCATAGACCAGCGTTATTTTAGAGAGATTCATCATCAATGCACTCTTTTGACAAACACAGATATCTTACGAGAGTACTCTGTTACTCCAGGATGAAAGATGCTGACATCTTGGGGAAAAATGATCTTGAAAAGATGGAAACTAAAAAATTCACTTTATTCATGTGCTAAAAAGTTGTATTTTTATTTTAAGAAGTAAAATTTGAGGCACAAAGAACCAATAAAAGAATATTGAGTTTGATAAACTTAATGATTCTTGATTAATATAATAAAAATCTTGATAATTGTACATATCGTAAAGAGGTAAAGAAATAAGATGGGATTTATGTTTGTTGGTATGTTATATGTTTATAGAAATACATATTTCAGACAAAGTTGAACTATTGCTTATAAATTAATGGGATTTTAGTTTTTAAGTTATATCTAAAATGTTTATTAAAGAGCCTTTGCAGAAACATGCAGTGGGTAATATGATTACTGGGCCAAAAGAAAAGGCCAATTGTCTTTCCACGTCATAAACCTGTAAAACAGGGATTTAGTCCCAATTCTGTTTGGAATCAACAGCATTGCAACATTCAATAAACTCTGTATAAGAAAATGTTCATGGATGCATTTGGCTTTGTGTTATTATTAAAAAGTTGTAGCAGGTACTGTGAATTGTGCTCAAAATGTGTTTAGAAATACTAGGGATAATTTTCTGAGAGGAGTTTATTAACCACCTTTATGAAGAAATTGACCCAAGGCGATATACAGCCCACATGCTTAGGCTTGAACCCTTATGCCAGCTCACATAAATGTTTGCACCTAAGTTCCAGTGATATACATATAACAGTAGTTTTCAACTTGTCCTGGGGGATCACCAGCCAGTCAGGTTTCCAGGATATCCCTAAGAAATACTAATTATCATTCCCATTTGGAGTATGTTAGAAAATCACTGAATGTGCGTAGAAACTTTCCACCCAAAAAAACCCAAGTCCACTCCTCTATTCAAAATATCATTAAAAAATATATGATGTGCTCAGACCCATAACCAAAATGCCACAGGATAGGTAAGGGTTACTATGGAACCATCATAGCCACATCAATATCCCAACTGCCTATACCTTGTCATACCTTTACAATCTTTTTATCACCAACTCTTTTATATAAATATATATATACACACACTCACATGTATTTATCTTTAAAGTGTGACTGGTGGTTCTTCTACTTCATGGTATGCCTTGCCACCTGGACAGTGGCATACCGGGGAGGGGGGGGGGGTCCGCCCCGGTGCACACCTCAAGGGGGTGCACAGCTGGCCACCGGGGAATAGGCTGCCACCAGGGAAAGGCTACCACTGCCACGATCGGGAACAAGCCGGTGCCAAGTTCTCCCTCCCTGCTTCTCTTCCCCACAGGGCCAACCAACTCTTTGCCACTCGTCAATTCTGACGTCGGAGAGGATGTTCTGGGCCAGCCAATCGCTGCCTGGCTGGCCCGGAATGTCCTCTCCGACGTTAGAATTGACGTCAGGCGGCGAGAGTTGGCAGGGAAGAAAAGAAAGGAGGGAGAACTCGGCGCCGGCCTGTTCCCGATGGTGGCAGTGGCAGCCTTTCCCTGGTGGCGGTGGCAGCAGCATGTTTCCCAATGGCGGTGGCATGGGGGAGGGCAGGGAGAAAGAAAGTGGGGGACATGGAGCCAGAAAGAAAGAAAGGGGGCAGAACAGAACAGAAAGGTATAACGCCTGTGGGGAAGTTCCCGGTACCCTTCCTTCTTTGTATTTCAGTGGAGCTCAATTGCTTTGGGACTTAACTGAAGAGGGCACTCCACTCCACTGGCAATGTGGGAGGTGCTGAAAGTTGTAAATATCACACTTCTACAAAAGCCAGTTTACAGGTATGGATTAATAACCTAACGCACAGACTCCTGAGAAGATTAACAGAAAGATTATCCAGGTAAGAACCTAATCTTTCATTACAGACACATAATCTGTCTACCTGCAGCCTATAAACTCTTCACAGCAGTATATACTGATTGTTTATTTTAATCACATTGACTCCTATAACATAATGACAATAGAGCAGAAGGGTACTAAGAATGGAGTTTATGGGGCCAAAGACAGGTAGTTAATGCTAAATAAAGTTATCATGTCTGAGGCTAAGAAAAGTAGAAGTCCACTTGATAAAAGAGTAGCATAGCAAATATTAGAATAAATGAAACTAAACATGGATTGACAATAAGAAAGCCTTTGATAGCATCTAAGATCAAGTTCACTGAAAAATTGGCAAAACCATACTGTTTCTGAAGCATGAAGATGGATAGTTTGTCATTCCTAACATCAAGATCCAATGAGAAATATTTCATGGAGGAGACACAATAACTTTTGTTTTCTGTGGCAAGTAATCCACCAAGTGCTCTTAACTCTTTGGGTTATTGATCCAAAGGTTAAATCACACTTAGTGTTTATAGATAATTGCAGTGCTACAATTTCAGTGACCAACTATTAGCAGAACAATTCTGTATATTCAGAAGCTCTTTCAAGGCTGTACTGGCAAGTTTAACAGTAGATTCTGTTGTAATCCTTCCACAAATGTCACTTTGTTGTAATGCATCTCTAACAATGTTAAGGGCTTCATTTTGTGGAATATTTGTATATAAAGAGTCAATGTCCGTTGCGACCAGAAAATAATCATCTTCACATTGCAAGCCGTTTAAAAATGTTAATAATGTGAGCAGAGTCTCTAATATAGAATAGGATCTTAGGGGCAAGAGGTCTTAAAAATTCATCTCTGAAAATTGCTAAAAGTTTAAGAACCAAACCAAACTAATGCCAGAGAATATGGTACTCATTTTCAAAGCAGATGAATGTCTTAAAATGCCTAAAAATATCATTCTACTAAAAATATCCAAAATCCTGATTTTGGAAAGTCAGAATTTGGACATTTCATCAAGCAGTGGCTTCCCCCAGGTCTGTCTCTATAGCAGACTGTGGACCTTTCCTCCAGGAACTTGTCCAAACCTTTTCTAAAACCATCTAGGTTAACTGCAGTTAAAACATCCTCTGACAATGAATTCCAGAGCTTAATTATTCTTTGAGTGAAAAACATATTTCCTCTTATTTGTTTTAAAAGTATTTCCATTCATGTCCCCTCCTCTCCCTGTGGGCCTAGCATCCATGTCCCTTCTTCTCCCCTGCCCCACCTGCAGTCTAGCATCCATGTCCCCACCACTTCTCCATGTAGGTCTGGCCTCTCTCCTATCAACCCCTCCCCCCCCCCCAATGAGAGCTGACATACCTGCAGGCCTCCCAAGGCAGCAGTAACAGTAGTAGCCAGTCGGCAGAGGCAGTGCTTTGAAGTGGCTGCTTGCAGCTGCCTGGGCCTTCCTTCTGCCACTTCACCCATCTACAAGAAGTGACGCAGTAGAAGGCCCTGGTGGAGCTAGTTGCAAACAGCCTGGTCATAGCACTGCTTCTGCCAGCTGACCACCACTACTGCTGCTTCTTCAGGAGGCTCGCGGGTATGTTGGCTCTCGAGGAAGGGGGGGGGAGAGTTTCAGTCGTTCAGTCGAAGAACAGGCAGAACAGAAGGTCTGTGCAGAATTCTATGCGAATGGGGAATTCTGTACAAATTCTGCACTGTGCAGTTGCACAGAATTCCACTAAGAGTATTCTTTGAACCTTTTCTAATTACGCTTTATCTTTATTGAGATAGGACAACCAGGACCAAAATGCAATACTCAAGGTGAGGTCACATCATACAGCAGTACAGAGACCTTATAATATTTTCTGTCTTATTTGCCATCCCTTTCCTTAGTAGTACATAGCATCCCAGCTGCCCCATTTCACAAACTAACCCACATACATTATCCTAAATACCCTCTACACATGCTTCAGCTCCAGATTCAAGTTTCAAGTTTATTAAATTGTTTGATTAAACGCTTTTCCAATTTCAGAGCGTTTTACATAAATAAAATAGAGTTTAAAATGGACTCACTTATACAATTACTATTCTACTAAACAATTCCCATATCCAAGTTCCATACATACTCTCACACCCTTTCGCTCTCTAAAGCATTGAAAACAGGACAGTCTTCACTCTATAACAAGCAAAATAGCACTATAAGGGCTCCATCTTAATTTTAGCCCTAGATGCCCATTTAATTATAGCAATATCACCGGCAGTAAAAACTTATTTCCTAGTAACTAGAAAACTCAGCACATGCAAAGAAGTCAACATTGACAGGACTCCACAAACAAAACTTTATAAAAAAAACTAAACAAAAGAAACACCAACTTCAATATGGTGCAAAATTTAATCATTCCCAAACATTTCTTTTGCGAGTTCAAGTTGCTAATCCAAACCTAAAAAATGGGCTCCTGACAGTTTGTTCAACCCATGCTAAGGCGTCATGAACACAAGCACATTAGTTACTTAAAAGATCACACAATTAACAAGTTGGTTTTAACCATTAAGGCAATAAAGTGACGGGAAGAGGCGATGCAGGCACCTTGAAGAAGCGGCATGACAGTGAACCAAGATTAGGCCTCAATTCAGTAAAGAGAAAAGGGTTGGGATATTCACAAAGTTAAGAGACCTTCTCAGGTTCATCGCTCCCAGGGCCGCTGAAAAATGTACACTTAAACTTATTTTCTCTACCACGAGCCGGGGACAAGTCTCGGGAAAGACAAAGCGACTCCATCTTACCCTGTTGAAGTAGTCTTGCACAGAGCGCCCACTTAATCCAAAACCGGACAAAAGTAACCAAATTATACATAAACAATAGATAAAACCCAAATATATTAACAAATTAAAAAACTAAAAATGCCTAAAATACAAACTGTGCCAGTATGTATTGCCACGAGAATGTATAATAAAAAATGGGGAGTTAGCAAAGCGAAACTGAATGTGTCAAAGGCTAGCCTAGGAGAAAACACCTAAAAGTGAACAATGAGGTTGGCCTCTCTGAGGGACCATGGCCAGACTGCCAAGACTAGGGAGGGTACTAGATAACTATAGATAAGACTGCAAAAACGTAAAGTCAAACAGTTATGCTAAAAGAAAAGATTTAAAAAATGAACCAGTTGGGCTCAAAATAAAACAGCTAGGCTAAAAATGGAAAATGTAAATAAAAGATGAGAAATGTAAATAAAAATAAAAATCGCCAGATCTCTTATGGTGAGACACCAGAGAAATCAGTCAAGAAGGGTTAAGAAGGCTAGCTTGAGAAACCATATGTTAGAGGAAAAGTGCATTGAAGAAATTGGTTAAAACGCAAAAAGCACAAAACAAGATGCCGGTCTAAAATCAGAGGCGCGGAGTGGCAAAGGCTAACGGACCGCTGAAGGGAAGCAAAATGAACAAAGCCTCAACTACCGAAAAACCAAAATTATAAACAAATTATGAACAGGAGAAACTCCGACAAGCACGGAGGAACAAGGTCTACAAAAAAACCCAAATATAAATGCATTAAGAAAAGTACTTACTAAATATAGTACTGACATCAGTTCTGAGTGAATGGAACACACCACAGGAAAGTAAAAGTATAAAAAAAAAAAAAAGGGTGGATGACGTGGATGAATCTCATTAGTCCAAACATGGATGAATGTAGTGAAAAATCGCTAACTAAAGATCGTGGGAAGAAACGTAAGGAGCACTGAAGGAGGATATGAGGATAAATCTCATTGGTCTAAAATCTTGAACTTACTGAGAAAGCCATTGAAGATAATGTATATGAATTAGAACATTATCTTCAATGGCTCTCTCCCGTGTTAGCCCAAAGCGAACTCATGCTCCAGGGCTCTAACGTGTGCATGCCGGCTTCCCTTCTCTTCTCTCCCCCCCTCCCCCCAGTACATAACTTCCGGTTTTGGAGGGAAGAGAAGGGAAGCCGGCACGCACACGTTTAGAGCCCCAGAGCATGAGTTCGCTACGGGCTAAGGTGGGAAATCTCCAAGCCAGTGAGGGGTTTTTGTTTTTTTTTTAAATGTTGAGCATCAGCAGCGGTGGCAGCAGGATTCATAATCGGATGACAGCTGGGTGGTCATCTAAATTAGCCAGGTAGACCGCCCGGCTAAAAGGCCCTAGGGAGAACACTGGCATGTTTTGGGCAGGACTAGGGAGGGCCCAAAAGTATGACGTCCAACAGGAATTTTCAAATGAGAAGAAATGTCCTTGTCTAAAAAAGTACAACCCAATAATTATTACCTGTTGATTTTTCAATTATTTGATCTTATATCAAGTTTTACTTCCAAAGATGTTTCAACAATATTTCTCTTCAACCAATCTTATTTATATCAATTTAAGACATTTGTATGGACCTTCTGTTTGTAACTAGGCACCACACTGCCATTTACTTTTTATTCTGCATCAGTCCAGATTTATTAAACAACTTTATTTTATTCTGTATTTTTTCATTTATTTAATTTAAAAAAATAAACGATGTGTCTATCATTTTTGTATATAGCTCAAGCCTAATAGTTTTCATATTCCTATTGGTGCTGTGATTAAAAGGAACCCATCACTTATCTTAACAGTAGACAGTTCCTCCTGCACCTCCCCCTGCAGGAGGAACTGTCTACTGTTAAGATAAGTGACGGGTTCCTTTTAATCACAGCGCCAATAGGAATATGAAAACTATCAGGCTTGAGCTATATACAAAAATGATAGACATCGGTTTTTTTTAAATTAAATAAATGAAAAAATACAGAATAAAATAAAGTTGTTTAATAAATCTGGACTGATGCAGAATAAAAAGTAAATGGTAGTGTGGTGCCTAGTTACAAACAGAAGGTCCATACAAATGTCTTAAATTGATATAAATAAGATTGGTTGAAGAGAAATATTGTTGAAACATCTTTGGAAGTAAAACTTGTCTAAAAAAGGACATTTTTATATACACCTGTTTGAGTCGCATCCAAGTTACAAAAAATTGTTCCAATTAAGCAGCTGGCAACTGGAGGGATTAAGGCATGATCCCTCCTTAATCCACCAGTGGTTGCTGTTTCCCTCCCTCTCCCCTGAAGGTAAAACCATAAAGAAAAATAAGGCTCTGTCACTGCAGATATTATGGCTAAAGCAGCAAGCAGGTCAGAAGCGTAGCCTAGTGGCTAGTGCAGTGGACTATAAACTAAAGGACACAGGTTCAAGTCACACTTCAACTATAAAATGCTGAGTGGAGTGGAACAGGTAGATGTGAATCACTTGTTTACTTTTTCATAAAACAGGGGACATGCAATGAAGCTACTAAATAGTAAATGTAAAATAAACCAGAGAAAATATTTTTCACTCAATGTAATTAAACTCTGGAATTTGTTGCCAGAGAATATGGTGAAAGTAGTTAACATAGCAGGGTTTAAAAAATATTTGGATAATTTTCTAAAAGAAAAGTTCTTAGGCCTTTACTAAGATGGACTTGGGAAAAAGCACTGCTTGATGACATCCCTTATGTGCAGGTGAGCGTTGTCGTGAAGAATGAGTGGCCCAGCCAAGAGCAACTGAGGTCAGGTTTTGTGCATTTTTTGCAAAAAAAAATCACGATAATACACTGCTGTGACGCTTCTTCCACATGGAACTTTGTCTGTGATGATGATGCCTTCATGATCATAAGCAAAAATCATTTGTTTGACTTTTGATTAAGCTCATTGAAATGTTTTGGTCGTGGGGAAGATAGAGCTCTCCAATCATTATTGAAAAACTACACAGGTGTTACCTCATGCTCCCTAAAGTCCAGACATGAGTCCACCAGACTTTGACCTTTTTCCAAAGTTGAAACAACCTATGTGTGGACATTGTTTTGCATCTCTGGAAGAGCTTTCTTCCACCAGTACCTGAGCCATTCGTCAACGGAACAAAAACGGTGTCTTGGATGGAATAATGAAGCTTCCAGGACGTTGGGACTTGGTCATTGTAAAGCAGGGAGACTATATTGAAGGATTGTAAAGAAATACTTGGAAAAAAAAAATAAACATGTTAAAAAAAAAAAATAGTGTGCATTATTTATGAAATCACCCTTATATTTGGATCCTGGCAAATTAACCAGCAGGGTCCCACAAAAGATATTTATGTGGGTATTGGCTGAATATCGGTGGGACCTTATATAAGAAAAACGGCTAGTCCTGGCCCCCTCACTCTCCGCAAAAATCTAAAGTTTCTGGAGCTCCCACTCTCACTTCCACAGCTCTCCTTACTTGGCCTGCTTGTTCCAGCATTCTATTCAAAATGTCTCCCATGACCTCTAGCAGCAGCCTTAAACAAGTGTTTCTCAACTCAGACCTGGAGTACCTCCTTGCCAGTCAGGATTTCAGGATATCCACAATGAATATGCATAAACTAGATTTGCATACACTGCCTTTCACTATATGCAGATTTCTTGCATGCATATTTATCACTGTGGATATCCTGAAAACCTGCTAAGGTGGTACTCCAGGACCGCGTTGAGAAACACTGCCTTAAAGTACTTCTCTCTTCAATGCTTGCTCTAGCTCTTTCATTTAAGAGGAAAGAGCGTAGCATTGATGTCTGTGGCACCCTGATGGTCTTTTTCCATTCCTGGGAGTTCTGCGATTCCTTGAAAGGGGATGGGAATTGATATACTGCTTTTCTGTGGTTACAATCCTAGCGCTTTAATTTGTACCTGAGGCAATGGAGTGTTACTCATACTTACAAGCAGTGAGAAATCAAACCCAGTTCCCCAGATTCTCAGGCCACTGCACTATCCATTAGGCTACTGTCTCCAGTAGTTTTTCCACTGCCTTCCACTTGTCTACCACTCACGCAAAAGTGACAGGACTATAATTTTCCATTTCCTACTTGTTCTTCACCTTTGAGCAGCAGTGCTGCCTGTGTTGTTCTTGGTCTCTTGTGGATTTTCTTTTACCTACCAGTTTCCTCCTGCTACATTGGACTTCCAGCTGGAATCTGGTGCCATGAGCCCTCCTTCACAATCATTTTGAGACCTCCTCTCAGCTTACTTAAGCTGGAGGCTCTGGAACAGCCATTCCTAATTCAGTCTTGCTTGCCCTGTTTTGGTAGCATGGAATATTACTACTCCTTGGGTTTTGGCCAGGTACTAGTGACCTGGATTGGCCGCCCTGGACTTGATGGCTACTGGACTTGATGGACCATTGGTCTGACCCAGTAAGGCTAGTCTTATGTTCTTAGTCTCAATGGGTTTCAGGAAATCCATGATAAATATTCATGAGTTAGGATTTGCATGAACTGAGGTAGTGCTTGCAAATTTATACCATGCATATTCATTGTGGATAACTGAAAAACCCACTGGGACTAAATGTGCCCCCAGGACTGGATTGGAAAGCACAGTTACTTACCGTAACAGGTGTTATCCAGGGACAGCAGGCATATATTCTCACATGTGGGTGACATCATCTACGGAGCCCCAGCGCGGACAGCTTTTCAAGCAAACTTGATTGAAGTTTCAAGTTTGCTACACTGCACCACGCATGTGCATGCCTTCTTGCCCACTAGAGGGCGCATCCCCACCTCGTGGTTCTCAGTTCCATAACCAGCAAAGAAGCCATCCCCGGGGAGGAGGGCGGGTTGTGAGAATATATGCCTGCTGTCCCTGGATAACACCTGTTACGGTAAGTAACTGTGATTTATTCCAGGACAAGCAGGCATGATATTCTCACATGTGGGTGACCTCCAAGCCAACCAAAAAAGGGCAGGTGGGAGGATGGCAATTTAGGAAAACAGGTTACGTAACACCGACTGGCCAAACCGGCCGTCGCTTCTGGACAAAGTGTCCAGAGAGTAGTGGGAGGTGAACGTATGAACCGAAGACCAAGTGGCAGCTTTACATATGTCCTCCACAGGAGTAGACCGGAGGAAAGCAACAGAAGCTGCCATAGCCCGGACCTTATGCCCCGTGACTCGACCATGGAGCGTGAGGCCAGCCTGAGCGTAGCAAAAAGAAATACAAGCAGCTAGCCAGTTGGACAAGGTGCGCTTGGAAACAGGATGTCCCAGCCGATTAGGATCAAAGGACAAAAATAATTGAGGAACCGTCCGATGAGACTTGGTACGTTGGAGATAAAAAGCCAACGCCCTCTTACAGTCCAGCGTGTGAAGCGCCGCCTCACCAGGATGAGAGTGGGGCTTCGGGAAGAACACCGGAAGGACAATAGACTGATTGAGGTGGAAATCAGACACAACCTTAGGTAGAAATTTTGGATGGGTGCGAAGAACCACCTTGTCATGATGGAACACAGTAAAGGGCGGGTCCGCAACCAAAGCCTGAAGCTCACTAATTCGACGAGCAGACGTGAGCGCAAGTAAAAAGACCACCTTCCAAGTGAGAAACTTAGGAAGAGACTTGTCAATCGGCTCAAAGGGAGGTTTCATCTGCTGAGCCAAGACCACATTCAGATCCCAAACTACAGGAGGAGGTTTCAGAGGAGGATTAATATTAACTAAACCCCTCATGAAACGAACCACCAGAGGATGAAGAGAGAGAGAACGTCCCTCTAGATGCCGATGGAAAGCAGCAATAGCACTAAGATGTACCCGGATGGAAGTTGTCTTCAACCCAGACTTGGACAAATGCAACAAATATTCCAGCACCGAGGACACCGGAACCAAACTTGGATCCAGATGGTGCGAGGTACACCAGGATGAAAATCTGGTCCACTTCTGAGAATAACAAAGCCGAGTCGAGGCCTTGCGCGAGGCTTCCAACACCTCCCTGACCGCCGAAGTCAGGGGGAAAGGAACCAAGCCGTCAGATGTAATGACTGAAGATTGGGATGCAACAGCGAACCCCGACTCTGAGACAGCAGAGAGGGGAACACCGGCAGAAGTAGAGGCTCCCTGGTACTGAGTTGAAGAAGCAGGGAGAACCAGTGCTGACGAGGCCAACGAGGCGCAACGAGAATCATAGTGGCGCTGGATGACTTGAGGTGAATCAACGTCCTCAAGATCAGAGGAAAAGGAGGAAACGCATAAAGGAATCTCCCTTCCCAGTTGAGAAGGAAGGCGTCTGCCTCGAGACGGTCCTGGGAGTAAATCCGTGAACAGTAGAGGGGCAGTTTGTGAGTCTCCGGGGAGGCAAACAGATCCACCTGAGGCGTTCCCCAGCGGTCGAAGACCTCGCGCAGAACTCGGGAGTTTAGCGACCACTCGTGCGGCTGGAGAAGACGACTGAGTTTGTCGGCCAGACAATTCTTCTCTCCCTGAATGTAAACCGCCCGCAGGAAGATGTTCTGGGAAGTCGCCCATTCCCAAAGGCGCAAGGCCTCCTGGCACAGGGACCAGGAGCCCGTTCCCCCTTGCTTGTTTACATAATACATTGCCACCTGGTTGTCCGTCCGTACCAGGACCACCTGATTGCGCAGCAGATGACCAAACGCCCGAGCTGCCAGAAAGATGGCACGAAGCTCCAACACATTGATGTGACACTGACGGTCCTCCGCCGACCATGGTGCTTGAGTCCGCAGACCGTCGAGGTGAGCCCCCCACGCATACTCCGAAGAGTCCGTGGTCAGGACCTTGTGATGTGGAGGGACGAGAAAGAGCAAACCCCCGGAAAGATTGGAAGAGTTGGTCCACCAACGGAGCAATCGACACAAGGAAGGAGTGACCGCTACAGGGAGGGAGAGCGGGTCTCGATCCTGACGCCACTGGGAGGCCAAGGTCCACTGAGGAATTCTCAGATGCAATTTGGCAAACGGCGTGACATGAACTGTCGAAGCCATGTGGCCGAGTAGAATCATCAGTCTGGGCGCAGAGACGGAGCGCTGCCGCAGAATCTGGCGGGCCAGGCGAAGCAGAGCCTCCAGTCTCGATGAGGGAAGGAACGCACGAAGGCGAACCGTGTCCAGCACGGCCCCGATAAACTGAAGGGATTGAGCTGGGCACAACTGCGACTTGGGAAAATTTACCTCGAACCCCAAACGTTGGAGAAAACTGATAGTCTGTCGGGTCGCTGAGATAACCCCCTCCCGGGACGAAGCCTTGATCAGCCAATCGTCCAGGTAGGGGGAAGACCTGCAGTCCCTGAGATCTTAGGGCAGCCGCGACCACCACCATACACTTCATAAAGACCCGAGGAGACGAGGCCAGCCCGAAGGGAAGGACGCGATACTGGAGTTGCAACTCCCCCACCTGGAACCGTAAGTACCGGCGGAAGACGGGATGCACCGGAACATGAGTATATGCTTCCTTCAGGTCCAGGGAGCACATCCAGTCCCCCGAGTCTAACAGAGGGTACAGGACTGGGAGGGACAACATACGGAACTTCTCCCGGACAAGAAACTGGTTGAGCCCTCGGAGGTCCAGAATTGGGAGTAAGTCCCCTGTCTTCTTCGGGACCAAAAAGTATCGTGAGTAAAACCCCCGTCCCGTTTGGTTCGGGGGAACAGGCTCCACCGCCCGAAGGCTCAACAAGGACTTGGCTTCCAACAGGAGAAGAGGAAGCTGGTCTCGACAGCCAAGAGAAGCCCCCGGCGGATGTTCCGGCGGACTAGCTAAGAAGTTTAGTGAGTAACCTTCGGAGATGATCCGGCGCACCCAAGCGTCCGACGTGATCTCGGCCCAGGCTGGAAGAAAGGCCTGCAATCGGCCCCCGATCGGAAGGGGGTCTTTTGACAGTGCGGAGGGGGCCCGCCCCCAACCACGCATCACGTCAAAAAGACGGAGCGGGTTTAGATGCTCCTTGCGCTAGAGGCTTTGGTTGGGACGCCCTGCCCTGCTGCTGAGGACGTCGAGGCGGTGGCCTGGAGAAGGCCGGCGTCGACTTCTGCGGGTACCGCCGCGGAGGGGGTCTAAACGGCTTCTGCGGCGGAGCCCGGGGCTTGGGACGGACCAACGAGGCAATAGAGCGTTCGTGTTCAGACAAGCGCTTGGTCGCCGCCTCCAAGGATTCGTCAAACAACTCTGAGCCAACACATGGAAGATTGGCCAGACGTTCTTGCAAATTCGGGTCCATATCCAGGGTACGGAGCCATGCCAGGCGGCGCATGGCCACCGAGAAGGCGGACACGCGAGAGGCGAGCTCAAATGCGTCATACACAGCATGGAAGAGGTAGAGACGCAGGTGGGACAAATTGGACATAAAAGCCCCAAAATCCTCTTTATGGGAATCCGGCATGACTCCATAATACCTCGGCAACGACTTCACCATCTGTCTCAAATAAGACGAGAAGGTGAATGCGTAATTGAGGACCCTGGTCGCCATCAAAGAGTTGGAATAGAGGCGACGGCCAAACTTGTCCAAGGTCCGTCCCTCCCGTCCGGGGTGAACCGCCGCAGAGACCCTGGAAGGCTGCGACTTCTTCAAAGCCGACTCCACCAGTAGGGACTGGTGGGACAGCTGCGCCTTATCAAAGCCCTTGCACGGAACAGTGCGATACTTGGATTCCATCTTAGAAGGCACCGCTGTGACTGTAAGAGGGGAGTCAAGGTTCCTCAAAAAGGTCTGGCTAAGAACCTTATTAAGAGGGAGCCGAGGCGTCTCTCTGGGGGGAGAAGGTAAAATCCTGCTCCTCCAAAAACTCCTTGGTGTACTGTGATCCTGCTCCCAGGTCAAGGTCCAAAGCCCTTCCCATATCTAGAACGAATCTAGAGAAAGAGGAGGGCTTCGAAGGTGGAGATGGAGATCGAGACGAGCGCCTCGCCAAGAAGGAAGGAGAAGCCTCGCGTGAGTAACGAGGTTCCCTTCCCGTGCCAGACCCCGAACCCCAAGAAGCCGCCCCGAGCGATCGAGGCAGGGTCGGGGACCGCCCATGCCCCGAGGAACCCCTACGGGAAGTCCCCGGGGTATGGGGCACCGAGGCACGCCCCATTCGTCTTGGCGAAGAGTCCCTCGAGCACTCAACCTCAGACGAACGGAACAGCCTCGGATTATCGAGGCGTAGTTCGGAGACCCGCAGGGTCTCGGCCCCGGTCGGCGAGGAGCGACCGTGGCGTCGAGGAGAAGCCCGTTGGTGTCTGGGCTTCCTCGATCGACGCTTTGCCCGAGGCCGACCCGAGGGCGAGGAACCCCGGGAGGACCTCGACGAGGATGAAGAGGAAGAGATCCTCCGAACTCGCCGCACCTTGTCCCGAGGCCGCACACTCCGCTCAGGCTGGTCCGCCGAGGTTGAGGGCAAGGTCGGGGCCGAGGCCGAAACCCCCCCCCCCGGGCCCGAAGTCGAGGGCACTGAGACCGAGGTCACCGACGCCGGGGAAGCCGAGGCCGAAGCCTGCTGAAGTTGCGTGAGGGCCCCGGACAGCTCCGAGGTGATAAGAGCCCGGAGCAAGTCCTGGAAGACGGGTACCCCCATCATAGCCGGCAGATCCGGGGCCGTCGGGTGCTCCCTCGAGGGCGACCTCGGTATCGAGTATTCCCGCGGGGCACCCGACTTCGGCTCTCGGGGCGGGGCCGAGGACGACCCACACGCCCCCGCCGAGGAACTCGAGGATGGCTTCTTCGAGCCTGAAAGTGAAGAAGGAAGTGAGGACTTACCTTTCGCCGACTTCGGAGTCGAAGACACCGACTTCGACGTCGAGGGCTCCCGGGGCGAGGACGAAGGAGTCGAGGCCGAGGTCAAGGCCGGGGCCGAAGCCGAGGCCGACGTCGAGGCCTTCCCCACCACGGTGTCCACTGCAAAGAGCTCCGCCATAGGAGCCTGACGGCGGCAGAGAGCTCTCCGTTGAAAAGTGGAGCACCGGGAACAAGTGTCGGTGGGGTGCTCAGGGCCCAGACAACGCAAGCACCACCAGTGAGGATCGGTAATAGAAAGAAGCCGATCGCACCGGGTGCACTTTTTGAAGCCCGTCACAGGACGGGACATGGGCCCAAAAACCGGCCGGGAACAAGCGAGGTCCCGCGGCCGCGGCTACCGGGAGCCCCCGGAGCCGAACGAAAAAGTTTTGTTTGTTTGTTTTTTCGACGAAAACTGAAAGAAATAAAAGAACAAAAAGGAGAAACACAGCGACCGAGTCAAAAAAGAGACACAGCCGCGGTGACAGAAGGCAAAACTAAGAGCACAATTTCCACAGGGCTTCTGGCTCCGTGGAAGAGAATGAACTGAGGACCACGAGGTGGGGATGCGCCCTCTAGTGGGCAATAAGGCATGCACATGCGTGGTGCAGTGTAGCAAACTTGAAACTTCAATCAAGTTTGCTTGAAAAGCTGTCCGCGCTGGGGCTCCGTAGATGACGTCACCCACATGTGAGAATATCATGCCTGCTTGTCCTGGGATAAATAAATGTACTGGTGTCTGCAATTATGGATCTAAATTCCAGCCACTAGGTGTTGTGATGGCATGATACCAGCAGCTGTGAACACTGCCTCTACATCCCAGCCAACCCGGGAATCAAAGCCATGTCACTGTGCAGGGCAGTGCTACCAAGCCAGCTCATCTCGTGTGTATTAATTCTGGAAAACAGGCAATGAGTGTTTTGATCCTGTAGCATATTATTGACTCTGTAATGTATGTATCTCTGATCCAGAAAACTTTGTGTATGTATCCTTGTAACCCGTTCTGAGCTCCTGGGGAGGACGGGCTATAAAAATGAACAAATAAATAAATGAGGAGAGTAGTCTTGGTATTCTAGAGTCACAGGTATGCTCAGTATTCACAATGAAAAATAATGAAATAAGCATCTGACAGGAATTTTATGGTGAAAGGAGCTGCTCCTTGGTACACAGTATACAAATAGAGCAGAAAAAAATAATTTACATTGTCCAACTTGACACAGACAAGAGGACACGGAATGAAGCTAAGGGGGGACAGGTTCAGGACAAATATCAGGAAATTCTGCTTCACGCAGAGAGTGGTTGACACCTGGAATGCCCTCCCGGAGGAGGTTATTGCGGAATCGACGGTCCTAGGATTCAAAAGCAAACTGGAGCACATCTCCTTACGAGAGGCATAGAGGAATATGGGTGACTAAAATTACGCCTGGTATACACTGGGCAGGGCCTCCGTGTGTGCTGGACTTGATGGACTGAAGGTCTGATCCGGAGATGGCGCTTCTTATGTTCAGGTCTCAAAGGAGTTGATTGAATCCAGCAGCATAAAAGTAATAAAAATCGTATTTAATTTACCAAGTTGGGATCATAATGTTAACTGTCCACAATTTTATCTATTTACAGTTCAGTAAATCTTTCAGTCTAGTAATTAGGTAACTAACCCCCTCTTTTACTAAGGTGCGGTATGCTTTTTAGCGCACGTTAAATATTATCGCATGCTAAACGCTAACGCGTGCATGTTATCCTATGGACGTGTTAGCAGTTAGCGCACGCTATAACACTTAGCACACCTTAATAAAAGAGGGCCTGAGATTCAAAAGCCCAGTGCAGAAATGACAACATCCCCATCCCTCCACTAGGGACAAGAACTCAATGCAGTCAGTGAGAGACAAGAATGTAGGTTGTACCTGACCCTGGGGGGAAAAAATGGTGTGTGTTCAAGAAAAAAAAACTCATAACCTCCCCCACCCAAAAGCCTGTAAAAATCATAGGGAACCCCCCCATCCCCCACCCGAAAGATCACAAAACTGATTTTGGGGTAGGCAGAGTCAGAGCTCTGAACATGCAGCCTCCAATCTTTTCATCCTAAGAACTTAATAGTTTCAGATAACTTCTGAGGAACTACTGTAGGTACCTACTGTATGGGTAATTATTAATTACTGATTTAGATGATCTCCACAGATGAGATACTTGTATATCTTGAAATAAACATTCTCTTATTTCTCCATTATGCTCATCACCTTGCCTTTGCCTGGTTACTTTTCCTTCTTACATGATGCAAATGATGTCCTCCAAGATCTGTGCCCCAGATCCTCACATGCCAGATTGGCTGAAGTCCTCCTCATTGATCGATGATGCCTGAGAGGGAGAGGGCTAAGATTCATCTCTCAATACCATTAGTCTTTCCACAGACTCCAGCTCAGTCCTCCTCCTCCTTAAGAGTCTGCAGGCCAGCTGACCTGGATGTGATATGATTCTAATTCTTCAGGGGACACCGTATCTGGAGCATTACACATAAGGTCACGTCCACGATATGTTTTGGGGAAGGCAATAACATCACGAATACTCTGAGCTCCAACGATGAGACAGATCAGTCTATCCAGACCTACAGTTACAAGACAAGGTACTTTTCTAAGAGCCAAGATTGTCCTAGAAAGTTGAGTGCATGTCTGGGATACCTAATCAAGAGAGTACTGAAAAGCTGGGGATCCCCGCACTACTGTGCCCCTTCTGTCTTTCCCATCCATCCCTAGATGTGCGTGTTTGTGTTTCTCAGGTCCCAACTACCCCAGTAGGAGTCGTGCAACCAGCTAGAGATCCTTTTATCTCCTCCCTCCCTCTCAGACATGCTCCCTGAACTGGTCAATAGAATCCCAGCCTGCTTTAATGTGAGAGTGGAAGCTGTACAGTCCATGGAATGCAAGGCTAAGTGCCAAATATTAATGACAACTGGAGCCTAGGTCACCCTGCTGCCTGTGCTTCTACCTTGCTCTTTTTCTAGGCTCAGGGTTTTGGTACAAGGATGTATTTTTACCTTCAGTTCACTTACAAAATTTGGGGCTGGTAGTGATGGAATGGTATGACTGTCTTCTACAGGCTATTTTGTGTCCTAGGTGAAATAAGTTGCTGTTAACTGCCTAATTTCTAGTGGACAGTATAAGCATCTGGCATAACTGGCATCCATGTTATCCATGATCAAACTCAAGGGCTGAAGGGGGCATGTAGTACTGTCTCACACTACTCCTGCCAGTGGCACTTCTCATTGTTAAAGCAAAGAAGATCCTGTTGTGCTTACCTAAAGCGATGCCCCCATGGGGAGGTGCTCCAGACTCCAAAGCCTCCAATAGGTGGGAAAGCAGACTAGAATCCTCCTGAAAATAACAGAGCACAAGGATCAAGGAATGTGGCTGAGGATATCTGCATCTATGAGCATGTGGGAAAAGTCTTAGTAAAAATAGCATTCCTAATGTTAAAAGGAAAATCTTCCAAAAGACATATGACTTCACTGACAAATCAGTGGTAAGTATTCACCTGAGGTTCTGCCTTTATTTTGTAGAGGAAATGCTCCTATAGGTATGAACACTATCAATGCAAGAGAACAACAGGGAAACAGTGTTTCTTTAGCGTGCAAACCCCCCCCCCCCCCCCCCCCCCCAGTAAAAATGCTGAGTTTCTCTTCTTGTCTGCCTGCTAAAAACTGTTACTGGATGGTTAGAACCATTTGGCATCTCTTTGCAATACTGACAGTTAGGAAGAGGTTCTGTAAAGAGATGCATCTATAGGTCACCTCTTGATTCAGTTCCCAGCTCAAACTCCAGCAGCCCTGGCTGACTGGACAAAGGCGTGCAGAGATTTACAAAAAAAACTCCCAAGTTATTGCTATCACATGTTGCCAGATTAGGCAGCCATCTTTGATTTTCAGAAGACATCTAATCAAAGTAATAGGTTCCAAAGAAAATCAAGTTACAACAAAATCCAGAAACAGCAACATGTTACAGCAGAGAAGATGGCACCAAAAATATAAATCTTGAGAAAAATTTATTCTTAATCTTTATGTTCTAAGAACAGCTATATATAAATAGTTGCCCTTTCTGGGCACTGCTGTATAGTTTGTAATTTGTGATTAACCTGATGGTTCCCCTCCTGCTCCTTTGGAAGCTGAAAGGAGGTTTCTCCCTGTTTTATATCCACCTTTTATCCCTAACCCAAACACACTTGGTCTACAGCACAATTCTAGGCCAGGCTGGGCTTCTTCCAGAACCCAGGGCCCTGAATCCTATTCCCAAATGGCTGCAAATGCAGCATCCACCCCAAAGAGCAGAAGACCCAACATGGCAGTGCACTGTACTCACCACCTGGGCCAATGACCTCTCAGTGCTTCAGGTTCTCCTCCAAGGTCACAGGTTCCTATTCAAAATGTGGGTTGGTCTATGAACCAGAGCATGAATTCATACTCTACTTTTTACACTCATTACTATAATGGAACATTCTTTTCCTCTCTCATTACATGGAATAGATTTTTTTACATCATTTTAGAATATCCAGCAATGAGACACAGCCCAGCAAAAAAATTGTGTTTTCAGTCAGTTCTCACCTTCAGTATATTCTCAAGGACATGATGCTGCATCTCTGCTTTGTGAATTCGGATCGAGCCACCCCCTATCTCACTGCCATTCAGCACAAGGTCATAGTGCTGCCCACGTACCTGCAGAAAGTCCAACCAAAAATCTTGTTAAGGGATATATAACTAGATATTCAGCATCATGAGCTGCTGGATAAAGTAAAGCAGTGTATCTTACTTTACCCATCATTCAGTAATCCTATTTGTTTACACGAGGGTCAGGTTGCAAGCTCCACTATCCTGCTAGCACAGGGGTGTCAAAGTCCCTCCTCGAGGGCCAAAATCCACTCGGGTTTTCAGGATTTCCCCAATGAATATACATGAGATCTATTAGCATACAATGGAAGCAATGCATGCAAATAGATCTCATGCATATTCATTGGGGAAATCCTAAAAGCCCGACTGGATTGTGGCCCTTGAGGAGGGACTTTGACACCCCTGTGCTAGCACCTGAGTTATGCAACAATCTTGTGCTTCCTGACTGTATCCCAGAGTGACTGTGTGAGCAGTGGCTATGCTACAAAGATTTAGAAGCCTGTCTGGACCTTGAATAATGAAATGCATAATTTGTTACCAAGCTGTCTGCTTATGCTAAGTGACTATAGTGGACAAATCGCACAAAAATCTCCATATCATCAGAACATCATGGGTTCCTGAGGAAGAAAGTGAAAAGGAGCAACTTGTTGAGCGCCTTATTCTGCCAAGCTGCAAGAATTATTGGTATATATAACCCACTGATAAATATGTATCTCATTTATAGTTATAGGAACTAATAATTCTTTTTGATATAAATTATACCTGGTTTATTGACATGTTTTGACTCACAGAGAGCAGTGGATGGGAAATAAACTTGGATAGGAATCCAGGGATGTGTTTTAATGGCAACATAAGTAGGTGCTAGCACAGGGGTGGGCAACTCCGGTCCGCGAGGGCTGGAATCCAGTCGGGTTTTCAGGATTTCCCCAATGAATATGCATGAGATCTATTTGCATGCAATGCTTTCAATGCATATTCATTGGGGAAATCCTGAAATCCCAATTGGATTCTGGCCCTCAAGGACTGGAGTTGCCCACCCCTGTGCTAGCAGGAAGTTCGAAGAGGCCAACAGACTGCCTCTATAGTACATTACACATTGAAACTTATTAGAGTCTTGTTTAAGTCAATGCTGAGCCGTGTTCTCCTTAGGGCCTTTTAGCCTGGCGCTCCGCCCGGCTAATTTAGATGACCGCCCGGCAGGTTAGAAACAGAAAGTGGGCCGGTCTGAGCCTAGGCTGTATGTATCCCATACTGGACTTTTTACGTAAAGCGATGCGACGCACATGTATGGCCTAGAAGAAGCTGGGCGTAGCTGATTGGCTACTGGGTTAGGTATCTTGTCGGGCTGACCAATCGGCGGAAGGTGGCGCTGGAGCGTGCTGGATTTAGGTGCTCAGAGGATGGTTGCAGGTGGTGTTGCTGTAGAGTAGCGCGGGGTCGCGATGTCGCTGGGTAAAGTCGGGTGACTGCTGCTGTTACTTGGGCCCACGCAACTGAGTGAGATGGCCCGCGCAGCGTAGGCAGGAGGTGAGCACGAAACACAACTGGAGGGAAAAGGTAACAATGCAAAAGAAGCCCATCCACCCCCCCCTATGGAGAAGGGGCTTCGAGGTATGACAAGCTCTATAAACGAGAAATAGCCTTTGGAGGAATTTATGTTCAAATTTGGAAAATCTCTACCTCTCTCCCTCCCCCCCCCAAAAAAGGAAAGAAACTCAACACGTTTCTTATTGGGTTAACAATACATGTGTTCGTTCGTTTTCGGCAGTGAACACCCAATCCAGTTTTGGCCTGTGGTAAGCACTGTACTGTACTACTATACTAAATTCAAGAAGTTGTTGTACAGTATTTACTTTGTATTGGTCCTTAATTATGTGTAACGAGCTGATAGCAGCCACATTACTTTATCAGAGAAAAGAGAGATAAAGCAAAGGGGAAGAAGAAGATTGAGAAAGGTGAACTTTTTTCTGCCTCTGATAATGTGAAATATTGTAAAACAAAATGATAGTATTGCTATTAAGGTTGAATGGAGGTGTTATATTGTTTCTGCCAAATCATATCTGATTTGAGGGAGCATTATATTTTCCTTTAAAAGCTTATTCTTGTAATATAGTGCTACCCGTTGAACTGCCCATTGGCTCTTTTTACTTTCATGAAGACAACTGCAAATGGTGCCTAATACAGTTGCTCTTTCATTGACATAAGTATTATCTCTGTCTGTCGACCTATTTTCTTGGCTTGTACATGAACATAGTGATAAGTGAATTCTAGTGTTGAGGCAGAGGAAGTTGGTATCTTGTCTTACTGTATTAGGATTACAGCTGAGTGATCGTATACCCCAGGGGTGCCCAAAAAGTCTATCGCGATCGACCAGTAGATTGCAAAGACAACATGAGTCGATCGCGGAGCCCATCTCGGGCTCCGTGATAGACTCGCGTTGTCTTCCGTTCTACCTGCTTCCCGACCCTGTAAAGAGGATGCTGAAGGAGGCCGACCAACATTCCTCACTTGACGTCAATTCTGACGTCAGAGAGGAAGTTCCGGGCCAGCCAGGCAGCGATTGGCTGGCCCAGAACTTCCTCTCCGACGTTAGAATTGACGTTGGGTGGGGAACATTGGTTGGCCCAGCGCTTCAGTGTCCTCTTTACGGCAGCGGCCTGTTCCCTGATGACAACTGCGGTGGAGGCGGCCTGTTCCCCAATGGCGGCGATGGCTTGGGGGAGAGCAGGGAGACAGACAGAAAGGGGGCATGGAGAGAGAAAGACAGGGAGACAGAAAGAAAGGGGGCATGGAGAGAGAAAAACAGGGAGAGAGAAAGAAAGAAAGGGGGCATGGAGAGAGACAGACATACATACAGAAATAAAGGGGGGGCAGGGAGATAGAAAGAAAGACGGAGGAGGGCAGGGGAAGAGGAAGAAAAAGTTGGGAGAGGGAATGAGGTCTTGAGGAGAAGCAGCATACAGGAGGCTGAAAGATGGGAAGACATATTGGATGTACAGTCAGAAAAAGAAAGTGCAACCAGAGACTCATGAAATCACCAGACAACAAAGGTAGGAAAAATGATTTCATTTTCAATTTAGTGATCAAAATGTGTCCATTTTGAGAATTTTTTTCTGATGTCTATATTTTGCACGATGGCCCCCTTTTACTAAACCGCAATAGTGGTTTTTAGTGCAGGGAGCCTATGAGCATCGAGAATAGTGCAGGACATTCAGCGCAGCTCCCTGCACTAAAAACCGCTATTGCGGTTTAGTAAAAAGGGAGGAGTATATTTGTCTATTTTTTGTATAGTTGTTACTGAAGTGACATTGCATAAAGTCAGCTGCCTTGACCTCTTTGAAAACCCGTGGAATATAAATGATAATTAACATTTTCTCTACGTACAGTGTGCTTTATGTTTTTTAAATTTTTATTGTTAGTAGATCATTTTGACTTGGTCATTTTAAAAGTAGCTCGCGAGCCCAAAAAGTGTGGGCACCCCTGGTATATCCTATAACAAGCAGCATTCAAAGTAACAATTTTTTGTTACTGCATTCTTTTGCTGTTTTTTTTTTGTTTAATGCATTTTGTCTTGCAACTCCCCTTTTTCTTTTTTTAAAGATCAAATGTGTTCCCTTTATTTTTAAATTGACCACACCACCTATTTACCTAAATGACTTGTCCAAAGGCTAGTATAAATTAAGTCATCATGTAGTAGGTATGCTTTGCTTGATTTGGTATGATTCTAAGGCCAGATCAGCAGAACAGCATGAATAACAGTCTTCAATATCAGGTCTTGCGATTGTTATGTAGCGGTTTTTTCAAATTTACATCTACTGTCTTTATATTTTGCACAGTATTAGGGGACGTGTCACTGTTTCTGTGGTGTTGCATTGTATGCAGAGTCTGTTTTCTTGGTTCAGTTTAACTTTTGTCTACATATTTCTATTTTTAGTTTGTGGTTATTCCATATTGGGCGAGGGTGTATCTGTCTGTGTATATGAAAAGGATATGGCTTTCTGTTAGCATCGACTACAGGATCAATTGACTGTGTAGGATCTGGTTTGTTTAGTTTTACAATGCGTGTGTTGATGTTCTAGTGCTCACTGCTGTGTTTAAGATGTTGCCTTTTCCTAGGTGTACCCTTGTTGTGTGACTCATGGATTATTACTAAAAATATATTTTTTATATAGAGGAGGGGGTTGTTAAAAAATGATCAGCACTGGCTATCATATATACTAGGGACACCACTGGATTTAATGACCTTATTCTAACTTTGCTGTTGACGTAGGTGTTGTACCCCCCCCACACACACACAATAAAGAATTAAATTAAGGTTGTATTATCATTAAGCAGCTTTCAAATGACATTATAAGCAAATAAAAATAAAATAGTTTTAATACATTGCTAATTATTACCTGCATCTTTACCTAAACTGTTTTGCCCTAGCTCTCACTTTGATCTTTATCTGCTACTTTTTTATTTTGCTGTAGTGCAATCACACAGGTCTCCTTCAAGACTCAGTAACACCTCTCCATAAATTATGTGGAAGAGGTCTAAAAGTGGGGATCGCATCTATTTCATATCCTCAGTGAGACCTCAGCAAGGAACCTAGTGATCAAAACATTATTAGAGGTTATTAGAGCCGTTTCTTGTATGACTGAATGAACTATATTTATCTTTTTTTTTTTAGTTGTTTAAATTCATGCAAAAATAAATGGCTAGATTGAACCTAATGACTTCATTAACGCATTTCCCTTTTTTAAACCTCTATACCATTTGAAAGAGGGCGAATATCTAATTATTCATGTCTAGAATTGGATACTTCTTAAATTTAGTAAAAATATTCTGGCACAAGTGTCAAACCTTAAAAAAGGAACTCATATTGAGCATTGGAAAATAATAATAATTAACTAATAAAAATAGTACACATTTAATTTTCCCAATCAACAAATTTCCACATCCCGCCCCACCCCACCCGGCTACTTTTTCATGCCACCCGGCTAGAAAAAATTTCTGGGGAGAACACTGGCTGAGGACTCTATTCCCTATTATTTATTGGTTCATCTGGCCCTATCTGGAGTTAGCCATTTTATTAGTATTGGGAGGTTTAATTTTATTTATACTGGACAGCAGCCGATTCCCTAATTTAAAATTGTTTAGTGCAATGTATTGTTTATGCTTGTTTTAGATCTTGGTTCTGATCAGAATCTTAGGTTTTTATATGTTGATTCCTTTGGATTAAATTTTGTCAAGAAAAGAAAAAATTAAGCAGGATGACTTGTGTGCTACCTCTCTTAGCACTAAGGGTCTTATCTCTTGTCTGTATTGTTATTTGGCCTCTTCCCCTTACATAGGGGTAATTGGGAACAGGAGATGGGGTGGTTTTAGGGGACAAAGCATGAACAGCGATCGAACAGGACTTGTTGAAATCCTCTGTGGCAGTGACTTTCAAGGAAAATGCCATTAAATTGGTTTATAGATGGTATCACACCTTGGACCGCCACAGGGCTTGCAGGGCTGGGTCCCTGTAGATCTGCAAATGCCTTTCCAAGACCCTCAACAATAACCTGGTAAACTCGAGGCCCCATTTCCAGTGTAAGACCTTGACTTTCTTGCACCCTGAGCCCCACCTGAAACGGCCCTCATTCCTGCAGCACAGCATAGTGGTCCCAACATGGCTGCAGTTCCCGCAAGATTTAACACAGCTGCAGCTGGCACTGTCAAAATTCAAGCACTGCAACTTCTCTATTGCATTTGAACAGTAGGAGCCAGTAACACTACTGATTTGCCGATCCCTATATGCCCCACAGTGCCTGCTTCTCAGAAGACAAACTAACTAAAGCTAATGTAAATTAATATTTTTTTTTTAATTGCAAAGGTACTCCTGGAAAGGGTGTTGTGAGGTGAAAGGCACCCATCCCTCCTGGCAGAAACCCCATGAAACTATGGCTAGCTAGCTATACCAAGTGAGAGCCTGTTGGCTGAGGCTCAGAGTTATGGCAGGCATGAGATCCTCCAGGCTCCACCAGGGAAAGGTCCATGGACAAAGTACCAAACCATAGACTGCACCCTTGGGAGAAACCCTTCTTCAAAAGTTCCTGCTGTACCAGTTTAACCTGTACCATCTTCTGGAGGCAGAGAAATATTGACAAATTCTAGGCTGCACCATTCCTTATAATGGTGATATCAATGGAAAGTTCATATTCTCTGCCTTCATCTTCTGGTAAGGTCGCATAACCAACTGGTCCAGACAGGTCTAGCAGGATGAAAAGGAAACTTCATTTACTATTTCAGGATTTTTCCGGAAGTTCCAAGAAGCATTCATGTTACTTACCTTTCTGGGTTCAATATAGAGGAGACCAGTGTCATCAGGGTGGGGGGCAGTAAATGGGTGGTGAGCAGATTCCAGCTCTTCCCAGTTATCTTCTCGAGGAAGGAAAAGAGGAAAGTCCACAACCCAGAGGAAGTGAAATGCTGCAGGATCACGTAGCACCAATCCATGTGATTCTAAGAGGTTGGCACATTCCAGTCGAAGCATCCCCAAAACGGAACACTGCCAGAAAGAGAAGCAGAAAAAGTCTAAGAGCATACAGAGATGTAGTTTATTTGTATTTCAGCAAAGCCTCTGACATGGTTCCTCATAAATAAACTCAGCGGACTGAAGTGAGGACCCAAAGTGATGAACTGGATTTGAAACTGGTTGACTGACAAATGACAGAGGGTGAAGGTAAATAGAATTCACTCTAAGGCAAGAAAGATGATCAGTTATGGAATACTTTGCCTTCTTTTCTCTGAGGAAAACGAAATCTTGATAGATTCAAGAGCTCCCGGAAGTCCTTCCTATACAAAGATGCCTTTGAAAATTAAATCTTCAATTGAATAACATCTTTTTCTAAAGAAATATAAATTACAGGAGGCTCCAGACATTTCCCTGTTAACCCAACTTGTATTTCCCATACCTGTTCTTTCCTATAATTATTGTAGCTCTACCCCTGACCCTTTTGTATCATGTTGGTCCTTATTTGATTTTGTCTATGTTCTTAATTTGTAATATTATATCCCTGTTTTTAAAATGTACACCGCTTAAAAGTATTATAAGCGATATTATCAAATTTTAAATAAACCTGAAACCTGATCAGTAACGGGGCCAATTCTATTCAATATCTTTGTAAATGATATTGCTGAAAAGTTAGAAGGAAAAGTTTTCCTTTTTGCAGATGGCAAAGATTTGCAACAGACTACGCACCCTGGAGGCATTTGACAATATGAGAAGGGATCTACAAAAATTGGAAGAATGGTCTATTGTTTGGCGGTTAAAATTGAAAGTGAAGAAGTGCAAATTGATACCTTGAGAAGCACAAACTAAAAGGAGCTGTATGTGCTGACGGGTGGGAGACTGATATGCATGGACCGGGAGAGGATCCTGAGGATGATAATGTTTGAGTATCTCAAGGCATTGAAACAATATGACAAAGTGGTAGTCAGAGCCAGAAAGATGCTAGGCTGCATAGAAAGAGGCATAACAGGAAGAAGAAAAAAGTCTCTGGTTAGGCCCTATTCGGAATATTGTGTTAACTTTTGGAGGACATCTTTCTTGAAAAAAAATTCAAATTCAGCCCCCCTCTCACTGGTAGTGGCAGTGCTTTCTTGGAGCCAGTAAAAAGCTTATCCCTGGCTTTTACTGGGGAGCTGACTCTTTTGAGCCTTCTGCTGCCTTGGATGGGAGTAAGAACTCTATGCAGACTGGGAAGAATGCTAGGCAGGGGAGCCTTTGAGATTAGTAGGATCACCTTGTGGCCTCTGCCCTAAAACATCCCAGCAGTGGGAGTGGGCCAGGAAAGCAACTTCATGCTATCAGCATGGTTGTTGTTTTTTTTTTTTTTTATGAGATCTGTGACCTCCTCCATTTTGTCACCAAAAAAGGTTACCTCCCTGGCAAGGGATGTCTGCCTGCCATTCCCTCCTAAACCACTCATTCTAGCCAGGCAGGTCTGTATAAATCCATACCTATAATGGAGGCCTGAAAGACATATCAAAAATATCATAGGCTGCCCATGTCATGTGCTTTTGACACATGGCATGGAATTGGTCCAGAGGAGTATGAGGACAGACTTAAAGATCTCAATCTGTATTCTTTGGAGGAAAGGTGGGAGAGGGGAGATATGATAGAGACGTTTAAATACTTACATAATATAAATATGCATGAGTCGAGTCTCTTTCATTTGAAAGGAAACTCTGGAATGAGAAGGCATAGGATGAAGTTAAGAGGTGATAGGCTCTTCTTGCAGCAGCGACTTCCTGTTCCCGCCTAGGTGGGCAGCTGCTACATGAAGAGTTCCGGGGCAAGCCGAGGTTAGAAGTCTCATCTGGTGGATTCAGCACTGCGGCTGCCATAACATTTAAAACAATAGCAACACGGGGGAGAGTGGGGGGCAGGTGTGGGGAAGTCTGGAGCAGCAGGGTTGGTGTTAGGAGGGGTGGTACGAACAGGGCAGCTATACGTGCTGTTCCGTCGCCTTCAACATAGACAATGAAACACAGCCTGCGGCCTCCCTCCCCGTGTTCCTTGTGCTGTGTTCCACCCCCCAATGATGCAACTTCCTTTTTCAGCACAAGGGACGCAGGGAGGGAGGCCGCAGGCTGTGTTTCAGAATCGCTGCAGTAGCCGGCATTCCCCTGTAGTAAAAACGTGAGCGGAGGTGAAGGGGGAGGACATGCCGGGCCAGGAAGCCCCCAGGACTGGTTGTTGGTTTATTTTTTTTTAGTAGAATGAGTTGGAAAGACGTGCCAGGTGGGGAGTAAGGGGAAGGACCTATAGGGCCAGAAGCATGGGGAACTAGTGGCCAATGGTCTGGAGGAATAGAAAAAGAGAGTAGTTGGATGTGGGGTGCTGTGAAATAAAGGGGAATGAGATACTTGAAGGGAAGACGGAAAGAGAAAGGCAGAGATGGTGGACTTGGGGGTGGTGTGGAGGAGGATAGTTGGAAAGGGAGAGGATATGGCATGGGAGGGCAGGTGGGAAGGCAGGGAAGAACAGATGTTGCTCAGACTGGGAGGTGGTTGGGAAGGACAGATGCTGCACAGGCTGGGGGGAGACAGGGAAGGACAGATGTTGCATGGTTGGAAGGATAGATTCTGCACTGGCTGGAGGGAGGTTGGGAAGGACAGAGGATGCATGGATGGGGTGCTGGGAAGTGAGGGAAAGAGAGATGCTGCCAATGGGGGAGGGAATAGAAAAATAAAATTGTTGTGCATAGGTGCATGGAGTGGGAAGGAAAGAGATGGGTCTTGGGTGGAGTCTGGGAAGAGATTTTGGGCCCCCCCAACAAAAAAGCGTTCCACTGCCTATGGTATATCCACTGATTTCTACAGGCATATACATGTACAAAGTTACTTCAGTCTTACAGCAGATATAACTATGTTTGGGAAAGATTATTTGATAAAGCTACATAAGCAAATTGAAACTGGCAAGATACACAGGTGTGTGCATGTTGTGTTTCTTTTATAAAAACCACAATACACAAACCTATGAGGCTTGCCTGTTTAGGCACCTTGCTACACAATTTCTGTTCCATGTTTCTAAGGTAATGGGTATGAATCTTTCCTCAGTGGTTCTACACTTTTTCTGTGAGAAGTACACTGGTGATTACATACAGATATATATTTTTATATGTATTTTTGCCTCTCTAATGCTGCACATTATTGTAAACAGTTCCTAGAAGAATAATTAGCAAGCTTCTAAATTAAACATTTTTCCTACCACTGCCTCATGTGTCCCCGCAGCCAACAAAAGCATGTCATTTGTTTCAGCTCCCAGTTCTCTTGCAAGTTCCAGCTGCTGCTCCTCACTCAAGAATTTCCTCAGATGAGATTTCCAAGTACCGTCAGAATTCAAAATCAAAGATATCACTTCCTGTTACATAAGAACATAAGCATACAAACATAAATATTGCCATACTAGGACAGAGTAGACTTGAAGGTGACAATAGATATCCACATAATAGCAGGAAACATGCAATGGATTCTTGTATGAAATATAGCAGAGGTCAAAGGATCCAGTGTTCCCTCTAAACCAGTGGTCTCAAACTCAAACCCTTTGCAGGGCCACATTTTGGATTTGTAGGTACTTGGAGGGCCTCAGAAAAAATAATTGTCTTATTAAAGAAATGACAATTTGGCATGAGGTAAAACTCTTTATAGTTTATAAATCTTTCCTGTTGGCTAAGTCTTAATAATAAGCATCAACGCAGGTGCCATAAAGCGGTAAAAGGGGCCAAAAGAGACTACAAGGAAAAAATAGCCAAGGAGGCAAAAAACTTCAAGCCATTCTTTCGATATATTAAGGGGAAATGACCCGCAAAGGAAGCGGTGGGACCGTTGGATGATCACGGAACAGAGGGAGTGCTAAAGGAGGACAAAGCCATCACTGATAAACTGAACACATTTTTTGCGTCTGTGTTTACCAAAGAGGATATGCACAACATACCGGAACCCAACAGACTATATGCTGGAGGTGATGACAAGGTTGACGGTCAGTCTAGAAGAAGTATGCAGGCAGATTGATAGGCTTAAGAGTGACAAATCCCCGGGCCCAGATGGCATCCATCCAAGGGTCATTAAGGAACTGAAAGGGACTATAGCTGAACTGTTTCAACTAACAGCTAATCTGTTGATCAAATCGGGAAAGATTCCGGAAGACTGGAAGGTAGCGAATGTTACGCCAATCTTCAAAAAAGGTTTGAGGGGCAATCCAGGAAACTATAGAGCGGTGAGTCTGACCTCGGTACCGGGAAAGATGGTAGAGGCGCTGATAAAAGACCGCATCATTGATCACCTTGAAGGACACAATCTGATGAGGACCAGTCAGCATGGATTCAGCAAAGGACGATCTTGCTTGACGAACTTGCTGCACTTCTTCGAGGAAGTCAACAGGCAGATAGACAAGGGTGACCCAGTCAACATTATATATCCGGATTTTCAGAAGGTGTTCGACAAGGTTCCGCATGACCGACTTCTTCGAAAAATTGAGAGCCATGGAATTGTGGGTGAAATACTCACGTAGATTAAAAACTGGCTAGCGGATAGGAAACAGAGAGAGGGGGTAAATGGACAATACTCGGACTGGAAGAATGTCACCAGTGGGGTGTCGCAGGGCTCAGTGCTTGCACCCGTGCTCTTCAAAATATTCATAAATGATCTGGAAATGGGTACAACGAGTGAGATGATTAAATTTGCAGACAATACGAAGTTATTCAAAGTAGTGAAGACGCAGGGGAATTGTGAAGATCTGCAACGCGACATAACCATACTCGAGAAATGGGCAGCAACATGGCAAATGAGGTTCAACGTGAATAAGTGTAAGGTAATGCATGGCGGTATCAAAAATCCCATACATGAATACAAGATGTCCAGGGCGGTACTTGGAGAGACCCCCCCCAGGAAAGGGACTTGGGAGTACTGGTCGACAAGTAAATGAAGCTGTCTGCACAATGTGCAGCGGCAGCGAAAAGGGCAAATAGAATGATTAAGAGGGGAATCACGAACAGATCAGAGAAAGTTATCATGCCGCTGTACTGGGCCATGGTACGCCCTCACCTGGAATATTGCGTACAGCATTGGTCACCGTACATGAAGAAGGACATGGTACTACTCGAAAGGGTCCACAGAAGAGCGACTAAAATGGTTAAGGGGTTGGAGGAGTTGCCCTACAGTGAGAGACTAGAGAAGCTGGGCCTATTCTCCCTTGAAAAGAGGAGATTGAAAGGGGACATAATCGAAACATTCAAGATAATGAAGGGAATAGACTTAATAGATAAAGACAGGTTGTTCACCCTCTCCAAGGTAGAGAGAATGACAAGGCACTCTCTAAAGATAAAAAGGGGATAGATTCCGTACAAACGTAAGGAAGTTCTTCTTCACCAAGAGAGTGATAGAGAACTGGAATGCTCTTTCAGAGTCTGTTATAAGGGAAAATACCCTCCAGGGATTCAAGACAAGATTGGACAAGTTCCTGCTGAACCAGAATGCATGCAGGTAGGGCTGGTCTCGGTTAGGGCACAGGTCTTTGACCTCGAGGCTGCCGTGTGAGCGGACTGCTAGGCGCGATGGACCACTAGTCTGATCCAGCAGTGGCAATTCTTATGTTCTTATGTAATATTGTAATTTATAGCTAAAGAGACATGTGATCAAGAAACTGTTTTATTTTACTTTTGTGATTATGATAAACATACTGAGGGCCTCAAAATAGTACCTGGTGGGCTGCGAGTTTGAGACCACTGCTCTAAACCATGCATGCACATGGGTCAGAAAGGAAGTGCACATGCCTAACAACTGTGCGCATGATTTTTTTTTTTTTTTGTAAAAATAGGCTGTGCTTCACATGTTCAGCAACTTGCGTTCAAAGGGGCTCATTTTCAAAGTATAAAGACGTCCAAACAAATGGCATAAACTGGTACTTGGATGTCTTAATCGCCAGGATTTGGACATTTTTGTGGTCGAAAATGGCAGAAAAGTTAGGCATCCTAAGGTTGGATGTTCTAATGGCCAATATGTCTAAGTAGACAATTTTTGAAAAGAGAAAAAAAATTGGCTATCTAGCAGTTTTGAAAATGAACGTTTCTCTGCCCCGACTTTTGGATGTCTTGTGGGAAATATCCAAACTCAGACTTGTACGCGCTATCGAAAATGGCCCTCAAAATGTTTTTCTTGTACAACTACACCAGCAAAAATTGAACTTGAGTCAATAGTTCATAACAATTGAAGGTGCTGAAACGATCATATTTATTTATTCAATTTTCTATACTGTTCTCCCAAGGAGGTTCAGATCGGTTTACATGAATTTATTCAGGCACTCAAGCATTTTTCCCTGTCTGTCCTGACAGGCTCACAGTCTATCTAATGTACCTGGGGCAATGGGGGGATTATGTGACTTGCCCAGGTCACAAGGACCAGCATGGGTTTGAACCCAAAACCTCAAGGTGCTTGTACGTGGTGAGCGTGTTGTCGGGGCAGTGGCTGACTTAGGAGAGGAGAGAGGTGAAGCCGTGCGCATGCTCATTCAGGATGGTGGCTGGCTTAGATGGGAGCTGGGAGGCGCTGATGGACAGCAGAGGCATCGGCCGAAGCGGGAGGGCAGCCGCACGGGGACCCCGAGGGAAGGAAGGCACCACTTTGGAATCGCTGCAGCACCCGCAGGCAGGTACTCACCCCTGGGCCACCATTGCAAACTTTGGTTGTGGAACGAATCTTCTGAGTTTGCATTAAGGCCTATGGGGAACTTTGCTTTGATAAACGAGCGTTTTGGATTACGAGCATGATCCTGGAACGGATTATGCTCGTAAACCAAGGTACCACTGTACTATACTTTATCTATCAGACTTTTTAATGCGGATTCACAGACCCATCGCTATGTCGGTTAGTACCACAGGTCACACTATTTATAGGTAGCTTCACTATTGTCACACACTATTGGCACATTTCCATGAACAGCACACTTGTTTTGGTAATATATACACAACATTGATTTTACTACATTTTTACAATAGGACCCCTGAGGAAGAAGCATTTTATGAAACATGGATCGTGTCAGGTCCTGGTTTATTACCTTATGTTGACCATATTCTTTGGATACAAACTGCTTACTTGTCTTTTTGTACATCATCTCTGCAGTTCTCTTTTTTGTTTGCTGTTTTGACATATTACTGCAGTTCTTTTGGATTCTTTTTTCTCGTATTTACTTTACAAGCCAAGCCAACAATTACAATCTGAGTTAGCTAAGTGACTATCTATCCAAGGGATATGCGAGGCCTACAATGCCTACTTTACTACTATGCTGCGGCCTTTCTATAGTGGGTCCATTATTACGGAATGCACTTCCAGGAATTTCATGGCTATGAAGTAGTAAAACAAAATGTTAAGAGACTTTTAAAAATACCTTTTTTTGTACCAGCATTTTATGCAGTGTAGCTATCTTTCTATGGGTGGAAAGTTTATTAAAAGTTTTCAGTGTTGGGAGATTGTGTTATATTGATTGTAATCCACCTAGGTTATAGGGGTCTGTAAGTTTTTAAAATAAATAAATCAAATCAAATCCAGATACACCATATCAACCAGCTCACTTTTATTCACTTCAGAAGTTGGTGAGGCAAGATTTCCCTTGACTAAATCCATGTTGGCTTTGTCTCATTAATCCATGCATATGTATATGCTCAGCAATTTTGTTCTTTATAACAGTCTCTATCATTTTGCCCTGTACCGACAACAGACAAGGGGAGAATCACAGGTATCTAGGACGACAGCAGAGTGCTGCTAAACCTAGCCAAAGTGGACTCACAGAAATTTCCAGAAACCACCACACATGTATGAGATAAGTTAATAGCACTTTGGGGCTGATTCAGAACGCTACTGTGGGCAGCAGTGGGCAGTTAATGAAGGATAGATGCACACACTAGCTGGCAGACGATGCAGAAACAGGTCGGTGCAGTAGTTTGCATGTTAGAGCTCAATTTACGGTACATATCAAAATAAATATAAAACAGGCTATTAGCTTTTCTGACACAATGCAGAGAAATTTTTAAGCAAGCACAACACGAAAAAATACTGCCAGGTTTGAGGTCATATAAGAAAGATTGGCTCGATCTCTACATCAGAGTCAAAAAAGCTAATAAGCCCCCACCCGGATTCCCAATCACTCCCCTTTTCTGTATCAGCTCCAATCCCTGGTAGTCTAGTGGCCCCTTCCCTCCCTTCTCCCAACCTAAATCTCTGACCCCCAATGTTAAAAGAAATTCCTGGTGTCTAGTGGCATTCCCCATCCCTGAGTAGAATTGAACAACTAAGTCTCCTAACTTAAAACACCCCGCTCCCTACTCAAAAAAATTCCCTGGTGTCTTATTGGTAAGTCACATCCCACCGGATCCCCATCTAGGGCATACCTGAAAAAAGGCAGGAGCAATGCCCACATGCTCCTGCCTCTGTTGCCATCTTGGAAAATGGAAGCAGATGACTCTTTGTCAAGTTCATCCTGGGAATCAATGATTGAGGTCAGTCTACCAATAAAGGAAGAAATGCTCTTATTTGGCAGACCAACCCCGATTGTGCATCCCTAGATGCACCGAGCAGTATAAAACACTGCTAAACTACCAAGGATTAAATGGACTGGGGCAGAAAGTTGGGTCAGGGTGCAGACCTGGCAGCTTTCTTTTTTTTATTTTAATATCATCCTTCCTGTTAATGTGTGAGCCAATCACAGCTCACTTACTGACAGGAAGGGGGACATTTAATGAATTATGGATTACTGCTGTGATTTTAATTTGCATGTTCACTGCTTGAACTTATTGTATAGCTGCATAATTTTTTCAAATCATTAATAATTTCACAATAGAAGTTGTGTGCTGAGCTGGCTCTTACCATATGGCTTTCTGCATCAGCCCCTGTGTACTACTAACATCTTTCCAACTTTGTTGAAAGACCAGGAGTAGAAGAGTGACCTAATGGTTAGAGCAGCATCCTGAGAAACAGGGAAGCCCAGCTCAAATCCCATTGCAGCTCGGGAAAGTCACTTAACCCTCCATTGCCTCAGGTATAAACAAGATTAAGTCTTCCGGTAACAGGAAAATAACTGCTGAACCTGAAAGTAACTCATGTTACACTAAACTGACAAAAAGCATCAACTAATCCCAAATCCCTCTCTCCCTCCAGTGCTGTATCATTTCCACAGCTGCTCACTCTACCTTCCAAACCAGACTTAACTCCATTCGAAGAGACTAGCAGCTTAACACTCTTTACCTGGTTAAACTGGCTTCTTGCAAGTATTTGTAGGGAAAGCAGGTCTTTCTTTGTCAGGTACTTCTGTGAAAGGAAGAAACAAGCAATAAAAGAAGGTGGAGGCATTTTACAGCATGTTCCAAGATGTCAACAGTAGGAGCCAATGTGTGTGCTACTGTATACTGGAGCATCCTCAGATTTTATATGACCTACCTAAAGTACCACACTTCATGTCCCAAGCGGCACCATGGACAATACTATAGTAGACTAGAGACTAATACTATAGTAGGCCCCATACTTTTGTGAGCCCCTATCCTGGACTCTAGTTACTTCTTTTCTTCCTCCTCCATGAGATTTTCCCTGCCCCACTAAGGATCTTAGAACATAAGAATTGCCGCTGCTGGGTCAGACCAGTGGTCCATCGTGTCCAGCAGTCCGCTCATGCAGCAGCCCTTAAGTCAAAGACCAGTGCCCTAACTGCGACTAGCCTTACCTGCGTATCTTCTGGTTCAGCAGGAACTTGTCTAACTTTGTCTTGAATCCCTTGCCAACTCAACCTATGTACCAGGTGAGGCACTGACCCAGGATGCTGGTGATAGAGGGCACCAAAATCCCAGTCTGGCATCTATCCCTTTTAGAGTCTGAAGGTAGACTAGACTGGGATTTTTGAATCCTCTATTATTGCCTCACCTAGATCATAGGTTGAGCTGGCCCTTTTCAGAGGTGGCATTTGGATATAAAATGACTGTCACCAAGAGGTATTCACCATAATCATCATAAGTCAAGCTATTTCATGCCTTAATCTTTATTTATACAAATTTCTTATGTCTATAAAATCTTCAAGGACTACAAACTATTCAACAGAGAGTTCCAACTTCTCATATAAACTATATATTCCTCTTAGGAATTATATACTCTTCTTTCACTGTCAGCTAGGGGAATTCTAACCTGATATGAAATCGTTTTTTACTCAAAGTTGTACAAAGGATCATCCTCTTGGAGATGCCCACAGTGCCATGCCAATCTGCTTTGCTTTTCAGATATGCTGGTGAGATATCTTTGAATACCAGTATTTTATAAAGGCAACATAAGTACGTACATGTTTTTATAATGTTGGCCCTAGAATTATCCTTAATAGAGCACACAATTTACACCCGCTTCAAAGGTGCAAGTATAAACACATTTTAAAATAAAATCTGCATGAACATCGCACCTCCACACCAATTCAACAGTGCAATTTTATAACAGCCATTTGCCAGATGTAAAACACGCTTAGTCTGTGGAAAATGCCTAGAAAATGAAACATACACACACAATGGCAGATTAAAGGACAAATAGCCCATCGAGTTTAATCATCCACTATCTCCTCCCCTACCTAAGAGATCTCAAGTGCCTGCCCCACGCTTTTTTGAATTCAGACACAATCTTTGTCCCTACCACTTCTACTTGGAGACTAGTCCACCTATCTACCACCCTTTCTGTGAAAAAGTATTTCCTTAGATTATTCCTGAGCCTATCACCTCTTAACCTCATTCTATATCCTCTCACTCAGGAGTTTCTTTTCAATTGAAAGAGATTTGCCTCATATGTATTTATGCCACATAGGTATTTAAACATCTCTATCATATCTTCCCTCTCCCGCATTTCCTCCAAAGTATACATAATGAGATCTTTAAGTCTGTCCCCATATGCCTTATGATGTAGAGCAGTGGTCTCAAACTCAGACCCTATGCAGGGCCACATTTTGGATTTGAAGGTACTTGGAGGGCCTCAGAGAAAAAGAGTTAATGTTTTATTAAAGAAATGACAATTTTGCATGAGGTAAAACTCTTTATAGTTTATAAATCTTTCCTTTTGGCTAAGTCTTAATAATAATATTTGGATGTGATAGTATGCGATGATCTTAAGGTTGCCAAACAGGTTGAAAAGTCGACATCAAAAGCTACAATGATAGGGAGAGGAATAGCCAGTAGGAAAAAGAAGGTATTGATGCCCCTATATAAAACTCTGATTAGACTTCATTTAGAATATTATGTACAATTTTGGAAACTGCACTTTCAAAAAGATATAAACAGGATTGAGTTGGTTCAAAGGAAAGCAACTAAAATGGTTGATGGTCTACATCAGTGGTCTCAAACTCGTGGCCCGGGGGCCACATGCGGCCCTCCAGCTACTATTTTGAGGCCCTCGGTATGTTTATCATAATCACAAAAGTAAAATAAAACAGTTTCTTGATCATATGTCTCTCTAGCTATAAATGACAGTTCTGCTCCTCTTTTGTGCATAAAAGTTCTTCACATCCTAAACTGTACCGTTCCCTCAGGTTTTTGCAGCTCAAATGCATGACCTTGCATTTCTTAGTATTAAATCTTAGCTGCCAAATTTCAGACCATTCCTCAAGCTTTACTGGGTCCTTCTCATATTTTTCACACCATCAGGGGTGCCTACTCTATTGCAGATTTTGGTATCATCTGCAAAGAGGCAAATCTTACCCGACAACTCTTCAGCAATATCACTTATAAACAGGCCCAAGAACAGAACCTTGAGGCACTCCACTGATAACATCCCTTTCCTCAGAGCGATCTCCATTGATCACTACCCCCTGTCGCCTTCCACTCAACTAGTTCCTGACCCAGTCCATCACTTTGGGGCCCATACCACGGGCACTCAGTTTATTTATTAGATACCTGTGTGGAACACTGTCAAAGACTTTGCTAAAATCAAAATACACCACATCTAGCGCTCTCCCTCTATTCAATTCTCTGGTCACCCAGTCAAAGAAATTGATCAGATTTGTCTGACAAGACCTGCCTCTAGTGAATCTATGTTGCCTTGGGTTCTGTAGTCCACTGGATTCCAGAAACTGCACTATTTTTTTTTTTTTTTTTAGAATGCATGCACATACCTATACCTTCTTTAAAGCAGGTAGAAAAGTCTGTGCACTACTGGGGGCCTACTTAGGAACCTAATTTAATAAGTCACATACATACATCTATGTTGGGTAATTTTATAAAGGTTTTACTGTGTGAAGGTAATTTTATAAAGGTTTTTTTATGTGTGAAGCGGGAAAAACCTTTTATAAAGTTGTGTGGCAGTATACATATGTAGAAGGAGAAGTATTGAAACAATGCCTAAACTAGAGAATGACACGGTGACAAAATTCATCACCGTTCCTGTCCCCGCGGGAAACCATCTTCATGTCATTCTTTAAGGAGAGAGGGAAGAATCAGAGTATGAATGGCCACAACCACTGACCCACAAGCTTTGCTTTGAAGAATGCTGGTGTAGAAGGACTGAGGTTGAAATAGACACTAGAAAATGACATGGGATTATTTCCCGCAGTTATCCACGGGGACAGGAATGGTGATGAATTTTATCACTGTGTCATTCTCTAGCCTAAACCTGACCGCCATTATGGGTCCATAGCAGCATTAAGCTTTTTCACCTCAGTAGTTGGGCAATGTCAGCAGTGGATTCTTATATTTTTGAAATTGCTGCTAAAGAAGCTTGTAGAGTGAAATGGACAGCTCTGTTGAGCCCAATAAAACAAGTTTCTCGTTAATATTGAGTCATTGGTCCATCAAAGTCTGATATTTGGTGTTCAAGTACCTATACACATGCACCATGTAGAGGTGTTCCTGGAGACAGAGTTGGGGCACAGCATGGGCAGGATACATATTTTATAAAATACATGAGTACAAGCTCACATTTTATATTTGCTGCAGTAGAGAATGACACGGGGACAAATTTGTTCCTGCCCCTGTGGGATCTCAATATCCCTGTCCTCGCAAGTTCTGTCCCTGTGCCATTCCTGCAAGCGCTGCCTTAATCACACAAGTCTCGAACACTTATGATTTTAAAGTGTTCAAGGCTTGTAAATATGAGGCCAGAGCTTACAAGAATGGGGCAGGGACAGGGACAGAGCTTGCGAGAACGGGACAGGGATAGAGAGATCCCACGGTGACAAGGAAAATTTGTCCCCATGTCATAGTAAATTTAAATGTGTGTGTCAACATACACGAGCTACAGGGATGGCTTCTGGGGACCTACTTTATAAAGGTACATTCAAGTATTAAAGTAGATTTATTTCTTTCTAAAATTTTCTATATCATCCTAGACTAGAGAAACAAGTTCATTTAAAATGGTTTAATATTAATAAAAAATGCAACACAAGTCAGAACAGAAAGTATGGAAAGATGGAAAATAAGCACATTTCCTCAAGGAACAAAGTTATCGTCACCCCCCTCCTGAGTAAGAAAAGGGCTTCTGTAACCTCTGAAACTTCAACTCACCCCCTTAGTAGATGTGGCCTATTCTAGAGAAGGAATGCATTAACTGTACCTGAAATTATAACTCACTCTCAGCTTGGATTTTGAAAGGTGCATTAGATTTTATTTCATTAAAATGCTCACAGACTCCGCCTCCCACTCAGAGCCCAGGAGCAGGTGGGTCACTGTGTAAGTCATTCTGTAACAAGTCTGCCTAGTTTACAGTGGCAAAAATTAACATAAATGACCTCTTATTGAATATCCATTAACAGAAAACTGTGCACTATTTTCTGAAGTTGGGCAGTTTGCCAGTCGGTGTGTGCATGGGAAGAGTTTGGGTGAATATGCACACAAATTATAATATTCTATAATTTGAGAGTGCTCTAACATCTCCGTGTGGGCATTTATACCAACTATCGGGTTGATGTGATTGTGCCATAAGGGTGCATTCTTTCAGAATAGGCTGCGCCAGTGTCTCTCAAACTGTGCCAAGGCACAGATCGTGGGCAAATTGAACCCACTATATTTAAACCAGTGGCGCAGTGGTTGAAGCTACAGCCTCAGCACCCTGGGGTTGTGGGTTCAAATCCCGCGCTGCTCCTTGTGATCCTGGGCAAGTCACTTAATCCTCCATAGCCCCAGGTACATTAGATAGATTGTGAGCCCACCGGGACAGATAGGGAAAATGCTTGAGTACCTGATTGTAAAACCGCTTAGATAACCTTGATAGGCGGTATATAAAATCCTAATAAAACTTGAAACTTGATGTACAATATGCTCAAATACATGCACAAGTCGGCCCCACCCATGCTCAGCCCCAGAACATGCTTACACCAGAGTCCTCACTATTATATATACTGATACCTATTGGGGAATTTATATCATACTGTATATTGCTATGTGTGAAAGAGTCTCTCTAATGCCGCCCTGAAGCTATCTTGCATGTATCACTCGTAGTACAACACCAATTGAACCCCTCTTTGATGTTAATCTGTGACACTATCTTTACAGATAGCCTGAGGAGCTCCCAACCCAGCTCTTTCTATGAATACAGCTCAGCCTCCCCAGACCTGTTCAGTTCTCTGCAAGTGTGCAACACTGGAATGCGTATATGACAAAAGACAGTTTAATGGCACTTACCGCACCCTCAGAAACACAGATGGCTTTAACACAGCCCCGATGTTCACTGAGAGCTTTCTGCATGAAAGCAAGCTCTGTGCTTTGGAACAAATTGCTGACGTCAGTAATCTGAAGGGATAAACAACAGATAACAGAGTGAAGGATTACCGCAGGAAAATGACGTAATCTAAAGTGGTCAATACCAGAGATCTTGGAGGCGAAACAGAAAGGAAAATACAAATTTAACTCACCCCTCTGTCAATAGGAAGCAGGCCAAGTTTCCTCCAAGTTTATTACTTATATACCTCCTATCAATGGAGATTGTCTAAGTGGTTTTTACGGTCAGGTACTCAAGCATTTTTCCATATCTGTCTCGGCAGGCTCACAATCTACCTTACCTGGTGACAACCTGCCCTAGGCCCAATAATTCCCTCAGTCTACCATACCTAACTGCAATCATTCTCCCTTCAGTGAAGCCCCTCTCACCTCAGTCATTCCTCTTCAATAATAATAATACAAAGGGTATTTATGTTTATAGCAGGTAGAACAGGGGTAGGGAACTCTGGTCCTCGAGAGCCGTATTCCAGTCGGGTTTTCAGGATTTCCCCAATGAATATGCATGAGATATATTTTCATGCACTGCTTTCAATGCATATTCATTGGGGGAATCCTGAAAACCCAACTGGAATACGGCTCTCAAGGACTGGAGTTCCCTACCCTTGAGGTAGAAGCTAGTTCTGACTGAGCTGAAAATGAAAAGGAGCAAAACTCCCAGGCCTAAAAATGAAGCATGCAGAGGGCAACTCTGTGCACTTAAGAGACATGGAGGGGCATTTCTGATATTACATCTAAAACCGATTTAGGACATTTTGCGGAAAATGCCAAAAAAAATCTAGTAGCGAACATGACCATTTTCAAAACAAGAAAACATCTTTTTTTTTTTTTTTTTCAAACAAGGCCATTTTTTAGATTTTTTTTGTGCTCGGTGCATCTATCTTTTTGAATAATTTAAAAAAAAAAGTCCAAAAGAAAAACGCATACAAACAAGCCATTGGGATGTAGGAGGGGGCCAGCATTCTTTTAGTAGACTGACCAAACAGATATCCCAGCAGAGCAGGTACATATATCATCATAACCCCTTTCCATCGTATGGTGAGCCCTCCAAAACCCATCCAAAACCTACTGTACCCAACAGTACACCACAACAATAGCCCTTATGCCTACAAGTATCACCTATATGTAAGTACAGTAGGTTTTGGGTAGGTTTCGGAGGACTCACATGTTCCCAAACCGTGAGTGTACACTAGTTAAAAATGGGATATGGGCCTAGGTCCCCATCTCTACAGTCCACTGCACCAAATACTGGGCTACCCCAGGAATTTGCTTGTTGCTCTCACAGGACTGTCCATAACATCTGAAGCTATCATACAAGCTGATATTCAATTGAGGAATTGACCATGTACTATCAGTCCAATGGGGGGGGGGGGGGGGGTGAGACTTCTGATACTGTGTTCTGGGAAGTTGCCAAAGCTTACCTCCCGGGTTGTATTATAGCAAACACAGTTCACCAGCGGAAGAAGAGGACTGCTGAACTGGTATCGCTTGCTAAACAATTGCGAGAAAGTAAATCCCATTACATACAGCAGAACACTGAAGAGGTCCGTCAGTCCTACCTCAGTCTGCGTAAACGCAATGATACCATCTAAAGGCAATATGCCTGATGGGCCGCCGCGTGAGCGGACCGCTGGGCAGGATGGACCTCTGGTCTGCCCCGGCGGAGGCGACTACTTATGTACTTATGTTTCTTACACATCTTTTTTTTGGGGGGGAGGGGCAGTGATAGAGGATCAGTGACCACTGGGGGGAATAAGGTCAGGATAATGCCTTAATCCCTCCAGCATAATCTGGTCATCTGTAAACCAACATGTTTGTAAAAGTCTTGTCTGTTATATTCTGTGCATGTTATTGTTGTAATGCTGCCTAGATATAGGAGTATAATAAATTTTTTAAATAAATAAATCTTTTTTGGTACTTATTCATTATTGAAACAGGTCTAGGCTCAAATGTACAATTTTTACTCTAGACATTTTCTACAATGTTCCATTATTATTGCAGAAAAACGTCCAAATCATAAGTCTGCACTAGTCCAGCCCAAAACATGCCCCCCCCCAACACGCTTCCTTGATATTTAGACACACTGTAGATGAAAAGCATAGAAAAACATCTATAAAATAGGTTTTGAAAATAGCAATTTAGATATTTTTGAGAAAAAAATGTCCATCTGCCATTTTGGCCTCTTTTACAAAGCCGTGCTAGCAGCTGCGCTGTGCTAACGGCCCCAAAGTCCAAAGAGATTTAAAGGGCTTCGGGGCTGTTGCCGTGCGGCTTTTTAAGAGGCCGTTTATGTCACTTTTTGGATGTTTTTCTGTTTTGAAAATGAGTCCTAAAGAATGTTCAGATGTACCAGTTTGTAGTTTAATAAGTGTCCAAATAACTTAAAAACAATAATCTTATTAAAAAAAACCAACAAAGGGTGTATATACAGTCACAAGTGACACACAAGATAAAAAACAAATAATGTATAAAATACAAATGACCCAACACAGGCCGTTTTTCAGCAAAATAAAAATGCCTTCCTCAGGGGTCTTACTGGGTCCATGGCTGTCTTAAATATAAAAACATAAAAAGTCACAAGCTTGTGTGCTGTGCTGTTTATTTATAGCCTCTTAACTACTTGGATTTTTTTGTGACCTTTATGTTTTTATATTTAAAAACTGCCAATCCACAATCTTTTTGCTATTTTGCTGCTTCATTTCCTTTGTGGAACCTTTTGATGCTACTTGGATTTTGTTGTTTTGCCCTAAAGAATGCTTGCATAAACAGTATTACAACAAGTATATTGTATAGGTGAAAGATACACGCACCTTCATGCCAAATCGAGTATCTGGCTTGTCAACTCCATAACTGGCCATCGCCTCAGCATAACTCAAAGATGGGAATGGGGCAGTTATGACTCCTTTTTCCTCGGGCCAGCAGTACTGAAGCAAACCCTCAATCAGTCTCTGGATCCCTGCTTGGTCTACAAAGGACATCTCAATATCAAGCTGAAACAAAGCAAAAACACTGGTATTAAAATGGACACTAGTTGCAAAAACAGCAGCAGCTGGTCCCTTCATCCAGAGGGTCCAAAAGGAGCTATTATGTGAAAGAGGAGAATACAGAATGCTTACGGAGATCTGTGGCAGAGTATTAGCTCCAAATGTTAAGATTCAAGACCTAATAAATTTTGCAATAACACAATCTATATATTCCACAAGGGTCCTCAATCAACACTATAACACAAATGGTAGCATAACTTCACCACCATTAGAATATCCTTATGTATTCAACACTTTTAGCCAGTTTCAAGGATCCTCAGCAGCACCACTTGGAGCTCAATAACCTTTCATAGCTCCAAGCTTTATGTGTCTATCTCTGAGGACTTAGTGGTCTTATGCGCTGGCGGTTTACTATTGGGGGGTTATTCCTTGATAAAGCTATTTACAGCGAAACATGTCGGTATGACATTCCCCTTGCCAGAAACCACATGAAAAAGCTAAGTAACAGCTTTTAAATATTATTTAAGTGTGTTTAAAAAGTTAAAAATTCTAAAAAATGCAAGAGTGAAGAATAGTACTTAAATATTAAATATAATAACTGGGGGGGGGCGTGGCTTGGAGCGCGCACGATATGGCAGCTTAACCGCGGAGCTCCTGAGTCCCAGGCAACAACTGAATAAAATAAAACTATTTATTTCACTTGTCCGACTTAAAAATAATAAAAATCAACGGCGGAAATGGCAGCGATAAGGCAAGGAAAAAATGAAAAACCTTGTACTTCGGGAGTGTCGGCAAAAAGGTCAAAGGTAACCCCTGTATCGCCGTCCAGCGTACCAATCCCGCTGGAAGCAGATGAAATTAATGAAAAAGCTGACATCATGGCGGAATTATTTAAAATCAAAATAATGCTGACTGATAATGCCAACAAATTATCAGAAGTGAAGGAAGAGTTGATTAACCTGAAACAAGAAATCCAAACTGACAGACAAAGAATGTCTGTGATGGAGGAAAGAATCTGTCAGTTGGAAACTTTCACACAAAAGTGTGAAGAGGAAAAGAAAAATGTAACAGCTTTAAAAAATCAACTAATTGATATGGAGAATCGAGGAAAAAGAAAGAATATTAGAATCCTTGGCTTAGCTGAAAATATTGAAGGAGAAAACCCTATACAGTTCTTGGAAAATCTTTTGCCTAAACTGCTGCAGCTGAATTCTAAATGGCCGTTGGAGATAGAACGTGCCCACAGAATCCCCACAAGAAAACAAACAAACCAGACAGCTCCTAGACCTCTGATCTTCAAAGTATTAAGATACCAACAAGCATTTGAGATTTTAAAAGTGGCAAAAGCAAATAAAAACCTAAACTATAAAGGATCTAAACTGATTTTTGTTCCTGACTTTGCTAAAGATACTGCAAATATAAGGAAACAATTCCTTACATTCAGACAACAATTAAAAGAAAAGGGCTACATGTATGGTCTTTACTATCCGTCTACAATGAGAATTTCTACAGGAAATAAATCTATGTACAGTGGTGCCTCGCATAACGGACGCCTCGCACAGCGAACGCTGCGCACAACGAACTTTATGTCTTGATTCGTACAACGAACTTCGTTTCACACAACGAAGTCGCCCGAGCTGCATCCTTCCGCGCAGGCACTGCGCTTAACTGCCCTCTCTCCGCCTGGCTCCCTCTTGCCCCCCCCGACTCCCCGACACGATCGGGGCAAGAGGGAGCTCAAGCCCTCTTGCCCCCCCGACTCCCCGACACGATCGGGGCAAGAGGGAGCCCAAGCCCTCTTGCCCCCCCGACTCCCCGACACGATCGGGGCAAGAGGGAGCTCAAGCCCTCTTGCCCCCCCGACTCCCCGACACGATCGGGGCAAGAGGGAGCCCAAGCCCTCTTGCCCCCCCGACTCCCCGACACGATCGGGCCAGGAGGGAGCCCAAGTCCTCCTGGCCACGGCGACCCCCTAACCCCACCCTGCACTACATTACGGGCAGGAGGGATCCCAGGCCCTCCTGCCCTCGACGCAAACCCCCCCTCCCCCCAACGACCGCCCCCCCCCAAGAACCTCCGACCGCCCCCCCCAGCCGACCCGCGACCCCCCTGGCCGACCCCCACGACACCCCCAACCCCCTTCCCCGTACCTTTCTGTAGTTGGCCGGACAGACGGGAGCCAAACCAGCCTGTCCGGCAGGCAGCCAACGACGGAATGAGGCCGGATTGGCCCATCCGTCCCAAAGCTCCGCCTACTGGTGGGGCCTAAGGCGCCTGGGCCAATCAGAATAGGCCCGGGAGCCTTAGGTCCCTCCTGGGGGCAGGGCCTGAGGCACATGGGCCCAACCCGACCATGTGCCTCAGGCCCTGCCCCCAGGAGGGACCTAAGGCTCCCGGGCCTATTCTGATTGGCCCAGGCGCCTTAGGCCCCACCAGTAGGCGGAGCTTTGGGACGGATGGGCCAATCCGGCCTCATTCCGTCGTTGGCTGCCTGCCGGACAGGCGGGTTTGGCTCCCGTCTGTCCGGCCAACTACAGAAAGGTACGGGGAAGGGGGTTGGGGGTGTCGTGGGGGTCGGCCAGGGGGGTCGCGGGTCGGCTGGGGGGGCGGTCGGAGGTTCTTGGGGGGGGCGGTCGTTGGGGGGAGGGGGGGTTTGCGTCGAGGGCAGGAGGGCCTGGGATCCCTCCTGCCCGTAATGTAGTGCAGGGTGGGGTTAGGGGGTCGCCGTGGCCAGGAGGACTTGGGCTCCCTCCTGGCCCGATATTGTCGGGGAGTTGGGGAATCGGCGGGGCAAGAGGGCTTGGGCTCCCTCTTGCCCCGATCGTGGCGGGGAGGCGGGGGGGCAAGAGGGCTTGGGCTCCCTCTTGCCCCGATCGTGTCGGGGAGTCGGGGGGGCAAGAGGGCTTGGGCTCCCTCTTGCCCCGATCGTGTCGGGGAGTCGGGGGGCAAGAGGGCTTGGGCTCCCTCTTGCCCCGATCGTGTCGGGGAGTCGGGGGGGGGGCAAGAGGGCTTGGGCTCCCTCTTGCCCCGATCGTGTCGGGGAGTCGGGGGGGCAAGAGGGCTTGGGCTCCCTCTTGCCCCGATCGTGTCGGGGAGTCGGGGGGCAAGAGGGCTTGGGCTCCCTCTTGCCCCGATCGTGTCGTGGAGTCGGGGGGGCAAGAGGGCTTGAGCTCCCTCTTGCCCCGATCGTGTCGGGGGTGCCAGGGACCACACGGAGTCACCCACCGTACCACCCGATTCGGGTAAGCGCAGGTATCGGTGGGTGGCTTATTTGCGGGGGGGTGCCTTATTTTACATTTTTTTCTAAAAAGGGGGGGCTGTCTTATTTGATGGCCCTGCCTTATCATCGGGGAAACACGGTAGAAAAAAAAAAAAAAATGAACAGTTAAGTCCCAGTTTTTGCCGCTGAGACTCTGCCCTCTCTCACTGTAAAATTAGACTCTACTTAGTCTGTCTTTAAATTTAAAAAATGTGTGTTGTTTTAAAAAACAATTATGTTTTTAGATGTATCTAAATAAAAATAATAACCAAAAATTTATCTTTTTTTATGTCATCTTAGCATATTTTATGCTGCAGAACGAATTATTTTTTTTTACATGTATTCTTATGGGAAAACGCGTTTCACATAACGAACGTTTCGCATAACAAACTTGCTCCTGGAACCAATTAAGTTCGTTGTGTGAGGCACCACTGTATTTTCAAGATCCTGCTAAACTGAAAGAATTTTTGACACAAGAAGAACCAATGTCTACATAATAAAGCAGAATAAAGCAAATTTATCTAATGAAATAGATGGAAATAAAGAAAGAAAAAAGAAGAGGAACTAATGTCTACATATAATCAGAATAAAATGGAAGTTTCATCTGAAGAAAGGATATAGAAAATGCAAGATAAAATAAGAATGACAATTTTTGATTCAAATTTTATTACAATATATTGAATTTTATGACTTAAATTAATTTTTGATTTTATTCCATCCATTTAAAAAAAAAAATTTTTATAATTTTTGATTCAATTATTATTAATATATTGGATGTTATGATAAATTTACATTATAATTGAATTGAATACTATTATAGAATTATTGCATTATAGAATTATAGAATTAATACTGCTATTATTAATTGAAAAAAAATTATTTTAGATTTGATTAAATGAGTGTGGAAATTATTATAACATAGATATTTAATTCCTATACATATTAGGTTATTATAAATGATGATGTTTAAAAATGTTATTATTACAATATGATATATGGAATTAGAGTTATATTTTACATATATTAAATTTATTGTAGGGATAATATATTATTTTTATCTAAGACTTGAAAATATTAAGATGATTTATCCAATTATAATTTATATGAATTACTACATCTATATTTAATACTGCTAATATTAATGGAAAAATTTTTTTGGATTCGGTTAAATGAAAGGGAAATTATTATAACATAGGTATTAATTATAAAATCTTTTTGATATAAATATTTACCTATACATATTACGATACTATAAATGATGATTTTCAAATATATAAAATGATTTACTAAAATATTTATTATTATATATATTATATATATAGGAATAGATATATCTAATTTGAATATATGAAATTAGAACTATGTATGAAATATATTTAATATATTGAAGGGGTAATATATTATTTATATCTAAGACTTGAAAAGATTAATATGATTTATCAAATTAAATTTGATATGAACTATAATATACAAGGGGATTTAATGAAGGTTTAAATGAATAATAAGGTGGATAAAGAAATATGAAATGTATTGAATTAGAGAATATTTTTATGAATGATTAGTTGCCTGGGGGAGGGGATTTAGGTTTTGCATGACCAATGTGTGTTCCAGGACAAACATTGATAGTGGGAGGGTCGGGAGGGAAAATAGAAGGTGGGAATGGGAAGCAATATATATTAATTGTGCTGAGATCTAATCATGTATATTATCATAGAATATTGGTTAAAATTTAATGATAAATAAGATGGATATAAAAATTTATTCTATGAATGTCAATGGTTTAAATCATCCTATTAAGAAAAAAAAAATACTATCGTTCCTTAAAAATCAAAATGCGGATATCTACTTCATACAAGAGACCCATCTTTCTGAAACTGAATCTAAAAAATTATCTGTGGGTTGGATTTCTAAATGTTTATTTGCACCGGCTTTAAAGAAAAAAGCTGGAGTGGCTATTCTGATAAACAAAAAATGCAATGCGAATTTCAAATTAATAAATTATGACCCCTTAGGTAGATGGGTGCATGTCGAAATGGATCTGGGAAATACAACCATGAATTTATTCAATTTATATGCTCCTAATACGAATCAAATGGAGTTTTTCAAACAAATTCAACAATTACTTTTACCACTGGCTACATCTAATTTAATAGTAGCAGGAGATTTCAATGCTGTAATGGATCCAATTTTGGATAAAAAACCAAGTAGAATTATGAAATCATTAGGCTTAGATAATTTGATTCAATCTTGTGATTTAGTAGATATATGGCGTATTCTTCATTTTAATGATCAGGAATTTTCTTTTTGTTCTCAGGTCCACAAATCCTTTTCACGAATTGATTATATATTTGTTTCTAATAACCTAGCGCAGCGTGTGATAAAAGCAGTTATAGATCCTATTATAATTTCGGATCATGCTGGTGTGTGGATTAATCTTCAAAATTATGATATTGAACATTTAAATTCAATTTGGAGATTTAATAATACTTTTTTAGCGGATTCAAATTTTCTCGAAGAATTTAAATTAAAAATACAAGAATTTTTTCAAATTAATGATTCAGATAATATTAATGCTGAGATTTTATGGGACGCTTTTAAAGCAACAATGAGAGGGAATATTATTTCATATTCAGCATATATTAATAAACAACATAAAAAACAATTTCTTGAATTAGGAAAACAAATTAAATTATTAGAAAATAAATTAATTGAAAAATGGGAAAATAAAACATTACAAGATTTATTAAAATTAAAAGTTAAATATAATGAGATTTCTTCTCAATTTGTGAGAAAAGATTTATTTAATAGACAAGTTCAATTTTACGGAAATTCAAATAAAGCTGGAAAATTATTAGCAAATTTCCTTAAAGCAAAAAAAAAGAAAAACCAAGATTATTGCAATTAAAGATATACAAGGTAATACACACACTAACAATAAAGACATTTTAAGACAATTTCTTGATTTTTATAAAGATTTATATTCTTCTGAATCTTATGAAAATAAAGAACAAGATGGACAAAAATTTTTAAATTCATTTATTGGACCAAATGTTCCAGATCATATAAAAAGAAGTTTAGAAGAACCTATATCTTTAAAAGAAATAGAATCAGCATTGAAGTCTCTTAGAGTTGGATCCGCTCCGGGTGGTGATGGTTATACGGTTGAATTTTATAAATCATTTCAAAACATTATTTTACCATATCTATTAAAATTGTATCAATATCAAATGAATAATGGAAATATATCAGGTACTATGGCTGATTCATTAATTATTGTCTTACCAAAACCAAACAAAGATCCTACCTTGGTTTCAAATTACAGGCCTATTTCCTTATTAAATGTAGATGGTAAATTAATTTCTAAAGTACTAGCAATAAGATTGGCAAAAGCTCTTCCTTTCATTATTGATGTACATCAAACAGGATTTATTGCTAAAAGACACTCATCACATAACACCAGATTAGCATTTCACTCTTTAAATTTAGCAAAAAATATGAATGATCCAACTTTTATGCTATCTTTAGATGCAGAAAAAGCATTTGATAGAGTAGAATGGAAATTTATGTATCAATCTCTAGAATGGTTTGGAATAGGACCCGGTTTTATTAAAATGATTCAGACATTGTATAGCTCTCCTGGTGCAAGATTATATATAAATAACAATTTATCAGATAAATTTAATTTGCAAAGGGGAGTTAGACAAGGATGTCCATTGTCTCCCTTACTTTTTGATATTGTTCTAGAACCCTTGTTAATTGCAATTAATCAAACTAAGGAGATAAGGGGAATCCCATTTTCTTACTGGGAATATAAACTTTCTGCATATGCAGATGATATCTTATTATATTTGAGAGAACCGGGGATTACTATTCCAAATTTACTTAATCTTCTAGAGGAATTTGGAAAATTCTCTGGATATAAAATTAATTGGAGTAAATCAGAAATTCTTCCAATTAATGTTCACTGCACCAAAGGATTATTTGATTCATATTCATTTATTTGGAAAGAGGAAGGATTAAAATATTTAGGAATTATGATCAAAAATACAATTGATGATACAGTCAAAGAAAATGAAAAACTTTTATTGAAAAAAATTACAGAAATGTGTGAACAATGGAATCCTTTACATCTTTCATGGTGGGGAAGAATTCAAACAATTAAAATGATGATATTGCCTGTGGTTTGTTATCAAATGAGTATGATACCAATATTTTTTCAGGGGTCCTTTTATAAAAAATTAAACAATATTATTACAAAATTTGTTTGGTTTGGGAAAAGACCCAGAATTGCTTTAGTATCTTTACAAAGACCAATTATGGAGGGAGGGGTAAATTTTCCAAATTTTTATAGGTACCATCAAGCCTATATTCTAAGACAGGGTATGTATTGGATCCTCCCAGATCTCATGGAGAATGTACCAGATTGGCTATATTTAGAATGGCGGCTCCTGTTCCCATTACATTTAGATCATTTAATTAGTATAACAATGCCTAGAAGATACAAAGAAAACAGAATATTATTAGACACTTGGAAAACATTAAGATATATAAATAACCTATCACCAGATCCAATTTGTAAATCACTAAATCAATCTATTTGGGTAAATTCCAGGATCAAAATTGGCGGATTTAAGATCGTCTGGAAACAATGGATAAGTGCAGGTATACGAACATTAAATGATGTCATTTCAGAAGGTTCACTGCTTAGTTTTTCACAATTGCAAAATAAATTTGGCTTAAATAAATCACAATATTTTAAATGGATGCAATTGAAGCAGGCCATTCAGGTAGGGTTCCCTGAATGGAAAAATCTTAATACTCAATATAGTCTGCAGGTTTTATGTTTCCAGGCGGATTTCTTGGGTCACCAAGCCGCAAAATGGTACAAATTGATATATGGATTTTTAAATAAAAAAAAGAAAACTGGTCTTAGGGATATTTGGAGTATTGAGATTGGACAGACAATTTCTGCGTCTCAATGGCCACGATTTTGGTCCTGGAGATTAAGATCTACAAAGTCAGCATCTATGAGTCAAACATGGATGTTTTTATTACATAGAGTGTTATGGACCCCTACGCGCTTGCAAAAGATAGATAATACTAGATCCAATAGATGCTGGCATTGTAAATTAGAAATAGGGACGTTAGATCATCTAATTTTTTTTTGTCCCTGTGTAAATGCCTTTTGGAATATGATTTGGCCCCAAATTAACAAATTACTAGAAAATCATGTAGGACTCTCATATGACACTGTATTATTTGGAACTGCAATGAGAACTCAGAGTCCGATCTCAGTAAACAATAATAAACTACTATTAATATTGACAGGAGTCGCCATGCAACAAATAACTCAGAATTGGAAAGACTATACCAAATTAAATTATACGTTCTGGTGGAACTCTGTCTGTCATATATACAAAATGGAAAAAGTAATAGCATTGCAACACAGGAACATTCATAATTTCAATAAAATTTGGCAACCATTGACTAATTATTCTAATGATTAGATTTCTTAGCACAATTATAATACTTATATAGAAAAGGGGTGGGATATGTATAATTTTTAGAATCATTAATTGGAAAAAGGGGAGGGATGTATAACTTTTGATTATATATAATATATACTGTTTATAAATTAAGTTGTATTAATGATAGATACAATGATATATAGTAATTAATTATATCACTTGAATTTCAACTATTGTAAAAATTGAAAAATTCAATAAATAAAATTAAAAAAAAATAAAATAAAAAATAACTGGACCCGATGACGAGTAGACACATAAAGCTTGGAGCTATGAAAGGTTATTGAGCTCCAAGTGGTGCCGCTGAGGATCCTTGAAACTGGCTAAAAGTGTTCAATACATAAGGGTATTCTAATGGTGGCGAAGTTATGCTACCATTTGTGTTATAGTGAAGATTCAAGACCTAGTCATCTCCTTGTGAAGGGAGGGTTAGTAAGAGCATGGGAACCTAAGGGCCCAAATGTACTAAAGGCTTTTTCCCATTCTTTGTCCTTGGAAAAAGACCTCGATGAACCAGTCATTAATAAGACTGTGACCAAATGGGAATTGGTTACCTGGGTGAATTCGGGCTGCCTATCTGGCTTTGAACCTTCATCCCGATAGCAGCGGGCAACCTGGAAGTACCTGAAACAGAAATCATATTGAACTAAAAATCTATGTCTCTCTGTGAACAGTTTAACACCAACACAAATCACAAAACAGACCACTTTAAAATCCACAGAACTTCCTTGTTTCTAAGAGACAACCGAGAAGACTATTCTAAACCTTACACTAAAGAACACATCTAAATTGATGTTTTTATACAATTTTTATTAATATTTTCCAAGTAACAATATCAAAACAAGTACAAATCTCAAATACTCCACAAACCTTTCCACAATTCCTTAGACCTCTTCACCCCTTGCTCATATTATTTCCTCAATTCCCCCTCTCCTTCTCCCCCCCCATCCAATATATCTGAACAGTTCATTAACAAACAGGATTTTTTTTCTTACTAAAGATAGGGCAAGTTATCTGCAGCAAGGCCCAAAGAATAACTTGCACTAACCTTTACTAAAAGACCCCCTCAGGCACACCACTGGCTCTACAGCATGTCCTCTTTTAAACACCATTTTTCCCTGCCTCTCCACTGATTCCCTTTACTTCCTCCCTGATACTTTCAAATTGTTTTAATCTTATTAGGATCGTGACCCTGGAGACATACTTCAAAGTCTATTAAATTCTCTGCTGTGTTTGCTGTGAGGGTTCCCTTAATCGTGAAAGAACAAAAACATCTTTTGCAAATCATTTTTATTAAAATTGTCTAACAATGTTGAACCATTTCGTTATTTTAGGAAAATGATGTTAATCTTTGTGATATGTAATTGGAATGGAGATTTTTTTTGTCCAGGTCCACAACCATCAAGAACAGGTTAGACTGAAGGACAGACTGCAGTGATTTGTCCATCAGAAAGTGGTTCTGGGTCTCGATGCCATCTAACAAGGCAGTTGAACCTGGGCATGCTGTGGAGGTAATGTGCCAAGGCCTGGGAAGGGAGAGAATGCAATTCTACCAGTATATCAGTTAACCAGTAAAACTAGGGATTTTGTCTTTGAGCCGATAACCCTCCAACCTCAAGAAAAGCAAAGATCATGAGTCCCATCCAGACTGTCTACTTGGGCGAGAGGAAAGACTGGCAGAGACTGCTGGGAATGAAAATGAATTTTCCCCTCCCACCCTCTAAAACAGGGGTGTCAAAGTCCCTCCTCGAGGGCCGTAATCCAGTCGGGTTTTCAGGATTTCCCCAATGAATATGCATTGAAAGCAGTGCATGCACATAGATCTCATGCATATTCATTGGGGAAATCCTGAAAACCCGACTGGATTCCGGCCCTCGAGGACCGACTTTGACACCTGTGCTCTAAAAGAACCAAAAAGAAATAAATTGAGGGACCACTTACCTGTCCAGGCCCCCAACCATCAAGAGCTGCTTAAACTGCTGTGGACTCTGTGGTAGGGAGTAAAACTTCCCAGGCTCCTTAGAGGGCACCACAAACTCCTTTGCACCCTAGTACATTCAGTCCAATAGAAAAAGAAGAAGATAGGGGAACAATAAAAGGAAAGAAAAGAAAAAGAGAAATGAGCCGTGGAGACAAGAAGAGGAAAAAAAAGAAAGAGAGGTGAGAGAAAGCAACATATTGCAATACAGGAGCAGCCTCATGGACTAGGGATTTAACTTATATCAACTTCATATCAACAATTTCGAAGTGCCTTAAAAACGTATCTTTTCAGGGAAAACTCTGGAAGTTAGAAATCGGATGTCTATTCATTTGTATTACTAGCCTTTGTGAACCACATAGAACTTAATGGTATTTGTGGTATACAAGTGAGTTTTATGTTATGTTATGTTCTGTATATACCACTATCAAAGATGGCACTTCAGAAACACATTTTAGCATTTGTGTTGCCTGTTGTACCTCAAAGAGGAGGCGTGCTGCACCCCCTCCCATAGCCCTGGAGCAAGGCCACGGCAAGGAAGAGTCTGCTTGGAGAGTTTAGCGGAGAGCACAACTCCCTCAGCAACTGAGAGGAGATGCCCATAAACTTATAGCTAGAGCCTCCATGCACTGCTAGAGGGTTACAGTACAGGTAAGAAAGGTGTCCAGGGATCATCCAGGTCACACTTTCCAGAACCCCACTCTCAATTCATTTCTCTGGACTTCAATGTCAGCTCATTTACTCAGGACTGAGGAGCTGATGGCTAAACGTTTCACATGTCAGACTCCAGGAGGCCACTGGGTATGAGGAATACATGCAGAAAATAAGGTGCACTACAGAAATCGGTAAAAAACAGTTAGGTAATGGGCCCTCCCTTCTCTTGCCAACTTTTCCCCAGTACGCTCATCAATATTTAGTAGCTATTTACTAGTTTAAATTATTTGGAAAACACACACTTCTAAATAACAAATACAGAAAGTGAATGGAGATAAGGCTGAGACAGAGTAATATGGACTCAGCACACATACCCCTGGAGTTCTCTTAAACAGTGTTGGTGTTTCCACATCCACAAATCCTGAAACAAAGGGAAACAGTGGGGCAGAACTTAAAAGCAGTCCAACAGGAGCCCCAACCATGTTGCTTCTCTTCAGGGAATGCCAGTAAAAGCAAACTTGGGAGAAATGCTTTTGAACTAATAGTGTGCTTTCTCTGCTTTGACCAGAAAGATGAGGAAATGGGGGCAATGGCGGATTTCTACAGCAGGTTTCCCTCGATTCCCAGGTTGGGGAGATTTGTACATCAGCTTTTCTGCTTCAACAATGAGATTAAGAATTGTGTTCTACTGAACTTAAGGAGTGGATCAAAGTCACATTTTTAATGCACTCCAAGCAGCCTTTTCACTATATTCTTCTAGCTACTATCTTCCATTTACGGCCTCTTTTACAAAGCCGCACGGCAATGGCTCTGAAGCCCTTTAAATCTCTATGGGCTTCGGGGCCACTAGCGCAGCTTTGTAAAAGAGGCCGTTAGTGTTGGCAGTCCTCACTGGTTACCCATTTATATTTTCAATTTTTTCTAAACAAAATGATCAATCTAAATGATTTAAATGAAGTCATTAGTAGAAACATAGAAACATGATGGCAGATAAAAGCCAAATGGCCCATCCAGTTTGTCCATCCGCAGTAACCATTATCTCTTTCTCTCTCCAAGAGATCCCACACGCCTATCCCATGCTTTCTTGAATTCAGACACAGTCTCTGTCTCCACCAACTCTTCTGGGAGACTTCCATGCATCGACCACCCTTTTTGCAAAAAAAGTATTCCTTAGATTACTCCGGAGCCTGCCACCTCTTAACTCCATCCTATGCCCTCTCATTGCAGAGTTTCCTTTTAAATGAAAGAGACTCAACTCAAGTGCGTTTACATTATGTAGGTATTTAAACGTCTCTATCATATCTCCCCTCTCCCGCCTTTCCTCCAAATGAAACGTACCTGTAATAAAGCTACCGAGAACATCTTTCATAGCATTCTTAAGAGGTAAGTTGGCATTTTACTGAGTCCACACCAAATACAAGTAAATTTCACATATTATTCAGTGATGTGCATACTTTTCCCTGCAGGCGGAGTTAGATCAAGGGAAGCAACAACAAATGTAGCTGTGGATTTTCAAATTACCAGAAAAAGTATTGACAGAGAAAGTAGGTATGGTTTCTGAAGTTACTTTTTCTAGGGGCAATAATTACACCAAAATTATCCCAATTATTAGTTCAAATCACCTACCGGAAGTGAATAGTGCCCACAGGATGTATACCAATGCAGGTAGTTTAATTATTACCTCTAAAGTAAATACGCTTCTTGGGTCCCACAGACGTATGCTCACAGTAAGCCTGATTCTAAAAACGGCCCCTAACTTGTAAGCACTGTTCTGTGTAGCTGTCAATCAACCCCTGGGTACCACTTATAGTCACACTAGGTGTCCCTAGAGATACAATAAGTCTCTATAAGTCTCAATAGAGTCTCAATACGTCTCTATAAGTCTCAATAAGAGACTATAAGTCTCTAGGTGTCCCTAGAGATACATTGGGCTAGATTCACTAAGCAAACCGATCGTGTACCGATTGGTTTGCGAGCCCTTTACGATGCGATTTCCTTCCATGTAGCGATCTGATCCCGATCCTCCCATGCAAATTAGTAAAACCCCATGCAAAATAGCCAAGCGATTGATTCACTAACAATTGCTTGGCTATTTTGAATCGGGTTTTACTATTGGCAAACCCGACTGCTGCAGACCTGTCGGTAACTGAGTTACCGACAGGTCTGCAGTTTTTTTGACAGGCCCGTCTGTCTTTTTTATTCATTTTTTTTTTCAATGGCATAAATATTTTGCGTGTGTTACACACGCAAAATATCTGCCCCATAAAAAAAAAATGAAAAGATAGGCAGACCTGTCAAGAAATGGCTGAAATGAAAAAACAGCCTCCCCTACTGCGCCCCCGACACCCCAACCATACCACCCGATGCTACTGGCAAGAATGACGAGGGATGCCAACTCCCTTCTGCCAACAAACGAATGCGCCCAGCCCACTGCACCACCCCCCAACCAGCCTACCGCACCTCCCGACTGGCCCAGCCCACCAACTCCCCCTATATCTAAAAGTTGGGAGCAGGAGGGGTGCTCAGTCCCTCCTGCTTCTTAGGCCTCCGGAGAAGTCTTCGGAAAGCAGGAGGAACCGCAAAGTCCTCCTGCTCCTACCCCTCCTCGATGATACACTGCTAATGTGGACCTCAGGCCCCGCTGCATCATGTGATACACGGAGAGGAGCCTAAGGCCCTGATTGGCTCAGGATCCTCCCTTGGGAGGGGCCTGGAACACCTGAGCCAATCAGGGACTTCCTTAGGGCTGAGCCTTAGGACGTCCCTGATTGGCTATTGCTTTGACCAATCAGGGACTTCCTTAGGCTCAGCCCTAAGAAAGTCCTTGATGGCTCAAGCAACCCAGGCCCCTCCCAAGGGAGGAGCCTGAGCCAATCAGGGCCTTAGGCTCCTCCCTGTGCTTCACATGATGCAACGGGGTGGGGCCTAAGGCCCACATTAGCAGTGCGTCATCGAGGAGGGACAGGAGCAGGAGGACTTTGCGGTTCCTCCTGCTCCCTGAAGACTTCGCTGGAGGCCTAAGGAGAAAGAAGGAGGGACTGAGCACCCCTCCTGCTCCCAACTTTTTAGGTACAGGGGTAGGTGTCGGGCTGGGCCGGCCGAGGTGGTGCAGCAGTGGGCCGGTCGGGAGGTGCGAAGGCCTGCGGAGCAGGAGGTACTGGGTACCCCTCCTGCTCCCAACAGTTTTGGGTTTTTTTATATTTTATATTTTTATTGAAATTTAAATTTTACATGATGAAATATGCATATCATTCAGAAAACAGCAAGGTACAAATATTTTCCAAAGAAGAAAAAATAAACAGGAAATATCTTCCAATTATCACCTTGCTAATTAGTCCACAAATTGGGGGAGTGCTAAAATAAAACGGATTTACTTTTCATATGATTACTATTAAGGAAAAAAAAGAAAACGGTGCCTATCGTGGATCCTTCTTAATTACTTTGAAGTACTCAGTTGAACATTGAGGGGAGTATTTGAGGATACCACCGCTTTTCCAGAGCCAAATTTAGACAATTGTGTAGGTTCCAAAAATACATATCTTACATCCTGAAATATAATTAAACATTTACAGGGGTATCATAGAAAACACTTAGCACCCAACTGTAGTACTTGAGGACGTAACAATAAAAATTGTCTTCTCTTCTTTTGGGTAGCCCTAGCTACGTCAGGGTACATACAAATTTTTTGATTTAAAAATAGAACTTTCTGATACTTGAACAAAAATTTCAGTAGCCATTCCCTGTCAAGAGTCCAGTACCAGTTGAATTAACAATGTTGCTGGAACAACTGCCTCAATCTCCGATCTTTCAAGGAAATTTGTTAAGTCCAGACTGTCTGCTGATAGACCTTGCTGGGCTGGGGTACTTTTCTTCTTCCCCGAAGGGATATAATATATTTTTGAGATCGGTGGATATGAGGTTTCTGGAACTTTTAACACTTCAGATAAATATCTCTTAAACATGTCAATTGCTGGTATAGATATCATTTTAGGAAAGTTTATTATCCTTAAATTATGTCGTCTGACAATATTTTCCATAGTCTCTAATTTATAGTGAATATTCCCGCTGTCTTTAATCCAAGTATGTCCTTGGCCTCTACTGTTTCTAAACGATTATTTTGTTCACTGACTTTATTTTCCAATACTTTAATCTTTTCTTTTCTTTCACTCGAATCAGTCAGTATTTCTTTACATTGGGAAGAAATTTGTTGTATTTGGTTACCTAATGTCAGCTATAACGCTCCTATGGTGTCACAAATAGTATCCAGGTTAACTACAGCCGGTTTCGGTAACAAAGTTAATGGAGCTTGTGAGCCCGAAGGTTCTCTACTCACAGAGTTCAAGTTTGTAGGAATAGCAGGTAGTTTTTCTTTCCCATCAACCCCCGATGTTGAGCCGTTCCTCTCTGATTCAATAGATAGTAATAGAGGCTCTGCTGGGGCCGCGGAATCCTTCTGTCAGCCACTACCACCAAGCAAAGACTCTTCACTCTCGCTCCTCGACGACTGGTCAGGTGACGAGTGCAATTGCAGCTGCGTCGGAGGACTTCAAACTTCAGGAGAGAAGCTGATAGCTTCAAATGAGGTCTGGAAATCCTCCGTCTGGATCTCTCCTCCCGCCGAAGCATTTTCCTCCTGTACTGACAAGGATCCATGCTCCACAAAACGATCCATCGGGCCAGGTAAATTCCCTGACCCGGGTCCAGACGGAAACACCTGGATCTTAGACTTCCTTTTCACCATATTCCAATTGTTAGCACAATGGCGTTACTGCGGAGACTTCAAGGCGCCATCTTGCTTAAGCTCCTCCACCCTGCTCCCAAAAGTTTTAACAGTACGGGGAGAAGGTGGGCCATGCCGGTTGGGGTATGTGTGCCGATTTGGGCGCGCATGGGGAGGTGTTCGGCACAGGGAAGGCTTTTTTTTCTTTTCTTTTTAATAGGCCTGATATTTTGCGTCCTATTAAAAATAAAAAAAGAGAGAAGAAAAAAAAAAAAGCTAGCAGGGCCCTGACAGCAGTGACAGGAGGCTGCAATACCTATTCTCTGCCCCCTAACCATGCCTACTTTTCAGGTAAGCATTGTTAGGTGCAGAGGGCGCCTTGGTATATGCTGTTTATTTAATTATTAAATTTTCCAGTGGAGCTCAGGTACTTTAAGCATTTTTCCCTTTCTGTCCTGGCGGGCTCACAATCTATCTAATGTACCTGAGGCAATGGGGGGATTAAGTGACTTGCCCAGGGTCACAAGGAGCAGAGTGGGTTTGAATCCACAAACTCAGGGTGCTGAGGCTGTAGCTTTAACCACTGCACCACACTCTCCCATACTTATTGTATAATTGAGCATTGTTTTTTGCCCAGGCCCTTATTAAACAGCTCTGAATGGACTTTTGCTGTCATTTTTAGTTTACTTATTATGAATGCCCTGCATCTCCCAAGTACTGGCTGAATATCTCAAAGACCCTGCAATTCACCTGAAGAGAAACCCCACTGTGCTACAATGACCTTTGACAAATAGAAGAATGAAGCCAGTGGCTCGACTGCCTTCTTACCATGCAGGTTGCAGAGATACTCCCTCATCTTCATCACAATCTCTGATCTCAGCCTCAGGTTCGACTGCAGCGGGCCACTACGCAGATCCAGGTAACGATACTGCATGCGAAGCATTTCGAGCTTCTACACAGACATGACACCCAATTAGAAAGTGGCAGGCTCTTTAGCTAAAACACGATTTGTGTTGAGTCAAGTGAATCAATTCTTTGTTGATAAAATAAAGCCTACATTAGAACACTGCTGGTTTGCCTGGTGTTTTCTCATCTCAGATGATAGCCAGCACAGGACCAGTGCTGCAAAAAACTGAAATTACCCTGCGACCTGCCATCCCCTCTCCAGCATTTAAAGAGAAGGAAGCAAGGTAAGAGACTCTATGATAAATACTATCTTGATAGCTCTTAATAAACTAATTTGTATATTATCTCAGCAATAATGACCAACGAGAAAGGCACTTCCTGCCCTAAAGATCTTAGAACAGGAGGCCATTATTATTAAATCAGATCCCTTCCATTGTAACTCAAACTAGTGTCAGCTAAGAGCAGCACTTTGTGGTCTATTTCCAGCTCTTGCAGAGCATCTCACTTAGTTGACTAGGTTTCGGTGGATTTAAGCCTGCCACTGCAGTGATTATTCTGGGCCAGCTAAGTTAGCTGACTAAGACAAAAAAATTTTCTCCAGCAATCAAACGCCCCATTCAGGGCCACCCATTTTTTAAATATCTAAATGTTCTGGTGGAAATTTTCACTCTGGCATTAAGAAAGTGCTCAAATTCTGAGCTAGATCCTGCTGAAATTCTGCTGGTTTAATGTATCAGTCTTCTTACTGGCAGGGAAAAATCAAATAAACTGCTACTACATTTGTTGAATTCTTGAGGCTAATTAATTTTGGGTACTTACTTAAAAATAACAGAATAGCATGAGTGAAACAAATACACTTCCCCCTCCCCATTCGCGGTTTCCGCACTTGCGATTTCACATAATTGCGATTTTTGGGGGGGAGGGGGAAAAAAACAAACCCATATTTTTGCCTTCCCCCCGGCATCCCGGCCTTACCTGGTGGTCTAGCGGGCTTTCGGGGCAGGAGCGATCTTCCTACGCTCCTGCCCCATGTAGATCGCCAATAGGAAATGGCTGTGGGGAGTTCCCGTCATAGTCTCGAGAGACTACGGGAAATCCCCACAGCCATTTCCTATTGGCGAGCTGCACGGGGCAGGAGCATAAGAAGATCGCTCCTGCCCCGAAAGCCCACTAGACCACCAGGTAAGGCCGGGATGCCGTGGGAAGGCGGGAGGGAGGTGAGGGTGGGACAGAGCCGGATATTCGCGGTATTTCCCTATTCGCAGTCCGGCTCTGGCCCTATCCCCCGCGAATAACGAGGGAGATGTGTAAGGGAGTGACAGAAATTGAGCAATGGGAAACAAACAAAGGAGGACTAATGGAGCAAACTGAGCCGAGATGAAATGTTGATGCAAAGAGGTGGATCGTTTGGATGAAGGCGAAAACACATTGGTCTGGATTTTTTAAGCGGCACCGTTGTTGGCAGCTGCCTTAAAAGTGGGATGTCAATCACACGACGGCAGCGGTTAAAGAATCACGCCTCCAGCAAAGGTAGGCACCAGAAATGTAAACCAGGGTTTTCCAGGCTTACATTTCTAGCACCTACGTTTGATGTGAATCGTGCATCTGTAGGCACTTTGATGGCGCCTAATGCCGGTTCCGACATTAGCCACGCCCACAGTGATGTTTGGCACCGTAAAGCACCTACAGAGGTGCGATTCCGGCGCCAATATTTTAGGCACCTTGAAAATCAGTTTAAAATGGTGTTTTTCACTGAGCTTGGGCACCTAAAAAACTGGTGCCATTTAGAGAATCTGAGCCATTGCCTCTAACATCTAAAGAGAAATATGGCTACTTTTTCCAAACAATGAAAAATACACTGCCAGCTTATGTTGCCAAAGAAGTAGAAAAGAGCTGTAAAGCAGTCTCCTCCTCAGATTACTGACTCAAGGATTTTATTACCCTGCCATTTTAGGCCCGGGAGCCTTAGGTCACACCTGGGGGCGGGGCCTGAGGCACATGGGCCCAAGGCCCCGCCCCCAGGAGGGACCTAAGGCTCCCGGGCCTATTCTGATTGGCCCAGGCGCCTTAGTCCCCACCAGTAGGCGGAGCTTTGGGACGGATGGGCCAATCCGGCCTCATTCCGTCGTTGGCTGCCTGCTGGACAGGCGGGTTTGGCTCCCGTCTCTCCGACCAACTACACAAAAGTACGGGGAAGGGGGGTTGGGGTGTCGTGGGGGTCGGCCAGGGGGGTCGCGGGTCAGCTGGGGGGACGGTCGGAGGTTCTTGAGGGGGGGACGGTCGTTCGGGGGAGGGGGGTTTGCGTCGAGGGCAGGAGGGCCTGGGATCCCTCCTGCCCGTAATGTAGTGCGGGGTGGGGGGTAGGGGGTCGCCGTGGCCAGGAGGGTTTGGGCTCCCTCCTGGCCCGAACAACTAGCTGTTCCTATACTCCCTCCATGTCCAGCATCTTATCTCTCCCTATATCCAGCTTCTTCTTTCTCTCTTCCTTACCTCTTGTATCCCCTTCCCCAGGTACAGGCTTTCTCCTATCTCTCCTGCCATCCTGCACCCTGCCCACCTACTTTGGAGCAGTATCTGTCCCTCTTGTACCCTTCCCCTTGTGGTCTTGTATTTCTTCTTCCTCTCTCCTTTAGTCCAGCACCTCTCCTTTGCTTTCCTTCCCCTTTTCCTCCTCCTCCTCCCTATGCACAGGCCTGCCTCCCCACCGCAAAGGAACTCTTCCTCCTCTTCCCACTGCACAAGCCTGCCCCCATGCTGTGAAGGCACTCTTTGGCCTGCTCCCCGCTGTGAAGACCTGCCCCCCCCTGCAATGGCCTGCCCTCCTTCCGTGAAGGCACTCTTCGGACTGCTCCCCCCAATGGCCTGCCCTCCTGCTGCGAAGGCACTCTTTGGCCTGCTCCCCGCCACGAATGCCTGCTCCCCCCGCAAACCTGTATCCTCCCCCAGCTTCCCCCACTCTTACTTTTAGGTTAACACAGCAGCTTGCAGGCTCGTTGGCGTTATAGCGATCCCTGCAGCTGCCCGTTGTCCTCAGCAGCACGTTCTCTCTGCTGCGATCCTGTCCCTGACGTCAGAGCAGGGTCAGGACGTAGCAGAGAGACGTGCTGCTGAGGACGACGGGCAGCTGCAGGGATCGCTATAACACCAACGAGCCTGCAAGCTGCCTTAAGGAGGTAAGAGCGGAGAAGCTGGGGGGGGCATTCTTACTGACTCTTCCCCCTCAAGCAGGAGTGGCACAGATGGCCAGCAAGAGGCAGCGCTGCAGCTCCTGCTTTTGGAAAGTACGGGGGAAGGGTCAGTCATTGAATCGGGAGGCCGATTTTTTGGGGAAATTGAATCAATTCACCTGATTTGAATCGGTGAATCGATTTGAATCGTGAATTGGGCAGCACTAGTTGACACGAATATAAACCAAGGTTAGAAACTTGGGTTATCACTGTAAGCCAATCTACAAAGACTAGACATTTTTGCCACAAGTTTTAATATATTATTTAACTTTACAATGTCTCATTTTAACCTCTTTGCTTCCCTTCACCTTAAAAATAGAAAAAAGTTTTGTATGTAACACCACACAAAAGACTGAGACAAAAAATGGATAAAAGTCACAAATCATAAAGATAAAATCAAGAAATATGGCACTTAATGTATAGCATAGCTGAAATATAAATTTAAACCAATATTACAGAATATAATAATACAATAAATATAAGAATAACAATACTAGCAGATAATTACTAAAATTACATGCATTATGCGTGTGTACCATATTACACCATAGAGGTAAAACACAGCATTTAAGAGAAAACACAAATCAAAGACATGAAGCTGGAGCAACAGAACATGGCATAACATTCAGCAAAGCCATTACTGTGTGGGCAGCAGAGATAACATGTGGGCACATGCACAAAAATGTTTTCTTAGACTATCAATATCCCTTCTTCCTGCTGAAGAACCTGGAGGAGAAGAACAGAGCACACTGGAGGGACCTGGTTACGTGTTTAGACTGTATTAATGAAGTGTGTTTAACCGTGTTGCGTTGGTTTTAACAGAGCCTGACTGAAGCAGGACAGAAGAACAAAGGTGCCTGGGGACAAGTGTGTGACTCGGCCCGATCACATGATCACACTACTGCAACCTGCTTCTCACTAGCCTTCTGTTAAACCATCTCTCTCCCCTTCACTCTGTTCAGAACTCCGCTGCACGCCTCATAGTCTGCCAATGTCGCTATGCCCACACAACCCCTCTTCTGAAGTTACTTCATTAACTTCCTATCCATTTCTGCATACAGTTCAAATCTATTCACTTCACAGCTCCTCAGTAATATCTCTCCTCTCTCCCTATACGCTGCGCCAGGTACTCTGCTCATCGGGCAAGTCTCTCTTATCTGTTCCCTTCTCCTCTATGGTCAACTCCAGACTCCATCCCTTCTATTTGGCTGCACTGTATGCCTGGAACAAATTGCCTGACTCAGTACGTCAAGCTCTGTCCTTGGCAGTATTCAAATCCAGACTCAAAGCCCACTTCTTTGAAGCTGCTTTCCATTCCAAACTGCAGTCCAGCTGCTAAGCATCCAATACCAGTCTTATCATTCCCTCTGTAAATCCACCACTTGAGCATGGTGTGTAGTAGAGAATGACAGGGGGAAAAAATTTGTCCCCGTCACCGCCCCATCCCCGTGACCACTGTCCCCGCCCCATCCCCGCAACTACTGTCTACTCCCTCCTTCCTAGTGTGAGGGAACATGCGCGATCACAGATCGCGCGGTCCAGAAGCCCCCTCCCGCCTGATCGCCATGTCCTGCCATCTTCCCTCCCTCCACCTCACCTTAGGTACCGAGTCCAACTTTAATTCTTCTTCTCCCAGTCGCACGCTTTTGATAAGCCACGCGCACGGCTGCTTGAGCTGTTGAATCTTCTCTGACCCAACTTCTTCTTTCCGGTTGCGTCAGAGGAGAATATTCAACAACTAGATTTATAGCCCGTTACATTAATGGGTGCTAGAATATGTGTATGTGTGTCTGTCTTTATTTCTTTCTATCTCTGTCTCCTTAGCCGCTTTCTGTCTTTCTTTCTTTTGGCTGTCCACCACCACCCCTTGCGTGCTTCCCCTGTCCATTCTCCCTTCCTTTTACCTCCCCTGTGTCCACCACCACACCTTCACTGCTCCCCTTATCCAGCAGCAGCCCTTCTCCCTTTGTTTTACCTCCCCCCTGTCCATCAGCACCTCTTCCTGCTCCCCCTGTCCAGCAGTAGGCCTCCCTTCCTTTTTTCTCCCACTGTCCATCAGCACCTCTTTCTGCTCCCCCTGTCCAGCAGTAGGCCTACCTTCCTTTTTTTCCCCCCCTGTCCATCAGCACCTCTTCGTGCTCCCCCTTGTCCAGCAGTAGGCCTCCCTTCCTTTTCCCCCCTGTCCATCAGCACTTCTTCCTACTCCCCCTGTCCAGCAGTAGGCCTCCCTTCCTTTTTTCCCCCCCTGTCCATCAGCACCTCTTCCTGCTCCCCCTGTCCAGCAGTAGGCCTCCCTTCCTTTTTCCCCCCGTGTCCATCAGCACCTCTTCCTGCTCTCCCTGTCCAGCAGTAGGCCTCCCTTTCTTCCCCCCCGTCCATCAGCACCTCTTCATGCTCCCCCCCGTCCAGCAGTAGGCCTCCCTTCCTTTCCCCCCCCCTTTCTCTATCCCCCCAACAGTCCAGCATCTCCCTTCTCTCTATCTCCCATCAACCAAGCATCTCCCCTCTGTCTCCTCCTGTCAGCCGCTGCCATTCGCCATCTGGTCGAGCCGCTGCCGACAGGCGGTGTCCAGCTACGGTGCGTTGCTCAAAGGCACAGCAGCGGGAGCAGCGCCACCAGCAGCAGCGCCACCATCTCCACTTCCGGACACTGCGGGAGCCCTTCTCAAGGGAGCGGGACAGGCTGCTGAGGAGCTTCGGGGGCTGCTGCTGTTAACCTTGGCAGAGATGGAACGGACAAGCTGAGCTGGCGGCAGTGCCAGCGCCGCTCTCCCTCTCAGCGGGCCGGACCAGAAAAGGAGGAGAGTTACGGTTGGGTGCAGTCCGTCTGTTGTATGGTGACGTATAAGCGCGCATGCGCACTCTTGTGGCCACATCGCGACGGATCAAGGAACACGGCTTTAGAGTGCGCATGCGCGCTTACCATTTTATTATTATAGATTAAAGCAGCCGTGCACGTGCGGCTTATTGAAAGCATGCGGCTGGGAGAAGAATTAAAGTCGGACTCAGCACCTAAGGTGAGGTGGAGGGAGGGAGATAGCAGGACACGGGATGCGGTGATCAGGTAGGGATGCTGGACCATGCGGTCCGTGGTGGCTTTACTGCGGAGACAAGACCATTCACCACTCCACGTGGCAGTGAATGGCCTTGTCCCCGTCCCCGCAGCAACCACTAATTATTCTCTCCCTGTTTCGGCAGGTTACCCGCGGCTAGCCACGGGTAACAACCACCGTGTCATTCTCTAGTGTGTAGCTGTACCTTTTTGTCACGTTTGTCCGTCTTGACTAGATTGTAAGCTCTTTCAAGTAGGAACTGTCTCTTCCATATTTTGGTATACAGCAATCTTTATGCTGGTAGCGCTATAGAAATGATAAGTAGTAGTAGTAATATGATGACAGATATTGAAATGACCTGCTCAGTGTGTCCACCACAGTGTTTAGGGTCATATCTGCAGCTCTGTAGAAATTACCTTCCCGCCGTATTTTTGGGAAGCAGAATGATAATCTAGGGTGAATTGCGTTTCGTTTCAAGTTAATGGTAAGAGAATTTAAAAAATACTTTGTGTTTACCCCGCACCTTTTATCATTTTGCCTCCACCACTTCCTTCAGAAGTCCAGGCACTAAGCATTCTTTTCATGAGCACAGAAATTGACCCTGTAGAATCCACAGAGAAAAAGTCCAAGAGAAACAAAACACTGTGGAAAGGTGATGATCCTGATATGGACTTTAAATCAACTTAGAAATCCACATAAAAACCTCTAGGACCCGACAAGAATGTCTTCCTCAGGGGGCCCTGCTAGTCCTTGAGTTGAAGATATGTGGAAAAACTAAACAATCCAAATGTACTAATTCGCAGAAGCTCCACGTGAGCCGTGCTCCGGGTCCAATGTTCCCAGTGACCTGGGTCCTAGAGGATTTTATGTGGATTACTATGTTGATTTAGCAATAAAGTCCTTATCAGGAACATAACCTTTCCACAGTGTTTTTGTTTCTCTTATTCTTTTCATGAAACAATATTTCCTGATATTGATCCTGAGTCTACCTCCTTAGAACTCCATATTGCAATCCCTAATTTTGCTGTTTCCTTTCCTTTGGTAAAGGTACTTTGTGCATTAATACCTTTTAGGTATTTGAATATCTGATCTGAACTTCCCTTGCTTCTCCTCTCCGGTATACATGTTTATATAGTAGATGAGGGCAAATAATGACCATAATGGCACATCCATTCTGCCTAGTAAGGTGGTTAGGGTTGTATGTGCAGCTCTGTGTAAATTGCTCCTAGCTATGCCTTTTTAGAAGTGTGAAAGTAATTCAAATTTTGTTCTTGGTGGACATAATCTATCTTATACTACTAATCATTTTTATCGTGCTACTAGACATATGCAGCGCTGTACATCAAAACACAGAAGAGACAGCCTCTGCTCAAAAGAGCTTACAATCTAGTCAACACAGACAAATTGGACAAGAAGGTGCATCAATACACTGCTCAGGTGGGTGAACTACAGAGGGAATGTTAAGACAGATATTTGTGCTTAAAAGGTGGATTGTTTGGAATTTAAAGCATCTTTAAAGAAGTGGGCTTTGAGTCTGGATTTGAATACTGCCAGATTCCATCCAGAATCCTTTGATTCCACACAGTTGCTATATAGGGATCTCAAGACCTCTATGAATTCCATCACTGATTTTATTCCCACTATCTCCATGGAAAGAGCATTCCAGGCATCAACCACCCTTTTAGTGAAAAATAATTTCCTGATCTTGCTTTCAAGTTCACTTCTTTGCAGCCTCATTTAATATCTCTAGTTTTATAGCTTCTGGATCTTAAGAAATGATATATTTACTCATTAACACCTTTCATGTATTTACATGACTGAATCATATTTCCCCTAACCCTCCTTTCCTCTAAGGTATACATATTCAGGTCATAAAGTCTCTTCTCATAGGTCCTGAAGTCATCTCATGTCTTTTGGTGTGAGCCCAGAAGAAACAATAGAAGAGTAGGGTCCAAAAGATGAATTCACCCCGGGTGCATTATTCAACCATTCAAATTTATTATATCATCCTATCTGAATTCACAAAAACATAGAAACATGATGGCAGATAAAGGCCAAATGGCCTATCTAGTCTGCCCATCCACAGTAACCATTATCTCTTTCTCTCTCTGAGAGATCCCACGTGCCTATCCCAGGCCTTTTTGAATTCAGACACAGTCTCTGTCTCCACCACCTCTTCTGGGAGATTGTTCCATGCATCTACTACCCTTTCGGTAAAAAAGTATTTTCTTAGATTACTCCGGAGCCTATTACCTCTTAACTTCATCCTATGCCCTCTCATTTCCTTTCAAACTAAAGAGACTCGACTCATGTGCATTTACATTACATAGGTATTTAAAATGTCTCTATCATATCTCCCCTCTCCCGCCTTTCCTCCAAAGTATACAGTTTGAGATCTTTAAGTATGTCCTCATATGCCTTATGATGAAGACTACATACCATTTTAGTAGCCTTCCTCTGTTATATCTTTCAAGTTTATCAAGTTTCAAGTTTATTAAAATTTTTGATTAATCGCTTAATCTTGCTTCTAAGCGATGTACATACATAAAAGAAAATATTTAAATTACAATTTTAAAATAAAATTACAATTTTAAAATTAAAAATAAAACATTAATTAATATATATTTAACCATTAAAATAAAAAGAACTATATACGAACTAACAAACATGAGTAAAGAGGAAAAGGGGAAATGAACTACAATTTATAATAGAAAAGAAGGTCGGGAAAAACATAAGGATGGGAGTTCAAAAGAATTGTCGAAAAACAGCATTATTGAATTCTAGGGAAAAACTTGTTAATCAAAAGCATCTTTAAAAAGGAATGTTTTTAAGTTAATCTTGAATTTATCGATATCATGTTCTTTCCTTAAGTAGATTGGCAGGGAATTCCAAATTTGTGGAGCAGTGACAAGAGAAGATAAATTGTCTTCTAGTATTAATGATTTTGAGAGATGGAATTGTTAATAAATGCTGTTCGTTGGATCGCAATATTCTATTTGTGGAGTAAGGGATTAGTGTTTTAAAAATAAATGCAGGTGTTTTAAAAAACATTGCTTTAAAAGTGAGTAGGCTTAGTTTATATGTTATTCTATGGGATACTGGAAGCCAATGAGCGTTCTTGAGAAGTGGTGTTACATGATCAAATTTTTTTGTCTTTGTTATTAGTTTAATGGAAGTATTTTGTATTATTTGAAGCCGTCTTATTTCATTCTGTGCAATTCCTTTATAAAGGGCATTGCAGTAATCGATTCTAGAGATTACTAAAGAGTGGATCAAGATATTTAGTGATTTAGAACAAAGATATTGTGAAAGAGAGCGAATTTGACGGAGTCTATAGAATAATGATTTTACGATACTACCTATATGTTCATGAAAAGTTAGTTTACTGTCAAATATGACTCCTAGGATTTTAATAGAGTCAACTAATTGCAAAGGAATATTTTTTATAGTGATAGGGGCGATAAGTTTAGGAGTTTCTTTCCATGGAAAAAGCAATATTAAGAGCCAACCTATTTATATCTAACCATTGATGGATTTGTTCAAGTTTATTATTAATTGCTGTGATATCCAAAGAGTTATTAGGATCCAAAGGGTGCAGAAGTTGAATATCATCAGCGTATGCAAATACATGAAAACCTATAGATTGGCAGACAGTCATCAGGGGTGCAAGAAAGATATTGAAGAGTAAGGGGGACAGAATAGATCCTTGGGGAATACCATGGGAAGTTAAAGAGCTTTTAGAGTTTGAGTTATTAAATATAACTGTAGAAGTACGATCAGTAAAATAAGATTTGAACCAAGACAATACTTGATCAGTAATACCGATTGAATAAAGTCTGTCTAATAAAAGATGGTGATCTATGGTGTCAAAAGCAGCAGAAAGGTCGATGGATATTAATAAAACCGATTGGTGATGATCCAAGTAATAATGTATTGAAGAGGTCATTCCTATTAATGAATGCTCAGTACTATGGTGTTGTCGGAATCCTGTTTGGTTCGGATGAAGAACGTTGGTTTTTCAGTAAATTCAGAAATTTGATTGAAAACAATCTTTTCCGTCAATTTAGCCATAAAAGGAAGATTAGCTATTGGCCTATAGTTTGAGATTTCTTTCTAAATGAGGTCTCACCAAAGTCTTATACAGGGGCCATACCTCTCCCTATGCAACCTAGCATCTTTCTAGCTTTCACCGTCACCTTTTCAACCTGTTTGGCCACCTTAAGATCATCACATGCAATAACACCCAAGTCCTGCTCTTCTGTCATGCACATAAGCCCAAATGCATGACCTTGCATTTCTTAGTATTAAATTTTAGCTGCCAAATTTCAGACCATTCTTCAAGCTTCGCCAGGTCTTTCTTCATGTTATTCACACCATCCAGCATGTCTACTCTATTGCAGATTTTGGTATTATCCGCAAAGAGGCAAATCTTACCCAACCCTTCAGCAATATCGTTTATAAAAATGTTAAAAAGAATAGGCCCAAGAACAGATCCTTGAGGCACACCACTGGTAACATCCATTTCCTCAGAGCGATCTCCACTGATCACTATCCTCTGTCACCTTCCACTCAACCAGTTCTTGACCCAGCCCGTAACTTTGGAACCCATCCCAAGGGTACTCAGTTTATTTATTAGACGTCTGTGTGGAACACTCTCAAAGGCTAAATACACCACATCTAGCGCACATCCTCTATCCAATTCTCTGGTCACCCAGTGAAGGAAATTGATCAGATTTGTTTAACAAGACCTACCTCTAGTGATTCCAGAAACTTGACCATTCTCTGTTTTAAAAGTGTTTCCATTAATTTGCTTCCCACAGAAGTCAGACTTACCGGCCTGTAATTACCTACTTCTTCCTTACTTCCACTTTTGTGGAGAGGGACCATATCCGCCCTTCACCAGTCCTCCAGTACCACTCCTGACTCTAGAGACTCGTTGAAAAGGTCAGTCAGCGGAGCTACCAGAACTTCCCTAAGTTCCTTCAGCACTCTAGGATGTACACCATCCGGCCCCATTGCTTTGTCTACCTTTATTTTAGCTAGCTCCTCATGAGCAACCCTCTGAAAAATCGATCAGGGTCTATTACTTCTCCATCCCTATTCACGTTTGTCATATGTGGTTCTGCTCCCGGCGCTTCAGCCGTGAACACAGAACAAAAGTATCTGTTAAGCAATTTGGCCTTTTCTTTATCAGCTTCTACACATTCCTCCCCTTCACCTTTGAGGCTCACAATGCCACTTTTGCACTTCTTCCTAACACTAATATATCTAAAAATGTCTTGTCTCCCTGTTTTACCATGTCAGCTATTTTTTCTTCCATTTGTATCTTTGCTTTCCTGACTACAAAGCCAGCCTCTCTTAACTTTTCCAGATATTTTTGCCTGTCTTCCTCTTTCTGTGTTCTTTTGTAGTTTATGAAGGGTAACCTCTTATTCCTTACCTTCTCAGCTATTACTTTTGAGAACCAATGAGGCCTTCTTTTCCTCTTACTTTTTACTTACTTGCCTCACAAAAAGGTTTGTCGCCCTTACAATCACTCCAGGATGATATAACAAATTTGACTTACTGGATACTGCACTCGGAGGTGAAGTCATCTTTTGGACCCTACTCTTCTATAGTTTCTGTGTGGACTTACATGAAGCCATAGTTTTCGTTTTTCTTTTTTTGTTTTGGTGTCGGCCCAGCATCATTTTGGTTGTCCTTCTTCATACCACCTCTAACCTAACTCAGCTTCTAGAACAGAACACAGAATTCTAAGCAAGGTCTCACTAACAGCCTACACAGAGGCATGATTGTCTCCTATTTTTCTGCTGGTTATGTCTCTTTCCAAGCAGCCTAGAATCTGTCTCTAGCCACTATCTTTTCACACTGTTTTGTCATTTTAAGATCAAACACTTTCACCCTGAGGACCTTGGTGCGGAATCCTCCCTGCAGAAAGTTTTGCTTACAGAATATTTCCTCTGGAGTTCTTTACCTGCCTGAAGCAAAAGTGCAAATGTTGTCATTATCACCAGAACCAATGACAGGTTTCACATGCGACACTGTACCTTCACAAAGTTTTTCATCTCAAATGGCAGCTTCTTGCAGGAGTTAAGAAGATCTGCTCGTTTTGCCTGGACTTCAATGTGCCCTGTTGGCATTCTCTGAAACACAAGGGAAAAGAGAATATTTTGTACTCTTTGCTCTGTTCATCTCAGAATTATTTTCTAGCATAGACTCGCTGTATCCGACTCCTGTTCACTACGTTTTCAATGCTGTCAAAAATCAGATAACCAGACTGTCATCAACATTATCTTAATGCAGTACACCAGGGGTAGATAACCTTTACACACAGATGGTCGCATAAATGTCAATACCACCCCTAGAGGGCTGCAACATTATAGATTTTATCATAGACCTTCCATGATAAATAAAGTAAAACTTTAGCTATAAACAATGAAAACAAATTGCAAAAGTGGCTATCCAGAAATTATTTGCAAAATACTATATTTAAAATCACCATGACTCTGGTTAATGCTTTATCTGTATTACATTACATTACATTAGGGATTTCTATTCCGCCATTACCTTGCAGTTCAAGGCGGATCATAAAAGAATTATCAAGGATGTATTACAACAAGAACTTACTAGAAAAAAAACAAAAAACAAAAAACAATTTGGACATTTTCAAAGAGTAAGAATTGTGTATGGTTATTTGTTTGGGTAGTTGGCTTTAGTGAGAGGTGGTGATTGAAACTTGCGGTGTTATTTCTTTTTTCAGGGCTTTCTTGAAGAGTATGGTCTTTATTTCTTTTCTAAAAGTCTTGTAGTCGAGGGATGCCGTCAGTAGATTGGCGATTTGGTTGTCTAGTTTGGCTGCTTGAGTGGCCAGGAGGCCATCATATAGTTTTTTACGTTTGACCTCCTTAATTGGGGGGTATGAGAAAGGGGTGTGAGTTTTCCTATGTCTGGTTGTGGTGTTGTGGATGAGGCGATTATTCAGGTAGATTGGACTGTCTCCGTATAAAGTCTTAAATAGTAGACAGTAGAATTTAAATTGTATTCTTTCTGGTATTGGAAGCCAATGTGATTTGAGATATGCTTCTGTAATGTGGTCATGTTTCTTCAATGAGTAGATGAGTCTTAGTGCTGTGTTTTGGATAGTTTGTAGTTGTTTTGTTATAGTTGCAGGGCAAGGGAGATAGAGGATGTTACAGTAGTCAAGTAGGCCTAGTATTAGGGATTGAACTATGAGCTGGAATTGAGTTTTTTCGAAGAATTTACGAATTTGTCTTAAGTTTCTCATGATTGAGAATGATTTTTGTATTGTTTTATTAATTTGCGGTTGCATGGTGCAGCATCTGTCGATTGTTATTCCTAGTAATTTTAGGGTGGCTTGAATGGGGTAGTTGATTGCGTTGATTTCAATGTTGGTTGTGGTTGGTATTTTGTTGTTTTCTAGGAAGATGAATTTAGTTTTATCTGGGTTCAATTTCAGTTTGTGATCTTTCATCCAGGTTGCTACTGATTTTAGTGCTTGGTGTATTGTGTTTGTCATGGAGAGTTTTGGTTGATCGAAGGGTATGAGAATGGTAATGTCATCTGCATAGCTGTAGGAAGTTATGCCTTGTTTGTCCAGGTGTGAGCTGAGGGAGGCAGTGTAGAGGTTGAATAGAGTCGGTGATAGAGGGAATCCTTGGGGCACTCCGCAGGGGTTTGACCAAGGTTCAGATTTTTCTTTGTCAGATTTTACTCTATAGGTTCTTGATTTAAGGAATCCTTCAAACCATGAGTATAGTTTATCTGTGATACCTATTGTATCTAGGATTTGTAGTAGTATGTTATGATCCACCAAGTCGAAAGCAGTGGTCATATGAGTTATATGAGCATCATTTTTTTTCCTGAGCTGAGGTGTTGCCTGGCAGTGTCCAGGAAAGATCCTAACAGTGTTTCTATGCTGAAGTTGTTTCTGAAGCTGGATTGCGTGGGATGGAGTATGTTTTGGTTTTCTAGGTAATTGGAGAGGAATTTGGCAACTAGTCCTTCTATTATTTTGACACAGAGTGGAATAGAGGCAACGGGTCTGTAGTTGGTTGTTTGGTCTATCGATTCTTTGGGGTCTTTGAGGATTGGGGTGATGATGATTTCGCTGAGGTTGGTTGGGTAGTGGCCATTTATGAGCGAGATTTGTATCCAGTTCAGAAGAAGAGCGCGGAATTTTGTGCTGGATGTTTTTAGGAGATATGGTGGACAGTTGTTGAGGTCACAGGATGCATGGCTGTATTTTTTGTAGTATTTGTTGAATTCGGGCCATTGAATGTTGGGTTATTGAGACCATATTCTGTCTGCTGCAGTGGAATCTCTATCTGTGGGGAGAATTGTGAATTCGTTAGGATGGGTAGTGGAGTCATTGAGGGTAGCTCTTGCATTAGTAATTTTATTTTGGAAGTGTTCTGCTAATAGCATGGCTGAGGGGGTAATAGTTAGGTCAGGTAGGGTTTGGTGTCAGTTAGGGTTTTTAGAATTTGGAATAGTTTTTTGGTGTCTTGGGTTTCAGTGCCTATTAGGTTGGTGTAATGTGCTTTTCTCTTGTCCTTTAATTGTGATTTGTATTGTTTGTTGATTTTTTTCCAGGCAGATTTTATATGATCTGAGTTCGATTTTCTCCATTTCCTTTCTAGTTGTCTACATTGCCTTTTGAGTTATAGAAGTTCGGAGTCGAACCATTTATCTGATCTTCTGCAGGTTCTGGTTTTGGTTTGAAGTGGGACTAGGTCATCAAGGGTGTTGGAGCATAATCTTTCCCATTGTAAGATGAAGTTTTCGGGGTTGTTTTCTAGAATATTTTCATCTATTTTAGACCAGAATATGGAGGTTTCGATGTGTTTGCGTGAGGTGTATGTTACTTTATTGAGTTTTGTTATAGTTTTTTTGTTTTTGGTCCAGATGATGTTGAAAGAGTAAGTATAGTGGTCTGACTAGATGGATCTAGACCATGTTCCGTTAGATTGTATGAATTTCTGATAAGGATGGCTGATGGGTCATGAAGGCTGCGATATCAAGTTGGTGGCCTTTTTCATGAGCTATTTGTGGATTTAGCATTTGGAAGGATAGGGCTTTGAGGAATGAGAGAAAGTTGTCTACTTGTTTGGATGATTGATCTTCTAGGTGTAGATTTAGGTCTCCTAGTAGTAGGTTGTAGGTTGCTATTAGTGAGTTTTGGTATATGAAGTTTTCCACTTTGGTTCTTGCTGAAGACCAGTTTCCCGGTGCTATGTAGCAGAGCATGCAGTTTAGTGTGTCTTTTAGTGTGGTGCTTGAGAGTTGGCAAGCTAATAGGTCCATGTATGAGTTAGATGTTTTTTCAATTATATTAAGGGTTAGGTCTTGTTTGATTAAGATTGCTAGGCCTCCACCTCTTTTTTTTTCTCTGCAGACCACTGTAATTTTATAACCTTGTGGACAGACTTCAGTTATTCTAGGGTCTGTGTCGGAGGTTAGCCAGGTTTCTGTGAGGAAAAGACAGTCCAGGTTTTCATGTGTTATCCAGGTTTTTATATGCTCTGTTTTTGGACCTAGCGCTCTGATATTTAAGTAGGCGTATTTGAGTGTGGATATCTCTGTGTGATAGTTGTGGATTGTGTTTGGATATATAAGTGATTTGGTGTGCCAGTGTGGTTTAGTCTTAGTGTGTGTTGGTCTTCTTCCCCATGCTGTGGTAATGGAGTGTAGAGTGTTAGATTATAAGTTTGAGTTTCTGTCACTTGACGTTCTCCTATTTTGGAAGAGAGATTTATTTATATCAGTAGCGGGTGTTGGGAGAAGGTTTTTTGCTGCTGTCTTCCAGCTGGTTAAAAGAAGGATTAACAATAGGAAGAGCTGGGCTCGTGAGGTGAGCTTCATTTTTTTTTTTTCTTTGGTGGTTGGTGGTAGGAGATAGTTGGTGGAAGGGTCTTTGGTGGTTTGGCTGCTAATTTTCAGTTGGTTTTTACTTTTGGTAGTGTTATGGGAGTGGGTCACCTCTTGGTCTCTTCGTAGGGCGCTCACTAAGGTGTCTTAGATGCGCGCCTTCGACAGTGTGCCGAACGTCAGTGCGCCGTTAGGCGCTGAGCCTTTTATTGGCTCAGCATTGTCCCATTGAGTGGGGGGATGGGCGGAGGGCGCTCTCACGCCGGCAAGCCTCCCTGTCCGCTCCTGGCTCCAGCGATGTCGGGCCAGTAAGTAAATTAAATTCAAAAACAAAAACACGGATGCTGGGAGACTTACTGAGCCTTCCAACTGGCTCAGCGTTGTCCCGTCGGGTGGGGGTAGGGGCGGAGTGCGCTCCCACACCAGCAAGCCTCCCTGTCCACTCCTGGCTCCAGCGATGTCGGGTCAGTGAGTAACTTAAATTCAAAAACAAAAAACGGATGCTGGGAGATTCACTGAGCCTTCCAACTGGCTCAGCGTTGTCCCGTCGAGTGGGGGGAGGGGCGGAGTGCGCTCCCACGCCGGCAAGCCTCCCTGTTCACTCCTGGCTCCAACGATGTCGGACCAGTGAGTTAAATAAATTCAAAAGCAACAAAAACAGAACAAAACAAAAAAAACCGGATGCTGGGAGATTCACTGAGCCTTCCAACTGGCTCAGCGTTGTCCCGTCGGGTGGGGGGAGGGGCGGAGTAGCTCCCACGCCGGCAAGCCTTCCTGTTCACTCCTGGCTCCAGCGATGTCGGGCCAGTGAGTTAAATAAATTCAAAAGCAACAAAAACAGAACAAAAAAAACTGATGCTGGGAGATTCACTAAGCCTCCAACTGGCTCAGCGTTGTCCCGTCGGGTGGGGGGAGGGGCGGAGTGCGTTCCCACACCGGCAAGCCTCCCTGTTCACTCCTGGCTTCAGCGATGTCCTATGGTCTCACAAGTTGAAAAAAATTCAATAGTGGGCCTCATTTGGCCTGAAGTACCCAAGGCTGCTTATAGCTATAGCCAGAAAGCATACTTAGGGTAACCATGGGATAACCAGACTGGCTGTTTTTCAAATAATATAAATTTGAATATTTTCTTTTCAGAATATCATAATGCAGAGTTATATAGAAACACTAGTCTTATAGCCCATTACATTAACGGGTGCTAGAATATATGTGTGTGTGTCTGTCTTTATTTCTCTCTCTCTCTCTCCTTAGCTGCTTTCTGTATTTCTGTCTTTCTTTTTACTCGGCTGTCCACCCATTCTCCCTTCCTTTTACCTTCCATGTGTCCACCACCACCCCTTCACTGCTCCCCTTATCCAGCAGCAGCCCTTCTCCCTTTTTTTTTAATCTCCCCCCTGTCCATCAGCACCTCTTTCCTGCTCCTCCGTCCAGCAGTAGGCCTCCCTTCCTTTTTCTTTCCCCCTAGCACCTCTTTCTGCTCCCCCGTCCAGCAGTAGGCCTCCCTTCCTTTTTATCCCCCCCCCGTCCAGCAGCACCCCTTACATAAGCACATAAGCATCACCTCTGCTGAGTCAGACCATAGATCCATCATGCCCAGCAGTCCGCTCCCGCGGCGGCCCCCCCAGGTCAATGACCTGTAGTGATTTATTACTCTAAAGCATTTTGTACTGTATAGTAGCCCTCTAATTGTACCCCTGGATCCCCTTTTCCTTCAGGAACTCATCCAGTCCCTTTTTGAAACCCAAAGTCGTACTCTGCTCTACCACCTCCTCTGGAAGCGCATTCCAGGTGTCCACCACCCTCTGAGTGAAGAAGAACTTCCTAGCATTTGTTCTGAACCTATCTCCCTTCAATTTTTTTGAGTGCCCTCTAGTTTTTATTGCCTCCGCCAGTCTGAAGAATCTGTCCCTCTCTACCTTCGCTATACCCTTCATGACTTCGCGTCTGCCCTCCGCCAACAGCAGCCTCAAGCCGCCGCGGCCTGCAGGCGCCGACAGCCGCAGCGGCCTGCAGGCGCCAATAGCCGCCGTGGCCAACAGCCTCCGCGCCGCCTGAAGCCGACGTCCGGCTTGGGAGAGAGAGAGAGATATATATGCGTGGAAGCGCGCATTCGCATTCCTACCTGCGGGGACCTATAGCGCACAGAAAACGGGAACACGCTGGTAAGAGTGCACATGCGCGCTTAGGCTTTTATTATATTAGATAGAAGATAGTAATATAGTAACATAGTATATGATAGCAGCTAAAGACCTGTATGGTCTATCCAGTCTGCCCAACAAGATAAATTCATAGCATAAGTATGGTGCAATACTACATATGCATAATTGTTCTTGCCATTTTCAGGGCATCATGATATTCTAATTTACCAACTCACCGAGACAGGCACTAACTCCACAGTCCTTGACTGGTTCTCGAAGTTCTTACGCTCCCGCTCATACATAGTCAACATGAAGGGCACTTCTTCCTCCCCCTGGAACCCGATCTGTGGAGTCCCGCAAGGCTCACCTCTCTCTCCTATCCTTTTCAACATTTATATGTCCTCCCTTAAACTCCTCCATCTCTCCCCCCTTGAAACGCTCTACACTTACGCAGATGACATCTTTGTCCTCCTCGAAACCGACCGGAACCTCACCAACCTCTCGGCGAACCTATCCTCATATATTTCGAACCTTCAATCCTGGGCCCACACTGTGCAGATGAAACTGAACAAATCTAAAACAAAACTTCTCTGGCTCGGCCCAAAATTGGACCAACTGCCCACCTCCATCCCACTATCCTCTGGCCCCACTTTGTATCTTGAATATTCAAGCAAAGTTCTAGGAGTCATCATTGACTCTACACTTTCCTTCAACGATCACCTCAACTCCCTAGTAAAAAAATGTTTCTTCAGCCTTCACATACTGAGGAAAGTGAGAACCTGTTTCCATCAAAAACACTTGTTGATCAGGCTGGATTTATCCAAAAGCGTCAAGTGGGAGATAATATACGTAGAACTTTACATTTGATCTGGGAGGCACAGCAACAACATAGTAAAATGGTCTTATTATCCATAGACGCTGAAAAGGCCTTTGATCAGGTCAATTGGAACTTTTTATGGGCAGTAATGGAACGGATGGGAATTGGGGGAATGTATGAAAAATGGATAAGGAATTTTTATTTGACACCGAGGGCTTGTATTAAAATTAATGGGCTTTATACAGATTTCTTCTCTATTACAAGAGGGACCCGACAGGGTTGTCCACTCTCCCCTTTACTGTTTGCTTTGTATTTAGAACCTTTGGCTTGTTATATTCGGGATTTGGGGGCAGTTAGGGGAATTCATATAGGAGGTCGGGAACATAAATTGGCGCTATTTGCTGATGATATTCTTTTTTATGTGACGGACCCGGAGGCTACTCTTACTGAGTTGTTGGAGGTATTTGGGAAATTTAGAGGTCTGTCTGGTTTTACGATCAACATGGACAAGTCCGAATTTTTGAATATTTCTTTAGAGGAGGGGGAGCGCAGAGGTTGGCGGACACCTTTCCGGTGAGGCGAGTACTGGGGCATCTTAGGTATCTTGGTATTTTGATTCCATCTGATTTATCATGTCTTTATGATCTCAATTATTCTAGGATAGTGCGTTTAGTGCGGAGAGATTTGCAAGCTTGGAAGGGTTTGTGGTTGTCCTGGTGGGGGCGTATAGCTGTTGTCAAAATGAATATCTTACCCCGTCTGTTATTTTTATTCCAAACGCTTCCCATAGCGGTGCCGAGGGGACTTTTGAAGCTATTGCATAAGGAATTTCGATATTTTATTTGGCAAGGGAAACATCCCAGGTTGAGTCAACAAGTACTTTGGTCTGCTAGGGAAGATGGGGGAAGGGCAGTGCCCAATCTGCACTGGTATTATGAGGCTGCACAACTCCGTTTTATTTTGGATTGGAAGATTGCGGTGTTTAAACCTGGGGTTCAAATAGAACAAAGCTATGTTCCGCATTGTACACTGAATAATTGGCTGTGGATCTCTTTCTCGTTATCAGAGCGATTGCAGGGGCAAGGGAACCCGTTCTTTTGTCATTTAGTACGGATGTGGGGTTCTTTATGTCAAAGGGAAAAAAGTGGTAGGGGAGTTTCCACGCTTGCTCCTATTAAGGGGGAACCGCGGTTTATTGCAGGTTTGGAAAGGGGGGCGTTTCGGAAATGGGAATCTATGGGGATTCTTACTTTTCGAGATGTACTTGTTGGGGGATGCTTACCTACTTTTGATGCATTGGTGACTAAGAAGCCTGGGTTAAGAGGCAAATTTTTTGCATACATGCAATTGAGACATTTTATGATCTCGGAAAGTTGGGATAAAGGGAATCCCCAGGGGACTGAATCTTTGGAAAACTTATGGCTTTTGTTGAGTAAAGTACCGAGACCGATTTCCATTCTTTATAAGTTCTTGCGCGGTAGAGTGGTGATTTCCTTTCCTTTTAAACAACAGTGGGAACAGGACCTCCAGCTGCATCTTTCTGCGGATGATTGGTCCCGTATTTGTATAGAGGTACAGAAAGCATCTCATTGTATATTGGTCCAAGAAAATGCTTATAAAATCTTAACACGCTGGTATTTCACACCTGCACGGTTGCATATTATGTACCCTCAAGTTTCAGACTCTTGCTGGAGATGTGGTAAGGGCCCTGGAACTTTTATGCATATTTGGTGGGACTGTGGGGTGATTCAGAAATTTTGGGTTACTGTTACACGATCTTTGACATTGTGGATCCAGGATCCATTGCAACTTTCACCTCAAGTTTGTCTGTTAGGGTTACATAATGTTAGAGATGTTCCTTGGCAGACAAAACTGGTCAGAAAGGGGTTGGCGGCGGCCAAATGTTTAATAGCATTATATTGGAAGAAGTTAGCTGCTCCACCTGAAGGGGAATGGTTAGAGAAATTGCAAAAACTTGCACAGATGGAATGTATAGCTGCTAAGCATTATGGTTATTATGACTTACAAAGGCGGACTTGGGACAAAATATTTCAGTACATTTAATTATTTCCTCATGTGGGGTGGGAGGGTGGGATAGAGGGGGAGGAGAGGTGTGGTTAATTGGGAGTCTTTTTGAAGGAACAACGAAAGGACTTCCTCATGGTGTTTAATTTGTTGGGGGTTATTATTGACTATATTGGTTTGCTTTATGTAGGATTGTAATACTACGAATTGGTGTACAAATGGTGACTGTATTGTTTATATTCATTATAAAATTCTAATAAAAATTGATTAAAACAAAAACACTTTGCCGTCCTTGTCCAATCCACCATCCTTTCCAGACTGGACTACTGCAACGCTATCTACCTAAGCCTAACAAAGAAAAACCTTCAAAGACTCCAGCGGATTCAGAATGCCGCTGCTAAGCTTATCTTCGCAAAAAGCAAATTTGACCACGTTTCACCGCTTTTGTCCAAGCTACACTGGCTTCCGATAATCTCCAGAGTCCACTTCAAATGTGCCTGCCTCACTTTCAAGATCCTACACGGCATCCTCCCTCCCTTCATTCCTCTTTCTTGGAACTCCTCTAACCCCAATTCCACCAGATCCACCCAAAAACTGAAACTTTCCTTTCCCTAAAAGGCGTTTCCCTTGTAGGAAAACTAGGTTCTTCCCTCTCTTTCAGAATCACTGAGCTCTGGAACAACCTCACCTCCCCTCTTAGGAATCTGAGCTAAACTAAACTAAACTAAGCCTTAAGTTTATATACCGCATCATCTCCACGGAAGTGGAGCTCGACACGGTTTACAGTGTTTAAAAATATAGGAAGAGAGAGGAGAGAGATTTACAAGACCATGTGAATAGAGGAGGATGTGGACAGGGGAAGAGATGTTAGAGAAAAGCCAGGTTTTCAGTTGTTTTCGGAATAGTTGGAGGGAACCCAGGTTCCGCAGCGGAATAGTGAGATCATTCCAAAGGCCTGTGATTTTGGAGAGAAGGGATTTTCCCAGTTTGCCAGCGTGGAGGATGCCGTGTAGAGAGGGGAAGGATAGTTTATATCTGTGAGCGGATCTGGTGGTAGCAGGCGTCCGGACGAGGAAGGATAGAGGGATTAGGGGCGGAAGGATGCCGTGAATGATCTTGAAGGCCAGGCAGGAGCATTTGAAATGAATTCTGGAAAGTACTGGGAGCCAGTGGAGATTGGTAAGTAGAGGGGAGCAGTGTTCCCTCTAAGCGGGCGGGTGTTGTGAGCAAACTTTTTTCACCGTGAGCCAAAAATATCGGGCGCCAGCAAGTTATGAGCCAACTCGCCCGATTCTCCTCTCGCCGCCCTGCCATCTGCCGTACGCCTCTTCCGATTGTGCGCTGTGACGAGAAACGTGTGCGCTGCGATGTAATATTTTGTGCGCCAGCGCAGCTTAGCGGGAACACTGGTTCAAATGGTTTTATTTATTTCCCCAAATTTATTTTTGTTATACGCATTGAAAATATTTGATATTGCGTTTAAATCAAAATCTCAATAAACTTGAAACGAGTGCCCGTGAGATTGTGGGAGGGTTAAATACTCAAAACTTAGAAGTTTTTGCTACGCCAGCTTTCTGGTATCTTTACATACAGTGGCGTACCTAGCATATGTAACATCCGGGGCCCATCATTTTTTGGCACCCCCCCCATCTGTAAGAAAAACATGATTTTTAGTAACAAACCACACGTCACACATGAGTACCTAGGAAAAGGCAGCATCTTACATATTGCAGTGAGCAGTACATCAATACACCCATTGTAAAACTAAACAAGCCAGACCAGCACAGATCAATCCTACACCGTCAATCCTAACAGAAAACACACAGAACACAGAAAACACCTTCGCCTAGTAAGGAATATGTAATCACAAACTAACCCCTCCCTCTTTTACAAAACTGTAGTGTGGATTTTAGCTACGGAGGTAACAGCTCTGATGCTCATAAAATTCTGAGCATCAGAGCTGCTACCACCAAGGCTGGTGCTAAAAACGCTTCACAGTTTTGTAAAAGGGGGGATAAAATAAAAATACATAGACAAAGGTTAAATTGAACCAGCAAGAAGCTGGACTCTGCATACAATGCTTCACAGAAACAGTGACACATGTCTCCTAAAGCAATAAATAAATAGAAATTTTTTTCTACCTTTGTCTTCTGTGGTTTCTCCTTTCCTCATCTTCTTGTAACTCTCTTCCTTCCATCCACTGTCTGCCGTCTCTCTTCCCCTATATGGCATCTTCTCTCCTTCTATGCCCCTTCCAGAAACTGTATGCCTCCCCCTTCCATCTCTCCTTTCACCCCATTGGTCTGGCATCTCTCTCCTCGCCTTCCCTCTCCCACACCTCTCCTCATAGTCTGGTATCTCCCCTTCCCTGATTCTCTGGCATCTCTCTCCTTTCCTTTTCTTCCATCTTTCGCTCCCCCTCCATGCTCTCACATCTCCCCCTTCCTTTTCCCTTAGACTGGCATACCTTCCTCCTACGCTCCAAGCCCTGGCATCTCCTTTAATTCCCTCCCTCATCTTCCTTCTCCCTCCAGCTGGGTACCGCAACACTCTTCCCTGCAGCTCTGCACTTCCCCACAATTGCCATGCTTCGGTTCCTCTTCTTCCTTCCTTCCTCCCCCCCCCCCCCCCGCGGGACCCTGCGGCACCATCAACTCTTACTCCCTCTAATGTCGGCCCTGCAGCTCCAGACTTCCTCGCACCTTCTCCCCTCCCCCTTTGGATCGCTATTATTTTAAATGTTATAGCCGCGGAGCTGTATCCATCAGTGGAGATGTCTAACCTCGGCCTGCCCCGGAACTCTTACTGCAACAGTGACTTCCTGTTCCTGCCTAGACGGGCGGCTGCTGCAGTAAGAGTTCCGGGGCAGGCCGAGGTTAGACATCTCCACTGATGGATACAGCTCCGCGGCTATAACATTTAAAATAATAGCGATCCAAAGGGGGAGGGGAGAAGGTGCGAGGAAGTCTGGAGCTGCAGGGCCGACATTAGAGGGAATAAGAGTTGATGGTGCCGCAGGGTCCCGCGGGGGGGGGGGGGGAGGAAGGAAGGAAGAAGAGGAACCGAAGCATGGCAATTGTGGGGAAGTGCAATCCCCCCAATGCGTCCCCTTACCTTACCTCCCCTTACCTTTGCGACGCGTGTGTGCGCTGTGAAGAGAAACTTGTGCGCTGCGATGTAATATTTTGTGCGTGAGCGCAGGCCAACGCAGCTTAGCGGGAACACTGGAGGGGAGACATGATCAAATTTGCGTTTAGCAAAAATCAGCTTGGCTGCAGTATTCTGGATAAGTTGGAGTCTGCGAAAACTTTTTTTTTGTTAGGCATAAATAAATGGCGTTACAGTAATCGAGTTTGGATAGGATGATGGATTGTACAAGGACGGTGAAATGTTGTTGGTGAAAATAGGATCTTACTTTCCTCAGCATGTGGAGGCTGAAAAAGCATGATTTTGCCAGGGAATTCAGGTGATCGTTGAGGGAGAGGGAGGAATCGATAGTGATGCCGAGGACCTTGCTTGAGAATTCAAGGTGCAGAGCAGGGCCTGTGGGCAGTGTGAAGAGGGTGGGCAGGTGTAATAATTTTGTGCCGAGCCAGAGTAATTTTGTTTATGATTCATTTAATTTCATCTGTACAGAGAGGGACCAGGCGTGAAGTCTCATTATGCATGAAGTGATATTCTCTTGGAGGTTTGTGAGGTTCTGGTCTGTTTCGAGGAGGATAAGTATGTCGTCTTCCGTAAACATCTGAAAACCTGGTTATTCTCAAAAATGTAACTCTTCCTCCCCCTTTGGTTATTCTAGTCCTCAAAAGTTTTCTCTTCATTTTGCCTCTTCCCTCCACTGGAGTTCCTTTCTACCCTAACTCTTGTTAACCGTGTCGAGCTTTACGAATGTAGAGATGATGCGGTATACAAACCTAAGGTTTAGATTAGATTAGAAGTCTGCTCGGCTCTAGCCGTTTCTCAACTACTGAAGCTATCATTGAAGACTCACTCCAGTCCATCCAAATCTCATCCAAGTCTGCCCAGCACTGGCTTTGCTTCTCATTTACTGGTGTTGCCATTTAATCAACATGCCTTCCATACAGGATTCCTTTGTATTTAACCCAAGCATTGTCTATGATGTTGCCACAATGGAATTCCCAGAAAAGCTAAGAGACTGTTACTTGTTTAAAAAAACCCAAACAAACCAAACACAAAGTGATGGGTACTGAAAGAAACTCACAGGGTTCTCCTGTCCTGGAGGCCGGGGAATGACCATTCCTGTTACCTGTACAACCGACTCCAAGGGAGCTTCATTTAGAAGCTTCTTCAAATCAGAGGCAGCCTATGGAAGATGGACACAGGATTACCAACACTTTACAGAAGTCGTCTAAATACTGTTGTGGTCTCAAACTCGTGGCCCGGGGGCCACATGCGGCTCGCCAGGTACTATTTTGAGGCTCTTGGTATGTTTTATCATAATCACAAAAGTAAAATAAAACAGTTTCTTGATCATATGTCTCTTTAGCTATAAATTACAATATTATTATTATGACTTAGCCAAAAGGAAAGATTTATAAACTATAAAGAGTTTTACCTCATGCAAAATTGTCATTTCTTTAATAAGACATTAACTATTTTTTCTGAGGCCCTCCAAGTACTGTACTTACAAATCCAAAATGTGGTCCTGCAAAGGGTTTGAGTTTGAGACTAGAGAATGACACGGTGACTAAATTCATCACCGGTTCCATTCCCGCAGATAACCGCGGGAAACCATCTTCATAACATTCTTTAAGGAGCGAGGGAAGAATCAGAATATGAATGGCCACAACCACTGGCCCTCAAGCTTTGCTTTGAAGAATGCTGGTATAGAAGGACTGAGGTTGAAATAGACACTAAAAAATGACATGGGATTATTTCCCGCGGTTATCCGCGGGGACGGGAACGCTGATGAATTTTGTCACCGTGTCATTCTCTATTTGAGACCACTGGTCTAGACCCTATCTTTCTGTCACAGAAATATCACATAGCAACCTCCTCCCCCCAAACTGAAGATTCTTACTCTCTCCCTCATCCTGGAAAAGCAGATTTCTTCTCACAAAATAGAAGAAAGAGTATTGGAAATGTTTATCTACAAATGTTATCAGTAGCAGAGTGTGACAAGATCTATAGAATACATGAGTAGAATGTATTAAGTGTGCCTATGTAACTCATTCAAGAATTAAAGGGTCGATTTTCAAAAGGTGTTGACAGCCTGGCCTAGCCAGCCAATTTTGGCTGGTTAAATTAATTTTGAACCTATTCTGCTAGGTTTTCAGTAGAAAATTGTCCTAAATCTAGCCAGCTGAACAAAACTCATCATCTAGAGGTAAATTCAGTATAGATCAATAAAGTTTAGATGCCCCCCAAAAAGTAGGCGTTAAGCTAGTATTCTATAACAGCAGTGTTGTGCTATAAATATATTCAGTCTGTGGAGAAAGAGAATACTGCAGTACCAGTGAGCAACCGTGGCACCAAGTTTGCAGTATAAGAACATAAGAAATGCCCGCACCAGATCAGACCGTGGGTCCATCTAGTCCGGTGGTCCACACCCACGGAGGCTCAGCTAGGTGTTCCCCGTCGAGGACCTTGGTCACTCGTATCCCTCATTGTGTATTGCAAGAAGATGTGCGTCCAACTTGCCCTTAAATCCTAGAATGGTAGTTTCCGCCACAACCTCTTCCGGGAGTGCGTTCCAGGCATCCACCACTCGCTGTGTGAAACAGTATTTTCTGACATTTGTCCTGGTCCTGTCTCCCTTCAGTTTTAGTCCATAATATATTGTTTCTTATCCTTGTAACAAGATTTATGTCGGCAAGACAGAGAGTTTAGAGTACGAAAGACTGAACACAGACACAACATTAAGAAAGGTAGAGTGGAAGCACCACTTACATAGAACATAAGAAGCGCCATCTCCGGATCAGACCTTCGGTCCATCAAGTCCGGTGATCCGCACACGTGGAGGCCCTGTCAGGTGTACACCTGGCGTAATTTTTAGTCACCCATATCATTCTATGCCTCTCTTAAGGAGATGTGCATCTAGTTTGCTTTTGAATCCTAGGATGGTCGATTCCGCAATAATCTCCTCTGGGAGAGCATTCCAGGTGTCAACCACTCTCTGATTGAAGCAGAACTTCCTGATATTAGTCCTGAGCTTGTCCCCCCCTTAGCTTCATTCCGTGTCCTCTTGTCCGTGTCAAATTGGATAATTTAAATAGTTTTTTCTGCTCTATTTTGTCGATTCCTTTCAGTATTTTGAAGGTCTCGATCATATCCCCTCGCAGTCTCCTTTTCTCAAGGGAAAACAATCCCAGTCTCTTAAGTCGATCCTCGTATTCCAGATTCTCCATACCTTTACTAATTTTGTTGCTTGTCTCAAAATTAGTAAAAGGTATGGAGAATCTGGAATACGAGGATCGACTTAAAGAGACTGGGACTGTTCTCCCTTGAGAAAAGGAGACTGCGAGGGGATATGATCGAGAAGGATATGGGTGACTAAAAATTATTAAATATATATTAAATACGTATTGTAGAATATAGTTACTAGCAGGGATTCATTCAGGCCATGTACATAAAAGCGGTTGACATAACATAAAAAATAATAATAGTATTAAATCGGAGAAAAATAAACCTCAATTGTGAGAGGTTGGGACTACACAAGTACCCAGCCCTCAACACATCATCACGGGTTTATAAAAAAACTCCGCATACATAGAAATAAATAGGGCTTCCATTCATACAAAGTCACATTTTTTTCAAGAACTTTTTTGTGTGATGACAGCTATAAACACCCAATTCCCTATATATTATACATGTCAACCATTGGTGACCAGAACCCCAAGCTTGACTACATTAGTAGTGAAGGCTACAGCTCCGTTTCAATTGTGTAAGTCGTTTTGGAGGCACGGAGTACAACAATCACAATTAAGGAAGAAATACACTCATCTGAAAGTGTGAAATTTCAACAGAGGCTTTCTCTCCCGCTGCAGGGGGGTGTTGTGTTAGAAGCAGCAAGGTTTTTAATGCAGCGGGAGAGTGTGGGCATCTCTCCCACTGCAAGGGGGGGGGGGGGTGTCGGGTTAGTCACGGCAAGGTTTTTAGTGTAGTGGGAGAGTGTGGGCATCTCTCCCGCTCCAGAGGGGGGGGGGGTCGGTTTTAGTCATGGCAAGGTTTTTAGTGCAGGAGAGTGTAGACATCTCTCCCTCTGCAGGGGGGGGGGGGGGGGAGTCAGGGCAAGGTTTTTAGTGCTGCAGGAGAATGTGAGCATCTCTCCCGCTGCAGGAGGTGTGTGTGTGTGGGGGGGGGGCGCTGCCATTTTGGGAGGAGGGTGGTGTTTTTCGCCACTGCTGCAGGGAAGGGTGTTGTGATGCAGTTGAGAAAATGGCCATCTCTCTTGCTGCATCACAACACAGGGGTTTCTAGCAGCCTTGACACTGACCGGCACCCCTGGACCAGTCACTTTTTTTAGCCACCAAAAGCCGATGCCACTTTTTAAAAAATGGCTCGGTATTTTTTAAGAATCTAACCGGAGGGCTCATTTCAGTGTTGAAGAGCCCACTTGCATGTCAGTGTCAGAGACTGCTAGAATCCTCGCTAAAGAGGGAGATAATCCCTTTTGATAAACCACCGGAAAACAGTTTAGCAATGGTGTTAAAGTTTTGAGAATCTGGGCCTCAGTTAGGAATCTAAACCCTTTCGAAATTGACTCCTGAGTTTTTTCTGCATATGAGTGTTTGATCAAAAGCAACCACTTTCCATCCTCTTCTTCCTCCAGACCTGCTACCCATAGTCCAGATGTTTGAAAACTTACAAAAGAGGAGGTACATAGGGCTCTACATGACCATTTTCTGTGAGGTACTAGTAGTAATAATAATAATAACAGTTTATATACTGCAGGACCATGAAGTTCTATGCGGTTTACAATGATTAAAAATGCTACAAATTGAGTAGAACTGGCAGGTTAAAGCTGGTGAATAGCGGCTCTAGAGATCAGTTATTGTGGGAAAGATTGTACAAATCAACTGCCTAAGTACGTCAGGAACAGATATGTTTTTAGGTGTCTCCTAAATTCCCCATAAGTATTAGCAAGCATAAGTAATTGTTCCAGGTCTTTACCCCATAATGCTGCTTGATATGAGAGAAGATGTTGATGATGATTTTTGAATTTACATCTTCTAGCCGGTGGAGATACAAAGTTCAGGTGTGAGCTTCTCTTATGTCTGTTGATTGGGAAGGAGAAAAGGTCATTTAGGGCTAAACTGAACAGTACCTTAAAGCAGAAACATCTGAACTTAAACTTCACAAATGCCTCCATCGGCAGCCAATGTAGGAGTCGGAAGGAAGGAGTTACATGGTCAAACTTCTTCAACCCAAAGATCAGTTTGACCGCTGCATTTTGTACCAGTTGTAATCGCTGCATATTCTTTTGGGCATTGCCAGATAGGCGATATTACAGTAGTCAAGTTGGCTCAGTATATGGGATTGAACTTGAATTCTGAATGATGAAGCATCAAAATATGCTCTGATGGATCGAAGCTTCCAGAGAGTAAAGAAACCCTTTCTAACCAAAGAGTCCACCTGGTCTTTCATGGTTAGGCCCTGGTCCAGTATTACACCCAAAACCTTCATAGTAAGTTGAATAGGGTAGCTAAGATTATTGATGCACAGTGATGTTTTTGTATCAAGTGGGTGAGATGAAGCTACAAAGAATTTTGTTTTTTCAGTCTAAATTCAGTCATCCATTGTTCCATCAAGTCTAGTACTTCTGTTGCCGTTGGAGTAACTTCAGAGAGAGAGAGGTAGCGAATGGGATAATGATCGTAAAGTCGCACCTAATGATGACATGTAAACATTGAAAAGCAATGGGGATAATGGTGACCCCTGCGGAACGCCAGATGGATTACTCCAGGTGTTGGAGAGATTGTAATTAAAACGTACTTGATATGTGTGGGACATAAGGAAACCTCGGAACTAGTCTAGCACCTCTCCTCTGATACCAATTGCATCTAAGCATTGTAACAATTTCCCATGGTCCACTAGATCAAAGGCAGAGCTCATGTCAAATTGCATAATCAGGGCATTAAGGCCCCTACTAAACAAGAAACGTAAATTATCTAAGATGGCCACAATTACTGTCTCAGTGCTAAACATAGGTCTGAATTTGGATTGAGTTTCATGTAAAAGAGAGAACTGGTCAAGATATTCCATCAGTTGGGTATATACCAATCTTTCCATGATTTTTACAAAAAATGGAATGGATGCTACTGGTCTATAGTTGGTTACTGATGCTAATGAATCGTTACGATTTGGGGGAATAGTAGTTGGAGTCCCAGAAGGCAGGGTGTGACTAGAACTATGCATTCCTATTTTAACCAAAAAACATAACAAGAAAACCCCCCAGATAAAACATAGACAGCTATGAAAGCCTGAATCAGACCCCAGATCCTTTAAAGAGCCCAGGCTAACAGTATATGTTTAGTCTTTCTCTCTTTTCTTTCTGCTGCTATGGGTAGTTAGTAGGCAAGGCTAAAGGGGAAATGCTTGTGAACATTTGTAGCAGCTACTGCCTTACTGCACCACATTTCTGTGTTGAAGTAGCAAGCAGTTTTGCAACAGCTGCCAATAAATTATATCATAAGAGCTGAACTGAATCACCCCAGGATACCATTAGACTTGTTAAGCCAGTTTCCAGAAGAAAAGCAGGACTACAAGTCCATAGATGCCGTGAAATAAAACCAGGACTTTTTTCATATGAAATAAGCTGGTAACCCAATCCCAATTTTGCAAGGCCTCTGAATCTGGGATGTCCAGTCCCAGTTCTCAGAGCCATTGCACCTATCCTAAACAAGAGAGAGCCTCAGAACATTCTCTGCATTTACAAGTACAAAATCTAAAAGATTTGGTATAGAAAAGTCATACCTCATCCTGCGGTACAATGATCTGGGTGAGTCCATGAAAATCTCGTAGGACTAAGAAAAAGCCTTGCCTGATACAAAGGGAAGCAAAATCTTTTTAGGAATTCCAAAACCAACACTGTTTTAGACAGCTATGTTAGACTTACTATAACATCTTTAAAAAAAAAAAAAAAATGGCATTCATACAAAGCACAAATAGTACATTCTGAGGGGGAAATTCTGTATAGGACGCCGGTCTCAGCCACCGCCTAAGAAGCGGCTGAGAATCGTAGACTGACATCCTATATAGAATCATGCCTAGCAGTGCCTAAGCATCCTAAATTTACACTGGCCTAATTTACTGGTTCCCATTTCAAACAACTAGCAACGCCTAACTTAACCATGCCTATTATCTGGCCCTAAACCATGCCTACTTTTCAGGTAGGTGTCGTTAAGCGCCTCCACTTAGGCGTCACTATGCTCTTCGTGGAATTCCACACCTAACTTTTAATTTTAATTTGTACATAAATGAATACATGAATACTTAAGAAAAGAAACTTGAATAATAATTATTAATAACTATTAATGTTAAAAAGACAAACAGTTCAGTAAATTTGTATGTACATTCCTTTTTAGTCTTTTTAATATTAATAGTTATTGTTATTATTTAAATAACTTCAATGGTGCAGTCAATTACCACGCCATTTGAGCTAATTGATTTAATTTAGGTTAGGCAGCACCTAACTAGGGCACCGTTTATAGAATCTGGTCCAATGTGCATAAATAACTCCGCCCCCAAACACGCCTACACATGGGTCATGCAAAAGTAGCTGTCTGTGCTTACTTTTATGCACATTCCATAAAAGCCCCTTCACTTGTATAAAAAAGCCTTGCCATGTAGAAGATCTTTTATAAATTTACTAAAGTCCCAGGAAAGGGGAGCACACATGCCCCTGGATTCTATATATGGCACATTCAAGAGTTACACGCACAACTTAATTAGCTAACGAGCGATTATATATCAATAACTGGCTGCTAACAACCAATTATTGACATTAATTGGCACTAATTAGGATTTGCACATGTACTATTTTATAATGCTGGGCACCTAAATCCCAAAGGAACAGGATTCTGCAAACAACGTCTAAATCGGCCGGTGCCTAGAAAAATGATGCCGGCCACATGTCAATCACACTTAGGTGTCGTTTACAGAATCACGGCTAGTGGTGCCTATGTAAAAACTTAGTCGCCTGAAATGTAGGCCAGGGTTTTAAAGGCCTACAGTTCAGGCGCCTAAGTTTTTGGAGAATCATGCTCCGCCCATTGAAGTGCCCTCTTAGGTGTTAGGTGCTAGGCGCCATGCGATAGGCATCTATCACTCAATTAAATTTTTAATTATTGAGGCTATTACGGGAATTTTGCCCATTAAGTTAGGTGACCTTTATAGAATCAGTCCCAAAATGGGCAACCCAAAAAGGGATGAGGCTATGGGAGGGGCATGAGCAGGTTAGGGGCATTCCCAAAAGTTGCTCGCTGTTTCTGAATAATGAGTATCCACGCCCAACTTGGGTGCCAGCATTTACACCAGGTTTCAGTAGGTGTAACTCTGGCGTCTGGTGTGGGAATCGGCACTAAGCGCTATTCTATACAGGGCACATATACTTTATAGAACAGCACTTAGCACCAATCTTTTCCAGCACTTATTTTGAAAGCCATTTATAGAATCTGGTCCTTTATGCAAGAGAAGTAACAGAAAAGATCACTGTACCTGGCACAGAAGTTTCTAAGTCTCTTTGGCTCAACTTACCGTTGGTACTGAATCCACCCACATAAGGTGACTTCCTGACCCACATGGGCAGAACGAAGCTCTCCGCAGGTGTGAGTCCGGACCACAAAGCTGTTCAGGTCTTACAGAGGGGGGAAAGAAAAAGTTAGCAATGCTCTCTAACCTTTGTGTACTCTATTCCATCAGCAGAGGTAAGCAGAATGTAAAGTGGCTGGATTGTTTGTCCTTGTATAAGTGATTATATACTTCATAAAAATAGGCTCCCTATTTCCAGTAATGGACAACTGTTCTCATACAGGTGCAGCTATGTGACTGTACTCTATTGGCCAGATTCTGTTTATGGCACCCAAAGTTAGATCACTATCAATACTTAAAGGAGAAGAGATGCAAAAGTATCAAACAACTAAATCAAGAAGGCAAATGCAAAAATGCATCTCATACTATTTGTATAGAGCAGTAGTCTCAAACTCTTGGCCCCCCGGGTGCTATTTTGCAGCCCGCAGTCTTGTACGAGATCTCAAACTCTGGGCAGGAAGAGATGTGCCGGTGTTAGCAGACTTGCAACTTCCTGCAGCCGTCACATATGCCGGGACTCCTGCCTTCACGTATCCTACGCAAAGGCAGGAGTCACGGCATATGTGATGGCTGCAAGAAGTTGCAAGTCAGCTATGCTGATGCCGGTGCCTCTCTTCCTGCCCAGAGTGCGAGATTGTGTACAAGACCGCGGCTGCAGAATACAGGTACTGCTGGACGAGGGGAGGAAGGAAGGGGTACTGCTGGACAAGGGGAGCAGGGAAGGGAGAAGGGGTACTACTGGACAAGGGGAGCAGGGAAGGAAGAAGGGGTACTGCTGGACAGGGGTTGGGTACTGTTGGACAAGGGGGAGGTAAAAGGAAGGGAGAAGAGGTGCTGCTGGACCTGGCAGAAAGGGAGGGAAAGGAAAGGTGCTACACACTGAAGGAGAGGGTGATATGGTGCTGGGGAGAGAGCATGTTGGGTTGGGGGGTGGGAAAGAGGGATACCACAGAGGGAAGAGGCAAGGACAGAGAGAGAAAGTGTGCAGGAGGCAGAAAATGTTGGACTCATGGAGAGGGCAAGATGGATGGGGAGGACAGAAAGGAGGGAAGGAGAAATGTTACACTCTGGAGAAGGGGGAGAGGGCAGAGAGTGAAAAGTTGGACTCATGGAGGGAGAGAGAGAGATGTTGGTTGGGGGAGGGAAGGAAGACCAGAGGGGAAGCATGCAGGAGGAAGAGAGAAAAAAATGTTGGACTAGTGGAAAGGAGGGAGAAATGATGGACTCGAAGGGGAGCCAGAAAGGAAGAAGGGAAGGGAGATGGACTGCAGGGGGCAGAAAGAAGGAAGGGAAAGAGAAATGTTACACGGGGGGGGGAGGGGAGAAGGGAAAGAGAGAAATGTCAGACCATGGAAATAGGGAGGGAAGGAGAGAGAGATAGGAAGGGAAGGGAAGACATGGAAATGTAGATTTTGAGAAGAAAGCAGAAAAATGGAAAAATTGAATGTTAAATTAATGCCAAAGATGGATGCAAGGCAGAAAGTGAAGATGGAGAGAAAGAGTCAATGGACAAGAAGGCCCTAGAAACATAGTTAAAAGCACAGAAAAATAAAGTCATCAAACAACACAGGTAGGGAAAATGATTTTATTTTCAATATATTGATTGAAATGTGCGAGTTCTGAGAAAGGAAAGATGTTAAATTTTAACTGTGAGGGCCGCAGAAAAAAATAGGGTACTTGGAGGGCCGCAGAATAAATAATGTCTTATTAAAGAAATAGCTATTTTGCATGAGGTAAAACTCTTTATAGTTTATAAATCTTTCCTTTAACAGTTAAAGGAAAGATTTGTAAACTATAAAGAGTTTTTTACCTCATGCAAAATTGTAATTTCTTTAATAAGACATTATTTATTCTGCGGCCCTCCAAGTACCCTATTTTTTTCTGCAGCCCTCACAGTTAAAATTTAACATCTTTCCTTTCTCAGAACTCACACATTTCAATCAGTATATTGAAAATAAAATCATTTTCCCTACCTGTGTTGTCTGATGACTTTATTTTTCTGTGCTTTTACATATACAGTAGAAAAGGCTTTATAAAATTACTACAAAATACATCTAAGAAACATGAATGACTAGATTCTAGTCTAAAAAAAACCAACAACAAACCCTTGCAAAGAAAAGAACTCTGAAAAAGGTAAGGGCTTCTGCATCTACACTGCAACCTTCAACTAGGTAAAGACAGTGTGAAAGGAAAGAGTTTAGACAAGAGACAGACAGGGGGAGTTCCTGCTGGTTAGAAATCCTGTCTATTTTGCAGGCTGTAAAGTGTTACATCCAAGTACATGCAGAGAAACTCTGTAACCAAGTCAAGCAAAATTACAAAAGCTTCTTCATTTGTGAACCAGAATCCACAAGGTCTGGCAATACCAGTAAAAGGAACCACATCGAGTCAAGCTTTCAAAGCATGACAATTTACTCCCAGAAAATGTCACTCATTGCATGAGTTAGGTTCATCATAAAGAATATGAAATTAGAATAAGACTGGCAAGTTGCCCTCACTTGGTACCATCTTATCTGGCGAGGGTGCTGGGTCCCTGGAAATGCATCTTCTCTGGATTAGGTGCACCCCTTGGACTGGCACTGTCCTTCGACCAAGATGTGAACTATCAACCATCAGCTTAAAGCACAGTTGAAGTGGTGTTCGCCAAGCCATGGAAACTTTAGCCTGGTACCAAACATTTGAAAGAGCAAGTTAAAATATTGACAAATGGATGACATGACTTATTATCTCAGTTATCAGTATATTCATCCTGTCATGTTCAGTGCCTATGATATTGATTCCTGATTGGGTGTGCCTTAGGTCCAAATTCTAAATAAATAAAAAAATCAGTGCTGACCAGAACAGTGCTTAGTGTGAATTTATAAGAGGTACCCACTATATATAAAACTGTAAATGACATAACATTTAGGCACACCCATTTAGGCCATGGAAAACCAGGCCTAAATACCTGTGCTTAAGTTGTTTACGGATTGGGTGTATTCTATAACAGGAGGCCTAACTTTAAGGAATGCCCACAATCCACCCATGCTTTTCCCATGACACCTATGACCTGTACCATTTTATAGAATGCATCTACAAAGATGTAAGCATAATTTCTAATGAGCAACAATTAGCATTAATTATCAAGCATTAATTGCCAATTATCAGCGATGCTTGGCTTGTTAAACTAAGTTGCACATGCAAATTAGCTATGTGCACCAATTTGTGTGCGCAACTTAGGGCGCTTTATTTGTTTGGATTTCTCTCACACGTTTTCCAGTAATAGCTCAAGGTGAGTTAGATTCAGGGACTGTATTTTCCTGTCTCCAGAGAGCTTACAATTTGAGGAACCCTTTTACTAAACTGTGGTAAAAACATGAGCTTAGTATGTCCTAACACAAGACTTTCCTGTGTCCTAAACTAATTTACCAGCAGTAAAATACGGCATTTTCTATTTTTAGTTTTGCAAGTTTCATGATAATTTTTCAATTAGCGGGCATAACTTGTGGAAAAAAAATAAGAAATAAACCAAATGCATGAGCACTTAGGCCCTGATTCTGCAAAGTACTCATGATTGTAGGCAGCTGTAGGTGTCCTACAGCTGTCTAATCAGCCAATCGGAATGGAAGCAGAGTTTTGAAGCCTCGTGAGAGGTGAAACAAGGACTTGTTGGAAGAGGACATGGTCCGTGGAGTGTTCATCTTGTGAGCGCCATCATTATTTTGTCTGGCTAGACGTTTCCATCTACGTTGTTTTCTGGACCATGTTTCCTAAGCTAAGTAAAACTTTTTGGTTTATCTTTTCCTGTGCACAGTGATGGGTTTTTTCATCCTTTGATAAATTCATTTCAATGGTGGTGGAGTTTTCTGCCTATGATAGGAAATGAAGCAGTATTGAACGTTTATCATTTTGATTGTTGGCTGCTGTTATTTGAATTTTGAGGCTTTTTTCTCCACCTTTTTTGAAATGTTTATTGGGAGTGTTTAGCCCACCTCTGGTGAGTAATATATACTTTTTTGATATTTTTGGACTTATCTATAGGTACCTTTTACAGAATTTCCCCCTAAGTGATAAGAAGCCCGTATATATGAAATGAGCTTCTTAGTATTTAGCACACACTACGCTTTAGTAAAAGGGACCCTATCTGTTTTTACAAAATAGATGCTTACAAGGTCTTCACACATAGGTGCCCTGGTTGTCACAATGTTTTCTCCACAAGACAAACAGAAGTGAAATGTCAGACCAATAGAGGAAATGCATTGCTTCCACTTCACTTTAATTTCTTGTACAACAGGCTAATGAAAGTGAGAGGTAAGCAGCATCATGATAGGAAAATCAGCTATGCTCTAAAACAGCCCATTATCTGAATTTGTTCAGTTAGACAATTTGATTCTCCTATTTTTTTAATCAACTGTAATTAAAGCAACATTATCCTTTGAACTAAAAGTAAATCATATTGTGAGTACCGTTTTCTTAAAACTGTGTCAACTTCGCCCTAATCATCCTCTATTTACTGAAGAACATTTTTCTTTATTGGTTCAGACACTTGTCGAACTTGGATTACTGCAGTGGCTTATACTCAATCACTGCAGATAAACTTTATTCTAAACTTCAGATACTTCAAAATACTAAGCAAAACTAATTCTTCATTTAAAGAAATTTGACAGAGCTAGTCCTACCTTGATTCACTTACACTGGTTGCCTATGCAGGCTCATATTAGTTTTAAGTTGGCTTGTATGGTCTACAAATTTTTCGAAGGTACCAGTCATTACTTAATTGGCCTATTTTCATTCCCTAGGGGCACTAGTTCATCTAAAGCCTGTAACTCTTGATAATTTACTTTCCTTCAATATCCAGAATTCGCTAAAAGAAGCTGCCTTTCAGTGAATTCAATTTATCAGGGTATTCAAATAAGGTCCTCTCTACCAAAAGAATTAATAACTTTGAATTCCTTGCGTTCTTTTCATAAATGCTTGCAGATGGATTTAAGAAAGTAACCTTTCTCACTCTTTTCTCATTTCTGATGCTATCGCTTTGAACTGTAGGGAGTTGGTGGAATACAAATGACACATTACATCCTGTTTTCACCTCTTCCACTTCCTCCTTTTCCCCAATTTGTCAATTATTGTAATAACAATCTTTCTTTGACAGTGACCACAGCTTAAAGTTCAATTTGGAACCTATTTTCTGTCACGATAAACGGATCTCCAGCAATCTTTGGGAACTGTGATCAATGATTATTTAGCACAATAGGTAGAAGTTAATCATTGTAAAACAGCAGCACAGTAGATAAGGACAAATAAGAACTAATCACATCAATCAATCCAAACATCCTCTCTAGTTCTCTGTCACTTTGAATAGATGAGCAAATCATTTCCAATTTCCATATTCTTCACCTGTTCCATACATTACCCTCTCTGGATCTGTCTTAAGCACAACTGAATTTCATTAACTTACTGACCTTTACCACCTCCACAGGTAGGACATTTATTCCAGGTCTTTTCTTTTTGCTTGTTTGTTCCCTACAAGTCTCAAACTTAATCCAATACTCTAACCTCCTGCCAAGTCCTACCACCAAGTGCTGTGATAATTCAGAGCTACCAAAGCTAAAAGAAAAAAACTGTACTATTTCTTGTCTACTGAATATTCTATTATTCCTATTATTTGATTTTATTTATTGCATTTTATATTTCACCTTGCTACATTTTTAGTTGTGAGTGGATTACAAATAAAATACATAACAATTGCAATAACAGTTAAGTGACAATAAAAATACAGTTAAAAATAAACAATCTCTAATGTGCATAAACAAAATAAAGCTTTATATTAATTCAGGCCGACAAACACAGTACACTAATGATGTTACTTTACACATTTCTTGGTGACTTCAGCCAATGAAAGGTTTGCACCCCCTCCCCAAGTGCATGAATTTCAGAATTGCCAAGTTACCCAGTTATAAGATGATGGAGCTTTCCTGGATTTCTGACAACCTCATTTTGGTGCATTATGGGACCTGCAACACTAATTTCAAAGGGGCAATCAAGAAAATACAAATACCTCATTGCTTTGAGATGTAAGTTCAAAACCAGGACTGTCCCAAAAGTCTTCCTCCTGGAACTGGGTAACTTGGCAGCACTAATAAAATAAATTTTGCCTGTTACCAAAATTTAATAAAATGTTTGAACAAAAAAAAAAATATTCATTAATTTATGAACACTCCTGAAATGCCTTCCCAAACCATCCTTAACCGCCTACTCCAGGCTAGGTCCCTTTTCTCTGCTCCTTACTAGGGTTACCATATGGCTTCAGAAAAAGGAAGATGGCCTGGGATATCCGGGTTTTACTTTCATTAAAAACAAGGGAAGTAAGGAGGAAAGATTAAGACATCCAGGATTGTTTTGTTTTAGTTTTTTTTTTCCATTAAAAGCAATGGAAGTAAAACCTGGCTATCTCAATCCGTCCTCCTTTTTCTGGAGCCATATGGTAACCCTCCTGTTTGTCTGCTTGATTAGATTGTAAGCTTTACTGAACACGAATTGTCTCTTGCATACTTAATGTACAGCGCTGCATAAGTTTAGCTGTGAAATAGGAATAAGTAGTAGCAGTAATCTAGATTTCCCAAACGGTCGGGGCCACAAATGGGATCACAAAACTTGCCCAGAGACGCCAAGTTACCTAGTTCCAGGCTGGATATTTTTGTACAGGTCTGGATTTCTGGCCACCTTCTAAGTGTATTATGAAAGCTGCAGCATTGATTTTTCAATGAGCATTGGACAGGATCAGACACAAGCCGGACCAGAAGCAAGCGTTTTCTATGACATGCGGAAGCAGTTTAGCCTATTAACCCCTAGAATACTTAGACACAAGCAATCAATCACAGATTTACGCGGCTTTTAGAAAACTTCTCTAGTACGAATTCGGGGTTAGCAAGAATAGACTTTTCTCATCAGTTCAGGTTATTTATAAGTGACCGAGACTACACAAAATGCAAGATTAAATGGATTGGATAATGAGTACAGTATTACCCAAAAACCTTAGCTTTACAATTTGTGTTTCCTAATCATCTTCCTAAATCGCAAGATTGCTGAGGACAGTAGTCCTTCAAGATTACTCCGCTATTTATCTGCCCCCGCACCCACCCCCGAAGTATTTTAATCCTCTTCCCTGCTCTGATGTGCTATGTCTTACGTTTCCCTGGACTGAAGAGAGGCTGCGACATATGCAACCAATCAATTTTCTAAATCAGCTTTCACCGAAGGGCATAAGTACGAGTCAGAGCGAGGCTTGAAACACTCAGGCGCTGAGAACGCCGGGAAAAGCGTTCGAATAGCTTGGCGCGCGGAGGGGTGCGGCTGTTGTGCAGCTGTGGCCTTTTCTAGTATTTTATCATGTCCGGTGCTAGCAATGTGAAACGGCGGAAAACTGTGGTTCGGGTCTCTGGTGAGAGTTCTTCGCGGCGACAAATGGTAATTATAAGTGACAAGACAGCCAAGACCACCGGTAGCTGCTGATTTTCGGGTGCTAATGTTGCTACATATTAGACATTTTAGAGTTGAGCCAGAGAACTGGAGAGATTAGCGTGATGCCTTATCTTATTTTGATGAACTGTTTTTGGGAGGGGGTGAGTGTTGCCATGAAAAGTGTTTCTTTATGACCACTCACTTGTTTTTTTTTAAATGTTACTGAACTGCTGGAGTCTCCTCTTTGTCCCTATAATATCCGTTTTGAGTATTACTGGAGACCTACATTAAACTAACAGTTCAGATGTATCAACAGTGAGCCACTGGGTAACTTTCAGAGAAGAAACCTTTCCCAGCAGCAAATACAGAAGTGAACGGTCAAAGAAGGGACATAATGCCTTTTATCCCAGGACAAGCAGGCAGATATTGTCACATGTGGGTGACGTCATCTACGGAGCCCCAGCGCGGACAGCTTTTCAAGCAAACTTGATTGAAGTTTCAAGTTTGCTAAACTGCACCACGCATGTGCATGCCTTCTTGCCCACTAGAGGGCGCATCCCACCTCGTCGTCCTCAGTTCAGTTTTTTCCGCGGAGCCAGAAGCCCTGTGGAAATTGTGCTCTGTTTTTTCAGCCTTCTGACACCGCGTCTGGGTTGTTTAGCTCGGTCGCTGTGCTTTCTTTATTGTTTTTTTCGATTTAGTTCGTCGTTTTCGTCAAAAAAAAAAAAAAAAAATTCCTCCGTTCGGCTCCGGGGGCTCCCGGGAGCCGCGGCCGCGGGACTTCGTTCATTCCCGGCCACTTTCTTTTCATGTCCCGTCCCTCGACGGGCTTTAAAAAATGCACCCGGTGTGAGCGGTTACTATCCATCACAGACCCCCACCGGTGGTGCTTGCTCTGCCTTGGGCCCGAGCACCCGACTGGTTCCTGCGATCGGTGTGCCACTCTTCAGGCTAGAGCGCTTCGTCGACGCCGCGGCAGAATGGCGGAGCTTTTTCAAGTTGACTCTGCGCCCGGAAAGGCCTCGACGTCGGCCCCGGCCTTGACCTCGGCGCCTTCGGCGTCGCCGCGTGCCTCGACCTCGACTTCGAAGCCGACGGCCCCGACCAAACCTGCCTCGGGTAAGTCCTCTTTTCCATCCCCGATTTCAGGGTCGTCGAAGAAGCCATCCTCGAGTTCCTCTGCGGTGGGTGGGTCGTCCTCGGCCCCGTCCAGGACTCCGGCCACTAATGCCCCGAGGGAATACTCGAGACCGAGGTCGCCCTCCAGGGAGCATCCCCCGGCCTCGGACCTGCCTACCATGGTTGGGATCCCGGTGTTCCAGGACCTGCTCCGAGCATTGATTTTCTCGGAGCTGTCTGGCGCCCTCGAACAACTGCAGCGGGCTGCGACCTCGACTGCTTTGGCCTCGGGGGCTCCGACCTCCGCGACCTCGGTCTCGACTCCCTTGATCTCGGCGGCCGGGGCACCACCGACCTCGGCCTTGACCTTGCCCTCGACCTCGACCTCGGGGGCCCCGCCTGAGAGCAGCGTTCGGCCCCGGGACAAGGTGCGCCGAGTGAGACGGATTTCCTCCTCCTCGAGGTCCTCCCGGGGTTCCTCGGGCCGGCCTCGGGCGAGGCGTCGCCCGAGGAAACCGAAGCGTTCGCGAGGCTCTCCTCGGCGACGTGGTCGCTCCTCGCCGCTCGGGGGCGAGGCCTTGCGGGTTTCCGAGCTTCGTCTCGATAACCCGAGGCTTCTCCGTTCCCCTGCGAGAGGGGGTTCTCGCGACTCCTCGCCGAGGAAAAGGGGGCATACCTCGGTCCCTCGGACGCCTGGGACGTCTCCCATGGGTTCTTCGAGGCGAAGACGTTCCCCGACCCCCTCGAGACCATTAGATCTGGCCTCCTGGGGCTCGGGGTCTGGTAGGGAGCCCCGTTATTCACACGAGCCCTCCCCCTTTTGTTCGGCGGAGAGGTTGAGAACTCCCTCCCCGCCGGCCAGGCAGTCCTCCTTCTCTAGCTTTGTGCAGGACATGGCGCGTGCCTTGGGCCTGGACCTCATGGCTGGGTCGCAATATACTAAGGAGTTCCTCGAGGAGCAGGACCTTCCTGCTCCCCCTAGGGAATCCCCTCGGCTACCCCTGAACAAGGTCCTTCATCAGACCTTGCTTAGAAACCTGACTTCACCTCTTACAGTCGCAGCGGTGCCGTCTAAGATGGAGTCAAAGTACAGGACGATACCACCCAAGGGGTTTGAGAAGGCTCAACTCTCCCACCAGTCTCTACTGGTCGAGTCTGCGCTCAAAAAGACGCAACCCTCCCGGGTTTCTGTAGCGGTTCCGCCCGGCAGGGAGGGTCGGACCCTGGACAAGTTTGGTCGTCGCCTCTATGCCAACTCCTTTATGGCAACCAGGGCGTTAAATTATGCCTTTACCTTTTCCTCCTATCTACGTGGTATGGTAAAGGATTTGCCCCAATATCGTGAGGCCTTGCCGGACTCCCGCAAGGAAGGGTTCGACAGGTTTGTGTCCAACCTGTCTCAATTGCGGTTGTACCTTTTCCATGCGGTGTACGATACGTTTGAGCTGGTATCGAGGGTGTCGGCCTTTGCGGTAGCTATGCGCCGGTTGGCGTGGCTACGCACCCTCGATATGGACCCAAACCTGCAGGAACGCCTTGCGGACTTGCCTTGCGTGGGGTCCGAATTATTCGATGAATCCCTGGAGGCGGCGACCAAACGGCTCTCGGAACAGGAGCGCTCGTTAGCTTCCTTGGTCCGTCCGAAACTTCGAGTCACGCCGCAGAAACCTTTCCGGCCTCCCCCGAGGAGGTACCCTCAAAAGTCGACCCCGGCTTTTTCAAGGCCACCGCCTCGCCGCCCCCCTAGACAGGGCAGAGGGGGATAAACCAAGACTCCACCGCAGGGTCCTGCCAAGCCTGCGCCGTCCTTTTGACGGGATAGGCGGATGGGGCCGGCCCCCCTCCGCCATCGCACCGGACCCCCTTCCCATAGGGGGTCGACTCCGGTCCTTTTACGCGGCCTGGACCGAGATAACATCCGACGCTTGGGTGCTCCGGACCGTCTCCGAGGGCTACTCTCTCAACTTTTGCTCTGCGCCGCCGGAACATTCACCGGGGGCTTGCCCATACAACCGGATCCAGCTCCCCGTCCTCATGGCCGAGGCCAGGGCCTTGTTGAGGCTTCGGGCGGTGGAACCTGTTCCCTCCGACCAGCAGGGGCGGGGGTTTTACTCCCGTTACTTTTTGGTCCCAAAGAAGACCGGGGACTTGCGCCCCATTCTAGACCTCAGGAAGCTCAACAAGTTCCTGGTCCGGGAGAAGTTCCGGATGTTGTCACTTCCGGTATTATATCCTCTCTTGGAGGCAGGGGACTGGATGTGCTCCCTGGATCTCAAGGAAGCGTACACCCATGTTCCGGTGCATCCCGCTTTCCGCAAATTCTTACGGTTCCAGGTGGGCGAGCTGCACCTGCAGTACAGAGTCCTCCCCTTCGGCCTGGCCTCATCCCCTCGAGTCTTCACGAAGTGTATGGTGGTAGTCGCTGCAGCACTACGGTCTCGGGGGTTCCAGGTCTTTCCTTACCTGGACGATTGGCTGATCAAGGCCCCGACCAGGGAAGGTGTTATCTCAGCGACCCTACAGACTATCGCCTTCCTTCAACGCCTGGGGTTCGAAGTGAACTTTCCCAAGTCCCAATTATGCCCGTCCCAATCACTTCAGTTTATAGGCGCAGTGCTGGACACTGTTCGCCTCCGTTCATTCCTTCCTCCTCCGCGGTTGGAGGCTTTGGGTCGGTTGGGTCGGCTGATCCTCCAGCTGCCGCTGGTCTCAGCCCAGCGCATGATGATGCTTCTGGGCCACATGGCCTCGACGGTCCACGTCACGCCGTTCGCCAGGCTGCACATGAGAATTCCTCAGTGGACTCTGGCCTCTCAGTGGCGCCAGGAGTGCGATCCGGTCTCGTCTCGCATAACGGTGACTCCTTCTTTGAGACGCTCGCTCCGTTGGTGGACCGACTCTTCGAATCTTTCCGGGGGTTTGCTCTTTCTCGTCCCTCCGCCTCGCAAGGTTCTGACCACGGACTCCTCGGAGTACGCGTGGGGGGCCCATCTCGATGGTCTGCGGACCCAAGGCCTGTGGTCGGTGGAGGACCGACGCTGTCACATCAATGTGTTGGAGCTTCGCGCCATCTTTCTGGCGGCTCGTGCTTTCTGCCACCTGCTCCGCAACCAGGTAGTCCTCGTGCGAACGGACAACCAGGTAGCCATGTATTATGTGAACAAGCAAGGTGGGACAGGCTCTTGGCCCCTTTGCCGGGAAGCTCTGCGCCTTTGGGAATGGGCGATCTCCCAGAACATCTTCCTACAGGCGGTCTATATACAGGGGGAACAGAACTGCTTGGCAGACAAACTCAGTCGGCTTCTCCAGCCGCACGAGTGGTCACTCAACTCCAGAGTCCTGCGCGAGGTCTTCGACCGCTGGGGGACTCCGCAAGTGGACCTGTTTGCCTCCCCGGAGACTCGCAAACTACCCCTGTATTGTTCTCGGATGTACTCCAGGGACCGTGTGGAAGCGGACGCCTTCCTTCTCGACTGGGGAGGGAGATTCCTTTATGCGTTTCCTCCTTTTCCCCTGATCTTGAGGACGTTGGTTCGTCTCAAATCGTCCAGAGCCACTATGATTCTCATTGCGCCTCGGTGGCCTCGTCAACACTGGTTCTCCCTGCTTCTTCAACTCAGTGTCAGGGAGCCTCTGCTTCTGCCTGTGTTTCCCTCTCTGCTATCTCAGAGTCGGGGTTCGCTGTTACATCCCAATCTTCAGTCGTTACACCTGACCGCTTGGTTCCTTTCCCCTTGACTTCGGTCCAGGTTTCACGGTCGGTGCGGGAAGTTTTGGAAGCCTCGCGCAAGGTCTCGACCAGGCTTTGTTATTCCCAGAAGTGGACCAGGTTTTCCTCCTGGTGTTCCTCGCGTCATCTGGATCCAGATTCGGTCCCGGTGTCTTCGGTACTGGACTATTTGTTACATTTGTCTAATTCCGGCCTGAAGACGACATCTGTCCGGGTACATCTCTGTGCCATTTCGGCTTTCCATCGGCACTTGGATGGATGTTCTCTTTCGCTTCATCCTCTGGTGACGTGTTTCATGAAGGGTCTAATCAATGTTTGTCCCCCTCTGAAACCCCCTCCTGTCGTTTGGGATTTGAATGTGGTCTTAGCTCAACTGATGAAACCTCCATTTGAGCCTATCGACAAGTCTCTCCTGAAATTCCTTACTTGGAAGGTGGTATTTCTGATTGCTCTCACATCTGCTCGACGGATTAGTGAGTTGCAAGCTTTGGTTGCGGATCCACCTTTCACTGTGTTCCATCATGACAAGGTGGTTCTCCGCACCCATCCTAAATTTTTACCTAAGGTTGTGTCTGATTTCCACCTCAATCAGTCCATTGTCCTTCCTGTGTTCTTTCCTAAGCCCCACTCCCATCCTGGCGAGACGGCGCTTAACACGCTTGACTGTAAGAGGGCGTTGGCATTTTATCTCCAACGTACCAGGTCTCATCGGAAGGTTCCTCAATTGTTTTTGTCCTTTGATCCCAATCGTTTAGGACATCCTGTTTCCAAGCGCACCTTGTCCAATTGGTTGGCTGCTTGTATTTCTTTTTGCTACGCTCAGGCTGGTCTCCCGCTCCCGGGTCGAGTCACGGGGCATAAGGTCCGGGCGATGGCAGCTTCGGTTGCTTTCCTCCGATCCACTCCTATGGAGGACATATGTAAAGCTGCCACTTGGTCTTCGGTTCATACGTTCACCTCCCACTACTGTCTGGACACTTTGTCCAGAAGCGACGGCCGGTTTGGCCAGTCGGTGTTACGTAATCTGTTTTCTTAAATTGCCATCCTCCCACCTGCCCTTTCTTTTTGGTTGGCTTGGAGGTCACCCACATGTGAGAATATGCTGCCTGCTTGTCCTGGGATAAAGCACAGTTACTTACCGTAACAGGTGTTATCCAGGGACAGCAGGCAGATATTCTCACAACCCGCCCGCCTCCCCGAGGATGGCTTCTTTGCTAGTTATGGAACTGAGGACCACGAGGTGGGATGCGCCCTCTAGTGGGCAAGAAGGCATGCACATGCGTGGTGCAGTGTAGCAAACTTGAAACTTCAATCAAGTTTGCTTGAAAAGATGTCCGCGCTGGGGCTCCGTAGATGACGTCACCCACATGTGAGAATATCTGCCTGCTGTCCCTGGATAACACCTGTTACGGTAAGTAACTGTGCTTTTCCAATGCAATAGACATAGTATGCTTAACGTGACCATTTATTTTTTTCATCAAAATGGGACATTTATTAATATTTAGTCCCGCCCTAGCCCCACCCCAATCCTGCCCTAGCCCCGCCCCGATTTCTTCCATTCATTTTTCATGTACATACAATATCTTATTATTTCATAATGGTAACACTAAAATTTTTTTAAAAACACAAAGCACCCCATACGAAGAGAAAATGTTAATTATTTATATTTGGGGGGTTTTCAATGATGTCACCTCAGTAACTATAGAAAAATAGACAAATATAGGGCAAAATATAGACAGTAGATATAAATTCTCAAAACTGACACATTTTTATCACTAAATTGAAAATAAAATCATTTTTCCTACCTTTGCTGTCTAGTGATTTCATGAGTCTCTGGTTGCATTTCCTTCTGACTGCATCCTTTTCTTTCTTTCTTTCTTTCTGCACTCAGGCCCAACAATTGTCCCTTTCTATTCCCTCCTTCCCTCCTTCCTTCCTATGCCCTTAGTGCCCCCAGTGCCTCATTCCCATGTCCCCCTCACTGCCTTCCAGACTTTGTCCCCCCCCCCCCCAAAGCCAGCCTGCCTGCCTACTTACCTGCCTACCTACCTACCTCCTGCGCCAAAGCCAGCCTGCTTTCCTGCCTACCTCCTTCCCTCCCTGCCGCACACAAAAAAAGCCTCCCTCCAGCGCCCGATTTAAACCCCCCGGTCTGCCGCCGCTGCTGCTTACATCCCTGATGCTTCTATTCGCGGCCCAGAAGCCTTATTCCCGATGTCAGTTCTGACGTTGGCCCGGAATGTCCTCTCCGACGTCAGAATTGACATCGGGAATAAGGCTTCTAGGCCGTGATTAGCAGCAGCAAGGAGGTAAGCAGCGGCGGTCGACCCGGGGGGGGGGGTTAAATCGGGCGCTGGAGGGAGGCCAGGGCAGGATTAATTCTTTGAGGGCCCCTAGGCACACAAGTACACTTGGCCAAGCAGGCCCTAGTTCTCCCCTACATCCTAGAATTGAACCTTTGCCAGAACCCTCTAGGGCAAGGGTGCCCAACGCGTCGATCGTGATCGACCGGTAGCTCAGGAAGGCAACATGAGTCGATCTCAGAGCCCATCCCGGGCTCTGTGATAGACTCGTGTTGCCGTCCCAATCTACTGGGCCTATCAGCCTTCCTCTCCCCGAAGTCAAAGACGCCGACGCCGGGCATTAGGCTGTTTTTGTCATTTCGGGGGGGGGGGGGCATGGTGGCGTGGCGGCGGCAGCAGCAACAGCCTGAAAAAGAAATCATCCTGGCCCGGGTCGGTGTCATACTCCGGAACTTCTACCTCTTCCAGCAGCCCTCTCCCTTCTACCTGCTTCTGGCCACACCCCCTGCTCCGCAGCTCTCTTTGGCAACTCAGCAGCAGCGATCGACACAAGCTTCTGACGTCGGGGCCTATCCTCTGCGAGTACCGCTTGTTTCAACTTCCTTTTTCCACAAAGGCGGGACTCGTAGAGGAAAGGCCTCGATGTCGGCAGCTTGTCTTGATCACCGCTGCTGACGAGTTGCTTAAGAGAGCCGCGGAGCAGGGTTTTTTTGCCAGGTGCAGGTAGAAGGGAGAGGGCCAGATACAGGACTCGTGGGTGAGGGAGCAGAAGAGAGAGAGAAAGAGAGAGGGGAGGGAAACAAAAGGAAATATTTCATACTGGGCTGGGCCGGAGTGGAGGGAGGGTGGAAAGATTCTGGCTACAGGGTGCATTAACAAAGGAAAAGGGGGGAAAGCTGAAAATGGAGATAGTGACACAAAGAAGAGAAAGGGTAAGCAGGACCTACTGAATAAGGATAGAGATACAGAGGGGACATGAAGAGGAGGTGAAATAGAGACATAGAAGTAATGCTGAAAAAGTGTGTGTGTGTGGGGGGGAGATAAAGACATTGAAAGGGTAAATGGTGAACATGGGGTAAAGACAAGGACAGAGACAAATGAAGATTCTGAAAAAGTGGTGAGATAGGGATATAGATGAGATGGACACAAAGAAGGGTGATGCTGGAAAATAGGTGGAATGGTAATTCTGACAGACACAGAAGGGAAATGCTGGATCAAGGAGAGATGGGGCTCAGGCTGGATGGAATGAGGAGAAATGCCTTGTTGGCCCGGAACTTCCTCTCCTACGTCAGAATTGACGTCAGGGAGCGGAATGTTGGTCAGCGTGACGCTTCTGCAGGGAAAGCTTGGGACGGCGATGGCTTGGGGGCGGGCACGGAGAAAGAAAGAAAGGGGGCAGACAGGGAAACAGAAAGAAGGGGGAACAGGAAGACAGAAAGAAAAAGTTGGGGGAGAGAATGAGGTCTGGAGGAGAGGAAACATACAGGAGGCTGAAAGAAAGGAAGAAAGATTGGATGCATAGTCAGAAGAAGAAAGTGCAACCAGAGACTCATGAAATCACCAAACAGCAAAGGTAGGAAAAATGATTTTATTTTCAATGTAGTGATCAAAATGTGTCGGTTTTGAGAATTTATATCTGCTGTCTATATTTTGCACTATGGCTCCCTTTTACTAAACCGCAATAGCGTTTTTTAGTGCAGGGAGCCTATGAGCATTGAGAGCAGCACGAGGCATTCAGCGTAACTCCCTGTGCTAAAACCTATTGTGGTTTAGTAAAAAGGGAGGGGGTGTATTTGTCTATTTTTGTATTTTGTTACTGAGGTGACATTGCATAGAGTCATATGCCGTGACCTCTTTGAAAAAACCCGGAATATGAATAATTAACATTTTCTCTGCCTTTCAGTGTGTTTTGTGTTTTGTTTTTTTTTATTTTATTGTTGGTAGATCATTTTGACTTAGTCATTATAAAAGTAGCTCGCAAGCCCATAAAGTGTGGGCACCCCTGCTCTAGGGCATTGCCTTATGTGTTATTCCCAGTAGGAGTGAGTAGGCTGAGTGCAGAAGTTTGTATGGGAGGTAATTCATCACAGGCTACACCTTTGGGTCCAGTGCCGGCAAGAAAGAGTTTGAAAACCTCAGTCTGTCCATCAGAGATTGCTCTGGAAGCCATTTAAATGTGTCTTCAAAGATCCTGCCTGCAGTCGTACAGAGTACTGGATGGATTTGCTGGCAGCAGCACTCCCCACTCTCCCCACGCAGCCGACCCTCCAACCGTGAAACGACTGACATCTCCCTCAACAGCAGCGTCGGCAGCGCTCTAAACAGGCTTCTCCCGCCACCGATTCCCTCTACCGCATCACTGATGATGTAATCAGCAACACGAAGTAGGGAAGGCCCCGGCAGGAGAAGGCTGCAAAGCAGCCTGTTTAGAGCGCTGCCGACGCTGCTATTGAGGGAGGTATGTCAGGCATCTCGCAGTGGGAGGGTCAGCTGCGCGGGGAGAGTGAGGAGTGCTGCTGCCGGCAATTCCAGCGATGGAGTCGGCTCTGTCGAACAAAAATGGCGCAAAACACGCCTCAACAATTTTCTAACTCTCTACAAGGAAAAAGCATCTCAATACAAAATTTCCATACAGCAAACAAAAAAAGAATACTATTCTAAACTCATTTCCACTACCCGTAACTCATCATTGCTCTTCAATCTAGTACAATCTCTCTCCAATTACTCTAAAAAGAAAACCACTCCTACAGCTGCACAACCCTCAGCAAAAGAGTTATCACTCTTCTTCGATACCAAAATTAAAAACATCAGGTCTAACCTAGGACCTTCCCCTACTCCTCCCCTTCCATACACTATAGACGATTCCTCTTGCCTCTCCTTCAGCATCTGCTCAAATTTCAAAATGCCCTCTTTAACTAATCTTCTTCCTATTCTTCAATCGCTTAACACTTCTAATAATCCAATAGAGAGCATACCCCCTCTCCTCCTCAAAAAATACTTTTCCTTCTTTGGTCCATTTATCTGGGAAATGATCTCTAAATCCTTTTCTGACCGTATAGTTCCTATTTCTTGGAAAACTGCACTTATAATTCCAAAATTAAAACAGCACAACTTAGACCCTTCTCAGCCAAAAAATTACCGTCCCATTGCCAACTTACCCCTCATCTCTAAACTCACAGAAAAAATCATCCATACCCAATTGACTGAATTCATTGAAAAAACTAATGCTCTTCACCCTTGTCAAACAGGCTTTCGCTCTTCACACTCGACTGAACTGTCTCTGCTAGGCCTCATCTCCACTATTCACTACTATCATGAGCACCAAAAATCGGTTCTTCTTATTTCTCTTGACCTTTCCGCAGCCTTCGATACTATTGATCACTCACTTCTTCTAAATCGACTCAAAGACTGCGGTATTTCAGGTCCAGCTTATCAATGGTTCATCTCTTACTTTACTGAACGTAGTTTTTCAGTACAGGTAAAAAATGAAATTTCTCAACCTATCTCACTGACTTACGGAGTTCCTCAAGGATCTATTCTATCCCCACTACTATTTAATATCTTCCTGTCTCCTCTCCTCACACTAGCTCAATCTATTGGTTTCACCATTTTCGCCTATGCAGATGACATTCAACTTCTTCACCCAGTCAACACTTCCAATACTACAGACGTATCAGATATAAATCATAAACTTGACACTATACACGACTGGTTATATACTAACAAATTATCTCTCAATATCGAAAAATCTTCAGCTTTACTTCTACCAATTAAAAACAGTGAATCTTTGCCAGATAAAATTGCTATTAAATCCACTCCTATACAAATGGAAACAAAAATAAAACTATTGGGATTTATAATTGATAAGGATCTCACTTTTCATGACCAAATCAGTTCAGTTGTAAGAATATGTTTTTTTAAACTCCGTCTTATCCGCTCATTAACCTCGATTCTAGGAACAGAAGCAATTACAATTCTAGTACATTCCCTTGTCATCTCTCATTTAGACTATTGTAACTCACTCTACACTGGTCTCCCACAAAAAGAAACCCGCCGTTTACAATTAATTCAAAATACTGCAATAAAACTCATTTATAAAATAGGCAAATATGATCATGTTACTCCACTACTGAAAGATGCACACTGGCTACCAATCGCGCACCGCATAACCTATAAAGTCATCCTGCTTATTTTTAAAATAAATCTCACAAACCAGCCTCTATTCCTTCATAAACTTCTTATCCCCCATAGCTCTCCACGAATTCTGAGGTCCACCGACCAAAAACTATTACGAATCCCTTCTATCAAAGAATACTATAATACTCGAAAAATAAATTTTACAGTTGTTGCCCCTACACTATGGAATGCATTACCTCAACAACTTAGAGAAGAACAACATTTAGATAAATTTAAGATCCATTTGAAGACATTTCTATTTCAGGATGCATTTTCTCTATCATAGTCTTATCTTTTTTTATTTTGTTTTTTTTCTTCTTCCCTCTTCTCCCCATCCACTTTATTCATAAACTCGTCCGAATCCAATTCCTATATCCAACCGCTTTAAAAAAGCGACCCTACCCAAACTGTTTTTTCCCATCCCTACTTCTCCCTTTCTTCTCTAAAATATGTAACTTTCCCTTCCCTTCCCCTCTTATCCACACGTTCATGTTAGTCAAATTATGTTTTAATGTTCACTCACTATATTTTATATTTAAACTTTTATAAATCTTATTGTAAACCGGCCAGATACTTTGTGATGGTCGGTATATTAAAAAGTCAATAAACTTGAAACTTGAAATGGCCGGACTGCTAGGACCCTTTAATCCAGCCCTGAGGGAGGCTTTTTTTTTTTTTTATTTTTCCTTTTGCGCGGCAGGGAGGGACAGGAAGCGATCACCTGTCCCTTTGTCCCCGTGCACAGCTTCGGGACGCTGTCCCTGAAAACGGGACTTTTTTGGCATCCCGAAGCTGTGTGTGGGGACAATGGGACAGGGGATCCCAAAACGGGACAGTCCCATTCAAAACGGGACGTATGGTCACCTTAAGTATGCTGAATCTTAGGGTACTCTGTCCATTATTGCAAGCATACTGCAGAAAGATGTCAATCACAACTTTGAAATGCCCTCTTTCTCCTTTCATTTTCTCTTTATGCAGACAAATATGGATGGTGTTTTTTGATCTGCTTGATTTATTTTGCAATAGTTTTGGTTTGGTTTTTGGTTTGTTGTTGTTGGGTTTTTTTTGCTTTAGTTACTGTCATTTTTTTGTGAGATCTGACTTCCCTTTTGATAAGGGTTTACTCTGCCTGCTGTTCAAAGGAGCAGATTTTTAAATCTGTAGCTAGCAGGTGTATCCTTCGGGGTCCTGTTTCAGCCAGCTTGCTGAAGATTAGTGGATCTCAGGGTCCATTCTCTTGGTGTTTGCTCACTCCTTTGACTTGGTCATGGACTGGAGCGCAGGCAATTTAGGCGCTAGTAGTGTTCCTTCAGGGTGGTCACTGTGCTGGCTGCATTTTGTTATAGTCAGTGTGGCTAATCGCTGACCAAGGACACTTCCAGATAGCAGACCTCAGAATTCTCAAAGGTCTACTCGAAGTACTTTTCGTGACTAGGCATTTTTGAGGATCCACTAAGAGAATGTTTTAGGGTTCCAGACAAAGGTTTGGCAACTAGATGTGCCTAGTTCAACAGACCTCCAGGAAGTCTTTTTCTCTGAGAGATCCCATGTGCCTGTCCCACACCTTCTTGAATTCAGACACAGTCTGTCTCTGTTATAAAAATTATTATTAAATGAATGGAACTCCACCAATAAGCTACAGTGTTCTCCCCAGAAATTTTTTCCAGCCAGGTGGCATGAAAAAGTAGCTGGGTGGGGTGGGCGAGACAGGGAAATTTGATGGTGGGGAAAATTAAGGGCTCCTTTCACAAAGATGCGTTAGCACCTTAATGCGCGGAATAGCGTGCGCTAAATTGCCGCGCATGTAGCCGCTACCGCCTCTTAAACAGGCGGTAGTTTTTCAGATAGCATACGTTAATCCGGTGTGTGCGCTAAAAACACTAGCGCACCTTTGTAAAAGGAGCCCTAAATGTGTACTATTTTTATTAATTATTATTTTCCAATGTTCACTATTGCTTCCTTTTTTTAAGGTTTGACACTTGTGCCAGAATATTTTTACTAAATTTAAGAAGTATCCAATTCTAGAAGTGAATAATTAGATATTCGCCCTCTTTCAAATGGTATAGAGCAGTGGTCTCAAACTCAAACCCTTAGTGGGGCCACATTTTGGATTTGTAGGTACTTGGAGGGCCACAGAAAAATAGTTAATGTCTTATTAAAGAAATGACAACTTTGCATGAGGTAAAACTCTTTATAGTTTATAAATCTTTCCTTTAACAGTTAAAGGAAAGATTTATAAACTATAAAGAGTTTTACCTTATGCAAAATTGTAATTAATTATTTTTTCTGCGGCCCTCCAAGTACCCTATTTTTTCTGCAGCCCTCACATTTAAAGTTTAATATCTTTCCTTTCTCAAAACTGACATTTCAATCACTATATTGAAAATAAAATCATTTTCCCTACCTTTGTTGTCTGGTGACTTTATTTTTCTGAAAACAACGAACAGACTGCAGATAATGTACAAGATGCAGGCGTTGTTTATTAGTAAATGCAGTAACATATACAACCTTATAGCCAACCAAGGGACCCGACACGGTCCGTGTTTCGGATAACACGCCTTCCTCAGGGGTCCATGATGGTTAAGGTATAAAGCAAACTACATAAAAGATAACAAACATACGCCAATCACGATCAAATGGGGTCAAGCAATCTTACACAATGCCATTTGATCGTGATTGGCGTGTGTTTGTTATCTTTTATGCAGTTTGCTTTATACCTTAACCACCATGGACCCCTGAGGAAGGTGTGTTATCCGAAACACGGACCGTGTCGGGTCCCTTGGTTGGCTATAAGGTGTATATGTTACTGCATTTACTAATAAACAACGCCTGCATCGTGTACATTATCTGCAGTCTGTTCGTTGTTTTCTGGTTGCTGTTGTTTACTGCAGACTACGTTGGACTTTTTCTCCCTTTTGTGCATCGACTTTATTTTTCTGTCCATTTAACTATGTTTCCAGTGTCTTCTTGTCCTTTGACTGTTTTTATCTCCGTCTTCACTTTCTGCCTTGCATCCATCTTTGGCATTAACTTAATATTCAATTTTTCTGCTTTCTTTTCAAAATCTATGTTTCCATGTCTTACCTTCCCTTCTATCTCTCTCTTCTTCTGTCCCTATTTCCATGGTCTGCATCTCTTTCTTTCCTTTCTCTCCAACCCTCCTTTCTTCCTTTCCCCTGGTCTGGCATCTGTCTCCTTCCCTCCCCCAACTTTTTATTTCTTTCACCCTGCCCCCTTCTTTCTTTCTTTCTCTCTCTATCCATGCCCCCATTCTTTCTATATGTCTGTCTTTCTCTCTCTCTCTCCGTGCCCCCTTTCTTTCTTTTTTTCTTTCTCCATGCCCCTTTCTGTCTGTGTCCCGTTTCCCTTCTTTCTTTCTGTCTCTCGGTCCCCCCTTTCTTTCTTTACTTCTCCCTGCCCTTCCCCAAGCCACCACCATTGGGAAACAGGCCGCCACCGCCGAAATCAGGTAACAGACTGCCACCGCCGCAATTGGGGAACAAGCTGCCGCCGCCACAATCGGGGAACAGGCCACCAATACTGCAATCGGGGAACAAGCTGCCGCCGCCACAATCGGGGAACAGGCCAGTGCCGAGGTCTTAACTCTCCCTGCATATCTTCCCCCAGCGCGGGCCAACCAATTCTAACGTCGGGGAGGAACTTCCGGGCCAGCCAGGCAGCAATTGGCTGGCCCAGAACTTTCTCCCCAACATTAGAATTGAACGTCGGGTGGCGAGAATTGGTCGGCTCCGAGCTGGGGAAGATATGTAGGGAGAGCTAAGACCTCGGGCGCTGACCTGTTCCCCGATTGCGGTGGCTTGGGGGAGGGCAGTGGGGAAGGGAAGCAGATTGGGGACCCCTGCTTTAGGCAAGGACAGATTGCGGGCCGCAAAATAGTCCCTGGGGGGCCGCATGTGGCCCGCGGCCGCGTGTTTGAGACCACTGGTATAGAGGTTTAAAAAAGGGAAATGCGTTAATGAAATCATTAGGTTCAATCTAGCCATTTATTTCTGCATGAATTTAAACAACTAAAAAAAAAAAAGATAAATATAGCTCATCCAGCCATACAAGAAACATCTCTACAGCACCTCTAATAATATTTTGATCACTATATTCCTTCCTGAGGTCTCACTGAGGATATGAAATAGATGCGATCCCCACTTCCAAACCTCTTCCACATAATTTGAAGGAGACCTGTGTGATCGCACTACAGCAAAATAAAAAAGTAGCAGATAAAAATCAAAGTGAGAGCTAGGCAAAACAGTTTAGGTAAAAATGCAGGTAATTAGCAATGTATTAAAAATATTTTATTTTTATTTGCTTATAATGTCATTTGAAAGTTGTTTGATGTTAATACAGCTTTAATTTAATTCATTATAGTGTGTATGGGGGGGGTACACAACACCTACATCAACAGTAAAGTTAGCATAGGGTCATTAAATCCAGTGGCGTAACTAGTATATATGACAGCCAGTGCTGATCATTTTTTAATAACCCCCTCCTCTATATAAAAAAAGTTATTTTTAGTAATAATCCATGAGTTACACAACAAGGGTGCACCTAGGAAAAGGCAGCATCTTAAAAACTGCAGTGAGCACTAGAACACCAACACACGCATTGTAAAACTAAACAAACCAGATCCTACACAGTCAATTGATCCTGTACAGTTATTGCTAACAGAAAGCCATGTCCTTTTCATACACACAGAACAGAGATACACCCTCGCCTAATATGGAATAATCACAAACTAAAAATAGAAATATGTAGTCAAAAGTTAAACTGAAACGCCAATAAACCAGACTCTGCATACAATGCAACACCACAGAAACAGTGACACGTACCCTAATACTGTGCAAAATATAAAGACAGTAGATGTAAATTTGAAAAAACTGCTATATAACAATCACCACTTTACAAATTAACAAATATAAATAAAACAGGGAAGAGAGAAATAAGAAAATACCATTTTATTGGACCATTTTTCAATTAGTAGTAATTAGCTTTCAGAGGCCAAATCTTTCTTCAAGACAGTACAGTATACTGCTGTTATGGTATCCTGTCCTGACCTGAGGAAAGGGGTTTAGTCCCCAAAAAACTGCCTTATTTCCATTTTCTATTGATAAACTTTAATCAATACAGTTACAATACTACTTGATTCTACGTAAAGCAACAACAAATTTTTTTTCCACCTTTTGTCGTTTCTGCTTTAATCATCTTCTCTTCACTCTCTTCTTTCTATTCAGTGTTTGTCCTCGCTCCCTTCCATGCAACATCTGTCCTCTCTCTTTGCCCCTTCCACCCAGCCTCTGCCCCCTCTCTCTCTCCCCCTTGCATCCACTGTCCACCCTCTCTGCCCTTTCCATCCAGTGTCCGCCCTCTCTCTGTTCCATATATCATCTTCCCTCTTTCTATGTCCCAATAAACTGTATATCCTTTGCCCTTTCTCTCCTTTGTACCTTTGTACTCCTGTGCCCTTTCTCTTTATTTCAGCTTCACCCTCTCTCCATTTTTTTTGTCTCCACCACTTCCCCTATGCTCTGGCACCTCTATCCCCTTCTCTCCCCCCATGCCCTGGCATCTCTCTCCTCTCCTTCCATCTCCCCCTTCCACGCCATTATCTGGCATCTCTTCTCCTTCCTTCCTTTCACCTGGTCTGGCATCTGTCTCCTCCCCCTCCCCCCATATGCCCTGACATCTCTCCCCCCTCCATGGTCTGGTAGCTCCTTTCCTTTCCCTCCCTCCTATGGCCTTGGCATCTCTTTTCTCTCCTCTCTCTTCCCTGGTCTTTCTTCTCCCCTCTCTCTCCCCAATTGTGTGCAGCAGCAGCAGCAGCAGCACTTCTCTTCCTCTCCCCCCCTCCCCAATTGGATGTTGCAGCAGCATTTCTCTTCCCATCCCTCCCCTCATGCCCTGGAATCTCTCTCCTCTCCTATGTCTCCCTCTGCTTCCTTGCTCTGGCACCTTTCCTTTCCCTCTGGTCTGGCATTTGTCTCCTTAGTTTCCCTTCCCTCCCCTCCCCCATGCCCTGGCATCTCACTCCTCTCCCCTACACCCTCCATTATCTTGCATCTCCACTCCTTCCTTTCTCTCCCTCCTTCCTTCCTTTCCCCTGGTCTGGCATCTGTCTCCTTCTCCCCCCCCTGTATAGTCTGGTATCTCCTTTCTTTTCCCTCCCTCCTATGGTATTGGCATCTCTTTCCTCTCCTCTCCTTTCCCTGGTCTTCCTCCCCACCCCCCATTGAGTACAGCAGGAGCATTTCTCTCCCCCCTAATTGGGTGCAGCAGTAACAGCATTTCTCTCCCCCCCCCCCCCGCCTCAGTCTGCAGATTCGCTACAGGCTAAGGCAGGAGATAGGTCAGCGACAGAGGTAAGCTTACAACTTGGAGCTCTTCCTTGCTTCGGGCCTTCCTCGCTGCTGGGTCCTGCCTTCATGGAAACAGAAAGTAGGCAGGACCCGGCAGCGAGGAAGACCCGAAGCAAGCAAGAACACCAAGTTGTAAGCTTTCCTCCCTGCCCTATCTCCCGCCTTAGCCTGTAGCGAATCTATTTCTCGGACCTACTTCATTTCTCTTAGGTACCTTCTCCCTCCGTTAGCCAGCAGCAGTTACTGAAGCACGCAGGTGTGAGCTTCCGCCTCTCCTCTTTCCGATTGGTTTCGCTTTGTGCAGAAGCGTCTTGTGCGATAAGCTGCAGAACAAAAGTAAACACGACGTCGGGGTTCTTCCTGTTTGTGCACTGGGTCATAATGAGCCTGCAGCCCCTGCCTCCAACTGCGACTGTAAAAAATCGACCAGCAGTAGGAAAATTGTTTAAAAAAGTAAAGCTGAAAACCCTTTTTCTGGCGCTTAAAAAAAAAAAAAAGTCAGGCGGAGGCGAATTTGCAGCCAAGATGACAGCCAGGCGGTCACCTAATCTAGCCGGGCGGGGCGCCTGGCTGAAAGGCGCTAGGGAGAACGCTGAGCTATATTACTCTCTGGCTTAGAGAAACGTATATTATGAAGAACTATTAATTTGGGGAAAGTTAGCTCGCATGATTAAAACTTAGCTCTGTAACAAAAATTAAATATAAGTTCTTCACCCCCTAAACTGTACCGTTCCTTTGGGTTTTTGCAGCCCAAAAGCATGACCTTTCATTTCTTAGCGTTAAATTTTAGCTGCCAAATTTCAGACCATTCTTCAAGCTTCGCTAGGTCTGTCTTCATTATTCACACCATCCAGCAAGTCTAATGACACTAGGGAAGAAGCTGGATACCCACAGACATAGGAGGGCAGCTAAAGGACTGCAGGGGGCTTGGGCATGGATCAGGTTGAACCACTGTATGCTGGACATAATCTGAATTGGATATCGACTTGAATCAGCTACCCTCTGGTGGACCGCTTTGTAAATTCATTGGCCAGACATCCAGAAAAGCAGTTAAAATCCGAGCAATATTAGATAGGCTGTTAAGCATTCGAGCATAGAGTCCATTCTGCCCATAGAATCGGGCTTGGGCAGATATTCTATACTTTACATAGTGCCCCAAAAAGATTCAGAAGACTGGAAACTGATTCTAGATCATCATGTGACCTTGAAGGTGCCGAGGTTCCACATGGAGACTGTATGGTCAGTCATTGTGTGGTGGTAGCTCCAGGATAATTTCTGACTTCCCTGGATTTGATGGACGCCTATCTCCATATTCCAGTTTATCTAGAACACAGAAGATTCTTGAGATTCCGTGTTCTGGGGAGACACTTCAGTTCTCTGTACTCCTTTTTGGGTTTGCAACAGTGCTGCATACCTTCACCAAGGTAATTGTAGCAGCAGCCCAGCTTAGAAAGACAGAAATTCAAGTACATTCCTACTTAAGCGATTGACTGATCGGGCACTGTCCAAAATGGATGGGAGGAGAGAGAGTGGTGACTCGAGTGGTCCAGTTGTTGCAGGAATTGTCCAGTTCCACTTGAGAGTCACTTAGAGTTGGTTCAGAACTTGGAGTACTTGGGCATATGTTTTAACACTGTGAAAGGCCATGTTTTTCTTCCCAAGCCATGGAAATGAAAACTAATGAAACAGATCGCAGACTTCTTGGCAGTGTCAGCTTCTATGGTGTGGCACTATCTCCAGGTGCTAGGTACCACGACAGCAACCATAGAGGTGGTTCCTTGGGAAAGGGCATATATGTGTCCCCTCCAGCATGCTCTGTTGTCCCACTGGTTTCCTCAGACGGATTCGCTCTGGAAGCATCTGACATGGACAGTGGAAGCTTGGAGGAGCTTACGTTGGTGGCTGCATGAGGTATACCGCTCTGCATCCTCTTTTGGGTGATGCCAGCCTCTTCGACTGGAGAGGATATTGCTGTGGGCATCCAGGCCAAGGCCAAAGGACTCCATTGCAGAGGAAGAGGTCCATTAACTGACGAGCTAAGGTCCATTTGGCTCACCTTACAGATGTTGGAGAAAATCTGGAAGGCAAAGCAGTCAGGATTTTCTCAGACAATGCAAAAGCGGTGACTTATGCCAATCAGGGTAGCATTAGGAGTGCTTCGCTCAATCTGGAGGCCAAGCTGCTGTTCAGTTGGACAGAGCTCCATCTGTAAGCATTGTCAATGACGCATTTAACAAGAGTAGACAATGTGCAATCAACTATTTCAGCAGAAAGACCCTACACCGAGGGAACAAGCACTGTCTGAGTGGGCATTTGATTACATAATGAGGCGCTGGGGACATTCAGTGCTTGACCTCATGGCATCAGCGGGTAATAGGAAAGTGGCTCTTTTTTCCAGCAGAAGGGTCGAACCAGGAAATGAAGGCTTAGATGCCTTAGTTCAACTGTTTCCAGCACATGGTCTGCTATAAATGTTTCCACCATGGCAGGTTGGATCATATGTTGGATAGACCATCACGATCAAGTAATCCTAGTGGCCCCAGATTGGCTGCATTGGCTGTGGTATGGGGACTTGGTGCTTCCGGTGCATACAGATCTCCTGTCTCAGGGTCCAATTCCTCTGGAGAATCTAGAACACTTTGGTCTTAAGGCATGGCTGTTGAGCACGTAGCCCTAGTTCGGAATGGTTATTCGGAGGTGGTTATCACTATCCTCCTTAGAGCTAAGAAACTATTGTGGCATATGCTAAGGCCTGGTGATTGTTTCAGCAGTTTTGTACGACAGATCAAGAGGATCCTGTAAGAGTTCTGGTGTTGATGGTTTTGGCTTTTCTACAGACTGACCTGGAAAAGGGATTGGCAGTAGGATCTTTTAAATAGAGAATGACATGATGACAGAATTCATCACCAATCCTGTTCCCATGGATAGGTGTGGGAAAACATCACCATGTCATTCTTTAAGGAGAGAGGGAAGAATCAGAGTATGAATGGGCAAAACCATTGACCCTCAAGTCTTAAGAACATAAGAAACATAAGAACATAAGAAGTTGCCTCCGCTGAGGCAGACCAGAGGTCCATCTCGCCCAGCGGTCCGCTCCCGCGGCGGCCCATCAGGCCCATTGCCTGAGCAATGGTCCCAGACTATCCCTATAACCTACCGCTACTCTTATCTGTACCCCTCAATTCCTTTATCCTCTAGGAACCTATCCAAACCTTCTTTGAAGCCTTGTAACGTGCTCCGGCCTATCACAGCCTCCGGAAGCGCGTTCCATGTGTCCACCACCCTCTGGGTGAAAAAGAACTTTCTGGCATTTGTTTTAAACCTGTCTCCTTTTAATTTTTCCGAGTGCCCCCTTGTACTTGTGGTTCCCCGTAATCTGAAAAATCTGTCCCTGTCTACCTTTTCTATACCCTTCAGGATCTTGAAGGTTTCTATCATGTCTCCTCTAAGTCTCCGCTTTTCCAGGGAGAACAGCCCCAGCTTTTTCAGTCTGTCAGTATATGAGAGGTTTTCCATACCTCTTATCAGTTTAGTTGCTCTTCTCTGGACTCCCTCAAGTACCGCCATGTCCTTTTTGAGGTACGGCGACCAATATTGGACACAGTACTCCAGATGCGGTCGCACCATTGAACGATACAGTGGCAGGATGACCTCCTTCGTCCTGGTCGTGATACCCTTCTTAATGATACCCAACATTTTGTTTGCTTTTCTTGAGGCTGTGGCGCACTGTGCCGACGCCTTTAAAGACGTGTCCACCATCACTCCCAGGTCTCTTTCAAGGTTACTTACCCCTAGCAATGACCCTCCCATTTTGTAGCTGAACATCGGGTTCTTTTTCCCTACATGCATGACCTTGCATTTCCCTACATTAAAGTTCATTTGCCATTTTTTGGCCCATTCTTCTAGCGTCGTTAGGTCCCTTTGCAGATCTTCGCAGTCTTCCTTGGTTTCAACCCTGCGGTAGAGTTTGGTGTCATCCGCAAATTTAATAACTTCGCAATTTGTTCCCGCCTCCAGGTCATTTATAAATATATTGAACAGGAGCGGTCCCAGCACCGACCCCTGCGGAACTCCGCTCGTGACCCCATGCCAGTCTGAGTAATGGCCCTTCACTCCAACCCTCTGTTTCCTGTCTGCCAGCCAGTTTTTGATCCATCGGTGGACCTCCCCTTGCACCCCGTGTCTCCACAGCTTTTTAAGCAGTCTTTCGTGCGGTACCTTGTCAAAGGCTTTTTGAAAGTCAAGGTAAATGATGTCAATGGATTCCCCTTTATCCACCTGTCTGTTTACCCCCTCAAAGAAGTACAATAAGTTTGTGAGGCATGACCTACCCTTGCAGAAGCCGTGCTGGCTCGACTTTAGCTGTCCATTGTTTTCTATGTGTTCACAGATACTGTCCTTAATCAGTGCTTCCATCATTTTTCCCGGGACCGAGGTCAAGCTCACCGGCCTGTAGTTCCCCGGGTCCCCCCTTGAACCCTTCTTGAAGATGGGTGTGACATTTGCAATTTTCCAATCCTCCGGGATCTCTCCAGTTTTTAAGGATATGTTACATATTTGGCGAAGTGGCTCTGCTATTACGTTCCTTAGTTCCTTGAGTACCCTTGGGTGAATGCCGTCCGGACCTGGCGATTTGTCGCTCTTTAGTCTGTCTATCTGCCTGAGGACATCCTCTTGGCTTACCTCTAGTTGGACCAGCTTTTCATCCCGATCCCCATTTACGATGTCCTCCGGTTCCGGAATATTGGATGTATCCTCTCTCGTGAAGACTGACGTGAAGAACTTATTTAACCTGTCTGCTATCTCTTTTTCCTCTTTTACCACTCCTTTTTTGTCTCCATCATCCAATGGCCCCACTTCTTCCCTTGCCGGTTGCTTCCCCTTCACATATCTGAAGAACGATTTGAAGTTTGTTGCTTCCCCCGCCAGTCTCTCTTCATATTCCCTTTTAGCTTTTTTAACCACACGGTGACACTTCCTTTGGTGTTCTTTGTGTTCCTTTTGGTTGTCCTTTGTTTGGTCCTTTTTCCATTTTTTGAACGATGCTTTCTTGTCACTTATCGCCTTTTTCACTGCAGTTGTTATCCACGCTGGGTTTTTTGTCCGGTTTTTTTTGCACCCCTTCCTGAATCTGGGGATGTACAGGTTCTGTGCCTCTTGCACCGTGCCCTTGAGTCGGGACCAGGCTTTTTCTACAGACTCCATCTTCCTTTCGCTACCATTGAGTTTCTTTCCCACCAGTTTCCTCATGCCATCATAATTCCCTTTTTTGAAGTTGAGTGCTGTCGTTGTGGATCTTTTCACCTTTGATGGTCCAATTTCCAGCTTGCACTGGATCATGTTGTGATCGCTGTTTCCTAGGGGTTCTAGCACCGCCACCTCCTTTGCAGGTCCCCCTAGTCCATTGAGGATTAGGTCGAGAGTTGCATCCCCCCGTGTTGGTTCCGTGACCAGCTGTTCCATGAAACAGTCCCTCGTGGTTTCCAGGAATTTGGTCTCCCTTGTGCAGTTTGAGTGTCCAATACTCCAGTCTATCCCAGGGTAGTTGAAGTCTCCCATCACCATCACGCTTCCGCTTTTGCATATCTGCCTTGTATTAAAGAATGCTGGTGTGGAAGGACTGAGGTGAGATACACTAAAGAATGTATGGGATGATTTTCCATAGTTATCCATGTGGACGGGAATGGTGATGAATTCTGTCATTGTGTCATTGTCTACCCTTAAAGTACAAGTTGCAGGTCTTTCGTGTTTCAGAGCCTGAGTGGATCAGAGTTCCTTGGCTTTGCATCTGGATATAGTCAGATTTTTGAAAGGGGACACTCAGATTGAGGCACCCGGTAAGTCAGCTATTTCCCTCTTGGAACCTTAAAATTTTCCTGAGTGGCTTTAGTAAGGTGCCCTTCAATCCTTTAAAGGAGGTATCACTCCTGAATCTGACAGGGAAGACAGTTTTTCTGGTAGTTATTGTCTCTGCAAGGAGAGTCTTGGAAATACAGGCACTTTCATAGGAGTTTTAGTCATACAGGCCCTTTGTTTATACTGAAGGTGGTGTCGACACTCCAAGTCAATCAGGAAGTCAGGTTACCCACTTTCAGACCATAGGTTCCAAGAAGAGGGATAAAGTTTTGGAATTGCTGGATGTACGGAGAAATCTTCTTCGATACCTAGAAGTAACCAATGAGTTTTGTTTGTCAGATCATCTTTTTGTCTTTACCAGTGCTGTTAGACTAGGCAAGCCAGCATCTAAGGTGACCATCTCCAGATGGATTTGTATGGCTATTTCAATGGCATACATTAGCTGTGGTGAACAGCTGCCAATTTCTTTGAAAGCAAACTCTACTAGAGGTGTGGCGTCTTCATGGGTGGAGACATGAGCAATTCCTCTTGAAGAAATTTTTTGAGCAGCTACATGGTCTACCTTCCATAAATTTACAAAGTTTTATGGTGTAGATGTGGCAGCGAGGAAGGATACCGCTTTTGGGTCTTTGGTGTTAAGGGCATGCTCATCTGTCCACCTTAGGATCAGAAGACTGCTTTGATGCACCTATTGTCAGGACTCATGCCCTTTGAACCAGAAAGGAAGATTAAATAACTCCAATAATCTTTCTGGAATAAGGGTATTTGAGTCCTACACCCCACCCTGTCAGACTGGAGTTCACCTGCCTACTACAATGAAATACCTACAGACATGATCTGGAGTTCCTTTCTAGCTTCAGTGCAACAAATACTCTAAATCTCACTGCATCCTAGATACGTGTCCTCCGGAGATATGAAAGTGGCACCACCAGAATTCAAAATATCGCTATTACACTACCTAACCCACAACCTAAAAATTGGGACTTTCCTCACTAACAATGGCCACATAATAATAACCCCCATCCCAAAAAATAGAAAAGAATCCTCAGCGCTAATAACAAACTACAGACCAATAGCATCTATCCCATTCATTGTAAAAATCATGGAATGACTAGTACACACCCAACTAATGGACTACCTTAATCAATTCTCTTTCCTGCATGAAACTAAATCCGGCTTTAGAACCCTATTCAGTACGGAGACAGTAATCGCTGCCATCCTAGACTATCTGCGCCTATTATTTAGTAAAGGCCTCAACGCCCTGATCATGCAATTCGACATGAGCTCTGCATTCGACTTGGTAGACCATGAGAAAATGATGCAATGCTTAGACGCCATTTTTGATAACTGAACTATAAATAGCCTTAGCACATAGGAAACATAGTAACATAGTAGATGACGGCAGATAAATGGTCCATCCAGTCTGCCCAACCTGATTCAATTTAAATTTTTTTTTTTTTTTTTTAAATTTTTCTTCTTAGCTATTTCTGGGCAAGAATCCAAAGCTTTACCCGGTACTGTGCTTGGGTTCCAACTGCCAAAATCTCTGTTAAGACTTACTCCAGCCCATCTACACCCTCCCAGCCATTGAAGCCCTCCCCTGCCCATCCTCCACCAAACGGCCATACACAGCGTCGGCAGCAGATGAATCCAGAGACCAGTGAGATAGCACATACCTACCAGCAGGTGGAGATAGAGCCCTGATTTTCAGGAGTATATCTGGATGGAACTCCCTCTTGCCAATCAGTATGCTCTATCTCCAGCAGGTTGGATGGTGTCTATCATTCTGGTTCCTGCTCCGGAGGATGGAAGGCTTGCTGCGGCTTCAGTTCAGCCTTGGGGTGTTGGCCGGGCTGGACCAACTTTGGGACAACATCTGGGTTCACCCAGGTCCCTTCCCCACCCTCCCTACCATTGTAGAGAAGCTATGGGGGGGGGGGGGGCGGCTGCGGTTCCTTTCCCATATTTTGTTTAAAAAACCCACCCTGGGTGCAGGCATCCATAGGCTGCTGCAGTGCAAGCTTCTCCCTTTTGCCTTCCGGTAAGATAAGGAGTGCGTGAGTATTTTGAGTCTTTTTTGTTGGTTTTGTTTGTGCCTGGTTGCGAGCCGAGGCAGTTAAGCAATGTTCCCACTGTGGGAAGTGGACGCCGGCGGGAATTTGTGTGGCTGGTTGTGCAGGGGACACGGGGTTGAATTTGGCAGCGCTAGAGGGCGCATCTTTTTCCCACGCATCCGACGCAGCTGCTGCAGTTTTGAAAGCTTCAGTGCAAGAGCAGGCCTCTTCGGAGATGGTTGTTAGCCAGAGCGAGTTCGATGGTTGGGGGGGGGAGGTGCAGAGCAAACCAGGGTTGGAAGGTTGGCAGTCTGATTCTCTGCCTTTCTCCCCGGAGTTTATCTTTGCAATGCACAAAGCCTTTTTGTTACAGAAGGCAAACTCTGGTAAAGAGGGAGAAGGGGCAGGGGACGCCTCGGTTCCGGCGCTTGAGGCAGATCCAGCCTCAAGCTGATGCAGGGGAAGACAGGGCCAAGCAGTGCAAGATTATGATAGACAGAGGAAGAGCAGGATTCTCGCCTGAATCTAGCTCTCACTTTGTTTGGGGTCACTGGAGATTCCAGTGGGCCCGAGGCCCAGAGTTGGATGAATTGGTAGTAGCTGAGGGTGATGATCCGGGAGTTTTGCGGTTATTCCATAAAGAGGAACTGTCTGCATATGTTTCTAAGGCCTTGGAGTGCCTTCACATTTCTCAGCCAGACCCAGGGGTGGCGACAATACTCAGCCCCTTAATGGCGGGCACTAGGAGGCCTCCTAGATCGTTTCCAGTGCAGGAGGCCATGCTGCGGAATGGGTCACACCAGAATATGGGCTCAAGGTAGCCAAGGCTATGAGATAATTGTATCCGGTAGCTGAGGAGGATTTAGTGAACTTCAGGCTGCCCAGGATGGATGTGCTAGTAGCAGCCATAGCTAGGAAGACCACTCTGCCTGTAGAATGTGGAGTGGCACTTAGAGATCCTCAGGATAAGAGAATTGAAGCTTCCTTGAAAGCATCTTTTGGAGTGGCAGCCCTGACTCTACAGGCAGCCGTGTGCAGTTCTTATACGGCATGGGCTTGTCTTCAGTGGGTCCAGCAGATCACGGATGGTCTGATGGCGTCAGGACTTGTTGCCCCAAGGGTTTCCTGGAAGTGGAGTCAGGGCTGGCATATCTGGCAGATGCCCATATGATATGGTCAGGGCCTCAGTTAAGCAAATGGCTCTATCAGTGGTCTCCAGACGACATTTGTGGCTGTGAGATTGGGCAACAGACACCGCATCTAAATCTTACTTAGTGAGAACATAAGAACATAAGAAGCGCCATCTCCGGATCAGACCTTCGGTCCATCAAGTCCGGCGATCCGCACACGCGGAGGCCCTGCTAGGTATTCACCTGGCTTATTTTATAGCCAACCATATCTTTATATGCCTATCTCAAGGAGATATGCATCTAGTTTGCTTTTGAAACCTAGGACTGTCGATTCCGCAATAATCTCCCCTGGGAGAGTATTCCAGATGTCAACCACTCTCTGTGTGAAGCAGAACTTCCTGACATTGGTCCTGAACTTGCCCCCCCTTAGCTTCATTTCATGTCCTCTTGTCCGTGTCAAATTGGACATTGTAAATAATCTTCTCTGCTCTATTTTGTCAATTCCTTTCAGTATTTTGAAGGTCTCGATCATATCCCCACGCAGTCTCCTTTTCTCAAGGGAGAACAATCCCAGTGTTTTAAGTCGATCCTCATATTCCAGTTTCTCCATACCCTTCACTAGTTTAGTTGCTCGTCTCTGCACCCTCTCCAGCAGTTTTATATCCTTCTTTAGGTAGGGAGACCAATGTTGGACGCAGTATTCCAAGTGGGGTCTGACCATTGCCCTATAAAGCGGCATTATAACTTTCTCCGATCTACTCGAGATTCCTTTCTTTATCATGCCCAACATTCTATTTGCCTTATTTGCCGCTGCCACGCATTGTGCCGACGGCTTCAGGGTCCTATCTATCAGTACACCCAGATCTCTTTCTTGTTCACTTTTCCCCAGAGTTGCACCTGACATTCTGTACTCGTATTCCTTATTTTTACTGCCTAAATGCATTACCTTGCATTTCTCCACGTTGAACTTCATCTGCCATTTCTCCGCCCATTTTTCTAACCGACACAAATCGCTCTGGAGTTCCTCACTGTCCTCCTGCGATCTGATTGCCCGGCAGAGTTTTGTGTCGTCTGCAAACTTGATGATCTCACTGGATGTTCCGTTTTCCAGGTCATTGATATAAATATTAAAAAGGATCGGCCCAAGTACCGAGCCCTGGGGCACACCACTAGTCACTCTCTCCCAGTCGGAGAACTTCCCATTTATGCCCACTCTCTGCTTTCGGTTTTCCAGCCATTTGCCTATCCATCTTTGTATATCTCCCTCTATGCCATGGCTTTGTAGCTTCCTGAGAAGTCTTTCGTGTGGAACTTTGTCAAATGCTTTCTGGAAGTCCAAGTATATTATGTCCACCGGCTTTCCACTATCAATTTGCTCGTTCACGGTCTCAAAGAATTGGAGTAAATTCGTCAGACACGATTTCCCTTTCCTGAATCCATGTTGACTGGGTTTCATCAAGTCGTGTGTGTCCAAGTGCTGAACTATGCTATCCTTGATCAGTGATTCAATCATCTTGCCGGGGACAGACGTAAGACTCACAGGTCTATAGTTGCCCGGTTCTCCTCTCGATCCTTTTTTGAAAATTGGCGTGACGTTCGCTTTCCTCCAGTCGTCTGGTATCTGACCAGTTCTGATTGACAGGTTTGCAAGTTTTTGCAATAACTCTCCAATTTCAATCTTCAATTCCTTCAAGACTCTCGGGTGAATTTCATCCGGTCCAGGTGATTTGTCACTTTTAAGTTTGTCGATCTGATAGTATATCTGGGCTAAGTCCACTTCAACTGTGGTGAGGCTGTCTTCTATTTCTCCTGCAAACACTTTCTCCGCTTCAGGTATTGTTGAGGTGTCCTCCTTCGTAAAAACGGACGCAAAGAAGGAATTTAGTTTGTCTGCGATTTGTTTATCTTCCTTGATGTACCCTTTTCTTCCCTTGTCGTCCAGGGGTCCCACTGCCTCTTTTGCAGGTTTTTTCCCTTTCACGTATCTAAAGAAGGGCTTGAAGTTTTTGGCCTCCCGGGCTATTTTTTCCTCATAGTCCTGTTTTGCTTCCCTCACCGCCTTGTGACATTTCTTCTGTTCATCTTTATGTTTGTTCCAGGCTTCGGTTGTCTTCGTGCATTTCCATTTTTTGAAAGAGTCCTTCTTTACCTTTATGGCTTCCTTCACCTGTATGGTAAGCCATGCCGGTTCTCTTTTGCCTTTAGTTCTCCGATCTTTGGAAATCCTCGGAATGTAGAGATCTTGTGCTTCTGCAATAGTATTTTTCAATAGGCACCATGCCTGATCTACTGTTTCAAGTTTGTCCACCATCTTCTCGAGTCGTTTTGTTACCATGGCTCTCATGCAATCGTATTTACCCTTTTTAAAGTTTAAGGTGGTGGTTAAGGTTTTGACATGTTTCCCTTTCCCGATGTCAAGTTTAAAGTTGATTACATTGTGATCACTCGTTCCCAGTGGAACCATGACTTCTACTTCTGTTATCGGTCCAGTGAGACCATTTAGGACCAAGTCCAAGGTGGCGTCGCCTCTTGTCGGCTCTTTTACCATTTGCTCCAGGAAGCAATCCCCTAGCACCTCCAGGAACTTGGCCTCCTTGCCGCAGTTGGAGGCTCCTAGTTTCCAGTCTATTCCTGGGAAATTGAAGTCTCCCAATATAACTACATTGCCTGTCTTGCATACTTGTTTGATTTCCTCCATCATTTCTGAGTCAGTGACTTCCGCCTGTCCTGGGGGACGATAGTAAAGGCCAATTTTTATATCTGCGCCATTGCGACCAGGAATTTTGATCCAGAGGGACTCCAGCTTCTCTTTCCTGTCTGTTGTACTCATTCCAACAGAATCTATTTCTTCCTTAACATATAGGGCAATACCTCCACCTTTCTGCCCTTCTCGATCTCTTCTATATAGTTTGTATCCCTGTAGTACTGTGTCCCATTTGTTTTCTTCATTCCACCATGTTTCTGTTATGCCAATGATATCCATGTTCTCATGTCTTGCTATCGTCTCTAGTTCTCCCATTTTGTTTCCTAGACTTCTAGCATTTGTATACATACATCTAAGTTCCCTTCGTGTTACCTTTTTGGACCTTCTACTCTTGGCTGTCCTTACAGTTTCATTTACGGTATCCTTTACTGCTCCTGTGTTATCTCCCATGTTTGCTGTGTGGTCATCCCCTCCTGTGTCTGAGTTGTCCTTTCCTGCTTGTTCTCCTTTGTTGGCTGTGAGGTCGACCTCTCTTGTGTATGAGTAGTGGTCCTTTGTTCCTACGTCGGGGCATCCTGTTGTCCGTGCCATCGACCGGTTGTCGACTGTCGGCTTTCCCCTGTCCTTCAGTTTAAAGCCTTCTCTATTGCTTTCTTCATGTTGCCTGCCAAAACTCTTGCTCCTTCCTTGTTGAGGTGTAGTCCATCCCTTCTGTAGTACTTGCTTTTTCCCCAGAACGCCGTCCAGTTGCGCACGAAGTCGAAGCCTTCGTCTTCGCACCATCGTCTCATCCAGGCGTTGATCACTTGCAATTCCCCTTGTCTCTTTCCATCTGCTCTTGGTACAGGGAGGATTTCAGAGAAGGCCACCTTCACCTCCCTGATCTTCAATTGTCTTCCGAGTGAGCGGAGCTGGCCCTTCATCTCTTCCCTGTCATACTTCCGCCCGCTCACATCATTTGTTCCCACGTGGATAAGCACAGCGGTGTCCACTCCCCGTGCGCCATCTATGATCCTGGAGATCCTGCTGGTCACATCCTTTACTCTTGCTCCAGGCAGACAGGTGACGACTCTGTCCTCTCTTCCTCCTGCGGTGTGGCTGTCCACGTGTCGTATAATGGAGTCGCCTACGATGATCCCCATCTTCTTTATTCGGGAGTTCCTTGGGGGGCGTAGGTCCACGTCCTTGGAGTAGGGCCAGTCATCTTCCTCCAATGATACTCTTGAAATTGTTTCCTGTTCTTTGGGTGGGGGGACATCTTCCTGTGCTCTCACTATTCCTCCTGTTGTGCGGTTGTCTCCTATCTCGTCTTCGTTTTCTTCTGTGTTTGCATGGATGTCTTCTCTCCTCACATGTGTTTCCTGAGTACAGTTTTCCAGCCCTGGGATCTCTACGTGGTGCTGATGGGCTTCCTCTATGAACGTTTCTAGATCCTTGACCTCGTCGTTTGGGCTGTACTCCACTAGAATCTTCCCTTGTGCTCGGATTCTGTCTTCGAGTTCCATCACTGTTCCCTCCAATAGTCTTACCTGACATTTCAAGCTATCCATCTCCATGCATCGATCGCAAATGTATGCCTGGATCCCCGAAGGGAGGTAGTCATACATATTGCAGTCGATGCAGAAGACAGGAAAGCTCATCTTCTGACTTCTTTGGGCTTCCATTTCGTGCTTCACTCGTGGGTTGTCTGAGTGATTTGTTGTGACCTACTGCTGCTCTTTTTCCTACTGATCCTACCTCCCCCTTACCTTCTGACTTCCTGACTGCAAGCTTCCTATTTGAGTGAGTCTGTTTGTGTTACAGTGCCTGTGCCTTTGTGTGCTTGTGTCCCTTGCCTGCTGCTTCCTTGTGTTGCTTGCCTTGTTGTCTCTCTCGTGTGTGCTGTCTCTGCTCTACCTCACCTTGATTGTATGTGCGGGTTGGTTTCTTTTGTGTCTGTCTCTTCCTTACCTTCTGTGGTTGTCGGTTCCTTACCGGTCTGTTCTCCTCTGGTGTTCTTGAGAGTAGCGCTCGTCCCTTGCAAGGCCCTTCGCAAAGGCGCTCTCGCTAAGGCGAGCGCCTTTACCGCACGCCTTCGCCGCGCGCCGAACGGCTGGGCGCCGTTGGCTCCTCCCCTTTTCAAGGGGGAGTCCGGCGCTGCCTGTGACGCTTGGGGGGGGCGGAGCGAACTCTCGCCGCTACCCCGAGCCTACTGTCTTCCTCCTCCTGCTTGCTTCGGTGCCCGGCACCAACGCTGCCTGTCTCCTCTGCTTCCTGCTTCCCTTCTCTCCTCTCTCTTCGGCACCGCGTGTGCCGCGCTGGCTCCTCCCCTTTTCAAGGGGGAGTCCGGCGCTGCCTGTGACGCTTGGGGGGGGCGGAGCGAACTCTCGCCGCTACCCCGAGCCTACTGTCTTCCTCCTCCTGCTTGCTTCGGTGCCCGGCACCAACGCTGCCTGTCTCCTCTGCTTCCTGCTTCCCTTCTCTCCTCTCTCTTCGGCACCGCGTGTGCCGCGCTGGCTCCTCCCCTTTTCAAGGGGGAGTCCGGCGCTGCCTGTGATGCTTGGGGGGGGCGGAGCGAACTCTCGCCGCTACCCCGAGCCTACTGTCTTCCTCCTCCTGCTTGCTTCGGTGCCCGGCACCAACGCTGCCTGTCTCCTCTGCTTCCTGCTTCCCTTCTCTCCTCTCTCTTCGGCACCGCGTGTGCCGCGCTGGCTCCTCCCCTTTTCAAGGGGGAGTCCGGCGCTGCCTGTGACGCTTGGGGGGGGCGGAGCGAACTCTCGCCGCTACCCCGAGCCTACTGTCTTCCTCCTCCTGCTTGCTTCGGTGCCCGGCACCAACGCTGCCTGTCTCCTCTGCTTCCTGCTTCCCTTCTCTCCTCTCTCTTCGGCACCGCGTGTGCCGCGCTGGCTCCTCCCCTTTTCAAGGGGGAGTCCGGCGCTGCCTGTGACGCTTGGGGGGGGCGGAGCGAACTCTCGCCGCTACCCCGAGCCTACTGTCTTCCTCCTCCTGCTTGCTTCGGTGCCCGGCACCAACGCTGCCTGTCTCCTCTGCTTCCTGCTTCCCTTCTCTCCTCTCTCTTCGGCACCGCGTGTGCCGCGCTGGCTCCTCCCCTTTTCAAGGGGGAGTCCGGCGCTGCCTGTGACGCTTGGGGGGGGGCGGAGCGAACTCTCGCCGCTACCCCGAGCCTACTGTCTTCCTCCTCCTGCTTGCTTCGGTGCCCGGCACCAACGCTGCCTGTCTCCTCTGCTTCCTGCTTCCCTTCTCTCCTCTCTCTTCGGCACCGCGTGTGCCGCGCTGGCTCCTCCCCTTTTCAAGGGGGAGTCCGGCGCTGCCTGTGACGCTTGGGGGGGGCGGAGCGAACTCTCGCCGCTACCCCGAGCCTACTGTCTTCCTCCTCCTGCTTGCTTCGGTGCCCGGCACCAACGCTGCCTGTCTCCTCTGCTTCCTGCTTCCCTTCTCTCCTCTCTCTTCGGCACCGCGTGTGCCGCGCTGGCTCCCCTTTAAAGGCCAGTTGTTGTTTGGTACAGAACTGGATAAACTGGTGAAGGATTTTGATGATGCCAAATCCCAGCGGTTGCCGGAGGACAGGCCTTGGGGAGCAGGTAGATTGTCTTTTGCTAGGCCAGGGGTAGGCAATTCCGGTCCTCGAGAGCCGGAGCCAGGTCAGGTTTTCAGGATATCCACAATGAATATAAGCAATGCCTCTGCTGTGTCGGAGACCTGAGGTCCATCGTGCCCAGCAGTCCACTCACGCGGCGGCCCAACAGGTCCAGGATCTGTGCAGTAATCCTCTATTAATATCCTTCTATCCTCTTTTCCAGCAGGAAATTGTCCAATCGTTTCTTAAACCCCAGTACTGTACTCTGCCCTATTACGTCCTCTGGAAGCGCATTCCAGGTGTCCACCACACGTTGGGTAAAGAACTTCCTAGTATTTGTTTTGAATCTGTCCCCTTTCAACTTTTTCGAATGCACTCTTTTTTTTTTATTTTTCGAAAGTTTGAAGAATCTGTCCCTCTCTACTTTTTCTATGCCCTTCATGATCTTGTAAGTCTCTATCATATCCCCTCTAAGTCTCCTCTTCTCCAGGGAAAAGAGACCCAGTTTCTCCAATCTCTCAGCGTATGAAAGGTTTTTCATTCCTTTTATCAGACGTGTCGCTCTCCTCTGAACCCTCTCGAGTAACGCCATGTCCTTCTTAAGGTACGGCGACCAATATTGGACGCAGTATTCCAGATGCGGGCGCACCATCGCCCGATACAGCGGCAGGATAACTTCTTTCGTCCTGATTGCAATACCCTTCTTGATTATACCTAGCATTCTATTCGCTCTCTTTTCAGCCGCTGCGCACTGTGCCGTCAGCTTCATTGTCATGTCCACCATTACCCCCAAGTCCCTTTCTTGGGTACTCTCATTTAATAACATCCCTCCCATTGTACCTCAGGTTTCTGCGTCCCACATGCAATACTTTACATTTCTCAACGTTGAACTTCATCTGCCATCTCGTCGCCCATTCCCCTAGTTTGTTCAAGTCCCTTGAGATGCAAATCTATCTCATGCGTATTTATTGTGGATTTCCTGAAAACCTGACCTGGCTCCGGCTCTCAAGGATTGGAATTTCCTACACCTGTGCTAGGCTACGCTTTAGGGATGCCAGGAGATATAGGCCAGGGAAGGTGTACAGAGCCTCATTTAGTGCGTCTTATAATTCAAAGTCTGGGTTTTCTCAAAAGCAGTCCTTTCGTCTTGTCAAGCCCACTTCTTCCCAGCCTGCCCGTCCTCAATCCTCTTGTCCGAGCCAATGATGGGATGTTGGCTCCTTCCATTGGTCATATGGGGAGGAGGGGGGGTGGTTGTCCTCCTTCCTGGCGGAATGGGCCAACATAACGTCAAATTAATTGGTACTCAATATTATTTGGGTAGGTTACAAGTTGGAATTCTTCTGTCCCGTCGTAGATTCTTTCTTGGAGTCCCAGTGTTCAGGGTACAAAATGGAGGCAGTGAGAAGTTCACCCCTGGGGTTGTTTGAACTTGGGGGCAGTGGTCCCGGTGCCTCTGGACAAAGGGGCCTGGGTCGCTATTCCATTTATTTTGTGGTTCCCAAAAAAGGAGGGTCGGTCAGACCAGTGCTAGACCTCAACAGAGTAAATCAGTTTCTCCATGTCAGACATTTCTGAATGGAAACAGTGAGGTCAATCATTTCAGCCGTGCAGCCAGGGGAGTTTCTCACAGCTTTGGACCTCAAGGAGGCGTACCTACATATTCCCATTTGGCCATCACCGGTTTCTTCGCTTTGCGATTCTAGGTCAGCATTTTCAGTTTCAACCAATGCACACCCCGCATTGGTGGTAGTGGCAGCATTTCTTCGCAGGGAGGGCATTCAGGTTCACCCATATTTAGACGACTGGTTGATTCGGGCTCCATCCTATCAGGAAAGCTTAAGAGTCACAGAGAGAGTGATTTTGGTTTTGCAGTCCCTAGGTTGGGTGATAAATTTTCCAAAGAGTTCCTTGGTTCCGTCGCAGGTGTTGGAACATCCGGGTGTCCTCTTCGATACAGTCCAGGGGAAAGTCTTTTTGCCTCCAGTCAGGGGTGAGAAATTGCAGGCCGAGATCCGTCTTCTGTTACAGGATCCCCAACCAAGAGTTTGGGATTATGTTCAGATCTTAGGTTCCATGGTAGCAACTCTAGAGGTGGTTCCTTGGGCTCAATTCCATTTAAGACTGTTACAGCAGTCCATCCTGTCCAGGTGGTCTCCGATGTCTCAGGATTTCGAGTGCCAGTTAGGCAGGAGCCATTCAGCCTTGGGTGCTATGCATTGGTGGCTACAGGAAGAACACCTGTTCAAAGTCATGCCGCTGGCATCTCCAGACTGGATAGTGGTTACAACAGATGCCAGCCTGAAAAGATGGGGGGCTCGGTGTCTCCAGTCCTCAGCACAGGGCAGTTGGAGTCCAGAGGAGGCTCACTGGTCTATCAGTCTTCTGGAGCTGAGGGCGATCAGTGTGGTTCAGCCACTGATTCAGGGCAAACCAACCAGAATCCTGTCAGACAATGTCACGGCAGTTGCCTATATCAACAGACAGGGGGGCACGAGGAGCCGGCTGTTGGATGCAAGAGGCAAATATTCTTCTGCAGTGGGCAAAGAAGTTTCTAACGCTTCTGTCAGCGGCGCATATTGCGGGCAAGGACAACATTCAAGCAGGCTTCCTCAGCAGGACTTGGTTGGGTCCCGGAGAATGGGAGCTGTCTCGACAAGTGTTCCAGCTCATTGTTTACAAGTGGGGGCTCCCAGAGATAGATCTTATGGCCTTGGGCTGCAACGCCAAAATTCCCAGGTTTTTCAGCAGGCGCAGAGAACAGAGTTTGGAAGGGATAGATGCATTGGTTCTTCCATTACCTCCACACTGTCTGCTGTATGCGTTTCCTCCTTGGTTGATGATAGGCCAGGTATTAAATCAGATTGCATACTTCCCGGGATCAGTGGTGTTCATTGCCCCGGATTGGCCGCATCATCCGTGGTATGCGGATCTGATGAAGCTGTCGCGGCCCTCCACTTCGGTTCCCGGTAACACCAGACTTACTCACACAAGGACCAGTGCAGAGAGAAGATCCCTCCTGCTTTGGTCTTACGGCTTGGCTATTGAAAGGTCAAGGCTGAAGCGGAAGGAGTATTCCGAGCAGGTTATTTCTACTCTGCTGCAGGCGAAGAAAAAGTCTACTTCTACGGCTTATGCTAGGGTCTGGCGAGTGTTTGACTCTTGGTGTTGTAAAATGGGGATTTCACCTTTTCAGGCTTCTTTGTCTCATATTCTCTCATTTTTGCAAGAAGGGGGTTTCCAAAGGATTAGCGTGCAATTCCATTCGAGTGCAAGTGGCGGCTATCGCCTGTTACAGAGGTAAGGTGTCTAATACTTCTTTAGGGTCTCAGCCAGATGTGAGGTTCCTTAAGGGGGTCAACAGGATTAGGCCGCCGCTGCGGAAGCCATGTCCAGATTGATTTTGAAGGTGTTTCGGGGGGGGGGGGGGGTGATAGGAGCTCCTTTCGAGTTCGGCGATGATCAAGGATGTTGCCTTGAAGACGATTTTTCTGGTGGCTATGGCCCCGGCAAGGCAGGTGTCCAAGTTACAATTTCTGTCATGCAGGGATCCGTTCTTACGTTTTTTGGACTCGGTGGTCTCGATTCGGACGGTTCCTTCTTTTCTGCCTAAGGTAGTTTTGTCTTTTCATGTCAATCAGGCTCTCTTCCTTCCGGCTTTTAGGGAAGAAGAGTGGGGGGTCACGATTTCCGTCTTTATATTTGCTGGATGTGCGTAGAATTCTCTTGAACTATCTTCAGGTTACTAATGACTTTCAGAAGTCAGATCATCCCTTTGTTCTATTTTCAGGACCGAGGAAAGGCCTGGCGGCCTCAAAATCTTCATTAGCTCAGTGAGTCCGAGAGGCTATTGCTTCTACTTATTTGGTAGCAGGCAAACGGCTACCGGAAGCCCTCCATGCTCACTTGACCAGGTTTTTCTCTGAAGGAAATTTGCAGGGCGGTCACTTGGTCCTCCTCTAGCTCTTTCTCTAGACATTACCGCTTGGATGTGGCTGAGCGAATAGAGGCGTTTTTCAGGGCTTCTGTCATTGCAGAGGCCGCACCTTAGTCCCACCCAGTATGAATTGGCTTTGCTACATCCCACTGGTCTCTGGATTCATCTGCTGCCAGCGCTAAGGAATGTAAAATTATGTCCTACCTGTTAATTTTCTTTCCTTTAGATGCAGCATATGAATCCAGAGCCCCACCCGGGCTAGATTCTGCGGTCACCCCCCTGGCGGGGAGGGGAGAGTACATTGGTGTTACATTGGCTATTGACTGTTGTTCTGGTTCTCGTATGGGAAAGTTTTCTTGAATTGTTCCAGATGCTTGGGCAAGAGAAGTACTGATTGGCAAGAGGGAGTTCCATCCAGATATACTCCTGAAAATCAGGGCTCTATCTCCACCTGCTGGTAGGTATGTGCTATCCCACTGGTCTCTGGATTCATCTGCTGCATCTAAAGGAAAGAAAATTAACAGGTAGGACATAATTTTACATTCTTACTGCAGCTTGGTTGATCTATAATATACCATCAGTCTGTTGTGAAAAATGCAACCTTTATGTTGCGAGGTGTATGAATTATTCTTTTTCTGGCCTGCTTCTAGATACATGAAGACCGGCTTGATACCCCTACAGCAGCAGCAACAACTACAAGGCGCAATGTTACATTTATAACCCAGCATGGTATAACATCTGCCCGCAGAAATACACCTTTTCGACAGGTCCCATCTAAAAGAAAAATTCCACCAAATACTCCTATTTTGGAGGTGAGAGCTTTACAAACCACTATAATGAAATTTTTTTTGTAGAAAAATACATTACCTGGTATTGTCAACATACAGGTTATGTGCATACCTAAAACTATGCCTTGGTTTTTATCTAAAATTATGTCTGTTGCTCTGAAATCAGGAGTGTTTTGGCATTGTAAATGTGAATTTAGGCCCCAATGTCCATAGGAAAAGCAAGGTTTAAATGAGAAAGCATTTAGAAAGACACATAGTGGTAACCAAAGATAGATTGATTTGTACTTGGCTTTGACATGTTTTCAGTAATGGCGGTATATCAAGAAATATAAACCTAATAACTTGTTTAATGTAACAGCAATGAGTTAGTATTCTTACTCAAGGTCACACAGCAGTATTTGAAAATCACAGATGTTCCTTTGTTTAAAAAACATGTAAAGTGGCATACAGCATGATGGAATGTTAAAAACAGTATTGCAGTGCTATATATACTGTATGCACTGTATGTTGCCTTCTATTGGCTGATCTCTTAAATGGATTAAACAGAAACTTTTAACTGGCAAAGTGTGTTTTAAAATTATTTCATTTTTGACAGCATGCAAAATGTTGACATTATACCAGAAGTAATTTTTTTTTTAAATATATATCTAAAAATATTGGGTAAACATTCCCTTTTAGAAGTCATTTCATACTTACTTGATTATGTAATGTATATGCTGATATGATACTGTTTTTTGCTTTTCTTTCCAAATGAAATTGCAACTATGATCAACTAATGTGCTCTGAGTGGATTAATCGGTGCCAAAAATATTTTTCAATGGCTGGAACATGTCTGGACACCTAGGTATTGGCAGAAAGAGTTTCCGAATATACTTGAATATAAGCCGAGAATTTGGGCCAAAAAAATGGGGGTTTCAGCTTATATTTAGGTCAGCGCCCACCCATCTGTTGCAGGGTGTGTCGTAAGATTTGGTGGTCCAGCTGTGGGCCGGGACAGGAGGGATCCCTCCTGATTCCTGTCCTGGCCGACTCTTAATTTTCACGAGATCTTGTGGCAGCCATTCAGCTAGCACCTCTGTATGGGGCAGGAGCACTGGAAGATCGTTTCTGCCCCGGTTCACTGCTGGACCACCAGGGATTTCAAAGGTGTGGGAGGGAGGTAAAAGTTGTCACAGTCAGCCGGGACAGGAGATGGGAGGGATCCCTCCTTTCCTGGCCCACCAGGTATTAAAGGCAGCCCTGGTGGAGGAATGGTTTTGCCAATGGGTTTTCTATACCTTTTCAGGGTCCTCCATTGTTGCATCATTGTGTCAGTTCTTCTGTCTGCGAGAATTCACGGGAGCCATTCAGGAAGCCGAGTAGCACCAAAATGCACTCTTCGGTACCGCTCAGCGGCTGAAGCCATACTCTCAGCAGTAACCGACTGGGTTATCAGCGGGGCAGGAGCACAGAAAGCTTGCTCCTGCCTGCTACACCTCTGGGCCACCAGGGATTCCAGCGGCAGATGAGGTACAATGTACAGGGCAGGGAGGGGGGACAGGGTGCAGAGCATTGCAGCCTGGCGGAGGTCTGCAATAAGTCTGGGAGGGAGGCAGGTGGGTGCTGACCTGAATATAAACCAGGACCCCCATTTTTGGGCCAATATTTTGGCCTAAAAATCCTTATTTATATTTGAGTATATACAGTAGGTACTTACTTTGATAATCTTCTTTCTAGTAAATAGGCACATCATTCTTGAAGTCTACCCTGGCAGATGTACATTTAGCCTGCTTTCTGTTTGAAATGGCCATATTGCCAGATATCTTGTTTCTTTCCTCTGTCCTACAAGGGCAAGCAAGGTTAGGGGATACCACTTATTTTTTTAAGAGACCATGGGGTATTTTCCAGAACTCCAATTCCAGGTTGCACCCAAGTAGATTGCTTGTTTGTTCCACCTCGTTATATGTTATAAATGGTTCATGATTATTTCGTGTTAAATGTTGTACTATGAGCAGAACAGACTTGTTTCTCAGAGAGAGTCCCCATAAGTACTTAATCTTCCCTTCCCTGTGTTTGATTACATCATTTATTCTGAATTACTAATTAATCAAAATTCATGCTGCGTTGTCAGGCAGTGTAAATACTTTATTATATTTTATTAATCTGGATGTAACAAAACTATAGTTAAATAGACTAGCTTTATATTTCCTATAGCACCTTATAGTATTGATACTTTTTAAATGTTTGTTTTAGGAACACAGTGAAGTATCTTTCCTTCTGCGTAAACAATGGACATTGTACAGTGTGACCCCTTTGTACAAGTTTTCCTATACCAAATTCAAAGACTATTCAAAGCTGTTGTCTGCTTATATTACTGCTGAAAAGCAGAAGGGACTTGCTGTGGAGGTGGGCATTGACTTAAACGTGAAAGTGACTTTCTCCTCCCTGTCTGAGCTGAAAGGAAATGAGAATGACCAAAGAGCAGTCTTTATCCAGGTAAGGTGTTCTGCTATTATTTGTGTGTTAATAAGCTGGCAAAATACCTTCCGCAGTTCAGGGAAAATGTGTCCTTTTCCATCTTTAGTTATGGATAGATTTCAAGTTCTCTTTACAAATGCATTCAGTGTCTCAAGATCAACAGTTCTACTGTAGTATTGTACAACTTTTTTTTGTTTTGTTTCAGTAGATTACATCAAGACCAGAGTTCTCGACTCCAAACAATGAAGAGACGGTATTATGGACAGGCTGGCTCTGCTGTACATTTGGAGATACGGAGATTTTATCATGTTTACTAAAGGAATTTACCTGCCTTCCTCTGTTTCTTGTCAATGGAAGGGAGATCCTGACAGCTATGGTTGGCACTTGGTTCCAAAAAACCTTTGACTGTTGTTTCAGCCGCCTGGTTATTAATGCTCGTGACCTTACCTGGATGGCAGCTATGTGGACTGGATGCAAATTGGAAAATCATATGGCTGCAACAGAATTTTTATTTTCTGTGCCCAGTAGTCCATATAATCTGGATATTTCTTATGCTATACATCCCGAAGATGCCAGAGCACTGTGGGAAAGTATTCACAAGAGTCAGGATGAAGTCACAGAGGAAGAGGTGAACTTGTTTATGAACTGCCTTTACTCGCACTTTTTTCGTCACTTCAAGATTTACTTGTCAGCTACCAGGCTGGTAAAAGTATCCACAGCTGTAGCCTCAGCTCACTGTGATGGAAAAGTAACGGTAAGGAAATGTTTTCTTCTTGGAGTACTGATATTTCATATTTATGGGTTGGTGGCTGCCTTAAACAAAGTAATCCCATTCAGGAGCATTTTTGTGAAGTGAAGAGCAAGTAAGGCATTCATTTCCTGAAAAGGTAGATGCAGTGCCATTCTTCAAGTCGTGCCACATGACAAACCTGCTTAGGCATATGGGCATTGAAGAAGGAAAATGGTGGCATTGCTGAAGCAGTGTTAAGGTATGTTTTGGAGGGCATGTTATGCTGCATTGTGTTGAGATGAACAGCATCTGTCTATCCTAATAAATAATTACCATTCACCATAACCTAGAAGTATATAGTGCCCATGGGAGGCTAACCTGCTCTACCCAGATGCTAAGCAACTGTTTGAATTCATTCACAGTTTCCCAGCAACCCTTAGCGTAGCACTCATACCAATGAAGAAAAACTTGGTAGTGGAAACAATACAGATGCTTAATATGGTAGAGTAAATTTTGGGTTTGTCACAGAATTTACTTCTCAGCTCTATCAGTCTGAACAAGTGGGTTGTGTCCCTTTCCTCGCAGCAGATAAAGGTAGAGAGATTAATACCACCATTCCTTAGCAATGGCAGCAGATGAATCCAGAGACTAGTGGGATAGCACATATCGACCAGCAGGTGGAGATAGAGAACTGATTAACAGGTGGTCGTCTTGGATGGAACGTCTCCTTCAACTTCAGTATGTTCTATCTCCCAGCAGGTCATGGTCGCTATCCTAATAGCTCCTGAATTTTGGCTGTTTATGGTCCTCTGCTTTCCTGTTGAGAATCTTCTTCAGTGAAAAAGGGGTGTTCGGCTGGATGGTGCCAACTTTAGAGGTTATATCTGGGCCCCCCCCCCCCCTAGTTCCCTGCCTCACCCTCCCCTCCGAGCCAGTGAGGGGGATTTACTCCCTGTATTTCTTCTTTCCCTTACAAACAAAAAACAGGGAGCTTTCGGTTTTCGGTTTTAAATTCTTTATTCATTTTTGCATGTTACAAGTGTAGCAGTTAAACTCATATGAACTTAAAGATACACACTTGATTAACTCTCATATATGCTTTAAGTATAACATTTCATAACAAATTAATATTCTGTAATATTTTAAAAATTATGTAAGAAAACAGGGAGCTTTCAATTTGCTGTGGCTGTGTTTTACTTTGTATGCAGGCTACAACTACTCTCTGCAAAACTTCCTGTGTGCAGCAGTTTTGTCGGGGTAAGACTCTGGTTCTTTAGTTCTGTTCTTCGGGTTTTGGTGCTCGTTAGCTGACTGTTCTGGTGTGCGGTGGGTGAGCCGTTTTATTTTTCATTTTGGTGCATTATGGAAGCAGAAGCTGTTAAACAGTGTTCCCACTGTGGGAAGCGGCGAACACCATTGGGTTTGTGCTCTTCAGGGTGCACGGACACGGCGGGGGAAGAGATAAATATGGCGCCGGTTCAGTTGGCACTTTCCCGCCCGAAAGACGTGAGTTTGTTTTCCCCGGCGCTGTCGGCGGTTGCGGCCACCTTGGCAGTTCTAAGCGGGCAGATGCAGAATGGGGAGCTTTCTCTTCTGTCTGCAGTTTCGCAAATCAGCGAAGTGCCGGATTTAGCGGCGGAGCAGGAGTCTGCTGTGATGGATAGCGGAATAGGGCTCTTGCAGCGGGGCTACAGCCAGCTGACACGGCAAGGGCTTTGTCTGCTGTGACTGCTCCAATTCAGCATTTGCTATTTTCCCCCAAATTTGTAATGCTTTTGCATCAAGCCTTCCTGTTGCAGAGCGCCCAGCCTGCACTTCAGGGGACAGATAATTTAACTGCCTTTCCTCAACTCCCTGTTGCTCCATCTCAGCAGGGTTTGCTAGCTGCGAAACGTCGCAGAGTGGCCCCTATGGATGGAGGGGAGGATCCTTTCTATTCCACTTTATCTCTGCCTCCTCCTGAATCTCTGGCAGATAGGGATACCACAGATTTGGAGTTAGAAGAAGCGCTAGGTAGGAGGTGGATGATCCCACAGTGCTCCATCTTTTCCATAAGGAGGAATTGTCACACTTTATTTCTAAGGCATTGCAAGGTTTGAATATATCTCCAGTGGATCCGCAGGCCTCTGGATTGGCTAACCCTTTAATGGCGGGCACGAAGAAACCGCATAAGACGTTTCCGGTCCATGAAGCTATGACGGAACTTATATCAGCCCAATGGGACACACCAGAGATAGGTCTTCGTGTGGCAAAGGCTATGCGACAGTTGTATCCGGTCGCACAGGAGGAGCTGGAAACTGTAATCTACTCTGAAACTTTCCTTTGATGTAGAGGCGCTTACCTTGCAGGCTTCTGTGTGTAGTTCCTATGTGGCAAGAGCTTGTTTGCAGTGGGCGCAGCGAATGGCGAATGCCATTTTGGAGTCAGGGTTGACTGTTCCTTCTGACTTTCCGGATATGGAATCCGGTTTAGCTTATTTAGCGGATGCATTACATGATATTATTCGTGCTTCTGCGAAACAAATGTCTCTTTCGGTAGTTTCTCGCAAATCTTTTGGCTACGTCATTGGGCTGCGGATGCAGCCTCTAAATTTAGGCTCGTGAGGCTTCCTTTTAAGGGTCGCCTTTTGTTTGGTGAGGATTTAGACAAGTTGGTCAAAGATTTTGGTGATTCCAAAACAGAGATTGCCAGAGGATAGACCTAAGGGGCCTATGAATCCCAAGCCCCGCTTCAGGGATGTTAGAAGATACAGACCTGGGAAACCGCTCTCTCCGGCATCTTATGGGTCCTCTTATAATTCCAAGCTGAGGTTTCCACAGAAGAATTCCTTTCGTCCTGCGAAACCCTCAACTGCTCAACCAGCCCATACCAGCCTTGTGTAATGCTCAATGATGGGGACTCGGCCCTCTCCGCCATTCCCATAGGGGGTCGGCTGTCCTTTTTGGTGAAGTGGGCAAGGATCAGGTCCGATCAATGGGTATTGGACATTATTCAAGAAGGTTACAAATTAGAATTTTCTTCTCCTATCGCAGATTCTTTCTTGTTGTCCCTGTGTTCGGAGGCGGCCAAGAGAGAATCGATGCGAATCACCCTTCAGATGCTTCTAGAACTTAGGGCAGTAACTCCAGTCCCTCCGAAGCAAAGGGGCCAGGGCAGGTATTCCATTTACTTTGTAGTGCCCAAAAAGGGAGGTTCGGTCAGACCGGTGCTCAATCTCAAGCGGGTTCAATCAGTTTCTCCGCGTCAGACATTTCTGCATGGAAACCATAAGATCAGTTATTGCAGCGGTTCAGCCTGGAGAATTCCTTACAGCTCTAGATCTCAAAGAGGCCTACTTACATTCCCATTTGGCCCCCGCATCAGCGGTTTCTTCGCTTTGCCATTCTCAGCCAGCAATGCCATTTGGCCTTGCACGGCTCCCAGGACATTTTCGAAGGTGATGGTAGTGATGGCAGTGTTTCTTCGCAAGGAGGGCATTCGTGTTCATCCTTACCTGGACAACTGGTTAATTCGGGCCCCTTTGCGGCAGGAGACCCAAAGAGCGATTTCACTTCTTCAATCTGTGGGATGGGTAGTCAACTTTCATAAGAACATAAGAAATGCCTCTGCTGGGTCAGACCCGAGGTCCATCGTGCCCAGCAGTCCGCTCACGCGGCGGCCCAACAGGTCCAGGACCTGTGCAGTAATCTTCTATCTATACCCCTCTATCCCCATTTCCAGTAGGAATTTGTCCAATCCTTTCTTGAACCCCAGTACCGTACCAGCATTCTTCAGTGCAAGGCTTGAGGGTCAGTGGCTGAGCCCATTCATATTCTGATTCTACCCTCTCTCCTTAAAGAATGACATAGAGATGGTTTCCTGTGGTTATTATCCCTTTCTGTCACTGTGTTCATCTCTAGAATGACTCTTTTATTTCCTATTGTGGGCGTTCTGTAGATGGATCAAAATCAGTCCTAGAAATATTAATAAACAGCGGGTATTAGAGCTCTGTTGATGTCCTTATTCCAGCATTTTCCTCCAGGTCTCTGTACACTAAAGCCCAGGTTCACCCCAAAAATATCTAGATGGTGTGAAGTAGTCGTAGGTGTGTCCAGCTGTAGGTCATTCTGCTTCACCGGCATTTCGGGAATGCATTTAATTGTGCCTACCCTAAGCCTTAGGCACCCCTTCCCTCCACTCCACCTACCGTCTTAGGGGTTCTGCTAAAGTGGAACAGCTGTGTCACTGAGCCAAGGATGCACAGAATGCCAGACTGCAGACACAGTGAAACATGCTTCTAACTATGGTGTTTTCCATTGCTAAACAGCAGGGATAAACACACCAGTAACAGACACCCCTGCAGATAAAGACTAAGGGGAGGAGTCTCAAAACTTACCGTGCCTTTAACAATGCCTCTGCCATGCAAATGATTTACAATGAGGTCATAAACATTTACGTGGTAGTCAAATATTTAAAGGAGCACTCCGGGCAATTCTCTATCATTACCGGGTGACTCCTCAGTGCGGCGCTGGCTTTTGATGACCCAAAATTACCAGCTGGTCTAGAGGTGCCACTACTATGCAAAGCGTGTCTCAGGCATGTGTTTCTGGCTGTGGCTCATCAGAAAATTATTTTTAAAATATACCATTCACATAAATTATAGTAAGTTGGGGGGGGGGGAAAGATCTCAAAAAGCACACCTCGAGCACGTGTATTTAAGGCGTGTCTTATGTGCGCTTGTTCAAAGCCGACGCTTGCACCTACCCTCCCTTTCCTTCCCTTCATCCAAAGAGCTCACTTATCCCCTCCCAGTCATTGGAACATCTAGGGGTCTTGTTCGATACTGGGAAAAGTCTTCCTACCCAGAGCTCAGGGAGAGAAGTTGCAGTCTCAGGTGCGTCTCCTTCTGTAGTCACCCGCTCTGAGAGTATGGGATTATGTGCAAGTTCTCGGCTCGATGGTGGCGGCTCTGGAGGTAGTGCCTTGGGCTCACTTTCACATGAGACCACTGCAGCAATCACTTCTCTCCCGGTGGTCCCCTGTGTCTCAGGATTACAATCGTCGTCTTCGCTGGATTCCTCAAGTGTCACTCAGCATGCATTGGTGGATCTGCGGGACCAATCTGTTCAAAGGCATGCCGCTGGAGTCGCCAGACTGGGTCATAATTTCTACAGATGCCAGTCTGTTGGGTTGGGGGGCTCAGTGCCTTCAGTCCTCAGCGCAGGGGGTCTGGTCTCAGGACGAAGCTCAGTGCTCCATCAACTTTTTGGAGTTGCGGGCGATCCAGCTGGCACTACTGGCGTTTCAGGCCTTGATTCAGAATCGACCAACCAGGGTCTTTTCAGACAGTGTCACAGCAGTGGCATATATAAACAGACAGAGGGGTACCCGCAGTCCTCAATTGGCAAGCGAGGCGATGGTTCTGCTTCACTGGGCGAAGCTCATCTTCCTCTCCTCTCAGCAGCTCACATTGCAGGACAGGCGGACTTCCTCAGCTGAAATCTTCTAGATCCAGGAGAATGAGAACGCCACTCAAGCATTCCAGCTGCTGATGCAGCGATGGGGCGTTCCAGAAATATCATGGCATCGTCTCGAAATGCAAAGCTTCCTCGGTTCTTCAGCAGACACAGGGAGCGGGAGTCGGATGGTGTGGACGCGTTGGCTCTGTCTTGGCCTCGCTGTCATCTTCTTTATGTGTTTCCTCCTTGGCCCATGATAGGTCGTGTGCTCCATCGGGTGGCTAGCTTTCAGGGCTCGGTGATATTGGTAGCTCCGGACTGGCCACGCCAACCATGGTATGCAGATCTGATGAGCCTCTCGACGGGCGAACAGGTATGGTTTCCGGTGACTCCAGATTTACTTCCAATGTCCAAAAAACATGGAAAATCCGTCTCACTTTGGTCTTACGGCTTGGCTATTGAAAAGTCACGCCTGAGATGTAAGGGATATTCTGAGCAAGTTATTTCCACTCTGCTCTAAGCTAAAAAGAGATCTACTTCTGCGTCTTATGCTAGAGTCTGGAGAGTGTTTGAATCTTGGTGCGCTGATCAGGATATTTCTCCTTTCCATGCTTCTTTAGCTAACATTCTATCTTTTTTGCAAGATGGAGTTGCCAAGGGCTTGGCTTACAATTCTCTTAAAGTTCAAGTGGTGGCAATTGCTTGTTACAGGGGCCGCATGTCTAGTTTTTCCCTTGCGACTCAGCCTGATGTCATTCGTTTTCTGAAAGGCATACAACATATTCGTCCGCCTGTTAAGAAGCTCTGTCCGGAGTGGAGCCTTAGGGTAGTCCTCGGAGGTTTACAGAAGGCTCCATTTGGGCCTCTGTCCACTGCGACTCTAAAAGATGTCACATTGAAAGCAGTGTTTCTTGTAGCTATGGCTTCAGGCCGACGGGTTTCTGAGTTACAGGCGTTGTCATGCAGAGACCCTTTTTTACGCATTTCGGATTCAGGGGTCTCAATTCGGACTGTTCCTTCGTTTCTTCCGAAGGTTGTATCTTCCTTCCATGTCAACCAGTCTCTCTTCCTTCCTGCTTTTCAGAAGCAGGATTGGGGAGCACGCTTCTCTTCGCTTTGTTTCCTGGATGTACGTAGGGTTCTTCTCCACTATTTCCAGGTTACTAACAACTTTCGACGTTCAGATCACCTCTTTGTGCTATTTGCGGGACGCAACAAGGGTATGGCGGCGTCCAAAGCTTCCATTGCTAGGTGGATCAGGGAGATTATTGCTTCCACTTATTTGGTAGTGGGGAAGCGGTTACCGGAAGGCCTTCATGCTCATTCAATTAGAGCGATTGCTACTTCCCTAGCAACAGCAGCAGATGAATCAGAGACCAATGGGATAGCTCACATCTACCAGCAGGCAGAGATAGAGAAACTGATTAACAGGTGGTCCTATTGGCTGGCACTCATCCTGTTTATCCAGTATTTTCTATCTCCCAGCAGGAAAAGGTCGCTATTCAACTAGCTCCTGAATTCTGACTATGACTGGAACTTTATTTTCTCCTGTTGAGGTTTCTCTACAGTGAGACTGCCATTCTGTTTCTCCTGTTGAGGTTTCTCTTCAGTGAGCTGGCAATGCTATTTCTCCTGTTGATTTTCTCTTCAGTGAGACAGGGGTGTCCGGCTGAACGGTGCTGGCTTTAGGGGTTACACCTGGGCCCCCGCCTCACCCTCCCTCCATTGCTAGAGGGTCTGACTGGGTCTCAATTTTTTTCTTCTTTCCCTCCTCTATAAAAAAAAAAAAGAGAGAGAACAACGTTTCAACATTCTGCCATGCTTTTGCTGCAAACTGGCTTCAACCGGCCCTAACAACAAGCTTGTGATTATTGTCTGGCTTTTACGGTTGTTTGAACTTCAGGTTCTGTTTGGGAGTCTTAGTACATTTAAGGTATGGATATTTTATTGAGGCTAAGTTTTATGACTAGAAATCCGTGGAGGGAGCCGGGGCTTCCCGCCCTTTGCATGCACGCGCTTGGTTTCCTTGTTGGTTACAGCGCGGCAGTAGCAATGCGATTTCATGCTCGTACTTATTCTCATTGTTGGGTTTCAGTGCAGCAGTAGTCCTGTTTATTCTGAGGCTCTCTTTCATAGGTGTTTGTCACGGCCATGTGCAGCTGATTGTGCAGTTGCCGGTTTATAGCAGCGCGCATGAGATAGGACATGTTTTTTCTGGCGCTGTAGGCCGTTCTTCTGGTTATTCCCCGAGTCTGATTTTCTTTCTTTGCAAGCCGCGGCAGGGTAAATTTTGCGGGGCTCGAATCCGACTATGTTTCTAGGAGCGTTGATGCAGCAACCACGTGTCAGCGAGAATCAGGCGTGCGCTTGGGTCTCCGGTGATGGCGGGAGAGCTGCAGCGTTCCGGTAGTTTGTTTCCAGCTGATTTTGGTCAGGGTATGCCGGGGCTTCTCTCCTTTCCGGTTCAGACAAGTTGTATGTGTTTCTCCAGCTTTGGGACAAGCTTGGGCAGATTTATATGTCTATGTCTGTGTTCCTGCTGTACTCCCTTGAAGGAAGCTGTTTGTTTAATCGGACTCTGGGGTTAGCACTCAAGGGGTTTACCAGAGAGACTCTGACCTGGGCTAGGTCACCCAGTCTCAGTTTGTCTCCGGACTGGGGCAACATAAGGCAACTCACGGCACGGTGAGATCAGCAGTAAGATAGTGCCCTGTATTTCACATTGTCTCTCTTGGGGTCCCTGCAGATTGAGCCTTTGTCTGTTGGTAACTGTCCTTATTTGGGCCTCTGTGCTGAGCTGCATGTGTCTAGTAGTGGCACAGGATATATATGCCTAAAGGTAGTACAAACAGTTTCCAAGTTCGGGCTGTCTCTATGGGCATAATGACACTGCGCATCTTCCTGCGGCCAGGACTCTCTTTCTCTATTTCTGAGGGGGCCTGGACTTCAGATTTCCATGCTTATCACGCTGGTTTCTCCTGTCACCATTTTCTCATGGCACATGTTAGACGGGCCCCCCGACCAGACAGGAAGGGCTGTACAGCTCCTTTTTAACCAGGAGCCAGTTACCTATTCTATCAAACCCGCGGAGGATCACGCGCTATGTGGCTGTTAGCCTCATCCCTGAAGCTCTCATTAGCGATGTGAGCTTTGTCTGATACCTGTAAGGATGCTGTTGTTTTCCACGGGGCGGTAGATGCAGCATCTTGATTGAGTCTAGTACGTATTCACTTTAAAGGACATACGTATTTCGCTCATGTTGCATGGGGTTAGTACTGTTTTCATGGTTCCAGTATATTCTTCTTTACATTGTGAAACTTGATTTTTCCTAAGAGAATCTTCTTGCAGATCCTACAGTCTCATCCTGCCATTCCCTGACCTTCTGCACTTCATTCTGAGGGGATCTTGACTTCTTCCAATGACTCTTCAGGCTTTCTCATGAGGGAGAAGACGCTATAATGTCAGGTCAGGGGGCTGTGAAGATTTTTCAGGATGCTTGCATCTTTGCATTCTCCTCAGGTTTCCAGTTCTTCTTGGAGTTTCTATGTTTTGTGTTTCCCTTTTCAGTGTTACTGGTCCTCAGGACAGTTCTTGTAGTTCTTCGGGAACTAAGGGACGTTGTTCCACTTACTGCATGGTGCCTGAGACGGGGGCATTGGGCAGGCTGGATCCCATTCTGCTGAATTAGTTTCTCGGGGTTACACATTTCTGCAGACAACCTGGGAGTATATTTACATTTTCTCTGTGGACTCTGAATCGGCACTTGGTATACCTGCCTCTCTTGGAGCAGCGCTTTCGGTTTTGGCACATGCCATTTTGCCTACCCAAGGCTTCACGAACGTTTTAGGTGATGTGGGCGGTGGTACCGTTTTGGCGCTACCAGGCGATTCATCTAATTTCTTCTTGACTGCCTGCTTGATTCGGACGACTTCCAGTCGGGCCATTTGACTGACACGAAAAGGGTGGTATCTTTTCCTCAGTTCTTTACACGTGCATCTTCGAATTTGCACAGCGCTCTTTTCTCCTGTACTATTTATAGGTATATCGGGGTAATGTTTTTATTCATATAGGAGAGACATGTGTTTCTTTCCGGAGACTTGGGCGTGCGGTCTCGGTCTCAGATTGGTATTCTTCTTCGCTTACCATGACCAAGAGTATGGGATTCTGTACAGTTTCTGGGATCCATATTGCTGACTCCACTGGGAACTTCGGCTTGCTTTCCCCTTCTTACGCTACAGCAGTCACTTTTGTTCCGGTGGTTCCCGGTATCTCAGGGCTCCAATTATTTGGTATGCTCTTCCTGCATCGCTCTGTATGATTTGGTGGCTCAGCGCGATTTCTCTTTTCAAGGCATGCCTCGGTCTTTGCTGGACTAGCTCATGACCACCGACCATCCCGGGCTGTCGGGTTGGGGGGCTCGGTGGCTTCCATCCTCAGCTCCAGGAGTCTGGTCTTCAGAGGCGACTCAGTACTTGTTCATTCTTCTACTCTTGAGCAGGGTCAGGCTACCTTTCTGGAGCTTCAGATCATTCTTCCAGATTGCCGCTAAGGGTCCTTTTGGTCAGTATTAGGATGGGGGTATTTCTCTACAGCTTGGGCAGTAGGTGTTGTACTCAGTTGGCAGGTGAAGTTGGTCTGCTTCAATGGGTGGACTCTCATCTTCGTCTTCTGTTGGCAGATCCTTTTATGGATCAGGATAAGAGTTTGGATAGACTTTCTCTCCGCGAAATCTGAGCATGGCCCATTTCTGTGTACGCTCTGGAAAGTGTGCATGTTAGTAATAGTGTAATCTTCTGCATCCTGGATATTGAGATTTGTGGCTCAGGCGTTCTAGCTCTTTTTATGGACGTGAGATCTCCTTGACCTAGACCTCATGGCCTCGTCTCTCAATTCTAAGCTTCCTAGCTTCTTCAGCAGGCCCAGGGAGTGGGGGTTAGACGGGGTAGCTGCACGGATCCTTTCTCGCCTCTGCCTTCTCTTTTTCAGTGTTTTCCGCTGGCTGATGATGGCTTGGATTTGCCATCTCGAGCTCGCTTTCCGGGCACAATATTTGTAGAATCTCTGGATTGGCGGCGCCATCCTTACTATGCGGATTTGATGAGTCTTTCGACAGCCGGACTAAGAAGTTTCCTGGTATCTCCGGCTTTGCTCGCCTACATGGATATTTGTACTACTTTATTATTACGACCTAGTTTTTTGAAAAATCTTGGCTGACGTGTAAGGGTTATGCGAAGCAGGTTGTTTCTTCTCTTATCCAGGTGCTACGGACGTCTTCTCCTGTGGCTTCTGCTTCCTTTTGGAGGTTTTTCCTTTCTTGGGTGCTTCTTAACGTTTGAACCACTCCAGAGTTCCTTTTTGGCGCAATTGTATTGCCGAGGGCTTAGCGTTCAATTCCCTTCAGCTTCTAGTGCCATTCTTGGCTTGTTACAAGGGCTAGGTATATTGCTCTTCGCTTACTTCTCAGCTTAATGTAGTTCAGTTCCTAAACAGAGTGCGGTATATTCATGTGCCTCTTAGAAAGCCCGGTTTGGAGTACAATCTTCACGTACTTCTTCTCAGTTTACCGAAGGCTTCATTTCATCCTTGTCTTTTGGGACTCTAAAGGGCTGTGCCGTTGAACATGGGGTTTCTTGTGGCCATGGCTTCAGCTCTGCAGTTTTCTATGTTGCAGGCCTTGTTTAACGGGGTTTCCTATTTCTGATTTCCAAAATATGGGGTATCAGTTCGGATGGTACCACTATTTCTTTCTAGGGGGGTGTCATCCTTTCTTTTATGTCATGCTCGCTTTTCCTTCTTTCTTCCTGGGAGGAGAAATTGGGAGCAGTGCTTTTATTCACTGCATTTTTTGATACGTACGTAGCGTTCTCCGCGAGCTCGGTTTCTAACGACTTTTAGTTGTTTATATCTCCTTTTTGTATTCTTCAAGGAACGCCTCAAACGTATGGCGGCGTCCGAAGCCTCCATCGCTCAATGGATCCAGGAGGACATTCTTTATGCTTGCTTGCTGGCAGGGAAGCGGTTGGCGAAAGAACTTCATGACCATTCCGCCGGAGCGATGGCTACTTCTTGGGCTCAGGCCAGAGGTTTTTTCCTTGGAGGAGATTTGTTTTGCGGCTAATTGGTCTTCCGAGAGTGCTTTCTCTCCGCATTTCTGCTTGGATGTGGGGGCGCATGCTGTAGGGGCGTTTTGTGCTTCGGTTGTTGCGGAGGCGGCGTTTGCTTCCCACCCAAATTGAGGATTGCTTTGTTACATCCCATTGGTCTCTGGATTCATCTGCTGCTGTTGCTAGGGAAGGAAAAATTATGTTCTTACCTGTTAATTTTCTTTCCCTTAGACGCAGCAGATGAATCCAGAGCCCCACCCTTTCTGGATATTGTCTCTCGGTTTTTTCTTTTGCAACTTTCGCAGTTTGTTATTATGGCAGGTTGTTTTCTGTATTATTGCATTTTGAGATTTGTTCTGGGAAAGAAGTTTTTTACATGCTATGCCTATTGATGGTTACGGATGCTTGGGCAAGGAGCTATACTGGATAAACAGGAGGAGTGCCAGCCAATAGGACCACCTGTTAATCAGTTTCTCTATCTCCGCCTGCTGGTAGATGTGAGCTATCCCATTGGTCTCTGGATTCATCTGCTGCGTCTAAGGGAAAGAAAATTAACAGGTAAGAACATAATTTTTCCTTCCTGGGCTGAGTCTCAAGGGTTTTCCTTGGAGGAGATTTGTCGTGCAGCTACTTGGTCTTCTAAGAATACCTTTTCTAAACATTACAGGTTGGATGTGGCAGCGCATGCGGAGTCTGCTTTCAGTGCTTCGGTCCTCGCGGAGGCGACTTTTGCTTCCCACCCGGTTTGAGGATTGCTTTGCTACATCCCACTAGTCTCTGGATTCATCTGCTGCCGTTGCTAAGGAAGGAAAAATTATGTCTTACCTGTTAATTTTCTTTCCTTTAGATGCAGCGGATGAATCCAGAGCCCCGCCCTTTCTGCGTATTGTCTGATGGGTTATCTTTCGCATGGTTTTGTTATGGCTGGTGGTTTGTGTTCTGCATTCATATCTTTGAAATTTGTTATGGGAAAGAAGTTACATTCTGAGACATTTTATGGTTCTGGATGCTTGGGCAAAGGGCAATACTGAAGTTGAAGGAGACGTTCCATCCAAGACGACCACCTGTTAATCAGTTCTCTGCCTCCACCTGCTGCTATCCCACTAGTCTCTGGATTCATCTGCTGCGTCTAAAGGAAAGAAAATTAACAGGTAAGACATAATTTTTCCGTATATAAATTGGGCCTTCTGGAATTCTTCGATATTTCTACCTCCAGCAGATGGTAAGGTTGTGTAGGCTGGTGTAGCAGGACCAGACTTAGCTCCCCAGAATGCAGGCTAAGTCATGTTTCTTAGGTTTAACCACAACAGCCTTACTCCTGAGATTTGGTCCAAGGACCTTACTCCAAGTCAGCATCTGTTTCAGGCTTTAACCCTATGGCACTCTTGCCTATGGAGGGATGTGGGTTACTACTACTATTTATTATTTCTATAGAGCTGAAAGGCGTACACAGCGCTGTACATTTTAACATACAATACACAGTCACTGCTCAGAAGAGCTTACAATTTAGACATTACATTTCAGGGTTGTGGAGGTTATAGTGGGTATAGGGATCCCATTGCCCCTCCCCACTCCAATTGGAGTGGCCCCCCAGGGCTCTTTTTGCAGTTCGGAGGGAGGGAATTGGAATTTGGCTTGTTTTCCATGTTTGGGAAGTAGAGCTAATTTTAAAAAAGTAAGGTAGGAGAGAAAGATGAAACATCCAGAGAAGCCACCAGGGGATGGCTGGGAGCCCGATGAGACCTTGGACCCCTTTCAGCAGGTGGGCAAGAGCAGTGGGCAGGCATGCCTACCAGCTGGTGCTGCATAAGTTGGTTATCGCTGCCTGACCTACAGTGGGCTGAAACAGCTACAAGAGGCTTGGGAAGGCATGACAGGGGGTCCCTGATGTGTCTTCAGCCTCAGCTCCGAGACCTATAGGTCTCAATGGTTTTGGGAGGAACAGAGGCCATTTTGTCATTATTTCCTCATTTTTTTACAGCTAGAGCAGGTGCAGCCTTTCATTGAGTTTGGGGTCTGGGGCAGTGTTCCCTCTAAGCTGAGCGCATGAGCGATCGCTCACTATTTTCAGTGGCGTCGCTCATACGTTGTCTCCTGTCGCTCACTCGAGGGCGGGCGGGGGTTAGAGGAAGCGGCGGCGGCCTTACGGGGTATTTTAAAGTTGAAAGATGCAGTGGCGGCTCCTCTCAAGATCCCCGACTACATCGGACTTCCGATGCAGGTGGGGATTCGTGAGAGGAGCCGCTGCCATGTCTTCAGTGGTGTACCAAGAGGGGGGGGGCAGTCTGCCACGGCTGTGCACCCCTCCTAAGGCTGCAGTCGGAGAGGAAGTTCGGGCCAGCCAATCGCTGCCTGGCTGGGCGGAACTTCCTCTCCGACAGCAGAATTAACGTCGGGGAAGCAGAGAGAGCTTGGGGCAGCTGCGGCGGTGGCTTTGGGACCTGTTTCCCCCGATGGTTGCGGCGATGGCTTTGGGGCCTGTTTCCCCTGATGGTGGCAGCAGTGGCTTTGTGGAGGGTAGGGAGAAAGAAAGAAAGAAAGGGGGTAGGCTGGGAGACAGAAGGGAAACAGAGAAAAAGAAAGGGGGCATCAAGAGAGAAAAAAGAAAGAAAGGGCAGGGAGAGAGGAAGAAAAAGTTAGGGGAGGGAATGAGGTCTGGAGGAGAGGAAGCATACAGGCTGAAAGAAAGGAAGAAAGATTGGATGCACAGTCAGAAGATGAAAGTGCAACCAGAGACTCATCACCAGACAAGGTAGGAAAAATGATTTTATTTTAAATTTAGTGATCAAAATGTGTCTGAATTTATATATGCTGTCTATATTTGGCACTGTGGCCCCCTTTTACTAAACCGCAATAGTGTTTTTTAGCGCAAGGAGCCTATGAGCGTCGAGAGCAGCGATGGGCATTTAGCGCAGTTCCCTGCGCTAAAAACTGCTATTGTGATTTAATAAAAAGGAAGGGGGGTATATTTGTCTATTTTTGTATGGTTGTTACTGAGGTGACAATGCATAGAGTCATCTGCCTTGACCTCTTTGAAAAAAACCCAGAATAGGAATGATAATTAACATTTTCTCAGCGTATAGTGTGCTTTGTGTTTTTTAATTTTATTGTTGGTAGATCATTTTGACTTGGTCATTTTAAAGTAGCTTGCAAGCCCAAAAAGTTTGGGCACACCTGAGCTAGAGCGTTGAAGCTGTGTATTTCTATTTTATCCCCCTTTTACAAAACTGTGGAGCGTTTTTTAACGCCAGCCATGGTGGTACCAGCTCTGATGCTCAGAATTCTATCAGCGTCAGAGCTGTTACCACCGTGGCTAAAATCCACACTACAGTTTTGTAAGAGGGGGAGGGGTTAGTTTGTGATAACATATTCCATACTAGGCGAAGGTGTTTTCTATGTTCTGTGTGTTCGAAAGACATGGTTTTCTGTTAGGATTGATGGTGTAGGATTGACCTGTGCTGGTCTGGCTTGTTTAGTTTTACAATGGGTGTATTGATGTACTGCTCACTGCAATATGTAAGATGCTGCCTTTTCCTAGGTACTCATGTGTGACGTGTGGCTTGTTACTAAAAATCATGTTTTTCGTGCAGATGGGGGGGTGCCAAAAACTAATGGGCCCCGGGTGTTACATATACTAGGTACGCCACTGTATATAAAGATACCAGAAAGCTGGCGAAGCAAAAACTTTAAGTAAATTGTTATTCTTCTAAGTTTTGAGTATTTAACCCTCCCACAATCTCACGGGCACTCATTTCAAGTTTCAAGTTTATTGAGATTTTGATTTAAACGCAATATCAAATATTTTCAATGCATATAACAAAAATAAATTTGGGGAAATAAATAAAACCATTTGAACAATAAACATACAAACATATCCATAGATGATTAAAAATACATAAGGATACAAGGATAAACTACATTTGTTTAAAAATGCGTCCTCTGTGCCTGCTCATAAATTTGTGGAGTATGTAACTTGTTGTTAATGCATATTTTTTTTTTGCACACACCTCATCAATCCTTAGAGGGAACATTGGTCTGGGGTATCATTCCCCTACACATCAGTGGTTTCTCAGGAGTTGATCTGGCCTGGTGGAGCATGAGGGGGTTACTTAGCTCCCATTCCTTAACCTGTGGACCTTGGGACTTAGTGAGACATTGGTCAGCATAGAGCAGAGGAGCAGCCTAATAACGCAGTGGACTGTGATTCTGGGGAACTGGGTTCAATTCCTCCTGCAGCTCCTTGTGACCCTAGGCAAGTTCCTTAATGCCTCCATTGCCCCAGGTACAAAAAATTTAGATTGCGAGCCCACTAGGGACAGAGAAAGTATCTGCATATAATGTGTCAGAGTGCTGCATAAGTCTATAGAATGAGTAGTAGTAGCAGTAGTGTAACCCATGGAATTTATCTCTGGGTTGCCAGGATTGTGAGGGACTCTGGTCTTGGCCTCTGGGCCTTCACCATGGGATTTAAAGAGCTAGCAAGGGTCCTGTGGGACCATTCCTGGCCAGAGGTAAGTAGGGGGGGTTCTCCCCCCCCTTTAGTCATCAGGGCTTCTCATAAAAAATTAAACTACTGAGAGAAGTGAATCCAGCAGCTTCAAGTTTACTGTCCTCATGGGAGGCAGTTTGCAGGTGTTAGGGGATTCACAGTATCCAAGGTGGGAAGACTCCTGGTTGGAGCTATTGACAGAACTGAGTGAGCTTGCAGAGGATAGCCTCAGAGGATCTGCAAGGATAGCAAGCCTCTATTTGATGCTGTGCTTTAGGTGTCATAAGAACATAAGTATAGCCTTACTGGGTCAGACCAATGATCCATCAAGCCCAGTAGCCCGTTCTCATGGTGGCCAATCCAGGTCACTAGTACTTGGCCAAAACCCAAGGTGTAGTAATATTCCATGCTACCAATACAGGGCAAGCAGTGGCTTCCCCATGTCTTTCTCAATAACAGATTATGGACTTTTCTCCAGGAATTTGTTTGCCAAATTGGGTTTGCAGCAGTTGGCCTCTGCCTTTTGACACAAATTGAGTCAGGAGGAGATGGCTCTCCTGAGCACATTATATTACAGGCCACTAGGAGGAGTTGCGGTTCTGTGTGAATTCCTGGAGATTGGTGTATGTGGTACTGATATTTCTTCTACTGCTGCTATTTTCTCTTCTACCCCCCACCCTCAACTGTTAAAAACTTTCCTGCACAGCCATTAGCGTTAGTGCAGGGATTCCATCTGGCAGCCTCGGGGCGTGTGCTAGGCCAGACCTACCTCCGATGATGCAACTTCCTCAGAGGCGGGCCTGGCCTAGCAAATGCACAAGGCTGCCAGAGGGAATCCCTGCATTAACGCTGGTGACTGCAGGCAAGTTTTATAATAGAACCATTATCTCTTCCTCTCTCCAAGAAGATCCCACATGCCTATCCCATGTCTTCTTGAATTCAGACAGTCTCTATCTCTTACTGCTTCCTCTGGAAGACTGTTCCACACATCTACCACCCTTTCTGTAAAAAAATATTTCCTTAGATTACTCCTGAACCTATCACCTCTTAACCTCATCCTATGCCCTCTCATTCTAGAGCTTATCCTTAGACAAGTAGGCAGCATATTCTCACATGTGGGTGACATCATCCATGGAGCCCCAGTATGGACAGTGAAAAGTGAAGTATCCAGTGTTCTCCCCAGAAATTTTTTCCAGCCTGGTAGAATGAAAAAGTAGTTGGGTGGGGCGGGATAGGGTAATTTGGTTAGAATAGGGTCAATAAATCCAGTGGCGTACCTAGTATATATAAACTTCAATTAGTGCCACACACTATTATCTTTCATTATTCTTGGTCTCATATGACAGCCAGTCCTTATCATTTTTTAACAACCCCCTCCTCTATTAAAAAAAAGTTATTTTTAATAATAATCCATGAGTCACACAATAAGGATGCACCTAGGAAAAGGCAGCATCTTAAACACTGCAGTGAGCACTAGAACACCAACACATGCATTGTAAAACTAAACAAGCCAGATCCTGCACAGTCAACTGATCCTGTACAGTCGATGCTAATAGAAAACCATGTCCTTTTCATACGCACAGAACACAGAAACACCCTCGCCCAATATGGAATAATCACAAACTAAAAATAGAAATATGTAGACAAAAGTTAAACTGAAACGCCAAGAAACCACTCTACATACAATGCAACACCACAGAAACAGTGACACATGTCCCTTAATACTGTGCAAAATATAAAGACAGTAGATGTAAATTTGAAAACAAACTGATCCATAACAATCACCACTTTACAAATTAACAAATAGAAATAAAACAAATGACAAGAAATAAGAAAATACCATTTTATTGCACTAATCCATTTTTCAATTAGCTTTCAGAGGTCAAATTTTTCTTCAAGACAGTACAGTATACTGCTGTTATGGTGTCCTGTCCTGATCTGAGGAAAGAGGTTTAGTTCCCCCCCCCCAAAAAAAAAGCCTTATTTCCATTTCCTATTTACAAACTTATCAATACAGTTACAATACTACTTGATTCTACATAAAGCAACAAAAAAAATTTTCTACCTTTTGTCGTTTCTGCTTCAATCATCTTCTCTTTGCTCTCTTTTTTTTTTCTATACAGCATTTGTCCTCTCTCCCTTCAGTTAGAAGAATCACTAATCACAACTCTATTCTATATCCCACCCAAAAAATGGCCAAACGCAAAAGAAGAATTCTTTGAATTCCTAATCGTAACTACCCTAAAAGGATCATACAACTTACTTTTGGGGGACATAAACATACACCTAGAACAAAAGACAAAACCAGAAGTAACCGAAATCGCCAACTTCCTAAAGTCACTCGACTTTACAAATCCAGACACAGAAATAACTCATGAAAAAGGACATAAAACTAGACATAATCACCTTCTCCCACAAAGATACAATAGACCCTAAAATACAATGCTACCCAGGGTCCTGGGATAAATGCATCTGGTCAGATCACTATATCGGCAAGGTCAGCCTATGCTGGCAACAACAGAGCACACAACCTAAACACAAAAGCGACAACACGAAAACAATAACCAGTCGCGGTACTATAAACCCTACTGAATTCTGGACTCATTATGAGCTAAGTCCCACAACCAAAGAAATTCAGGACTTCCCAACAAGATGGGAAAATTTCAGCAAAGGATTCTTAGACCAAATAGCCCCATACCGAACATACATAAAAACAGATAGACCACCAATGAATGGTTTGACGCAGAATTACTAACCAACAAACAAGAACTAAGAAAACTGGAGAGAACCTGGCAAAAAACAAACAGAGAAACAGACAAGACAAACTGGAAACAAAAAATGAAAATATACAAAAATCTGATCAAAGAAAAACGCACAAAGCACTATGCACACAAAATAGGTACTACAAAAATAAACAGTAAAGAATTGTTCAAACTAGTAAAAACGTTAACAGATACAACACAAATCCTGAAAAAGGACAATGAATGCACCCCATCTACCCAGATCCTAGCCAACCTTTTAAAAAATAAAATCACAGACCTAAGAGCAACCCTACCCACACCCACAAACACAATTCACTACCTGGAACACCATGACCAAGACTCCAGAGCAGACATGATCTGGGACCACTTCGAGTTCCCAGACTGGCACCAGTTCCTAAAATTATTCAACAAATACACCAAATCAAACTGTCTACTTGATGCATGTCCCCCCAAAATCATGACAGTTGCCCCTCTAGACTTCAAAAAGGAACTATTCACATGGCTATCAACCGCCCTTATAAACGGAACATTAAACAAGAACATGGGACACATACTGATCACTCCTATCCCCAAAGATCAGAATACCTCTACAGCGCTGACATCCAACTACAGACCCATAGCAAGTATTCCCCTTTTCACAAAGATACAGGAAGGCTTGGTCAACCTACAACTAGTAAACTTCCTAGACAAATTTAACATCCTTAGTGAACACCAATCAGGATTCAGAAAAGGATACAACACAGAAACCGTCATAGCCTCCATATTAAACCACCTTTATAATCTTTTTAGCAAAGGTAAAAGCGCACTGATCCTACAACTAGATCTCAGCAGTGCGTTCGACCTGGTAGACCATGAGATCATGCTACTGTGCCTTGACGCAATGGGAATTTCGGGAAAGGTAAAGAAATGGTTCCAAGAATTCCTAACAAACAGATCCTATCGAGTAACCAGCAATGGACATCACTCCAACCAATAACCCAAGGAATAACCCATTGGGCGTGCCCCAAGGCTCCCCCATATTGCCCACTCTGTTCAACATCTACGTCGCATCTTTAGGTCATCTCCTACAAAAACTAAACTTAAAGCACTACATATACGCAGACGACATATTCATCTTAATCCCTCTAACCGACATCACAAATGAAATTATCGACAACCTCTCAAACACAATGACAGAAATCGAAAAATTGACCACCACCTTCAAACTGAAATTAAACACAGCGAAAACAAAAGTCTTTTTGGCAAGCCCCAATGACAAAATTACGAGAACATCGCTAAAAATCAACAACCACGAATACCTAATATCCAATACCATAAAAATACTGGGTATCACTCTAGATACACACCTACCGGGTAACCATGGCTGACCACACAAACTTACTGGTGAAAAAATGTTTTTACACGCTGTGGAAGCTAAGGACCATAAAAAAATACTTTGACCCAACATCCTTCAGGTTGCTAGTGCAATCGCTGATCCATTCCCTCCTTGACTACTGTAACATCATCTACCTGGGTATCCCACAAAAAACAGTAAAAATATTGAGATTAGTACATGTCAGTTTTGTTCGTGGCCCCCCCAATGTATGGTAGTAGGGGTTAAGTGAAAAGGCGTACTGACCAACACTGGTCCCAGATTCAGTTCCCTCACTGAAGACTCACCAGGAAGTAGAATAAAGAAGGCATAGCCAGAGGTGATTGCATAAAGAATATATTATAGAAATAGACTTACAGAAAAGCAATATTTATAATCATTACAATTAAATAGAGAGCAAAGCAGTTTCCCTGCTTTACATAGTCTAGAAACAAAGAGAGACATAGAAGCTTGCAGTTCTAGGAAGAGCCAGAGAGAGAGAACAGGGGGATGGTCTAAGCTTCGTGTTCCATAGATAAAGGGAAGGATAGACAGAGAGAGGGAGAGCCAAGACAGAACCAGAGTGCCAAGCCAAGAGATAGCTAGATAGAAAGAGAGATAGATTGATAGAGCAGAGAGCAGGCTTTTATACCTTGGAATCTTATTCTGAATAAAGAAATTATTGTATCTCCCAGTATCTTTCTGTGTAGAATTTGTAAACTGTTTGAAACAATGGTTAATTTAATTGCTAAGGAGGGTGTGATACTTGCAAGCATGGTGATGGGATTAGTCTCTGGCTTCTTTGTCCCATTTAAGCAGGCCATTGTCCTAAGCACCCTCTTAACACCTTTTAGCTAGTCATGATTCAATCAGGGCAACTTAAAACATATCAGGGATACTTAAAACAGTTTCCCTGTCCTCAGGGTCTATCTGCATTCCCATGCCAGAGTCAGATTGATATAATTTTCCCATAGGCCTCGCTGACATAAGTAATGCCAACTAAAAATGCTGAATGGTAGCGATAGCTAGGCTGACAGTACAAAACACTGCTGTTCGCTTAATCTTCGGTCTGAGAAAAAAAGACCACATCAGACCCTACTATAAAAAACTTACACTGGTAACCAATGGAAGCGCGAATACTATTCAAATTTGCATGTATCTGTTTCAAACAAGTCTGGGGACTAGCACCTTCCTACCTGCAAACTCACTTCATTCTGCACAACCCCACACAAACAACCAGAAACAAAAACATCTTTGCCTACCAAAGATCTCAGCCTGCAGATACAAATCCTTCCTGGATAGAACCTTCATGTTCCAAGCGAATAGACAACAAGTCTGGTTGCGAAACTGCATAAACGAACCCAAACTGACTTACAATGCATTCCAAAAAGCAATAAAAACTGCCCTATTCGACAAATTCATTGACCAAAACAGACCACCCTCAAACTAAAACAAACCCCCCATAAACGCTATTCAATCTCTCAGGAAGCTCCAATTTTCATGTATCCTTTATCCATGGAACTTAAATTAGTATGTAACTTGTTTATGTAACTTTTCTATTTTAGGCTCCTCAGCCTTCTTTCAATGTGAACCGCCTAGAAGTTGCCCGACTATGGCGGTATAGAAAAATAAAGTTATTATTATTCTATGCAACTTCTGCCCTCTCTTTTTGCCCCTTCCACCCAGCCTCTTCCCTCTCTATCTCTACCCCTTCCATCCACTGTCTGCCTTCTCTCTTCCATATGGCATCTTCCCTCTTTATGTCCCTTCAATAAACTGTATATCTTGTGTTCTTTCTCTCCTTTGTACATGATTCATCTCGGCTTCACCCCCTCTCCATTTTTCAGTTTCCACCCCCTCCCTTAAGCTCTGGCACCTCTCTTCTCCTTTCCTTCCTTCCTTCCCACTCCACCCCATGGTCTGGCATCCCTATCTCCTTCCCTCCCCCCATGCACTGGCATCTCTCTCCTCTCCCTCCATTATCTGGCATCTTCTCGCCTTTCTTCCTCTCCCTCCCTCCTTCCTTTCCTTTCCCCTGGTCTGGCATCTATCTCTTCCCTCCCCCCCATATGCCCTAACATCTCTCCCTCCCCCTCCATGGTTTGGTATCTCCTTTCCCTCCCTCCCATGGTCTTGGCATCTCTCTTTCCTCTCCTCCCTTCCCTGGTCTTCCTTCTCCCTCCTTCCCTCTCACCCCAATTGAGTGCAGCAGCAGCATTTCTATCTCCCCCATAGTGCAGCAGCAGCACTTCTCTCCCCTTTCTCCCCGTAGTGCAGCAGCAGCAGCACTTCTCCCCCCCCCCACCCCGGTAGTGCAGCAGAATTTCTTCCCCCCTGCAGTGCAGCATTCACAATTTGCTACAGGCTAAGGCGGGAGATAGGGAAGCGACAAGGGAAGCTTACAACTTGCTGCTCTTGCTTACTTCAGGCCTTCCTCGCTGCCTTCGCGGAAACAGAAAGTAGGCAGGACCCGGCAGCAAGTTCCCTATCTCCCACCTTAGCCTGTAGCAAATTAAATCCATGCTCCAGGGCTCTAACGGTAATACTCTGCATGCCGGCTTCCCTTCTTTTCCCTCCCCCCCTCGGGACGTAACTTCCGGTTTCAGAGGGGAATAAGGGAAGCCCTTGGCATGTACAGTGCTACCGTTAGAACCCTGAAGCATGGGTCACTTGCTGGTGCTTAAAAAAAAAAAAAAAAAAGTCAGGCTGAGGCAGAGTCAAACATTGAACTTCCGGCAGCTCTTCAGGCTGTGCTAAGTCAGCCCAGGGAATCCCCAAGCCGGTAAGAGGGTTTTTAAAAAAAAAATGTTTGAGCGGCAGTAGCAGGATTCATGACAGAGATGACAGCCGGGCGGTCATCTAAATTGGCCGGATAGAGCACACGGCTAAAAGGCTCTAGGGAGAACACTGGTATCACTTTAAGCTTTTGCAAGCTTTTAGACTGCTCACACCACGCATGCATGAGTGCCTTCCCGCCCGACGCCAGCTAGTGAGGTTATCAATTTTTCTTTTTCTTTAGAGTGAAGAAGACGTATCTCTTGTTACTCCATCAAGTTGCCTTCCCATTTATTTATTTATTTTTTTATAAATCTTTTTCAAGTATTTAAAATTTCTTCTTTCTGCTCTAGTACTTTTCTTTTGAAAACAAGAAAAGTAGGAAAGGAAAGAAATTTTGGACGTAGTTTAGCGGCCTTCACACAAATTTCCATCCTGACTTACTCCGTGATCATCGATGGATTTTCGGCCTTGTTTCTACTCCACTCCAGCTTGCCCTCTCCAACTGTATTAACTGCAGGGCTATAGATTAGAAGAAGACGACAAACACTATTGAATAATGTCAAAGTTTTTCTTCTCTTGTTTCTTTATTTCAACATATAGGTCTGGAGTCAGACTTCCAGGAACTGGGACTTGCCGGTACTGGTAGACATCAATACCGCCATCTACTTGCGTCGGTAGCATATTAGCATCAAGTCTATCTGATGCATGACTTCTGTAACTGATGAATCGCAGTGGACAGTTCCCTGCCATTAAGCATCGAGTCCATTTGATGCATGACTTTCTGAGTGATGCAGGTTGTTGTTTCCGAAGCGCATTGCCTTTTTAGGCACTCGCGCTTCGACACCTGTGGCACTGTTGATACCACTTGATGTTATATGGTCTTGGTGGATGTTATATGGTCTTGGTGCTTACTTGTCATCGATGAACATCGATACAGAATGTTGATTTAGAGTGCATTGCCTTTTCTGGCATCCACACTTCAACAACTGTAGCACTTTTGATACCACTTGATGATATATGGTGCTGGTGCCTCCTTTGCATGCATTGATCTGCATCGGTACCGATCCATGCTAAGAGTAGCATTTCCAACAACAGTATCTTCTCCAGGTCTTCTTGCATCAATGATCATCGTACCTTAATACAGTATTTTCTTGCAGTAGCAGATTTTTCTTCAGTACTGCGGCATCTACACCGATGGTACCTGTCCTAGATCCAAGGATATGGGTATACATAATCGAGGAATACTTCCACAAACCAGTGCTTTCCTGTGCAGGTTGAGTCTTCTACTGGGCGTGCATCCTCTTTAAGGTCTCTCACTCCTCAACACCCTGCAGCACCATTGATTCCCGCTCAATCTCTGGTATTGGTGCAGGATATTTATTCCAGGGTCGATAACTTTATGTGCATTGTTTCACATCATTTATAACAACTATGACATACTTACTCTTGAATGTGATACAATTGATGCAAACATGTTGAAAGATGTATGGAGAATTTTGCATCCAACAGAGAATTCACTTAGGTCTCCTTTTACGAAGCCACATTAGCAGCTTTATCGCATGCAGCTTTTTAGCGTGCGCTAGCCTAAAAACTATCGCGTGCTCAAGAGGAGGCAGTAGCGGCTAGTGCGGCTGGCAAATTAGCGCGCGGGATAGTACACCTTAGAAGACCAGATGGAAGTTACGTGGAAGCAGATTCCGATATAAAGCCGAACTACTGAATGAATATTTCTGCTCAGTCTTCACCTGTGAGGCACCGGGACACGGTCCGCAGTTGAAGGCAACACAAAGCACAGAAGACCTGTTTCCGAATTTTGAGTTCACACCAGGTGAAGTTTACAGTGAACTGGCAAGACTCAAGGTGAACAAAACCATGGGACCAGACAATTTGCACCCAAGAGTGCTCAGAGAATTGAGCGATGTCCTGGCGAAACCGTTGGCTGAGCTATTCAATCTCTCCCTAAGTAAGGGGAAAGTTCCCCTGAACTGGAAATTAGCTAATGTCGTTCCTCTGCATAAAAAGGGTTGCAGGGCAGAGGCTGCAAATTATAGACCGGTGAGTCTCACATCAATAGTGTGCAAACTTATGGAAACACTAATTAAAAGCAAATTGGACACGATCTTGAATGCATGTATACAAATGCTAGAAGTCTAGGAAACAAAATGGGAGAACTAGAGACGATAGCAAGACATGAGAACATGGATATCATTGGCATAACAGAAACATGGTGGAATGAAGAAAACAAATGGGACACCGTACTGCAGGGATACAAACTATATAGAAGAGATCGAGTAGGGCAGAAAGGTGGAGGTATTGCCCTATATGTTCAGGAAGGAATAAAATCTGTTGAAGTGGCTACAACGGAAACAAAAGAGAAGCTAGAGTCCCTCTGGGTCAAGATTCCTGGCCAAAACAGCGCAGACACGAAAATTGGCCTTTATTATCGTCCCCCAGGACAGGCGGAGGAAACTGACTCAGAAATGATAGAGGAAATCAAACAAGAAAGCAAAACGGGCAATGTAATAATATTGGGAGACTTCAATTTCCCGAGGATAGACTGGAAACTAGGAACCTCCAACTGCGGCAAGGAGGCCAAGTTCTTGGAGGTGCTAGGGGATTGCTTCCTGGAACAATTGGTAAAGGAGCCGACAAGAGACAACGCCACCCTGGACTTGGTACTAAATGGCCTCACGGGACCGACAAAAGAAGTAGAAGTTACGGTACCGCTGGGGACGAGCGATCACAATGTGATCAACTTTAAGCTTGACATCGGGAATAGAAAACGTGCCAAAACCTTAACCAAAACCTTTAATTTTAAAAAGGGCAAATACGATCGCATGAGAGCCATGGTGAAACAACGACTCAAGAAAAAGGTGGACAAACTTGAAACGGTAGACCAGGCATGGTCCCTACTGAAAAATACTATCTCAGAAGCACAAAATCTCCACATTCCAAGGATCTCCAAAGAGGGGAGAACAAAAGGTAAGGGAGAACCGGCATGGCTTACCAGACAGGTGAGGGTAGCCATAAAAGAAAAGAAGGACTCTTTCAAAAAATGGAAACACATGAAAACAACCAAAGCATGGAAAATACATAAAGATGATCAAAAGAAATGTCACAAGGCGGTGAGGGATGCCAAAAAGGACTATGAGGAAAAAATAGCGCAAGAAGCCAAAAACTTCAAACCCTTCTTTAGATACGTGAAAGGGAAAAAAACCCGCAAAAGAGGCGGTGGGACCCCTGGACGACCAGGGAAGGAAAGGGTACATCAAGGAAGATAAACAAATTGCTGACAAACTAAATTCCTTCTTTGCGTCCGTCTTTACGGAGGAGGATACCGCTAAAATACCAGAAGCAGTGAAAGTGTTTAGTGGAGTAATAGAAGACAGCCTCACCACAGTTGAAGTGGAGTTGGACCAGATATACTACCAGATCGACAAACTTAAAAGTGACAAATCCCCTGGACCGGATGGAATTCATCCGAGAGTTTTAAAGGAATTGAAGGTTGAAATCGGAGAGCTATTGCAGAAACTTGCCAATCTGACAATCAGAACTGGACAGATACCAGAAGACTGGAAGATAGCGAATGTCACGCCAATTTTCAAAAAAGGATCGAGAGGGGAACCGGGCAACTACAGACCTGTGAGTCTTACGTCTGTCCCTGGAAAGATGGTTGAAGCACTGATCAAGGATAGCATAGTCCGGCACCTAGATACACACGACTTGATGAAACCCAGTCAACATGGGTTCAGGAAAGGGAAATCATGTTTGACGAATTTACTTCAATTTTTCGAGACCGTGAACAAGCAAATTGATAGTGGAATGCCGGTGGACATAATATATTTGGACTTCCAGAAAGCATTCGACAAAGTTCCACATGAAAGGCTTCTCAGGAAACTACAAAGCCATGGAATAGAGGGAGATATACAAAGGTGGATAGGCAAATGGTTGGAAAACAGAAAGCAGAGAGTGGGCATAAATGGAAAGTTCTCAGACTGGGAGAAAGTGACTAGTGGTGTGCCCCAGGGCTCCGTGCTTGGGCCGATCCTATTTAATATTTATATCAATGACCTGGAAGACGGAATATCCAGTGAGATCATTAAGTTTGCAGACGACACAAAGCTATGCCGGGAAATCAGATCGCAGGAGGATAGCGAGGAACTCCAGAGCGACTTGTATCAGTTAGGGAAATGGGCAGATCAATGGCAGATGAAGTTCAACGTGGAGAAATGCAAAGTAATGCATTTAGGTAGTAAGAATAAGGAATACGAGTATAGAATGTCAGGCGCAACTCTGGGTAAGAGCGAACAAGAAAAGGACCTGGGTGTACTGATAGATAGGACCCTGAAGCCGTCGGCACAATGCGCGGCAGCGGCAAAGAAAGCAAACAGAATGTTAGGCATGATAAAGAAAGGAATCACGAGTAGATCGGAGAAAGTCATAATACCGCTTTATAGAGCAATGGTCAGACCACACTTGGAATACTGTGTCCAACATTGGTCTCCCAACCTAAAGAAGGATATAAAACTGTTAGAGAGGGTGCAGAGACGAGCAACGAAGTTAATAAGAGGTATGGAGAACTTGGAATATGAGGAACGACTCAAGAAACTAGGACTGTTCTCCCTTGAGAAGAGAAGGCTGCGAGGGGACATGATCGAGACGTTCAAAATGCTGAAAGGCATCGATAAAATAGAGCAGGAAAATAAATTATTTACATTGTCCAACACGACACGGACAAGAGGACATGGTTTGAAGCTAAGGGGGGACAAGTCCAGGACAAATGTCAGGAAGTTCTGTTTTACGCAGCGAGTGGTAGACGCCTGGAATGCTCTCCCAAAGGAGGTTATCAAGGAATCCACTGTGCTGGGATTCAAAGGCAAATTAGATGCACATCTTCTTATGAGAGGCATAGAGGGATATGGGTGACTAAAACTACATCAGGTGTATACCTGACTGGGCCTCCGCGTGTGCGGATCGCCGGACTTGATGGACCATGGGTCTGATCCGGAGATGGCAGTTCTTATGTTCTTATGTTCTTAAGGGAATCTTCGAGATCCCAGCCAGCATGGATTCACCAAGGGTAGGTCCTGCCAATCCAATCTCATCAGCTTCTTTGACTGGATAACAAGAAAGTTGGACTTGGGAGAGTCTTTGGACGTCGTGTGCCTGGACTTCAGTAAAGCTTTTGACAGTGTCCCACACCGCAGGCTGCTAAGCAAGATGGAATCGATGGGGTTAGGAGAGACACTAACTGCATGGGTCAATGATTGGCTGAGTGGCAGACTTCAGAGGGTGGTGGTTAATGGTACCCTCTCTAAAACATCGGAGGTGACCAGTGGAGTGCCTCAGGGCTCGGTCCTGGGTCCACTCTTTTCAACATATTCATAGGGGATCTGACTCAAGGGCTTCAAGGTAAAATAACACTATTCGCCGATGACGCCAAACTATGTAATATAGTAAGTGAATGCAGTTTACAGAATTATATGGCGCAGGACCTGCTTACATTGGGAAGTTGGTCCTCAACCTGGCAGCTAGGCTTCAATGCTAAGAAATGTAAGGTCATGCACCTCAGAAGCGGAAATCCATGCAGGGCGTACTTCTTGAACGGAGAAACTTTAACTAGGACTTCAGCAGAACGAGATTTAGGAGTAATCATCAGTGCAGACATGAAAACTGCCAATCAAGGGGAGAAGGCTTCATCTAAGACAAGGCAGATATTGGGTTGTATCAATAGAAGTTTCGTCAGCCGAAAGCCTGAAGTCATAATGCCGTTGTACAGGGCCATGGTGAGACCTCATCTGGAGTACTGTGTGCAATTCTGGAGGCCACATTACAATAAAGATGTAATGGCGGACGGCCACCAGGATGATCTCGGTGCTCAAGGGTCTCTCATATGAAGAGAGACTGAACAAATTGCAGCTCTACACTCTCGAGGAACGTAGGGAGAGGGGAGACATGATCGAAACATTTAAGTACCTCACGGGACATGTCGAAGTGGAAGATATTTTCTTTCTCAAGGGACCCTCGGCCACAAGAGGGCACCCGCTCAAACTCAGGGCGGAAAATTTCATGGCGACACCAGAAAGTATTTCTTCACAGAGAGAGTGGTTGATCATTGGAACAAGCTTCCAGTGCAAGTGATCGAGGCTGACAGCGTGCCAGACTTTAAGAATAAATGGGATACCCATGTGGGATCCCTGCGAGGGCATAGACAGAGGGTGGGTAAGCAGAGTGGGCAGGCTTGATGGGCTGTAGCCCTTTTCTGCCGTCATCTTCTATGTTTCTATGTTTATTACACACATTAAACCGCTAACGCAGCTTCGTAAAAGGAGCCCTTACTGTTCTCATGTTCATCAGTCCTTTTCTAGGATTGATTACTTTTTGATATCAAGCCATTTATTACATCAAATCTTGCAAGTGGAAATAGATGATATCCTTTTGGATCATGCTGGTATTTGGATTGTTATTCAGGTAGCATTAATTTCCAATTCCTCTCCTGTATGGCGTTTTAATAACACTTTACTTGCAGTCCCTCAATTTCTGGAAGAAATGCAAGGGAAAATCCAGGAATTTTTCCAATTGAATAATTTAAAGCAGTGTTTTTCAACCTTTTTACACCTATGGACTGGCAGAAATTTTAAAAAAATTATTCTGTGGACCGGCGGTTGAAGAACACAGGGCTAAGTCGTGGGCCAGACCCCACCCATCTCTACCCAATCTCCACCCCAGACCCCGCCCCCATAATAGTACTAATTGCACCTTGCACGTCCCTTTCCTCATCTGGAAGCCTTCCCTTTGATGTTGCAACGCACAGGACGCGTGTAGAGTCACTGTCCATGGCTTTGTGCACTGAATCAGGAAGAGGGAGCTGGCTCGAAGATAACGCTGCATCGATCGCACTGTGGACCGGCGGTTGAAGAACACTGTTTTGGGTATGATGCACGTGCCGGCCCTATGGACCGGCAGGAAATTTCTGTGGACCAGCACTGGTCCATGGGCCAGTGGTTGAAGAACACTGATTTAGAGCATATGTCTCCTGAAATAATCTGAGATGCATTTAAAGCAATTATTAGGGGTCATATTATTGCTTACTTGACATATAAAAATAAAATAGCTTTAGCTGAATTGGGAACTTTGGAAAAGGATTTAGCAAATCTGGACGCACAATTGGTTGCAAAATAGGATGTGAGGGTGATGAATAGGCTTATGGGGGTAAAATTTAAATATAACACTGCTTTAAGCCATAGAGTGCGTAAAAATCTTTTTGTAAGTAATGCTATATATTATGCAGGTGCCAATAAAGCTGGGAAGATACTGGCAAATCATCTTAAAACTAAAAGAAATAGGGAAAGGATATCATCTATTAAATATAAGGATACAATAATGATTAATCAGAAAGATATGGACCAGTTTTCACAATTTTATCAAAAATTATATTCCTCAGAATATGACTCTTCACAAGATGAAGGATTTTTGGTTAAGTTAGAAAGGCCAAAGTTAGCTGAGCAAGCAGAATTTTTGGAAGCTCCCATAACGCTAAGGGAACTCAGGGCAGCATTGGGGTCTTTGCAAAATGGGAAATCACCAGGAAATGATGGATATACGGTGGAATTTCTTAAAGCCTTTCAAGACAATTTGTTGCTAGAATTATTACATCTCTATAAATTTGTGGTATCAGAAGGGTACATTTCAAGTATAATGGCTGAGGTACTCATGGTGGTTCTCCCTAATCCAGGGAATGACCCAGTTTTAGGGGCCAAATTATAGGCCTATCTCATTATTAAACATAGATGGTAAACTATTGGCCAAAGTTTTGGCACTTCATTTGGCTAAAGTATTACCAAAAATAATAGGAATGCATCAAATGGGTTTTGTGTCTGGAAGGCACTTGGTGTTGCAACTTATGTCCTTGACTGAGACAATGGATGAACCGGCCTTCTCTGTGTGCTTGGATGCAGAGAAGGCATTTGACAGGGTGGAATGGTCTTTTATGTATAAAGTAATGCAGCGGTTTGATATGGGTGCAGGATTTATGCATATGAGCAAAACATTATATAGCCACCCTAATACGCATCAATAACATCCTTATAGAAAAATTCTTTTTATAGAGGTATTAGACAGGGATGCCCACTATCCCTATTACTATTTGATCTTATACTGGAACCTCTTCTTCTGGCTGTTGAACAGTCAGACAGCATTAAGGGAATATCTTACAGAATGGCATGTACAAGATCTCGGCCTATGCTGTTGATCTTTTATTATATCTTACAGAACCAGAAACATTGGTACCAGCCTTACTACAGTTGATTGACACCTTTGGATCCTTCTCAGGATACAAGATCAACTGGAGTAAATCTGAGGTATTGCCCTTAAATGTACACTGTGTAAAATCTTTGTTAGACTCGTATCCTTTCATTTGGAAACCTAAGGGTATTAAATATTTAGGAGTAATGCTTCTGCAGAATGTAGGTGATACTATGTCAACTACTGAGGAAAGCCTTTCCAAAAAGCACAGTTACTTACCGTAACAGGTGTTATCCAGGTTCAGCAGGCAGATATTCTTAACTGATGGGTGACGGCACCGACGGAGCCCTGGTACTGACAATTTTAGAGTGATTGCACTCTAAGCACTTAGAAAATTCTAGTTAGGCTGCACTGCGCATGCGCGAGTGCCTTCCCGCCCGACGGAGGCGCGTGGTCCCCAGTTAAGATAAGCCAGCTAAGAAGTCAATCCGGGGAGGTGGGTGGGACGTAAGAATATCTGCCTGCTGTCCCTGGATAATACCTGTTACGGTAAGTAACTGTGCTTTATCCCAGGACAAGCAGGCAGCATATTCTTAACTGATGGGTGACCTCTAAGCTAACAAAAAGAGGGATGGAGGGAAGGTTGGCCATTAGGAAAATAAATTTTGTAAAACAGATTGGCCGAAGTGACCATCCCGTCTGGAGAATGTATCCAGACAATAATGAGACGTAAAAGTATGAACTGAGGACCAAGTAGCAGCTTTGCAGATTTCCTCAATAGGAGTTGATCTGAGGAAAGCCACAGATGCTGCCATAGCTCTAACCCTATGGGCCGTGACAGAACCTTCCAGTGTCAGTCCGGTCTGAGCATAACAGAACGGTAATGGCAGCGATTGATCATGAATCAGAGATACTGTCTGGAGGCCAGATTGATCAGTATGTGGGTATAGGCTTCTTTGAGATCGAGGGAGCATAGCCAGTCGTCCTGAGAGAGAAGAGGATAAAGTGTGACTAGAGAGAGCATTTTGAACTTCTCTTTGACCAAACATTTGTTGAGATCCCTGAGATCTAATATGGGTCTGAGGTCTCCGGTTTTTTGGGGGACCAGAAAATAGCGGGAGTAAAATCTCTGCCCCTTCTGATCTAGAGGAACTTCTTCTATGGTGTTCAGAAGAAGAAGGGATTGAACCTCCCGAAGAAGTAGAGAGGACTGAGAGGTGTTCAAAGCAGACTCTTTTGGAGGACTGTGGGAGGGAAGAGTCTGGAAATTGAGAGAATAGTCGTGGCGAATGATGTTTAGAACCCACTGATCGGAAGTGATGAGTTCCCAACGGCTGAGGAAAATGGAGAGATGTCCTCTGATAGGTTGGGGCAGAAGAGAGGATGGAGGAAGACTGGCTATGTCCTGGAGAAGGAAGTCAAAAGGGTTGAGTGGGCTCAGGTGGTTTTACTGATTGCTGCTGTTGAGCACAAAATTGTTGGCGTTGCTGTTGACGTTGACGCCAAGGTTGCTGCTGAGAAGGAGGAAGAGGACGAGCAGAGTAGCGACGTTGGTAAGATGACTGCTGGCGAAAAGGACGAGGAGGTGGAGGCTGCTTCTTTTTGTTTTTCAGCAATGTGTCCCACCTAGTCTCATGCGCAGACAGCTTTTGAGTGGTAGAATCAGAGTCACCAAACAACTCGTCACCTAAGCACAGAGCATTGGCAAGGCGGTCCTGGTGGTTGACATCGAGTTCTGAGACTCAAAGCTAAGCTAGACGTCTCTTAGCAACAGCCATTGCCGTAGCCCTAGAAGTGAGTTCAAAGGTGTCATAAATCGAACGCACCATGAACTTGTGAAGCTGTAATAAACTAGAAGTGTATTGGTGAAAAAGGGAAGCTTCCGATCAGGGAGATATTTCTCAAAAGAAGAAAGTTGTTGGATAAGATGCTTCAGGTAAAATGAGAAATGAAAGGCATAATTACCTGAGCGATTGGCTAGCATAGCATTTTGATAGACGCTTGCCAAACTTATCCATGGCCTTACCCTCTCTGCCAGGAGGGACAGAAGCATAGACACTAGTTCCCGCAGTCTTTTTCAAAGTGGATTCCACGAGTAAGGATTCATGCAGGAGTTGAGACTTGTCAAAGCCTGGAATGGGAATAACCTTGTATAAAGTGTCTGATTTGCGAAGGGCACCAGGGATGGTTAAAGGTGTCTCCAAGTTTTTATAGAAAGTCTCTCGTAAAATATCATGGAGGGGTAATTTGAGAAATTCCTTAGGAGGGTGATCAAAGTCTAAAGCTTCAAGAAATGCCTTAGACTTTTTAGATTCAGCCTCCAAAGGAATAGAAAGAGACTCGCACATCTCCTTTAAAAAAGTTGTAAAGGAGGATTGGGTCAGGGTTAGAAGAAGGTTCCCGCACAGAGGGGTCTTCCTCAGCTGAAGAAACCTTGTCATCAGACATCAAAGGCTCTTCGGAGTCATCCCAAAGATCAGGGTCCGGTACCTGAGAACCGCAACCCCGGGAGTCCGGTGTTGAAGGTTCAGTATGCCGGGTTTTGCGTACCGACTTCCCAGATCGCAAAGATGCGGTACCCGGGGAAGTAATAGGTTGCCGGTGCCGGGAGTGATCAGATATCAGTGCAGGTTCGGTCATTTGAACAGCACGATGGAGGCCTCTTGGTTCCGCGGACAAGACCGGCATGGAGATCGAAGAGGCAGAGTGGACCGGTACCAATAGAGCGGAAGCCGACAATAGCGGCTGCTCCACGACCGATACCGGAGACTCAGACCGGACCGGAACTGGAAGGTTTGATGCCTACAGAGCAGGGAGGAGCTGCTGTAATTGCTCTTTAAGTTGGACTTGAAGAACAGCCGCAATACGGTAATCCTAGGAAGGCACCGATATCACTTTCTTTTTCTGCGGTACCTTTGCTGCCGCTCGACGCCCAGAGGATGAGGAGGCCGACGAGGATGCACTCGCCTCTATAGGAGCGGAGCGTTTATGGGGGCGCCTCGAGGTCGCCAGGACTGGACTCTGTGCCACAGCGACCGGAGGGCCCTCCAGGGAGGAGGAAGGCTTCTTAGCCGGCTTACCTGAAGGGTGCGACGCCGGAGCGATGTGCTGCGTCGACGAAATGGGTGCCGGCTTAGAAGCCGCTGACGTCGGTGTGGATGCCGAGGGATCAGCCATTGCAGCACCGAAAAGAAGTTTTTGCTGAATCTGTCGATTTTTCAAGGTGCGCTTTTTAAGAGTAGCACAACGGGTGCAGGAGGAAGCCCTATGATCCGGACCCAGGCACTGGAGACACCAATTGTGCGGGTCGGTCAAAGAGATAGGGTGCGCATACCTTTGGCACTTCTTAAATCCTGGCTGAGGGGGCATGAAGGTAAAAATGGCCTCCGCTAAATCGAAGGCTGAGGCTTCGATGGTGGCAACAGGCCCCGCCGGGGCGAGCCGGAAAAAAGAAAAAAAGAACTTTTTTTTTTTTTTAAAGAAACAAAAAGGAAGAGAAGCTTCCAAGACAAAAACGCGCGAGCGGGAAGGCAAGAGAAAAAGTATTTCAATGGCCGTTGAAAAAACGCGTCGTCTTAGCTCCGCGGAAACTAAGAAACTGGGGACCGCGTGCCTCCGTCGGGCGGGAAGGCACTCGCGCATGCGTGGTGCGGCCTACCTAGAACTTTCTAAGTTCTTAGAGTGCAATCACTCTAAAATTGTCCGTACCGGGGCTCCGTCGGTGCCATCACCCATCAGTTAAGAATATGCTGCCTGCTTGCCTGGGATAATTCAAGAATTGTGTGAGAAGTGGAGCTTCTTGTATCTTTCTTGGTGGGGCAGGATCCAAACGGTGAAAATGATAGCTCCAGTCATACAATATTATATGAGTATGTTACCAATCTTCTTTTCTGAAAAATGTTATAAACAGATTAATAGATTACTCATTAAATTTATATGGCTGGGGGAAACACCTGGAATTGCTCTGGCAAAGTTACAGAAAGTCAAAGAGTTGGGGGGAGTCAGTTTTCCTAATTTTAAATTATAGCATTGTGCCTATATTTTAAGACAATGAATGAATTGGATATTAATGGAAATATATGAACAGACGCCTGATTGGTTGCTTTAATGTCACCGCTCCATCTTAATTATTTGATAGGTGTACGTATATAAATAATTAAATTTTTAAGTCTACATGCAAGCTTTGTTGTTTTTGGATGATTTGCTTATTACTCCATTTAAAAACTCTACACAAATCTCTATGGCTGAACCCTGCGATTACCATCAATGGTTCTACAATCCTTTGGAAAATCTGGATGCAAGCAGGAGTTAGAACCTTGCAAGATGTGATGAGTCAAAGAAATTTGGTGTCTTTTCAGACATTACAACAGTGGGCAGACCTGATGGGCTATGGCCCTTATCTGCCGTCATCTTCTATGTTTCTATGTAACTTTGCCTTGCCATTCTTACAATGTTTTAAATGGCTACAGCTTCAACATGCTATTAAGGCTGGCTTTCCATCGCTTCACACTTTGAAGGAACAACCAAGTTTGCTTAATATGTGCTATATTGTGGGGATTCAAGGTCATGAGGCTTCAAGCTGAAATAAACTCCAGTGCTCACATCTATTAAGAAACCTCTTTCTGGACTTCAGTCTATTTGGTCTAGAAAACTGCAATGTTCTATCTCACCTGAAAATTGGAAGAGGATAAAGATTCAGAGGACACAATGCACAGCTTCTGCTTCATTACAACAAACTTTATTTTGTACTCCATAGAACATTGTGGACAATGGTCAAGTCACAAATGTTGGATGCTAATAAATCTAATTCATGTTGGAGCTGTAAAAGGAAGTGGGTACATTTGACCATCTTTTGTTTTATTGCCCATTGGTTCAAACATTCTGGAAAGAAGTGTGGAATAAAATACAGAATATATTGGAAATTCGTATACCTTTTTCATATAGCATAGCAATAGTTGGAACACGTGCTACTTCAGGGACCTTACTGACAGCTAATAAATATAAGCTGTTCTTGATACTGTCTGGAGTGGCAATACAATCAATAAGAAGGAAAGACTTAACACTTCCTAATTTTCAATTTTGGTGGGAGATATGAAATGAAGCTAATTTAGCTGAAAGGTCTGGCCTCATTTAAGGATGTTTGGAGCCCCTTAGGTTTTGTTAAGCAGTATGTGTGATAGTATGATTGACCTGCCAAGCAAATGGGAAGGAGGAAGGGTGAGGGTTTGGATGAGGGAGGGATGGATAGATAAGGACATGACTCTGTTAAAATTTTTTGCTACATGTTTACATATGCTTATAATATATTTGTGTTGCATTTCTTTGTGAGATGTTAAAACTTAATAAAGATTGAACTAAAAAAAAAACCCCAATAAAGTATCAATTTCAAAATCTTTGCTGCTTAGAGCTTAGGGGTACTCAGTGCTGCAGTAACTCCCAATCCCTCCTATTCCCCCTTTCCCCAACCCAATACCTTTCCAGCAAATACCCTTTGTCCAAGCCAGGCTGGAAGACTTGAACATTGAGGTCAAAAGAATTGCCAGAATGGATTCTCTCTCCCGCATGACTGGGTTAGAGACTCTGTTCTGTGAATTCAAACAACAGACATGAGGAAAAGCCATGTAATAAACAATCAGAATTTATCATCAGTGCTCCCATTGTCTGGGAAGAGCAAGCCATCAGAATTTCAGTACTCTTCAAAGGGAGAAACCAAGGACAAACAGATTTAAACCCTATGTGACATCATTTGTAATAATTATCATGCTTTAGAATACAATGGCACAGTTGATCATATGACTTCCTTTCCAAAAATGCCTTACATCATTGTAAACATTAAAAGTCCATTCTATTAAGTTTTTAAACCTGGCAGTGTGTCAGTTTTTCTTTCTAAATCACTTTTGATCTCTGACCTTTTCAAATATCAATCATGCCAGTAAAGACATCTACATCCTGGCATCCATAATGACCTCCCAATTAGCATTGTATGTTCTAATCTACAAGGAACAGATTTTTCTCAGTAAAACACCCATGTGTCCTGTTCCTCTGAGAACCTTATCACCATCGATGTATATGAAGAATGGTACATAAATTTATGTCTTAAAAGTCACAAAATCAACCTGAACTTCCGTAGCATTAGCTAAAATGTAAAATCAGCAATTTAGACAAGGGATGCCAATCTGTGAACTTAATTTTTTGAATACAAGGTCTCAAGGCTTAGTTTCCGTAGGTACTGCTTTTTAATTTATTCATTTAATTTTGATTCATTTACAATCTGTTTTCATATCGGTGACAACTATCACACCTGTAAGCAGGAAATCTTTAACAGTTTGGGGACTTCTTCATAAACCATCTCTATGTATTTGCAGCCAAGAGTTTTGGGCTCACTCTTCAGGCTCACATAACACATGCATGACAGCTGAGCCCATTAAAATAAAAAAAATGTTTTAAACCCCAAAGTTGCCCTCCCACCCTCAACAGTACCCAACCTGGCAGGAAGTGACCTCCCCATTCATCCTTCCCGATAGCCTCTGACAAATTTAAAATAATAAGTCACACACACACCAAACAGCCCCCCATACCTTTAATTGAAATCGGCACACTCCCTCCTGTCTCTGGGCCCGCCTCTTCAAAATGGCAGCCCTGCCCATCCCAGTGCATCTTATGATGCACTGGGCAGAGGCCTAAGGCTCTGATTGGCTGAGGTGTATAAGGCCCCTTCCCTGGCTCAGCTGATCAGGAATTTCCCTGCAACAATCAGCTGAATTGGCACAAGAGCAACAGAGGGACAGAAGAAATTTGACAGAATGAAAGGGTGGAGAAGCTGCCTAGTGATTGCTCTTCTAAGCACGTGCCAGGCACAATTCCTTCCCCTTTTTACTGGTGCTACTCCAGCAGAATAGCATGCATATAATTTGCATTCTATTGTGTTCAGCATCACTCAGTAAAAATGAATCGCTCCTACTACAGTATTTTTTACCATGGTGATGGAGCATTTGTGCATCCTGCCCTCAGTCTGATCCTTATTGTGTTGTCAAGGCCACCCTTTGAGCTGCTTGCAGCAACCTCCTTGAAAGACCTTATGCTGAAGATAGGGACGTTAGTGGTGATTGTGTCAGTGAGGAGGGTGTTGGGGCAACAAACCTGGTCTGCCACAAGAAGACTGTGTTTTTCAGAGAGTCCCCTCATTTCTCATGTTAGTGATTTCCCCCATTCTACATGAATCAGGAGTAATAATAATAACAACAACTTTATTTTTCTATACCACCATAGTCAGACGACTTCTAGGTGGTTCAACATCAAAAGAAGGCTGGACATTCAGTGAATTAGAAATGCATGAGGGGAAGTTACAGAAGAAAGGGTTGTAGTGTAGGGAAGTGTAATAGGGGATTGAAAGTTGGGAGGGAAAGTGAGAGGGAAGGAATCTTTGCCTTCCTTTCTAGAATGAAGCTCAGAGGCTCAGTACAAAAACTCCACAAATTGAATGTCTATGGTATTCTCTTCCTCTATTTGTTCAGGCTTTTCTATGGCCCATGGTAGGTCTTTTAAGACTAATCACTAGTTTATTTTACTATTTTTTAAAAATATTTATCAATTCATCAAATATTTATTTGAAAACCTTGTGTGTAAAACTATGTGATAGTAATTAGTAGTAAGTAGTACCCTGGTAGGGTCTTCCAGCCTCACAGTGTTCTTTTGCTTATTGGATCAAGACAGACATGGAAGTGAGAGATTTTTTTTGAACAGATGCTGAGAGGACTGAAGGTTTACTTGGGCACAAGTAATCTCCTGAGTGGAAGCCCAAGTACTCTGCCTGGGGATATCTGCGGGGTGGTGAGCTGGTGTTACATTCCTTTGCAAAAAAAAAAAATTACAGACTCGGTGTTCTCAATAAAGCAGGATGCCAATTATTAAAACTCTTTCTTCACTGACTTGCTTTAGAAAATCCTTGAAAACATATCTATTTACAAAATATCTTACTGATAGAACTCCTTAGCCAACAACTGTATGTTGACATTCACTGACTCTCTCCTTATCAATGTTCCTAAGATTACGTTTTGTTAACCGATTCGAGTCCTTCTGGGAATGACCCGGTATATAAGACTAAAGATTAGCTTAGATGCCTTGTCTTCCACCTGCTCAGTATATTTCTGCTTGTTCAGACTGGTATAGCAGAAAAGGTAAGGAAGATGAAATTTTAATTATACCTGTTAATTTCCTTTCTTTGGGTCTTGCTGTACTAGTCTGGGACCTGCCATAGAGTCAGTGGCGTAGCTAAGGCAGGCCTGGTCTGCCCAATCTCTGCTCAGACTCCACAGAATGCAGTTGCAGCATCCAAGCACCATAACACAATTCTGTGCTGGGGAGCCATAGTGGAGTCAGGCTAGTGCTGGAGCCAGAGCCGCTCAATCCCTTTTTGCTCTTCTGGCAGCTGCTGAGTGCTGAAGTGTTTGAGCACTCCCTGTGACTGTTTTCTGCAGGGTCTTCTTGGACCACAGTGATTGGGGTGGGGCTCACTAATCTCTGTAGAAAAGCAAGCACACTAGGCACAGGTTACAAAAACAAACAAACAACAAAAAACCCAAATTGTGTAATATGGATAGGCTCTAGACCAGTGGTTCTTAACCTTGTTGGAGGTACTGAACCCCACCAGTTTCATATGCGTGTTCACCGAACCCTTAAATTCAAAACATAGGTATACAGTGAGGGAAAAAATATCAATTTTGAAAACAAAAAAAGTTCTCCTATATTTCGAATAATAACATAATAATGAAATTTACTGCAAATCAGTGTGACTTCTGCTGTTGCCTCTGAGACCAGTTCAGAAATGCGCAGCTTTACCTTGGCAAGTGCCACTCATGTCATTTTCGCAACAGTCTGTTTCTTTTCTTCGTTTTTATGTCCAGCATCCTCAAAGGATTGCGCGCTATATGAGTCAGAGGTGTGTTTTGACCTCCGCCGAACCTGCGAGACTGACTCACCGAACCCCTGGGGTTCGGTCGAACCCAGGTTAAGAGCCACTGCTCTAGACTGTCAAGATTAAAAAATATATATATTTAATGTTTCTGGGTGAGGGTGAGCTCTACAGTGCATGGTTTTAACAAACTAGTATAAAAGAAATTTAACAGGTATGACTAAATTTCACCATTTGGCAGACTGACTGATCCCTACATGTTGCATTGGGATCAGGTGGTGGTAATGAGATAGGAGCGAGTAAGCATCCCTCCTGTCTGTCAAGATATATATAGTGTATGGGGAAGGTGGGAAGTGGGTACCCTAGTCACCAGGGAGCTTTCTTTTTGTAGTAGGGAGTTATGCCCTAGACCAGTGTTTCTCAACTCGGTCTTGGAGTACCCCCTTGCCAGTCAGGTTTTCAGAATATCCACATTGAATTTGCATAAACTTGATTTGCATACATTGCCTCCATTATATGCAAATTTCTTTCATGCATATTCATTGTGGATATCTTGAAAACCTGACTGGCAAGGGGGTACTCCAGGACCGAGTTGAGAAACACTGCCATAGACACCAAGGATATGTTTTGTTTTTGTGTGTGGGGAGGGAGATCTAGGTGTCAACACTAGTTGTACTTCCCTCAAGTTTCCCAAAATGGAAAATAGTATATTAAATGTATTGGTTATTTTAAATGAAATGGTTAGAGTGGTTTAAGACCTTAGCTTACTATCATTGATCCTGCAGGTGCCTTACTGCTCAGTAAAAACAGTTAAGTTTGTATAGAACTGGCATATATCTTGCCTAAGTAGTGCTTTTACCACTTGGTACTGGTGATGGAGCAAGCCTCACTATCAACATTCTGTAAAGTACTCATCTTGTGCTTTTACTTTTTTCTCTTTTTTTTTTATTTCGACAGCTCCTATCTAAGGAAAATGTGATTAGAGTGCTGGCGTTGCTAACAGAGCTGGCTACCAATCAGATCCAGTATTAATCACTCCTTACTAGATCATGCTTCAACAGGGATCCTACACTGCAGGCTGAAATTAGATCATGTTCTTGCCTTACATGCACCATTTTTATGTGAAAATATGGAATTTAAAAAAATGCTTTGTTATCCTCTTAATAAAACAGAATAAACTTTTCTATGTATTTTTAATTTGGAGTTGTAGATGATCCTATTTTTCAGAACTACACCTTGAGTTTTGGCCTGCTCTGCCTTCTTTTCCTGCTGTTGGAGGTGGTGAGAGGTTACTTCTTCCTCTGCGATAGTTGAGAACATTTCTGGTCAAGGCCTGAATGAAGAAAAGTGCATGGGAAAACAGGCAACAACTGCTATCATGAAAGTGACAAGCTGCTCTAAGTGGGCCTAGTCTAGAGAAAAGCAGGTATGGGGGATGTTAGGGCCTGTGCTTGCTGCAGTTAAGAGGGTAGGAAGACAGACATTGAAACCTGCTATAAACTCAAATTACAAGGATGTTCAATAATTTATCTACCTTGGTAGAAAAGAAAGGAGTTTAAAAAATATTGTTTTGTGTTTTAGTACAAGTCCCCTGATAGCTCCATACACTTCATCCTCTTTTCCTGCAATGACTTTAACCTCTTTGAAAAGAATTCTTCTGTCTGACCTTCAAACCAGGACATCACAGCTTCCTTGACATCTTCATCTCTTGAAAACCGCTGTCCACAGAGATTTCTTCAAAACTCAGAACAGGGAATAATCCGAGGAAGCAAGGTCAGGACCGTAGACTGCTGAAACACACATTTTCAGATGGCAGCCTCTGTCATGACATGTGCACCAGCATGCCTAATGTGAGTTTTCCTCATCTTTTCTCCTTGATTGACTGGCAAAGCGATCATTGTGTTGGCGTAATTCTCCCCAGTTATGGTTGGTTTGTGTGGCATGAACTCCATAAGCCATGATTTTTCCTGCAGATTTTTCTGTCGTGTGTGTGTGGGGTGTGGGATGACTTGTGATTCCACTATATTGACTCCATTTTGGATTCAGGATCTCTGTGATAGAATCGAGTCTCACCTCCAGACACCAATTGATGATGAAAATGTACTTGGTCTTCACGGAACATCTCCACGTTCTGACAGCACTAGAGCCTCGTGGCCTTCTGATATGATGTCAGCATTCTTGGAACCCATCTTGCATGAACCTTGGACATGCCCAACAAACTTTTTATGAATTATTTTCCAAACTGTACCTGCCGAGATGCCCATTTCTTCAGCTATTTGGGAAACATTAATTCATCTTTGGCAAAATTAAATCCTTGACTTTCTTGCACATTTCAGTGTGTGAGGGTCATCTTCAATGGGGACTCTAACCCTACTTAAACTACTTACTCCAAAATTTTACTTTGTAGGATGATGGGGCAGACTCACCCTAAACTGCAGTCATGTGTTCATGGATCTCCTTTGGCTTTTTCCCTTCTTTTATTTTTCAAATCTAGCAGTTTCTGACTCGCATGAGGACTCTCCTGACATCTTGTCTCTTTGAATGTTAGTCTCGCACTGAGCGCAACTGTGCATGAGAATCACAACATACATAGACTTATTTCAACATGCTTGCTATGTTTTCATACTCAGGTAGATAAATTATTGAATGCCCCTTGTACCAGGCCTTTACAGCAAAGACCACAAAGGACTTTATGCTTTAGTTACTCCTAGTGGAATTCTGTGCAAAAAAATTGAAAATTCTGCACACATTTGAAAATTTGGCACACTATTTCAAAATCTGCAGTTTAGCTGTAGTGTTTTGCTTAGAATTTCCATATCCTATGACCTGAAATTCTTTCCTACCTTTTCCTTTCTCAAGTTCCAGCCCTCCTCCCTTTCCTCTCACTCCAACTGCAGTTTGTCTCCTTCTAAATCCCACCTCTCAAGCACCCTGTCTCTCTCATGTCACTGGTTAAGAAGCTCTGCATCCCTTCCCACCCCCTTTCTGGTCTGGATAACACTCTTCTCTCTACCATCCCTTCCCCCCCACCTCTCTTGTCTTCATCTGTCCATAGTCAAGGATCTCTTCCTCTTTTTCCACCACCCTTCTCTCTACCATGCCCCCTCACCACTTGTAGGTCCAGCATCCATGTCCCCTCACCCCATCAGCATTCATGTCTTCTCCTCCCTCCCCCCCAATGGTATATCCCTGCTGTCCTGCTCCTGTCCCAACTATATCTCCCTCACCGTTCTGGCCTCTTATCAACTCTCACCAAGTGGAGCCGGTAGCTCTTACCCACAGTCCTTCCCGCAGAGGCAGTCCTGTAAGAAGGCTGCTTGCAGGCAGTCCTGCCAGAGCCTATCCTCTGCCATGTCTGAAGTAACGCAGTAGAGGAAAGGCGCTGGTGGGGCTGGCCACAAGCAGCCTGTTTATAGTACTGCTGCTGCTGGCTGACTGCCACTGCTGCGGTGGGAGAGCCTGTGGGCAAGAGAAACCAGCTCCACCCAGGGAGGGGGGTCTGATTGGAGGCCAGACCCATGCATGAGAGAGATTTGCCTGCACTGCCTTCTTAGTATGCAAATCTCTCTCATGCATGTTCATTGTGGATATCCTGAAAACCTGGCCTGCCAGTAGATCTTGAGGACCAGACTTGGGCAGCCCTGGTCTAGCCCTTCCTTTCCCTCTCCTCTTCCAAAATCTTCATAAGAGGAAAAAGCCAGATATCTTAGCTGCTGGCTCCTAAAGTCAAAGAAAATTTAAGACAGGGGTATCCAACCTGTGGCCCCGTGAAGTATTTTGTGCAGCCCCGGTTGAGGGCGATACAGTGTTTTCCTCTGCTGCCCCTGGGTGTTTACCATCTTGCCGGCTCCCTCCTCTGTCTTGCTGCAGCGTCTGCGTGTTTGTGTGGCCCCAGAAACATTTTTTTTCGGCCAATGCGGCCCAGGGAAGCCAAAAGGTTGGACATCCCTGATTTAAGACATAAGAGAGGAAAAATAGGCAGGATATGAGGCATGTGCTAGTTACTGTTTAGAAAAATTGTATCACTTTAGTCACTGCTTTATGTATCAAGTTAGTTGATCCTTTACACCAGTGTTTTTCAACCTTTTTTGGGCAAAGGCACACTTGTTTCATGAAAAAAATCACGAGGCACACCACCATTAGAAAATGTTAAAAAATTTAACTCTGTGCCTATATTGACTATATATAAAGTAATTTTCTTGAATAGGAATCAAATAAACACAAAGAAAGTATTTTATAATTACTTTATTATGAAATATTAAGTAAACAGAATAGTGAAAAATTATAAAATACTTTATTCAGTGCGAAACCTGGGCCTGTTTGGCTGAACACAAAGCTGATATTCTGGCTGGAATTGAAGAAAGACACACACGTAGCTCTTCGTCAACAGCTCTCAGTCTCTCTCTGTATTTGGTTTTTATAGCATACAAAAATAGACAAAAATACCCTCCATCCTTTTTATTAAACCACAATAGCAGTTTTTAGCGCAGGGAGCTGTGCTGAATGCCCAGCGCTGCTCTTGACGCTCATAGGCTCCCTGCGCTAAAAACCACTATTGCGGTTTAGTAAAAGGTGACCATATTGTAAAATATAGACAGCAGATATAAATTCAGAACTGTGCATAGTAAGTGAAGGGAAGTTTTCATCTCTGGGAATTTACCCAGTTAACTATTAAGTTATTTGGGCAAATTCCTTTGAAAACTGTGGTAATACTGCCTCCACTTTGCTAAATTTAAAATAAAATCATTTTTCCTACCTTGTCTGGTGATTTCTGGTTGCACTTTCTTCTTCTGACTGTGCATCCAATCTTTCTTCCCTTCTATCAGCCTGTATGCTTTCTCTCCTCCACACCTCATTCCCTCCCCCAACTTTTTCTTCCTCCCTCCCTGACCTTTCTTTCTTTTTTTCTGTTTCTCTTCTTTCCTTCTGTTTCCCTGCCTGTCCCCTTTCTTTCTTTCTCCCTGCCGTTCCCCAAGCCACTGCCGCTGCCATCGGGGAACAGGACCCACCAATGGATAACAGGCCCCAAAGCCGACGCCGACGCATGCTCTCCCTGACGTCAATTCTGCAATCGGAGAGGAAGTTCCGCCCAGCCAGGCAACGATTGGCTGGCCCGAACTTCCTCTCCGACTGCAGAATTGACGTCGGGGAGAAGAAGACTTATCGGCTCGATAGATTAGATCGCCAAGACAAAGTGAGTCCTGGGTGATCGACTCACTTTGCCTTGGCGAGCTACTGGCGCCCCTGCCTCGGGCCCCCTGTCAGCTCCGGGCCCCTGAATGCAGGACTGGTAGTACTGCCCTGATGGCGGCCCTGCGGCACACCAGGCAACATCTCGCGGCACACTAGTTGAAAAACACTGCTTTACACTTCGTTGCTGGTCCAGAAATCAGTTCTTAAAAAAAACAAAACAACTTTAATAGGTTACCTAACTGTACAGATTCTTGATTTCTTTTGTGGTTAAATATAGTAACACAGAACACCATAAGCCAAAGTCATGTACATATTTATTTCATTGTTTTACAAGTTCCTCATGCTACAAAAATGTAAACATTTACAGAATACTAAAAAATAGGTGCAAATGATTTTCATATGTAAAATCAAACTTTATGCATTTAACTTATAAAAAGCAAACATTTTCAAGCACCGATTCCAAAGTGTTAGGGCTATGTGTACCAAGGACAGTGCTTTGTACATTTACCTCTTACTATTCTACTCTTTAGGATTGTCTATTGTATATTATAGAGACCAAACCATTTAAACCAGCAACATGTTAGCTGACAATTCATAAAACTTCCACATTGGAGATCTCATAGCACCTGGACAGATCTCATTTGCCTTCTTTACTATGCCCACAATAGCATTCCTTTAAAACTACAGGTCTTTAAAGATGGCAATATCTTGTGTTTGCTCCTCAGCCCTGCTGCTGAAAGGGATCTCAGCAGAGATCTTCCTTTACTATAGTTCAGCTATAAAAGGTGTAGCTTAAGAATGGTTTGAGACTTACTTTGTTAATTACTGTGGGCAACATTTTAGTTTTTCTGGTATCGAGACTAATGCATCCTTTTACTAAGCTGCTGTATGAAGTGGCTATAGTAGGCAGTAAAATGGCTGATTTTTGCATTAGTGGCAATGCACGTACACCTTTTTGTAGATAGTAGGGGCTCATTTGCTGAACAGTTGATGTGCATTAATTATAAGATACAAAAATATCCATTTTTGCATGTGCCGATTTAGCTATTACTACATGACACTTGAGCAGATATTATGCCATTTTAACTGCAGTAAGTGCTCCTGCTTGCTAGTGTTGCCCAATTCAGGGAAAAAAAATTTTGATTCGATTCAGCCTACGGAATCAATTTTTTGATTCAATTTTCCTACCCAATTGGGTGTTTTGGTTTTTTTTCCAAACATCCTGGTGGGTTTATTTTATAGCCTCTTCACCCCCTTTGCCCTCTCCTACCCACACTGGCGCTATGGTGTAAACAAAAAAGACTTTTCCTCTCTTAAATCCTAGCTCACATTCCTGGCAGGATACACATTTCAAATCTGACATTGTAATCGCAAAACAGAAAATAAAATTATTTTTTCTACCTTTTGTTGTCTAGTCATTATTCAAATCATGTTGGTCCCAGGCTCTGGTTTTCTTCTGATCAAGGTCTCCTTTCTTCTTTCTCTGTGCTAACCATCCATCTTTCATCTCTGTCCTCTCCTTCCATTTCCCTTCCCTCCTCTGGAGGTCTGGCATCCTCCCTTTTCTCAACCATCCAGCATCTCTCTCCCTTTCTTGTTTTAAGACCCATTATCTCTCCCCCCCCTGTTATATGCACATCTCTTTGAACCCCCCATTCCCTCCCTCCGTGTACTTCTATACCAGAGCCAAAAGGCCTGCATGTTCTCCCAGCTTCCTCTGAAGGCCTGCCCCCACCCCCCTCCCGAAGGCCTGCATGTTCGGCCAGCTTCCCCGCTCTTACCTTAACATAATACGGCAGCCTGCAGGATCGCCGGTACTGTAGCAATCCTGCTTCTGACATCAAAGGAGGGGGCGGGACAGCGGCAGAGGGAACGTGCCACTGGCGATCCTGCAGGCTGCCATATTATGTTATGGTAAGAGTGGGGAAGGTGGGGGGGGGGGGGGCAGGCCTTCCCGACTGAACCTCCCCCCTTGCCCCCTAAAACGGCAATAGACAGCCAGCAAGAGGCAGCGCTGCCGCTCCTGCTTTAGGAAGGCACAGGGAGGAGGGTCGATCACCGAATTGGGAGGCTGACTTCTTAAAAAACTAATCGATTCAAATCGGAAATCGGGCAGCACTACTGCTTACTGCAGCTTAGCAAAAGGTCCTAAGAGCCTCTTGCTAAACAGAATTCATTACTACAGTACTGAAGGTAATGGAGCTGAAAGCCAGGGAGGAGATGTGATGGAAGACACCATACTGTCTCAGCCTTTATTATTTTGTGAAACTGGTAATCCTAAAGATTTGAGAAGTTGGGACAATGAAAAGGGAACCAAGCCATTTGCTTCTTAAAAATACTTAAAAAGCAGCATACTAGCAACGTCATTGTTGGTTGGCATTCCTTTCTATTTAATGGTTTGCTTGGTTCCTTTTCACTTTAAAGTGATTTTCTCCAGTGCAGATCTGCAAAAAATTATGTTCAAATATGTAAGTTAACTTTGGTCTTTGGGTCAAAATGTTTGCTTCTACGATTTTATAAGGTGTATAGTGCAGATGGGGCTCTTCTTAACAAAGTCGTGTTAGTGAATACCAGAATGGCAAGTGTGGTACAGCCCATAGGAAATGAATGGGCTGCATCTTATTTATCGTGTGGGAATCGCTACTGTGGCTTTGTAAAAGAGGCCCTTAGAGTGCAAGAATCATTTTCCTCTTTGCAATAGCTGAGAAATATCTAGTTAACCACCTTCTTATGTTTGTAATTGACTGTATGGAAGCAATGAACAATATATATTTGCTTTATTTTTACCAAATCTTGAAATTTGTATCCATATTAGAAAAACTTGACTTTTCATATTTTGTAGACTTGGGAGTACATTCCAGTCCACTTTAAAAAGGCAAATTTGGATTGCTACTTATTTCAGAAGCCTCAGCCAGTAATTGTTTTCCAGCTTTCATACAACTTCCCTTGTAATGGTTCATTTCAATAAGTTGTGAACAACTACAGTGAAGCTGCCAGCTCAGCTCACAGGAGCAGATAGGTGGGAGGAATCAAAGAAATGTCATTGACTAATCATCTTTAACCTAACTGATAGACACTTTGAGATGATATGATCTTCTACAATACTTATTTTCTTTGATACTAAGGTCTCCTTTTATGAAACTGCGATAGCAGTTTCTAGCATGGGGAGCCACGCTGAATGGCCTGCGCTGCTCCCAACGCTCAATGAGTTCCTGTGAGCGTCGGGAACAGCGTGGGCCATTCAGCATGGCTCCCCGCACTAGCAACTGCTATCTCAGTTTTGTAAAATAGGGGGTAAATATATTGATAGTTATCTGATAAGCATTTTATAGGGAAAAAGGAGACCTCAAGAGCTTGTGGCTGTATGATTTTAGATCAAATCTTGTCATAAAAGCCTAGGGCAAGCTAGCATTAGCCCCTTATATTTTCCCTTTTCCCTTTTGTTTTTAGTTTTTATATTTTTATTTCCAGTTGTGTTTACTTAATAAAATTTTTTTCCAAACTAAACAAAAGTGTCTTTAATTTATTGTTTCATCTATGGTGATATTCCAGGGATTGCAAAGCTTTTCTCTGTAACTTATTCAGTATCATACTTAGCTTAGACTTTGCCATAGTTTGAGAATGTAATCTTCTCCAAGCTTTACATACAGCTGATAAGTTTCAGATTCCTCATGTATTCTATAGACATGTGTTACTGCGCTCAACGGAGCGTCCCCGTTTCACTCTAACCAGAGCTTCTTCAGGAGTATGTCAACACCCGCAATTTAGACTGATTGCTGGTATTGGAAGCCTTTCTTTTCACTCGCTATTATGATGTCCAAACCACCCGGAGGGGTGCTTGTTCTCCTGGTGTAGGTCTGATGCTAATGGCAAATCTGAATGCCGTCACCTTTTTCCCTATTTACTTATAAAATTCTTATCAGATAATAACTATCAATATACTTACCCCTTCTTCTACAAAACTGCACTAGCAGTTTGTAGCGCAAAGCCACGCTGAATGGCCTGCACTGCTCCCGATGCTCATAGAGTTCCTATGAGCGTCAGGAGCAACAGAGGCTATTCAGCGCGGCTCTCTACACTACAAACTGCTAGCGCAGTTTAATAGAAGAGGGGCTTAGTGTCAAAGAAGATAAGTATTGTAGAAGAAGATCATACCATCTCAAAGTGTCTATCAGTTAGGTTAAGGAGGAATCAAAGAAATACCACACAGGAGGGGAGAAAAATATACAATTCTAATGCAAAAGCTTTGCTATACATCACATTAGAAAATATAACAATCTACACTTTAAGCTGGGAGAAAAATTTATGGGACAAGTAGGTTGCCATTTGCTCTATGCCGGTTAACTCTAACTTATGGGGCAAGTGTAACACATGAAAGAAAAAAAAAAGGCGTCTTAAAATCCCTAATGATTAAGTAACAGGCCAATACAATAGGCATGGTATTCCTGTCTGAGCAGCTTCGACTTTGACACTAGTTCCCTATGACCTGGGCCTCCTAATGCTACAGAACTTAAAACACTCAAATCTGCAGAAGAACTGGTTCAGATAGCAACAACTAGTTTTCATCAAAAGACAAGGTAAGTCACCTTCCTCAAAATGCACCTGTCTATTGTATATCTGTATCTTCCAATCAGTTAACACTGAGCATCCTAGTGCAGTCACCACACCAATATTCTTGAAGAGGCACAAGTGGAAAAGGTAAGAGTATTTTCCACTTTCATATTTTAAAATCTAATAATCATTCCATTGTCTGTGCAAATTTAGATTTGTATGACATTTAAAATTTTTTTTTTTTAATTCTTTGTTCATTTTAAAATTATTTTTAACATTTTCATCAGAAGTTTAGTATCTACACAGCTGACCGATGGCTACCACTTGACCTTTAGGATATATATTGAATGTGCCAAGTGAACATTTCCAAAGAAGCCCCCTTTTTTCCCCGGGGGGGGGGGGGGTGGAAGCTATGAAGGGAGGAAGAGCTATGTTTTTGCATCAGATCAGTGCTAAAACTACTGTGTGAGGAATTTGTTTAATTGGGCTAGTACGTGGAAGCATCACCACACCTATTTCAAGAGCTGGTCTGGAGACAAAACCCCTATATATGAACTTTAGTTAGAACCTTTTGCTTTTAATTCACCCCAAGATTTGTACTTGGCATATCACCCCACTAACTCATCTTAGCTTGTGGCTTGACAATGATAATCCACTCATGATAAAGATAGAGTTTTGGCACCCGGTATTCTTACCACATTAAATAGCCAATGTGGTGGTGGCAGCTCTAACACAAGCCATGTACAGATTACATGGGTATAAAATTCCCAATTGCCCATAATTCAACACTTGCACCATAGGGCAGAGGTTGGTGGGATGGAAGAGAAAACATAAATACACAAAATGTGGAAATAATAAAAACTTTTATGAACTGTGTAGGATTTTTGCTTGCACTTGGGTTAAAAAAAACCCCAAACAAAACACTTTTTCCATCCCAGCCAACCTCTGTTTACATGTGAGAATGTTTTATTACTGGCAAGATGTAGTAACAAGAACGAAAGTTTTGGGGAGATTAAAAAAAAAAAGATAATCAGTAGCAGCTCCCTCCCTCAACTTATAAAATCATTCAGGTTCAACTCCAGCAAAGTAAATAGATGGATACATAAGCCATTTCTAATCGAACACTTCCTCTGCTGTTTGTTAAATGAACAAGTCCCTTTACCTTGTGCCTAATCTGCTCTATGAATCTTTCCCAATCCATCTTATTAAATAGCTGCAACTTCAGGCACATAAGAGGTCCAGATTTTCATTCTACATGTACCAGAACCATTTGAACTCTTCAGAATACTGGCAGTCTCAATAAATTTACATAAACGGAGTACTAAGAGCATTATGTACACTTTTTACTTAACCTTATCTGCCAATACTCTGAATTTTTTGAACTATTCAAAACAAAAATGAGACTGGCAGATGAAGCTGAGTACATAATAAAAAAATAAGATTTGCAGTACAATAATAAATACTTTTATGTGCATAGTCCTAAAAGCTGTTTGCATGAAGATGGCATCTTGAAGACAAATGCTTCCAGCAATCTTTGCAACAAGACTGTTTTTTACTGTTATATTTTTCCATTTCCTGGTGGTGATATATGGTTTGGTTTGATTCTGGTCTTTCCTTTAGACCTAGTTAGCATGATACAGTTTACAAATGTTACATTCTTTTGCCAGCATTCTTTTTAAAATTGCCAGTTGAAATGAAGACAAACTTTAAAAAGCACAAGTGAAGTTTCAGTGGGAGCAAAGAGTCTAATGCTTCTCTCTCAAATGTACCTTAAAAGTTATTTGCATGTATTTCCAGGTAGAAGAGGCACTGGCAATTGATTTAGATTTATGTCCCAACGAAAATAGTGGGAAATCCAATACTCTCTCAGTCTTAGAGTACGTATGGGAAAACAGACTTTACTTCTCTTAGGTATTTACCATATATGAGATTCACAATGTGTCATTTTGATTACACCAACTCCACCTCCCAGTCTGCGATAATTCATTCCACCATACAATCTGCAGAAACAAAAGTATAATTCATTCTGAAGATAAGCACAAGCCTCCCTGCTCTATAACACTACACCTGTAAACTAGAGTCTATTATTTTAAAGCTACTTTCTTTAAATGGTTGAAATAAGACCTGTCTGGCAGGTTGCTCTAACTCCCATGGAACCAGGGTAAAGCGAAGTTACTTACCTGTAACGGGAGTTCTCCGTGGACAGCAGGATAAGTCTGCCATACTTTTGGTGACGTCATCTACATTCACAATTCGGATTTGCTCTCCCAGAGCTCAGGTGAGGCTTTAGGAGCCTCATCTGAGCATGTGCAGGTAGCCCTATATATACCTGTGCTGTCCCTCACTAATCCAGTGATTCCCCTAGCTTGAGTCTTATTGCAGTGTCACCCATAGGGGAGGAGGGAGGGTCAGTGTGGCTGACTTATCCTGATGTCCACGGAGAACTCCCGTTACAGGTAAGTAACTTTGCTTTCTCCATGGACAAGCAGTATAAGTCAGCCCCACTTTTGGGAACTCTCCAGTTGCAGGTGCGGAGGGTGTAAGAGGACGGGGTCCCCGTCGGGGATGGTCCCCTCTGCGTCTCCGCTACCTCGCTGCGGTAGGGTGAGGCTGCATAAATGTCAGGTGAAGGACAGAGACAAAGCCCCAGTTACTGAGACCAGTCAGTGGTTATGCGTTGTAAACAATAGGAACTTTATGTTGGTCCTTAGAACTGGACCAACACTCCCTTTCTTTTTTTTTTTTTTTTTTTAATCTACCAACATGGTAGAGTATGTATCTCAATAACAGATAGCGATTATAACAAATATATATCAATAACGTGGTGTTTGAGTAACTTTTTTTTTTTTTTTTTTTGATTGTGCAAATTGTGCCAACATAGCAGAATATAAGCTGTCTAACAATCTCTTCTGTCTGATTCAGACAGATCAGATAGTCCTGTTCATCTAGTCCAGGTATTGGTGTCTTTTGCTGTGTCTGTTTTGGTCACCATTCGTAGTGTGTTGAGACCAAAGTCATTGGAGGTCTGTTTTCGGGCGATCCAGGCAATAGTGTCTGGTGAGGGTGTGTGGGTTAGACCATGTGGCTGCTCTGCAAATGTCCTGAAGTGGCGTGTTGCTGAGGTTTGCCAATGTTGCGGCCATGGCTTTTAGTTGGTGTGCTGTGGTCTTTCTCTCAAGGGACACTCCCTCTTGCTCGGAGCAGGAGGCAATGCAGTTTGAGATCCAGTTGGATATAGTGCCACTGGTGTTCCTGGCTTGTTGGGGTCAAAGAAGACAAATAATTGTACTGCCTTTCGCCAGTGTTGCGTTCGTTAAATGTATAGGCAAAGTGCACGGGTGCAGTCCAAGATGTGTAGGAGTTGTTCCGTGCTGTTGGTATGTGGTCCCGGGCAGAAGGAGGGGAGCACTATCAATTTGGTTTACATGGAAAGATGAGACTACCTTAGGTAGGAACTTTGGATGAGTTCTCAGCACTGCGTGATCATGAAGGATCTGTGTGTCTGGTGGGTATGTCACCAGGGCCTGTAGCTCACTGATACGCCTTGCTGATGTGATGGCAATGAGCAAGACTACTTTCCAGGTGATGAATTTGATTGGCGCATCCTCCAATGGCTCGAAGGGATGTGTTGTTACCCTGCGGAGGATGATGCCCAGGTCCCACGCTGGCGGTGGGCGGGGGGGTGCAGGTTTATAAGCCCTTTCATGAATTTGGACACTAGTGGGTGTGTGGCTAGGGTCCTGTCCTCAATGCGGTTGCGGAACGCTGATATAGCGCTCAAGTGGACTCTTATGGAGGATGTTTTCAGGCCTGCTGTGGATAAGTCAAGTAAGTATTGGAATACTACTGGGACCTGGCAGGTGAGTGGTTCTTCTCCTTTCGAGACACACCATATGTGGAATCTTTTCCACTTGCGCCTGTATGATTTCCTGGTTGCCGAGCGTCTGGCTGCTCGCAGTACCTCGGTCACCCCGGTTGACATATGGAAAGGGTCCAGGATTAGCTTTTCAACATCCATGCTGTCAGTGTTAGTGCTTTCAATCTGGGATGCAGAGTTTGTCCCTGGTCCTGGGTGATGAGGTCCGGTCGCAGCGGTAGACTGATTGGCGGCTGTGTGCCGACATCTGGTATAGGCAGGGGAACCACACCTGTCTCGGCCAGTGGGGCGCAATGAAGATCACTGTGGCTGCCTCCTGCCTGATCTTCTGTAGCACACTGTGGATGAGTGGTATGGGGGGAAAAGCATAGAGCAGGCGTTCCCCCCAATGTATGGAGAAAAGCGTCCCTGGTTTGACTGGTATTGTGCCGGTCTTTTGGAGCAGAATTGAGGGCACTTCTTGTTGTCCTCTGCGGCTGGGAGGCCCCATTTGTGGAAGAGATCCTGGGCTACCTCCGGATAGAGGGACCATTCGTGGGGATCCAGCTTTCTGCTGAGGCTGTCCGCCAGGGCGTTATTCAGGCTCGGGAGGTAGGTGGCATGGATGAGAATATTGGTTGATAAAGCAAATGTCCAGATTTTTTGGGCTTCCCTGCAGAGGGTGAGTGAGCCCGTGCCTCCCTGCTTGTTGATATAGAACATTGCCACCTGATTGTCTGGATCAGTAAGGTCTTGTTGGAGATCCAGGGAGCAAAGGCTTGTAGGGCATTCCCAATTGCCCTGAGTTCTAGCGGGTTGATGTGTTGTTTGGCCTCGGAGGGTGACCAGGGGTTCTCAGATGGAGGAGGTGGGCTCCCCACCCCTGTTTTGAGGCATCTGTGGTGAGTGTCAGTTGGTGTTGTGGCTGCTGGAAAAGCTTGCCCGTGTACAAATTCTGTTGTTGTGTCCAACACTTGAGGTTGTTGCGAATTTTCTGATCCATTGGGACTCTGAGACAGAGGCTGTGTGTGTTGGTTCCAATTCTTTCTGAGGAACCACTGAAGGGGTCGCATGTGGAGTTTGGTGCGTGGGACAACATGCATGGAGGCTGCTTGATGGCCCAGGAGGCGTAGTATTGTTCTTGCTGTGAATGTGTGTGTCTCTGATATTTGCTGAACCAGTTTTTTGTATTGCTTGTCCCCTTGAGTGGGACAGAAAAGCTGCATTCAGGGGCGTGCAGATCTTTGCCCCAATGAATTCTATTGATTATGCTGGTTGTAGCACGGATTTTTTTTTTTTTTGGTGTTTACCCCTGGGATTGCAGGAGTGACATCGTTGTATTGACTGCTGTTGTCGTTTTCCAGGCTGTTGGACCCCCCAGCAGCCAGTCGTCCAGGTAAGGGAACACGCATATGGCGCTCTTGCGGAGGTGTGCCGCTGCTACCATGACATATTTTGTGAAGACTCTCGGTGCAGAGGAGAGTCCAAAGGGGCAGGACCCTGTATTGGAAGTACTGGGTTTGGATCCTGAACCGCAGAAACATTCCTTGGGAGGAGTGCATAGGGATGTGTGAATACGCATCTTGGAGGTCCAGTGAAGCCAGCCAGTCGTCCTTTTGAATTAGTGGTAGGATTGTTCTTAAGGAGTGCATACAAAATTTCTCCTTGGTTACATACTTGTTTAGGCCTCGTAGGTCTAGGATGGGTCTGAACCCTCCTGTCTTTTTGGGGATGAGAAAATAGCGGGAGTAGAACCCTTGGTTGTGCTGTGACTTGGATACTGGTTCTATTGCTCTTGCTTGAAGGAGAGCTTTGATTTCTCTGAGGATGAGTTCTTTGGTGGGTTGGCTGGCGGGTGTGTAGCACCCATTTTTCTGTTGTTCTCTTCTCCCAGGCTTTGTTGAATGCGGAGAGGCGGCCCCCAACAGGGGTGGAGGGCCTTGTTGATGAGTCAAAAGCAGTGGTGGAAGTAGCTGGCTTCTGCTGTTTTCCCTCCCTCTGGCGCTGCCTTTGCTGGTAAGGGGCGCTGCAGGGTTGTGCTTTCTGTCTGTGGGACGACCCTCTTGTCTGGTTGTCGAAGCGCCTTACGGTGTTATTTTGTCGGCGACAGTGGTTGGTGCTAAGCCGCCTTGATGCCGGGGTTTTTTTACGAAGCCATCTGAGGAGAGGGTTTGGAGAGTTGTGCAATTGGCTTTCATTATGTCCACTGTTTCCGTGACTTTGTCTCCGAATAAGTTCTCCCCTGAGCAGGGTGCATCTGCGATACGCTCATGGGTGTCCTCGCATAGGCCCAATGCCTGCAGCCATGCCAGGCGTCTGGATGCTATGGCCACTCCGGCCGTGCGGGCAGATGTTTCAAATGCATCAAAAGTCGCTTTTATCATGTATTTTCCGCATTCCTCCATATCCTGTAATATGGGGACTATGCAGGCTTTTCCCTCGGGGTGTAGTGTGTCTAGGGTTTCCTCTATTTTCCTCCGGAGGGCATCATTGTACAGGGTAAGGTGGAACAGGTGAGAGTCAATTTTGGCATTCAGTATGGAGCCATGGTGGACCTTTTTGGCGGTAGCATCCAGGGTCCTGTGTTCTTTGCCTGGAGGGTCGTTGGCCTGCAGGCGCTTGCTCTTAGCTTTCTTAAGGGCACTTTCTACTATGATGGACTGGTGAGGGAGCTGTGGTTTGTCAAAACCCAGTGCCTCGCTGATCTGGTATTTTTTGGTCTAGCCTCCTGGACACAGCCGGGCCTGACCGTGGGGTTTTCCGGATCTGGTCCTGGCAATCTAGTAGCATTCTGTGAGCTGGTAGTGCGGCTATGGCCTTTTGCAACTTTAGGTATTTCAGCAGTCCCGGTGCTTCTTCTGTCGCCTCTAGCACCTGTACTGGGGTGAGTGCCAGCTTGGAAACTACCTTCTGGAGGAACTTTGGATAAGTGAGGTCCTCCGCCGGCATGTTGTACTGTGTTGTCCCAGACGCGTGCTCTGTGTCTGCGGTGTCTTGGGTTGTTGATGTGTGTGGGCTGCCCCGTGTTGAAGCATAGCTTTGCTGGTAGCGCCCACTGCGTTCGGAGGCATAGCCGTCTGTGGCTGGAGAGTGTGATGCGGCTGTTTCTGCTCCCTGCCTCCATGTTGCCGGTGGTTGCAGTATCTGTTCTGCATTCGGTGCTGAGCTCTTGCTCTGCGCCCTTTTCCCTGAGAGTTGCTGTGCGATGAATCTGTTGAAAAAGTCTAATAATTGTCTGTGAGCGGTAGGAGTGGTCAGTTGGCGTGGCTGGATGTTGGGATCTGCGGCCGATGCACGTGGGTGGTCAGCCGGCTGATGGGGTCTGCCCCTGCTCCTGGTCCCGCGATCTTTCGACCTTCTGCACCTCCGCCGTCTTGGTGAGGCTGCTGATGATGATGAAGAGGAGGGGGAGGAAGATGTTCTGTCTCCTTCATGTTCCCTCCTTGCAGGTTCTGGTGTGTTGGCTCCTGTGAGGCACATTGTTCTGTGCCTTTAGGTGTGCAGAGTTCTTTTCCATGCTTGCAAAGGCACTGTCTGTATCCAGGCTTGCCTTTTTGCTGTGTCTGTGCCTTTAAGGGGGCGGGGCCCAGTGCACTGATATCATCCTGGGATGAGATCGAGGCAGTTTGAATCTCGGGGCTGCAGGCATAGCATGGCTTTAATGGCCGCATGGCTTCGATTTTGAAATCGGAGCAGTCCCGAGTTGGTACAGCTGGAATAGCCGGCGGAGGGGATAGGAGAACCTCGGCCATTTTTGCCACTGTCTGCACTTCTATGCTCTACCCTAGGCCATGGAGCAGCCGTCGGGGAGCTATTCTGTAGTCGGAAAGTTTCAGGAGCAGTCTACTCTGTTTTTGCTGGGCTTCCTGAGGCAGCAGGTAAGCAGGGGCTGCTTTTTGGCTGCATTTTATTATTATTTTTATTTTTTATTTTTCTCTCTTCCTTCGCTGGTCTTCCCCCATGGTATGCAGCTTTTGGAGCCGATTTCTTCTAGCCCTCTGAGACATTTTTAGGCACTGAGGGCAGGCTGCCATGAGGTGTGCTTCTCCTAGGCAATGGACACACACCTCATGGGGGTCCAAGGAGCTCCTTTTTCGTTTGCAGTCCGGGCACTTCTTGAAACCTGGTTTTCCTGCAGGCTTTTCGTTTTTTTGTTTTTGTTTTGCCATTCTTCTTCTTTTCTTTCTTTCTGGGTTTTTTGTTGTTGTTGTTTTTTGTTTTGAATGGAGAGCTGTGATCCGTCCGTTTGGGAAGGGTGGATTAACTAAACTGGATTAGTGAGGGACAGCACAGGTATATATAGGGCTACCTGCACATGCTCAGATGAGGCTCCTAAAGCCTCACCTGAGCTCTGGGAGAGCAAATCCGAATTGGGAACGTAGATGACATCACCAAAAGTGGGGCTGACTTATACTGCTTGTCCATGGAGAAGCTATAATGTGACTGAAGGTTGTATCTAGGGGTTTATCCCACATTTTATAATTCTACAAACCAGGGGCTAAAGATCATGGCTCCTTCAGGCAGCAGATGCATAGGCATCTTAAATCTGGTCACCAGTTGTTGCTGTCGGGCAATGGATGACTCCTCAAGTTGGGTGCTAAGAACTGAAATCAAGTTGTTATTCTGAGATCTCTTCAAGACAAAGGACTTGAATTTGTGTCATGCTTCTGAGGGGACCATGGTTTCTACAAATGGGAGTGGAAATGGAGAAGGTAGACCCAAATGATTAAGGGGATGGAACAATTTTCATGAAGAAAGGCTAGGGAGGTTGGGTTATTCAGCTTGGAGACAGCTGAAGGGAAATACGACACAAGTCTATAAAATCCTGAATGTAGTTTAACAGGTAAACAAGAAACAATTGTTTACTGTACTCTTTCAAAAAGTGGAACAACTGGGAGACATTCCATGAAGTTTTAAAGTAGCACGTTTAAATTAAATAGGATACATTTTTTTTTACTAAGTGTATAGTTAAGCTCTGGACTTTAGTGCCAGAACAAGTGGTAAAAGCGGTTGATGTAGCTGGGTTTAAAAAAGATTTGGACAAGTTCGTGAAGGAAAAGTCCATAAACCAATATCAAGGTAGGTCTGGGGAAAGCCAATTATCCCTGAGGTTAAGTAGCTATGTTGGACACAGGATACTAGGCTAGATGGACTCAGTAGGGTAACTGTTAAGTCTTATGTTATGTTCAAGATTCCCTGGAGCTTGGCAAGTAGATGTTTGTAGTTTGCATGCAAAAGAAAGTTAAAAGCTACCTCCAAGTATTTGCATCAGGATCAAAAACTTCAATTGTCTTCAAGTATGTTGTTCCATCAAAACCTCCTACTGCCATTAGCTGCCCATTCACCACCGCAAGGCCAACCTGTAGCAAAAATAGCCCACAAGCATTAAAGGACAGCACAGACCACCAACAGTCACCCATGATATCAAGAACATGGAAACAGAAGGAAAACAGCCAGGTGAGACCCTGACACTGTACAAACAGGATTATGTGCAAGGTGGCAGTATTATTTTTGCAAGATAGTCAGCACCCTTAAATTATCAAGTGATAAATGAGAGTATACAAAACAAACTTTATTGCATCCTGTCATATCTAAGATGCTATAGTACATCCAAATTCATAAAAGATGACATGCAATGAATATTCAGTCTTTCCTTAGCATCTCTAAAAATTAGTCCATTGTTATGGGGTTGTGTCTATCTACCAGCAGATGGAGATAGAGAATAAATTAGAACTTTGCCATTTAAGGCTGCAGTGCACTAGGTTCTAGTCCAGTGGTCTCAAACTCAAACCCTTTGCAGGGCCACATTTTGGATTTGTAGGTACTTGGAGGGCCTCAGAAAAAATAGTTAATGTCTTATTAAAGAAATGACAATTTTGCATGAGGTAAAACTCTTTATAGTTTATAAATCTTTCCTTTTGGCTAAGTCTTAATAATAATATTGTCATTTACAGATAAAGAGACATATGATCAAAAAACTGTTTATTTTACTTTTGCGATTATGATAAACACACCAAGGCCTCAAAATAGTACCTGGCGGGCCGCATGTGGCCCCCGGGCCGTGAGTTTGAGACCACTGTTCTAGTCAGTATCTCCAGGAAACCTCGCTGTGCAGCTCCTTTTCAGGTTCCTGTGGTGGACTTCTGTTTCCTTTCAGTTGAGCTTCTGGGGCAAAGGCTTTCTCTCTTAACCTTTTGGGTGTAAACCGATGGTGCAAAGTCCCTTCCCCACCACCATTTCTCCCCTCCTCCTGCCACAAAAAAAAAAAAGGCTGAGCATGCAGTTTCTTTTTTAGAGTTGATTTTGGTAATATTCTTTGCCAAGAAATTTTATGGCAGTGCTTTGTACCTGGGAATCAGAAATTGCTTGTTTCTTTGTGGTGATTTTACTTATGGTTCCAGTTAGTTAAATGCTGTTCCCGGTGTTAGAGCTGGTGAACAGCTCCAGGGCAGTGAACCATGTATGTTAGATTCTCTGAAAGTACATATTCTTATATACTTTTCATTTAGAAAAATCAAGTCCCCTCAATTTTTTGACAAAGCAATTACTTAAACACATATACACACACAAAAAAAACACACTAAAATTTTTCTCACTTCATTTGTGGAAACATTTTTGTTACCAGAACTCTGCCTTTATTGGCAACATAGGTATTCCTTCTTTCAGCACCTTTACATAGGAGTCTAGTATACAATCAAGCTTAGTGCTATTGGTTCCGTGTTTCTGTAAAAGTTTTGTATCTTGAGTTTTTTTAGGCTAGTTTCACTGGTTACAATGGTAACCATGGAAGAGTGGGAACTTATGTTGCCATGTTTTCTTGAGATTTTCTCCAGGTTGAAATCTTGAGAGGCAGAATGGAAAATTAGGATTTTACCTAGATAATTTTTCTGTTAAAGGACTTAAGAATTTATACGTATAAATGAATTATCTCTGGTCGCATGCTGCTTGCAGAAGGATGTCACCAGTGGAGTATAGTGCCTTCTTCAGTTTGTACCAATTGATATCCACTATAATAGAAGAAAGCAGAAGGGGCATGGGACCTTCCCTGAAAAAAACAATACATTTCTGTTCTGCTCTGTAACTCATGAAAAAGAAGAATAATTAGCATGAATAACAACATTGGTGTACTAACGAATCACCCTGCTGTATGCAACTAACACAAACACACATGGTGCTCAGGAACTCAATAACTTATTGCTTTATTAGCCATATATGATTACATGTTCTTCCAACTGAACAGGAGAAAAACTCCAGTTCTGGACTATAGATTGATCTGAAGCAGGAAGTAGGCGCATTGAAAACTGACAGGGCAGACTGTACAGACTCCTATGTCCTTTAACAGAAAGAAGATTATTCAGGTAAAAAAAATCTAATCTTCCATTCTGTAGCAAGGACAAAGAAGTCTGTACACTAGGTCAGTGTTTCTCAACTCGGTCCTGGAGTACCCCCTTGCAAGTCAGGTTTTCAGGATATCCACAATGAATATGCATGAAAGAAATTTGCATATAATGGAGGCAGTGTGTGCAAATCAAGTTTATGCATATTCATTGTGGATATCCTGAAAACCTGACTGGCAAGGGGGTACTCCAAGACTGAGTTGGGAAACACTGCTCTAGGTGACACTAAAGCAGCGGTAAATGCCTAGGGTGGAACAGATGAGCCTGCCTGCAAAACCGAGAACACAAAAGTGGCGGCCTCCCGAACCACTACATTCACTCTGTAGAATCTTGTAAAGGTATGGAGAGTAGACCAAGTAGCTGCTCTACAGATTTCTTTGGGCAACACTGGCCTTGTCTCTACCTAGGAAGCTGTCACACTTTTGGTCGAATGAGCTTTGAGAGCAATAGATTGCTCTTTGCCATAAGCAATGTACTTCAACGAAATTACCATATCAATCCATCTGGCAATAGATGCCTGGGAAGCTGGTTTGCCTTGTCTTGACTGACTGGTTAGAACAAAATGACAGTCAGAAAGACAAAAGTCATTGTTTCGTTCCAAAAGTGGACTAAAATTTTCCATTCGTCCAATCTCTCCAATATCTTATCTTGCTTGACTGAAACCATAGACTAAAAAGTGAGTAGCCGGACTTCATGACTGATGTGAAAGGCTGAAACAATCTTTGATAGAAAGGAAGGTATCGTGCATAGGACAATTCCTACCTCTGTGATCCTGAGGGAGGAGAGTATAGAAACATAGAAATAGACGGCAGATAAGGGCCACGGCCCATCAAGTCTGCCCACTCCAATGACCCTCCCTATCTATCTTTGCGGATAGATCCCACATGTCTGTCCCATCTGGCCTTAAAATCTGGCACGCTGCTGGCCTCAATAACCTGAAATGGAAGACTATTCCAGCGATCGGTGAAGAAGAACTTCCTAGTGTCACTGTGCAGTTTCCCGCCCCTGATTTTCCACCGATGCCCCCTTGTTGCCGCGGGACCCTTGAAAAAGAAGGTATCCTCTTCCACCTCGATGCGGCCCGTGAGATACTCGAATGTCTCGATCATATCTCCCCTCTCTCTACGTTCCTCGAGTGAGTAGAGCTGCAACTTCCCTAGAGCTATACCCTGAGATTGTGGGTTCAAACTCCGAGCTGCTTCTTGTGACCCTGGGCAAGTCACTTAATTCTCCACTGCCCCAGGTACATTAGATAAATTGTGAGCCCACCAGAACAGATAGGGAAAATGCTTAAAGTACCTGTATGTAAACTGCTTTGAGTGTGTATGTATAACTACAGTGGAACACACATCCCAATCCCTTCTCTGCAATTCTGAGTGTCTGCAATTCTGAGACCTTTCTGAGAATACTGCCCCCAGAAACACTGTCTTCACCATGAGAACTAGAAGGGATACCTCTTGAAGGGGCTCTCCTAGGGAGGCTTGTCCCTTCAAAACAATGTTGAGATGTAGTGGAGGCCACAATTTGAGTGCCCCCCTTCAAAAATCTGGCCACTCCTGGATGCCAGTGAAACCTTTCCCACTTGAACTTGGAAACATGAGAGGCCTACCACCTGTACCTTGAGAGATGCTATTGCCAGGCTTTTCTCTAGTCCAGTTTGTAGAAATGCCAGAATCATTTTCAAGGCTCCACATTATCTTTGGCACACCAGAGCCGAAAAGCCTTCCAGGCCTTAGCGTAGGCCACAACAGTTGAAGGCTTTTTAGCTCCAAGGAGAGTAGAAATAATAACTACCTCTGAATATCCTCTGCATACTAAGGCTGAAAACTCAATAGCCATGCAGTAAGATCAAAGTGATCTGGATTTTCCATGTGAACTAGACCCTGACTGAGAAGCTCTGAATGAACTGGTAGCTTGATGCATTTGTCCTATTGGAGCCAAACTAAATCTGCATACCATGGCCAATGAGGCCAATCTGGGGCTACTAGGATCATAACTTCTGGGTGAGTTGCAATTCTGTGAATGACCCAGCTCACCACTGGCCACAGTAGAAACACACTTCCGGTCCCTGCAAGGGAATCAGAGTCCCCCGGGCAAGAAACTGTTCTCTGGAATAGTGAAGGCATGAAGTCCAATCCTCCCAGTCTTGGCTTGCCTGGTCACTCAGGCTGGGTGTCCGATTCCTTAGCGGTGGGGGGTCTCCTGGAACAGCACAAAACTGGCATGATATGGGGGCAGAACAGACTAAGGACACTCCTCAAATCCTTTCAGAAGGGCTCCAAAACTGAAGATCTTTGGGCTGCCAATCAGACCAGTATAGACTGTGACCTCAACCCCCATGGATCCTCATGCCATGATGGGGAAAGTGAAAAAAAAATGCAGCTGGATCCCTGAAGCCCAAAGGGACAAACACATGGACCCCACAGCCTGGGCTGTAGTCTCTGATAACTCAAAAGATGAGCTAGCTCCCAGGAGAATGGTCTCTGAGCTTCCAAAATGCAAAAAGCAGGGTGGCCAGGTTGCTCTATGAGCTGCAGACTGCCCATGCAAAATCTGCATCCTCTCCCAGGCAGAGCTACCCCAAATTGGGGACCTCTAGATACTGAAGCCTCATGAAACGGATAACCCCCCTCAAAAAAAAAAATGATAATAATAATAAAAACCAAACACAACAGATCAGAACACACCTCAGTTTGCTTGCAGAAGGAAAAACTGAAGAAGGCTCTACACTGGTAAAGGAGGAGGAGCTGAAAGATTTGACTGACATCCTTCTGCAAGCATCTCGCGACCAAAGGTAATTCACCTAGAATTCAGACTCTTATGTCCTTGCTATAAAATATCTTATCCTAGATAATGGCTGGCTTTCAAACTGAAAGTTTCAGGTTCAAGGCTGGTTTGTGCATAATATTAGAAGCTGTGGAACTCAGCTCTACTACAAACTGGCATAGTTTACTTCACTCTTTCATGTTGCTTGTCTCAACAAGTAGTCCATTGCATGGCTGGGACAGCTAATACTATCCTATAGTGCTAAAGGTTAGCGGTGTTTGTTTTCCACAGCAATTCTGCTCGCCAGTATTGCACATTAGCAATAACTATTGCATATCAGTTCCAGCCACCACTGTATCTAAGTGGTGCCACTAGCTGTAAGCTATAGGGTCTATAAATGCATTGCTTGCACTTTTGTACCTTTTAATTGTATTGGACAGCTAGCATTATAGAACTATTTCTGCATCATAGTACAATCCAGCCATGGTCTACTACTACATCATCTAGCTCTGGCTCTCAGCCAAACTAGTTAGATCTCTTGAACAGCCATGCCAGTCATTTCTTGACAGTCTCAGCAAGGAGATGGCTCTGCTTAAGCACCGATCAGTTGATATGGCTTTTAAGTCACATTTAGCAAAGCTACCGTTTAGAGGTAAACGTCATTTAGCAAAGCTACCGTTTAGAGGTAAACGTGTGTTTGGAGATCTAACGGTTCTAATTTACTCTTTATCTCCACCTGCTGGTATATGGACACAACCTCACATCTGGATTAATCCTTTGGAACTAAAGGATAGAAAATTATCAGGTAAGAGCTCATTTTTCCATGTACCATTTATCTAGTTATTATTATGGATCAAGCTCTGGTTATGTTCTATTGTGGTTTGTGTGCACCTCACAGTAAAATTCTATCAGCATGGTATTATACTTTCCAAACTTTGAGCACTACACCATAATGTTGCAGCTTCCTGAATTTGAAATATTTACACCCCCTACTAGTTTCTGGATGCTATGCATACTAGTGCTGCACAATTCATGATTTGAATAGGATTCGCCTATTTAAGACAAAAAAATTGGCCTCCCGATTTGGTGACTGACCCTTCCCCCCTTGCCCCCTAAAGCAGGAGTGGCAACGCTCTTCTGATTTAGAGGGCGAGGGGGGAGGGTCAGTCGGGAAGTGCTACGGTGTCCAGCTTCCCCCCTACCCTCCCGCACAGCCATTTACCTAATTCCAGCAGTGGAGCAGCCTGCAGAGAGGATCGCCGGTGCTAGCGATCTTTGCAGGCTGCCATCAGCCTCCAGAACTGTTGTTTCCTCTGCTGTGATCCTGCCTCTGATGTCAGAGGAGGGGAGGGACCACGGCAGAGGGAAGACAGCTGCAGAGGCCGATGGCAGCCTGCAAAGATAGCTAGCACTAGTGATCCTCTCTGCAGGCTAATCCACTGCTGGAATTAACTAAAAGTAAGACCGGGAGGCCAGGGGGGAGCACTTAGGCCTTTGGGGGGGGGGGGGTGCAGGCCTTCAAAGGCCTTCAGGGGTGGGGAGGCAGGCCTTTGGGGGTGGGGGCAGGCCTTCAGGGGGGACAGGCAGGTCTTCAGGAGTGGGGTGCAGGCCTTCAGGGGAGGGGGGGCCCTGGTGTAGAAGTACACGAAGGGAAGGTGAGGTTCAAAGAGACATGCATATGCCTGACTGGAGGGGGGGAGAAATAATGAGTCTAAAAACAGAGGCGAGGGAGAGAGATGGTAGACAATGGGATTTAGAGGGAAGGAATAGAAAGGGAGAGAAGTTGGACACAAGGGATGGTGTGGAGGGGGGGGATAGAGATACTGGATAGGAGGGTAGTTGGGAAAAGAAAGAGATGGTGGACCCTGGGGTGGTAGGGAAGGAGGGAGAGATGCTGGATGAAAGGGTAGTTGAGAAAAGCTGGATCAGGGGATAGAGCCAAAAAAAGGAAAGATGCCAGACCTCCAGGGGAGGGAAGGGAAACGGAAGGGAAGGACAGACATGGAAGATGGATAGTTAGCACCGTGAAAGAAGAAAACAACAAATGGGCAGGAGACCCTGGCAAGGGAGTTATCAGAAGACAACCAGAGCTTAGGACCAAAATGATTTGAATAATGACCAGACAACAAAAGGAAGAAAAAATAATTTTGTTTTCTATTTTGTGATTACAATATGTCAGATTTGAAATGTGTATCTTGCCAGCGGTGTTGTTAGACCGCTAACGTGAGCTAGGATTTAACAGAGAGAAAAAAAGATTTTTTGTTTATTTTGTTTACACCACAGCGCCAATGTGGGTAGGAGAAAGCAAAGGGGTTGAAGAGGCTATAAAATAAACCCATCAGGATGTTTGAAAAAAAACACCCAATTGGGCAGGAAAATCGAATCATCGATTTAATAGGCTGAATTGAATCAAATTTTTTTTCCTGAATCAGGCAGCACTAATGCATACTGTCTTCTTATGATTGTGAAGCACAGCAATACCTCTTGCTGTGAAAACAGTGGCACCCTCTGGTTAAAATGCAAAATATATCTTTTGACATCTGTGATATCTAACGGTTATAACAGTGATACCTTGGTTTACGAGCATAATTCGTTCCAGAAGCATGCTCGTAAACCAAAATACTCGTATATCAAAGCGAGTTTCCCCATAGGAAATAATGGAAACTCGCTTTGATATGTTCCCACCCCCCCACCCCCGAGGCCAGCGGCGCTGCTCCCCCCCTCCCCGCTCGCAAAATCCCCCCCCCCCGCGTGAACCGGCACCGCCCCGCCCGAACAACTTGAACTTACTCCCCGTCTGGCACCGGCACACAGCCCACAGGACGTGCCAGTGCCGCTAGAAGATCTTCCTGCCTCTGCTGGCCTTGAGCATGCATCTGCGCATGCTCAAGGCCATCTAATTCTCCCTCTCGCCAATATTCTCGGCGAGAGGGAGAATTAGAAGGCCTTGAGCATGTGCAGATGCATGCTCAAGACCGGCAGAGGCAGGAAGATCTTCTAGCAGCACCGGCATATCCTGTGGGCTGCGTGCCGGTGCCAGACGGTGGGGTAAGTTCAAGTTGTTCGAGCGGGGAGTACCGGTTCACGCAGGGGGGGGAGAGGGGGGTTTGCCGGTTTGAGCAGGGGGAGGCGATGTCGGTTATCGGGGGGGGGGGGTGCTCGCAAATCGAGTCAACACTCGGCTTGTGAGACAAGTTTTGCGAGAATGTTTTGCTCGTCTTGCAAAACACTCGCAAACCGGGTTACTCTCAACCCGAGGTTTGACTGTATTTACTTTCACACAGTTTCATTGTATTATTTTTGCCAAATCAATGGAATGTTTTAGAACTGTTCCACTCAAGCTGTCTCTCTCGTCTTTAGGTCAGAGATACACACAGATCTATAGACATGTATACGAAGGGTTAGAAAGCATTCCATAAGCTATACTTTGCCAGCTAATCCCACTTGCTTTAAAAATTGTACTTTTTTAGATGCCTGTATTATTTTGGAAAGCTTCAGAAATACCTTCCTTGCAAACCTAACATTACAGCCAAACAAGAATTTCAAAGAAAAAAAAGAAAACAAATTCAGCATGTCCCCAGATTCTTTCAGAATATAATCTAAGAAATAAAGATAATTATGGGTCACACTAGCATTTTCTTCAATATTTGGTCTTAGGAGAGCAATTTTTGTTGCTGCAGTTCACTTTCTGGGACTCCATGGCAAATGCTGTCAAAGAACTAGGTCTGAAGCCTGGACCCCAGTTTTTCCACCCTCAGAATTCGCAACCACAGCGGGTGAATTTTAGCTAATGCTAAACACCAATACTTAGTAAATAAACTTAGGGTTCATGTTAGCCAGTTTCTTGGCTCCTTGTCAAGGACTAACTGTGACGGTTAAGCTAAGTTGAGAGAGAGAGGTAGAAATAGTGCTGGGTGCAGTTATTCTGCTGAACAGAAGCACCTTTTGCTTGCAAGATGTATAGACAGGGTGCCCATGTGCCATCTAGAACTGTTTTATTTTACCTGTAAAGCCCAGATTCTATAAATGACTAAGAAACAGTCGCTGTTCGTGTGTCAATCATGCAATGGTGCCATTTATAGAAACGTGGGTTTGTGAAAGATAGGCCTACATTTCCAGCACATACCTTTCATGTGAATCGCAGCTATAGAGGCACTTTACGACACCTAATGCCACTTCCAGTGTTAGCCACGCCTATAGTGGCATTTGGTATCTTAAAGTGCCTCTGTAGCCATGATTTTTTTTGAGGACCAGTAGGTGACTACTTTTTAAAAATGCTTTTTTATTTTCTAACGGCATTTTCCACTTAAGTTAGGGCTTAAGTTAAGGTAGGGCTGACCAGTGCCTAACTTAAAGCGTCCTTTATAGAGTATGGGCCTAAAAGTGTAAAAAGAACCCTGGCTGTCCTTGCATAACAGTTACGCATAGGTCAATTTACAACACCATGCATACCCTAAATTCTTACTCTTGCACATAACTGTTTGTAGATATTTCTTATTGTACCTGCTCAAAAATAATTTTTTATTTTGCTTATCTATTTACCAAATGTAAAAAGGTAAAGACCCATAAACAATTTGATTGCTGGTATACATTCTCTACTTAATCCTTAGAAATATCCTCTGGTAGAGGGAGAAAGGAGGAGGAAAAGGAAAAAGAGAAAAACTTGACCTCCTAAGAAGGACCCCAATCCACTACCAACTCTATACCACTTCAGAAACAGGAAATGGGGCAGAACTCACTCCACTGCGGCGTGAAGTCATAGCCACTACTGGAGACCACTGGTTTGTTCTGGGATTATATCTCTCAGCACTGCTGAGTTCTGTGGTGTCGTCCCGGCCTCCCACAGCATAGATCATATCCTGGTAAACTGCGCATCCTAGGTGCTTTCGCCGAGTCCCCATTGGGGCTATAGTATGCCAACGGTTCTCTTGGGGGTTGTAACGCTCCACTGTGGAAAAAATAATAAATAGTTTAAATTTTCTGTGGATACCTGTTCCCTCTTCTGTGTTCTAATGTCTTTAGCAGTCTCCTGGAAAAAGTGGTGGAGACAGAGACTGTCTGAATTCAAGAAAGCATGGGACAGGCATATGGAATCTCTTAGAGAGAGGAAGAGATAATGGTTACTGCAGATGGCCATTTGGACTTTATCTGCCATCATGTTTCTATGTAACACTGATATCGGTCAGTCAGCTGCTCAGACACCCGATTCCCTTCCAATACATCCATTTGGTAATGCAAGTTCATAAGGCCAAGAGAGGTTATTAACATTGTATATTCACTTTATGATGTTCTTATCATCTACTGCAGTCAGTATTCATGATGGTAAAGTCAAGATTGTTTTTTCACTTTCATACATCACCAGTATTATAACTAAATTCTATTATTGATTCAAGATGCTTTACAGATTCTCAAATAACCAAACAAACCCCAATAACTACCAAGAAATTTGTTATATATAAAATAACTAAAAAACAATGCAAAAAAAATAAATATCTATTATTACTAACCCCCCCTCCCTCAATTCATCCCCTTTCATCACAAATGTACCTCAGGGAAAAACCTTTTCATGCTAATGAATAGAAACTAGAATACGATTAACTAATCAGGATGTTTGATATAATGACATGCCTAGTAATGGGATAGATTTGCAACCACTGCATGCACATCTATCTCACTGTAGATATCCTGAAACACAAGTTGGAGGTCCTGCAGGATAGGATTGGCAATCTATACCCTAGTAGTTAGAGCAGCAGGGTTAGAACCAGGAAAGCTAGGGCTCAAATGCTAAGAATCAAATATGTTTGAAGCCCAAGTACACACTTGGACTCCTCAAACAACCTAGAATTAGATGGCTAGACTGGCCCCACCAAAACTGAGTGGGACTGAGTAACTACATAAAGCTATCTAGTGAAAGCAACTGGGTAGCCCTGAGATCAGGATTTCATCAAGGGAGGCAAAGTAGGTGTCTAGTGTTGATCTTTAAAACTAGGTTACTACAGTACTCCCCTGATATTCGCGGAGGTTCCGTTCCAGGAACCCCCGCGAATCTCGAAAAACCGCAAATACGGTTTTTCATGGGGGAGCCTGAAGAGGGCAGCGGGAGAGGGCAGCAGGAGAGCAGCCGGAGCGCCGCGAGTGCAGGAAATCACTCGCAGTACTCCGACCGCCTCTTCCTGCACTAAGTCAGGTCTTATCCAATCAGGAGCTGCATGTCAAAGCAGCTCCTGATTGGATAAGGCCCAACTTAGTGCAGGAAGAGGCGGTCAGAGCCTACCGCAAGTGATTTCCTGCATTCGTGGCGCTCCGACTGCTCTCTCCTGCCTCTCCCGCAGCCCTCTCCTTGTTGGCGGTTCACGGTCAGAAAATACCGCAAATGATCGAGACCGTGAACAACCGGGGGAACACTGTATAATAGCAGACCTAAATCTAGGTGGCTTTATTTTGACTGCTTAAACAGACAAATGATCAGCCACAAAGCCTAGGTTAAGCTGAAAATTCAACCACTTGATCATGACTGATTTTTATAAAGCAAGCATTAGACGGTCAGTTTATATATAAGGGTTAAATGAAAAGTAATGCCTCCACTTCCATAATTTTTAAATGATGACACGGTAATAAATACAAATTGAAAATAATGCTTAAAACTTGCTTTATTACATGTATTTACTTTTCTACATAGCTGACACCATGTGCCACACATTTCTGCCAATGATGGACACATTTTTGAAAGCTGGGCAAAAGAACTGTACATGTCATCTCTTCAACCAGTTGCTCACAATTCTTTTGACCTCTGTGAGTAAAACAAATGCCCCTTGAAGGTATTCCTTCAATTTTGGAAAAAGATGAAAAATTTCATGGTGCCAAGTCTGGGCTGTATAGCAGATGGAGTAAGACTTATGAGACTCATCTTTGCGATGGCCAATCAGAGTCTTATGCCACTCCCAGTGTATCCCAGAATGCATTGGGAAGAAGGCCTAAGACTCAAGTTGGCCCAGGTAGGAAGGGCCTTAGGCGTCTGGGCCAATCAGGACCTTAGGCCCCTCCCCAGTGCATCCCAGGATGCATTGGGAAGGGGAAGACCCACCACTGTGAAGAGGTAGCCTAAGGTAATAGGCATCCCTCCGGCATGCCGTAGTACAAAAGGCGTGTGGGAGACTGCGAGTCTGAGGGGATCATAGATTGGGGGAGGGCTCATGGGTTTGGGGGTCCTGCTGGCAGGAGGGAGTGGGCATCTCTCCTGCCTACTGTGGTTTGGAGGGGTTGTTTCAGGGGTTCCGGCAAGAGGGAGTGGGCATCCCTCCTGCCGGGGGAGTTTGGGGGTGACAGCAGGAGGAGTGGGCATCCCTCCTTCCGTCCGAGTTTGCATGGGGGTTTAGAGGTTTCAGCATCCCTCCTGTTAGCCGGCTTCAAGGGGGGGGGGTGTGTGTGTGTGTTCCTGCTGAAGCCACTCAGCTGATTGCGGCAGGGAGATTTCCTTGCTGCAATCAGCTCAGCAGCTGCATCTATTTGAAATGTAGGCCAGCATTTTAATGGTCTACATTTCAAACATCTGTCACTGTTCTAGGGAGACGCCTAGGGCCACTTAAACTCGCCCATGGTCACTTTCGGGTGAAACCACACCCACACCCAACCGTGGGCAAACTAAGCCGTCTCCCTAGACCTGTGAAAACGCCTGCCTTCAGTAGTAGTGTAGGCTGCCTGCCTTCAGTAGGTTTTTTCTAAAACCATGCGTCCCAATTTGCTGGTTAGACAGTGGTAGGATGCCTACAGCTGTCTAAAATCGGGACACCGTTTATAGAATTTGCCCTTTTATGTAGTCCTTTTTGAAGAGGATCATGTTTATGCATCAGATTGATTCAAATTTATAAAACTTTGGGTCTGATTTTTGGATGATTTTGATGGGAGGGTGGTGAGCAGCAAATATTTAAATTTTTGAATTGGTTAAATTTGGTAGATACACATTTACTATTCACTACATTTAGGTGTCAGCAGATGAACTTATGGATGTGTGTATTCAACATCAGGGAGATTATTTAATTTCTTCAGTATCAGAAGGAAGTGGCATGTAACACCTTATTACATTTTAATTCTTTCCATCCCTATCGTCTAAAGACTTGTTTCCCAATTAGTCAATTCTTACAAATTCAATGCATTTTTTCAACATTGGAGTATTTTGAGGCTCAAGCCATTAAATTGACACAATAGTTTTTAGAGTCGGGTTATCCCAGAGCAGTTGTTAGGAAAGCATGTTTGAGAGATAAATATGCTCAGCAGGATCTCCTATTACAATACAAACAAGCTGTGGAGGAGGAACGGTTAGTAGTTGTCCTACCATATGACACAATGAGCAAGTGGGTGACTAACTTGTTTAAACATTGGCCGATATTATCATTACATGCATGTTTTTCAGACCTCCCATTAATAGCTTATCATAGGGGCCATCCCATTGGTCAGATATCTTATAAACAGATTACACTAATCCTTTACTATTTACTATTGTTAGGTTATTGTAGGTGTGGTCACTGTCAGTGGCGTGCTCTCATTATTGAGGGCTTATCGAGTGACATTCTAGGGAGAATCGTAGGATTTGCTTGCGAGCTGATACTACTTGTCTTGCCAAGAACGTAGTATACATGATAATAAGTCCTTACACTTTAGTGTACTTAGGTCACATATCACAACAGGTTAAATTGAAGTTTACTGAACATAAATCCCACATTTTACATGAGTGCTTTTCAGCCCCACTAGTACAACACTGACGGGAAAAACATCATATTATTGCTGATATTCAATGGACTGTGATTGATAAAAGTTGAGCTGGCTGGAAAGGAGGGACTTAGATAGACTACTGAATTTTAAGGAGCAATGGTGGATACACATATTACGTACTATTTGGCCTGTCAGCAGGTGTTGAAGTGGATTGGGCTTCTTCAGTATAGCTGATCTCTGATTGGTTGGGGATATGCATTTGATGTTTTGAAAAGTGGATGTTCTTTAGGGATGGGCACCATTTTTAAACATACCATATGAATTGAGAGCATGGCGAATTTCTGTTAGTATTTAAGTATAAGGTTGGGTTTTGGTAAAATTTGGATTAGTATACAAAATTTGGTCATTACTGGCAATTGGACCTTATTGATTTGACAATCTAAAGCTAAGTGAATTAATAATTATTTGAATAGTCAAAAACTTTTAAAGAGTAAAAAGTAATGATTTGAGTAAGACTGATGATGACATAAATCATGGAGTGATATACTTCATGTAAAACAAGTCACTACCGAGGTTCTGTGTTTAATAAGGAATGTGATATACTATTGATTTAGCAATGGGATTTATTTAATAATTTACCACATTCTCTAGCAACAAATTCCAAGGGTTTATTTATTTTTAAAAATTTCTATACAGTCTAATTCCTAGGCAGTTTTCAATATGTCCACGTACATAATACTTAAAAATTGTACAAATGAGAGACAAAACATCAGAATTTAAATTCACAGTTAATCTTCGATCAGGACAAGTCAGAACCTATAGAAAAGCATTAACGAACAATTGTGTTTTGAGGAGTTTTCTGAAAGTTCCTCTGTCAGCACATTTCCTTAATTGCCCTACCAGCAAATTCCATAACTTTACCCCAGCACAACTAAAGGTCATTTGCACTAGTTTCTACATACTTCGGAATAACATTGGCTATTAACAGAGCAGAATTTTGAGCGCAACAATTTTTTGGGCTGATAAATGGTCGTCTTACTCTTGAAATACTATGGAATCATACCATACAAAAATTGATGACAGATCATCACAATCTTATATTGTACTCTAAATGCCAATGGCAGCCAATGCAGTTGTCGAAGACAAGGTGTAATGTGAGCATATTTTGATGCTCCTGTAATCAATCTGGCTGCAGCATTTTGTACCTTGTCTTAATCACTCCAAGATACAGGGCATTGTAGTAGTCAAACCTCGATAAGACCATTGCCTGTTGAGTGAAGAAATATTTTCTCTGGTTTGGTTTTAAATCTACTACTTAGTAGCTTCATTGCACCTGGCCATGCCTAGACTGCTGATCCGAAACACGTGGCTCATCTAGACCAGTGGCCCATCTAGCCTAATAGCCCATCTTCACGGTGGACAATCCAAGTCACTAGTACCTGGCAAAAACCCAAAGAGTAGCGAAATTTCATGTTACCAATCCAGGGCAAGCAGGGTCTTCCCCCATGTCTGTCTCAATAACAGACTATGGACTTTTCCTCCAGGAAATTATCTAAACCTTTCTTAAAACTAACTATGCTATCTGCTCTTACCACATCCTCTGTACGCGGCGTTCTGGGGGAAGAGCAAGCTATACAGGAAGGATGGACTCCACCTCAGCAGAGACAAAACGAGGCTATTTGCAAGCAACATCAAGAGAGAAGTTGAGAAGTTTTTAAACTAGGAAGAAGGGGAAAGTCGACAGTCGACCAAGAGAGAGAGTCGATGGTTCAGGAACCGGTATATCCGGAGGATACCATACAAGAAGACAGAGGGAAAGACTCACCGGATCACAGGCAAGACAGATCGAAAAGGATATAAGAGGGAAGGAAATGCAAGAAAGGAACAGGCCGCAAACTCAAGTGTATGTACACGAACGCAAGGAGCTTTAGGAATAAGATGGGTGAATTAGAAGATATGGCACAAAAAGATAACACTGACATCATAGAAACATGGTGGACTGAGGAAAATGTCTGGGACACTGTGCTACTGGGATATAAACTATACCGCAGAGACAGAGTGGGGGCATTGCTATACGTCAGAGGGAATTGAATCTACTGGAGAGAACACGCCACAACTGATGGATAAACTAGAGTCTCTATGGGTCAAAATTTCGGTAACAAATGGCCTGGAAACGAAGATCGGCATCTACTACTGACCCCCAGGGGAGTTCGAAGAAATTTACGGAAAAATGATGGACGAGATTAAACGCAACTGCAAGGGAGGCAACGCAGTTATCATGGGAAACTTCAACTATCCGGGAATAGACTGGAATCTAGGCACTTCCGGCTGTGTTAGGGAGACCAAGTTCTTGGATGCTGTAGGTGATTGCTTCCTGGAACAACTTGTCAAAGAAAATACTAGAGGAAATGCAATTCTGGACTTAATTCTAAATAATGGCCTATGAGGTCCGACACAAAATGTAGAAGTAGAAGGGATGCTGGGACACAGCGATCACAATATGATCCGCTTAAATCTGGATGCAGGGGAGAAACATCAGTCCAAAACGGCAGCCACGATATATTAAGGGGAAACGACCCGCGAAGGAAGCGGTGGGACCGCTGGATGGCCATGGAATAAAGGAACTTCCGAAAAGGGAATTACGAAGGGATGAGACTCATGGTGGGGAAGATGATTAAGAAGAGGATAAGCACTGTAAAAACGCTAGAGCAAACTTGGTCCCTTTTTAAGGACACAGTCAATGAGGTGCAAAATCTATATATACCGCATATCAACAAGGGATCCAAGAGGAAAAAGAACAAAGAACCGGCGTGGCTCACTGTAGAGGTGAAGGAAGCGATCAGAGACAAGAAAACTTCGTTCAAAGAATGGAAAAGGTAAAAAACGGTGAAAACTGGAACAAGCACAAACAACATCAACGCAGGTGACATAAGGCGGTAAAAGGGGCCAAAAGGGATTACGAGGAAAAAATAGCCAAGGAGGCGAAAAACTTCAAGCCATTCTTTCGATATATTAAGGGGAAACGACCTGCGAAGGAAGCGGTGGGACTGCTGGATGACCATGGAATAAAGGGAGCGCTAAAGAAGGACAAAGCAATCGTCGACAAATTGAACACATTTTTTGAGTCTGTATTTACTGAAGAAGATTTACACAGCATACCGGAACCCATCAGGCTATATGCTGGGAATGAAAACGGGAAACTGACAGGGTTAACAGTCAATCTAGAAGAGGTATGCAGGAAGATTGATAGGCTTAAGAGCGATAAATCCCCGGGACCAGATGGCATCCATCCAAGGGTCATCAAGGAGCTGAAAGGGACTATAGCTGAACTGCTTCAACTAATAGCCAATCTGTCGATCGAATCGGGAAAGATTCCGGAAGACTGAAAAGTGGCAAATGTTACGCCGATCTTCAAGAAAGGTTTGAGGGGAGATCCAGGAAACTACAGACTAGTGAGTCTGACTTCGGAACCAGGAAAGATGGTAGAGTCACTGATAAAGGACAGCATCATTGATCACCTTGACGGACACGGTCTGATGAGGACCAGTCAGCACAGTTTTAGCAAAGGCAGATCATGTCTGACGAACTTGCTGCACTTCTTTGAGGGAGTAAACAGACAGATAGACAAGGGTGACCCAGTAGACATTGTATATCTTGATTTTCAGAAGGCATTTGACAAGGTTGCTCATGAACGACTACTTCGGAAAATTGCGAGCCATGGGATCAAGGGTGAAATACTCACGTGAATTAAAAACTGGCTGGAGCATAGGAAACAGCGAGTGGGGGGTAAATGGACAATACTCAGACTGGAAGAGTGTCACCAGTGGGGTGCCACAGGGCTCAGTGCTTGGACCCATGCTCTTCACAACATCTTTATAAACGATCTGGACATTGGTACGAGTGAGGTGATTAAATTTGCGAACGATACGAAGTTATTCAGAGTAGTGAAGACGCAGGGGGATTGTGAAGATCTGCAACATGACATAATCAGGCTCAAGGAATGGGCATCAACATGGCACATGAGGTTCAACGTGGATAAGTATAAAGTGATGCATGTAGGTAACAAAAATCTCATGCACGAATACAGGTAGCAGCAAAAAGGGCGAACAGAAAGCTAGGAATGATAAAGGAGGAGATCATGAACAGATCTGAGAGGGTAATCATGCCATATGCGTCCTCACCTGGAATACTGCGTCCAGCATTGGTCGCCGTACATGAAGAAGGACACAGTACTACTTGAAAGGGTTCAGAGAAGAGCGATTAAGATGGTTAAAGGGCTGGAGGAGTTGCCATACAGCGAAAGATTAGAGAAACTGGGCCTCTTCTCCCTCAAACAGGAGATTGAGAGGGGACATGATTGAAATATTCAAGGTACTGAAGGGAATAGACTTAGTAGATAAGGGTAGGTTGTTCCACCTCTCCAAGGTAGGGAGAACGAGAGGGTACCCTCTAAAATTGAAAGGGGATAGATTCCGTACGAACATAAGGAAGTTCTTCTTCACCAAGAGAGTGGTAGAAAACTGGAACGCTCTTCCGGAGTCTGTCATTGGGGAAAACACCCTCCAGAGATTCAAGACAAAGTTAGACAAGTTCCTGCTGAACCAGAACTTACACAGTTAGAGCTAGTCTCAGTTAGGGCGCTGGTCTTTGACCAGAGGGCCACCGTGTGAGCGGACTGTTGGGCACAATGGATCATAGGTCTGACCCAGTAGTGGCAATTCTTATGTTCTTAACGCGTTCCAGAGTTTAACTATTCTCTGGTGGTTTGGCCAAGTTCAATTTTTGATGGTATTTTTGGGCTTGCTTCATTACCATCAAACCAGTCATTGAAAGTGTTCATACCTTCTTTGCCAAACCCATTCAATCAGCATACAATCTAAATGTTCATTTTTTCCCCTATGCAATGTTTTCCTGGTTTTCATTAATTTCTGGTCATCACTCTCATTGTAAAACTTTAACAACTTATCTTTCTGAGTGGCATCTGTATCTCTATGTGCCATATTCCAGCCCTCTGACCTTTTTGTTTCTCACTGCTGCTACTACTACTACTACTACTACTACTATTATAAATTATTTCTCAGCGCTATTAGATGTACGCAACACTGTACAGAGTCACAAAGGAGACAGTCCCTACTCAAAAAGAGCTTATAATCTAAACAGACAAGACAAATAGGATGCTAGTGTGGGGAGACACAGGGAGGAATGGTTAATCTGCTGACTAAGGTGGTGTAGTCTACCAATCAATGGCTATGTGGCAAGTGATCAATTAAACTCTTAAACACACAAGCTATCTTGCCAAATGCTGACTTTGAATGCAAGGAACTAAGCAAAATAATGTGAACACAGGGGATCTCTCAGAACACTACTCTGAAAAATATCAGCGTAGTAGCACTCCTCACTGAATTCACCCGGTGTGTGTCAAAACTAGTTTAATAAAGTGTTCTGTGTTCATATTAAGCTTCTAGCCTTTTGGTGTCCATATATCTTTTCACATTTATGTAATTCTTTTTGATATCTTGGTTGGTAAAAAGGTTTTTTATTACTGCATTTTAACTTTGGTACAATAAATTCTTGCCTGCATCGTGTACATTGTCTGCAATTTTTGTTTGGGTTACTCTGAGTAAAATCTGCATCTCTCTGTGCCATATTCCAGCCCTCCAACCTGAATTGAAAAGAGAACAGGAGGAACACAGGCACCTGTGTTGGTTTCAGCCTATGTCACGTCGGAGAAATTGACTAATTTGGTTGCATCAAATTTCGGTTTTTGGAGCTTTTCAGTTTTCAGATAAAGGATCTTGGACCTGTACTGAAGTTTCTATTAATGATACTGAAAATGCAAAAAGAAAATTTATTCATAAGAATACAGACAAATCTGTTTCTAGCGCAATGTGTCTAATGGTCAATCATGTTTTCAGCTCTGCCTCCTTCCCAGGAAGTGCACCTCCTGTGGATCCCCAGCCCTGGAGGACTTGGAGGAGGCTGAGTCCAAGGGTCTCGCCCCTTCCTGCATGTTCCGTTGCATGTAGGACATAGATACTCCCTGTCCAGCCATTCAGCGTAAACTTGGAATGATATAGGGGTAAGAAGGCCTGAGGAGTCTATCCCTGTCGATTTTAAGCAGAACTGATGGATTTTAAGGTAGATGGAGGCTTCAGAAAAAGAGACCGTTTAAAATCTAAGATGGCCACTGCCAGGAAAATTGCGCCAAACATGGCCCATGGAGACTTCCCTGAAAGTCAATAAAACAGGGAAAAGGGTTTGAGATGGGGGACCTCGGCTCTAGCTGCAGAAATCTTCAAAATTAGCATTTGGAGAAAACCCCCCCCCCCCTTGATTTTCTCCATAGGCTATAAATAGTCTTACTCACTGTGCCATGCAGTGCCTGCCTGCCTCCGCATAAGATTTCAGCTGGAACAAATGGAAAAGATCTCTACCTCATAGATTTGCTGGATGAACTTGGTCTTCCGGCTGCCACTCGGACTGTGGTTGAGCTGAGCCTCAACCCCTGGAAAACCATGCTGCAAAGATAGGGGGGTGACCACATAGCTGGCCCACTGTTAGTTCTGGCTGAGCCGGGAAGGTGCCAAACATCCTTCATGCAAGCTCCTGAGTAAATCAGGGATAGAAGCTGCTACACAGGGTTCAAAAAATATAACAGCAGAATGGCTAGATAGGTGTCCCCAAGGACTGATCCTGCTAGTAGCAGACTTCTATCATGTGGGTCTGTGTCTTCTCCCATGTAGAGGTCCTAACAAGTGGGAACCTCTGGGCACTGAGCCTCTAAACAAACACTCAGAAAAATACCCCAAAATAAGAAAACTGCAGAGCAGATCAGAAGCACTTCTAAGCAGGATGCCTTAAATGTAGGCCTGTAAAACACTACGTTTAAAGCGTCTGTACTAAAAATAGGCACAATTCTGGACGCAGCGCCTACCGGTGACTGACATACAATAGGTGCCTGTTTTGCAGGCAGCTACTGTGGGCAGGGCTCCATTTCCAGAATCAGGCCCTAAATCTCACTGCATTGTTTTTTTGCCATTGACTTTTCAACCCTTATATGCTACTGTTGATGCTTCCCATGACCATGATTTTCAGTTTTGAGCATGTGCTCGTTATCACTTTTTGGAGTCATTTCGCTGCAGAAACACTAATGGTGTCATTCTAGTTCTGTGTGTCTAATTTTGGGGACGATTGGTAAGTTATATAGCTTTGCTATTAATATATATTTTTTTAAAGACTGATCTCAAACTTCCTAATTTATTGTTTATTTAGTGTTGGTCTTCCATCACCATTTTTTTTTCTCCCACTCTTGAGGATTTCTCATCCATGCAGAGTTTCACCTAGGATTGTTTTTAGCCTCTGATCCACGAGTAACAGGACCTCCAGAGACCCCTGAAGAAGATAGCTTTGTCAAAACATGGACCATGTTGGGTCCATATTCCCCAATGCTCTGGGTCCTAGATGTTTCTTCATGTGGATTATTGGATTGTATTTTTAAATAAAAGCCTGCATCTTGAACATCATCCTCTCCATGGTGTTTTTGTTCTTGTCGGTCTTCCATTCATGCTTTCACCTTTGGTATTACTGGCACATTCAAATGTTTCACATATTCACATTCTAATGAAATTTATATACCGTATTATTGCTTTTTGTTTTTTACCACCATTTGGCGGTATTATGAATTCTGGTCACAGTTTGAAGATATTCACGGTTATACTTTTGGGACCACTGGCAAATTACACCATATGTTACAATAGCATAGTTTTGGTTGTCATCATTTTTCGGAGATCCAGTTTATTTTAGTTACAACCTGTTAGTATTCATGGCATTTTTATTCAATAATATATACATTCATTCTGTCAGCAGGTGTTTCATCAAATATTCAAGTGATTGCTTATTGTTAAGTTCCATCATTTTTCTCGGTACGATTTTGCATTTTAAACTGTATGTACGGTCATAAGAAAAGATTCTTTCAGCATTAGCACATCTTAGCATTACTTCTTTTTTTCACTTCAAGAGTTCCTCACACTCTTAGGATTATTATAAGCCAGATATCTAGTTCACTGTTCTTCTATTTTATCACCTTTTGTATCATTTATCACTTTTTGTATCATTCATGGGTTCATTTATTTCATGGGTTCATTTTGATCTTATAGATTTACACCTTTTAGGGTTTATCTTATGCTCTTCAGTTATGCCCCTTGGCTTTCTTATTTTATAAGTAATACGGAATGTTTTATTATTATCTTACATGTGACATAGTATGTTTTATTTTTTATTTATTCAATCAGTTTTTATCTTTTGTGTAAAGATTGTTCTATTTATTTACATCAGGATACATCTAATATTTTGTATATATGCATTATTTTTATACTAGTCTTCAAGCCCGTTACATTAACGGGTGCTAGAATATGTGTGTGTGTGTCTGTATTTCTTTCTTTCTTTCTCTCTCCTTAGCCTATTTGTGTATTTCTTTCTTTCTTTTTCCTCGGCTTTCCACCACCACCCCTTGCCTGCTCCCCCTGTCCATTCTCCCTTCCTTTTTCTTCCCCTGTGTCCACCACCACCCCTTCACTGCTCCCCTTATCCAGCAGCAGCCCTTCTCCCTTTGTTTTAACTCCCCCCTGTCCAGCAGCACCTCTTTCCTGCTCCCCTTGTCCAGCAGTAGGCCTCCTTTCCTTTTTCTGCTGCCCCTGTCCATCAGCACCTCTTTTCTACTCCCCCTGTCCAGCAGTAGGCCTCCCTTCCTTCCCCTCCCCCCCCCGGTCCATCAGCACCTCTTCCCCTGTCCAGCAGTACCTCTTTTCTGTTCCCCCTGTCCAGCAGTAGGCCTCCCTTCCTTTTTTTGCCCCCCCCCCCATCCATCAGCACCTCTTCCCATGTCCAGCAGCAACCCTTACCTCCACCGACATCCGCCTGAAGCCAACACCGACAACTCTGCCCTCCACCGACATCCGCCTGAAGCCGCCGCGGCCTGTAGGCACCGACAGCCTCTGAGGCCTGCTCCGACTCCCTCCTCGCCGTCGCTTGCTCCCCCCACCCCGGGGAAGCTTGGTGCGTTTCGGCAACCTCCTGTCTGCGGGCCGCCCGCCCATAGTCCCCGGCTCATTCGAGAGAGGAGCCGTGGCGGGCGGGTGAGCAGGCAAGAGGGAAGATGCTGGCACGTGCGCCTGTGCCCCCCCCCCCCTCCGAATCAGCGGCAGCAGTAAGGTGGCACTCTGGTGATGAGTGACGGCGAGAGGGGAGTTGCTCCGTGTTCTGGCCTGCCTCCATGTTTAAAAATCAAATTCGGCATGGAGGCACACCTCATGGCGCCAGGACTCATAAAGTTTCAAGAGCGCATGCGCGCTCTAGGGTTTTATTATTATAGATAGACACCCCCCCCCCCCCCCCGAGGTAGACATTGATTCACCAAAACATGGCCTGTCTGGTCCAACAATAAAGCTGCTATGATTGTCCATATATTGGGTGGCCCTTGGTGCTTTTTTTGCTGCATGCTACTTTTCAATACCAAATGGTAGAACTCATATCCAGATGACAGCAAACATTTCCTGTTCTGCTCATATTTCATGCTGCAGGTTATCAAGAGAGCTCTAAATTTGACCAGTCAAGCACAGCGTAAGTGTAGGTTAAAACCATTTTGTTCCTTGTGTTTTCCCAGATACCTTTTTGAAAGATAATGGTACAAAGATGTCAGAAAATGACCTACCTGTATTGAGAGGGGATGTTCCATCAGACCCTCCAACAGCATACAGAAAACCCCCTAGGACAGCAACTGCCACACCTAAGCGCCTGGTACTCATGGAAGCCACTCGGGTCCACTTGTTCTCTTTAGGGTCATACCTATAGAAACAAACAAAAAGCCGAACATTCCAGTCATCTTAGTCTGGTAGTATATTATGCAGTGTGTCGTGTTGCAACTCGTAAGTAAATGTAACTAGTTACTGAGCTTAAATAAAAATTTTGTCACTTTTACTAGTAAAGAAGTATGGAAAATAATGTGTTACTTTTACCATAGTAATAATTACACCTATTTTTACTCAGTTACTACATCCTTGCAATCAAAATTAAAAAGTAATAGCAGAAGAAAAACATAAATGACAATGCTTCAGTAAATCAAATGAAACAGCAAAACCTGGAACAGGATTTTGCTATTGCAAACCTCATTACACATAGTAGATCATCTCATCTTAAACTTTGCTGTTCAGAGAATATAGCCTATGGGAACAGTAAAATTACATCTGTTTGTTGAACTGGTTACTAGTCTCCACTCAAACAGAACACTGATGTTTGGTCATTTTGAAGCCGAGATGAGGTTAAAGCTGCCTGCAAAATTCAATGAACAGACATATGTCTCTACCACTGGACCACCAGGGCTTATGACAGACTAAGGGGAAGCCTGCAACAGGAGGGGTCAGGTAGGAACTGACCCGACTATAAACCACGACCACCATTTTTGGGCCATTTGTTTGGCCCCAAAATCTCAGTTTATATTTGAGTATATACGGTATCTTCTTGGTACTTCAAATTATCTATATGCATTAAGATATATTGTTCCTTCTCCTCACATTGGAAGACTGCCATATAGCATGCAAGTACTTTAATACCTGAAAAGGCATTCTTCTAAGAAGAAAAGTTCAAGGTTAAAGTTGAGGTCATCACTTGTGATAGGAGTTTCATACAGGGAGGTTAACATTCAGTTTATGTGGATATTTCTCATTTTCTTAGGGAAGTAAAGTGCATCTATTATGCTGGGAGTTCCTGCATGGGATCTGAACTTAGGAGGCAATTCTATAACTGAATGCCTCCATTTAAGCACCCCAGGGCAGCACAGTAGGAGCCTATATGATTTTGTTATAAAATATTAGGTTGTAACCCAGCCATAGACCTGGGCTCAGTGCGAGGGTTTAAATACAGAAGCTGTCCTTGTAACTTACAGTAAATTGAGGCCTGCCCATGTTTTGTCTCTATATATGCCCCCTTGCATTTACATGCTAGGTAAGTTAAGCACTGTAATGGTATGCCTAGGCAGAATATGGACATCACATGTGTATGTACATATACATATAAGCAAAAACAAACTCCAGTTTGTATTTGCTTGTATGTTTTCTTGTACTCCAGTTCCTCCTAATAATTGAGAGTTTATGTACATATGCATGCATCAGTGTCAGTACATATATATGCATATATATATGTACTGACTCCATTATAGAATTGCCCTTTTAGGGCTGGATTCAGCAAATGGTGCCAGGGGAAAAAAAAAAAAAAAAATCAGTGCTCAGTGCTATTCTATATGTAGGTACAGTGGGATTTGGGTAGGTTTTAGAGCTCACATATGTCACTCAAGAGTACAGGGGTCTCCAAAGTCCGAATCCAGTCGGGTTTTCAGGATTTCCCCAATGAATATGCATTGAAAGCAGTGCATGCACATAGATCTCATGCATATTCATTAGGGAAATCCTGAAAACCCGACTGGATTCGGCTCTCAAGGAGGGACTTTGGAGACCCCTGCAAGAGTAGTATATAGAGAAGGATATAGGCTAAGATTTGGTCCTGCCATGATTTGCTGATCAATCAAATTTTGAAGAAGCATAAACACTTGGGAATATGTGGAGGAAGTCATGCTTTTATCCCTCCAGTGATCATTTGGCCAGTTGAGGGCCAGTTTTTTGGCACTTATTCATTGTTAAAACAGGTCTAGACCCTGATGTCCAAATTGTTCCCTCGATGTATTCTTCAATGTTTGATTATGGCAGAAAAATGTCTATTTCAAAAGCCTGCCCTAGTCCCATCCATACCATACCTCTAGCACAGCCTCTTGAGATTTACACTCACTGAGGACAAGCACCATAGAAATCCATCTAGAAAACAGGTTTCGAAAATAGCGAATTGGAAGAGTTTGGTGAGAAAAACATTCATCTGCCTCTTTATGCCACTGTTTGGATATTTTTCTTTTTTGAAAATGAGCACCACAGTAATCTATGGAGCTTTGTAAGTCTAAGTACTTTGAAAATGAGCTCCATAGTGATTTGCGAGATAGAGAAAACATCCATAAAATATTAGACAAGGAGGGCTTTGTGCTTGACTGATTCAACAGAGAACTTGGAATTTTAAACAAAAATATCCTCCAGCACTGAAGGTTATTAAGGTTGTGCCTTGTTTTAAAAAAGTAGAGTTGCAGAAGTTTGGATTAAAAAATGTTTTGCACTTGAATAAATCAAATTTAAAAAAAACAACAAAAAAACCCACAACAGAAAACCCGACAGCATTCTTATTGTGTCAGCATTTATCATAGAAACATATACGGACACAGCTTCAGGTAGAATATCATGAAGGAAGTTGACAGTAGTGAGCACCTAATGCAGTAAACTTTTTAGTACTCTTGGTGCCCCATCAGTGTAGATGTCAATACTGATGCAAGATCGCCATTTGTATATCATCAATGGTGAAGCCAACCCACAAAGAACAAAAGACTAGGGCATTAAAGAAACCCTGCTCTCCTGACCTAGAAGAGCTGTAGTTCATCAAATGACAGCAATACATACACTGATGCATTAAGGCAGCAGACCATTCATGTAGATCCTCATATCACCAAGAAATTAATATGGAAACAAATTTGCATGATAAAACTAAATTGAAAAACAGGAATTCCAGTTAAAAAATACATTTCTTAGACCAAAGCTTCTCAACCCAGTCAAGTTTTCAGAATAACCCCCCCAAAAAATACATAACAGTTTTGCATACCAAGAAGGCTGTGCATGTAAATCTCTCTCATGCATATTTATTGTGGCTATCCTGAAAACCCGAATGGTTAGGTGCTCCCCAGGGATTAGGTTGTGAAGCACTGCATTAAACATTATGGTTCCAATGTGCTTGAGTAAGAAAATCTGAATTTATGAATACCAAAGAAACAGTTAAGCATGTTTTTGCACTATCAATGCATCATTCACTAAAGGTTTTCTATGACATCACCCCCCATTATAATGTAAAATACAGAAGACTATTCCTTTTTATTCTTTCTAACCCAATATGATGCTGGAAAAGCATAGTTACTTGCCTGAAGCAGCTGTTATCCAAAGACTGCAGGCAGCTATTCTCACATGTGGGTGACACCATTTATGGAGACCTGCATGGACAGTGCAAAAGTGTAATATCATTTCAAAAGTCTTTATTACTGAACTGAAGGTCTGGTGAGCTGACTTCAGTTCAGTAATAAAATTAAGAAGCTAAGAAGAGAAGAGAGGGTTGTTGAGAATATCTGCCTGCTGTCCTTGGATAATACCTGCTACAAGTGAATAAACTATGCTTTATCCGAGGTCAAGCAGGCAGCATATTCTCACATATGGGAGTCCCTAGCTGCCAGGATCATGCCTCTGAGAAGAGGGTTATTGACAACTACCATGAGCCTGGTGAACTCAAAAAGGGTTGGAGGGAAGCTGGCATCTAAATGGAAAATAAATTTTGTAGAAATGATTGGCCAAACTGACTATCCCATCTGGAATGATTCTCCAAACAATAGTGGGATACGAATGTATGAATTGAGGACCAAGTGGCTGCTTTACAGATGTCCTCAATGAAAGTGGAACATAGATGAGCTACTGAAGTCACCATTGCTCAAACTTTGTGAAGTGACACAGCCTTGAAGTGTCAGCCCAGCCTAAGCACTGCAAAAAGAGATACAGTCCGCCAATCATGTGAAGATGGTTCTCTTCATGACAGGAGCATCAAATCTGTTTGGATTGAGAGACAGAACAGCTGAGTGGAAGATCTGTGAGGTTAGTGCATGTTTACAGTCAAATGTGTGGAGCACAGCTTCACCAGGGTGAGAAAGTGGTTTTGGAAAAAAGGCCAAGAAAACTATGGACTGGTTAGATGAAACTCCAAGATGATCTTCGGAAGGAACTTGGGATGAATGTGAAAAACCACCTTATTGTGGTGGAATGTTGTATAAGGTGTATATGAAACAAAGTGCTTTAAGTTCATTGACTCTGCATGCAGATGTGAGATGCTTGAGGGATGAAATTGAGAGTAGTTCAAATGGAGGTTTCTTCAGAGTGGAAATTACAACATTAAGGTACCAAGTCACCAAAGGAGACTTGATTGAAGATCTAGTATGGAAAAGGCCTTTCATGAATCTGGTAACCAAAGGACATACACACAATGGTTTTTTTATTTAATTGAGTATGAAAGCACTACCATGTTTCCCCGAAAATAAGACCTACCCTGAAAATAAGCCCTAGCATGATTTTCAAGGTAGGTCTTAATATAAGCCCTACCCCTGGAAGCCTAAACCGAATGTCCCTGGATTCATCGGCAGCAGCACTTCCCCCTGCCCCCATTGCGCAGCTGAATCCTCCCATCTTTATATCTCTCCCTCCCGTCTGAACCCCGCTGACCCTGAGACCTACAAAGAGCAGCGTCTGCAGCACTCTAAACAGGCTGCTTCTTGGCCTTCTCCTGCTGGGTTATTCCCTCTGCCGCATCACTGATGTCATCAGTTAACATGGCGCATAGAAGGCCCCAGTGGGAGAAGGCCACGAAGCAATCTGTTTAGAGTGCTGCCGATGATGCTCTTTGAAGGGAGGTAAGTCTCGCGGTCGGCGGGGTTTGGATGGGAGAGATGAAAGAGACAGCGGGGGTTCGGCTGCGGGGGGCTACTCAAGTGTTCTGCACGGAAAGGAGGGATAGAAGCTGTGCAAGCATTCTGCTGCACGAGGGATGGGATGGGAGGGATAGAAAGATGCTGTACAGAAGGGAGGGATAGAAGCCGTACACGAGAGGGGAGGGAGGGATAAAAAGATGCTGCAAAGGGAAGGCACAAGGGGATGGGTGAGAGGGGAGGAAAGATACTGCACACGTGGGAGAGAGAAAGGAAAGAGGAAGAATTGGGGTAAAGGAGAGAAAGGGATGATCATGTAAATGAAAAAAATAAGACCTACCCCGAAAATAAACTCTAGTGCATTTTTTGGGCCCAAAATTAATATGACACTATCTTATTTTCGAGGGAAACATGGTAATAGCACTTAGATGAACTCTGAATGAAGTCGTTTTTAGTCCAGAGTCAGAGAGGTGTAGACGATAATCTAGGGCCAATGGAAGAGGACAGTTATTTGGATCTAGTGTGTTATTGTTACACCAGATTGTGAAATGAATCCATTTTAAATGATAGCAGCACTGCGTGGAAGGTTTTCTAGAGGCTTTAATGATGGTTGACACTGGTGCAGATATTACAAAAGCATTCAGTGGTTGGGAGAGAGATATCATGATGTGAGAGCTAATGAACATAGATTAGGATGGAGGAGAGAGCTTTCATTCTATGTTAGCAAGGTTGGAAAGATTTGAAGTGTGATGGGTTCCCTTATGCTGAGCTGTAGGAGAGGGAACCATGGTTGATGTGGTCACTGAGATCCTGTGAGAATCATGGTGGCTTGTTCTTGGCAAAGTCTGAGTAAAGTTTTCCCATGTAAACAGAGGGAAAGCAAAAAGGAAATTGTCTCGCCACTCAAGGAGAATTGGCATCCAACTCCAGATGATTGGGAGTGTAAAGTCTGGAACAGAAGAGTAAAAATTTGTGATTGTAAGGGGAAGTAAAGAGATCTACTGCTGGGGTTCCCCAATTCACAAATATCCAATGTAACGTGTCAGAGTTGAGTGACCACTTGTACGGCTGTAGAAGTCTGCTCAACTTGTCTGCTAAGATATTTTGTTTCATTGCTAGATAAACTGCTTTCAGGAAAATGTTGTAAGGAATTGCTCAGGACCAGATCTGGATTACTTCTTAGCAGAAGCGGTGAGACCCTGTTTGTTCACCCTGCCTGTTCACTTAGTACATGGCTACTTGGTTGTCTGTGTGGATGAATACTACTTGAGAAGATGATCCTAGAATGTGTACAGAACATTGTGGATTGCTTGCTCGAGAAGACTGCTATGGAGAGCTCTTTTGGGAGGACTCCATGAGTCCTTGGGTATGGAGACTATCAAGGTGGGATCCCCATCGGAGCATGGAGGCATCTGTCATCAATATCTTTTGATGTGGTGGCACTTTGAATAGTGGGCCCCTGGAATGATTGGTCAGCCACCAATGTAAGGACTCTTGGAGATGTGAGGTTACTTCCAGCCGTTGGGATAGTAGTCCGGTAGCTTGAGACAAATGGGTTGAAAGTGATTTGTAGATGGGCAAATGGAGTTACATGTACTGGGAGGGCTCCATGAAATATATCAAACAACCATGATGCTGTTTAAAAATTCCTTTAGGAAAGAAGGCAACACTTATCTTGGGTGGAACCAGCCACCACCAATGCTATCAAGATTTGAAGACCGTTGGTCGCATCATTGAAGTTCCCAGACAAGCATTTTTTTGCATTTGATCAATTTATAGGGAGAGGCAGCAGCTCTTAACAAATCCCCCAAAGAAGATCCGTGCAGTATTGAAACGCCCTCACCAACAGGCGTTGGGAGTTTGTATCCAACATACCAGCATTGGTCGTGGCTAGTTACATCCAAGATAAGTGTTGCCTTCTTTCCTAAAGGAATTTTTAAACAACATCATGGTTGTTTGATATATTTATTGAATGAAACCAAAAAAAGGGGTTCTGTATATACAACACAAACAATTTTAGCACATACGGATAATCAATTTAAATGGTGGGAAGGAGGGTTAGAGCATAAATGATTACAATATCAAATTCAGGATGCAGACCTGGAATGCTATATAGATCATAGGAAGTCCTATGATCTGATCATCCAATATATGCTCACCTCCAATCCCAAGTGAGAAATTTATACAGATATTTTAGATGGAAACTCTATTTAATTGATATAAAATGATCTTTTGATAAACCCTGCTAGAATTTGTGTGAAACAGAATTAACCTTTTCCTATCGTGTGTCCCGGATAACGGGACATTCCAAAAATGACATAGACAGTGGATGGTCTGTATGGACTAATAAATAGCCAGGAACACAAAATATTTGAATTTACAGACTTATGACTTATTTACATTATGTTTACAATAGGCGTAAATGATAACGGTGAATAATACAAAACTTTGCTAAAATAATTACGATTGGAACCAGCGTAACGTAAAATTTATTATGATAGGAAAAGGTTAAAGCAGTAGCTATTTTTTTTAGCACTTCCAAGAAATTCTTAAAGTTATGGCACATAAAGTCTTCCACAAACATCATGTTACCCACATTTTTTCTATATAGCTGATATTGGGTAAGATAGAATTTTAGGTCTGATCTCTTCCATATCTTAGTGTTCCTACTTGAAATCAGAGGTGTTTCCTGTGAGCAGGCAGGATAGAAATATGGATGTATGCTTCCTTGAGGTTGAGAGAGCATAGCCAGTCGTTCTTCTGTAATAGTGGTAATAAGGTTCCCAGAGAGACCATACAAAACCTCTCCTTCACCAAATATTTGTTGAAAGCATGGAGATCCAGAATTGGACTGAGACCTCCAGATTTAAATGATATGAGGAAATACTTTGTGTAGCATCCTCGCCGTTCTTCTGCAAAGGAACTTGTTCTATGGAATGTAACTGGAGGGGGGCTGAGAGCTCCAGGCAAAGGAGTGTCTTCCGCTGGGAGTTGTAAAGAGACTGTTTTGGGGGATGGTTCAGAGTTTCTGTGTAAACTAAGGGCATAGCCCCAATTCACCACTTGAAAGATCTAATGATCCGATGTTATTAAGGACCATCTCTGATGGTAATGGTGAGTTGTCCTCCTGTGGATAGAGTCTGATATGAAGGTTGAGTAACACTGACCATGCTCTCTAAAAGAAAATCAAAAAGACTGTTGCTGTTTGGCCTGAGCTGGTGCAGAAGTTTTCTGCTACCTCTGTTGTCTGGGGTGTCTTTGAGTGGTTGGTCAAGGGGACACAGAAGGCTGGCAGTATTGATGCCTTGAATAATAAATGGAGCACTTGGAGGTATTTGATTATCTCCTTGGCTGCTGAGGCTGATGAGATTTTGAGGAGGATAAGTTTGTCATGCAATCAGTGTGAGGTTTAATTTTTTTCTTTGGCCTCCTCTATACAATCTACAAATAAATCATCCACTGTACAGGGTATGTTTGAGAGACAGTCCTGAACATTAGAGTCTAAATCTGAGATTCTTAGCCATGTTTGTCTCCGCATGTCAATGGAGACTGCAGCTGTTCGAGCTGCAATATCAAATGCATCAAATGTAGAGCAAACCATATACTTTTAGTTTCTAGAAGATCATGCATCAGATGTTGAAAAGGTAGATGTTCTGATCATATAAGCCATCAACCTAACTTTGTTCACACACCAATATAGTGAAAAACACCCAGTAATACACACTCAGGTAACTCTTATATTTAATGAGTATTGGGAGTTCAGATTCCACCAATTCAAACGAACTGGAATGGAGTGGTGCTCTTCATAATTCCCTATTATAATTTTTATTTCTAGTTTATAACTTAATTTTCTTTATAAAATATGTAGGACTAAAAAGATAAGTTAAATTTTAAACTACATAAGTTATAAAGAAAATTAAGTTATAAACTAGAAACAAAAATTATAAAAGGGAATTATGAAGAGCACCACTCCATTCCAGTTCGTTTGAATTGGTGGAATCTGAACTCCCAATACTCATTAAATATAAGAGTTACCTGAGTGTGTATTACTCGGTGCTGATCATATAAGGACATCTTTTGGATAAGAGACTGCATTTAGAACATCATATAAAAGTTGTAGTTTAAGATACTGTTCGCCAGCATAGAGCCTTGGAACATTCTGCTACCAAATTTATCCAGAGTTCTGCCTTCTCTCCCAGGGGAAGTGCTGGCAGATGTTCTGGAACTGTTTACTCTCTTTAAGGCAGACACTACGACCAAAGACTGATGTTGCAGTTGTGGTCTGACAAATCCTGAACAAAATTAGATTCAATAAAGAGTGTCCAACTTACGTGGAGCCACTGGGATGGAAAGTGGAGATTCCCATCCTTAAATAAAGCCTCCTTCATGAGGTAGTGAAGAGGAATCTTAATGCAGTCTCTGGGCCACTCCTTGTAGTCGAGAGTATCCATAAGTTCTGCTCGAGGCTCTGCCTCAGACTCCATGTTTATTGGGAATGCTTGACCCATCTGTCGAATAAATTTTGTAAAAGACAGGCTTTCTGGTGGTGACCTACGACAAGGCAGTGAAGGAGATGGGTCCAAAGGTATTCCATAAGACTCATTTGCTGATAACTTTGTATATATTGGTAGAAGAGCATTTAGACAAGTCTAAGTCATAAGCCTCGACTTCAGGCCTTGTAGAACAAGATCAATGTCAAGGAGAGCATTGAGGAGATTGATGAGATGAGCGCTCAGGCGAGTGCTGAGATGATAATCCACGTGTCGTGATGAACATTGAGAGGAGTGTCGAGAATGAGATGATGAACTGTGCTCCTTTGATGACGATGCAGGCCTCTATGTAGATCCTTGACGTCATGGTGTCCGAGGGCGATGCAATGGAGCTCTTAGGTATTGTTTGGACTGAGCTGAGGTTGGGAATGTGGGAGCAGAAATTGGCTAGTAGGATAGCAGAAGATGAGGACCCTGGGAGAGGTAGGAGGCAAACTATGTGAGGACAGATTCACGGAATCTAAGTGTAGACAACTTACCAAGGAGTAAGCAGTGATTAACAGTATCAAAGGCTGCAGACAGGTCAAGAAAGATGAAGATCAAGTAAAGGCCTTTAGATCTTGCCAGTAGCAGGTCACTGCAGACTTTGGTGAAGGCAGTCTCTGTGGAGTGTAGGGGGCAAAAGCCAGATTGTAGAAGATCAAGAGTGTCAAAATGAAAGGAAGTCGAGTAAGCAACATGGGACCGCACACTTTAGTAGCTTGGATAGGAATAGATGAAGACAGACAAGGCAATAGTTGGACAGGCAGGTGGGGTCCAGTGAAGATTTTTTGAGAAGCGGCTTGACCACCGCATGTTTGAAGACATCAGGAAAAATTGCAGTGGAAATGGTTAGGTTGAAGATAAGACAGATAGCAGGGATAACAGTGTGTGAGATGGAGTCAAGCAGAGGGGTGGGAATGGGGTCTGAAGCTTGGTCAAGGACAGATGGTGTATGGTTTCTTCCTCCATGATTTCAGAGAAGGAAGAAAAGTTAGAGGGAGTTGAAGGAGGGTTGAGAGAGTGGGACCAGGCAAGGGGGGAGTTGTTTTGGTGAAGTAACCAGCAGCAGCAATTCTTATGTTCTTATGGAAGAAGGGTTGCCGTGAGCCAGAAGGTTAGGAGAGTAGATGGTGGAATGGGGAAGATGTGACTTTGCAGCGAATTCAAGGGCGATCTTGTGAACCTTGGTGTGGAACTATTCAGTCATCGTCCGAGGAGAGAGAGATGGAGGGGTTGGAGTAGGGAGGCACTTTGAGGAGGGAATTCAGTGTGGCAAAGAAATGGCAGGGTTTGGAAGAAAGGGAGTTAGTTAGCTGGATGCAGTAGTCTTGCTTGACCTGTGTAAGAGCTGAATTAAAGGAGGTCAGCATAGATATGAAGTGAAGGAAACATATAAACATAGAGTATGACGGCAGAAAAGGGCTGACGGCCCAACAAGTCTGCCCACACAAGAACCCTCCCTCCTTCGAGAATCCATCTTTTAAGCATTCCTCTGGAGTGACCCCACCTGTCTGTCCCATCGTCCCTTGAAGTCGAGTGTGGTACTGGCCTCGACTACCTGATGTGGAAGACCATTCCATCGATCAATTACCCTTTCGGTGAAGAAATACTTCCTGGTGTTCCCATGAAATCTTTCCCCCCTGAGTTTTAGCAGATGCCCTCTTGTCGCCGTGGGACCCATAAGACAAAAGATTTCTTCCTCCACATCAATGCGGCTCGTGATGTATTTGAATGTTTCTATCATGTCCCCCCTTTCTCTGCACTCTTCGAGAGAATATAAACGCAGCCTGCTCAAGCGTTCTTCAAATGGGAGATTTTTTAGTCCTGAGACCATCCTAGTGGCCATTCGCTGAATCGACTCCATTCTCTTCACATCCTTTTGATAATGTGGCCTCCAAAACTGAACACAGTACTCCAAGTGAGGTCTCACCATTGATCTGTACGGCAGTATAACTTCAGGCTTTCGGCTGATAAAGCTCCTTCTGATGCAACCCAGCATTTGTCTTGCCTTTGCTGAAGCTTTCTTCACCTGATTGGAAGCTTTCTTATCTTCCCGGATGAGAACTCCCAAGTCCCTTTCTGCAGTGGTTCTTGCTAAGTTTTCACTATTCAGGGTGTATGTTCTGCATGAATTTCTGCTACCAAGGTGCATTACCTTACATTTTTTGCCATTAAAATTCAGTTGCCAAGTACTGGACCATTGTTCTAGTAAAAGTAGGTCCTGCTCCATAGTGCCGGGCATGGTTGCGCTATCAGGTTCTGCTGCGCTGTCCACAATGTTGCATAGTTTAGCGTCATCAGCGAATAATGTAATTTTACCTTGAAGTCCCTGAGGCAGGTCCCTTAGAAAGATATTGAATAGTATTGGGCCCAAGACCGAGCTCTGCGGTACTCCACTGGTCACTTCCGACGCTTTTGAGGGAATACCGTTTACCATTACCCTTTGAAGTCTACCACTAAGCCAGTCTTCTACCCATGCAGTCAGTGTTTCTCTTAGGCCCATTGCGTTCATCTTGTTCAATAACCTACGGTGTGGGACACTATCAAAAGCCTTACTGCAGTCTAAATACACGATGTCCAGGGATTCTCCCTTATCCAGTTTTTTTGTTACCCAGGCAAAGAAGTTTATCAGATTGGACTGACAAGACCTTCCCTTTGTAAAGCCATGCTGGTGGGGATCCCTTAGTCCTTCATCCTCCAGAATCATGTCCAATCTGTTTTTGATCAATGTTTCCATGAGTTTACATACTATTGATGTGAGACTCACTGGCCTGTAATTTTTGGCCTCTGACCTGCATCCCTTTTTGTGGAGCGGAATAACGTTGGCAGTTTTCCAGACCAAGGGAACTTTTCCCTTGGTTAGGGAAAGATTAAAAAGCTCAGCCAACAGTTCTGCCAGAACATCTCTCAATTCCCGAAGTACTCTGGGGTGTAGATTATCCGGGCCCATGGCTTTGTTCAACTTTATCTTTGTTAGTTCGTGGTAGACAATGCCCGCAGTAAATGCAAAGTCCCGGAATGGACCCTCGAGCACCCTTTTGTCTGTGGCTGAGGTCCGGATCCTGGCGCTTCGCAGGTGAAGACTGAGCAGAAGTAGTTATTGAGTAGTTCTGCTTTGTCCGCGTCCAAGTCAATGAAATTGCCGTCAGGTTTCTTTAGGTGCACAATACCGCTTGAGTTCTTCTTCCTGTCGCTAACGTACTTTAAAAAGGATTTATCCCCCTTTTTAACTTGTCTTGCTAAATTTTCTTCCATCCGGAGTTTGGCCTCCCTGACTGCCATTTTAACATGTGTAGATTTCGCCAGAAAGGTTTCTTTAGCTTCCGGCCGTTGTGATTGTTTGTAGATTACGAATGCTTTTTTCTTTTGCTTTACTAGTTCCGAGATCTCTGCTGAGAACCATTTCGGTCTATTTTTTCTGTGCCGTTTGCCCACAGTTTTTATGTAAATGTTGGTTGCTTCTTGCAGGGTTGATTTCAGAGCTGACCATAGTACCTCCACAGTGTCCGTCATGCTCTGGTTTTGCAGTGCTTTGTAGACATAGTCCCCCATGCACTGAAAGTTAGTCCCTTTAAAATGTAGGTCCTTGGTTGATGTATTTGACCTAGTGATTCCTTTCTTCAGATGGAACCACACCATGTTGTGGTCGCTGGAGGCCAAAGCTTCTCCTACTGACACCTCTGTGACACTGTCCCCGTTGGTGAGCAGCAGGTCCAGGATCGCCTGATCCCTGGTGGGTTCTAGTACCATCTGTTTGAGGCGTGCTCCTCGTATGGAGGCTAGTAGCCTCTTGCTGTCACTGGTTGTAGCTGAAAGTTTGTCCAGTCCACATCGGGCATATTGAAGTCTCCCAACAGCACTGTGTCTCCTCGCAGTGTGATGATCTCAATGTCTTCAATTAGTTCTTGGTCCGCATCGTCCTTTTGTCTTGGTGGTCTATATACAACACCAAGATACAGGCATTTGTTATTGCCCCTGGTAAGGTTCACCCAGAGGGATTCTCCCGTATACTTAATGTCTGTGATTTTAGTAACTTTGATGTCTTCTCTAATGTATGAAATTTGAGCCAAAGGCGGCACAGTGGGTATAGGAACATTAAATGGAAGATACTGGGAGCGAGTCATAGTTGAGGTTTGGTACGCCTGAGAGAGCAGGGAACAGGGAGAGCAAGGGTGTCCAGCGCATAGGAGAGAATAGAGTTGTACAATGAGACAGCCTCGTGGACAGACTTGGATAACATAATGGAGCTGAGGAGAAGTGAAACAGTAGTAGAAGGACTGAGGGCTTGAAGATTTTGAAACCCGTTGTTGATGACTGGGTGTAGCTGATTGTAAAAGTAATTGTGAAGGTTATCAGATGATGATCAGAGATGGGGAGCACTGAGGTAAAGAAGTCAGAGAGCAGTTGGAGAAGAAGACAAGATAGGGGTAGTGAAGCACAGCTGAAGGTTGAATGAGGAGGTTAAGGCAAGAAACTTAAGGTACAAGTATCAGAGGGATTGTCAGCGTGAATGTTAAAATCCCCAAGAAGGAGGGAAGAAGATGAATCAAGGATGCCAGAAAGCCAGGAGTCAAATTTAGTGAGAAAGGAGGAAGGGGACTTGTCGGGGGGGGGGGGGGGGGGATTTGATCTCATCTCTTGGTGCAGAGGCAGTAGCTCAATCAGTGAGCCACAGCTCTAGTAATAACCAGGAGTGAGCCTTGCTCCTAGGGGAACAGTCCCCAAGCCACCAAAGTGTTAGGGCAGGCTGGCAAGGAAGGTACCCTGAAAAAGGGTTGTCCTCCTGGCTAGACTTCTGACCAGAGAGTCTGTGTCTTCTCCCAGACAGAGCTGCCCCAGTAGCGCTGGGGACCTCTGGAGCATTGCAAGCCTCACAGTTCAGAAAATAAAAAATCCAATCAGAACAGATTAGAAAGACACCTTCCAACTTACTTGTAGAAAGAAAAATTGTAGAGTAGAGCTAGAGAACAGCCCAGTGATGCAGGAGGCAGAGCCGAGAGAAAAATGAAGATGATGCCTTCTACAAAACTCATGAGTAAAGAAGAATAACCCATCAATTCAAGACTCATTTGCCTTTTGCACTGGAACTGGATCTGGATATATCAAGAATTTTTTGGACAGATCAAAACTTACAATAGCAATTAATCAGATGATTTAAAATGGTTAATTGTGATTAAGGAAAGACTAGGTTCTTACTTCAATAATCTTCTTTCCAGTATACATGTACAGTAGGCTTGACAATTGGGTTATATCCCCCAAACCACAAAAGCATTCAACAATCACTCTAATAGGAGACATAAAAAGAAAGAAGGGCACGGGGAAACTCCCTGCCAAGACAGTTCTGTTCTGCTCTGTAACAAATATGCTCCCTCCTTCACTAACACATAGCGTGGGTTTTAGCGCTGGCAGCAGTGGTAACTGCTCCGATGCTCATTCCTATGAGCATCAGAGCAGTTACCGCTGCTGCTGGCGCTAAAACCCACGCTATGCGTTGGGAAAGGAGGGGGATAGTGAACAATGTTAATACAAAACAGCTTAAAAACCCTGGTGGAACAAACCAGCCACTTATTTAAGTGCAACCAGCACATTTATGGAGCTGTTAAATGCTCATCCCAAAAATCTGCATCTCATCTTTTTCCTTTTTTATGGTTTTCTGGACATACAAATAAATGATTCCTTACTCTTCTAATCCGACTGGCAGGAAAAGCACTCCAGCACTGGATCCATTTTTAAGTTCAAAGCACAAATCATGAGATTTAGTGCATCATGTCCTGAATGAAGTTGATGTAAAATGCTATAAATATTTCCCACTCCACAACACTACTAAGAACCCTAAAAAAACTGGCGTACTCCCACTACTCCCCACCCAATCACACCAACCACCAGTCCCTGCAGGGCTTTTACCTGAATATCAGATCTATGAGGAATAAATCCACACTAATCAAAGACTGGCTAACTGAAAACAACCCCGACTTTGTCCTTCTCACAGAAACCTGGTTGCTTTCAGACAAAGACATCATTATTAAAGATTGTCTACCACCAAGATTCAAGATACTCTCCCTAGCCAGAACATGGGGAAGAGGAGGAGGACTAGCAATAATCTTCCGAGACCATCTCAATGCTTCCGTTCTTAACACAACCTCTTCACCTAATTCCGAAATTCTAACCATCGCCCTAGCATCAACATCTCTGCCCTCCTCACTAACCATCACTCTATTTTACATACCCCCCAAAAAATGGACCACGACCAAAGACGACTTCGCTGAATCACTTCTTACCAATTCTCTAACAAGCCCATACAACCTACTGTGTGGGGACATCAACATACACCTCGAGCAAACTGACCAACCTGAAACCGCGGACTTCTGGTCACTGCTCTCACAACTAGGCTTTGACAAACACCCCCCGATCAAAACCCACCAAAGAGGACATCAGTTAGACCTGGTAACTCTATCCTCCAAGGAACAGACCAATCCCACTTTTTATTGGAAACAAGGCAACTGGTCAGACTCCCTTTGGTCCGATCACCGCCTATGTAGCTTCACCATTGGATGCCAACTTAAACCTCCTAAAAGCGAAAAAACAAGAACCGTCAAAACCCACAATACCAGAGGAAAGATTGACCCAATGGAATTCTGGTCCCACTTCGAAATCAACACCAATCCAATAGAAGATACGGAACAAATCATGACCTCCTGGATACAAGATAGTACCAATATACTAAACGAGATTGCCCCCAAAAAAACCCGCAGAATAAGAACCCCCAACCAAGAGGGCTGGTTCGATTCTGAACTGCTGCAATGCAAGAAGGACCTCAGAAAAGCCGAAAGATCATGGCAAAAATCCGGAACGCTAGAACACAGACTGGCATGGAGACAAAAATTAAAACAGTACAAAACCCTCACTAGTGAAAAAAGAAAAAAATTCTACTCCCACAAAATCGGTAATCCTAAAACCAATAGCAATAACCTCTTCAGATTGGTCAACGATCTTTACAACATAGAAACCTACACAAACCTACACGAAGAAGCCACCTTAACCGCCAACACCCTTGCCGACTTCTTCAATACCAAGATCCAAAAAATAAGAACAACTCTACCAGCCAGCCCCAACCCCCTCGAGCTCTTCCCCATCCTCACAGACATGAATCCACCAAACCCAGACCCGGGAGCCAAAGTCGACCTTAGTTGGAAACAATTCGCAGTAACCGATTGGCAAACCTTCAATACTTACTACAACAAGTATACTCACTCCTACTGCCATCTGGACACATGCCCACCAAAAATCATGAGAACGGCCCCCCCCCCATTTTAAAGCAAAAATGATGACATGGGTTAATTACCTATTATCCAAAGGTAACTTCCCGTCGGAGCAGGGTCAAATAATGATCACCCCAATTTTAAAAAATGAGAAAGAACCACCAAACTCCCCATCTAATTATAGGCCGATCGCCAGCATCCCCCTATTTACCAAAATAGCGGAAGGATTGGTAAAAGCGGAACTTTCCGCATACCTTGAAAAATTCAACATTCTAAGTGACAACCAATCAGGATTTCGGGCGGACCACAGCACTGAAACCATCATAGCCTCCCTTCTCGACCACCTCCTCACACTCTTCAGTCAGGGCTCAAGTGCCCTGATCATACAACTCGACCTGAGCAGTGCTTTTGACCTGGTCGACCACACCATTCTCCTGGAATGCCTAGCGCACATAGGCATCTCAGACCAGGTCCTCAATTGGTTTCAGGGGTTCCTACAAAATAGATCATACAAGGTACTCAAGAATAACTCTTTCTCATACTGCTGGGACAACACCTGCGGGGTCCCACAGGGCTCCCCCCTATCCCCCATCCTATTCAACATATACCTAGCCTCACTAGGTAAACTCTTACACAACCTAAATCTCAAATTCTTCATTTACGCAGACGATATCACAATAACCATCCCATTAACCAACTTTTCACAAGAACTACTCGACCACATCTCAAACACTCTCAACCAGATAGAATTCTGGATGCTTTCATTCAGACTGAAATTAAACCCAGACAAAACAAAATTTTTCCTAGCCTCCCCCAAAGATAAAATTAAGGAAACCACAATTCAACTAAAAGGAAAGACCTTCCCCCTTGATCCGACCATAAAAATTCTGGGAGTCACGCTGGACAAAAACTTATCTCTAGATAACCATACCGACCTCATAATTAGGAAAAGCTTCTCGGTACTTTGGAAACTTCGCACCATAAAAAAACACTTCTATGACAATGCATTCCGCCTACTTGTACAATCCTCCATCCTCAGCATCCTCGACTACTGCAATATCATCTACCTTAACGCCACTAAGAAAACTACCAGGAGACTAAAAATAGTCCAAAATACCGCGGTGCGCCTCATCTTTGGCCTAAAGAAATGGGAACATGTCACCCCTTTCTATCACCAACTACACTGGCTACCATTTGAATCTAGAATTCTTTTTAAATTTGCTTGCTTCTGCTACAAATCGGTTAACGGCTCCTCCCCAAGTTACATAAACACACACTTTAACCTTTACTGCAGCAACAGGACATCACGGAGAACTCAATTGTTCGCCTTCCCTTCGCCTAAACACTGTCCTCTCAAAAGATTCCTTGATAGAACTTTTGCCTTCCAAGCAGCCAAGTCGAACCCATGGCTAGCACAGATGATACTCGAGGCCCCCACTTACCTATCATTCAGAAAACTACTAAAAACGTACCTTTTCAGCAAACACGACCCTTAATAATCCATTCACCTCACATGACACTTACCCCACCCCTGCCCCCTTCCGCCTTCACCAGTCCCTCCCTCCCCCACTCTCTACCTCCCCTACCTAGCTCGATCAAACCTGCAATTTCTGTAATATTGTTGTAAACCTGCACTCTTTGCAAACAGTTAAGAATCGCTGTAATTTCACGGCTGACTGCGGCAAATCACTGTAATTTATCGTAGTTCAGCCTGCAATTTGCTGTTAAAAATACTTCTAATTATGCTGTAAATCTGCTTCTAATTTTGTAAACCTACTTCTAATTTTGTTGTAAATCTGCTATTCAATGCAGATCATTTGCTAATTGATGTAAACCGCCTAGAACTCTCTGGGTATGGCGGTATATAAGAATAAAGAATAATAATAATAATACCTTGTGAAAATGAATTATGAACTGAATAAAAACATATCAAAAGGTTTCATGGCATATTTCAATATTTCAATTAAGCAATATTTCAATTAAGTAGATGTTTGAAGTGCGCTCCTTTTGCACGAAGGCACGCCCTGAACTTTGGTTGCAACTGATCTAAGGACTTGTCAACGACACTCTGCTTCAGCTTAGCTCAAACAGAGATGAGGCACTGTTTAAGGTCTTTGATATCAGATATCGCTGTCTATAGATGCACTCCTGTATTAGCCTCCAAATCCAGTAGACAACTGGATTTAGGTCTGGTGAATTCATAGGCCAGAGGTCTGAACCAATGAAGTCTGGGGTCTCCCAATGTAGCAATTCTACAGTGTCCTATGCCTGATGTGCTGGGACACTGTACTTTTGGAAGATAAAAGTTGTCTCCCAACATGCAACAGATCGCTGACAACAGCTTCTGCATCAACAGGATGACCCAGTAGTATGTGCCATTGATCTTAACCTCAGGATCAATGAAGAACAGATCTGTGAATCCGAGTTGAGACCGACTGGCTAAAGGCCAGGCGGGTCCTTGTAGGAGTTTGGCATTAACCTCACGCTTCAGTGTTGTTGAAGGCACGTACAGGTGATCATTCTGTGTGTTAATCGGTGGAGCTACTCTAAATATCTTTTCATCTGTAAACCAGATGAAGCCGACGCTGTGCTCCAGATACTTGATCAAAACCTGCTTGCACCATTTCCGGAATGTGTCTTTGTTGTATAACATTAACTCTTAGGCATGACGCTTTTTAAGACACTTTAATTTCAGATTGTCATGAATTATCCTAACCACAGTTGTCTGGCTTATTGCTGCTTCTCTTGCTATATGTGTGTTTGCAGCATGTCCTCCTGGCTCAGTACAAGATCGCGTACAATGTCAATGTGCTTTTGTGTGCCAATCAAGCGTAGTCCTCCACTGCCTGGCTTATGATCCTCAGTGCCCGTTGCTCGAATCTTGCGTAGCAGCACATCAAGGTCATTTCTGTTCCAATCCTTCTGTGGAAACTCTTTCAACAATTGTTGCAAGGAAAAATTCTACGGTGACAAAATCTCCAAATCCAACAACCAGACTAGCACATTATTTAACATCTGGCTTTCCTTAACCTCCAAAAATGCCTCCATCCTCCCCTCCTCCCCTTCAGCCAATTCTCTGGCAAAGTTCTTCAGCGATAAGGTCTCCACCTTGAGGCGCTCCTTCCCTCCTTCAATCTCCTACAAATCTCTGATTCCAATCGACCCCAACCCTATCCTTACAGACTCCTACCCTATCCCAGCTGACAGATCCTGGTCTTCCTTCGAACTTGTTTCTGAATGTCTGGTCCATAATCTCTGCCTCAAATTGAAATCCTACCTTTACGAGAACACTCCCCCTCAGGCCATCTCATCTCTTACCATTCTCATAAACTCCGCCCTCCATTCGGGTCTATTCTCCCCAGAAATGGGCCATATCTCCTTAACCCCACTACTGAAAAAACCTGATCTAGACCCCTCTACACCTTCCAGCTACCGCCCAATAGCAAACATTCCTCTCCTTACCAAGATGCTAGAATCCATCATATCCACTCAACAATCTTCCTACCTTGAAAAATTCACCATTCTGCTACCCTACCAATACGGCTTCCGTCCCAACTTCAGCACCGAATCCCTTCTGACCGCCTTAATCTCAAAAGTTCAATATCTCCATTCTCGCAACAAGTTTGCTGTCCTTCTTCAATTCGACCTCTCTGCAGCTTTTGATGTCGTCCATCATGATATCCTACTTTACAAACTCACCGAGATAGGCATTAATTCCACAGTCCTTGACTGGTTCTCGAAGTTCTTACGCTCCCGCTCCTACACAGTCAACATGAAGGACACTTCTTCCTCCCCCTGGAACCCGATCTGTGGAGTCCCACAAGGTTCACCTCTCTCCCCTATCCTTTTCAACATTTATATGTCCTCCCTTAAACTCCTCCATCTCTCCCCCCTTGAAACACTTTACACTTACGCAGATGACATCTTTGTCCTCCTTGAGACCGACCGGAACCTCACCAACCTCTCTGCGAACATGTCCTCATGTATATCGAACCTTCAATCCTGGGCCCACACTGTGCATATGAAACTGAACGAATCCAAAACAAAACTTCTCTGGCTCGGCCCAAAATTGGACCAACTGCCCACCGCCATCCCTCTGTCCTCTGGCCCCACTCTGCATCTTGAATACTCAAGAAAATTCTGGGAGTCATCATTGACTCTACACTTTCCTTCAATGATTACCTCAACTACCTAATAAAAAAATGTTTCTTCAGCCTTCACATGCTGAGGAAAGTGAGAACCTGTTCCCATCAAAAACACTTTCCCGTCCTTGTCCAATCCACCATCCTTTCCAGACTGGACTATTGCAACTCTATCTACTTAAGCCTAACAAAGAAAAACCTTCAAAGACTCCAGCGGATTCAGAATGCCGCTGCTAAGCTTATCTTCGCAAAAAGCAACTTCGACCACATCTCACCGCTTTTGTCCAAGCTCCACTGGCTTCCGATAATCTCCAGAGTCCACTTCAAATATGCCTGCCTTACTTTCAAGATCCTACATGGCATCCTCCCCCCCCCCCTTTATTCCTCTTTCTTGGAATTCCTCTAATCCAATTCCACCAGATCCACCCAAATACTGAAACTCTCCTTTCCCTCTCTAAAAGGCGTCTCCCTTGTAGGAAAACTAGGTTCCTCCCTCCCTTTTAGAATCACTGAGCTCTGGAACAACCTTACCTCCCCTCTTAGGAATCTGAGCTCCCTCCAACTCTTCCGTAAACATCTGAAAACCTGGTTATTCTCAAAAATGTAACTCTTCCTCCCTCTCTGATTATTCTAGTCTTCTAAATTTCCTCTTCATCCTTCCCTCCTCTGGAGTTCCTTTCTACCCTAACACCTGTTAACCGTGTCGAGCTTTGCGAATGTAGAGATGATGCGGTATACAAACCTAAGGTTTAGTTTAGTTTAGACTGCTATAACTAAGTTCTTTATCAGAATTCGGTCTGCAGTGAAAATCATTTTGATACAGAGACTGTTTACAAACTATCATCTGCTTCTGCATATATCCCATAGCAACAACTCATTTTCACATGTCGGTGTTTAATTGAAAAGCCAATTGCTCTTTATAGTAATAATTCATTCTACTTAATTATGTATTTTTTATTCCCAATAAACTAATTTTCCCCTACCCTTTGTATATTACCCTTAATTGTTCTTCCTTTTCTATCAGACATTGTAGTTCTTTCCCCTCCATCCTAATGTATCATGTAGTATTTTGTCTATGTTTAAAGATTTTATCTTTTTACTCAATTTTGTTCTTGTTTACCCAATATTAATATTTTTTGTACATCGCTTAGTAATTATTGATAGGCGATTGATCAAATATTGAATAAACTTGAAACTTGAAACTTGAAACTTGGTGTGGCAGGAAATATTTACAACATTTTACATCAACTTCATTTAGGATATGACGCACTAAATTTTGTAAGAATTGGCCAAGTTCTGTGGAAGATATGACAAAAAACATTTTGGTGTTTCTTTTCAGTTCACAATGTACTGTATATACACACACACACACACACATATATATTGCTTTTAATGGTTTAAATTTAAACATATCAGCATATAAAGAAATCTTATCTTTAATGCCAACAGCAAAACCTTTGGATGAGCTATGTGCTACTCCATACATTACAGAAGACTCCATTTATATTTAACATTCATTGACAACGTAGATAATACAGCCACACCTTAAGTGATATTCACAATAGCTCCAGAGATAGAAATTTGCCCTCCCTAAGTCCAAAATTTTGACAAGGTTTACTAGACATGTGCAGGAGTTCCCACTTTGAATCATCTGTCCACTCCCTCAGGCTTCTCTTCTTAACTAGCTGAAATGGATATGCTCTGCGTCCGGGGGGGGGGGGGAAGAGATGATGAGGAGAAAGTTGGACTTACCTGTTATTTTCCAAATGAGTAGGCAATGTCCCCCTGCCAGCAGATGAAGCCAGACAAACACAGTTCTCAGCTAACTACTCCCCTTATAGAGGGCTAGTGCTACCTTCAGCTCCTAAGTATCCTATATCAAAGCTACGACTGCTGAATAGTCGCTCTTCTTTGAACCTTTTCTAATTCCGCTATATCTATTTTGAGATACGGTGACCAAAATTGAAAGTAATACTCAAGGTGAGGTCGCATCATGGAGAAACAGAGGCATTATTGATCTTATTTACCATCCCTTTCCTAATGATTCTTGTTTGCTTTTTTGGCTAGGCAAAAGATTTTAGCATATTGTCTACAATGACACCTATATCTTTTTCTTGGTTGCTGACTCCTAAGAATGGACCCTAGTATCTGATAACTATGATTTGGATTATTTTTCCTGATGTACATCACTTTGCATTTTCCCACATTACATTTCATCTGCCTAGTCTTCCAATTTCTTAAGGCCTTCCTGTGATTTTTCATAGTCCAAATGTGTTTTAACAAACTTTGAATAGTTTCATATCATCTGCAAATTTAATCACCTCACTTGTTCCAATTTTCAGATCATTTATAAATATGCTAAATAGCAATGGTCCTAGTACAGATTCCTGTAGTGCAAAAAAAAAAAAAAAAAAGTTAGTAATGATTTTATGAGATTTGGAGGCTCATTTTCAAAAAAGAAAAAAAATGTCCAAACTGTGGCATAAAAGGGCAGATGGACAGTTTTGGCAATAAAACTCAGATTTGTACATCTTATTGAATGCTCCTCGTGACCTCTGACCTCTTGAAGTAAGTGTTAAAAACTGCAGGTGATCAGGGTAAGCAGATTCACTGCAAGAGGTTGCTAGAGTGTACTATCTTTTGTTTTTTAAAGAAAGAGCTGGAAAATGTATGCTTTTCCTTTTACCCTTTTTCAGTTGCAAGAGTGATTTTAAATGGAGACTATTATCCTTTGTATTTTTCAGCATTCTGGGAAGCCACAGGCTATTCTTACCATTGCACTCCTACCTAGGAAACAGTGAAGAAAGGAAATCTGACACACACGTGACATTAACATACCCCCCTCCCCTCCTTTTACAAAACCGCAGAAGCGTTTTTAGCGCAGGCCGGCACGCCAAATGCTCAGCGCTGCTCCCGATGCTCTATGAGTGTCAAGAGTGCCAGCCTGCGCTAAAAACTGATTTTGCAGTTTTGTAAAAAGGGGAGGGGGGTTATTAGAGAAATGAGGGAAAAAAGGACCGAGCATGCTTTACTTATATATTTTTGGCACAAAGCAGTAATAAAATGGTTGCTGTTCCCATCAATCCCTGAGGGAAGGCTAAGTTTTACTCCACGTGCACCCCTCAAGCCACAGCTCAATCCAGGGAACTTTTCTAGCTTTTTTTTTTTTTAGCCAAGTGCTAAAATTCCTTATATTTTCCATGCCTCCTGCAAGGTGCATATGATTCAGCACAGAGACCCTCTTAACTTTTCAGACCTCTACCTTTCTGTTTCTCCGATACTAGGAACTTATGCTTTTTGTTGTTTATGTTTATTTAAGATGAAGTGAAAATTGACCAAGGAAAGAGATGACGTAAGACTCAATTATCCATAAAATACAAGTTTATTGCAAAGTCCCAAGTATAATGCTTGGAGGTGTAATAAATATGTCTTATGTGGACAATTGAATCTTGAATCATCTCTCTCCTTGGTCATTTCTACTTCATCTTCTTTTGTCTTAGATTTCTGCACAGATTTTCTTCTTTATATCTTATGTTTACTAGCCACTTTCAAGAAGGCTGATTAAAGTGATTTACAAATATCAAAGTTGGAAAAGAATGCCAAAACTACCAAAACCATCTGTTGCAGCAACCTTATAGGTTTTCACTATTGTAAAGTACATTCTTTACCAACTGAATACAGTGTGTTCTCGTTATTTGCTAGGGTTAGATGCCTAAAAAACCCTATGAATATCAAAAAGCACAAATATGGAACCATTAATCCTAAGAGAAAAAGAGGGTTAGGTTCCTGTGTTTCCCTGTTTACTGTACACTTTTGCTAGCTAACACCATAAATTCGTCATTTTGGGTACCTTTCTTGTAAAGATCAGCTTGCTTATTAACATAACAACATAAGAATAACCTTACTGGGACAGACCAATGGTCTATCTAGCCCAGTATCCTATTTCCACAGTGGCCAATCCAGGTCACAAGTACCTGGCAGAAACCCAAATAGTAGCAACATCTACTCCTGGCAGAATTCTGTGCAAAAAATTCAAAAGTCTGCACACAAAATTTGCAAATTCTGCAAGATTATTTGACAATATTAAACAATTTTGCAAATTATTATCCAGAATTTCAGTACAATTCAGTATTTTCATTAAATTATACTAGAGAAAACAAAGAGCCTTCAAGTTTTTCTCACTTAGTGATTTTCTTCTAGAGAAAACACCTTTGTAAAAGCCCACCTTAATGAAGTTTGGTTGGTTTGTTTTATAGTACTTCACTTTGCCTTTATGTTGTTAAAAAACATTTCTGAAAGCTGACATATTTCAATAAATTCGGAACAAAAAACTATTTTCTATCTTTTGTTGTCTGAGCAGTTTATTTTTCCATTCACTTAGGTCCCAGATTCCCTTTTCCGTATTTGTGTGTGTGTGTGTGTGTGTGGGGGGGGGGGTTCTAACTGTCTTCCCAAGATTGCCTGTCCATTTTACATTTTGCCCCTATCTGTCCTACCCAGCATCTGTTCCCCCTGAGCTTCTCCCCTCTGTGTCCCTCTCCATTCCTTTACATCCATCATCTCTCTCTCAGAATCACCCCTTTTCAAGCAACGTCCCTGTGTCTAGCAGTACTTCTGTGCCCCTGACTCAATGCATTCTCTCCCTCTCCGTGCCCAGCATTATTTCAGTGTTCTTGTCTCTACACTCAGTCCCCATCTAGGATTTCTTCTTTTCGTTTCTGTGCCTCTCAGTGTACAGGATCTTCCACCCCTGAACCAGCCTCTCTCCCCTACCTTCTCAAGTCTGCATTGCTCACTCATCCCTCTCACTCTCCTTTATCCTTCCCAAGTCAAAATCTTACACCCTGCTCCCTGAGCCAGCATCTCTCTCCGATTTCATCCCTAGCCAGCACTGCCTTCTCTCTATCCTTCCCGAGACAACATGTCTCTCAACTCTATACAGGATTTCATCCCTAGCCAGCAGCCTTCTCCCTATCCTTCCCGATACAGCATCTCTCTCAACTCTGTAACCCACCAGCCAGCACTTCTCACTCGACCCCACCAGCCAGCATTTATTACCCCATCCCTCCGTAGTCAATATCTCCTACCCTCTCTCCACAGTCACTAGCGATGCCAATTCCTCTGGCAACATGCCACCAGCTCTGCAAGCTTCCATCTACCATGGTCCCGTCTGAAGAAATAAGAAGTGACATCATCGAGGGCAGGAAAACAGTAGAGAGAAGCCTGCAGAGCCTGCGCAGATTCTGCACAGAAACAGGTAATTCTGCGTGCCTGGGGAATTCCGCACAAATTCTGTATTACACAATTGCACAGAATTCCACCAGGAGTAAACATTTCATGCTATGGATCTCAGAGCAAGCAATAGCTTCCCCCACATTTGTTTCAATAGCATACTATGGAATTTTCCTCCAGGAACTTGTCCAAATCTATTTTAAAACCAGCTACGTTAACTGCTGTTATCACATCCTCTGGCAACATTTTCAGAGCTTAACTATTCTCTGAGTGAAAAATTATTTCTTCCTATTGGTTTTAAAAGTATTTCCCTGTAACTTCATCAGGTGTCTTCTAATCTTTATAATTTTTGATGTAGTAAAAAAAATTATTCACTTTTGTAGACTTCAAGCATATCTTCCCTCAGCTGTCTGTTTTCTAAGCTGAAAAGCCGTAACCTCTCCAGTCTGTCCTCATATGAGAAGAATTCCATCCCCTTTATCATCTTGGTTGTTCTTATTTGAACCTTTTCTAATTCCGCTATATCTTTTTTGAGATACAGTGAACAGAATTGAACGCAATACTCAAGGTGAGATTGCATCATGGAGACTAACATTCTTGTCTTATTTACCATCCCTTTTCTAATAATTCCTAGCATATTGATTTCTTTTATGGCCATTGCCGCACATTGGGTAGAAGGTTTCAGCCTATTGTCATATTGTCTAGGTGGACCCTAGCATCTAATAACTATGATTTGGGTTATTCTTCCCAATATGCATCACTTTGCATTTGTCCACATTAAATTTCATCTGTCATTTGGATGCCCATAGAGAATTAGAGAATGACACGGGGACAAATTTGTCCCTGTCTCCGTGGGATCTATCTCCATCCCCATCCAGTCCCCACAAGTTCTGTCCCTATCAGCATCGAAACACTTTAAAATCATAAGTGTTTGAGGCTTGTTAAGATGTAGACAGAGCTTGCAGGGACAGGATAGAACTCGTGGGTATGGGATGAAGATAGATACCACAGGGACAGGAACAAATTTGTCCCCATGTCATTTTCTACTTCCAATTTCTTAAGGTCTGCCTGCAATTTTTACAGTCTGCATGCGTTTTAACAATTTTGAACAGTTCAGCATCATCTATAATTTGTTTTTTTGTAAAAACAGTCTTTTGGTGTAACAGTACTCATGAACAGCTCTATGAATATCTTCATCTTCATGGGAACACACTTGTGTATGACCATAACTAAGCAAAAATGCACATGAATAGAGAAAATGGGTTACACTTTATTTTTATTGAATAAACAAATCTGTAAATATGGAACACATGGATAACGAGAACACAGTGTAAACTCAATGACCCACTTTGTCGACAAGTTTGCCTGTTTCTGTCTTACAGTTAAAACTGGTCAATTATTGTTCCAGTGGTGGAACAGTTTCACAAGCCAGGAATGTACAGAATGAATTTGTTTAATTTTTTTTTATTTTAAATCCTTTATACACCTTTAACCAAACTGATTTTCTATCTAGAATGGGCTTCAAAATATAATTTCCTAAAATATTTCTTTGCTCCTTTACACCTACTCTCCCACCCAAAAATCAGTCAACAAAATGGTTTCAGAAAGCAGATGTACATGAGAAAGGAACTTCGCAAGTTTAAGAAGAGATTTATTGTAATAGGTTGTATGAATTTATAAGATGTGCAGTGAACAGAAGTAAACGTAACACAAATATTCAATGTTACCAACTACGGGACCCTTTTATTAAAGCTTAGTACATGCTAGTAGAATTAGTGCCTGCTAAATGCTAAGAAGCCCATTAGGTATATAATGGACTTCTTAGCATTTAGTGTACTAATAGGCTAATGCTCAGAACTCCTTTGCTGTTCTCTATATCATAGAATAGGGAACGGTGCTGAAAAATAACTTCCTAAAGTTCAACATTAACAGCATGCAAATCATATATACACTATTAGTTTTAAGCATTAGGAAGTTATTTTTTGGTGAGGAGGAACATGCCTGGTATGTAGCTTTCCCCTCACCTTTGCATTTATACTGAAAGAAGTTATAAGAATCCACTTTCGCATTCCAAGGCCCCAAATTTGGAATGGCCTCCCATAGCATCTGCGCCAACCGGACACATATTACAACTTTAGGCAAATGCTGAAGACTCATCTCTTCTCTCTGAACCTATAAGTCAAAATGCAGACATTCTACTTCTTCAGTGTGTAATTCATTATTCATGACCACTGATTATAAATCTTACTGTAAACTGCATTGAATCCTTGTTGAAACTTGCGATATAGAAGAAAATATATGGTACGGTTCTGCACACGCCCAAACTGGCGAGCAGGGAGACAGAAGAAGACAGTCACTCCCATAATGCACTCACAAGCCCCTCTTCAGCTGTACAGTCGTGATTCATTTCCCTGCAGGTTTGGCTCATTCCCACTATTATTTCATTGGTCATGCTAGTATATATATCTTCGCAAAAAAGCAAATTTGATCATTTTTCCCCACTTCTGTCAAAACTTCACTGGCTTCCGGTGATTTCTAGGATTCACTTTAAAATGTACCTGCCTATATTCAAGATCCTACATGGCACTCTTCCTCCCCCAATTCCACTATCCTGGAATTCTTCGAGACCTGACAATATCAGATCCGCCCACAAACTTAAACTATCTTTCCCCTCGTTAAAAGGCGTCATGTTAACAGTGTTCCCTCTAAGGTGAGTGCATGAGCGATCGCTCACTATTTTCAGTGGCGTCGCTCATACGCTTTCTCCTGTCGCTCACTCGAGGGCGGGCGGAGGTGAGAGGAAGCGGCGGCGGCCTGTATTTTAAAGTTGAAAGATGCAGCGGTGGCTCCTCTCAAGATCCCCGACTGCATCGGACTTCTAACGCAGGTGGGGATTCGTGAAAGGAGCCGCTGCCATGTCTTCAGTGTCGTATCAAGGGGGGGGGGGGGCGGTCTGCCCCGGTTGTGCACCCGCCCTAAGGCTGCAGTCGGAGAGGAAGTTCGGGCCAGCCAATCGCTGCCTGGCTGGGCGGAACTTCCTCTCCGACGGCAGAACTGACGTTGGGGGATTGCTGGTCGGCCCGGTGGGAAGCAGAGAGAGCTTGGGGCAGCCGCGACGGTGGCTTTGGGGCCTGTTTCCCCCCGATGGTTGCTGCGGTGGCTTTGGGGCCTGTTTCCCCCGATGGTGGCAGCAGTAGCTTTGTGGAGGGTAGGGAGAAAGAAAGGGGGCAGGCAGGGAGACAGAAGGGAAACAGAAAAAAAGAAAGGGGGCATCAAGAGAGAAAAAAGAAAGAAAGGGCAGGGAGAGAGGAAGAAAAAGTTGGGTTAGGGAATGAGGTCTGGAGGAGAGGAAACATACAGGCTGAAAGAAGGGAAGAAAGATTGGATGCACAGTCAGAAGATGAAAGTGCAACCAGAGACTCATGAAATCACCAGACAAGGTAGGAAAAATGATTTTATTTTAAATTTAGTGATCAAAATGTGTCTGAATTTATATATGCTGTCTATATTTTTCACTATGGCCCCCTTTTACTAAACTGCAATAATGTTTATTAGCGCAGGGAGCCTATGAACGTCAAGAGCAGCGCTGGGCATTTAGCGCAGTTCCCTGTGCTAAAAACTGCTATTGTGGTTTAATAGAAAGGGAGGGGGGTATATTTGTCTAATTTTGTATGGTTGTTACTGAGGTGACAATGCATAGAGTCATCTGCCTTGACCTCTTTGAAAAAAACCCAGAATAGGAATGATAATTAACATTTTCTCAGCGTATAGTGTGCTTTGTGTTTTTTAATTTTATTGTTGGTAGATCATTTTGACTTGGTCATTTTAAAGTAGCTCGCAAGCCCAAAACGTTTGGGCACCCCTGAGCTAGAGCGTTGAAACTGTGTATTTCTATTTTATCCCCCCTTTTACAAAACTGTGGAGCGATTTTTAGCACCAGCCGTAGTGGTAACAGCGCTGATGCTCAGAATTCTATGAGCGTCAGAGCTATTACCACCGTGGCTAAAATCCACACTACAGTTTTGTAAAAGGGGGAGGGGTTAGTTTGTGACGACATATTCCATATTAGGCGAAGGTGTTTTCTGTATTCTGTGTGTTCGAAAGACATAGTTTTCTTTTAGGATTGACGGTGTAGGATTGACCTGTGCTGGTCTGGCTTGTTTAGTTTTACAATGGGTGTATTGATGTGCTGCTCACTGCAATATGTAAGATTGCTGCCTTTTCCTAGGTACTCATGTGCGACGTGTGGCTTGTTACTAAAAATCATGTTTTTCATACAGATGGTGGAGGGGGTGCCAAAAAATGATGGGCCCCGGGTGTTACATATGCTAGGTACGCCAATGTATGTAAAGATACCAGAAAGCTGGCGAAGCAAAAACTTTAAGTAAATTGTTATTCTTCTAAGTTTTGAGTATTTAACCCTCCCACAATCTCATGGGCACTCGTTTCAAGTTTATTGAGATTTTGATTTAAACGCAATATCAAATATTTTCAATGCGTATAACAAAAATAAATTTGGGGAAATAAATAAAACCATTTGGACAATAAACATACAAACATATCCATAGATAATTAAAAATACATAAGGAGTACAAGGATAAACTACATTTGTTTAAAAATGCATCCTCCGTGCCTGCTCATAAATTTGTGGAGTATGTAACTTGTCGCTCATGCATATTTTTTTTTGCACACACCTCATCAATCCTTAGAGGGAACATTGGTCATGTATGCAGGTAAATTAGGGAAATCCCTTTTCTTCAAATTCACTGAGCTTTGGAATAACCTCCCTGCCCCGCTGCGTAACCTAGGCTCATTCCAATTATTCCGAAAGCATCTGAAAACCTGGCTTTTCTCCAAAATGTAAAGCTATCTATTTAAAATGCAAAGCTAGCTATCCTCTTCATAACCTTAAATTTCTTATTATGTCCTTCCCTCATTTATTGAATTACCTGTAAACCGTGCCGAGCTCTATCTTTATGGAGATGATGCGGTATACAAACTTAAGGTTTAGTTTAGTTTACTATGTCTGCCATGCTATGTTTGCCACACTTGTAATACTATGCTTATCATGCTCTGCTTGTATATATGACTGTCTGCCATGTTAAGTTGCCATCCTATGTTTGTCATGCTGTGTCACACTGTGCCACATTTGTCATGTTATATTTTACCAGGATTTGTTATGTATGTAAATTTGTAACCCATTCTGAGCTCTCTTGGGAGGATGGGATATAAAACCAAATAAATAAATAAAATAAAATATTGATGAGTGACTATAACGGGCTCCTAAAGCTGCAGCTGTTAAACACACATGTTCCCTGGAAATACTATCCAAACCGCTCTGAGCTGTCATTAGGTTTCCTGCTTAAGGGCAGAATTTGATTTGTGTGCTGTGTTGAAGCAATGGGAGGGAATAGCTAAGTACCTTGTTTACATCTGTTTGACTACATCTATATACTATTTGCGCTGATATTCAGCGCCCATGCTGTTCCTCTCTGAACACTGTCTGCAGAATAACAGCAGCGCTAATTGCCTCTAGTGCTGGCGATGGGGCCCTTTTGCTAAAGTTTAGCACCTACTAACAGAATTACAGATTGAAGCGCAGAACCTATATGAATAAAAGAACAGGTAAAATTAACTGCTAGACACAAGTTTGCATTGCAACACTATTAACATGGGTACTCAATAGATACTCTATTGCACATATTTGTCAAATGTTATAGGAAACCATCTGTGAACTGCAGGGGCATTCATAGCATTGGACTTACTCATCATTTGATTAAATTTATAGATTTTTTTTAACAGAATGGTATGCTCATTTTTTAAAATTCTTATTTGTATTGGGGGTTTTTTCATTTGTAAAATTTTGGGGGGTATAAATACCTTTCTACAATGTTGAGACAGGAGACCCCATCCTGGCCGCCTACAGCATACAGGTACCCACCAAGAACTGCCACGCCAACACTGGTCCTGCATGTGCTGGTCGGAGCAACATCACTGCTCCACTGATTCGTCTTTGGATCATACCTGTAATGGTTTGTCAGACTGTTACTTTGAAGCTTAGTCAAGCACAATGTCCCTCACCTTTTGCTGTCTCTCGCTTCTTTATTTCAGAGCCAAATTTCCAACAGATAGAGAAGAAATAAGTTCTTCACAAGAGAATATAGATACTACCTTACTTATTTTCTCTAAAATCTTTGATTCCCTATTTTGATTTCAAAATTTTGAGAAATGCAGATACTAAGTATAGATCTTGGAGAAAGAGAGAAAACAGGCAAAAATAACCATGGACTGTGGTTGTAAACTGCTATTCAATTTAGGTTCTAGACAGTACAGCACATATTATTTCCTCTCATAACTTGTGTGAAAACAAATCTAAGAAACTACTGGGTAGGTGGAAAGAAGTCTAATGGGCACAAGACAAATGACAAGCTTTGCTACTAGTTAAAAAGTACAAACTGCGTGTACAGGTGCTATAAGGGGCAAACTTAGTTTTGTGGTTAGTAGATTATGCATTTCAAGTATGGAGTCAAAGAAACTCCAGTCCTCCTTGAGGTCTTGCATGGAAGACGACATGGAAGAAGGGTAAAATTGAAAAATTATTTTGGTTGTTTACTATGTCCCAGGTTTGATTGTTCTTCCATTTGGCTCCAAAATTGGAACCTGTGTAATTTGTCAATTTAATGCTGATTAAGTCAGAATAAAAAATGATAAACTTTCTTAACACCTAATTTGTTCCTCACAAAGCCAGTGCCACCCTACGAAAAAAAAAAATTGGAAATCCCACAATAGCAGGTATACCTTTGAATGGTAGTCAGAAGGCAGCAGTGACCAGTAGAGATCATTCCACTAGTCAGAAATGCTGAGGGATAATGCAGCATAGCTGATCAATTAATAAATAAGTCAATCTCATGGGCAAAAAGAGAGTGGCCTCAGCTAGAAATGAACAATATAATCAGATCACAGCCTGCCCATAGAATAGAAACTAAAGCAATGAAGAACAAAGTAATGTCTTGCAAGTCATAGAGCAATGAGAAGTGGGTAGGGAAGAAACCCAAGTCAAAAAGAACTACAGATTAATGGTTTAAAAAAAAGGAGGAAAGCAGGTTAAGCTTCCATAACCACAGTCTAATAAATGAAGGTCTCAAACTTGACATTTTTTCCCACAATAATCTCTCCCCATGTCACCTTCCTGCCTTCAAGAAATTATTTTCCTTCAGAAACTCTAGAAAAAAATACCACCTAATCTCTACATAAATTATAATCAACAAAAACTAGAAAAATATTGTCTATAAAATTGACTTATCTGGGCTAATTCCCACAATTTTATGCAGGAATGAGAAGCAAATCATACAGATGGCATATGCTTACATCCATTTTCACAGTTTATTTGTTTGTAAATTAGTCAGAAAGCAATATTTGGTAGGGTGGTAGTGAAGGATGCCAGTCACAGACTTGCCTTTCTACACTGTTAAGGTAGGACGAACCATCATGGCCTCCGACAGCATACAGCAGGTCGTCTAGGACGCTGACTCCAACTCCACAACGCCTTTTACTCATGGAAGCCACCATCCGCCACTCGTTGGTCTGTGGGTCATAGCGCTCCACACTAGAAATGGCATCACCGCTACACCAGCCCCCTACTACAGAAATCAACAAAATAGTGATTTAAAAGGGATACTTATATCCATTTTAGCAGGGAAAACATTTTTGGGACTTTAATGATTGTTGATAGCTACACAACTGGAAATATTAATGTGTTTTCTTTCCATTGCAGAGCCTACCCAAGAAATACCTAACCCATCAACTGTGATAAAATACATTTTTAGCTTTGTTGATCACTTTTGGTGTGTATGTGTGTGGGGGGGGGAGGGGCTATGAATGTTTTTACTGGTTTATCCATGCCACTGCCTAAAGTGCTTGGATAGTAGAATCCTTCTAGTTTCTTAAAACTGAAAAACTCCAAGTAGTTTACCTAGAGTAACTTACACTTTGGTTCAAGACACAAAAGTTTAGAGGAACTATATAAGTCCAGGGCAGGCAAGTCCAGTCTGAGTATCACATGTGGGTCACAAGATTTCAACATATCAACAATAAATATGTATGACCTTCATTTTTATAGAGTAGACGCAGTGTAAGCAAATGCATCTCATGCATATTCAGAGTGGATTATCTTGCAAAGTAAATCTGCTTATGGCACTAAGATCTAAATCATCTACCACTGCTCTAGCTTTTGATAGATATAGGGCCATCCAGCTGGAACCATTTGCAGAACTAAAGCATACATCCCCTGAAGCAGCCATAATTGAGAAAACAAGAGACCCTTGTCGGGAATGGATGAGTTTTTTTAAAGTCAGGAATGGATGAGTTTCTTTAAAGACTGTTTGATAATGACAACCACATTGGTAGGGACTGCTCTCTTTGGAGATTTGGAAGTTACTGGCTCCATTGTTTTGCTGCACATATCTGGAAACTCTTCACGTTAAGTGCTTTTTTTTTTTTAATATGATGCTTTGTTACATGAGGCATAGGATGTGAGTGACCATGTTTTGAAAATGCATTATTAAAAATTGTCTTTTGAGAAAACTTATTAAAATCAAGGATTAGTATATTATAGAGTTTTTTGAACCAATGATGTCATATGTCCTTTTAAGCTGCTGTGATTTCTGCTGAGGTCCTCTCTCCACTTGTTTAGTGCTTTTTACAGTCATTTTGATGCACTATAGTTGGGTGTTGCATTCAGTTTATTGAATATAAAAATAATAAAAATTAAGATAAATATGTACTCTCATTATAGTGTCTCTTTTACAGCACATTTTACTGATCCAAAGTATTCCCATGGCTAGAATATATATAAAGATGCTGTAGGTCAACAGTAACCTACACTTTGGAACCCCAGCACTGGTACAGCAGAGCCTGACACAAGAAGCATTGATCTTCTACCGTATCTCCAAGAATCTTGTCATCTAATACCTCTGTTACCCCAACACCCTTTGCCACTTGAAAGTGGTGACAAACATTGTGTAGGCATCACCTTCCAGCAATGTCTACACATGTGTCTGTCCTGGTAGCCACACTTCCACTGACTGCTGCTTACTTCTGGGCAAACACCCTTCCCATAAGCTATTTTATAATGATTTATGGGGAACCTGACCTCAAACAGATCCCAAAAAAGGCACTCAGACCACACACCCAAAAGCCTGAGATCACAAAGAGAATCTCATTTGGATCACTAAATCAACACAGTGCAAACAATATAGGGTGTAATATCCAGCCTGGGGTGGAAAGCGACTTGTAAGCTGCTCACAGCTGAAGGCTAAACTAATTCCAGATATTCAATACTGGGTCATGTGAAGCTCCTAGAATTGAATATCTGGGTATGTGGCCCGATCCAGAAGTTAACAGGGCACTGGCTGATATTCAGATTGGTGCCCAGTTAACTCGGTGCATATGAGGAAAGACTAAAATGGTTAGGGCTCTTCAGCTTGGAAAAGAGATGGCTGAGAAGAGAGATGATTGAAGTCTCCAAAATCCTGAGTGGAGCAGAACGGGTACAAGTGGATCAATTTTTCACTCCATCAGAAATTTCAAAGACTAGAGGATACTCAATGAAGTTACAGGGAAATACTTTTAAAACCAATAAGAGGAAATTTTTTTCACTCAGAGAATAGTTAAGCTCTGGAACGCATTGCCAGAGGTTATGGTAAGAGCGGATAGCGTAGCTGGTTTTAAGAAAGGTTTGGACAAGTTCCTGGAGGAAAAGTCCCTACTCTGTTATTGAGAAAGACATGGGGGAAGCCACTGTTTGCCCTGGATCGGTAGCATGGAATATTGCTACTCGTTGGGTTTTGGCCAGGTACTAGTGACCTGGATTGGCCACCATAAGAACGGGATACTGGGCTTGATAGACCATTGGTCTGACCCAGTAAGGCTATTTTTATGTTCTAACTGCAACTGAATTGTCTCTCAGCATCACATCACTATCTCAGAACATAAGAACATAAGAAGCGCCATCTCCGGATCAGACCTTCGGTCCATCAAGTCCGGTGATCCGCACACGCGGAGGCCCTGCCAGGTATACACCTGGCTTACCCTATAGCCAACCATATCTTTATATGCCTCTCTCAAGGAGATATGCATCTAGTTTGCCCTTGAAGCCTAGGACTGTCGATTCTGCAATAATCTCCCCTGGGAGAGTATTCCAGATGTCAACCACTCTCAGAGCAGCTAGAGATTGACCCTATCATCTACTGACTAGTGCTGCCCGATTTGCCAATTTTAATTGATTCAGGGGGTTTTTTTTGTTGTTTTTTTTTTAATTGGGCTCGTCAATTCATTCAATCTCCTAAAGCAGGAGCAGCAGTGCTGCCTCTTGCTGGCCTTCCACTGCCGCTGCTGCTCCTGCTTTAGGGGGTGAGGGGGGAGGGTCAGTCAGGAAGTGCTGCAGTGCATAGGTGCTCTTTGTAGTGTCTTCCGGCTTCCTCCCTGACTCACCTTCAGCTAATTAGAGTAGCCTGAAGAGAATCGTCGGTGCTGCAGCGATCCTAGCAGGCTGCCATCATCCTCCCCAGCACATTCTCTCTGCCGCGATCTCGCCTCTGAGGTCAGAGGAGAGGCGGGACTGCGGCAGAGGGAACGTGCTGCAGAGGCTGACAGCAGCCTGCTAGGATCGCTACAGCACCAGCAATCCTCTGCAGGCTGCCCTAATTAGCTGAAGGTGAAACAGTGAGGCTGGAAGACGCTACAAAGAAGTGGAGAATATGCAGGCCTTCGGGGGGGGCCCTGGTATAGAAGTACATGGAGGGGGGTCCAAAGAGATGTGCATATGGCGGACTGGGGGGGAGGGGGGAAAGAAATAATGGATCTAAAAACATTAGAGAGGGAGAAAGTTGGACAACAGGAGAGAAGTTGGACACATGGGATGGTTGGGGAAGGGGATAGAGATACTGGATAGGAGGGTAGTTGGGAAGAGAAAGGAAGAGATGGTGGACCCTGGGGTGGTGGGGATGGAGATGAAAAAAAGGAAAGATGCCAGACCTCTGGGGAAGGGAAGGGAAACGGAAGGGGAGGACAGAGACAGAAGATGGATGGTTAGCACGGAGAAAGAAGAAAACAACAAATGGGCAGGAGACCCTGACAAGCGAGTTATCAGAAGATGTTTGTCGCAGAGCCTGGGACCAACATGATTTGAATAATGACTATGTCAGATTTGAAATGTGTACCCTGCCCGAGCTGGTACACATTAGACCGCAAACATGAGCTAGGATTTTACAGAGAGGAGAAGTCTTTTTTTTTTGTGGTAGGAAAGGGCAAAGGGGGTGGGGTGGGTGAAAAGTCTATAAAATAAACCCACCAGGATGTTTGAAAATATACCCAATTGGGCAGGAGAATCAAATCAATTTGGAAAATCAATTCAATAGGCTTAATCGAATCAAAAATTTTTTTCCTGTATCGGGCAGCAGTACTACTGACTGTAAAATGCTATACTATTACACAACATTTATAAAAGGGATTTTAAGGGAGAACACCCAGTTCAGAGCAAGCAACACTGCAGACATGTGAAAGACCTCAGATCTAAAATCAGAAAATAATTCAATGCTAAGCCAAAGATTGGGTAGCAATGTGCTGAAGGTCCAGAACCAGGTCATGTGTGTCTAAGAGTTAGATAAGGACTGAGCACTGGAATAGTGCTGGGTGCTTTAGATCCTAAGAGAGACATTAGCAGTGAAGGCAAAGGCTTCTCATTCTGTAGAGACAGCAGATGTACACAGATGTCAGCAGAGGTTTTAAAAGATAGTAAGTTTGACCAAACTTAGTTACTCACCTGTAGTAAGTATTATCCGAAGACAGTAGGCATATATTTTGAAACATGGGTGACATCATGTATGGAGCCCTGGTACAGACAGTCAAAAAGTGTGCTGTAACTTTTAAGTCTTTTGAAGGTCGTTCATACCACATATGCCAGTTCCTTTCCACCTGCCGTCAGTTCAGTAAAAAAGCTAAGAAGCCAACTAGGGGAGGTGGGAAGGTTGTGAGAATATCTGACTGTTGTCCTCGGATAACAACTGCTACAGGTAACTATGATTTATCCAAGGACAAGCAGGTAGGTACCCTATTCTCACACATGGGACTCCCTAGCTGCCAGGGTCATGTCTCTGAGAAGAGGGTTACTAATAATGACCATGAACCTGGCTAACTAATGGATTGGTAAGGAAGTTGGAATTTAAGTAGAAAATAAAATTTTGTAGAACTGCTTGACCAAACTGACTAGCCCAGGGATCTCAAAGTCCCTCCTTGAGGGCCGCAATCCAGTTGAGTTTTCAGAATTTCCCCAATGAATATGTATTGAAAGCAGTGCTTGCACATAGTTCTCATGCATATTCATTGGAGAAATCCTGAAAACCCAACTGGATTGCGGCCCTCAAGGAGGGACTTTGAGACCCCTGGACTAGCCCATCTGGAATGATTCTCCAAACAATAATGTGATGTGAATGTATGAACTAAGAAACAGATGGCTGCTTTATAGATGTCCTCAATGGGAGTGGAACTTATCGCTTGAACTTTTTTTGTAATTGCTTATTTATATTCAACAGTGAACAACAAGGCAGCCATATAAGCAACACAAACACAGATGAACAAATATTAACAATTGTACCCTCCTGTCAATGCTTGAACTTCATGTGCAGTGACATGACCTTCAACATCAGCCCTGCCCAAGCAGAACAAAAGGAGATACAGTCCACCATGTGGAGATGGTTCTCTTGGTGACAGAAGCTTCTAGTCTGTTTGGATTAATGACAGGAACAGCTGTGTGGAACATGTGTGAGGTTTGGTACAATCCAAGTAATAAGCAAGAGAATGCTTACAGTCCAAAGTGTGACGTGCTGCTTCATTAGGGTAAGAGTGTGGTCATGGAAATAAGACAGGAAGCACTACAGATTAGTTAATATGAAATTCCAAGACAACTTTTAGGAGGAATTTGGGATAAGTGCAAAGAACTACCCTATCATGGTAGAATGTTATATAAGGTGGATCTGACACAAGTGCTTGAAGTGCATGGACTAGGCATGCAGATGTGATAGATATGAGAAATACTACTTTCCAAGTGAGATGTTTGAGAAATGAAGATACGAGTAGTTCAAAACAGGGCTGTGGAGTCGGAGACAATTTTGGATACCTGGAGTCAGAGTTGATAAAAATGTACTGACTCTGACGCCTGATAAATTTAAATTATAATTTAAAAAATACAGCAAGTTCAAATTCCCATTTCACAAACAATAGTCACAAGTAACACATTGTTTGCGAGCATTTTTTGCCGATCTATGCCGAAAACTGGGCAAATTTTTTAAATGTTGCATGGGAAATTACGTTTCACATAAAATAGATATAACTTCTGAACCATTGCTTATTTTTGAATAAAACTTTTAGGTTTTTTTCTTATATTGAATTCAATCAAGTGAGGTTGCATATGCATGAAAGATAAATGACCAGAAAATGTCCAAATAAAGAGATTCCAGCAGGAGTTTTTTTTAAGAATTAAAAGAAGTAGAAATGAACACTCATCGAAACTGACAGTAGAAATCATCCTTGTTTATCCCAAGATTATCAGTGATGTGGCTAGAACCGTAACAGCAAGTCAGTGTTGAAAGACTATTTTCAGCTCTAAAAATAATCAAGTCAGATTTAAGAGCTTCTATGAAAGAGGATCTGGCAGAAACAATTCTGTTTCTTAGAACAACACTACATCGAGTTAGTTTTGGATTGCATTTTAACAGCTATTCTACTCTACAACTATATTCCAAGTTTAATATATTTTATATTTTATAGTTTAATATATTTTATAGTTTAATATATTTAATATGTTTTAGGTTTTCCAGCTTTTGTTTTTGTTTTAAAACTACCAAAGAATGTGGTTCATATTTTTAAACTGGTAAAGTTCCTGTTCCTGATTTTTATGCATTCTATACTACTACTTTATAGCCACTTGATAAAAAACAATAAATAAAACCTTATTGTTTTCATTTTTTTGTCATTTGTTTAAACTGGCCAATACAGTAGAGCGTCAGCTTCCTAGCCAGTAGTTCTGTTGTTAAATGGCATGTATGTTGCCTTCCTTCAATCAATGTGGAAAATACAGTAGCATATTAAATACAAAGAAGTCGTAGTCATGGGTATCAGAAACTCCACAACCCTGGTTCAAAAGGAGGCTTCATTAGTGCAGAAAGGATAACATTGAGATCTCATGTAAATGGAGGAGGCTTGATTGGTAGTTTGGTATTTATTTAACCTACTGAGATCTGTCTTTTTTTAAGACCTCTTTTAATTTTTTTATTTTATCCTACCTTCTGTTTTTACCCTAATTGTTTCTTTCCCCGCTTATCCTACTGTTCAAGTAAATCAATATATCATGTTTATTGTTATTAAATGTGTTGGTTATTGTAAAACAATCTGCTAATTTTAACTGTTAAACCACATTGAAACTACGTAAAGGTTGGATTGTATGGAAAGCACTTATAGCACTGAGATGAACTCCAACTGAAGTAGTTTTGAGACCATAGATAGAGAGATGCAGAAGATAATCCAGAACCAATGGGAGAGGACAAGTGATTGGTTGGAGTGAGTTAAGATTACACCAGATTGAGAAATGTGTCCACTTGAAATAATAGCAATACCAGAGGCTTCAATAATATCTGACACTGGTATAGATAGTTGAAAAGCATCTATTAACAGAGAGAGCTACCACTCTGTGAGAGCTAATGAATGTAGATTGGGATGGGGAAGAGAGTCTTCCTTCTGTGTGAGCAACACTGGGAAGACTTGCAGTGTGATGAGTTCCCCTTACACAGAATTGTAGGAGTAGAGGGTTGAAGCGGCCACTGAGATACTGTGAAAATCATGGTGGCCTGTTCTTGATGAAGTTTGAGTAAAGTCTTTCTGAGTAGAGGTATTGGAAGAAAAGCATAAAGAAATGTGTATTGCCAGTCAAGGAGAAAGGCATTTGATTCCAAGTGACTGGAAATGTAGAGTCTGGAACAGAAGACTGGAAGTTTGCGATTGTGCTTTCTATCATAAGTTGAAGTTCATTTCCTTTTCCCGTCATTTTTGTGAATTTGAATTTTGCTTTATTATATAAGGATTTTAGATTGTAAGCCAGCCTGAAGACAACCTACTAGGTACGGGATAGTATATTTTTAATAAACTTGGAAGCAAAGAAATCCACTAATAGAGTCCCCCCAGTCCTTGAATATCTGGCGTAGAACAGTTGAGTGACCACTCGTGAGGTTATAGAAGTTTGCTCAAATTGTCCACTAAGATACTTTGTTTCCCTGCAAGCTAAACCACTTTCAGAAATATGTTGTGAGGTATCGCTCAGGACCAAATTCGAAACACCTCTTGGTAAAATGGGTGAGTCCCTGTTCCTCCTTTTTGTTCATGTAAGCACATAGTTACTTGGTTGTCTGTCTATACATAGCTACTTGGTTGTCTGTTTGAATTTGATTGAGAAGGCAATCTTGGAATGTGCATACAGCATTGTAGATTGCTCGAATGCTCAAAGCTCAAGGAGATTGATGTGGACAGCTTTCCTATGAGGATTCCAGCTGTGTATGTAGAACATCAAGAAGGGCTCTGCAACCGAGCATGGAAGCATCCGTTGTAAATATTTTTGATGTGGTGGAATATGGAATAGAAGGCCCCTGGATAGAATGGCCTGTGATAACTAACACTGAAGGGACTGATGAAGATCTGAGGTCACTTGTAAGCATTGGGAAAGTGCTCTGGTGGCTTGAGACCATTGGGTCAAGAATGTTCACTGAGGTTCCCTGAGATAAAGAAGGGCAAATGGAGTCACATGAACAGTGGATGCCATGTAGCCCAGAAGGTCGGAGCATTTGACATGCAGTTATGCTCTGAAGACTTTCTGGCAGATCTGGATTAGAGAGTTTGGAGCCTTTGTTGTGGTAGAAAGGCACAAGACTGAGCTGTGTCCAGAAGTGCTCCAATGAACTCTAGAATTTGAGTGGGTTGGAGAAGGGATTTCTCGTAATTGATTGCAAATCCAAGAAGGGCTAGTAGATTTACTGTTAATAGAGAATGACATGGTGACAGAATTTGTCACTGCGGGAAACCATCCCTATGTAATTCTTTAAGGAGAGAGGGAAGAATCAGAATATGAATGGGCACAACCATTGACCCTCAAGCCTTGATTTGAAGAATGCTGATGTAGAAGGACTGAGGTTGAGAGAGACACTAAAGAATGACACAGATAATTTCCCGAGGTTATCCACAGGGACAGGGACGGTGACAAATTCTGTCACTGTGTTATCTCTACTGTTGAAGTCACAGCCTGTTGAGCTTGATGAGGCTTTGCAGCTTTGATCAATCAGTCATCCAAATAAGAGAAGATGTGGAACCTGTATGAGCAGAGGGTTGCAGCCATTATCACTAAACATTTTGTGAATATCTGGGTGCTGATGCTAGCCTAAATGGAAGTACCTTGTACTGGAAGTGGCATGTTCCCATTTGAAGGTGAAGGTACATATTTCCTCTGGGGGATGAGAATGTGTATGTAGGCTTCTTCAAACTCTAGAGTCGTTCTTTTCCAACAGTGGTAATAGGGTTCCCAGGAAGACCATTCAAAATTTCTCCTTTACCAATTGCGCAGAGGTCTAAAATTGGATTAATTCCTCCAGTATTTTTCGGTATGAGGAAATAGTTTAAGTAGAATCCTCAGGCCCTCTCCTGCAGAGGTACTGGTTCTAAGACAGTGAGCAGGAGGGATGAGAGTTCCTGGTGAAAGAAGGTGTTCTGATGAGAGTTGAAACAGGAATCTCTTGGAGATTTTTCTGTAAATGAAGGGCATATCCTTGTTTCAATATTTGAAGGACCCAGTGGTCTGATGTTATTATGGACCAGTGATGGCAATAGTGGGCAATCTGACCTCCTATGGGGAGAGCTTGAAGAAGAGGTTAGGAAACACTGGCTAGGATCTGTAGGATGGGTCAAAAAGACTGCTGCTGTTTGGACTATAGTTGTGATTGAGGCTTTTGCATTCTCTGCTGCCTGGGGCATCTATGAGTAGGTGCTCAAGAGGACATGGAAGGTTGGTGTATCCACACTTGATATAATACTAGGGACATCTGGAGCTGGTGGAGTATTTCTTACACATCTGAGTTCACGTGGACTTAGAAGAGGATAGAGTAGTCATGCAATCCATATGTTTTTTTAAATTTCTGTGTAGCTTCCTCAATACCAGGGGTGTCCAAGCTTGGTCCTCAAGGGCCATAATCCAATCAGTTTTTCATGATTTCTCCAAAAAAATAAGCATGAAATCCATTTGCATGCACTGCCTCAATTATATGCAAATAGATCTCATGAATGATCAGTGTGGAAATCCTGAAATCCCACCTGAAAGGGACAAGTTGGACACCCCCTGCTCTATACGGTCTCCAAAGAGATTATCTCTTAAGCAAGAGATGTTGAAAAGGCAATCCTGTCACTGGCATCAAGGTCAGAGATTCTAAGTCATACCTTGTCAATGCATGAAAATGGATAAATCAAAAGTGTCAAAAATAGACCACACCATGTATTTCCTTGTCTCCATAAGATCATTGGAGAGATGTTGGTAGGAAATTAGATATTCTGAGATAATATATTGCTCATAGAGAGATTTTCTAAACAAGAGATTTCATGTAGAATATCATATAGAAATTATAATTCAGAATTTTCTTGGCTAACAAATTCGAATGTAAAGCATTCTAAGGATCTATCCAGAGTTCTACCCTCTCTTCCTGGTGAAGTGCCGGCATAAGTTCTGGAACTATTTGCCTTTTTCAATGCTGACTCCACAACCAAGTACTGGTGCTGTAATTGTAGTTTGTCAAAGCCTGGGCAAGATCAGATCCTATATAAGGTGTCTAATTTGTGTGGGGCTACTGGAATGGAGAGTAGTTACTCTCAATTTTTAAACAAGGCCTCTGTCATTAAATTATGAAGAGGTAATATGACACAATCCTTGGGCTACTCTTTGTACTCCAGAGTTTCCATTAGCTCTGCTCTAGGCTCCGTCTACAATTCCATATTTATAGGAAGAGTATGCCCTATTTGTCTGATGTATATTATGAAAGACAGGCTTTTTGGTTGGGATCTTCTACGAGGAGGTAGTCAGGTCTGAAGGATTCTGCAGAAATTTCTAGGTAATCAGACAATGAACGAGGAGATAAATCAGAATCATGCTTCTTGAAATCAGGCCTCGGACATGTAGAGCATCAAGACAGGTGTAAGGCCGAGCATCAGGGCACAGAATGGAGGAGAGCGTCAATGTGATCTTCTAGAAGAATGCCGAGAATGTGAAGAATTCTGTTCCATGGAGGATGAAGGATATCTCCTCGGAGAACACTGATGGTGTGGAGTCCAAGAATGGTCCCTCGATGAAGCCTTAGGAAGTTGCTCTGACTGGGCTGAGACCATCTGTGCTGGAGCAGATATTTGCACCATGTGCAACTGCAACATAAGAATATAAGAATAGCCATACTGTGTCAGACCAATGGTCCATCTAGCCCAGTATCTTTTTTCTAACAGTGGCCAATCCAGGTGACAAGTACCTGTCAGAAACTCAAATAGTAGTAACATTCTGGAATTCCGAAGAGTAACAAGATTCCAGAATCCCAAATAGTAGCAACATTCCATGCTACTGATCCCAGGGCAAGCAGTGACTTCCCCCATGAATGACTCAATAGCAGACTATGAACTTTTTCTCTAGGAACTTGTGGCAGCATTGGGATAATAACCAGTTATGTTTCAAAGGTCACAAAGCTATCCTTTATTAAAATTCGCTATACCACCTTATTTGCAGGGCAAGTCAAGGCGGTTTACAATTATAAAATGAAATTAAGAAAAATACAGATACACATGTATGTTACAGCAAATTCAGATTGCACTGTTCCCTTTCCTGCTACCACATTTCTTTAACCAGTATTGCCATTGTGTAACATAAATGGTGATCTACTGGCATATAACTTGTTATTTGATGGCTTAGAACCCATTGATATTATATATTTATTTTTCTAACATGGATGTTTATTCTGTATGCATGCAGTGAAGTTCTTTTGTATTCTGTTCTAAAATACTGATGAAACTTGCAGTGGTGTAGCAAGGGTAGGAACCATGCAGGCATCCAGCCAGCCAGCCTGCTTCCCCATTCACACAAGCAGCCAGTCAGTTTGTCTCTCTCCCAGCAACCAAATATGCAGACACCCAGTTGGCCACCCAAAGCAGAGAGGTGGCCACTCTTAACTCCTATAACAGCAGCAATCTTCCTGCATTGCTCCAGCACAGCAGATATATTCCAGCACTGTATTCTTCTTAGGGAATTTGAGCCATGCAGTGCCAAGCTTTCAATCTCACTTTCATGAGAACAGAACCAAATAAGAGGCATCCCATGTTTCCAACATGAAGACACCTGTTGATAGAACTTATCAGCTGTTCCATGGCAGTGCAGCAATGTGGGAGCAAATGAACTGGTGAGGGCTCCTCCCACCTCTTGGCTTATGCTTCTTTTGATCTAACTGTCCAAATTCTCCCAGGAATAAAATTCAGGTACATTATGCTTTATTATATTATAGAATGACAAACAAGGTCAAAGCTAGCAAAAAATTTAGAATGATTATACAATTTTGTGGAATGGAAGAATTTTAGTATGTAATAATCTGACTGTAAAAACAGCCCACAGGTAATCTATGATCTGGAAAATCACAGAGTAGACTTATAAGAGGCAATGCTATAACTGCAATTTCACACCCCTGGTATGAAGTGGTGTAGTAAGGAGGGGACGGACCACCCCGGGCGCTGGTACCTGTCCTCCACCACCTCCCATGCTCCATCCACTCCCCCTCACTGGTGTGCAAGTGCGCTACTTCCCTTCCCCTGTACTTCTGTAATGTTCCTGGTGTGAGCAACAACCCGCAACGTCTCTTCCTTTGATAACATAGTAACATAACATAGTAGATGATGGCAGATAAAGACCCGAATGGTCCATACAGTCTGCCCAACCTGATTCAATTTAAATTTTTTTATTTTTTCTTCTTAGCTATTTCTGGGCAAGAATCCAAAGCTTTACCCTGTACTGTGCTTGGGTTCCAACTGCCGAAATCTCTGTTAAGACTTACTCCAGCCCATCTACACCCTCCCAGCCATTGAAGCCCTCCCTAGCCCATCCTCCACCAAACGGCCATATACAGACACAGACCGTGCAAGTCTGCCCAGTACTGGCCTTAGTTCAATATTTAATCTGATGTCACTTCCTGGACCTGTCTGTGCCTAGGAAGTGACATCAGAGGAAGAGCCAACACTGGCGTGATTGCAGCTTGGGGGTTGCTGCTCACGCCAGGAACGTTACAGAGGTATGGAGGAAGGGAAGTGGCGCGCGCAGCAGGAGATTGGTGGGGAAGAAGCGTGTGAAGATGGGGGGGGGGGGCAGGACACTTAAGTGCTATGCCGTAAGAGTGCATGTAAGTGGTATATAGTGTGGAAATGCAAGGAGTGTATACCTGGATAGAGCTCCAACTTATATGCATATTACATGTGTACCTGCCACATTTACATGACTGCTGTTTTGCCAGGTCAGTGGCTGATGTAACTGCAGATATGTCAATGCTGGGTTAAGTTAGCTTTCTATAATGGAATCTAGGTGTCAAGATATCATTACAGAATAGGCTTTCACCAGGAATCGGGGTGCCTAAATGGTAGAACTCAATATAGAACTGCCTCCCCACACTGTACCTTTTTAACCCTTGGGCTTATCAGTAGTGACCTATAAAACTTTACCAATATTTGTTTTGAGCCACTGGAAGCCAGTAAATCATAAGAGAGTAAAATGAAACAGGAAAGACATTTAATGGATCATTTGCAGTCTGCTGGAAGAAAAGATTTCATTTTTATAAGGAGTGATGTTTATTGTGATTGCAGGCAGTACCGTGATTTTTTGTGAGAGCTAATGTGGTTGCTCAAACGGTGTAATAAAAACATTTCTCATTGCTCTAAATGCAGAATTGATGTACCTGCAAACAGCACTTCCCCACAGCGGATAGGTTTACGTGGGCGGGTTCTTGGTCCTTGCATCAGAGGGCGCTCCTGGGGCAAGAGGAGGTAGTTTTTTGCTTCATCCACCAGGTCTCTGTATGGAAGGATAAATGGTTTTTCTTAAAGTTCATACCAATACTAGGCATTGCTCAAAATGTTTTCATGTTTTCAAAATTCACATCAACATTACCCACACCAGGAATCAAGGCTTCTCAGTCAGAAAACTATACATTCAGATATGCTGCATAAATCCAGATTATATCACAAAAGAAATTATTTATTTATTATTTTATTTTTAAAATTTCTATACTGTTTAAAATCTAAACGGTTTACATAATGTTACATAAATAATTCTATAAAACAAATAATCCTCAGAAAATCAGCAGTGAAAGTATAAAAGCCAGATAAAGCTTATACAAACAATCATGAAAAAATTTTCAAACGTCAGCAGTCATGGGGGATCAATATCTAGAAAAAAGCTTTTACAAATAACAGCGTTTTGGGTAATTTCCTGAAATTGCCTTTTTCACCACAACTACATGAGTAGTAAAAGCTACTCATACACTTTTAGCCACTGAGTAGAGAAAAATTCAAATTGGAGAATTTGCCAAGGTTATTGCTTAGTTATCCAGGCCAATTCCACTGAAAACCATCCTCATTCTGCCTCTACTCTGTCTATATCCTTTCAGAGGCACCAAAAAAAAGCAAATATCATTTTATGCTGGTGGTAGAAGTCTATACTATAATGGATCCAAAGTTCCATTATAGAATATTAATATAACCTGGTATCATCAGCCCACCCAATTTAATAATATCTGTAAGTTACCTGTATAATTGGGATCCCTGCCTATGTTCTACCCATGCTCCATCCCCACTTGGAAACACATGCTATGCAAGATAGTTCATGTATTTACAGAACAGTGCTTAGGCACATTATAGACATTTTTGTGAGTATGTGCACACATAAGCAGCCACAAAACACAACAAAAATTCATTCTCATTGCGCTTAAAACGCTCAAGACATGTTTTTGAAATGCTCAGTCAAACTAGTTTTTGGTTGATGGTTAGACACGCGGCACCCATCATGCACTCAACTTCCTCATGCCTAAATATTTGTGTAGAACGGTGTGTACATGTTTAGATTAAATGCCATCAGCCTCTGTAATCTCCTCTAGGGTCAATTGGTGATTTCCCATCACAATTCAATGAACTTCATCAACCATTTTATTGGTTGTTGTCGTTTTTGGATGTCCGGAGCATCCTTCACCAACAATGCTTGTCCGGCCACGTTTAAACTCGGACGCTTTCACCATTGAAAATGAAGGAGACGCATCACTATATACTGTGTCTAACTCAGATGTAATTTCAGCAGACAATTTTCCCTTCAAATGAAGGGATTTTATTATCTCTCTTTACTCCCCTACCTCTACTCCCTTACAAAAAAAGCACACGCTTCCTATCGTATTCCATATTAGAAGAACTAAGGTCAGCATTAATTGGTGTTGAGGCTAATGAAATGAGATCTTGAATAATTACAAGAAAGCACCCTTGTAATCTGTTGACAGAGGGAGTATATTAACTGATCACACTGGAATCTCAGTATCCATTAAGCCAACAAATACAGAGGCATGACATACACTTTAAAAAGCACATGTCTAAGCAATGTATTGATAAAATGAGCTAAGGAACATAATCTATTCATAAGATTTCTGATGATAGCTACCAGAGTGGTAGCTCTTAATTGGCTCAAATGCATAGCATGGCTCCAAAGTACTGGAGCTGTGACAGTTCCATGGTGTTATTTGGGGTAGTTAATGAATCTCAATGAGTCCAAGTGATGACCAACTGTCTAAAGAGACTGCTTGACCTCCTCAGCTATGAAGCCTTTTAACAATCAGTTGCCCAAGCAGGAAAAACCAAGATTCCAGTCTTCTACAGATAAACTGCCACTACAGCTAAACCAGTGGTTCTCAACCATTTTTCGGTAGGGACAGACCTGATGATGCTCACATATGTAACACACTGCATATATGACCATCATAGACTTTGGTTTGATACAGTAAGGCAATTCCTTTGAATTAAATGTAAACATGTTCTGCACCCCCAGATATTCTATCTACCCAAAATAACTGGTACAGATCATAATTAGCACATTTTCTCCAGGAAAGTGACCATCTAGAAATAAATAAAACAATGATTTGTACGTCATTTGAAGTGTAATAGCAATTTTTCTCCAAAACCAAGCACGTTGAGAAATATAAATCCTGAAAAAAATACTAACTATATAGCAAATGTACCATACAGCAATAACACTGATTTCTATGATTCAAAACAACATGAACCTTAACCTAAGAACAAGCAGCACTACAAATATTACACAGGGCCTTAGAATATGAATACACCCACTACAAGTAAATCGGAAAAAGTGTGGCTGCTACAGATATCTACATACTAACAGAATATCACACCTTAACACAAAAAACACAGACAAACCCACAACAAATAAAAAGCAAGGAATTACAAATTTGAAATACAAATATGAAATACAAAAAACTGAACTGAGAATCCAAAGAAGTCAAACTAGGCATGTATGAGGGGCGTTCAATAATTTATCTACCTCAGTAGGAAAGAAAAGAGTTTTCAAAAACAGTTTGGGTTTCAATATAGTCTCCCGAAAGCTCCATACACTTCATCCATTTTTCCTGCCATGACTTTAACCTCTTTGAAAATAATTCTTCTATTTGTCCATCAAACCAGTACGTCACAGCTTCCTTGACTTTTTCATCACTTGAAAATCACGGAGAGATTTCTTCAAAACTCGGAAAAGGAAATAATGCGAGGGAGCCAGGTCAGAACTGTAGGGTGGATGGTTAAGCTGCTGAAACTCACATTCTTGGATGGCAGCCTATGATTATCATGACATGTGAACCAATGCCCCGAAACCAGATGACGATGCCCCAGGACCAGATGACATCCACCCGAGGGTAATCAAGGAACTGAAAGGGGTTATAGCTGAACTGCTTCAACTAATAGCCAATCTGTCGATCAAATCAGGAAGGATTCTGGAAGACTGGAAAGTGGCAAATATTACGCCGATCTTCAAGAAAGGTTCGAAGGGAGATCCAGGAAACTACAGACCAGTGTGTCTGACTTCAGTACCGGGAAAGATGGTAGAGGCGCTGATAAAGAACCACATCATTGATCACCTTGATGGACACAATGAGAACCAGCCAGCATGGCTTCAGCAAAGGAAGATCTTGCTTGACAAATTTACTGCACTTCTTCAAGGGAGTAAACAGGCAGATATACAATCTCAACCAGGTCACCCTTGTCTATTTAGATTTTCAGAAGGCGTTCGACAAGGTCCCGTATGAATGTCTACTTCGAAAAATTGTGAGCCATGGAATCGAGGGTGATATACTCACGTGGATTAAAAACTGGTTGGCGGATAGGAAACAGAGAGTGGGGGTAAATGGACAATATTCGGACTGGAAAAGTGTCACGAGTGAAGTGCCGCAGGGTTCGGTGCTCTTCAACATATTTATAAACGACCTGTAAATTGGTATGATGAGTGTGGTGATTAAATTTGTGGACAATACAAAGTTATTCAGAGTAGCGAGGACACAGAAGGATTGCGAAACCCTACAATGAGACAAACACACTCGAGGAATGGGCTGCGAAATGGCAAATGAAGTTCAATGTGAATAAGTGCAAGATGATGCATGTCGGTAACAAAAATCATATGCACGAATACAAGATGTCCAGTGCTGTACTCGGAGAGAGCCCCCAGGAAAGGGACTTGGGAGTACTTGTAGACAAATCAATGAAGCCGACCGCGCAATGCGTGGCGGCAAAAAGGACGAACAGAATGCTAGAAATGATTAAGAAGGGGATCACAAACAGATCTGAGTAGGTTATCATGCCACTGTACCGGGCCATGGTACACCCCCACCTGGAATACTACTTTCAACACTGGTCACCGTACATGATAAAGGACACCGTCCTACTCGAAAGGGTCCAGAGAAGAGTGACAAAAATGGTTAAGGGACTGGAGGAGTTGCCATACAAGGAGAACCTAAAGAAACTAGGCCTCTTCTCCCTTGAAAGAGGAGACTGAAAGGGGACATGATCGAAACATTCAAGATATTGAAGGGAATTGACCTAGTAGAGAAAGAGAGATTGTTCACCCTCTCCAAGGTGGAGAGAACGAGAGGGCACTCTCTAAAGTTAAAAGGGGATAGATTCCGTACAAACGTAAGGAAGTTCTTCTTCACTCAGAGAATGGTAGAAATCTAGAACGCTCTTCCAGAGGCTGTTATAGGGGAAAGCACCCTTTAGGGATTCAAGAAAAGGTTAGATAAGTTCCTGCTGAACCAGAACGTACACAGGTAAGACTAGACTCAAATAGGGCACTGGTCTTTGACCTAAGGGCCGCTGCGCGAGCGGACTGTGGGGCACAATGGACCACTGGTCTGACCCAGCAGCGGCAATTCTTATGTCATGAAGCAGCAGCATGCCTGTTGTGAGTTTTCCTCGTCTTTTCACCTTGACTTCCACAAAGCGATCATTGTATTGGCATAACTCTCTCCAGGTATGGTTGTCTTGTGTGAAATCCAGAAGCAAAAGTCTTCACTAATGTAATCATCCCAGAAGACAGTTGCCATGACTTTGCCTGCCTGCAGAGTTTTCTGTCTTGAACTTTTTGGGGGTGGGGGATGACTTGAGTTTCCACTGCCTTGACTCCATTTTGGACTCAGGATCTATGTAATAAACCCAAGTCTCATCTCCAATCATCAAATGATGAAAAAAAATTCACTTGGTTATTACAGAGCATCTCCACGTTTTCCTACAATACTGGAGCCTCACGGCCTTCTGACATTGCCTCAACATTCTTTGAACCCATCTTGCATTAACTTTGGATATGCTCAACTTTTCATGAATTAATTTCCAAACTGTACCTGCCGAGAATTTGTGTCTGACAAAATGAAATCTTTGACTTTCTCGCAACATTTCTATGGAAGTTGCTTCCACAGGTCATCTTCAATGGACTCTCTACCCCACTTAAACTTACATTTTACTTTGTAGTGTGAAGGGACAGACTTGCCATAATTTTCAGTAATGGATCTCCTTTGGCTTTTTCCCTTCTTTTGTGTGAAATTTTATCACTGAATGGTGCGCCAAATCTAGTAGTTTCTTACTTGATTCGCATGTGGACTCTTCTGACATCCTGTTTCTTGGAATGTTAGACTCACACTGAGCCGCAACACACTTACTACTTTTTTTTTCATACTCAGGTAGATAAATTATTGAACGTCCCTTGTACCACAACTTGGGAGAAATAAAAACAGAAATGCATTTCCACTTCTACTAAACAAAATACACATTTCCTAAACTTAAATATATTCCACCTAATAAATTTAAAATAAAACTTTTTTCTACCTTTGTGGTCTGGGAATTTTTCTTTTTCAAAGCATACAGGCCCCAGTTTCTTTCTTCCCACTACAGGGACATTGTCAATACCTCACCTACTTCCGCCCTCAGCCCCCCGTCCCATGACTCCAATGCCCTAGCCCCTCCTATGGATCCAGTGCTTCACCCTCTTCTGACCTCAGCTCCTCCCCCCACAACAAATTCAGAACCTCTCCTTTGCCAGTTCCCTTCCTTCAGCAGTCAAACTCTTCCTCTTAGCCAGCAGCAGCAGTCATAACAAACTGCCTGGGCCAGCTGAAGCGTGTCCTGCCCTCACATATATAGGAAATTGTGTCAGAGGGTGGGGACAGCTGCAGAGGAAAAACTACGGCTCAACCCAGGCAGTTTGTTATGACTGCCACTGCCAGTGAAGAGGTAAGGTTTGACCACTGGTGGAAGGGGCTGGCAAAGATGTTGGGGGAGAAGGAGCTAAGGTCAGAAGAGGATGAAGCTCTGGATCTGCAGGGAGTGCTGGGGCTGCATTCCTGAGAGCAGAAGTAGGTGAGGTGCTGGAGTCCAGAAGGGGGCTGAGGGCAAAAGTAGATGCTGGGTAAACCCCCCCCCCCCACCTCCACCCACTGCTTTGGGTGCTGGCACTGAGACATATCTTGTGGGTGCTTGCAACACACACACACATACACCAGTTGAGAACAACAGAGCTAACAAATATGATATTTTGTAAAGAGACAGGTCACTGAGAAAGTAAGAGAGAGCTCGGTGTTGCCACTGGATGTCATTTATTGTGGAATTCAGGGATATTTGGTATAAAGATACAGTAAAACATTGTATTTTGCGAGTAACTTAGTGTGTGAGTGTTTTACAAGATAAGCAAAATGTTTTATTAAATTTTAACTTGATAAACAAGCGAAGTCTTGCAATATGAGTATGTACAGTATACATGCATCACATCATCCCAACTGTGCCAATGGTTCTTCTCTCTCTGACGCTGTGGGATTGTACTTAATCCGAGAGTAGTGACTGTTCTATAGTACTGTAACTGTACTGCAACAATGGCCCCTATGAAGAAACCTCATCTCTCCTCCCTCTAGTCTCCCTCATACCAGCCACGATTCTTTTCAAAAGTAACATGCAGGTTAATTTGTTTTACTATATATATTTTTACTTTATACAGTATTTTGTATTAAAGTTTTTGGGTTGTGGAATGAATTGTCTATAGGCTCCTTTTATGAAGGTGCGCTAGCTGTTTTAGCGCGTGCTACAATGCCGCATGCGCGCTAGATGCTAACGCCTCCATAGAGCTGGCGTTGGTATTTTCTGTGTAGCGCGGGGTTAGCGCACGCTAAAAACGATAGCGCACCTTTGTAAAAGGGGCCCTAAGTTTCCATTATTTCTTATGAGGAAATTCACTTTGATATACGAGTGTTTTAGATTACAAGCATGTTTCTTGAACGAATTATGCTCGCAAACCAAGGTTTTACTATATATGTTTCTGCTACATTATAGAAAGTCTAATGTGAATCTCAATCTTACATACAGCATCAGGTATTGAAAAAGCTTCACTCATCCAATTATACATATCATGCTGCTGTACCGGGCCATGGTGCGCCCTCACCTGGAGTACTGCATCCATGAAGAAGGATATGGTACTACTCGAAAGGGTCCAAAGATGGACGACTAAAATGGATAAGGGGCTGGAGGAGTTGCCGTACAGCGAGAGATTAGAGAAACTGGGCCTCTTCTCCCTTGAAAAGAGGAGACTGCGAGGGGACATGATCGAAACATTTAAAATACTGAAGGAAATAGACTTAGTAGAGAAAGACAGACTGTTCACCCTCTCCAAGGTAGGGAGAATGAGAGGACACTCTCTAAAGTTGAAAGGGGATAGATTCCGTACAAACGTAAGGAAATTATTTTTCACCCAGAGAGTGGTAGAAAACTGGAACGCTCTTCTGGAGTCTATTATACGGGAAAACACCCTCCAGGGTTTCAAGACAAAGTTGGACATATTCATGCCTAACTGGTGAGGTTGGACTCATTTGGAGCACTGGTCTTGACCTTGGGGCCGCCGTGTGAGTGGACCATTGGTCTGACCCAGCAGCGGCAATTCTTATGTTCACCCAGAGAGTGGTAGAAAACTGGAATGCTCTTCTGGAGGCTGTTATAGGTGAAAACACCCTCCAGGGATTCAAGACAAAGTTAGATAAGTTCCTGTTGAACTGGAACATACGCAGGTGAGGCTAGTCTCATAGGGCACTGGTCTTTGACCTAAGGGCCGCCGCATGAGCGGACTGCTGGGTACGATGGACCACTGGTCTGACCCAGCAGCGGCAATTCTTATGTTCTTATTACCACTTTCTACAGAATGTGGTTTTCTATTATGCTATCTCCTGCTAGGAGCATATAATACTGAAGCAGTAATGCCCTGAAGTTCAATTTATGTTCAGATATTTGGGCTCTCTCTAAACAACTAGTTTGGGCTTTTGGCTCAGGCTTTCAACAGGTTTGTATACTAAAGTCATCCCTCACATTGAATGTAATTAATTCCAATTAATTCCCAGAGTCTGCCTCACAACCAGCTAACCTTGATAGGTGCCCACATTGAACAACAAACAATAATAGCACCATCTTTCAGTAAAGAAAATTATTTTCCATACTCCCCTCTCCAACCAAAATTTGTCATTTCAGGCAAACAGTGATTCCCAAGTGGATGAGGATTACAAAGTTCAGTCCTGATGCAGATCTTATCAAACTGTAATCATGTGAAGACATGATTTTCAGAGATCGGGCAAACATACCTACATTCTTCATCGCTTTTAATGAGAGGATCGGAGCCGACTGTTCCAACCAGAAACTTAGGACTAAGTAGTGGCAGACGAACATGTTGAAGCACCTAAGATACAAAAGGAATTATCTGTTACATTTATATCCTCACATTTTTCTAGATATAAAGATTATATATTATTTGTTCAACTAAAGTACCATGGCTAGGGAGTGGGGAAGAAGGAAATAAAATTCTAGTATTGTTTGTGTCCTCAGACCTCTTTTAAATTTAATTGTGACTCATGAACAACTGCCTGAAGAGACATTTGGATTCTTATTTGGTTAATGCATTAAAGCTATGATTATTTTAGGAAACCTGAACCAGAATCAGGCAAAAATCATGTTGGGTCCAGAAGTGGGAAAGCCATGTGGTGTTGAGAATCAAAGTATATTGTATGCTAACTCAGGAGAGACTGGATGGGTATGAGTCCAAAACAAATCAGGCCAATGTAAATAAGAATGTGGCAAACATATTAATTGAGGTGAGGAAGTTATTAATGTGGGCTACTGTTTTATGCACTGAGACCTTGTTACATCTTAAAGCCCACAATAAGAATGTCTTAACTGTAGCTCATATTGATAACTATGCATTTAAATATTTACCCCCTCCCCTTTTACTAGACCGTGATAGCGTTTTTTTAGCACAGGGAGCCACGCTACTCCAGAAGCTCATAGGAGCTCCCTGTGCTAAAAACGCTATTGCAGTTTAGTAAAAGGGGGGGTTAGTGACAGATTTTTCACTTCTGCTTAAATTTGAAGTTAACCTCACATACACTGGAATTGTATGCTGAAAAGAAAGTGAAATTGATTTTTGCGTTAAAAGCCTTTGATTTTTACTGGCTGAGAGTTAGGAAACCAAACACAATTCTATCTAATTTGGAGTTTGTATACACTTTGCAAGTTCCTGTGGTCTCGCGGTTGCCGCGAGAACTCATGGCAGCCATTCAGAGAGCGGATCTGCACAGGGCAGGAATGCGGAAAGATCACTCCTGTCTCCAGGGAATTGAAAGGTATGTTGGAGAGGCAGGAGGGAGGTAAAAGTTGTTACAGTCAGCCAGGACAGGAGGCGGGAAGTATCCCTCCTGTCCTGGCCCACCACTGGCCCACCAGGACTTACAGCAGGCCCAGTGGAGGCCTACAAGGCATTGGGAGGGAGGGAAGGAGAGGAGACAGGGTACAGGGCCAGGAGGGAAGGGTGACAGAATGCAGAGCCTGTTAGGGAGGGAGGGAGGGGGCTAGGGTGCAGAGCCTGCCAGGGGAGGGCACTTGAATATTAACAATCCCACCCCCATTTATATTTGGCTCAGCTTATATTTGAATATATATGGTAATTAAAATATAACAATATACCAGGACAGAGGATTTTGCTACTCACTCATCCTTCCTGGACAAGCCCATTCCTTTTTTTTTTTTTTAGTTCAAAAGATTTTTATTAGGTTTTATATAAATGAACAGAACATAAATAAGAATATAAAATGAAACAATGAACTTCTGTTCATATACATAGATAAAGTGAATTTCCTTAAGTGTCAATATAAACGATCCAATAAATCAAACTAAATGCTCTTCATAACAAGGAAAGGTCAGAAAGGAAGTATAGGAACAACAGTATTTGCATAGGAGAGAAGGAAAGGAAAAGAATGAAGAAGAGAAAGGAAAAGGAGAGAGAGGAAAGTCTGAAAGGAAAGAATTGAAAAAATAGAAGTGGTCAGCTAAGTAGAATGAATAAATTAGTCAAGAAATTTCCAAGGTGAAGAGGGACTTGAGTAGTATGAAGATAATTTGGATATACATCGGTTTTCAAAAGCATTCATATTTTTGATATAAGCAAAGAGAGTTCCACCAGAAGGTATAATCCAGCAGATCGGCCAATTTCCAATTCTTGAGTATGTGCATAATGGCAGTGGTGATCATCACAACTATAAATCGTGAAAGGCAGATCGATGAGGCAAAACAAGGATGTTGGGATCGAAGGATGACAATGTCTAATGAAATGTCTTCAGTACAAGATAGTAGTCCAAATGCGAGACCAGAAGAGTCGAATGGGCCAATAGGAAAATAACATATGATCCAAGGAACCTTCATCTTCAGAACAATGCCAGCACTTCGAATTGTATTTTAACTTGGCTTTCCACATACGAAGGGGAGTCCATATTGCATGCCACATGAGGAAGTATAGTGATTGTGAAACTCTGGCAGAGAGGAGAGGACGGTTAGTCGTGGACCAAAAAGAGTTCCAATCAACTTCCGAGGGAGGAATGGTCAGCAAGGTTTCCCAGTGATGCATAGATTGAGACGAGAAAGAATGGCGACCATCTCTCAGGATATGGTAGAAGGTGGAAATCGCTTTTCCTGAAGAGACGACTAAGGTAGTCCAATGGGCTAAAGAGGACTCAAAAATTTTGTTGTGTGGGAGTAAGGTCACAGTAGCAAGAGTCGTAGTGAGAGTGATCCATTGTGGATGACGAGCTTGAAGAGAGAGGTATTAAATACTTAATTGCAAGAAAGGAGTCACTTGGTCGTTACAAAAGAGCTGAGATACAGACCAAAGACCGTCCCTCTGCCATTTCTTTCAAGAGAAAGTTTTTCCATTATGCTTAAGTTTATGATTGTCCCAAAGAGACATATCTGGGCAATTATAAAAGGAAACATCAGCCATTGCATCTACAATACGAAGAACTTGCTGTGTTGCACTCAGTAAGGAATACGTCTTAAGTTTTTTAGGAATGTTCATAGTGCCTAAAATGCGTAGAGGATAAGGAGCACATATAAATGTCTCAAATTCCAGCCAGGTAGGGAAATTCTTAGGGGGTGGGGTATGGATCCAATAAGCGCCGTATTTAGCCAGAGATGCTGTTTGATATAAAGAAAAGTCAGGAAGATTCATACCACCGTTTAATTTGGAGGCCATCAATTTAGATAAAATGATACGAAGTTTTTTGTTATTCCAAATAAAGGTAGACAATTTCCCATTAATCCATTCAAATAGAAATTTCTTACATCGGAAAGGGTAACATGGACATTATATATAGAATTTGTGGGGCAAGAGTCATTTTAACCGATGCTATTCTACCCCACCAAGATAAGAACAGAGGGGGCCATTTGGTTGTAGAGTTGGTAATAATATGTCTAATCCTATCCACATTGAGCTCCATGACGTAATACGGATCTTTGTGAATCAGTATATCTACATATTTAATTGCTTTAGATGACCATGTAAATGGAAAAAGAGACAAGTCCGTCATGGTGATGAGGTTATTTAGTGGGAAAATTTCCGATTTATCCCAGTTGACAAGGTATCCTGAGAAAGGGGAATAGTGTGCGACTAGATTGATGAGGGCAGAAAGGGAGGTGAAAGGATTCCTGATGAAGAGAAGGACATCATCTTCATAAGCAGCAAGTTTGATATGTCTGGGGTGAGAAGGTATACCTGAGATTGAAGTGCAGTCTCGAACGGATGCTAGAAGGGGTTCAAGTGTGAGATTAAATAGGAGTGGTGAAAGGGGGCATCCCTGTCTGGTACCCCTGAAGAGTGAAAAACTATTAGAAAGGGAATTATTAATGAGGATACGTGAAGAAGGTTGCCAGTAAATAGTTTTGATCCATTTGATAAAATAGTACCGAAATTAAATCTATGTAAAACCCATAGTAGGAATGGCCATTCAACACGGTCGAAGGCTTTTTCAGCATCAATGGCCAGACGGGTTCTGAGAGATGTTTAACATGAGCATTAATGTGATGAAAGAGCCATAGGTTATCACCAATATAACGATTTTTAATTAATCCTATTTGATCTTTATGGATTAGAGAGGAGATAATCTTGTTAAGTCGGAGTGAGAGTATTTTAGCCAAAATTTTATAATCCAAATTGAGGAGGGATATTGGTCTAAAGTTTTTAACAAAAGTGGGGTCTCTGTCCGGTTTCAGAAAGACCACTAAAGTAGCTTCAGCAAATTTAAGCTGTTTTTCAGGGGAGCTATGGATGAAATTGTAATAGTCAAGGAGATGAGGGGTCAGGAGGTCATTAAATTTTTTTAGGAATTCATTGGTATATCCATCAGGACCAGGAGCTTTATTATTGGCTAGAGAAGATATGGCGAGGAGAATTTTGGAGAAAGATATGGGAGATTTCAAGTCCGATTTGGAAGAATCACTTAGAAGAGGCAGGTCGATGTTAGCTAGAAATGAGTCAATGTCAGAATCAGAAGATGTAGCTTCAGATTTGTATAGGTTAGTGTAGAAGAATTCAAATTGAGAAGCAATATCTGCATTAGAGGTTACAATTTGACCAGAGGAGGTTTGTATGGAAGAGATATTCTGTTTTTTTTATCTTGTTTTAAGATATCTAGCAAGAGGTTTACCCATAAGATTGTCTCCTAAATAGTGACCAGATGCATGTAAAAAAAGATCTTGTCTAGCTTTATAGGATGAGAGGGAGTTGTGTTCATATTTAAGTTTCAGGAGATGCTGGTAGGCAAGAGGGTCGGAAGTGATCGAGGATGTGTTTCGATTCTAATTGTTTGATGGTCATTTCTAGTTTTTTTTCCTTCTTCATTAATTTTTTTTTTTCTTCCAAGAAGAAAGCCTTCCCCGCAGAGGGAAAGCCTTCCCCGCAGAGGGAGATTTATAGGCCTCCCAGATAGTGGAGGGGCAGATCTCCGGATCACTAGTGTTAAAGGTAAAAAATTCCGCAGTGAAATCTCAAACTTTTCTGACAATATCATCAACCAGAAGAAGGTGATTATTAAATCTCCAAGAAGTAGTTTGTGTCTTTTAAGGGGATATTGTGAAAAGAAGGGAAATGGATGCATGGTCAGTGAGGGTGATTGGATGTATGATGACATCCGTCACAGAGTGAATGAGAGGAGAAGAGAGGATAAAGTAATCGATTCTAGTGTATGTGTTGTGGGGGGAGGAATAGTGGGAATATTCCTTACCTTTGGGATTGAGGAGTCTCCATGGATCGATTAAGGAGAAATTGTCTATGAGGTTATGAAGTTCTAGATAAGTTTTGGATTTGGCAAGCTTACATAGTGATGTTCTATCTAACAATAAATCTTGAATTTGATTAAAATCACCACCTATAATAAGGAGGCAAGAGTCAAAATCTAAGAGAATTTGTTGGAGATTCCTGAAGAAGTCTGGGTCATCAGAGACTGGAGCATAGATATTCAAAAAAACATATTCAACTGAGTGCAACACAGCATGTACCAAACACTATCTGCCCTCTGCATCTGTTTTATGTGCTCGAATAGGTAATTTGGTGTTAAAAAAAATGGAGACAACATTTTTTTTTTCTATGGGTAGCTGGCGAACACAAGTGGGATGTGAATCCCTGAATGTGGAATTTAGATGCAGCTGCGGAGGGAAGATGGGTTTCCTGTAAAAAGATGACATCAGGGCATTTTGCAGAGATATAATGAGATATTTTCTGACGTTTAATGGGATGATTAAGCCCATTAACATTGTGAGATATGATATGCAAATCAGCCATGGTTCATATTATAAGATGTTGTAAAATATGAATCAGAGCAATGATCAGTGAAAATGAGTATATAATACCAAGTGTATAGGAGACCACTTCTGATAGATAAATAGAAGAGATAAGAAAACAAAAGATGAGACAGAAAATCAGAGAAAAGAACCCACTGCAGGGCTGTGAAAGAAGCCATGCAAGTGAGGTAGAGACACACAATTTGTGGGTGTACCTGCAGAACACAGGGGAGAAACACAAGTAGCGTGCAGCAGCTCTACAATATAAGTAGTAATGATTCTATCATGTATTCAAGCAGAATATAAAAAGAACATCAAAGAGCCATTCCAAGAGAAATAAGTCATTGCATTTTTAAAGAGTCCAAGAAAACTTTCAGGTCATTCGGATTAGTGTATGAAGAGGTTTTGTTGTTATACGTTACCCTCATCCTGGCCGGGTACATGAGACCATATGTCGCACCTATGTCCCTCAATTCTTGGCGGTGAGAAAGGAATTCTTTGCGCTTCAATGCGGTGGTCTTGGCTAGGTCAGGAACTATAAAAAATTTCCTGCCCTGATATAAAAGTTGTGGATGAGATTTTGCTGCAGAGATGAGTTGGAAAGCATGCTGATAACGCAGCAATTTCGCAACGATGGGTCTTGGAGTAGTTAGGTGTGGAGAAGGCCAAGAAGGAACGCGGTGTGCATGTTCAAATTCTAGGGGCGCTGAAAAAGATAGACTCAAAGCTTTCGGGAGGAAGTCAGTGAGGAATTTGATCATATCAGGGCCCTCAGAAGTCTCCGGGATCTGCTACGGTTCGATAAATCCTCAAGATCTCGTTGCAGAGCTAAGATGAGTTTTTCATGTTAGTCAATCAAAAGTTTAGGTGGAAGTGAGGCTGTCTGTTCCTCGAGTTTGTCGAGTCAATGTCTGGCATCCACGAATTGAGCATTGATAACTTCAATTTCAACACGTAGCAATTTAGTTTCTTCAACTTGCTCCTGTAAAACATGTTTAACCGAGTGCAGCTCTTTGATGAGAGTATCGAGCTGCAATTCCTCATGTTTAGGCACCATTTTTTCAGGCGTTAGGGATCGGTCTTCGTTTTTTTATCACTGGAGTGTGGTAAAAGACCGAAGACTCTCCTTTTGCAGTTTTCGGCGAAGTCATAGGTAGGATAAGATCCGATGATGTTGAAGAGGAATACAGTAGAAATCGGCTCGAATACACAACTATAATCTTTATTTAGAAGCCGTTGCGAAGGAGCAATCACTGCATGCATCTGCTCGACTCGTTCGTCAGGCTCCACCCCAAGCCCATTCCTAATTTAAAAAAAAAAACCAGCACTCTTATCATGCAGAAAGTATTTTATCAGTGCTAAGAGTGCAATTATCTGCTAGATTAGAGATGTTACAGGTGATTTTCTGAAAGAAGACTTGAAGAGGTTTATTTGATTCCTGAGTGCTATGCCTTTTGTGCTTGTGTTACCTATTTTTATCCCATTCTATTTGTCTTTTTTGTATGTTTGGAGTAAATTTGAGTGTGTTTGTTAATTTGTCCCTTGTCAGTCTTTGTAATCATTTTTTTCTTCAAATTCTTGAAAGGAAGGAATAGTAACTTGTGACTGGAATGAGAATAGAGTGCGAGTGTGGATGCGAGTATGAGAGAGGTGGATGGGCCTGGCAAGAGAGTGAATGAAAAGCATAGTTGAGAATAAACAGAATAGAAAACAAGGTGAAACAGTAATGGATGTACGAGTGTGAATTTGCAGGGGGAGAGAAGGTAGGAGGAAAGAGTGAAAGGGGGATAGGTAGGTAGCCAGGTACCAGAGCAGGAGGATGCTCTTGTTCTGTAAGCTACTTAGAAACCACTCACAGTCTTGAGCGGAATATTAAGCTTTGTGAATAAATAAATTAAATAAATAAGTTAGAAGGGGGAGGAAGAGAAGATAGCTGGGGTAACAGGACAGAAGAAAGGGAAAATGAGCAATGCTCAGGAAGGAAGGGACCCACAAGCCATGATCAAGCCGCTGAAAGCAATCAGATAAACACATTCAAGATGTGCATTTCACATTTGCTGTTATATTATACCAGTAGAATATGCCCATCAGCAGTATGAGAAGATGTGTTTAGTGCAGAACATTTGAGAAAGTATACAGATTATCAACAACAAGACCCTGAAGAAGGTGCAGCTTCAAAGAAAACCTGCTGAGAAGTGAAAGCAAAGCTGGACAAAACTTCTGATGTCACCAAGTTGATGTCACTGGAGACAACTGCATTTAATTCAGAACCATCATTTGAAAAAGGATAAAATACCATGTACAAGATTTTTGAAAGAGGAATCTGGCATTGTTCCTTATCACCTCTTTAATAACACTGGCCAACACTCATTTTGGTGCCCAGATCTGTTTCTGGGTGTATTTCACTCGATGATCCCAAAGAAAGCAGTTTTCTCCTATCACATCTAGTTTTTGAGAAACAGAACATGTGCCATATACCACTCTTCACTGCTTGCCCATTAAAAAAATCAGGATAAATGAAGGAAAACATATTTAAAATTAAAAGAAAAGTATATAACATGAAAATCTACTTAATTCATACCAAAAACACAAGTTTATGATACAAAGTTTCCAGTCATTTGACACACAAGAAGCTCCTTTTGTAAGACTTTTGAGAGTGGGATCTGCCAGGACAATCCTGCATAAGATTCCAACAATAGTCTGCCATCATGTGTGCATCCCATCTTCCTTGGTATCTGGCTTCCATTGTTTTTATGTCTTGGTGAAATCTTTCACCTTGCTCTTCGCTTAAGTCACCAAGGTTCTCTGGAAAGCGATCTAAGTGACTGTGCAGATAATAGACTTTAAAACTCATGTTACAGCCAAGCCTGCTGAAATGAAAGCACATATCATCTACTAATTGTGTGTAGTTGTCTTCCTTCTTGTTGCCAAGAAAGTTTTTCACAAGAACAAATGAAGACCAGGCACATGATTTGATTTCATTCATTGATGCTATGAAATGTAGGTCATTTATAAGTTGTCTGATCTGTGGACCATCGAAAATTCCTGCCTTCAGTTTTTCCATGGTAAGTCCAGGTAACATACGCGCTATGTATTCAATGCACAAACCGTCTTTATTCAAAGCCTTTACAAATTGCTTCATCAGGCCTAGCTTTATATTGTAGTGGTGGTAGTATGATTCTCTCTTGTGCTACCAAAGGTTCATTGATTACATTTTGTCCTCCACCCACCATATATTCCCTCGGCTGCCAATGTTCATGTTTGGCTCTACTATCCCAAAGGCATAAATTCAACCATATCTAAGAAACTAGAGCCGAAGCGGTCTATCCAATGAAATTTTCTGAATCAGCGCCCCAAATAATCCCAGGAACAGGTCAAAACCCAAGACACCAGGAAAAAGTTTTTTTTGTTGGCCTGTGTAATTGCTGGTTAACTCTTTACTGTCTTGCCATCCTCCTTTCTACTAGATCAGTGGTTCTCAAACCTGTCCTGGGGGACCCCAGCCAGTCAGGTTTTCATGATATTCCCAATGAATATTCATAACAGAGATTTGTATACACTGCCTCCAATGCATGCAAATCTCTCTCATGAATATTCATTATGAATCTCCTGAAAACCCTATTGACTGGGGACCCTCAGGATAGGTATGACAACTACTACACTAGATCATTGCATGCTGGTTAACTGGTCATTCATTTTCACCTTCTAACTCTCCTCTGCATTCTGAGCAAGCCACATGAAAATAAAATGATCCACATAAAAATCTAACGGACCTAGTCTGCTGAAAGAGTAGGACCCAACAGATCTGCATTTCGACAAGATAGTCTTCTTCAGGGGTCCCTGAAAGTCCTATGGTGGTAGATATATGGAAAAAGTGATATGTGGAAAGACATAAGGAGAGCGCTGCTTGAAACCAAAGCAATAATCCCAAAGCACTCTCTGAGGTGATCCTGTTATCTCAATATGTAGTTCCGCTGACCACGCTGCTCCCTGGGACCCTGGACAAGTCACTTAATCCTCCACTGTCCCAGGTGAGCTCACCAGGACAGATAGGGAAAAATTCTTGAAGTACCTGTGCTTTGAATGTGGTTGTAAAACTACAAAAAGGTGGGATACAAGTCCAAATCCCACTAGGCAAGCAAGGCCCACTAGGGTAGTTAGAAGCACTCGATTTTGCAAGTTATATGTATATGTTGTATTGAGAGCCTCATTTACTTCTGATAAGCTTGCTTGGGGAAGTGCATGCACATAATGTTTCAGTTGGAAGTACCCAAAGCTATCCAGAGGAGATTAGGGTAATTTTCCTGCAGGGTTGTAATGCTTTTCAAACATCCCTCCTCATCCAGCAGTTGAATTCCTGTGTTAGCCTATGTATAAGCACTTTATCTGTCCCTAGTTGAAAAGCTGGATTTTTCTACCAAGAGACTTTCTCGGTGATTTACTTTGGTGTCATACAGGCTCACGTTTATTTTTTTTTTTTTTTAACTTGAAAATCTTTATTAAAAGTTTTGTATTATACAAGCAAAATAGGGATATCAAGGCTCAAGCACTCCATAATAGTCACAATACAGCAAGAAGAAAACATCATTGCCAAACAGATATCCCCTGCAATGAATCACAAATCCCCCCACCCCTCCCAAGGAAACTGAAATATTCAAAGTGGACACCTCCCTGTTGTTCCTTCAGGCAGTTGTCCCCACATCAACAATCCCCCCAAACCCCCCAACCCCAGTAAACTTAAACCAAAGTATCAATCTTATCCATAATAACAGTCCAAGTTCGGATAGATGAAAAATAGTGCCCATGTCGTTTAGCAATGGAAAGTTCCATAGTACACAATTGATGAAACTTCAAATACCATTCTAACATAACAGGTGCCTCGGATCTTTTCCAGGATTTAGCAATTAAACATTTAGCTGCAGCCAATCCCCACCGTCGGAGTTTAGTTTGCCAAGTGTGTTCACACACATTATGGAAGCCCAGTAAACATTCCACTGGCACCAACGGGAGCACAATTTGTAACAATTGGGATAAACAGCCAACAACATGTTTCCAAAAGATTTGTAAAGGAAGACAATCCCACCAAATATGCAAAAAGGTGCCAACGGCCCCCCCACACCTCCAACACAGTGCAGAAGATCCCAGAAACATTTTATGTAACCTAGCAGGGGTATAATACCACCTGGTAAACACCTTGTAGGCATTCTCCTATATAAGAACACAAGAGGATGCCTTTCCCACCTCAAGACAAAGTTGGGTCCACTCCCTCTCTGAGAAAGAACACCCCAAGTCCCGTTCCCAAAGACCTTTGTATTTAGGGTGAAAGACAACTGAGCCCCTGAAATATTGATAGAGAACTGAAATGGGTTTGGGCAGGTTACGAAGTGTAAGCCATAGATGTTCCCAGGGAGCCCTCGTCTTGATCGATTCCCCAGTCCAGCCCTGTGATTGAATAAAATGTCGGGTTTGGGAGTAAGCTAAAAAATCCCCCTTAGGCAAAGCTGCACTCTTTTGAAAAGCCTCAAAGGACACCAGGATCCCCTTATGAAGGACATCCGAGAACGTCCGGAGGCCCTGACGCTCCCAGCGCTGAAAAACCGAGCTCTCCCTACCCGCCGGAAAAAATGGTTCATCCCCCAACGCCCCCAACAGCGAAGGCACCATCCCTGCTCCCCATTTCTTCCGCGTCTCCCACCATATCCGCAAAAGGTGAGTCAAAATAGGGTTTCTCAAAGTTCTAAAAACCCCCATTCAGATAAAGAGGACCAAATCAAGGATCGTAAAACCCGGTTACCCATTAATTGCTGTTCCAATTGTACTACACATTTTTGTTCCGCTATATCCCAATCCAACAAAATTCGCAATTGCGCAGCTCTATAATACCAGAACAGATTGGGAAGCGCTCGTCCCCCAGATTCACGAGGCAACCACAAACACTGACGAGAGATCCGAGGCGGTTTCCCCTTCCAGAAAAACCGGAAGAAGAGAGCATGAAGTTCTTTTAACACCACAGTCGGGAGCGGTATAGGCAGTGTTTGAAAAAGAAATAATAAACGAGGCAAAATATTCATTTTAATAACCGCTATCCGTCCCCACCAAGACAACCACAGTCCAGACCACCGCTGCAAGTCCACCTTGACTTGCCTAATAATGGGGGTATAATTTAAAGCGTACAATTGAGACAGATCCCGAGAGATATGAATCCCCAAATATTTCAGCGCCCCAGAAGCCCAACGAAACGGAAATCTCCCCGACAATCCCCTTTCTTCATCGGCAGTCAAGGTGATTCCCAACAATTCCGACTTATCCGGATTAACCGTAAAACCGGACACCAGACCAAATTCAGCAAAAATGTCTAATAAGATAGGGAGGGAAAGTTCAGGATCACGCACATATAACAAAACATCATCAGCAAATAACGCAAGCCGATGTTCCTGAGCCCCAATCCATAAACCCCTCAAGTCTGGATGATCCCGTATATGGATAGCTAAGGGTTCAATATACAGTGCAAACAGAAGCGGAGAGAGAGGGCACCCCTGACGTGTACCCCGTTCAATTGAAAAAAACACAGTGTAGTCCCCATTCACCCTAATAGTCGCCCTCGGTGACCGGTAGAATGCTCGCACCCAAGCCAGAAAGAAATCCCCACATCCCGTCCGCTCCATGACCTGCCATAAAAAGTCCCAACCCACCTGATCAAAAGCTTTCTCCGCATCAACTGCTAAGAGAGCTACTTTATCCAAAGTGTGCTGCGCCTCCCAGAGAAGATGCAGCGTTCTTCGAATATTGTCGCCAACCTGGCGTCGTTGAATAAACCCCGATTGATCCATATGGATCAGGTTAGGCAAGCATTTCCCCAGCCTGAGGGCCAAAACTTTAGCCAAAATTTTTGCATCGGTGTTCAATAATGAAATGGGCCGATACGCACCACAACTATCAGAATCTCTCCCCGGTTTAAGCAATATCGAAATACCCGCGTCTCCCATCGATGGCAGTATTGAATTCCCTTCCCTCACCCCATTAATAACCCGTACCAATAGAGGAGCTAGATTAACCCGATACTGTTTATAAAAACTATCAGTGTACCCATCTAAACCTGGGGACTTTCCCAATTTCAATCTGGTGATAACCCCCATTACTTCCCCCAAGGAAACAGGACTATTAAGATATACTATATCAGAGTCTCCCAGGTGTGGCAACGTCACTTTATCTAAATACGCCGTGATAGAGTCCAATTGTACCCCTTCCACTTTCCCATATAATTTGGTGTAGTAGGATAGAAAAACCTTCTTAATGGTCCCATCAGTACACTGCATTTTCCCCTCCATATCCCTAATTCGGGTAATAGCAGTTCGGGCTTGTTTCAATTTAATGTATCGAGCAAGTCGCGAGCCCGCTTTATTGCTATATTCATATATCGTCTGGCGCAATCTTAGTCTATAAAAGTCAATCTCTTCCATCTGTAGAAGAGAAAGTTCATGTCGCGCTCTCAGAAGCTGTGCAAACACTCCTGGGTCAGGAGAGCACTGGTGTTGCCTCCCCAAAGATATCAAAGTCTCCCGAAGGGATATAGTTCTTTGCTCCCGCTGTCGCTTAAAGCGCGCCCCCCATTTAATAAAGACCCCACGAATCACAGCCTTAAGGGCATCCCACAATATGGAGTCATCCACCGTGCCATTATCATTGTCATGGAGATAATTGGTAATAGCCTCTCCCACCTCCCTGTCCACCTCCGTATGCTTTAACAGTGATTCATTAAGCCTCCAAAAGGTCCGATGATGCCCCACATCCCAATAGCCTTCACAAGCTATCCAGACAGGTGCATGATCAGAGATATGTATAGCTTCAATTTCAGCAGTTCTGATTCCCCCCCACTGATTACGATGAGTCCAAATACTGTCAATCCTAGCATAAGAACCATGCACAGATGAATAATGGGTATACGTCCTTTGGGAAGGGTGGTGTAAGCGCCAACTGTCGATCAAGCCCAAGGAGGACATCAGGGCAAGAAAAGCCTTGCGAGAAGCTCGGGACGATGATCGAAACCCTCCCTGAGAGTGATCAAGCAGCACATCAGGAGTGACATTAAAGTCCCCCCCCAAATATACAGACCCTCCAACAAAGTTGACTAAATCATCTGTAAGAGAACCATAGAAGGCCGCCTGACCCCCGCTAGGACCATAAATGTTAATAACAGTGATAGGACGGCCCTGTATTGTACCCTGCAATGCCAGACATCTTCCCCCAGAATCTCTATATACCTTCTGAACAGTAAAACCCAAGCCCTTGCGGATAAGTATTGCCAGCCCTCCCACCTTCTTAACAGACTGGGCACTTTGATGCGTCCATACATTCTCAAAGTGAGAGGACCGCAAGACCCCCACATGCCTGGGTCTCAAATGGGTTTCCTGCAGCATACATATATCCCATTTTAATCTATTCAATTCACGATATACTATACTACGTTTACCCGGACTGTTTAGACCGTTTACATTCCATGATCCAATAGTGAGAAGTTTACTCGTACTCCCACCCAACCCCCCCCTCCCCCCTTACCCAAAGCTGACCCCCTCAGTAAAGTAGCCAACCCTTAGAAAGTGAAAAGTACCCCAGGCGACTAGCCCAAGCAGCTCCCCATGACAACAACACAAAACCAAAAACTGCAGCAAAACAAGCCGCTAACAAAGCTAAAGCGAAACATCAGTAAGTGCAGAGTCTCTTTCCAAGAGCCAGACCGGAGACGGCACACCACTCAGCACCTCTCCCAGTCCATGCCAATCAAAGTGGCCCTGTCAAAGAGTAGTCTAGATAGTAAGTCTTCTTTATCATCAGGTCCCCTGTTTAGCTGCTCGCTTGCCAGAGCGCAAAACTGTAGACCAAGCACCAGGTACTCCCGAAGTGCTAGCTGTAGCAGGTACTGGCACCGTCTCAGGAACATTCACACAACCCAGCTCTTTCATAGCTAACCAGGCTTCCGTGACCGTAGCCACCTTTCGAGACCTCCCATTGACAGTAAGCCAGACCCCAAAGGGGAACAGCCAGCGGTACTTGTGGCCACCATCTCTCAGCACTTGCGTGACCTCTTTGAACGCCCTGCGCTTCTGTAGTGTAGACCATGCTAGGTCCTGATAGACACCCACTTCCAACTCTTTCCAACGAAACCGGGGGTGTTGCCGTGCCAACTGCAAAATCTTTTCTTTAAGGGAATAATCCACAAAGCAAGCAATGATATCTTTAAAGCCAGGACCTCTCACAGGACCCAAGCTCCGATGCGCTCTCTGTAGTTTAATCTCCTCAGGCATCTCAGCTCCATCCACACCTAGGAGGCTCTGACAGAACTCTCGCACCACTGCCTTGCAATCACGATATGCCTCCCCCTCCGGGATTCCCTTAAAGCGCAGGTTACACCGGCGTGACCTATTCTCAAGATTTTCCACCTGCGCCTGTAGTTCCTGTAGCTCAGAGGTTAAATGGTCTGTGGATTCCTTGACCCCAGTAACTGTGGCAGACAGGGCCTCCACGTGCTCCTCAGAGGCTAACACTCTGGCTCCCAGCTCCCCCACATCCGCACGGAGCTCCGCCAGGGCAGCTTTTACATCCACTCGCACTCCTACCATTTCATCCTTCAGGTCCTGGAACCACATTTGGAAAGATTTGTGCACCGTCTCACTGAGCTCCCCCGAGATCGCAATAGTCCCGGCTTCAATCAGCTCTGCCGGTGCTGACGGCCCTTTTAAGCCATTTTAAGCGCGTCTCCCGCACTCCCCTGTGTCTCACTCGCTGTTTTCTCTCCTCCATCGCCGAAATATTTAAATTTATCTAATTTCTTCCGTGTCGCCATGGCTTCACCCGCGAAATGCGATCCTAATAAGAAGCGCGTTTTAGTGCTAGAAGCTGAAAAAGCTCTTTTTCTCAACGGCCCATACGGAGCTCCCGATTCAGGCAGCCATGCGCTGGGATGACGTCACTTCCCTCACGTTTATTTTTGTTGTGGTTTGCTTTCAGACCTTTACAAACTAGGGACCCCTGATGAAGGAGTGTTAACCGAACATAGACTGTCCCTTGGTTTGTATAAAGGTTGTGACATTATCTGCAATACTGTATATATATATGTATATATAAATATACATATATACATACATATATGTATACATATATACATACATACATACATATATATGTATGTATATATGTATATATAAATATATATATATACATATATATATATATATATATATATATATACACATACATACACAGTATTGCAGCTATATATATATATACAGTGGTGCCTCGCATAACGGACGCCTCGCACAGCGAACGCTGCGCACAACGAACTTTATGTCTTGATCCGTACAACGAACTTCGTTTCACACAACGAAGTCGCCCGAGCTGCATCCTTCCGCGCAGGCACTGCGCTTAACTGCCCTCTCTCCGCCTGGTTCCCTCTTGCCCCCCCGACTCCCCGACACGATCGGGGCAAGAGGGAGCTCAAGCCCTCTTGCCCCCCCCGACTCCCCGACACGATCGGGGCAAGAGGGAGCTCAAGCCCTCTTGCCCCCCCGACTCCCCGACACGATCGGGGCAAGAGGGAGCTCAAGCCCTCTTGCCCCCCCGACTCCCCGACACGATCGGGGCAAAAGGGAGCCCAAGCCCTCTTGCCCCGCCGATTCCCCAACTCCCCGACAATATCGGGCCAGGAGGGAGCCCAAGTCCTCCTGGCCACGGCGACCCCCTAACCCCACCCTGCACTACATTACGGGCAGGAGGGATCCCAGGCCCTCCTGCCCTCGACGCAAACCCCCCCTCCCCCCAACGACCGCCCCCCCCCAAGAACCTCCGACCGCCCCCCCAGCCGACCCGCGACCCCCCTGGCCGACCCCCACGACACCCCCAACCCCCTTCCCCGTACCTTTCTGTAGTTGGCCGGACAGACGGGAGCCAAACCCGCCTGTCCGGCAGGCAGCCATCGACGGAATGAGGCCGGATTGGCCCATCCGTCCCATAGCTCCGCCTACTGGTGGGGCCTAAGGCGCCTGGGCCAATCAGAATAGGCCCGGGAGCCTTAGGTCCCTCCTGGGGGCGGGGCCTGAGGCACATGGGCCCAACCCGACCATGTGCCTCAGGCCCTGCCCCCAGGAGGGACCTAAGGCTCCCGGGCCTATTCTGATTGGCCCAGGCGCCTTAGGCCCCACCAGTAGGCGGAGCTATGGGACGGATGGGCCAATCCGGCCTCATTCCGTCGATGGCTGCCTGCCGGACAGGCGGGTTTGGCTCCCGTCTGTCCGGCCAACTACAGAAAGGTACGGGGAAGGGGGTTGGGGGTGTCGTGGGGGTCGGCCAGGGGGGTCGCGGGTCGGCTGGGGGGGCGGTCGGAGGTTCTTGGGGGGGGGCGGTCGTTGGGGGGAGGGGGGGTTTGCGTCGAGGGCAGGAGGGCCTGGGATCCCTCCTGCCCGTAATGTAGTGCAGGGTGGGGTTAGGGGGTCGCCGTGGCCAGGAGGACTTGGGCTCCCTCCTGGCCCGATATTGTCGGGGAGTTGGGGAATCGGCGGGGCAAGAGGGCTTGGGCTCCCTTTTGCCCCGATCGTGTCGGGGAGTCGGGGGGGCAAGAGGGCTTGAGCTCCCTTTTGCCCCGATCGTGTCGGGGAGTCGGGGGGGCAAGAGGGCTTGAGCTCCCTCTTGCCCCGATCGTGTCGGGGAGTCGGGGGGGGCAAGAGGGCTTGAGCTCCCTCTTGCCCCGATCGTGTCGGGGAGTCGGGGGGGGGGGCAAGAGGGCTTGAGCTCCCTCTTGCCCCGATCGTGTCGGGGAGTCGGGGGGGCCAGAGGGCTTGAGCTCCCTCTTGCCCCGATCGTGTCGGGGGTGCCAGGGACCACACGGAGTCACCCACCGTACCACCCGATTCGGGTAAGCGCAGGTATCGGTGGGTGGCTTATTTGCGGGGGGGTGCCTTATTTTACATTTTTTTCTAAAAAGGGGGGGCTGTCTTATTTGATGGCCCTGCCTTATCATCGGGGAAACACGGTAGAAAAAAAAAAAAAAATGAACAGTTAAGTCCCAGTTTTTGCCGCTGAGACTCTGCCCTCTCACTGTAAAATTAGACTCTACTTAGTCTGTCTTTAAATTTAAAAAATGTGTGTTGTTTTAAAAAACAATTATGTTTTTAGATGTATCTAAATAAAAATAATAACCAAAAATTTATCTTTTTTTATGTCATCTTAGCATATTTTATGCTGCAGAACGAATTATTTTGTTTTACATGTATTCTTATGGGAAAACGCGTTTCACACAACGAACGTTTCACATAACAAACTTGCTCCTGGAACGGATTAAGTTCGTTGTGTGAGGCACCACTGTATATATATATATATATATATATATATATATACATACACACACACAGTATTGCAGCAGTGGATAGGGGAGACATTCTAGACAAGTGGGTAGTATCCCAATGGCTGCGTGCCATATGCCAAAGGAATCCAATCCGGATTTTTTTCTCTATGACTCTGCTCTACTTCAGTGTGCTCTCTAGCTCCACCTACATATTTTTCCTTCTGCATGAGTGCCAGCAGGAATGTGTTTGTTCTGTTCCCTCCTTTTTATTATTTTATTCAGTGTTTTTTGTCCCTTTTTTCAAGATTTCTTGTGCTCGGAGTGCTTATTCAGCTTTGCCTGCATGGAGAACACACAGACTTTGGTCTGCAGGTGACAGGCCAATCCCAGTAAGCCCCTGTCAGCCAGTCTGCATCTGCTTCTGAGGCGTTCGGGCCAACCCAGTTTCTCCTACTGCCAACAAAGTTCGGCACAGGCTTTTGGGCATACCTAGGAGACTTGGCAATGTCTTGTAGGGTGCTGGCTGTGTTCCATGCCTCCGCCTGTTCCCGAGTATGTCTGTCAATCCGCAGGGGTGGAAGTGCAGCGAGGCATGGAGTCTGACTGGAAGCCTGAAGATCAGTATCATGGAGGTATTCCAAGCATGAGGCAGTGGTTCTCTGATTTCAGCTACTATAAGAGAGCTGTGGTAGGCTGCAGCACATTTCCAGCATTTCAGCACAGGTCATAGTGAATAAAGGCTGAATTGGGGGGGGGGGGTCTGAACTTCACACATTTGAATGTTTCTACATGTCCCCCCATGTTCTTAGCAGTAGCCATCTTGGATATTTAGCGATCTTTTTCTCAAAAGTTCAAGTTCAATTTTATTTGATGAATCGCCTATAACACTTTCTAAGCGATGTACAATTTAAAACATCATATAGGATAACAAACAATATTAAAAACAAAACTTCTTAACAAATTTTTAAAAAGCAAAAATTTATAACATACAATGTTAGAACTTGAGGGGTTACATCACTAACTAGATACAGTGGGAAAACGGGGCATAGTTACAATTTTCTCAGTCTAAAATGGAAGAAACATTAAAGGTAAACATATAGGGAAGGGGCAAAATATGTTTAGAAGATTAAAATTTTGAGCTTGAAAAACAGAAATTTTTAAACAGAATTTTAAATATTTAAATAATAAAAGCATCTTTAAATAAAAAGGTTTTCAAAGATTTTTTAAAAGAATTGAGGTCTTTTTCTTTTCTTATATAGAGGGGCAAGGCATTCCAAGTTTGAGGTGCTAAAAGGGAGAACATTTTGTTTCTTCTTGTGCCTATTATTTTTAAAGAAGGGACTGATAATAGATCTTGAGATAGAGATCGAAGGGATCTGCAATTTTTGTCTCCAAACTTATTTGAGATGAATGCCAGAACTATGCTGATAACAGCCAGGCCTCCCATACTCCTTGCAATGATGATCCAGGCAGGGGAGAAAATGTAATTACACTTTAATTAAATATTGCTCCTCTTTAAAGAGACAATCTGAGGACTATGAAATAAATGGATTGTTAAGATGAACACTGATTACTTGCCTGTAGCAATTTATCCTGCTCTTCATAGATAGCAGGATAAATTAGACAAAATAAAGTGGATGATATCATCCAATGGCAACAGGATGAACTAGCTCTCTTAGAACTCTACCGGAAACAACTTCTGAACATGTGTATCACATTGAACCCCTGGCACAGGTACCTCAGTTATCACAACTTAGCATCACCTGTCAGAAAAATAGGAGGGGCTGTATACTATTTATCCTGTTTTCTATGGGGAACATTCATTACCTACCTAGGTTTTGACGGATTCTTTTGCACCACCAAATGCTCTGCAAGCTTGTGATTGTGAACTGAGTGGGCTCTCAGAGACATTTTATCCACCTGTGTAGCAGTTTTCTTGGTCAAGAGTTGATCAAGAAAGTGCAGACAGATTCTGTGACAATCATTCAGGTCCATAGTCCTGTTGCAGGTTAGATATCTGTTAAATTCCAGCTTTCCCTTTGTATGCTGAAACCTGGAGACTATGGGCTAGATTCACTAAGCCCACCGATCAAGTCTCAAGCCGACCCAATTCACTAACCTTACTCCAGATCCGATTCGTGTCTGATCCAATCCACATATGCAAATGAGGGGGAACGGCGTACAAATATAGGCAGGCAGCGATTCACAAAAAAAAAGAGGGACACCAACTGGGCTGGCCAATCAAAAAATAAGCGACTGCTGAGGACCAGTCGATCAGGCCCTTTCCGACTGCCCTGCTCTCTGCCCCAACTGTCCTTTCCTGCTCTCTGCCACCCTGAAATCCTGCCTTTCCCCAGAGTCTGTCTCCCTTGTCAGATGCTTAAAATGTCCTTTTCTGAAGTGTTCTTCTGCCCCGATTGCCACCCTGCTTCTGCCCCAACTCTCCTGCTCTCTGCCATGATCACCGCCCTGCTTCTAGCCTGACTCTCCTTGCCTCCTCCTCTCCCCCTCCCCCGACAGTGCGAGCCTGTAGTTTTAACCCGCGGGTTTTAAAGGAGGTTAAAACCACGAGCTCGCAAAAAAAGTGACTGGTTTTTCTATATTATTGTGTATTGATATTGTGTTATATAGAAATTTAGTTTTATTGTATTGCTTTATATTTATTTGTAATACCAACATTTTGATTTTATTCTCCAAATAAACACTGGTATTTCTTCCTCTTCCCATCACTCAGTTTAGTGCATGTGTAAGAAAATCTCTGGCAATTTTACCTGTGGCAGCTGAGGGCGTCTTTCCTGGATGCTGTACTTGACCCAGGCCATCACTGCATTAAATACTTGCTCCTCACTACGCACATTTAGTTCATCACTGGATATTATATCAATTAGTTGATTGGCTGGAAGCAGCATGAACTCCTCACTCTCCATCACCTGTGTAAAGTAGAGCAAGAAAATTAATGAACTACCATCAGCTTATCAAGAACCTAAGCTAATTATTTGGGTTGTCGTCGGGGGGGGGGGGGGAGACAGAACAACTTTTTTTTAATGGGGACAGATATTGTGCATGTGTAACACACACATATCTATGCTCTTTTTTTTTTAACTGGCTTTTTTAATGCTACCGGCACCTCCAGACCTGTTGAAGATTTCGGAGCATTAAAAACTAGCACTTCATTTTGTGCATCATGTGGGCATCAATTGAAGTGCTCATTTTAATATCGATGAGCTCGCTTGTAATGTATTTACCTACGATTATCAGAGGCTGCTGCAAACCACGGAAAAGACCACGATTTGCCATTTTGTGCACTGACAGATGCAATAGTTCATCGCTAAAACTTTAGTGACGATCGTTAAACACACAGTGAGCTTTGTGCCTCTGGCCTTCAGTCTTGTATTCACTTTGCTGTTGTTTTGGCACCTTTCTCAATAAGAGGGGAAAAATATCTCTGTTGAAATCAAGCTCTATGACAATTCTGTTTCTGTCTGGGGCCAAGAATCCTAAAGAAAATCCCTTGTTTGTAATTCCCCTACCTGCCAAGCATCAATATCTGTCTTATTCTCTATGTACTGTGTGATGCACTTTCTTGTCCAGTTTCTCTGTCTGTCTTGACTAGATTGTAAGCTCTTTCAGGGACTGTCTCTTCTACATTTTGATGTACAGCACTGCTTATGTCTAGTAATAATAGGCTGCAAATGGACATGAAGACAGTGGAGCTCAATCAAAAACAAAACGCCCTTTAGTAGTAGTAACTGTAGTTTATCTCTGCCCTTCAAAGACCTATTATGTAAGTTAAATTCCCTAGTGGGGCCTTCTCCCCAGGTATAGGGTTACCATACATCCGGGAAAACCCGGACATGTCCTCTTTTTAGAGGACAGTCCGTGTTTTAGAAAGCCCTGACATTTGGAGGGCCTCTGAGCATGTGCAGATGATATCACACACATCCGCACATGCTCAAGGCCCTCCAGATGTGGCCTGGAGGTTGGGGAAGAAAAGATGAGGTTTTCTGGGAGGCGGGGCTTGACGTAGAATTGGGCGGGGATCAGGACGGAACAGGGTGGGGCTATGTGTCCGGGTTTTTGCATCTCAGAATATAGTAACCCTACTCAGGTATACCATGAGGTATACCATTTACACCCCCCACAAATAAAGAGGCAGGGAGTTGTAGTTATTACCTGCCACCTGGTGGAAGAACAAAGGGAGCAGCATCATTAAACAAAATTTGGTGGGTGGGGGGAGAAGGAGAGCAAGCCAAAGTGCCATTTCTGCTCATCACAGCACTCCTCTCCCCCACCTTCAAATTAGCTAGAAAAGATACTAGAAGACTCTCCAAAGGCCTTAGAAACCACTTAAGCAGTTTCAGCTACCCAGTAAATTAAGTACAGATCCTCGTCGACTTACGAGCACAATTGGTTCCGACTGACAGGTCGCAAGTCGATCTGGACGTAAGTCGGCCTATACTAACTACAGTATTTTTTTATCCCTCCCCACATACCTTTTTCCTGGTGGTCCAGCAGTGAGGGGTAAAAAATAGTTAGTATGGGCTGGGATGGGAGATGGGGGAAACGCATCACAAAGTCGAACCGTTGTAAGTTGCATAGGTTGTAAGTCGACGAGGACCTGTATTATACGATAACATGTTTCAGTGAATTCTTCTGAATGGAGGTGAAGTCTGGAGACTATGGAGGATGGGACAGAATCTGAATATAATCCTGTTACTCACAGTTTTGTAGCATACTCCATGCTCTCAAACAATGAAGCTAGAACATTTATCCATTATAATTCAGCAAAAATAAGTATTAAAATCAT